>NC_081361.1:44943552-46193552 GCF_030684315.1 Stegostoma tigrinum | reverse complement strand
ATGAAGTATCAGCTTCTGGCAAGCACTCCTTTTTGAGCAACAGCCCATCTTTTGAATGGCAGTGAACTTTTAACATCTTTGTTTCATTTGCTTGAATTGACAGACCTGTCTTTGCAGCACAGATACTTATTGTTTAACTCTTTGTTTTACTGGAAGCAGCATAGGTCTAGCTGGACCAGCAGAATGTGCTCTATGCTGGTAGGATGAGAGTTAAATACCTGCAGTATTCTTTGTCTTTTAACAACCAGTGCTTAAGTCCTCTGTAGGCTTAGCTAAAAGGAGTGTTCTTCAGAGAGGAACAGTATGTATTTCATATCAACTTTACGAATACTGCAGAAGTAGTTTTAAATTATATATTTGTGCATCGACTGTTCTGAACCAAGCGAATGAATAACAAGCTGTTCTCACATTTTCATTCTCCTATTTTACTTTCTCAGTGATCACTTGCACTCTGACCACACGCTGCCAGACAAACACAATGCTGATGTGGGTGATTTCAACTGTAATGTTTACCGCCTAATCAGGAATTGGAAGTTCTATCTTTTCATGTCAGAAACCTAAATTTCAAGTTGTTTTTAAGTTATCAGCATTTTTGTTTGAAACTTGGCCTTTTTTTTTACTAGTTTCTTTTAATGTTATCTGTGCTGCCATTCCTGGTTGGTCTTAACACCTGAAATGTGTCCCTTTATTCTGGGATCCCTGTGCTGGGATGGGGCTATTTCTGGCCTTTGATCACCCCAATGTTGATTTCTATCTATAGGACTACACATCAACTCCATGTTTATGCACAATATTCCGCTGCCATGATAAGTAGAAAGAAAAATAAAACTAGACTGCGCACGAAATGTGCTTTCATTGTCAGTAAATAGGAAAAACATACTCATGGAAACTTATCTCGCATTTCCATCTTCTGGACTGGAAATTGAAAGGTAAGGAGATCACTTTGTTGGGTGGGTAATGAGAATTTTGGATGTAAAGAGGCAACAGATAATTTAGGCAATAGGAGGATGTCAATGGGTGTGAATATCTGCACACTGCATCACGATATTAATGTTTTTCTTGATAGTAAGCCAGTTAAGGAATTCCTGAGGTCATTGAAAGGCATTATATCAAGAGATCTTTCATCTCTCTTTTACTAAATGTTGTAAAAACTCGTCAAATAATAAAAAAAACAAACGCTTGAAATCAAAGATAGAAAAGACTGGAAATACCCAGCAGGTTAGGCAGCTTTTGAGAGACACCGACAAAGTTAACATTTCAGGTCAGCGATCTTCCCTAAAAGATCACCTCAGTGATACAATGAAAGGACAAAATGGTGAATGGTGCAAAGCATAAGAATGGTATGAGGTGTGAAATAAAAACAGATAATGCCGGAATTATAGCAGATCGGCCAATTCTTAAATGGGCCAAGTAAACACGTAGACATCCTGGTGCAGAACCCAATGCCACAGCTGTTACTTGAAAAAAAATCCCCACACAAGTGCCATATGCTGTTGCATTGCTCACGTATCACAGAAAACACTGTGACAACCTTCCACAAACAAACCTGCCCAACAAACTAACTTGTGTTGAGTTCCTTAGTTAGCCTGATGGAAACATAGCAGATTGGTTCGATAAGGTTTAAAATGCTGGTCTGTTGGAAATGAATGACTTTAAAATGTCACTTACTAATTCTACAGATTATTTTTTAGGTGAAAAAGCTTTTTTACTGTGAAGAATAATTTCATAGAGCAGTTCTTAAAAGTTTCAAAGAACATTCATATTGGATTCAAAACTTTAACTCAAGGCTTAATTTTAGCCTGGTGTGTCAACTCTGGGGAGTTTCATGATTTCTCTCCATGAGCCCTAATGGGCTGTTTGATATAATCCTCTGCTGCTCACCTCATTATATATGTACCATGCCCCTGTCAGGCCGTATTGTATTGATCAATGGTACAGGTACTTGCCACTGCTGGCATTCTCTGGGATTCCTGTTGCTGGTACACATTTAAAACCCAGATATGCACTACATCAACCTCTACCAGTCAGCAATAGCCCTGCACAATACACATGTTGGGAGGGAAATGGAAAAGAAAAATTCCTCAAGGCACATAGGTAGCACATTGACACTTCACAGCAAATACAAGCTCACATCAGTAAATCTATTTTTTTATTACATAAGATCAACTGTAATAGTAACTGCAGCTTCAAAAATGAAGCAACCCAGGTTACCTGTCATTAGTGTCATACTCTGCTTGAAGTCCCTGTCTAAGGGAGTGCTACACTTACCCCAATGCCCAGCAGAGCCTAACATCTTGTTCAGGGCTGATGGCGGTCCATGTCTCAGGGTTTAATTGTATGGAAGACCTAACTTTGAATGCCGATTGTCCATACGCAAGCCCCTGGACAGATATCAAAAGGTGCCTTTGATTTACCATGTTGGTGTGCCCTGACTGACAATTGTACCTTCAGACTTGACTGAGGATTATTCCCCTGAGACTTTCAGACATGGCCATTTAGTTGAAGCACAGACGGTGAATTTGCTGCACTAAGTTGTTGGCACATGCTGTAGGTGTGAGACTGACATAGCACAGCTCCACGTCCAGCCCCTTGACTGATCGCTGCTGGCAACCAGGACAAGCTGCCTGGTTTTGTAGCTGCTTTTATAGGCAAGCCAAGGCGGCCACAAGGTGAGTCTGTAAATTTTGAATGTTGCGGCAATGCTCAAAAAGTTAAGGCAGACTCCTGGAAGCATCCAGGGTTAGACACAGAGTGAGGGAGCACTAAAAGAGGAGTGAGATGATCACTGTTCTAATCCATGGCACAGAGACCTGTCCCTGCATGCAAGGTGGACTGGTGGCAGCTTTAAAATGCAAGGTGTCAATATAGTCCAAAGTACAGCTTTAAAGTGAATGACTGTATTCTAAAAGGGAGTCAGAGATGTGCCATGATGATGCAATGAAGCTGGAGCATGTCTGTTGCCTGCTTACACAGATGGTGGTGGATTCGGGCAGTCACTGCCCATGGAGTGTCCTGAGATTTTGGGGAATACCGGCCAAATAGAGGCAAGGAGGAGCAAGCAGAGAGCTGAAGTCTCTAGGTATATGCTTTGACTTTCATGTGGGGAATAGGTGCAATTTAGTTTTTCTCTTTCATGTGGGAGAATAGTAAACCACAGATAAATGAGGTGTGAATAGATGACAAAGAGATGTTAAGGTGCAGAGATTGATGAACAAAGCGGGCCAAGCAGCATCAGAGGAGCAGAAAAGCTGATGTTTCGGGTCTAGACTCTTCTTCAGAAAGAAGGGTCTAGGCCTGAAACATCAGCTTTCCTGCACCTCTGATGCTGCTTGGCCTGCTGTGTTCATCCAGCTCTATACCTGGTTATCTCAGATTCTCCAGCATCTGCAGTTCCTACTAAAGATAACTATCTCTGCAGTTCCTACTATTCTCTCAAAGAGATGTTAATGTCTAGAAACAGTCTCGCAGCATGAAACAGAAATTCTTGTCTTGTTGTTCAAACCTGGAGTGGAAAATCAGACACCTTTTTCCTTGACGTTGAGAGTCTAATTTTTCAGATATCGCTATATGTTCCCACCCAACCCACCATGGCCATGTCGCTCAGGAGCAGGGAACTCTCAGCCTGCTGTCTCTCTTTCTCTCTCTCTGTACAGATGATGCCAGAGCAGGTGAATTTCTCCAGCATTTTCGGTTTTAATTCATATCAGCATTTTAGTAGCATTGTCTCCTTCCCTTCAAAGCTGATGGGGTGATGCAGTGGCTCGGTGGTAAGCACAGGCCGCCTCACAGTGACAGGGACCAAGGTTTGATTCCACCCTTGGGTACCTGTCTGTGTGGAGTTTGCACATTTTCCTCGTGCCTGTCTGGGTTTCCTCCCTCAGTTCAGAGATGTGCAGGCTAGATAGATTGGCTGTGCTAAATTGCCTATAGTGTCCGGGGATGTGTAGATTAGGTGGGTTATGGGGGGAATGGGTCTGGGTGAGATGTCTGAGATTGGTGTGGACTTGTTGGGCCGAAGAACCTGTTGCCACACTGTAGGCATTCTATGACTCTAACCCCTTGCAAAATTGTGCTTCCAGTGGATTGCCTGCGCTTGGGGTTGCTTTCCTGCCAAAATCCCTCCTGGCGGAAATAAACTATTAGCACACTGCTGCCATGGCTAAATGTGATGGGGTCGCCAAGGTCAGCTTACCTCTCTTATCTGCAATGAGTAACCCACTTAATGCCAGCCCATTGGCTGACATTCAGATCTCTTGCTTACAATGACTTTCTAGCTATGAAATTCTCCAAGGGATTAACACCCTTGCAATACATTGGTGTTGTGTGCACCAGTGAGCATAGGAGATGACAGGTGGAGTTAGGTCCATTTTTCAGAGACCGTCACGGACTTGATGCAAGAGCAAGACACTGACCTGGCTACAAAAACACAACCCTTTTTTATTAAGCAAGTACAAGCTGCGGAGGATTGCTGTACGCAACCCGGCACAGAGTGCTGAGTATCGTGAGCGATTCTCCCCAAGCAGGGGACAGTCCCTGCTTTTACACCCTTGGAATTGGCAGATACGTAAAACAGTTACTACATCTGAGAGCAGGATACAGCTTTGATCGTCACAAAGTGTATGATAACGACAGGATGAGATTTCAAGTAGTGACAACTGCCCGGCTTGATCAAAGGTCACTGACCCGGCCATTTCAGCAGAAACGGGGTAGGCAGCAGTGTGGGTACATCCATAAAGATTACACACCTTAATGCTATTTGTTTTTACAAATGTTTCACACCCCTACAGATGTTTCACACCCAATCCTATTCGGGCAGCAAGTTGAGACAGTGTTCACATACCCATGTATGAGGAGCATAAAAATTCATTGGATGTTAACCCATTAGCATCTCAGTTGGAAAAAAAATGTACAAATATCAAACTTCAGCTGGTATTTCAACTCCAAGTTGTTCCTTACAATGTGCAATCTCACATACAACCCCCTTAACTATATTGACTACATCAAGATAATTTGGAAAATAGGGCTCAAAGTCTCATATGATATCCTAAGTGTGTCATCGTTAGAGATCACAAGTTCAGAATCGTGATTTTAGAATTGAGAATTAGCATTAGCTTTATTGTCACATGTACGCAAAGAGTACAGGGAAAAGTCTACAAGTTGCCACTTACAGCACCATCTTAGGTACAAAGGTTCCTATGCAAAGCTTTTTCAGTTACAGCTCTTGGAAAGATAGAGGGTGGCACAGTGGGTCAGTAGGCGGCACGGTGGCTCAACGGTTAGCACTGCTGCCGCACAGCACCAGGGGCCTGGGTTCAATTCCCTGTTGGGCAACTGTCTGTGTGGAGATTGCACATTCTCCCTGTGTCTACGTGAGTTTCCCCCAGGTGCTCTGGTTTCCTCCCACAGCCCAAAGATGTGCAGGCTAGGTGGATGGGTGATTCTAGATTGCCCACAGTGACCAGGGATGTGTAGATTAGGTGAAGAAGGGTCTAGGCTCAAAACGTCAGTTTTCCTGCTCCTCTGATGCTGCTTGGCCTACTGTGTTCATCCAGCTGTACACCTTGTTATCTCTTATTGTAGATTGGGTGGGTTTGGCGAATGGACCTGGGTGGGATATTCTGAGGGTCAGTGTGGACTTGTTGGGCCGAAGGGGCCTGTTTCCACACTGTAGGGAATCTATAAAAAGTCCAGCGCTGCAGATTTAGAAATAAATTATAAAGTGGAGAAAAAAAACTTCAGAACAACAGTCTTCTGATCCAGTCCATGTTGGTACCTCGCCTTCAGTCCACTGTGGGCCTTGACTGTAGGCCTCACCCCTGGGAGATCATTCTGGAATCACCTAGAGACTGGAAGCCCACTCTGTTTGGACATACAGCCCAAAGCTTTAAGATCTAAGTTAATATTTAATATCTAATTTAAAATCCAGTTTAATGTTTGGTTAACTTTGTTCATAGCAGTTTCACGTCGACAGTAAATTTTCAGTGAATAAGCAAACATTGCACCTGAAATCTTTTGCCTTCCCCATTTCTGCAAAGTCAAAAATAGCCAATTACTATAGTATCTTTCATTATTTAGTATATAATGAGAGACATAGATAGAGTTGATAGCCAGAGACTATTTCCCAGGGCAGAAATGGCTAACACGAGGGGTCATAGTTTTAAGCTGGTTGGAGGAAAGTATAGAGGGGATGTCAGAGGCGGGTTCTTTACACACAGAGTTGTGAGAGCATGGAATGCGTTGCCAGCAGCAGTTGTGGAAGCAAGGTCATTGGGGACATTTAAGAGACTGCTGGACATGCATATGGTCACAGAAATTTGAGGGTGCATACATGAGGATCAATGGTCGGCTCAACATCGTGGGCTGAAGGGCCTGTTCTGTACTGCACTGTTCTATGTTCTATGTACTAGGTAAACATTAATCTGATAGTACTTTGATAAACTGAAGTATTCCAATTGGTGGGGCATGGTGACGCAGTTAGAGTTTGCATGTTTAAGATCTAAAACACATAATAGGATGGATTAGTCAAAGCAGGCTAGAGGTGACACATTGAACCACAGCAAAAAACAAGTTTAACATAGAAAAAGACCAAAGCTGTAATAATTAGTTCTTTAAAAGACTAAGCAGGATTATTGAAATTATGTTGTCACATAAAATGGATTTATACTATTTGTAAATAATGTAGTTTCCATTTGGTTGATGCATTTTTAAAGTTAATTTGTGGAATGTGTGTGATGCATGTTGGATCAGCATTTCTTGCCCATCCCTAATTGTCCTTGAGAAGCTAGTGGTGAGCCGCCTTCTTAAACACAATAGTCCATGTGCTGTAGGTTGACTCACAATGCCCTTAAGGAGGGAATTCTAGGATTTTGACGCAGTGACCATGAAGGAACAGTGATATATTCCCAAGTCAGGATGGTGAGTTGCTTGGAGGGGATCTTGCAGGTGGTGATGTTTCCATGTGTCTGCTGTGCTTCTCCTCAGAGGTGGATGTGCTCATAGGTTTGGAAGATGCTGTTGAATGGATGATGGTGACTTTCTGCTGTGCATCTTGTAGATGGTACACATTGCTGCTTTTGAGTGTTGATGGCAGAGAGATTGACCATTTGTAAATGTAGTACCTTTCAGGCTGCTTTTTGACTGCTGTAGGAGCTGCAATTATCCAGGCTGAACATTGCAGAATCATAGACAAACATGCCCATCTCAGACTGAAGATGGAGGGAGGGTAATTGATGAAGCAGCTGAAAATGGTTGGATCTACAGCATTACCTGAAGGAACACCTACAGAAATGTCCTGCGCCTGAGAAGACTGACCTCTAACCATGGCAACCATTTTCCTTTATGCTGGGTATGGCTCCAAAACAGAAGAGAGTTTTTCACCCAATTCTAGAAAATCTGGTTTTGCTGAGGCTCCTTAATGTCACATTCAGTTAAATGTAGCCTTGGTATCATGGGCAATCACTCTCACCTTACGTCAGAACCACAGCTCTTTTGTCCTTGCTTTAACTAAGCCTATGATGAGGTCAAAAGATGAGTGGCCCAAACTAAGTCTTCGGGCTGGGAAGAAGTATCTGCTCAGTATTGTTGACACCTTCCACCACCTCACAGTTGGACAGCCAATTGGGTGGTAATTGGCTGAGTTGGATTTGTCCTGCTTTTTTGTACTGGGTTCACTGGGCAATTTTCCACATTATTGGTTACACGCCAGTGTGTAGTTGCACTGAAATATCTTGACTAGGGTCACGGCAGATTCTGGAGTACACTTCTTCAGAATAATCGCTGGAATGTTATCACGGCCCATAGCCTTACAGTATCTAATGCCTCTAGCAGTTTCTTGATGCTACATGGAATGAATCAAAATTTGCTTAATACGGAGATGGCAAGGTGCAGAGCTGGATGAACACAGCAGACCAAGCAGCATCATAGGAGCAAAAAAGCTGATGTTTTGGGCCTAGAGCCTGAAACATCAGCTTTCCTGCTCCTATGATGCTGCTTGGCCTGCTGTGTTCATCCAGCTCTACACCGTGTTATCTCAAATACTCCAGCATCTGCAGTTCCTACTATCGCTTTCTTAAGACTTACGTGTGAGGCTGAGGACCTCATGAGGAAGCCAAGACTGATCATACATTCAACACTTGTGGCTAAAGATTGTTGCAAATATTTTAGTCTTTTTTATATCATGTGCTAAGCTCCCCCTTTGAGTGTTGGGGATATTTGTAAAGCCTCCTCCTCCAGTGAGCTTTTTAATCATAAATCACCATTCAAGACTGGATATGGGAGGACTGCAGAGCTTAGTTTGATCTGTTGGTTATGGAATCATTTAATTCTCTGTATCACTTGCAGCTTAGGCTGTTTAATACACAAGTAGCCTTGTGTTGTAGCTTCATCTTTAAGTATGCCTGGTGCTACTCCTGGCATGCCCTCCTACAGTCCATTGCACCAGGGTTGATTCCCTGGCTTGATGGTAATGGCAGAGTGAAGGATATGCCAGGCCATGAGATTGCAGATGCGCAGGAGTAGAATTCAGCTGCTGTCTATGTCTACGGTGTCTTGTGATGCCCAGTCTTGAGACATTACATCCATTCAAAGTCTATACAATTTAGCATGGTGAAAATGGCACACAGCATGACAATTGTTGATTGTTATAGTGGCTCTTGACTTGAAGTACGAAGTTAAGAAATATTTTCTAAACAGTTTAGTATATTTCTACACAATGGCCATGATATTAAACACAGTATCACCAAGCACTTGGTTAATCAACAAGCAAGGGCTCAAGTCTCCCTTTAGTTTTTGTTTCTTGTATTAAGTGGAAAACATTATGAATAAGATTTTTATTATGATTTACGAATAAAATCTACAGGGTGTGCCCTGCAGCTGGAGCATTTCTCAACACTTCATTTTACAGACCTGCTTTCAGCTTTGTTTTGCAGTGGACCATCGTCTAAGAACAGCTGATGCATTGGTTGAGGTCCATGACTTCCAATGTGACTGCACCTGCTGCTTGGATTGCTACCCACTGCTGTAAGACATTTTGTATTTCTGTAGGTCAGCTCTACATCAATGCTAAGGATTCATTTGTAGTGGAGGAAGGATTCGTGCTGCTGTCACAAGATGTAGGAGCAGAATTAGATCATTTGGCCAATCAAATTTGCGCCATCATTTGATTATGGCTGATACATTTCTCAAACCCACTTTCTGGCCTTCTCTCCATAACCCTTGATCCCTTTACAAATCAAGAAGGTATTGCTGTCTTAAATATACTCAACGGCTTGGCCTGCACAGCATTCTACGTCAATTAGTATAACACATTCACCACCAGTTGGCTAAAGGGATTCTTCTTTGTCTCAGTTCTAAAGGGTTAACTCTTCACTAAACTCCATTGCATACATAACCAGAGTCCTCAACTGCTCCTCATATGACAAGTCCTTCACCCCTTGGATCACTTTTGTAAATATCCTCTGGGCCCTCTGCAAGAGTCAACACAGCCCTCCTTAGATACTGGGCCAAAAACTGCTCGCAAATATTTTGATTGCAGTCTGACCAGAGCCCTATACAACCTTAGTAGTACATCTCTGCTCTTGTATTTGAGCCCTCTTCAAATGAATGCTAACATTGCATTTGCCTTTATTACCTACCTCCCAGTCCATTTGTATCCTTTTGTGCTTCAGATTTCTGAAGCCTTCCCCCACTTGGAAAATAGTATACACCTCTATTCCTCCCACCAAAGTGCATAATCTCACGCTTCTCCATGTTGTATTTCATCTGACACTTCTTTGCCCACTATACTAACATGTCCAAGACCTTCTGCATCTTCCGCAGCTCTTCAATGCTACCTGCCCTTTCACCTGTCTGTGTCTCATCAGCAAACTTAGCAACAATGCCCTCAGTTCATTGTCCAGATCGTTAATGTATGATGTAAATAGTTGTGGTCCCAACACTGACACCTGTGGAACCCACTAGTCACCAGCTGCCATCCTGAAAAACACCCCTTTATCCCCACTCTTTGCCTTCTGCCAGTCAGTCAATCCTCTACCTATGCCACTAATTTGCTCCTAATACCATGGTCTCTTATCATGTTTAGCAACCTCCTGTGCAGCATGTTGTCAAAGGCCTTTTGGAAATCCAAATAAATTATGTCCACTGGCTCTCCTTTGTCTAACTTGTGAGTTACTACTCGATTCTAATGGAGTTGTCAGACTTAACCTCCTGTTGATGAAGCTGTGCTGCCTCAGCCCTATTTTGCCGTACACTTCCAAGTACTCCGCAATCCCGTCCTTAATAATGGACCAGAATCTTACTAACAACTGAGGTCAGGCTTACTGACCCGTAGTTTCCTGTCTTCTGCCTCCCTCCCTTTTTGAACAGGGGTATTACACTTGCCATTTTTCAGCCCTCTGGGATCCTCCCTGACTCCAGTGATTCCTGAAAGATCACTACCAATAACTTTTACAATCTTCTCAGTTGCCTTCTTCAGAATTATGGAGTTTAGTCTATCTGATCCTTCAGACCTTTCACCTTCATCAGTATCTTCTCCTTAATGATCGCCGCTACACTCACCTCCGCCCCTGACTCTTGAAGTTCTGGTGTACTACTGGGATCTTCCAGTGTTAAAATTGTTGCAGAAAACACACTCAGTTACTCTGCCATTCCGCTGTTCCTCAATACAGCTTCTGCAGCTTTACTTTCCAGCAGTCCAATGGCTACTCTCGCCTCTCTTACCTTTGGGGTACCAAGATTAAAAAAAAGACTCTTGCAACCTTCTTTCATATTTCTGGATAGCTCAATCTCGTATTTCATTTCCTTCCCCATTATTGCTTTTTTAGTTATGCTGTGCTGGTTTATAAAGGCTTCCCGCTAATCTTCACCACATTGTGTGCTTTGTCTTTTGCTTTTGTGCTGTCCCTGAGTTACCTCGTCAGCAATGGCTGCCTCATCCTCACCTCAGTGTCTTTCTTCTTGCTTGGGATGAATTTCTGTTGTGCTTCCCAAATTACCACCAGAAAATCCTGCCATTGCAGCTGCACTGTCTCCCCTCCTAGCATCCACCCCCCCACTTCCTCCCCCTCCCCCCCCCCACCCCATTCCTCTCCACCCCCACCCCCACTTTCCAATCAGCTCTGGCCAGCTCCTCACCTATGTCTTTCTAGTTACCTTTACTCAATTGTAATATGTTACATCTGATTCCAGCTTCTCCCCCTCAAACTGCATAAATTCTATTAGATTATGATCACTGCCTTCTAGGGGTTCTTTCACCTTCAGGTCCACAATCAAGTCTGCCTCACTACACATCAAATCCAGAATTTCCTGATGCCTAGTGAGCTCTACCACATGCTACTCCAAAACAAAAAACATCTTGTAGACATTCCACAAATTCTTTTTTTGAGAGATCGCTGTCAACTGGAGTTTCTGAGTTATTGAAATCTCCATGATTATTGTAATAATGTCTCTTCTATCTGCTGATTTATTTTCTTCTCCACATCCTGGCTACTGCTAGGAAGGCTGTACACAACTCTCATCAGGGTATTTTTTCCTTTGTGGTTACTTGGTTGTACCCACACAGATTCTCCACCTTCTGACTTGATAATCACATCTTGTTGTTGATTTAATTCTTATCAACAAGGCAACCCCATCCCCCCTGCTCATTTGCCTGTCCTTTCAATAGGACATGTATCCTTGGATATTTTAGTTCCCAGCCCTGATCCACTTGCAACCGTGTCTCTGATAACCCACAGCATCATACCTGCCAATTTCAGTCTACATTATGAGCTCATTTACTTTGTTTAAGTACCATGCATTTGAGAACAGCACCCTCAATCCTGCATTGACTGACCCCCCTCAACTTCTGTCCCTTCATTTACTGTACCTTAAGTTTGGTTCCTGATCCTTTCCATACTTTCTGTATGATCAATTATACTTGAATTTTTAATAATCTCTGTTAAGACCTCCCCCTGCTTCAACTTTTTCCATTATTTTCAATGCAACTGAGCCTAACCTCCCCCAAATCCCCAACCCAAAAATTTAGTTTGGAGCCATTCCACAGCCCTAGTTATACATCTCGCCGGGTCTCAGCATGATTCAGGTAGAGCCCATCCCATTACAGCGTCCTCCTTCCCTCGTACTGGTGGCAATGTCCCATGAATTCAAACCTGTTTCTCCCCTACCAATTTTTGAGTCACACGTTGATCTCTTTAGTCTTCTTGATCCTGTGTGAATTTGTTCATGACTCAGATAGTAACCCAGAAATTATCACCTTTTCGATCCGTTTTTTAAAATTTAGTCCCTAGCTGTTCATATTTCCTAAGCCGAAATTCTTTCCTGTTTGTGCCTATAATTGCTGATACATAAGTGGACCACAATAACTGGGTCTCTGCTCTCCCATTCCAAGTTCCTCTGTAGCCCAGATGAGATAGCCTGAACCTGGGCACTAGGTAGACAACATAGCCTCCAGGATTCTCAATCCTGTCCACAGAGAACAGTGTTCTCCTGTCAATATTATCTCCAATTACAAACTACATTCCTTTGTTCCCTCCTCTCAAATGCCTTACTGTACCCACAGTGCTGTGGTCAGTTTGCTCATCTTCCCCATAGTCACCACTCTTATCTACGCAGGGATGAAGAACCTCAAGCTCAATGGCTGAGGCTCCTTCAGCACTATCTCCTGGACCCCTCTGCCTGCCTCACTCAGAATCACATCCTCCTGTCCCTGACCACTGACTGAATAAGTGGGACTGCCAACTGAAACACAGCATCCAGATTAGTCTCCCCCTCCCTAATGTGTCACAATGTTGAAAGCTCAGACTCTGAGCTGGGGCTCCGCAGCAACCACCGCTTGCTATAAATGTGGTCACTATTAAACACAATAGGGGCCACCATGTCCGACATCTTGCAAATACAACATATCAACTGGCCCAGCATCTATATTTTCACTGTTTAGTTTTTAATTTTTTTTTAATTGTCACATGTAGCATGTAAACATTTCCACTGTTTACCATCAAGCTGGAGGTCAAATTAGTAGCTATCGCCAGCCAGTTAATTTATGGTTTATTCTTGTACTGTGCCCCTGATCCTGGGCATTAATTTGTCCTGCATAAAAATGAACTTTACAAGCAATGAGCCAAAAAAATGCAAGCAAAAAAGCATTTCTCCCCTCTGCACCAAATTCCCACACTGCCTGCAAATTAGTGAATCAAAATACTCACTCAGGTGATGCCTCACTGCAGATATGGTCTCTCCTCCTGACTGTGCGAAACTGACTGATCATACGCTTTCAACAGGCCTGGGTTTTTTTTGTAATTGACCTCTTTTTTTCTAATCAACCTGTTCAGAGATGTTATTACACAGCACTGGAGAACATGGGACTTGAACCCCGTCCAGCGGTAACAGGCTGTTTCATAAATAAAGCAAAGGTGACTCATTCAAGTCAAGCTTCAATAATAATTAGCACCACTTAAGGCCCAATTCAGGAAACCAAAAGAAAACTACTGATGCCACAAATCATAAACAAAAACAGAAATTGCTGGAAACGCTCAGCAGGTCTGGCAGCATCTGTGGAGAGAAATCAGAGTTAACATTTTGTGTCAAGTGACGCTTCCTCAGAACATCTGAGGATATGCCAGAATCTCAGGACAGCTCTCAGGAAGAGTCACTCAACCAGAAATGTTAACTCTGATTTCTTTCCACAGATGCTGCTCGATCTGCAGAACTTTTCTGGAATTTTCAGTTTTTGTGTTAGGTTTCAGGTGTTTGATTGATAACTGCCCCTCAGTCAGCTGGGCCAACTATCTTATTAACCTTTCCACTAGACTATCGAGTTTTAAACTTTCAAAAGGGTGAAAAGAATGAAAGATTAACACGTTCTATTCTGTCACTGCCTCCGATTTCCTCAAACAATATAGTCATTTGGGTTTTGCCTTACTCTGGCTGTGATCTCTCCTGACTGTGCGAAACTTACTGATCAAAGTATACCTCTCATACTTTGTTTTGGTTGTGCATTAAGATTCCAAGTTGAAGGGTCTGGGAACTTATTTTTCTTAATGGATGTTAATAATCTCCCAGGAACAGCTGAAGTCATGCATAGGGAAAGACCCAGAACATTTCGTGAGCTTAAACCAGTAGTGTTACATAAAAGAAATCAGCCAAGCCTTAGAATCTACCATCAGAAACACAAATACACTCTCATTTTACATCACAAACCTACTAAAACAATGCAAACAAATTCAGGGCTAGTTTATTTTTGTCACATTTTTATTCTTTGCAATTTGACCTATTCCCTCATCCTAAAGCAGTCGTTTTTCCTTTCCTCACCTTAATCCTATTTTTGTAAAAGTCATTTTACTTTTAACTATTAGCTATTTTTCATTTCATTTTGGTTTTTCTACTTCCCATTTTCATTTTGCTGCTATGCTTTTTCATCCTTCATAATTTTGTTTAACTTTCCTAATGCCAAAATCTGACCCTGTTAAGTTTCAGTTTAGTGTAATTGTTTCTATCAATGGAACTTCATTCTTGGATTGCTCTTCCATTTTTGCCATTTTAAAAGCTTTTGTAGTCAATCCTCTATAAATTTGAACATTTCTTAATGCCAATCTTTTAAACTAATATTTGATAAACATCCTAACTAGTCCAGCACCCCCCTCTAACCCCAATTAGATTCTGCCTAATCAGAACATTGCCTATTGTTTGTTTCAAATGTCATAACAGCCAGACTTGATAAAACACCTTAAATGGTGTTATCTCATGGGATTTAGGATAACCTAATTTCTATAATTCTAATTACATTTACATAATTCTGATTTGGTGAGACTGGAAGATAGCCTTTTCAACAGATGTTCGATATTTTCACTCTTCTGAAATGATTCATATTGAAGAAATATTCACAAATTCCTTTGCTGTGATGCTGAAGTCAAGAAAATCTGAAACAAACATTTCTATCATTGGAACCTAATTGTTCTGAGCAGGCAAAGCCTCTGCAGTTACGATGAAACATTAACTAGATAATTGCTAATGCAAAACCTCTGTTCAAAGGAGCAAGACAGAAAGCAGGAAGTTATAGAGAGTTAACGTAACATCTGTCACAGGGAAAATGCTAGAATCCATTATTAAAGAGGCTGAAGCAGAACATTTAAACAATAATAACCTGATCAGGCAGAGTCTGCATAGTTTTGTGAAAGGAAAATCATGGTTCACTAATGTGTTGCCGTTTTGATAGAAGTTATAGGATTTAGATTTAGATTTTTATTGTCACATGTACTCAATTGCAAGAATACAGGGGGACAGCAAAGAGTACAAAGTCACCATTCTCCAATGCCATCTTAGTATACAAAAGTGATTATTAGAAACAGAAATAGAAATAAAAGAAACAGCCAAAAGAAAAGGGAACATTCAGGTCACTCCTTGCCTCTGCCGTGAGTCTGAACCGCCAGAAAAACAAAGCCACAAAGTCCACCATACATAAAGGCAACCCTGTAAATGTGGTGTACTCAGATTTCCAAAAGGCATTCAATAACATGCCACATTAAAGGTTATCATGTAAAATAAGAGTTTATCACAGAGGGGAGAACATGGTTACATGGGAAGAGGATTGGGCATGTAACAGGAAACAGAGAACAAGGATAACAAGGGCTTGACAGATTATGACTAGTGAAATTCCAGAGGGATCAGTTCTGGGGCTTCAACTATTTTCAATCTATATCAATGAATTGGTTGGAAGAATCATATGTGTTCAGCTAAATTTGCAAAAGATTCAAAGACAGGTCAGAAAGTATATTTTCAAGAAAGCGTGTAGGATCTAAGAGGGATGTTGATATGTCAACTGAATGGGCAAACATTCAGCAGCTATGAGTATATGTAACCTTTCTAAGAATAGAAAAGCAGAATGTAAATGAAATGGAAAGAGAATGCAGAACTCTGCAGTAAAAGAGGATCTGGGTGTTCTAGTACATGAATCACAAAAAGATTAGTGTGCAGGTGCAGCAAGTGGTTAGGTAGGCAAATGGAATATTGATAATTGCTGCAAAATGGATAGAATAAAAAAGTGAGGAAAAGGTTTTGCTACAGATATACAGGATGTTTGTGAGGCCACATCTAGAATAATATGTACAGATTTAGTTTCCTTACTTAAGAAAGGATATAATTGAATTTGAAGCAGTTCAGAGAAGCCTCTATCATCTGACTCTTGCAATAAGAGGATTTTTTGAAGAGGAAACATGGAAGACTTTGAGCTCTGCTTATATTGAAGTTTAGAAGAATGAGTAGTAATCCCACTGAAATGTATAAGATCCTGAAGGAACTTGACAGGGTGGATGCTGGGCGAATGTTGCCACTTGTGCATGAGACAAGAGCTAGGGGACACAGTTTAAGAATAAATGGACTCCTGAAGATGGGAAAGAAGGTTAAGAAAATTAAAAGGGAGGATGCAAAGGAAGGAGCAATGTGGGAATAACAATGATAGATCCCAACTAAATATAAACTGTTCAGCGGTGACATTGATGGAATCATAGAATAGAAGAATCATCTACAGTTTGAAAGCAGGCCTTTCAGCCCATTGAATCCACACTGACCCTCCTAAAAGCACACCACCCAGACTCACTCCATCCCTGTAACACTGCCTTTCCTGTGGCAAATTCATTTAGCCTGCATATCCATGAACACTATGGACAATTTAGCGCAGCCAATCAACCTAATCTGTGGGAGGGAACTGGAACACCCAGAGAAAACCCACGCAGACATGGGGAGAATGTGCAGACTCCACACAGACAGCCCCTGAGGGTGGAATCAATCCTGGTTCCCTCGTGCTGTGAGGCAGCAGTGCTAACCACTGAGCCACTGGGCCGCCCGAAGGGAATAGTACCGAGCGAATGTGTTGGGGACCAGGACTCTTTATAATAGGGAAGGGGCACCTAGCCTCCACTCCAGCACCCATCACACCAGTCACCCTTGAACCCAAGTGTAGTGAAACACAACATCAAGGGAGCAGAATGAGTGTTAGAAAAAATAGGGAAATCCATCACCTTAGTACAAACCATTACTGTATCCATAACTCAATGAACGTATTGAGGTCCTTGAAAGAATTATTCACTGTTTCAGTCTTTTTCCCTTCACCACAGCAAGCTCAGTAGTGGAGGTATTTAATCAGACAGTAAGGTGTCAGGCAGGGAACCCATCTAGGACACTAAATTGAGCTCACCTACAGCTACCTGAATGTTCTCTTTATAGGAAACTACTGCAAAGAAAGAGGTTTACTCTCTATTTTTTGTCGTGACCTGGGAACTACTATTCCTTCTAAGCTACTGTCTCCAAAACCTGAAATACCCTTCCTTACAGCACAGTAGGAGAGAAAGAAGGGAAAGAGTTAAATTGGGTAACAATATGCCTGTCAGTCTAACATTGGTATGGGGGAAATCCTTGGAAATAATAATCTGGAACAAAATTAATTGCCACCTGAAAAATATAGGAGAACCAATGAAACATAATAGATTTTTAGAAGATTTACTGTGCTTGACTAACTTTAACTGGGTTTTTTGATAAACTAATGGAAAATAGTGATAAGGATAGTGTGGTTGATGTTGTCAATGTAGAATTTAAACAGATGCCTGATAAAGTTCCACATAATAGACTGGTTGGCAAAATGAAAGCATACATGATCAAAAGAATGAATACAAAATTGGTTAAAGTTCAAAAGTAGGTTTTGGGGGGGTGAACGATGGATTTTCAGACTGAAGATAGGAGCAGGAATAGCCCATTCAGCCTCTTAGTACTGATCTACCATTCAACTAGATCGTGATTGACTATCTCAATGCCATTTTCCCAAGCTATCCCCACATTCTTCCGTCCTCCACCTTGCACCAGGAGCACCTCCCCACTCCACTGAAGCTGTCAAACAAGTGAAATCTGTCACTTTCCAAGGCCTATTTGAATGCATGTTGCATAATTGCTTCCTTTTAATTCAACTGTCACATTTGCATTCTGTAATCCCACACATATATGGCTGAGCAACATTAAAATTCTAATTAATTGCACATTTTCAAAGAATATCTAGACTAGAAGTTCAAATCTTGAAAACTGTAGGCCTTACAAGACTCAGCGAGAGCATGAAACAGTGCACACATGTAATGCAGGAAATGCCAGGAAGATATGATTAAGATTGACATCCTGCATGAGAAAATTGACATAGGGTGGTTGTCTTCATGTAAATACTCAACAACAACCTTAGTTTGTGTTGAAATTTTGATTTCACATTGAAATCCCAGAATTCAGCAGCATGTTCAAATTTGAGGCTGAACACAATGATCATTAACTTTCAGTTTGTGAGGCGGAAATGTGTAAAATTGTGAAAGGTGATCCCCAAAACATTAAGGAAATACCCACACAGAGTTTTCAATATTAATTATATGCTGGAAACCCAATGTTTGAAAATTACAATTACTTATCATTGTCAGATGCGAATGTTTTTACATTTTGATTTGATGTCTAGTGAACTTCCACTGGCATGTATACAGTGTTAATGTATGGTTATTAAATGAGTTCTGAATGGGAATTGGGTCCATCTCGAGTTTTCCAAATGAAGAATGATCACTTTGATCGGCATATCACCATCAGTATCAGGGAAGAATACAGAACAGATTAGAATGTCTCTTCCATTCAGTTGTTGCCTCCATGCTCTCGTCTACACAGTGAATTCAGCAGGCTGTGTATTATCTGCATGAACAGGAAAAACAGTTCAGATGAAGGGTCACTGGCCCAAAGTTTAACTCTGCTTTTTGTCCATAGATGCTGCCAGACCAGCTGAGTTTCTCCAGCAATTTCTGTTTTTGTTTCTAACATCCGTTTGGACTCTGAATTCTATCACAGCGCATAGGCCGCTACATTGGAGACAGGAGCAAGAGTAGCTCATATGGCCTGCTCCCTAAGACCATTGTACCATCAAACCTGATCATGACTGATCATGGACCTCAACATGGCTTCTCCATTCATTCCCTATTCCTTGATTTGTGAAGACTGACAATCTTCCTAATTAAACCTTAGTTATTTCAACGATAGAGCATCTACAGCCTTTGGGTTAGATAACTCCAAAGATTTATAACCAAACAGCACTTCAGCTAACTCAAAGTCAGTCACAGTTGTTATAAACCAGAACTGTGACAGCTCTTAGAAAGAAATTCACTGTTTAATGTACCTAACTCTGAGATATATCTCCATTAGCTTGAATTGTGGATGCAGTATTATTTCTATTTTGTCAGAATTGACCAACATTCCGCAAGTGTCCTCACCTTCAGTAAAACTAAACGCAGTGATACTTCTGGTACTAGTCATGCAATTTAGCATGCTTCCATGTATCAGCGTGTGAAACAGGGTGAGAGCATAAATTGAAATAAACACGCAACAGAATCTGCTTTGTTGGTTTCTGTGGAATTATGCAGAATTATATATGAATATAATAAATCAGTCCTGTGAGATGGTTGTGACCTGATTAGCGAGGTAGAGCGTGGTAACTTGCAGGAAGTTCGTGCAAGTTTAAAAAAAACACAAAAAAGTCCATAAAGAATCCCAAGGTGTTCCATGTGATATTGTATGAACACTTTGCCAGAACAGTGTGTACGAGAATGGAAGATTCGTCACCCCAAAACCAAGAAAGTTGGCCTTTAGGCTGAATTCCTTTCAATACACAGATCACTGCTAATAGTAG
Organism: Stegostoma tigrinum; assembly: GCF_030684315.1. Taxonomy (NCBI): domain Eukaryota; kingdom Metazoa; phylum Chordata; class Chondrichthyes; order Orectolobiformes; family Stegostomatidae; genus Stegostoma; species Stegostoma tigrinum. Next base: position 46,173,871 of record NC_081361.1, on the reverse strand, counting down.
CTCAATATTGGGCAAGGCTTTCAGTACTCCACGTTTTGTATAGAAGCGCCGCCTTCCTTCACGCTGTGTAATATCCGCCTGAGTTTTCTCTACTTTGTTCTTTTTCTGTTTCAAAACGCTCCGGAGGAATTACCAGAGGACAGGGGAAGACAGTCAGTGGAAGCAGACACCGTGAGAGGTAAAACAGACCCTCGGAGTTTACTCCACAGATTCGGTAGTTTAGGGGAGAGTTGGAGATGTGGTGTCGTTCACAATGTCTGATATAATCAGAAAATACGTGCTCAGTTTTGTATCAAAGTTTGCAGGGACGGCTCTACTTGTTCAGGAGAGAAAAAAAGAGATAGGATATGAAGACAATCGCCTTGTAAAGGTGTCATCTTGAGTTTGTGTAGCTGAAATGTAGATTGAGTTCATTGACAGCGGATTTCTTTGATGGGGAAGGATAAGCACCGACTTCGTGCCATCACCCCGGGGGCTGCCTGCTCCATGCTGGAATTGCAGCTTTCTGCATGTGACCTGCTGCTGCTTCTGGGAAATGTCTTCGCCCAGTGTACCTCTACTCGGCGTCTGTGGAAAACGGGAAGAGTTTCAAAAGGCCGAAAGAGAGGGAAGCGGTGATCTGAATGTGTACCATAACCGAAACACATTAGAAATATAGAGTTTGTTCACCAAATTACACGCTGCACAGCGAACAATCAGGGAGACAGGGGTAGAGTGAGGGCTGGAACTTTGCATTCAGTGAAAGTATCCGGAAAGCGAAAAGCAAAGAGGTTGTTTTAATGAGCACTTTATTTTGAAAACCTAATTCTATTTGCACTCTATGCTCTCAATTAGCATCAAGATACCCATTCACTGTGTGAATGTAAAGACTTTTTGAAAACGAGTATTAAATGTCACTGTTAAGTACATTCTCATTTTACAATGATCCTTTTTAAAGGGGAACTGGATGCTGCTGTGTATTCCACGTCATACTGCTCACCAAAATAGTTTCTTATCCTCCAGCTAACAATGCTACCTACAATGATCCAGCTGCGGCTTCTCCTTCCCCCAGTACGGACTATATTTTCCTTTTCCCCATGCAGTGACAGTGTTGCTAGCCAGGCCAGTAATTTGCTACCCATCTCTTATCACACTTTAGAAAGTAATGGTGAACTGCTGCAGTTTGTATGGTGTGAGTACACTCACTGTGCTTAGGGAGCTCCAGGATTTTGACCCATTATTTTCTGTTCAAAAATGTACTTTGTACATATATAGAAATCTTTATGAATAATCACTAAAGCAGTTCAGTTCTGTACTGTCTTTGCATACGCAGAACAAACAAATATTGTAATTTGGCTTTCCCAATTAGTTCCAACAAACAAATCCAAGGTGTTTCTTACTTATGCAGGGTACTATTTACATATACTTGAGGCACTGAGAAGGTCCAATAACTGAATGAACTCCCATTTTACGTTGGCCAAAAGACCTTTGACTGTTGTCTTTCCCCAGTGTGCCTTGCAGCAGCTTGCCCCAAGCTTTTGACTGGATTTTGGTTCATTGATAATGAAGGAATGGCTGAAGGCTGTTATCTATCACACTAGAGATGACAAGAAGAAGCCAAGACACACCATCCACTTAGCACTTTTGGATGATGCTGGTTCCAAATGCTTCAGCCTAATCTCATGCACTGAATGTACTGGAGTCCCTAATCTTTGATGCTGGAGATATTTGTGGAGTTGTTAACTCTGGTTAATTGTTTAATTGCCCACTGCCATTCACAATTGGACATGATTGGACTGCAGAACATCGATCTGACCCTTCAATTGTGTGAGCACTTCGCACTCTCTATCACATACAGTTTCCACATTATGAAAGCTCTGTAGTCCTCCAGTAATGTTGTCCATGAAACCACCTTGAATTATTTTGAATGCGTCAAAGTCCTGCAAAGTAACATGTAACCTAGCTGGAGTGAGTGAGCAGTTCACACTGAAGCCATTGTAGCCGGATGTAACACTGAATGGAGCATTTGACCTTTTGCCCGTGTGTGACAGAAGTTTTTAAGATCGTGAATGAAACTGATAAATTAGTTTATGTTGTGGAGTCAAAGACTTAAGACCAACTTCCCTTTAATGAGTATTTCAAAAATAACGAAAGAAAAGGGTGAGAGGAGTCTTGTGTGAAGCATAAACTTTGGTATGGTGCAGTTAGCCTGCATTGCTGATTCTGTACTGAAATGAATTCGGTATTACATAGGTTTCATTGATTTTACCAAGCTGAGGGTAAATAGAATTGCCTGAAAGTTAGCAAGCCAAAGACAGTGATAGAGATATGGGTACAAATTCTGCATGATTACTCTTTTGGGAGGAGGGAGTGCATTTGTGAAGAAACATTTAGTGAATTGAGGTCTTAAATCTCATTAGGTTGGATTGTGTAAGGCATATGGTTAAGTTTGATAAATAGTTCTTTTCTCTTCAGCATTTTTAAAGTTCCTAACTGTAAAAATGCAGATTGCTATCAGAAGATTGTAAAGATATTCATAGTGGTGACTTTTGACTACCAGAAGAGCAGCATGGTGGTTAGCTCTAATGCCTCATAGCACTTGTACCCAGGTTTGAGTCCAGTCTTGGATGACTAACTGTGTGGAGTTTGCACATCCTCCCTGTGTCTGCATCAGTTTCTTCAGGCTTCTCCGGTTTCCTCCCACAATCCAAAGATGTGCAGATTATGTGGATTGGCCACGCTAAATTGCCCATAGTGTCCAGGGATGTGCTCGTTGGTAGGCTAGTTGGATTAGCCAGCTAGCGGGATTCCAGGGATAGGGTAGGGTGATATGCTCTTCAGCGGGTTAGTGTGGACCTGATGCCAAGAGCCTGCTTCCGTATTGTAGGGATTCTGTGATTCTCGGAAGTGTCGATTTTAGGTACTTTGGTTGGCCAGTGACCTTTTGATATTTGTTTTGATTTTCTTTTAAGTCAGCAAAAAATGTGCGATGAGTTGGTCACGTCAAAAACAGCCAAGGCTCATAGCTACTTCCTATGAATTTTATAGTTACTGATATCTTAGTAAATATTGTTATCAGATGTTTAAAGCGTGCTTTTAAAATGTAATGCATGCAAAGTGTCTGGTTGTACCTTCCACCAACCGAAGGCCATCTTTTGGAGGAAAACTGTAAGGCAAATAATATATCATCATTTGCTATTTTGTGATCACTTTGTTGCTAGTGTATTGGACATCTCACAAAATGAAGACATTTCGAACAAATTTGTCACTTGATAAATGCATGAGTTGCTGTGAAGATGGAGTCTTTGTTTCAGGATAGCGTGACAACATAATTAGAGTCATAGAGTCATACAGCACGGAAACAGACCTTTTTCTCCAACCAGTCTATACCGACCATGTTCCCAAACTAAACCAGTCCCACCTCCCGGCACTTGTTCCATATCCTTCCAAACCTTTCCCATTCATGAACATAACCAAACGTCTTTTCAATGTTGTAACTGTACCTGTGTACAGCACTGTCTCTGGCAGTTCATTCCACGCATAAGAAAAAAAGAATGCCCCTCATGACCTTTTAAAATCTTTCTCCTCTCACCCCTAGCTTTGAACTGCCCCCATCCTCGGGAAAGACCTAGTGAAACTGATTTGCTTGGAGAGCTGAGCAGAATGCAGAGCATGCATGAGAATTGTGAAATTTAGTTTAATAATTTACAAACTGTAAAATTGGTATACCCCAAATTTCATTTTCTTTGTTAATATTGGATGCATTGTCTTTAAACGACTGTGGGTTTTCTTTGCACCCTTGTTGGGACCAACAGGTGGAATCAGTATATCCAGCCTGATTAGCACTTGATTTGCCGGGACCTCCTATAAAAGAGTAATCTGGGCTCTCACTGGCTCCCCATATGAGCAAATTCCCTATGAGAAATGCAATTCTATATGTTTGATTTTTTTCACGAAAAAGAACACTGTCTGAAATGTTCAAGTCAGAAAGCCATAAATGTTCATTTGCTGTGTGGTAGTGGTTGTAGAATTAATTTGGTGTGTTTTTTTTTAAACTCTTAACATTGACATCCCTTTTGAAAGCTGATATATATAAAACAAATCAGTAGATTGTTGCTACTTCTAATTGTCCTCTGGCTGTGGCATACAGCACTCTACAATTCTGACCTTTTTCAATATTTGAGGAACTCTTTTTTTCAAAAATGATAGTGCTGAAAATAATTCTAACGTACCAGTTCAAATGAACCTGTCGGAGTGCAACATGAGAGGGGCCAATAGATGTGGTGGAACCAGGCTGAAGTTACACGTTCAAATGGGGAAAAGGAGAATTTGGGCCTACTGTCTAGAAGGTTTTTGGGGTGATCAGCTCATGAAATGTACTTCCTGATAAACGGACAGAGATGAAACGTTTACAATTATTTAAGAAATGGCTAAGTATTCAATAAACCTTGACTGGGGCTTGGATGGTGAAATATTTGTCAAATGTGCTTAAGGAAATTTTCTTTATCAATATGTGGATGATCTGGAGAAGGAGCAAAACTAGACCTTTTATCAGGCAATAAGGCAGGGCAGGTGACTGAGATAAAAGTGGGGGAACACTTTGGGTCGAGTGATCATAATTCTATTAGTTTCAAAACAATTATGGAAAAGTTAGTGTTTTCAATTGGAGTAAGGCAAATTTAAATAGTATGAGACAAGAACTTTTGAAAGTTGACTGAGTACACTGTCCACAGGTAAAAGGACACCTGACAAGTGGGAGGCTTTCAAGCGTATAATGACGAGAGTTCAGAGGCATTTTGTTTCTGTTAGAGTGATGGGTGAGGCTGGTAAGATTAAGGAACAATGGATGAATAAAGATATTGAGGTTCCAGTCAAGTTTAAAAGAGAATCTTATTTTAGATTTGGACATCTTGATGCAATTGAATCTGTTAATCAATACAAAGAACGTAGTGGCGTTCTTAAGAAAGAAATCAAGAAGGCAAAGAGAGGATATGAAATGGCATTGGCAGATAAAGTTGAGGTTAATCCAAAGAAATTCTACAAATGCATTGAGAGCAAGAGGGTAACTAGAGATTGGGCGGTGCCTCTTAAAGATCGAGGAGATTGTTTTTGTCTTTGTGTTGAACACCAGGAGATGGGAGAGATAATAAATGAATATTTTGTGTCAGCTTTTAATGTGAAGAGAGAAATGGAGTTTAGAGAATGCAGAAAAATAAACATTGATGGTTTAAAAACAGTTCACATTACAGAAGAGGAAGTTTGGGAGGTCTTAGAGAATATAAAGGTGGATAAATCACCAGGACCTGATCTAATTTAGCACAGATTATTGTGAGAAGTAAGGCAGGAAATTGAGACCTGTTGAAGAAATTCTTGCATCATCTATAACTATGAGGTGAAGTGCCTGATAACTGGATGGTGGCTAATGTACCTTTATTTAAGAAAGGTCGTAAGAAGAAACCAGGGAAATATAGACCTGTGAGTCTGACTTCGGTTGTGGATAAATTGTTGGAGGTGATGATAAAAGATAGGATTTATGGACATTTAGAGAGGCAAAAATAGCAGAGCAATAGACATCATTTAATTGGATTTTAGTAAAGTCTTTGACAAGATTCTGCATGATAGATTAATTAGCAAAGTTAGGTCACATGGAATTCAGTGTGAACTTGCCAATCGGATATATAGTTGGCTTAATGGCAGGACTGAGAGAGTAACAGTGGAGGGTTGCTTTTCGGATTGGAGGTCTGTGACCGGGAGCATTATTTCTGGATCCTCTTTTGTTTGTCATTTTTATAAATGATTTGGATGAGAATGTAGAAGGCACAGTAAGTAGGTTTGCCAACGACACCAAAATTGGTGGCATTATAGACAGCGAAGAAAGGTTTTCTAAGATTACAAAAGAACCGTGATCAAATGCATCAATGGGCTGAAAAATGTCAGATGGAGTTCAATCTAGATAAATGCGAGGTATTCCATTTTGGCACAACAAACAAGGGTAGGGTTTAAATTGTTAATGGTAGGGCCTTGAGTAGTCTTATAGAACAGAGGGACTTATGGGTGCAGGTACATAATTCTTTGAAGTTTGTGCCACATACAGGGCAGTTAAAAAGATGTTTAGCATGCTTGACTTCATTGCTGAGTGCTTTGAGAATTGAAGTTAGGAAGCCATGTTGAGATTGTACAGGACATTGATGACACCACTTCTAGACTACTGTGTCCAGTGTTGGTCATCCAGTTATTGGAAGGATATTTCAAACAGGAGAGGGTTCAGGTGAGATTTACCTGGATGTTGCTGCATATGGAAAGTTTGAGTTATAAAGAAAGGCTGAATTGACCGGGACTTTTTTCACTGGAACTTAGAAGGTTAAGAGGCATCTTGATACAAGTTTTATAAAATAATGAGAGCTATAGATAGAGTTAATGGTAGTTGTCTTTTCTCTAGGATGGAGGATTTCAAGATTAGTGCCACATTTTTAACATGAGAGGAGAGATTTAAAAACGACATGAGGGTGAGATGTTTTACACGGAGGGTGGTTTGCGTGTAGAATGAACTTACTGAGGATGTGATGAATGTGGGTTAATTACAACATTTAATAGACATTTGGATAAATATACAAATAGGAAAGGTTTGGAAGGATATCGGCCAGGAGGAAGGACATGGGACTAGTTTAGTTTGGGATTATTTTCAGCATGGACTGGCTGGACTGAAGAGTCTGTTTCTGTGCTGTGTGATTCCATGACTCTATGGAGCGAACTGTAAGTTCTCCTAGATGATGAAGCTCCCTGGGCTATCTTGCCCATTTCTACCTAGTATGCATAGTTATTAAAATTGATTTTAATAAGTGTTTTTTTCTATTCTTCAGGAATGGAAATAGACATTTTCTGAAAACTATCTATTTTTTCATCTGCAAAGAGGAATCTGCAAGGTCTTGTTTAATCAGAGTTTGTTGAACCAATAACCTGTAAAGATACATCAAGATCTGTTCATCTGCAGTTGAGAATGGCTTCTATAGATCCGTATTCTCACATAATAGTAAGTACAAATCTCCATTGTTGACACAATGTAATAAATTGATTAGGTTTTCCATTTAGTAACTGCAGTGTATATTTTAAATGTTGTGCATGTTCATACTGGGGAATAATGGTACCCTGCAAAACCTTGAGAATGATCGTGCAACATTTATCATGAAACCAGGCTATAGCTTGTTCCTTCCTCCTCTGATAAAGTCTTTTTACAAACATCTCACTTTGTGCCAGCTTTTCTTTCCTTTGAAGCCCTTCTACCACTTCATAAAGTGTCACTTAGACTTCTCTGAGTCATCCTTTCTTCTTTCCTTCCTATATCTCAGTGCTAGATTACACCCCATCTCTGATTTTGATCTTCACCTTGATATTCCTTGCCCTTGCTATTTCCTGTGGACTTTTTACTTCCACGTACTGGTCACAGCCTGGGCTTCTCCCACTTGCTGTATCTCTCACCGCTCGTACGTCCTTTGTGTCTTTCAACCTATACTCCATTGGCATCCACAGTTGATTAAAAGCTTTCTTCAAAGTCACTTAAAATTCACTTTCACACCACAAAATACTTAACCACGAGCCCCGTCAGTCACCAACATCATTCTCCACTTGCTAATTTGCTTGGGCATCCTCCTTTCTTTACTCTAGCCCCGAATCACGACTCCCTGATTCTGGTCTTTCCTCCTGAAGTTGCATGGACAGGGACTTGACAAATGCTGAGCCATAACTGGTTTAACCATCCCAGAGTCTTAGTGAACCATGGCAGCTGCCATCAGATCACAGTCTCTTTGGCTAAAATGACTCAAGACCTGAACAAGATAAGACAGCCTTGGTTTCTATTCCACACAACTAACCATTTCCTTAAACTTGTCATCATATTTCCATCTCCAAATTAGATTTCCACCTCCCCCACATTCTGCATTTGAATCGTTGCAGTTGGATGCCCACCCTGTGGCAACACTGAAATGACCTGTTCAAAGACGTGGATGACATTCTCTATGACTGTGACTGCAGTATATTATCCTCAATCTCTCAGCACCATTCAACGATATATGTGCCTGTCCTCAGTTTTTTTGTTTAGCTTTTAGTTAACTCATTATGCACGCCGAAGACCACTAGGATTGCAGCTTAGAACTGGATGACTTGACCTTTCCACTTCTCATCTCCTCCCAGCTGAAAGTGCTTGCACCTCTTGGAAGGCCAGCATTCTCTTTGATTGACACTCGGGCTCCACACAATCTAGTCTCAGCACAATCTTCTTTGTAGTCTCAGCCTTTATTCAAAATATGGCCATTGTCTGTCCACCATTACCACTGTGCTTCCTATTATAACATCTCTTATCCAGTCTGTGTAAGGAATTTCTTCTCCTCTTGTACTGTGTAACTTTATGTGTCTGCTACCTGTGACATTACATCCTCCTGGTCTTTGGTATGTTGAACATCTTGCCATCCTGTCCCCAAGTAGAGATAGAGTGTGCTTCAATGAACTTATCATTGTATACCTTGAGAGCAGTGAGAATTGAACCAGATTGCTTGGCTGAGAAACAGAGCAGCTATCAGCTTATGAACTCTCCATTCCCTAGACTTTGCGCTACAATTTCTCTTGTGAAGTGTTGAGAAGACCAAAGACATTATCACTGGCCCTCGTCATAAACTTTGAAACTTTCCCCCTTGTCAGCCAGCTACTAAGTCTGAATCAGATTGTTTGCAATCTTGGCTCATGTTCCTGGGTAATGTTCCCAAACCATGCTCAATAAAGCTCAGCTTATCCGAACTGCTGCAGCCTGCATCAAGTCCGACATCAAATCCCACTGCTCATCATCATTCTCATTTTCAAATATACTCATGGCCAATCGCAATAATCATTGTCAGCTCTACAACTCCCACACTTTTATATTCTCCAAATTGGGCGTCTTATGAATGCCGTGCTCTGTTTGCCTCACTATTCGCTGCTGTCCCTTTTGTTTGGGCTGTGCACTCTCTCAGCCCCACTTCCACCTCCTGCTTTGAGAACTCTTTCATAATGAAGTGGAGGAATTGTTCAACTTGCTTCCTATCTCTTCATTTTTGGATTCCTTTTATACATCTGTGAAGCTCCTCGGGGTGTTTTGTTCTGTTTGAGGCTCTGTATAACTACAAATTATTTCAAGTTTGTCTCAGGCATTTTGATTCTTTCCTGTGGGCTGTCTTCTCTCTCACTTGTTGATGTTGCTCTGCTTTGTGAGCAACACGTGATAAAACATTGGGAGGAGCCTATGACCACTGCTTCAATATAGGCCAAGAACCAGAACCATATTCAGCCCTTAAATGTGAAAGTTAGATGCACTCAGCCTTGTCCCCTTGTGATAAATTTGAGGTTTCTTGGTCGAGCGCCCTTCTGTAAACTTGCCACTCATTCTCTGTGAACCTCACTGACCTGAGAGATGTGAAAGAGTAAGTAGACATAAGTAAGCATTTGCTATAAAACAAATTATTTACATGGGATGAAGAGTACCGTGTGAAAAGGTACTGGGACACACCTATTTGTTGTGATGCTTAGGCAGTTGTCTGTAGGATTATAACTGGTTTGAATTTTTGGATTTAGAGGAGAGCTTCAAAACTGAGGGCAATTACAAAATGCTAAATATTCTGCCTCAAAATATTGATGTGGTGCAAAAATGCCTTCCTTTATGGGGTTAACGAAGCAAACATCGAAGGATAAATGAAATAGAGTCATAAAAAACAGAGAACATGATAAATAAATAATTTTCCTAGATAATTGGTATTTATGCCAAAGTACTGAGACAAGAGGATTTGTGAGGCATTCTCGGTCACTGAGATGGAGAAACTGGTTGCTGAGAGTTCATAATGTGGACACAATGGATATAAACAACTCATTTGTTTTACTTTTTTTTCGTAAATCAATTTAGGTGAATCAATTAAAAACAATTTTGAGGATTATTTAGACAATGATAACCTGACAGGTGTCATGCATTTAGATAAAGAACATGCAATCTAATTCTGATGGCTTTGAGGAAGTGACCGCTGTAGTGGACAGTGATAGATCTATAGTGTAATGTCTGTTAACTTCAGAAAGGCATCTGATAACATATCCCAAGGAGAGCTATTGGTTAAGCTTGGCGATATTGGGGTTTATGGAAAAAGCGTGGTAAGAAATTAACTGAAGGATAAAAAACATTGACTGCTTGCTCAGAGTTATAGCACAGTGGAAAATTAAAGCACCAACCTGAATTTGCCCTGTTCTGCAGAGACTAGTTTGGGAGCAATATTGTGAGCAAACTTGGAGAATGTTGAGTCTGGGCAGTTCTCCAAACAAACACTGTATCTGAGTGATTGTGCTAGAGACATGGCCTGACTGGGACCGGCTAACTGCCTGCAGGAGGAGGTAGCGGTAGACTGGTATTATCGCTGGACTCGTAATCCAGAGGCCCGTGCAAATGCTCTGGGGATGGATTCAGACAATGAGCGTCCCAATGGTAGTCAAGCCCACAACTGAGGGTGAAGCCTAACTGTTGCCTCCAGGCAGCCACTCGGCAGGTAAAAAAAATCCTTTAAATTGCTATCTCTTCTCCCCAAGAAGAGCTGTGGGTGACAGAAGGCAACTCTCCTCCCTTTTAAAATAATGGCCTGGCAATGTTGCAACGTTTATTTTTCAATGTTATGATTTTTGAGAGGGTGCCTAATCTTGAAGTGCCCTGATATCTTCCTGCTTACATTGGCACTGCCCACTCACTCATGTGCGGATCCTTAATTGGCAAGGTTACGAAACAACCTTTATGATTGGCTGTGATCAGAGATAATTGGAACTGCAGATGCTGGATAATCCGAGATAACAAGGTGTGCGGCTGGATGAACACAGCAGGCCAAGCCGCTTCTTAGGAGCACAAAAGCTGACGTTTCGGACCTAGACCCTTCATCAGAAAAATGATTTTTGATTGGCTGTGTTCTTATTCTGACTAAACCTGAGCTGATGTCATAGACTCAATGACCTCAGCAAAATTTGAGGTGGGGAAACCCCAGAAAGGAGTTGAGACTACAACTGTTTCTATTTTTGCAGAAACTTGGTGAAATTTTGCAAATTACATTAAAATACAAGGGGTTCTTGTTTTGAAGGATACAGCTTGGAAATTACAGGAGGAGGTTTTGAAAAAAAATCTGAGTGGAAAGGATAAAAATGACAGCCTTGTATAGGTCATGAACACCAACACACATCAGTTTAGTTAAATAACTTTCTGTCCTGCAAATTCAATGAAGAAATTTACTTGCAAAAAACATGAAGTACTGCAAACATTGCAAAAAAAAAGCTGCATGTTCATTGAATGACAAAGTAGCCAAGTGGAGGAAATTTTAAAATCTTTAAATTTAATTCTCAATATGAATGCTTCAAAGAAGCAATCAACTAAGCCAATGGAATGAAAACCAATTCTCATCAAATTGGAACATGTTATGCTAAAACTATTCTGAGCTATTACATTCAATTCTAATCACAAAGACGCAAGAATGATATTCCAGCAGTATGAAGGCTGGTCATGAGGCCAATCCTTTATACTGCAAGGTAAAACTCGAGGCTGAGTTGAGAGTTTCTGCAACACTTCAAAGTAAATAAGCCAGCTTGCTGTTTTCCCACAGTTTAACTATTGAATCTCATTTTCAACTGATTACTTAAAAATTTTGGGGTAAGGGAAGCCATGTGAAAATGTATGTTTGCTTATGTGAGAATTAGAATGAGGGGACATAGCTTAAAAATAAGATATCTCCCTTTTGAAACGGAGATGAGAATTTTCTTTTCTCTGGGTTGGTTATTGGTCTGTGAAAGTCTTTTCTTTTCCCCACGAGGGAATGGAGGCTTGGTTATTAAAGTTATTTGAGCCTTAATGAGTTACATGGAACAAGAGATCTGAAGGCTACAGGAGACAAACAGGGCAGTGAGTTGACACCACAACCAGATCAGCTTGGATCTTATTGAATGATGGAGAAGGTCCAAAAATGGCAAAATGGCCTATTCATCTATGTCTCAATGCATCGTTTTGTCTGCAGATCTGTCGCTTGGTCTTTGTTCTATTGTTCACCAAACAGATTTTCACATTTTAATTTTCCCCATTCTGTCAATATAACCGACCTCTTTTGTCAATTCTGCTAGGCTATAGAAGTTAGTTTCCTTCTAGAAATGTTATTTGCACTAACAAGTGTTTTTGTTTCACTTTCCACATCATGATTTATTTCCTCTAATTTGATTTTAATAACCCTGCCGCAAACCTTCCAACATTTTCTACGCGTGAAAAGCTATGCTAGTACTTGTACTGAACAGCTATTCCCAGGGTAAAGGAATCTGAGAAAGACTTGCATTCATATGGGAGGGCCTCATGAATTTTAAACATCCCAACATGCTTTATAATCAATGCCCCCATTTAGCCAGTCCAGGTGACTATGAAAGAACAATAACAGGGACTGTAGTGTGGCCAATATTCCTTCTCTAACCAGTCCTGTCTGTGCTGATCACTCATCTCGTTGCTCATTATGAGAGTTTATATTGTGGAAAGAGGCTAGACATTTGTCTAATTGAACAAGCTGTCAGCCTAATTAATTGTGATTGAAGCTTTAATGGGTGAACTAATAGGGTACATGTAGAAGAAAGCAGTTTTTTTGTCTATGGAATTACATTGTATAATGTTAAATAACAATTAAACATAACGTTTGATGGGACACTCTTAACAGGCTAAAAGATGCAGCCAATATAATTATAATGGGCTTTTCAGTTCCCTGCAATTTCTCTTTGCCAGGAACCCCCTTGTAGAAAAATTCTTAACAAATGTTTGTTGTAGTTATTGATACTTTTCGTTGCAATAACAGGCTACTGCACCCCTCCCCTTGCCTCCTGAAGTTATTTATTAATGATGAGAGACAGTTTAGTGGAGGGCGCTGCACAATGTATCTGATTCCGTTTTTGTTACACATTGCACATTTGCCAACAAACGTTGCTGGCTGGTGATCAAAAGTGAGAAGTTTGGCTGATGTTCTTTTTCTGATTTCTACCCCAAGAGGGTGTGGAGTTTGAAGGGCAGAGCTCAGTTCTGTGGTTTCTGATGATCAGCTGTAATCAAAGTTCATTTGTAATTCTTTGCCATTTTTATTTCTTGAGGCCTGTTCTATGTCTGTTGCTCAAAGAAATTGCTTATCAGTTGTTACCCAAGTACGAATGAGGACTGAGATAACTAGGTGTAGAGCTGGATGAATGCAGCAGGCCAAGCATCATCAGAGGAGCAGGAAAGCTGACGTTTTGGACCTACACCCTTCTTCAGAATGAGGACTGCTTATTTTCTGAGCATGGACTGGTTTCATCATATAGTCTTGTTCAATTTCTGATTGACTTGCTCAGGTGATGTAACTTACAGGCAAAATACAACTGAGAAGCGCAGTGCTCTTTGTCTGGCTTGTATTGTATGGCACCCTTTGCAAGTGTAGAGGCGTCAAAAGCACCTTCTGAAGTATGGGGGTGTTAAATGTATCAGTTTGCTTGTGATCACCATGTGCAGCTGGCTATTGTATATCTTGCCTTTAAGATAATTCACCTTAAGGACTCCATGTGTGTATACAATGTTATGACTCTTGTCTGGCAGTTAATCAGCTTTGTGCCTGCAAACTACAGATCCACAAATGATTTCATCGGCTGTGATGTCTGCTTCGTGACTTATAATGTATTTTACTGTTTCAAAAAAAGTTACCCACCAAATTAATCAATCCCTGGTGCATGATTCATTGTTATGTCATTATTGTTAACTTAATTCTCCCCCACATATAGGCTCTTGTGACCTCTGTCTGGTTAGATGTGGTAGCCAAGGCAAAGCATAATTAATCTATGACTTTTGAGTCATTGTGGCTTGCTTGACACGTCAGCCAGTATGGAGCTAATCTATACAGACGGCAGAGTTTTGAGAATGAGCTTTCGAGACAGATGACTATAACTGGTAACATGAGGGGAACAGTACAAATGATCACATTACAGCCTGAGACAGGGAATGGAAAACCCAGTGCAGTTTCTGATTGTGATTTGATCATCTCAGCAGGAGTGTATTCATGTGAAAATGGGGATTCGGCTCAGCTGGAACACTCTGACAGTGGACAGTCACCCTAATGTCAGAATTTATTAAGGTCTCTTTCTGAATGCAGTGGTCACAATTTGCAATCTGCATGCCCATTCCCATTTAAGCAGGCAGCTCTCAATCTTAGTACTACCTACACATTTGAACAATTGCAACGTTGGTCCAAGCAGGGCCACAATGCTGGATGGCTGCATGTTCATTTGCTGCTGAGCAGTGAGGGCCAATAACAAAGGGTGCAACTGTCCTGCTGCTCTTAAAGGCAGCCTGCTCCTGTGAAAGGAAGCTGCATTAATCACTTAAGGGATACTGGAATCAATTAGAGAGAGTCAAATTGCCCCTTGAGATAGATGCAGATCTTCTGATAGTCAGACATTAAGCTCCTTTATAATATGAAATGACTTTTCCTGTCTGCACTTAATCAGTTCAGTTTGCAAATGCCACCTCTTAATGCCACTCAGGCCCACAACTTCCCTCACAGATCACCTTGGAGAAAGCTGCTATTTGTCAAAATGAGATTTTCAGAGCCTTAGTAATGGATAGATTTTCAAATGGACGATTAACTAGGCAGTGACCACAATACAAGACTGGATGGGCTCACATCATATAAGATTAAATATTTTAGGAACATAGACACGCCACTATCTCATGGATGTTTCTCACATGCAGAATTGAATTGCATCTAGATATTTTATACACTGATGTGGTATCACCACTGTGCCCCAACTCCTCCACCCCCCCAAAAAATACCTATTTCACTGGCTTCTACTCCAACCGTCAGTTCTTTCCATTCAGTGGTCAGGGTTTGATACTTCTCTGAGAGTGAATGCTGAATCACATGGTGAGGTCAGGTCAATCCAGTTGCTTTGCTCACTTTGCAGTTTCCCTTGTGCAGACTTGGTGTTATTAATTGTGATCTCTCTTCTTCCCACTTTCAGATGCCCTTTTGGCCAGTTATGCTGCACCCTAGTCTTTCTGGGTCCACTTGCTTTCCAATACTGTGAGGAAATATAAGAAAGTGGGAGCAGGAGTTGGTATACAAATGGAACTAGGAAGCCACAATGACCAATAGTTCAAGAGGGAACTGGTAGTGAAAGTATTTGAGATGACATTCCTGAAGTTCTGTACCTGAAATGTTGATTCTGGTTTCTGTTCACAGATGCTACTAGACCTGCTGAGTTTCTCCAGCAATTTGTTTTTGTTTTTATTTCTGATTTCCAGCATCCACAGTTCTTTCAGTTTTTTTGAGATGACATTTCCTGCCCTGGTGCTGTTCAGTGTTGTACCATGGTTTAATGTGTTCCTGTGTTATCTGAAATTAAATAACTTTACTGGAAGATAGAATTTGGTCATATTTTCCACTCCATGTTACTGCCATTTTAACACAATGTTCATGGAGCTAAGAGACAAGTTTCACCTAAATGGATCTTGTAAAGTCTGACAATGTTATGAAGTTCCTGTTTTTGTTACTGCTACACTGAATTGAACCTCTTGCCACATTTCTTGTTCTCAGAGTGAAGTCTATTTCAATAGAAATGTAGAATAATCTTCAAATTAGAAGTCAGGCATGTGAATAATTGGCCATTTGAGCACAGATGGCCCATCTTTCAATTTCCTGACACGCATCATTTGCCGCATTCTCTTCCCTCAGATTTGGTTGAACAATTCAGAAACTGTCCAGAAAATTTATCTTAGGGCAGTGACTTAAAAAAAAAAGCTTCAAACCCGCATCTCCTCTCATTCAGTCCATTTTTCTGTCTGCCTCTGCTGAATTCGGATTGGGATCTGTTGCTGGCAAGTTTCTTCATTCTATCCAAGTGGCCATTCTGCACACAAGAACTTAAGGCTGTTTCTTGGCAGAGATATGATAAACAGTAGTTTCTTGACTTTGAAACATTGGCAGAAAATAGGAGCAAGAGAAGGCCATTCAGCCCATCGAGCCTGTTCTACCATACATCCATCACTAAAAACAGAGAGAACTGCGAATACTGTAAACACAGACAAACACAGAAATTCCTGGAAAATCTCAGCAGATCTGGCAGCATCTGTGGAGAGAAATCAGCGTTGATGTTTCAGATCGTGTGACCCTTCTTCAGTTCTCAGGAAGGGTCACTCGACCCGAAATGTTAACTCTGACTTCTCTCTGCTGATGCTGCTAGACTTGCTGAGATTTTCCAGGAATTTTTATTTTTGATCATCTTGTCAGTAGCCTGTTCCCATTTTGTCTGCGTACCTTTGATTCCTTTCACGCTAAGAACTAATCTAACTCCTTCTTGAAAACATTGAATGTTTTGGATTCAGCCACTTACCATGGCAAAGAATTCCACAAGCTGCCCATTCTCTGGGTGATGAAACATCTCCTCATCACAGTCCTAAATGGCCTACCCATACTCTTAGACTATAACCTCTGGTTCCAGATTACCCAGTCATCGGGAGCATTATTCCTGCCTTTATCCTGTCCAGTCCTGTTAGAATTTTAGAGCTTTGAATGAGATCACAACTGTTTGCTTTTTTTTGTAGTTGTTTTTGTATTTAATGGTTTGGGTGGGAAATCCTGATCTGCAACATTGCTAGAGATCGTGTTTTAAAAAAATGCCAGAAGCCCTCCAAGTGGGGGATACTCTGGTCACCTCCAGTGCAACCCATATCATGCCCCATGCTGCCAAAGGTATTCTGAATGGGTACCCAGTTGGGTCAGAAGCCTTTAAACTGCTGATGCCATGACAACTCATTCTTTCCAGCTGATCTGTGAATCCTGACCAAGGGTCTATTGAATATCACTCACCACTTGCATTCAGCTGTGAGTGGGGTCCATACCAGTGATTGATTTATTTCTGGTGAGGCTCTGGTAAGAATAAACTTTGGTTTTACCAAGGTCTCTGGAAGTGTTCTTCTGGAAGTGCTTTGGTGAGCTCCTTGAATTGGCAGGATGTGTTGCCGTACCTTTGAAGGGACAGGAAGAACATGTTGTGCCCTGCCTACAGAGAAGTTGCAACAACACTATACTCAACAACACTAGCTCAACACTGTACCCTCTGCCAAGGGGTAGTCAGACTCATTAGTGTTCCTTGGTAGTGACAGTCTGACAGGCCTGCCAAAGCACCCAATAGGTCAGCGTGCATCTTTATCTTACAGCATTCTGCTGTAGACAGCCCCATTGAGATTTTAATCTGAGCCCCCGACAGCAGAACCCATCAATGACTTCACCCTGTGGTAAGTTGGCACTAAAACTACCCTGTTCCTTGATTTCAGTGCAGTCCACTTCTACCCAAAGACTTACCATGGGTTGGTTTCAACTCTCCATTTCCTTCTGAGATCCATGCATGACCAGTTTCCGCGTTGATGTCTGTGAGGGTTGGATAAAGTGACAGTGCCTCTTCTTTCAGTTCTGTGCTTTTGATGTTCTCTCTCAGGCTGCTGTATTTGGGTATTCAGCAATTGTTGGCTGTCTGACAGCGAGAACTCAGAATGGGAGATTGGTGTGTGTGGGGAATATGATAAGATGGAATGCAAGAGGCCCATGGACCATACTGCTTGTAACTTGCTCATAAGGCCAGGCAGTAGGATGAGGCTGTGTACAACATAGGCCTGTATTGTAAAATGTCAGCTATTGTGATGCCACGTGCCTGGCATAGTTAGTGAGGGTGAGTGAGGTAGACCTATCTGGATGTGGATGAATGTCAGGAACTTCTAATGGGTGAAAAACAGGAAAGAGGGACAGACTGCCTCTAGAAGCAGAGAGGCTGTCCCACATACTGTTAGCACACAAGTCAAGTTCCTTTATTGAGTTTAAGTAGTCAGAACCTAAGGCCCTACTTGATCCAATGCTATAATTAGGTAAATGAGGTTGCAGCAAACATTGATGCCAACAGGCCTGAGCAAGTCAGTAGTTGTAACTGCCACACAAAATCAGCACGGATTAATTTATAGCCCCTTCTGGCTACAGGTTTTACATGATCCAGAAGCTATCCTAATCACTGATCCTTGAGCACCCAGTATATTGCTTAGATTGTACATCAGTGTCTGAGTGTTTTTCCTCAGCAGCCTCTGTCTGTCTCAGTCTCATTTGCTTGCTGTGGATAGAACAAATCATGAGGTTGCAAGGCAAGATCACATGACATTGCTTCATTTTCTGTGATTGTAAATTGTTTTGTAAATATAATACTCGGTCAGATTTGACCCCTTATTCTACAAGAACCACAGGAACTTGAACCAACCTGAGAGATTGTGCTCCTGAGATGCTGCTTGGCCTGCTGTGTTCATCCAGCCTCACATTTTATTATCTTGGAATCTCCAGCATCTGCAGTTCCCATTATCTCTGATTTGCCCTCCATCCACCTTCATCAACCATTTTTGAAGGTCTCTTAGGTATGGCTGCCCTTCAAATAAAAATTATTCTTCCATTTTCAAGTGCTAAAGGATTGAACTGCTGTTTTCAGATGCTTAGGACGTGTGTGTGCATGCATTAAAAAATTCAAAGTGAAATGCTGCGAATAGTTGGTGTATTATCCACTGGCCAGTGTACAGGGACACAGCATACTGCGTAAGTAGTCCTTCCCAACTATGTTTCGATGGAGGGGCTAACTATATTTATACAACTTCCTGAAGTATTCAGGGACCCAAAAGCTTGCTTACTTATTATTTTCAGGATAGTTTGCCTCCCTGCTCTTTTCTTCCTGGGTCTGTCAGTGCTTATGGGTTGAATCTTAGTTTCAGAGGTGACTTTTCACCATGAGTCCAAACAAGAAATCTCATCAATATCACTTCATTTACTACATACTCCAAGCCTATGGTACCTCTGTCGCCAGATTCTGACCTTTCTTACCACTTGCCGTTCCTGGGACAGTTCACCACTCGGTGGGTATCCACTGAAAGACAGGCACCCACGTCATCTTTGAAAGGTTGCTGTGCAGCTGGACTAGCATTGGCAATCCAGTATTGCCCCTTATTAGCAATTAATGACACAGCAGTCATAAAGCTGCGTAATTTAGGCACACAGCTGATATGGTGACATTTCCTTTCTACATACAACTTGATTCACTTTTATGCTAAATGATGTTGGCATTTAACTGCCAGCCGAATAGTTTAGCCATCCTTAACTGCATTGTGTCCAAATGCCCTTCCTGAATCCCCGCTAACTTGACCCAGTACCCGCTGCAACATATCATGGTTCAGTTCAGAAGATCACATACGGACAAGCAATTGGACAGATCCGAACATGAGCTTTTATTCTCAGCAATGAGAGTCAATGCAAATACAATGAATAGAGGCTGCAATTTGCCCCAACAACGCTAACCAATTCTGGCATGATGACCGATGACTATTTTATAATTTATAATGTCCTACAGCACACGGTTCCCATCTATTGGAACCAGGTGTCAATCACGTTCTATTGGCTTGTAGTACCCAACTGGCTCCTCAGCATCCAGGCCATCACCTTGCTGCCCTGATCCAGTTGTGCAGAGCACAGCACATCAGAATGCTGCAGTACACTCTGTGTGGGTTGCACTGCAGAGCCCCTTCAGGGGGGTCTAAGCAGTGGAAGTGCATCTTTAGCAGCCTTACCGTCTGCACTCTACAACAGTCGGAGGCTTGGGCAGTGGTGTCATGAGCTGTGGACATGGTGGGTAACACTTGTACCCAGTAACCAGTCTTGGAAGGCAGATGTACTCGAAATTGCCAGCTATCAAATCCAGTCTTACTGCCCAGGCTGCAGCATTGACCCTCATTGATGAGCAACAAAACAAACCAGTGTAACCTCTGATGGCATCAATCACTGACCTGGTGCATTTGTAGATGTATGACGGAGAGATCC
The DNA here is from genome assembly GCF_030684315.1 of Stegostoma tigrinum. NCBI lineage: Eukaryota > Metazoa > Chordata > Chondrichthyes > Orectolobiformes > Stegostomatidae > Stegostoma > Stegostoma tigrinum. The sequence continues at coordinate 46,153,967 of NC_081361.1, read as the reverse complement.
CACAAGTCCTGGCGCTGCCTGAAAGGAGCTGGTCACATAGACATTCAGAATGGCTGTCACCTTCACAGCGCACACCATCCCCCTCCTCCCCCAATTCCAGGAGTGGATGGCCTCTTGTTCTTGCAGCCCTCTGATCCCGTTGGTATCCTGCACAGTTCCATCTCAGTGCCCCAGGAAGTACAGAGAGTGTGTTGACACTACATCTTGTTCCATCCCCAGCAAATGGAATTCAGGGTGAAAACCTCTGGTCCTGTTGTGAATCCCCCATGGATCCTGCGATTGTGACCTCTCCCTGAGCTGGGAGTTCCTTGGCATGTTGCTGCCCTGGTCTTCCCATTGCCATTGCTCCTCGTGCATCTGCCCTTCACCTCAGGAAGGTAACCACAGTGGTCAAAACCCCACCAGCAGCCGGATGCATGACTCTTGCTGGCGATGACAGGCTGGATACATTAAACAAAGCTCTCAGCTCTGAGAATAGTCAGTGATGGCATACCCTGCAGATGAGGGCTGCGCAAGTCTTCCACACTGTGAGACAAGCAGCACTGGATAACTAGCGCCATGTCTGTAGAGTTCATTGAGCATCGCCCTCACTCATTGCCCGACACCGACCTGGTGAAGATGCTACACTCGCTGAGTGACCACTGCTTGAGTTTTAAAAGGGAGTGCCTGTTATGCTACAACTCACTTCCCATTCCAGACCCTCATTAACCATGAAATTGTCATCGTATTGAGTAGAGAGCATTGTAATACTTAATTGACAGATCATGAAATGATGGGCTGCCCCCCACCCCTGCACAATGCTGCAAGATCCACAAGCGACATGTCGCTTTTGGCCCACATTTGCTGGTTTTTAGTCATTTCTGTGAACATCTGCATCATCAAGAGGCCACTGTTCAATTTGCAAAGATAAAGGCCTGGTGAAAATCACTTTTGAACAGTATTTGAACATTTCCATCGCTCCATCAATGACTGGACTGAGGTTAGTCTCACCCACTTTCCATCATGGCCATTTGTTTGAATAAATGCATCGCGTGTTTGCTGCAGAGACTGCTGGGAGATGATGTATGTGTTAGATTGGTGTCTCTGTGTGCCATACAGCTCTGGATCTCCTCCACCCCAACTTCACCCTCAGACAGATTGAACACAATGAGCAGCCAGTATGTCTATGCAAAACAGCTCAATGTGACAGTACTGATAGCTGCCCACGCGGGTGTCAATGCATGAACAAGCATTGCAAGGAAGGGATACTGCCAGTATGCAGGTAAGTGCTAGCTGAGAGAGTAGATGCTGAGGGAACAAGGACGCAGCTCTGAGGGGCAGCCTGGTCTAGCCTCTGAGCTGGGTACCAGCCGCTGTGTGTAAGGTGTGCCTGCAGCAGTGTTTGTGTTATTGTGGGTGCACCTTATAATGCAAGGCTCTGCATCCTGAGCATCATGAAAAGCATAAAAAATGAAGCAAGGCGACTTGACATCAAGGCAAGCCTTGCTACATGTGTCACCTGATTCTGCCTCACATCTCGCCTTAGCCCATGTTGCTCAGATTCTGCCTGTTATTTCCTGTCTGTTACTATTTCACTTTTCTGGTACTTCCTTTTCTTACTACAGCTTCTCCTTCTTGGTTCAGTCCATTCATTTTCTTCCATTGATCTCTTTGTTCCCCTCCCGATTCAGTGGACAAGTTTCATGAGCTGCAAATATTTGTACTGCTTCCTGCTGCAATGAGAGAAGGGATAGAGAGGAACTAATTTGAACATCAAATCGGTCAGTTAGTTGTTTGCATTCAATAAGAAGCAAAGACTGAAAAGAAAAGAAAATGGCAAATCACAAAGTACAGTGCAGCATTTTGGGAATACAGTAGAGATCCACCTACATCTGGATAGTGAACAGTTAACAGAATTTGTATCAGTTGAACCATTTATTAATTGCAGTTGTTAGTGGACTTACTGCCTGCTTCTAGTATTTTCTTTTCCTTGTTATTTCCAGCTTTCTAAGTTGATATTCACAGATACTTAGTTTGAAGTGTTCAAACCTATATGACATAATGCCCTTAATTGAATAAATGGGAAAGCTTTCAAATCCATTGAATTTACGCCCAAGTTCCACTGGTGATAAACTAGTCTCTTACTTATCTGTTTTTGCACCCATTTTTTACCATTTCAACAAAGTTTTAAGTGAAATAACCACTTCCCTTATAATTAAGTCTTTAAAAACTTTGTGAATCTACAGATATGCTCAATTACCCAGGTACAATTGAGAATTACTTAAATAGATCCTGCAATTTGTATTGAAACAAACCATGGTGGCTCTTTGCAGAATGTTTTCCTTTCACGTTTTCTCTAGGCAGCTGTTTGCATGTAGCTGTTCTTCTTGTATGTTTCTGGCTCGTGTTGTCAGGCAATGAAAGTGAGATAAACCAGCTGGTGTCCCATATATGAACTTGCCAGTAGTGGTTACAAGATGGTGACGAGAAAAGCAAATTAAAGCAAATACTGCAGCTACTGGAAATCCAAAACAAACACAGAATGCTGGAGAAACTCAGCGGGTCTAGAAGCATCTGCGGAAGGAGAAACGTGTCTAGCATGAGTCTCCTTTAGCATAGTAAAGACCATTTCAGCCTCTCATGTCTGTACTGGCATTTTGGAAACCGTGACCCATTATAGCTACATCCCTTCTCCTTCTCCATAACCCTGAACACTTCACTGGTTTAATTTTGTATTCAACTCCCCTTCAAAGGTTACTAGAGAATCTCCTTCCATCCTTCCCTTTCCAGGAAGTAAAGCCTTTAAGTAAAACAACCACTTGTTTTTAGACCGATTTATTTACCTCATATCATCTATAAATATGGAGTGCCTCTGTAAAATGCAATTTCTTGAGGCAGATCAATCTACCCATTCGCAATTGTGAAACCTCAAGAGCAATCGGGAAGTACCACAGATCCTGTGATGTTTACTCCCACCGTTACTATTTTAGGAGGCAGCAGTTCTGAGCCTGTTAACTGCAGCCACAGACTGGTTTTACTTGTGACGCAGGGGAAGAGGCCTCTGAAAGATAAGTTTAAAATTAGTTTTGGACCGGCAGACCCTGAAGAGCAGGCTACTGCTATCCTGGCTTCATTCCCCATTCCACAATTGCACAGCAGCCCCAGACTTGTTCTTCCATTGAGCGCTAGCCTGATATTTCACTGGCTTGAATCCTGAAAGCTGTTACTTGTGCCTGCTTGTGGAAGCTGTGCACAGGTTCTTATTAAACACTACCATTGCCAAGCCAAAGAAGCCACTTGATGTCCCACACATCCACAGCTCCATTGCCCTGTTGACAGTAGCACAGAAGATCCTGAAGTGCTGCCTGCTGGCAGACTGAGTCTCAGCTGGAAAATGGCAATACATTCTTTGAACAGGCAGGCTTTTATACAGGCTGCACCACTCTGTGTAGGTCCTCGTATACTGAGGTCATTTTCCCACTAAGCCCTGCAGAGAGGAACTACCTACATTGACTTAGAGCCTATGACACAGTGTTGCATGTGCGACATGCTGCTAAAACTCTCCAAAGTTATTTGTTGTGTGAAAACCCAACTACTAATCAACTCTGTTATCAGCAACCTACACTTCTATACATACCATGGAGATCGAAACAGCCATCCATATATAATCAGCAACAAACTCTCACAGTGATCAATCCTCACACCAGCTTGTACTACCTTGTACCAGTAGGCTCCCACACAGAGTTAGGCATAATTTCGTATACTGATGATTTGGCCCTGAGGTGCTAGGCTAATGAGACTCAGGACAATGTTCTCTGGAAGCCTGTTTTGGAAAATGGAAATTTCACCCTAACACTGCCAAGTCTGTGGTTTCAGCCTTTCATTCAAGCAACCTGAAGTCCAGGGAAGAACTTTACATCGAGTTAGGCCCATTAACTCACTATAAGCCAATGCTAAAGTACCTTGCCTAGTCTTCTTACTGCCAACAGCTCCAGAGCACTGGAGCCAAGATCAAAACCAGAATGACAATGGTGTGGAAACTGGCAGGTGCCATGTTGGACAGCTCAACCAACACGCTAAGTATTGTTTCCCTTGAGCGAGATTACCAATAACAGAATGTGGCTGCTCAACCTGCGCAGGAACCTCAGTGCACCACCTCCATGAAGTCATCAGGACTATTACTTGGATTTTCAGATTGTTGTAATTCATGGGAAGCACCTGTGCTGGTTTATGCTGAAATCCCAGATCATAGAATCCCTACAGCGTGGAAGCAGTTCATTCACTTTACATCAACCCTCTGAAAAACATCCCGCCCAGACTCACCCCATCCCTGTAACCCTGCAACCCTGCATTTCTCATGTCAATCCACCTTTAGCCTGTGGGAGGACACCCGTGCAGACACAGGGGGAATGCGTAAACTCCACACAGGCAGTCACCCGATGCTGGGATTGAACCCAGGTCCCTGGCGAAGCAGCAGTGCTAACTACTGAGCCACCATGCCGTGATCATCACAGGAAGAACACCACTGGCTGTTACCCAGTGAAGCGCACACATTGACATGGAATCTCTGAAAGCACTAATCTGAAATCCCGAAATCTCTACTGGAAAACACTCCCTCTCCGACAAACTAATGACAGTCCTGTGTCGCGATGGTACAATTCCTGGTTGACTGCAGTTGCCGACTGCAACTGGCAAGTGACACCAGCAGTGAAATTCCACAGAAAATCCTTACGATCCCCCTAGTTGTTTGATGATGGCCCATTGCTCCACATGAGGAACAGCATAAACTGTGTCAGTGGCTGTCTAAGTCAACCCATTACCCACAGACTGAAATCCTGCTCTAAAAGATCCATTCAAAACCATTTGCCCTGTGCCAGCTGAAATCATACAAGGGATTGTAAACCTTGACATTGAACAATAAATGCTTCCCTAGTGTGAAAAAGTAAACCTGCAGAATAGTTGGGTCTGTTTTTGTGACAGAAACCTGATGAAACTAAAAGCAGCAGTACTGAGGCCACTGGTTATTTGAGAGGAGAGTTGAGATGGCACTGGGGAGCCAGAGGAGCAGCACCAATGAGAGAAAGGGTTTGGGGAGCTCCTCCTCCATCAGGAGACCACTACATCAGACAGCGGGGCTACCTTTATGTTCAATATCAGCTCTGTCAACCTAAGGGTACTGTAGGAAACCTGGCTGGCATAAGAACCAGGCCGAGTTCCCTCTGAGCCTGTGACGTCCCATCAGTTATCATTCTGATGTGTTGCCTGGCACCAGCAGAATGGGCACGAGATGCCACTGAGGTACACAGCTGCCAAGGACACAGAGATTCACAGTCTCCTTCAGTCCTGGTTCTCAGTCCAGGTCTCCTGTTGCTCCTGTGCTCAAAACCCCGTCTTCTCCTCCTACTTCTCCTCATGGTCATTGCCCGTTTTGTCTGGCCTTCGGCTGCCCATGTTCCTGTTCCCTCAATTTCTGACGGAGGAGCACCCATTGTTGGCTGTGCCCTCAGTGGTGCTTGAGCAGAGTTCAAAAACCTGTGACCATTGTGCGAATGCCCACGTTGCAAGCCAGTAAAAATTAAGACTTCATGGAGTTAAAGAGTACAGAATGTGCAAAGTTCAGAATTTGGACTCCTCCCCTGACCTGTAATGCATCTAGCAACCACGTGTACTAGCTCTCTAAAACTCTTCCCACCCCTTTGATGTTTCCTGACCTCCATTCAGCTAGTCTGACACCAGACATCTGTCGATCCCTGGCTTCATCTTTGAAAATGGGGGCTACGTGCTTGAATAATTTCTGACTGAATTTCTCAGACTTCTGCAAACAATCCCAAGCTACTCATTAAATCTGGGGAGGCTCACTTGTGAACACTGTGTGTAATCAACAGCCCCTTTATAAATAACCGGGTTACTTAGATCCAGAGAGGAACTGGTATTCGGGTATATAACCTGTATACGGATAGTAGGAAATCTTTCATGTACAGTAGGAAATTTTTGATGTGGCTTAATGACTAGGTTTGAGTAATCATCTTCACATGGATGTACAAAATGTCTTGTTCAACTGCCTTAATTAGTATCTCTATAGTGTGGAGGGCTGGCGTCATCAATACAGGAAACAATAAGAAGGACACTTCCTCTGGTTATGAAGCGCATTTGTTTATTGAAATAAAACCCTGCCACATAAGCTTGTGAAGCCTGAACTTATTGGGATCAGTAGGCCATGCCAGTTACTTGTTTTCCAGAAACAGCAAGTGACACACGACCATCGGGTTGGTACAGATAAGACATGCCACTGAAATTTGACAGGATCAGATTCTAAGAAATCCTGGAGAAATACAAGAAATCTTTGAAAAATGTATTCTGGAAGTATGCAGTGTCTGAAATCAGTAAAAAAGGGAGGTTGAACTGTTTGAAGAACTGGTAATAGGCAAACCACTCATCAAAAACAGGAAAAGTTTTCTGATGAAGGGTCTGGGCCCGAAACATCAGCTTTTGTGTTCCTAAGATGCTGCTTGGCCTGCTGTGTTCATCCAGCTCCACACCTTGTTATCTTGGATTCTCCAGCATCTGCAGTTCCATTATCTCTCATCAAAAAAAAGAATAAGGCCAACAACATGTTAAACTTGCAATAAAATATACTGACTCTGATGACAAGGAACAGTCATTTAAAAAATTCTGCAAAGCCACTTTTAAAATCTGGGCCAAGGCGACATATGATACAATCCTGTCCCTGAATGAATGAAGCAGATTACTTTGTATGAACTTTCTTTCTATCTCTGTTTTACTGCGAAGGTGTTAACAGTGCACACAAACCATCCACTAAATTCTCAATTATGTATTTCAAATTTAATGAGGCCAATTCGGATGGCAGTTTATTATATGGTAACATTTTTCTCACTTACACAGTTGTTTGTGCTGAATATTTCCAGAATTTTCTATTTTTAGTTTTAAAACCTTTCCTAATCTTACATTTGGGATTAAAGGAACAGTATATTGTTACTGTTTCAGAGATAGTAGGAACTGCAAATGCTGGAGAATCTGAGATAACAAGGTGTAGAGCTGGATGAACACAGCAGGCCAAGCAGCATCAGAGGAGCAGGAAAGCTATAATGTCATTAGGCCCTTAAGGCTGACCACAGTTCAGTGAGATTGTGGCTGATATGGCTTGCAACTCTAATGACATGGCTCAATTCCAAAATCATGAATATCCCTACCTAACTGTCTGTCAGTATCCATTTTGAAGAGGTACTTCTATCTAACTTAAAGCATAGTTTCTAACTCCTATATTATTTTGAGTTATCTTTGAACTCATCAAATGTTGCACTTGTAAGTGAAATGTTTGCCTCTTCTGTCAACTTGCTAACTCTTATTTAAGACTTCTCGCATATAACTTACCAAATTTCCCACACTGCTTGCCTATTCCATTTCTTCTAATTCTGGCCACAATTTGATAATTAGCCTTGATAAAGACCAGAACAAATGTCCACAGTATTTCATGAATTAGTAACCAAGAAACCTAGATACCCAGATACCCAAGAAAGATAAACACAAAACAAATAACCAGGATGCAAAATCAACACAAAAAGCTATTACCATAATACAAAGTATAAAAACATACAAAGTTTTTCTAGGAATAAAGGAGGTGCAAGGGTTTTGATTGAATGGGGATAAGCGGCCGCAATAGTGAAAGCGCAAAATAGGCAAGAAGATTAGAAAGCGACTTTGCAGAATATTGGCAGCAGAACATCAGTGATATGCAAAGCAATCACAAAGCAGACAGTGACATTTCTCAGCTTGTAAAAGAAGTAAGCATTTGAAGAAAATGACATATTAAACTCATCACCAATACAAACATGAAATCATAGGCATTCTAAAGGTGCAGAGTGCATAAGTACCTGTATAGTAATAGTTGGTTAGGTTTAGATTAGATTCCCTACAGCATGGAAACAGGCCCTTCGGCCCAACGAATCCACACCGCCCCTTGAAGCATCCCACCCAGACGCATCCCCCTATAACCCACACACCCCTGAATGCTACAGGCAATTTAGCATAGCCGATCCACCTAGCCTGCACATCTTTGGACTGTGGGAGGAAACGGAAGCACCTGACAGAAACCCACGCAGACACTGGGAGAATGTGCAAACTCCACACAGACAGTCGCCCGAGGTTGGAATCAAACCCGGTGCTGTGAGGCTGCAGTGCTAACCACTGAGCCATTATTGGGAGTTTGTCCTTCTGGAGGAAATATGAAACTGTCTAATATTAAAGGTCTCACAATAACACACCTTGTAGTCTAAAAGTTCTCCCTGTTCCCAGGTTAATATCATTCTCCCAAATATTGCATCCAAAGTAGACTAATTAGGTCACTCATTCCACTCTTGTCTTTGGGACGTTGATCAGAACCCAGTCCGAATTTCTGCCACATTGGAACACAGCTATTCAGTCAGTAATGGTTGCAGATTGGCCGTATGAGAACCCAAAAAGTGAGCCCTGTCAATATTCCTTTTCGGCTCCCAGCAGGGGGGAAGGGTTAGGAAGGCTGGGGGTGGGGTCTGTCAGTCGAAATCCCTCCAGACTGGAGATGGTTCTTAGGGTTTGTGTTACACCTCAGGAGGAGGAAGAAGGAGAACTTTGTAATCCTATCACTGCCTGGGAGTCTATGCTGGGAGTCCAGTTTCCATGAAATCTCATTGCTACACCACAGTTGCCATGGACTAGAACAATTTCCTTAGACTGAATACAGACATGGAAAATAAGAGCAGAAATCTTAAAATGAAAGCTGCCACTAGCAAACCATCTCGAAACAAATTTATCCAACAACACTTTGGAAAATACATACAAAACTGAATTACTCCCCCTTGTGCATTCCTGTAGTGCCTATTTTGTGGGTGCATTTTATCTATTCTGGTGCTTTAGTCCAGTGCTACCCTCGTGGCTGCAGCTTTCACTGTGAGAAACTGCTGATGGCCTTGGAAGATCATGTCAAGCAGTTCTGCGGTACACCATTAGTAATTGGTCTCCAGGATGAACATTTTCCATCAACTACCACCCTCTGTCTTCTTTCAGCAAGCCAATTTCCGATCCAAACTGCTATATCTCCCACAATTCCATTCCTCCGCATTTTGTGCAATAGCCTATTCTGGGGAACCTTATCGAACACCTTGCTGAAATGGGGAACCTTATCGAACGCCTTGCTGAAATAGTCAGAGCTTAGCACAGGAGAAGTTGCTGGTGACTGATATAATTTGATTATATTGATGAGAACACCCTGGTGGATAAGAAGGGTGTACCGCAAGGGTCGGGGTTGGGTCCACTGCTGTTTGTCATTTTTATAAATGGCCTGGACGAGGGCGTAGAAGGATGGGTTAGTAAATTTGCAGACGACACTAAGGTCGGTGGAGTTGTGAATAGTGACGATGGATGCTGTAGGTTGCAGAGAGACATAGATAAGCTGCAGAGCTGGGCTGAGAGGTGGCAAATAGAGTTTAATGCAGACAAGTGCGAGGTGATTCACTTTGGTAGGAGTAACCAGAAGGCAAAGTACAGGGCTAATGGTAAGATTCTTGGTAGTGTAGATGAGCAGAGAAATCTCGGTGTCCATGTACACAGATCGTTGAAAGTTGCCACCCAGGTTGACAGGGCTGTTAAGAAGGCATACAGTGTTTTAGCTTTTATTAATAGAGGGATCGAGTTCCAGAACCAAGAGGTTATGGTGAAGCTGTACAAAACTCTGGTGCGGCCGCACTTGGAGTATTGTGTACAGTTCTGGTCACCGCATTATAAGAAGGATGTGGAAGCTTTGGAAAGGGTGCAGAGGAGATTTACTAGGATGTTGCCTGGTATGGAGGGAAGGCCTTATGAGGAAAGGCTGAGGGACTTGAGGCTGTTTTCATTAGAGAGAAGAAGGTTGAGAGGTGACTTAATTGAAACATATAAAATAATCAGAGGGTTAAATAGGGTGGATTGGGAGAGCCCTTTTTTCTAGGATGGTGATGGCGAGCATGAGGGGGCATAGCTTTAAATTGAGGGGTGAAAGATATAGGACAGATGTCAGAGGTAGTTTCTTTACTCAGAGAGTAGTAAGGGAATGGAACGCTTTGCCTGCAACGGTAGTAGATTTGCCAACTTTAGGTACATTTAAGTCGTCATTGGATAAGCATATGGACGTACATGGAATAGTGGCTTGAGATCGGTATGACAGGTCGGCACAACATCGAGGGCTGAAGGGCCTGTACTGTGCTGTAATGTTCTATGTTCTATGTTCTATTTAATGCTCCAAAACAAAATGCCTCTTCCTACTTGGATCCAAGACTCTCCCATCCAGTGCTGCAAAAGTACTTCCATCACAGGAGGGGGACCAGAACCCTGCTCTGTTGTGTTCTCAAGATCCTAACCTCCATTAAAACTGGGCTCAGGTTCTTACAGCTTATACCACAAGATTCCAGTACAGCTCCCATCGCAAATGCATTCGAGTGCCTGACAGTGTAACTTCATAGAAGTGTGGTTATAAAGACTGAGACATGTTAGGGGTGAGTAAAGCTGTACAGAAGAAGTGAATTCAGAGCATAGGTTGTGACAGTAACTCATGAAAAATAAATCAGTGGTGATATCAGGATGAATTCTTTCTCAAAATAAGGTGATCAACACTTGGAATAGACATTCAATTTGAGTTGAAAGCAATGCAGTTGCTGAAGAGCTCTGTGGATAGGACAGTGGAAATATCTTGTTGGATGAATCAGCTAAGATTGATCAAATGCTTTCCTAGATTGCAGTTATTTTGTGGTCATGTGTGAAACCAGCCGTAATTTTGCATAATCTAATAAAAAGTGAAACCATTAAAGGTTGTGAGTGTTATGAAATCATCACTGCTTTTAAAATGCTTATTGCACAGTACATATAGGTAGCCGATCTTACAGCCAAACATATGAACCTTTTGATACAAAATATTTGTCCTATTCAAAATACACACCATACATTTGTTTCTTAAACATAAATTATAATGCAGCATTGAGGCCGGATGTGAATGGGTCAAAAGACTCTTTGGATGCTATTCCTCAGGCTTTGCCTTTGGTTTCTATTTGATTCTTTTTAATTGTTTTTTATTTTTGAATTTGAAGAATTTTTAAAAATAGGTTATGAATCTGATCATATTGTGTTTAATGTTTGAGATCAATTGGTTATAGATGGCTCGCTGAAATATTGTTGGATGGACGGGGTGGAGGCCAGGGATTCTGTCCTGAAATAGCTGGAGAGTCTTGAGCTGTTTCAAAATATGGACTGGCAGCTGAAGACTGACTGAAGATATGCCCTAAGCACATTCCAATCACAGACAAATGTTTGTTGAGCCTTAGATCCTGAGAGGAAGAGAACATTTCTTCAACAAACTTCTTTTAGTCCAAAATCAAGGCACCATCCGTCTTTTAGATATATAGTACAAGCTCATGTAACACTGCGCTGAGTGCAAGTAACTCTAATAACTCTGCCTTATTGAAGGAAAGCATAGGGATAAATGAGTGCTATTCTGGCTGGCAATCAGTGACTCGTGTGCCTCAGGGATCGGTGTTGGGATCGCAATTATTTACGATTTAGATAGATGTTTTGGAGTTGGGGACCATGTGTAGGGTGTCAAAGTTTGCAGATGACACTAAGATGAGTGGCAGAGCAAAGTGTGCAGAGGACTGTGAAACTTTGCAGAGGAACATAGATACATTGAGTGGGCAAAGATCTGGCAGATGGAATTCAATGTAAATAAATGTGAAGTCATACATTTTGGTAGGAGTAATAGTAAAAGGGGTCATTACTCGAATGGTCAAATGTTGCAGCATGTTGCTATGCAGAGGGACCTGGGTATCCTTGCCCATGAATCACAGAAGGTTGGTCTGCAGGTACAACAAGTAATTAGGAAGGCAAATGGAATTTTGTCCTTCATTGCTAAATGGATTGAGTTTAAAAGCAGAGAGGTTATGTTGCAGCTGTACAAGGTGCTAGTGAGGCCATACCTGGAGTACTGTGTGCAGTGTTGGTCTCCTTACTTGAGGAGGGATGTACTGGCACTGGAGGGGGTGCAGAGGAGGTTCACTAGGTTGATTCCGGAGTTGAGGGGGTTGGTTTATGAGGAGAGACAGTGTAGATTGGGATTATATTCATTGAAATTCAGAAAACTAAGGGGGCATCTTATAGAAACATGTTAAATAATGAAGAGAATAGATAAGATAGAAGTAGAGAGGATGTTCCTACTGGCAGGTGAAGCTAGGACAAGAGGGCATAGCCTCAAGATTGGAGGGAGCAGATTTAGGGCTGAAGTGAGAAGGAACTTCTTCACCCAGAGGGTTGCTAATCTATGGGATTCCTTGCCCAGTGAAGTAGTTGACGCTACTTCAGTAAACGTTTTTAAAGCTAAGGTAGATTTTTTTTTGAACAATGAGGGAATTAAGGGATACTGTGAGAGCGTGGATAAGTGGACCTGAGTCCACCAAAGGATCAGCCATGATCTTATTGAATGGCGGAGCAGGCTCAAAGGGTCGAATGGCCTACTCTTGCTCCTAGTTCTTATTTTTTTAAAGTGTTTAGAAGAGACATTGAACAACGATCTGTTTTCACTTCTTTTAATAAAGTGATCACTGAAAAAACCATGTTCTATTGAAAACTTAATGTTCACCAAGAAAATATCCATCTTTGGGCTTACTAGGAAAGTTAAAGAAAAAGAGTTGCTGTGGAGAATAGTAGTCAGCCTGAGGACTCGGAGTGCTTTAGAAACTAGCAAATGGCATTCCAAAGGTTGATTATAAAGGAGAAAAGTAGAATTAGAGTTACGCGAAAAAAGTTACTAAACTAAATTTTGGTCCCTTAGAGACACATTCAGGAGAAATGATTATGAGGAAACGGATGCGGGGATAAAAGGAATGTTTTCAAGTTGACAACTGTATCTTGTGGATGCTGCAGTGATCAGTGCTAAAGCCTCACCACTATACAGTCTGTACTTGGTTGAACTTGAATCTAAGTTTGCTCATGATACAAGGATTGATGAATATGTGTGTAAACTGTATAGAGGATATAAAGATGCTGCAAAGAAGTAGAGGCAGGTTACATGGTTTACTATGATGTGACCGATGAAGTGCAGTATAAGGAAATATGACCGTATTCACTTTGACAGTAAGAATAGAAAGTTAATCTTGTGAATGCTGATGGTCAAACAGATGAGGGTGTACTGATTCAGGGATTGTGGAAAGTTCACGTGCAGGTAAAGCAAGCAGCTAGGAAGATCAATAACATGTTGTCTCGTCTTGCAAGGGGGCTGGAGTACAATGCTAAGGATGTCTTGCCAGCCCTGTTATGGGGCTTGGTGAGATCACACTGAGAGGTGCTTCCACTGGCTGGAGAACCTTAAACATGGGGGCATAGTATCAAGAAGAGGATTGTTCAATTATGACTGGGAAAAGGAGAAATTTCCTCATTCCGACAGTTGTCAATCTCATTGAATATATTCAAGGCTGAGATGGATTGATAATTGGTCTTTTTGGGAATTGCAGGATATTGGAGATAGGCAGGAAAGTGTAATTGAGGCAGAAGGTCAGCTAGGTTTGTATCGAATAGTACAGCAGGTTCAAGGGACTGAATAGTTTACTCCCTCTATTCCTAATCCTGCTCCTCCTACAGCAATGTTCAACTGCTGATTAGTACTAATTTTTCAACTGCTAATTTTTGCTAGCCCCGTGCTCAATGATTGACAGTCTCTAAGTCAAACCTAGGTCCTTTGTGCTATCTGTTTGACAGGAGGATCTGGTTGAGCTCTCACTGTTTAACTCCTCTCCTCCTTAATTTTCCCATTAAAACTATGAAAGGAGATTGAACCAAGCCTCTCAGAACACCTTATCTTCAAATTACTGTTCAGTATTGCCCACTGGAATGGAAGCACTATCATAATACTATCGAGGGGTGATCTGTATGACATGATGAACAGCTCTCTATTAGATCTTGCAAGACTAAGACATTCAGTACCTTTATTTAAGGTGAGAATTTCTGTTATTCTAATCATTTAACCTTGCTGTCTTTTAGACAGTCTCCAGTGCCTCTCCAGTAAAGCAATTTATGTTAACCAAATATAAGATTTGGTTAGGTATTCTTTCTTTCTTTCCCTGTAAAAGATTTAGAATTTTATGTGTTTTACTGTGGTTTATCCAAAATTTTCAACAACCTTCATTGCTCCATATTTGAAGTCTGGAATAGGCTAGACATACTAATACTCTGCAATATTAAACAGATCACAATGTTCTTTAAACTGAAATTTCTAGACACTGTCAAAAATCAACTCTAGCTATATTTTGGTGTGAGACGCGAGAGAATGATTACTGCTGTGAATGTGGAAAGTCATTTCTTGTTCTCTGTATTTAGGTCTAGGTTGTTAATTACCATTTCCAAGGCAATTCAGGTCTTCAGAACTCTATACCTTTCCATTTCAATGCTTTTTGGTTGCTGCAACCTGTAACTTGGAAGCTGTCTGAATGATAAGGACATTATAAACTGTGTTTCGAGTGTAATGAGATATAGATGTCACGCAGCTACAATCTGCTTCTGAAGTGGGGGAGATGTAGCTTTGAATTATCGTGAGGACTGTTTGTAAAAGCTGTCTGGAATTGGAGCAATGTTCCATTCTTGTGAATTTTGCTCTGCTTCTTTGTAAAGTTAAACAATCACTTCAACAGTTCTGGTGTAGCGAAGGAAAAATTCATTGCTTGTGTTTTAAAATGGTGAAAAATGTGCTTTCAAATGTTGGAGCAAAACGTAACTGGTTCTCAAATCTGCAGTTTTAACATATTACCCTTTGATAGGTATCTGAAAAATATTGACACTGTTTGAACACAAGGCAGTCGTTTAGGACTGCTCCTGTCCTATGGACATCAGTGAAAGATGGCATTGGGTACCAACTGCTATTCTGCAGCTCCTCTGTGTTTGAGGTTCGATATTGTGGGGGAATAATGCCCATTTGCTGACCTCTGAATTTCCAATGCAAACATTCATCCTTTATTTATATTAAACAGTAGATCCAAAAAAATTAAGAATCTCTGATCCCTCTCTCAGGATGAGGCTGTCCACGTTTTTTGATGTAACTGGATTGGTTGGTGGGTCACTGAGCGGGTCACTCAGTCAAGTTCTGAACTATGGAGCCACTAAATATAAAAGAGCCTATTCCCTATCAATCTACCTTATACCTTGACAAACTTAAAGGACAGGCAAGCACCTAACTCTGATAACTGCGAAAACTAAGGCATGAATTATATGTGGATCCAATTTCCTAATATTGAAACAAACTGAAAATACAGAACCTGATGAGAGGGGCTCTACATGATTTTAAACTGTTAATTTCCAATCTGTTTTTAGGTTGAACATCAAGTTTCCCACAGATTAACTGTGTCCGTGCTAAGAGCTGAAAAAGTAACAAAGGGAACTTTTGGAGATCTACGTAAGTACTTTATAGAGAGTTTTGTTTATTCATTGTCGGCTTTGGCTGATTTATTCTTTCACATGCAACTTACTTCATAAATCAGGGTGTAGTACATAATCCAGATGAGTACTTTCATGTACTAAGTAAGACATTAAACTGAAACCTAGTCTGCCTCTGAACCCGTGACTCAGGTGGATATTAAAATTCTCACGATGCTATTTAAAGATCAGGGAATTTTCTCAGTGCTCCCAGCAACATTACTCCCTCAATCAACAGAAAAAAGCAGATTAACTGATCATTCATCTCAATTCTGAAATGTTGCTCATGCTGAATGGTTGATGCATTTGTTAGCATGAAAGCAGTGACTGCAGGTTATAAGTAATTAATTGTGCCTTTTCAGACTGTTAATTTAACAAAGTGCTGTATAGAATAGTACAGCACAGGAACAGGCCCTTCAGCCCATGATGCTGAACATGATGTCAAATTAAACTAATCCCTTCTGCCTGTCCTGGGTCTATATCCCTCCGTTCCTTGCATGTACATGCACCTATCTAAAATTGTAAGAAATTTGAAAACTTACAGGATTGTGATCCCTGGTAACAAAGTGTGGAGCTGGATGAACACGGCAGGCCAAGCAACATCTTAGGAGCACAGATGCTGATGTTTCGGGCCTAGACCCTTCATCAGAAAAGATTTTTCTGATGTAGAGTCCAGGCCCAAAACGTCAGCTTTTGTGCTCCTAAGATGCTGCTCAGCCTGCTGCGTTCATCCAGCTCTGTACTTTGTTATCTCAGGTTCTCCAGCATCTGCAGTTCCCATTATCCCAGCATTGTGATCACTTTTTGGAGAAAGGGAGACAATCTATTTTTAGGGCACCTTCGTTAGCCCCTTTCCCATTTGAGGTGAGGGGATGGTATGCTGAGGAGGACTGCTCAGTCACAGATGTTACCTCTGTCCCAATGCAGTTATCCAACAGCCATCACACACTTTTCACGTATGGCTCACAACTCCCACATTCCTAGTCCTGTACCCATTGCCAGTTCTCCATCATTACAGGTCTTGGTATGTAGACAATGGCAGAAGCCTGCCTGTGGCTTTATTTAAACTGGGGACCTAAGCATACCACCCATTGCCCACGTGTACTTGATGGGTTCGTGATATATTTTGTCAATGTGATTGCAACCCCATTGCTGCTGCAGCTGTCTTCCACCTTCATAGGTGGTGAGATACATAGTGTTTCTTCACCTGTTCTGCCATTGAAGAATATTTGTTCCTTCATCTGTTTTGCCATTGAAAAATATTTGGATTGTACTTGGTCTGGCATTTCCCCTTGATCTTGCTGCCATGGGAGGTCCTGCAGGAGGTAAGGATGTCCTGGCAGCATTTCCAATACATTGTGACCTCCCCGATATTTTTCTGACCTCCTCCAGTAGTTATACAATAGTCTGTGCTGTCTGGTGTGTTTTGATTAGTCATTGACAACGCCAAACTATGATGCAACGCTTAACGGTAAGTAAACATCAAAAATAAAACTGTGAGATAGTAGGAACTGCCAGTGCTGGAGTCTGAGATAACAAGGTGTAGAGCTCTACACCAGCCCAATTGTATCAATGTGGATTTCACCAGCTTCTAAATCTCCCCTCCCCCCGCTGCATCCCAAAACCAGCCCAGCTCGTCCCCACCTCCCTAACCTGTTCTTCCTCTCACCTATCTCCTCCTCCCACCTCAAGCTGCATCTCCATTTCCTCCATACTAACCTCATCCCTCCCCCTTGACCTGTCCGTCCTCCCCGGACTGACCTATCCCCTCCCTACCTCCCCACCCATACTCTCCTCTGCACCTATCTCCTCGTCTATCTATCTTCAGTGCGCCTCTCCCTATTTATTTCAGAACCCTCTCCCCATCCCCCTTTTCTGACAAAGGGTCTAGGCCTGAAACGTCAGCTCTTGTGCTCCTGAGATGCTGCTTGGCCTGCTGTGTTCATCCAGCCCCAGACTTTGTTATCTTGGATTCTCCAGCATCTGCAGTTCCCATTATCTCTGCTCATTCATCTGTATTTATAAATATTTATGAATTTGCTTGTTTTAATAAGGCACACTCCAGCATTGTCTTGGAAGAAACACTAGCAATCTCTGCGTCTGATTAATTTTAACCCTGGCAGAGGAGATCTTATAGGTTGGTGTGCAGGGATGTAAAGCTATTTGCATTAGGTATGAATGTGTTGAATGTGGCTGTGAAATTATCTGATTCGTCTTTGACATTATGCTTGTCCAGGATTGGGGTCTTGTGCTCCATGCAAGGAGCGGCATTTATTGAATGATGTTATGAATGATCTATGGTTGTCAGTGGTCATGAGTATGGTCAACAGATTTGGATCACAATCATGAGGAGGCAGGCGAGAATCAGAAAGACTCAAATAATAAATGTAAAATCACTTTGACTGTATGCAGAGTAGATGTGCTTTTTTAAACTTGGAGAACTCTTGTGAAGTTTGAAATGGAAATGGGATGTACACAATAGAAACTTGTGCAAAACTTCCATCACAGTGTTTGATATCAATATTCACAATCAGCTATTTGAAAATATCCAAGATATCTTTATCCAAATTTATTCAAGCTTCCAGTTGGTATGAACATGGAACAGTGATAGATTCTCTGGCAACAGGTCCTGGTCTACTATTTTGTAGTTTTCCAGAAACATTTGGAACACTTGCAGAATAAAGCATTTCTAGCATTCAAATTCAATCTTGTGCTTCCACCAGTTTCTGTTGTGTGAGAGTTTGGGCTATCAAAGCTCCTGTGATGTGAAAGCTTCTTCAGAAGCTAAAGGTTAGGTTGGAGGTCTGGGTACCTAGAAGATTGGTGGCTCAGAAGGTGGCCTTTATGCCCATTGTGCCAGTTATTACAAAGGACTTTGGGACTCTATTCTTGGGTGAAAATGAGTCCTGTGTTCACATATGCTTGCAGCATGACTGGCTTACCATTTTTACCGCAGCTGGCCTCCTTTTTGGTTGGCTGAGAGTCTGCCATTTAAAGTAAGAGCGCTGGTCAGACTCAGCTGCTTGTCCATTTAGAGGAGAAGTGGATGCTGCTGAGGAAGCTCTGGGGAGCACCTCAAGGTGGAGATGCTATCGTAGAGATGAGCTCAATTTTAAATGCAGAATGCCTTAGGCCAGAAGGACCTGCCAGACACAGTTGTCATGAGGGATCACTGGGGTCCCTGGGGCTGTCTGTTTTGCCTGCAGCGTCCTGTGTGAGACTTGGAGCCTCAGTTCCCAGTAAGTCCCTGAATTCCATCACGAGGCAGCCTCCACGAAGTTGGTGGCCACTCTGCATACCAGTAGCCTGGCAACAGTAAAATAGCATTTGCCCTGTAAAATGGGACTTAACAGGTCCTTCAATGAGCAAACTTGGCTGGGCAGTTGGTTAAACCAGGCAGCAGACTCTGGGGAAAGTCAGCGGGTCAACATAGGGAATCATGTTGATGTGGCTCTTGGCTATTTTTCCAGTCCACTTCCTTCTTTCCACAATACCTGGAGAGCCAGTAAAATTCTGTCCATTGTGTCTGTGCTGGCCAATGCATGAACTGTTCAGCCCTAACTAAATCTACATAGGCCCATTGCAAAGACCCATAACTGATCTGCCAAAATGTATTTTCCAGACCTCAGAGAGGCCTCTTCAGCTTTCATCGGTTTCGATGGAAAAATATATGCTGAAAATGTCTGCACAAAGGAAGCAGTTCTTATAGTTCCATTTTTTTATGGTTGGTATTTTACTCTGGCACTGAGTGACTGAGTTGCCTATTTAAAATAATCAGGAAATCATGCCCACACCCAATGATGTGTAGTGTGTGTCTCAGAATAGTTACAATTCTTTATATTACATATCAAAACTCCGGTACTTCTGCTATTTGTATTCTTAAACGTTCGGTGGTAAATTGGCCAAAATCCGAGTGTTGTGGTAGGAAAGAATGGCACTTTGTAACAGTGCAAAGCATCAAGTTACAACTTGCGATAAGTTTGATATCTGAGCATTAGCACATGTGAGCACAGTTCCCTGTTGTGGAATTGGGTTGCAAAACAGTAAGTTAGCACTTTTGGTGTAGGCCTTTCATTGGAAGTGGAAAAAGTCGCTGATGGTCAAGATTCCAATTCGAATTGAAGGGCGAATACACGCACACATCATGTAAAATTTCTCCCAGTTCTGAAGAACTGAAATTCTAACTTATTTGTTCCCTTTGCAGATGTGAACTGACCTTTTCACATTAAAAGTGGTTCATCATAGGCAACTGGAAACAACTTGATCATATACATTTGATTAAAGATTTTCTGCAATTGACAAAACATAAATGAATGTGTAGCGATTAACGAGGTCAGCCAGATGGACCTCATAGAATATGAGTTCCTTGATTAGGGCTGTCAATCAGGGAGCCCTGGCTGACAGATTATAAATAGGAGTGTCACAGGTTCTGCTCACTCTGAGAACTGGCTCTGAGGAGGCTGGACCAATGTCAAGTACTACACATGTGTAAGTAAAGGATGATTTGATGGTGGGATACCAGCCTCTGTGCAGTTATTTCAGAATGAATTAGGAATGGGTAATGAATGCTGATTTTGCAAGTTATACGCATGTCCTACAACAGCTTGCACTTGTACAACTTAATAAACAAAGAAGCTTCATAGAAGCATTGTAAAAGAAAATGTGATCCTGAGCCAGATGTGGAGATAATAGGGAGCTGAGCACAAGCTGAGTCAAACGGTTGGGGGTTTCAGAACTATTTTGGAATGACAGAACCTTGGAATGGTGGGTGGGGCCTTAAATAAACATTTTCCTGGCTGGATGGGGGTACAGAGGGAAGTATTGGAAGAAGCTGATCGCAGTCTTGGTGACAAAAAAAACCCATGAGCTCCTCACCACATCTCATTTGACTTTGAGTCGATATCAATCTACATTTCTGACTGTAAGTCTTTACCTCAGTACTGTGCAGTAGTGTCAGCTTAGCTTACACATTCCAAGCTTGATCGCTTGAGAATTCTGTCAACTCTCCCACAATAACCTCTCAGATGTATTTCACAATTACTATGGAAATGGTTGATTGACGCCTCATTTCTGAGTCAAAATATTTACGTGTAACTTCTGGTCTTGATCATGTGGCTGACAGGACAATGCAGTGAGGAAACTGAGTTGCTGGGGGCTCTTACTCCCTACCTGGGGAACATCACAGTCTCCAGTGCCCACTTCTACTCCAATGCCCATATAGGCCTTGGGGTTGTGCATGATATAAGCAGTTGTTTATTCTTGTGTTGTATATTTGTTCTTGGCCTTCTCAAAACTCTGTATGTGTCCCTTGTAAAGAATCTATCAACATCCAGAACTGCAGACTACAGTCTGATGAACATGGCCACATCACTAAGTCCAGTTTAAATTAGATGTATCAGTGTCAGATAGAGGGGGAGAGATGTTGGTTCGCTTCCGTTAATCAGGAAGGGAAGAAAGCTGTGGGAGTGCAGAGTTACTTAACTCCTTTCACTATCTCTCTGCTAAGATAGCACTGCTCTTACTTTGCTGATAAAACTGTTCTTTTTGTTTGTAATTGTTCATTTATGCACTGTTGTTAATATATCTGCAACGAATGTGTGAATGTACAATGGAATTTGAAATGAATTGAGTTTTGGGCTTTTTGTTTTTTAAAGGAATCTGTATAACCTGTAATTGAGTTGATATTTCAGACAATCGTTTCAAAGAAACTGATTTGAGGGAAAGAATTTTCAGATGTCAGATATCTGTCTACTGCATCTTATACCGTAATCTCAACTTATTTTCCATCTGTGTTGTTTGTATTCACTGGCAACAAATTAATCGCTAGATAATTAATTATTCTTTGTTTTATGTAGATACAGCGACTGGTTTATAACTACTGTCAGTAAAGATAACTTAAAGCAGTAAATCACTTGAGAACAGACTATAGACAAATGAACACTTTGGCTGTTTTATTTAAAAGCTTTGGCAGCTGATAAAGAATTATATGTAGAATAAACTCAAGATGAAAAATCGAAGGGAAACAATAGTGGAAAACTGGTCGGCATGCCTGAGATACTGCAGGGCTGTTTTCTAGTTGTTGCCTATCTTCTTAGGGATGTAATAGTAAATAGAGTGCACAAGTCAGGTTTACCTAGAACTTGGCCACCAGACTGACAAACAATACATCCTTTTGTAGTTCCATCCTTTTTAATGCAGTATCATTGAGCATCTGATGTCCTTTGGAAGCATGGTATAAAGTTAAAGGACCTTGTTTAGACAAATGCTCAGTTTGTTACAGCTTACACCCCTGCTTCTCCGTCATTACTTGAAAATGAATTCCAGCAGAGATGTGAAAGCTTTGTTTTATGTACATGACCTTAATAACTATTCTGGCATGCTAATGTGCTGAAAAAATCTACACAACATAATTTGGTCCTGAGCTCATATGTGGTGCTGATACTAGATCTTGAGGAGATCAAGTGGCTGACCTGAAGCAGTTTGCAAACAATTCAGGCGTTGACTTAAGCTGGATATACTTTTAGATCCTAATATATTTGCCATTCCTAAACCAGGGCTAAATGTCAGTGTTTAAAGTATTTTGAAATATGTGGACTGCAACACATGTTCCAATAAATATCCATCCATATACACATTTTCAGACATGTTTTATGTCACCAGGCCTTGACCTTCTCCTTGCTTGAAGTCCTTTCTATAAATATAAAGATTATGCATTGGCTTTAGAAACAACATTGGTGTTTTAGGTTGGGAGATTTGGTATGATTGCTGTGACAGAACAAACTTTAGGGCACAACCCTACGACTCATTATTTATTTTTGGAATATATTCAAATCCACATGCATACAAATTTGATATATGCAAAATCTTGGCTAAGGCCTTGTTCTCTGTAAGTAGATTTGCTCAAGCATTAATTTAACCCATAGTGGTCAGACTGGCTCAAATCTTTAACTCTGAATCAGAATCTTTGGAGTTTAAAGCTTGGACCAGGACTTCACTATTTAATATAGGCTGTTACAGGCTGGGAGGATAGAGGAGATTGATGTTAGTAAGGAAGATGTACTTGAATTTTGACAAAGTTGAAGATAGGTAAGTCCCCTGGGTCTGCTAGGATTTGTCCAAGGATTCAATGGGAAGCAAGGGAAGAGATCACAGGGCCTTTGGCAATGATCTTTTCGTCCTCACTGTCCACGGATATAGTGCCGGAAGATTGGAAAGAGGCAAACGTCATTCCCTTGTTCAAAAATGGGAATAGGGATAACTCTGGAAATTACAGGCCAGTTAGTCTTACATCAGTGGTAGGCAAATTATTGGAAAGGGCTCTGAGAGGTAGGATTTATGAACACTTGGAAAGGCACAGTTTGATTCGTGATATTTAGCATGGATTTGTGAGGGGTAGATCATGCCTCACAAACTTATTGAATTCTTTGAAGAGGTGACCGAACATGTGGATGAAGGTAGAGCAGTGGATGTGCTATTTAAGTAAGGCATTTGATAAGGTTCCCCATGGTAGGCTCATGCAGAAGGTAAGGAGGCATGGGATGGGGGAAATGTGGCAGATTGGATTCAGAATTGGCTGACCCTTAGAAGACAAAGGGTGGTAGTGGATGGAAATATTCAACATGGTGTTTACTTACAAGTGGTGTACCACAAGGATCTGTTCTAGGTCCTCTTCTATTTGTGATTTTTGTAAATGATTTGGATGAAGGAGTGGAAGGATGGATGAGTAAGTTTTCAGACAATACAAAGTTGGGTCATGTTATGGACAGTGCAGAGGGCTGTTCTCAGTTACAAAGGGACATTGATAGAATGCAGAGCTGGACTGAGAAGTGGCAGATGGAGTTTAACCCTGAAAAGTGTGAGCTGATTCATTTTGGAAGGACAAACTTGAAAGCAGAATATAGGGTTAACAGAAAGATTCTTGGCAGTGTGGAGGAGCAGTGGGATCTTGGGGTTCCTGTCCACAGTTCCCAGAAAGCTGCCACCGAGGTGGATAGATTTGTTAAGAAGGCATATGATGTGTTAGCTTTCATTAATAGAGGGATTGAGTTCAAGAGCCATGAAGTTACGCTCCAGCTATAAGAAATCCTGGTTCAGCCACATCTGGGGTATTGTGTCCAGTTCTGGTCACCTCATTACAAGAAAGATGTGAAAGTGTTGGAAAAGGAGCAGAGGAAATTTACCAGGATGTTGCCTGGAATGGAGGGAAGGTCTTACGAGGAAAGTTTGAGAGAGCTAGGGCTTTTCTCTTTAGAACCACAAAAGATGAGAGGTGACTTGAGAGAGGTGTACGAAATAATTAGAGGTATAGATAGACAGCCAGAAACTTTTTCCTAGGGTGGAGGTAGCGATTACAAGGGGGCATAGTTTTAAAGTGAGTGGAGGTAGATATAGGGGAGATGTCAGATGTACGTTCTTTACTCAGAGAGTGGTAAGAGCATGGAATCCATTGCCGGAGAGGGTAGTGGAGTCAGCCTCTTCAGGGGCATTTAAGCAGCTATTAGATAGGCATATGGATGATAGTACAAGGTCAGGGTGGAGGTTAGATAGACCTGAGGATGAGGGTAAAAGTTTGGCATAACATTGTGGCCGAAGGGCCTGTACTGTGCTGTACTTTTCTACGTTACCTCAATGCAATCCTGACAAAATATGATGTTTTTGGATGTCACACCAGGATGAGCTGTTATACTGAATGCTGGTAACTCTGGCTGACTTCAAAGATCTCATGGTGTTATTTGAAGCGCTGGGAGTTGACTTTGTTTAAGGCGTTTAATGGCTACCACAAACTAACATGAAAGATAGCAATATCAAAGGTAAATTTCACATAACAACAGCAAGCCAGTTAATACATTATGTACAATTGCCATTCTTCAAACATTCCCCTTTTCATTTAAAACAATGTTGCACTAACCAATTACAGGTACAGGTTATGTAACGTTTTAAAACAGAAAGTTATATTTTAGGTTAGCAATGATTCCAGTGTGTTTTATTTTCATCAGTCACTGCATATGCATTTCATCCATTATCTGTAAAGTGTTCAGGTCTTTTAATGTTGTGCACCAGATGTTGTCTTTCAACAGTCTTCTGAAGGAGGGGCATTGGAGCCAAAATGTTAGTTCTGCTGTCACTCCACAGATGCTGCCAGATGTGGGCTTTTCCTGCAATTTCTGTTTATTGTTTCTGATTCCCAGCTGCTAACTTTCAATTTCAATGTCTAATTTGGATATTTCTAGAACATGTTGATCTGTAATTGCTAGTTTTTTTTTGAATTGAGTGAAAACTGTGTCTTCGTTCTGTGCCCCAACATCACTGCACAGTCTTAGCAATGAGCTTGCATAGAGGTTCACCCTCTGATGACAAATTAGGCAAGCACTTTGATAAATATTTCACAAATGCAGCAGGAAAGAAAATTTCCATTTGGAGGTTCAAACATCTGTGGGTAACTAAAAAAATGTTTAAGATAGTATCAAACTTAAAGAAAGAGCATGCAAATATATGCGCCTGAGATGCTGCTCGGCCTGCTGTGTTCATCCAGCCTCACATTTTATTATCCAGCAAATATGTAAAGATGGGTTTCAGATGGAAAGATTGGGCAGAATATAAAAATAGAGCAAAGAATTATAATAAGAATAAACAGAATACAAATTCAGTGAAAGATTAATAGGGAACGATAAATTAAATAGCAAAAGATAGCTAGCTAGAAATATAATGACAGGAAAAGTTGCTCAAGCTATTTAAAACAGAAGAGAGCTAACAAAATGATTATTTGTCTTGTAGAGAGTCTGGGTGTTAATAATGGAAAATAAGATTATGCAAATGAATTCGACAGGTAATAGCTGGAAAGGGCAAATTGTCTTGAGGACAAGTCACACAGGCTAATCTTGTATCCATTGGAATTTAGAATAATAAGAGACAATTTAATTGAAATGTAAAATTCTGAGGTGTTTTGACAGGATGGATGTGGGAAAAAATGTGTGAATGCCTAGAATTAGGGGCCACTATTTAAAAATAAGGCATCATCCATTAAAGACAGAGATGAGGGGAATTTGTTTTCTTTTCAGAGGAAAAATAGACCCCACTCCTGTAGCCACAACAGCACAAGAAAGCCACAAAGAGCTTTAGTAAACAGGAAAGGCTTTCTCTCCAGGCATGCTGAGCTGGTCTTTGAAAACCACAGCAGGGCTGTGTCAGTCTGAGTCATATTTGGCGATCCTTAATTGATGACTCATCGATTTTCCCCTTATTCCGCACATACTTTTTCTCCCCTCCTGAAATATCTGAGAATGAATGAATGAATGAATGATTGATTTATTGTCATGTGTATTTTGCAGCGCAAAAACAGTAAAATACAGGGATAAAGTTTTCTAATGTCACCACTGTCTGGCTCCATTTTGAATAGTTTAAAAATAGGGAAAGAAAGTAGAAAAATAGAGCCTAAAGAGAGTCCATCAGTCCTGAGCCAGCTCATCATCAGTGATGCCTGTGCTACTAACCCTCCTCCGTTGCCTCGCTGCCACATATGCCAGACCCAACCAACATCAAAGTCACCAATTCTCAAGCATCACCCATCGCCCCACAGCCTACCTTACCGATGTCATTCCTGCCGATGTAGCAGCCTCCAATTCCGATGCCAGGCCCCATGCTCAGCCCAGAAAAGAAAGTACAGGCTCACCGGAATCCATGCTGGGCCCACTTACTGCTGCAATGAGGCCCATACAGGAATCCCTCAATGCTGCCAATTCTGTCCAAGCTCAGGACAGGAGGTGAGAGATAAGAAAAAAACAAGAATTTTTTTTTAAAAAAAGGGAAGGAAAAGCAGTCAGAGCTGACGAGCCCCAGCCCATAAGCTGTATTCTGCTGCCTTCTTGATGACAAAGGACTTTATCATTGCATATATAGCAAATAACAATCTTTACAATCCCATTGTGATTGAGCGGCTCAGGTATAACTGCCTTGAGAACCACCAGGGAAAGCATTAATCCCACTTTTGGATAATGAAGCAAAGTTGATTGATTTTGTAGCTTAGTCCTGGTGGCCAACCATCTTGAAAAATAAACACTTGAAAGCCAATCAGCTAGAGGAACTCAGTCAACAGTTCGAAGTAACAAGATTGTTTGTCTTATGTTTTGTAATATAGTATTTGCTTATTGCTGAAAAAAGATGCATTTTCTCGAGGCTCCCCATCTTACAGTCATCAGGGCATCTCAGAAGAAGCTAATTCAGGGGCTAAACCAACATTCATTCTACATGAAAAAAGAGAATGCTGACTTAGTGGCAAGTAGACTTCTTGTCAGTAGACGTTTTGCCAGGGAGAATTCACCCAGGTTCACACGAGACTTGGTTTACATTTTAAATGGAGCAAATTGATTCTAACTGATCAGGACATTCCCTTGAGTAATGAGCCAGCATGCAAGTTAGCTGACAGTCATTCACTCAGGGTAATGCGCTGACCAATCAGCATCAATTCACCTGGTTTAAAAACTTAAAGCCTAGCTGTTAACTGTCAGTCATCATTAATGGGTGCATTCTCCTTGACAATGTCTTTTCTATTCAGAGCCCACCAGCAAACAAATTCACAGTTTCCTCTCACACAAAATAAATGTGGGTTTCCCTCTTGAATGATTATACTTGGGAAATGTTCTGGTAAGTTTAAAATGAAAAACTATGAAGAAATGGGTCTTTGTTTTTCAGCAATACTTATCATAAGAGAACACTATTACAGCCTTGCAATAGAGCTCTGAAACAAGGGGCAAAGATGCACATTAAACTATCAACTGCCATCCTAGGTAGAAATGAGCAAAATATATAGATTCAGCAGCCTTGTAACCACTAAGAAAAATTGATCCACATACTTTACCTATCATTGAATTGACGCTCTCTTCTGACTAATTGAACATTGTAAGCCTCTTCATTGTAGGATTCTGGTCAACACAGGTACAAACTTTGACTGACAGTGCTGAATGAATAGTGAAGCAAGCAATGCACAGATGTTGCTGTGTTCAAGCAAGAAATAAATCTGCGAAAGGGCAAGTTCCATTAAATATAAATTGCGCATTTGCTTTTTAATTCTCAATGCGTGAGACAATGCGTGTACTTCATTGAAAAAAATCAATGTAGGCAATGCACAGTGGTTCTGGCATCATCTGTAAAAACAAGTTTCACCTGAAAAACCTTCAATCTGATTATCACCTTCTAATAATAACTGAACTCTGTATATTCAACATTATCTGGTATCAATTTGGCTTTGGAATCCTTGCATTACTTATTTTACTGAGGTTTGGCTTGTGCTAAGATTTCAATTTAAAAAGCATCATCTGTTAAAAGTTTGATTTTGTTAAGTCTACCAGATGTTTAAATTAAGTAGCTGAAAGAATCTAAAGAATGAAAGCCTGCCTGTAACAACATGTGGTGTTGCATAGTGCTTGGCAAATGATTCATTTAACATTAGTCTCTAGCCAAAATCTTTGGTTAAGAATACAAAGAGGAAAATAGTCACAGAGGACTGGAGGGAGAATCCAAATTGGTTTTTAAAAACTGCAACCTCAATCAATTCATGTGTTAAACAGAGAAGTATAATTTTAAATGTCAGCCAAACATTTCTTTATTTTAAAACACATGCACAAAATTACACATTAATTCCATGCTCTGAGCACTTTGATGTGAAGTTTTCAATGTGCAAAAGATTTTCAAGCACTTCTTTTTCCTTTCGTAGTTAAAACAATGTTTGCCAGACACTTTAAGAAAATATCCCTTCAAGTATTTTTGTCTTAAACCAGATCTGCATTTATTGTGTCAATATTCATTTCTAGTATTTAATTCAGCATTCAGTAATATAGTAATGGCTAATTATATTACTCTTACTCTACTTACTTGTGATCTGAAGACTTACAAAATAATTATTATTGAATTAAGCATTTTTCAGTGACTGAGCTCAAATTAACATCAACACCCAGTTCTCCTCAGAATTTTGTCTTGTTCCTTTTTACAATTGCTTTCATTAAAATAATAATGTGATCCAAATCATTTTGAATAGCCCTCTAATGCCACATTACTTAAGAAAAGGCTAACATGCTTTAATAACTGAAGAAGGGTCCTGCCCCGAAACGTCAACTTTCCTGCTCCTCTGATGCTGCCTGGCCTGCTGTGTTCCTCGAGCTCCAAACTTCAGTGGTGTGGATTCTTGGAATTCTTTTGCAGAATCATATTTTATTGAATACATTAGCACTTGAGGTAATACAAGCAAAGATAAATACTGTATGTAAGTCACAAATCTGCAGTGGCATTGCACAGAGTAAAATTGAAATTGACCTATGTCAGAAGTGAAAAATGGGCTCTGGAAGTGAATGATAAAGTACTAGGGCAAGGTACAAGCTGGGCTGTTGACCTTCTATGACCTATTTGGTGCTATTGGTATAGTCCAACTGGTGAGGTGGTAGACTATTTCTGCAGACATTTTGAAGCCATTAACGAGGTGTGCATCATTCTGCTTTGAGGGAAGTAGTGCCCCTTTAAGGCCACGATGTTTAATTGTTATTGAGTGAACATTGGACAAAACCTAATTATTGTCACAGCTTATCATCACCACCTTGACAATGTGATTGTAATTTTATGATGACTTTGCAAAACATTCTGGCTTCTGTATCAAATTTGTGCCAAATGAATGTGTTTCAATATTCTAGCATGCCTTGTTATGTGTGACACACATATTTGAATGTTGTAATGTGACCGACAGGAAATGCATGCTCGTTATAAAAATTTCCATTATGTAAACAAATTATCTGTGGCACAGGTAAAAGTAAGATAGAGGATGCACTACACATTAAATCATTACACCATGTAAAATGTAGTCTTTTATTCTATTATGTCCAGTTCTTAAGTAAACATTGGGTGAGCTCATTGGTCAATTCAGATTCTTCTACTATTAAGTAAACAAGAAGTATGTTTTTAGCAAAGTCAGACTTACAACATGCAATCTCATGCCTTTAACTTTATTAACTGGTAAATTTTGCATCAAATATACAACTCTGAAATGAGCCATTTGGTCCAAGCAGCCCATACTCCATGCACCATAATTCTGCAAAATCTTTCTTTATGAAAATCCATCACCATAATCCTCGATTACCTTCATCCTCACTTTCCTATCTAGCTTCCTCCTAAATGTTTCTGTACTACTCACTTCAGTCACTCATTGTGATACTGAGTTCCTGGATTTCTCAGGTAACTAACTGATATTGATGGCCTCTAGTTATCCAGTAGTCTATAAAAGGAAACACTTCTCGATATCCACTCCAGCAAATGTCTTTATTGTTTTAAAGACTTCCATCAAGTCACCCTGTAACTGTTTTCTTTCTTGCAAAGTGAATTGTTCAGCCACAGTTTTCATATGCATTCAAAACAGCAACCTTCATTCTTTTACATTGAAAAAAAATGGAATTTTGCACTGGACTGTGTTGTGTTGAACGTACATGGCGACTTTGAAGATAGCAGCATCCTTCATCCCTGACATCATTCTTGTAAACCTCCTCTGGACCCCTCCAACAACTGTACATCCTGGATGTGAGTTTGCTCGCTGAGCTGGAAGGTTAGTTTTCAGACGTTTCGTCACCATTCTAGGTAACATCATCAGTGAGCCTCCGACGAAGCGCTGGTGTTATGTCCCGCTTTCTATTTACCTGGTTAGGTTTCCTTGTGTTGGTGATGTCATTTCCTGTTCTTTTTCTCAGGGGATGGTAGATTGGCTCCAAATCAATGTGTTTCGTCGGAGGCTCACTGATGATGTTACCTAGAATGGTGACGAAACATCTGAAAACTAACCTTCCAGTTCAGCGAGCAAACTCACATCCAGAACCTCAACCTGAGCTACAAATCTTCTCAAAACTCGCTAACTGTACATCCTTCCTTAACACGGTGCCCAAAACTGCTCATAATATTCCAAATGTGGTCTGACCAGAGCCTTAAACACACACACACACACACACACACACACACACACACACACACACACACACACACACACACACACGAGTACATCTCTGCAAGTGTATTCTAGCCCTCCTGAAATGAATGCTAACATTGCATTTGCGATCCTAACCACTAACTGAACCTTCAGGTTAACCTTAAGAGAATCCTGAACCGGGGCTGCCAGGTCCCTTAGACGTCAGATTTCTGAAGCCCTTCCACATTTAGAAAATAGTCTCTGCCTCTTCTTTCAAGCAAAGCGCATAACCTCACACTGTCCCATATTATATTCCATCTGCATTGGTGGTCACCATCATGATTGTGTAGACGCTGGAACAGTCCCTGCAAATTGCAGGGTCATTCCAATATTCAAAAAGGGAGGTAGAGAGAAAACAGGAATTGTAGACCAGTAAGCCTAACATCGGTAGTA
Organism: Stegostoma tigrinum; assembly: GCF_030684315.1. Classification (NCBI taxonomy): domain Eukaryota; kingdom Metazoa; phylum Chordata; class Chondrichthyes; order Orectolobiformes; family Stegostomatidae; genus Stegostoma; species Stegostoma tigrinum. The sequence continues at coordinate 46,123,126 of NC_081361.1, read as the reverse complement.
AAGAAAATTCTTAAACACATTGTCAAAGTCTTTGTAGAAGACCATTTAGAAAGCAGTGGCAGGATCAGACAAAGTAAGCATACATTTATGAAGGAGAAATCATGCTTGACAAAAATCTGTTGGAATTCTATGACAGTGTAACTAGTAGAGTTGACAAGGGGAGCCCATTGATGTGGTATATTTGGACTTTCAGAAAGCATTTGACGAAGTCCCGCATAAGAGATTTTTGTGCAAAATTCTTAGAAAGGGACTGGGGGAAGTATACCGAGATGATTAGAAAACTAGTTGCTAGAGAGGAAACAAAGAGTAGGAAATCAATGCCTCCTTTTCAGATTGGCAGGCATTAACTAGCAGGGTGCCACAGAGATTTGGTGCTGGAAACCCAGCCATTCACAGTGAAAATGAATGATTTAGATGAGGGAATAAAATACAACATCTCAAAGTTTGCAGATGATACTAAGTTGGATGGCAGTGTGAACAATGGCGAGGATGCATGATCCAGACAGGTTAGGTGAGTGGGCAAATCAATGGCACATGCAGTATAATTTGGATAAATGTGAGGTTACTCACTTTGGAAGCAAAAACAAGAAGATAGTTTGCTAACTGAATGGCTGTAAATTGGGAAAGGGGAGTGTGCAGTGGGATCTGGGTGTCCTTGTGCATGAGTTGATAATGGAAAGTATGCAGGTGCAACAGGCAGTAAAGAAGACAAATGGTACGTTGGCCTCCATTGCGAGAGATGTCAAGTACTGGAGCAGGGATGAGTTGTTGCAGTTATACAGGCCCATGGTGAGGCCACACCTGGAATATTGCATGCAGTTTTGGTCTCCTTTTTTGATGAAGGATGCTCTTGCTCTCGAGGGACTGCAGTGAAAGTTTACCAGGCTGATTACAGGGATGGCGGGAGCGACATATTGAGAGAGATTGACTATGGATTGGAATCTCTGGACTGCAGATGAAAGAGGGGATGGAATTTCACGGAGACTTATAAAATTTTTACAGGACGAAAGACGATAGATTCAGGAAGGATATTTCTGATGGTGGGTGTGTCCAGAAGCAGGGTTCACAGTCTGCGGAATCAGGGTAGACCATTTAGAATGGAGATGAGGAGATATTTCTTCACCCAAAGAGTTGTGACCCTGTGGAGTTCATTGCCACAGGAAGTAGTTGATAACAAAACATTGCATATATTCAAGAGGCGGCCGGATGGCATTTGGGATGAATGAGATCAAAAGTTATGGGGAGAAAGCAGGATTAGGTTATTGAGTTGGACAATCATGATCATGAAGAATGGCAGAGCAGGCTCGAAGGGCCAAATGACCTCTCCCTGCTCCTATCTTCTATGTTTCTTTGTCCACTTTCCTAGCCTGTCGAAGTCCATCTGTGATCCCCCCCCACTTCCTGAACACTCGTTGTCCCCTGCCCATTTTTGTGTCATCTGAAAACTTAGCAGCAATGCCCTCTGTTTCTTCCTGCTGAACTCCACTAGTCACCCGCTGTCATCCAGAAAAAAAACCCTTTAACCCCTTCTGCCAGTCAGCCATGCCAGTAGCTTGCCCCTAACAGTATGGCCCCTAATTTTATTTAGCGGCCTGCTATGCAGCACATTGCTTCTCTGATTTGAGGCCTGTTTTTCTGCCCTCTCTATCTCCTCCCATCACTGGTATAATCCTCTACGTCTTATCATTAAAGCTATTTTCCCTAATCTCTTCTAGCTTCCTCCTATTACATACTCCCAACTGTTGGAACAGAGTTGAGGAAGTAAGTGAGAACTTGTTTGTTTCCTCCTAAAAATGAATAATGCTGCCGGCATTGATGCTGTTCCATCCTGCACGACTGGCATCATCTGGACATGAATTAGAAATATACAATAAAAAGGATAAATGAAAAACCAACACGGGAAGTGGAACAACTTAAAATGGCATTATAAAAGCTTTCTTTTGATCTTTGAGGCACTGTGCATGTTTAAGATGGGATAAAATAGCCTCTTCATCAGAAAAGTTGCGAATGACCATTGAACACCTATGATTAATACAGAAATGAGAAATGTCCTGTTCCCTAGCGTTAAACGCCACAATTCGGTGTGGTCAAAATTCTAAAGTAGGAAGAGTGAAAGAGAAAGTATTCCATTCACTACCGTCACAATTTGGCAGCCTGAAACTAAATATCTATTAAGTTAATTTATCCAAATTAAAAATTCTCAATGGTGCACTCTGGAAAATGCAGTTGATTTTCTATATTTTCCAATGAGGTGGAATGATGGAATTAGGAATCAAAGATATACCATTTTGGAGGTAAGAATCTTTGTGCAGTGACTTTTTTTATGTTCTATTTAGTTGACACTCCTGACCCTTATGTCGAATTGTTCATTGCCACGGCGCCAGAGGGCCGCAAACGGACCAAGTACCTTAACAACATTGTCAACCCAGAATGGAATGAGACATTTGAATTTCTTCTTGACCCAAATGAGAAGAATATTATGGAGGTAAAACTTCACCATCCAGATAATTGGATTTGGATGTTCAGTTTCACTCGTATAGATGATTGATTATCATTGATGTACATTAACGATTTAATATGTTGTATGTAAATGCCATAATCATCTGTGAACTGTTACATCTTATGCAATCTCAAAATTGTCAGAGCATTTCAATTTGTTGACTCTACTGATTAAAAAGGACAACACTTCCATGAAATAAGGCACTGTTAGCGATACAACTCTGAAGAAACTGGGCTTGAAATATGAACTGTTTTTCTCTCCAGTTACATCTGCTGAATTTCTCCAGTACTTTGTTTTTTGTATTATCAAATACTACCTTTATATAGCTCTACCAGTTAAAATATCCTTTCTGAAATTCCACACAGAGACATACAGACAAAATGCATTGGTTTTATGTGTAGAGGGAAACAAAAACTGGGAAAGTACTCAATGGCCCCAGTTCCACAGAATTCTCTGAGATGTCCCTTTTGCTTGTCAGGACTTGGAGTTCTTCAGTCTGTTTTTGCCAGGTCCTTTTCACCTCTCCAGGCAGCTACTGGCGATTAGCACATTAACTGCCAAGTCTCTTATTTGCTATTAGTAAGGCCGTTCCCAGAATTTTGATCCAAAGTCTGAGGAGGAACAATATTAAGTCAGGATGGTGTGTGGATGGTGGGGAACTTTCAGGTGGTGGTGTTCCACACATGTTTTGCTTTTGACCCTTAGGGTGATAGAGGTCCTGGTGCTCTCACAGGTGTCTTGGTGAGTTGCTGCAGTGTGTTACCTAGATGGTGCAATCTGCTGCCACTGTATCAGTGTTGCATTGAGTGAATTCTGAGGCTGCTAGATGGGAACATTTTAGTTATGGCAATGCTCTTATGAACTTCCTTAAAATTGTGCAATCAAATTTGCCCAGTCCTGGAGACTTGAAACTCATGAGCACCATTATTTTCTCTATTACTGTTACTTTGCCTATGTTAATTTTCGTGAATCCTTATTCCTCATTCACTATTATTCTTTGGGATACGTGGTAAGCTGACCTATTCCTCAATTATAATTATCAACAAGAAATTATTCAACGTATCTACTGTTTCCACGTATCCATTCTTTAGGATATGTGGTAAGCTGACCTCCTTCTCAATTGTGAATGTTGACAAGAAATTATTCAGCATATCTACTGTTTCCTTATACCCATTGCCGATATCATCATAATCAGCTTGGAGGGGGCCCAGATTGCTCTTGAATACCATTTTTTTCCTAAAGCAATGAGATTTTTTTGTTATCACCTTTCATATTCCTTGTAAATTTATTTCTGTACTCACTACACCATCTGTTTTGTTCACTCTTTGCCACTCTATATCTTTCTCATTTGCTAGGATTTGCTATTTCCTTGCATTTCTGTACCTTTTCTTACAAAACTATGTTGTCACTTAAGTTGTGCAAATTGTCCCCTTTCATGTTAACTTTTTTTGATCAGCTGACACTGATCTTTTATCAGTAAATTATGACAATCACCATCTCAAAGCATTGAAGCCGTGCGTACCTGGTACTAGAATCTCAGAAACTGTTTTGCATTTCTCCCTTTTAAACACTACATAGTACACTCAACTGTATCATGATCACAAACTATTAGCCTGTTAACAGTTGATTCTCAGTTTTCTGCAAAGAAATATCTATGTCAGAAGCATACACAAAATTCATTATCTTTTGGGTCATGTATCCCGATTTATATAAAAGCTTATCCAAATAGATATGAAAGTTTAAATTTCTTCCTTTTCTAAGTAATTGTCCAATCTCTGTACTTATACAATCTACCGTTTCCAAGGGGTTATAAGGTGGCCAATATACAGTTCCCACAACAACCATAAATCCTTACCTATCCTTTCACTCTACTTGTCAAGTCTCCATGACTGACCTACCTCTTATTATATACACTCAAAGCTTTGAGGTGGTTTAATCTTTAATACTTAAGGTGACTCTGCTCCCCCCTCATCCTCCTTGTCTTTAAAGTAGACCTTATGACCTGTTCTATTTTGTTCCTAGTTTTGCATGGCTCACAGCACTACTTCAGTAATGTCCACCAAGTCATACCACCTAAGTTGAATTTGCACCCGCAACTTGTTGCATTTGGTGCTTGTATTCCATGCTTCTGTATAACAAGTGTTTATTGGGCTAAACTCACTAAGTTGTTTGTCCACTGAAGTGTTTTGCGTGCATATTTCTTATTTCTTTCTCACAGACGTTTAGTGACTTTTATTTTACCTTTTAGCCAGTTTTAGGAGCAAAACTTCTCCCCTCAAGGCCCTTGCCATTGGGGAAGGACTTGGGGTATTGGCCACTGAAGTGGCCAACTGGAGTTTAACTTGGTTGGAGAATAAAAACTGCAGCTGCTGGAACCCAAGCTAGACAAACAGGAGGCTGGAAGAATACAGCAGGCCAGGCAGCATCTGGAGAAAAGGAGCAGTCAACATTTTGGGTAATTACCCTTCTTCAGGACCAAGAAGGATAAGACCCAAAACATTGACTGCTCCTTTCCTGCGGATGCTGCCTGGCCTGCTGTGTTCTTCCAGCCTCCTGTTTGTCTAGCTTGGCATGTAACTTGGCAGGTCATCCCAAAAGTAAGCACTGAGAGCTTTCACTGGCTCTCCAAAAAACTGGTGAGGCTCCAATCACTTGTGTTTAAAAACGACACAGTGGAGAGGGAGGTGGGTTCATTCTGTTATTGTGTCCGACATGGTGACATGTATATCCTGCTCGAGTGTTCTGGGTTAATAATGTACTCTAATTTTAAACATTTTAACTTAATCTTTTATATTTTTGGACATAATCTATAACATACTGAGATAGAATCCAATTTTTCCCACATTGGATTACAATGGGAAATAATTATTTTGAATTTCTGTTCTTGATTATCCAGTGACTCTTTGTGCAATGTGTAGATGTCAGATATGACAGAACAGGATTGATCTAATAGTTGAATAACCTAACTGCCACATTAAGGGACATAAATAAAGAGACAGTTCCCTTTCACAGGGAGTGCTTTCAAGAGCAGCACAATTTACATTAAAGAAATGAATGGACAATGAAGGAACTTCTGTGCTTGGTTCAGGTCCTGCAGAAAAGCTTCTAAAGTTCTTATGGTCAGCTGCTTGCATTTGGCTGATGTTATGAAGTGGATACGTGACTTGATTAATTTGATCTATTTTCTTCATAGATAACTTTAATGGATGCAAATTATGTGATGGATGAAACCTTGGGCAGTACCTCATTCAATATTGGAGAGAACATCAAAGTAGGAGAAAAGAAGGAGTTTTCATTCATCTTCAATAATGTAAGCTTTTTTTAATGAATCGTGTGCAAGGATATCATACCAAACAAACATTACATAATCTTCAGAGATAGTAGAAACTGCAGATGCTGGAGAGTCTGAGATAACAAGGTGTAGAGCTGGATGAACACAGCAGGCCAAGCAGCTTCATAGGAGCAGGAGAGCTGACGTTTCGGGCCTAGACCCTTTTTCAGAAAAAAAAATTTCTGTAGAAAGGTCTAGGCCCGAAATATCAGCTCTCCTGCTCCTATGGTGCTGCTTGGCCTGCTGTTTTCATCCAGCTCTACACCTTGTTATCTTCAGTGTATGGCAACTTACTTTGCTCCTACTTCTTCCAATTTGAATAATTGGTTATTTACTATTTTAAAAGGTGATAAAATGTGTATCTTTAAATTGTAGCATTGCTCATTATGTGGGTCTTCACTGCTTGTTTTAATTGTTATTGTTGCATTAATTATGTTGTTAAGGCATGCAAATGAAGTGGCACTGTTTTACTTGAGTACTTCGAGCACATTATAAGGAGAGACTGCTGGGATCCTGGGTTGGTACATTGGAAGCAAACATATGTACTCCTAGATTCCCTAAAGCAAAGCCTATTATCCAAAAAAAAGTTTGTAATTTCATACTTCAAACAGCTTGGCCCAAAAAAAATTAGTTTGCAACTTCATAAATTCAAACGCTTGCTAACAATAGAACATTAAAACGTATTTTAACAATAACTCTTTCCTGGGATATAAGCATCACTGAAAAGGCAGTATTTCATGCTCAACCCTAATTGCCATTGACTTGAGATAACACAGTGTGGAACCGGATAAACACAGCAGGCCAGGCAGCATCAGAGGAGCAAGAAAGTTGATGTTTCAGGTCGGGACTCTCCTTCAGAAATTTTGCCACACAGTGTTGACTCTGGCTCCAGCATATGCAGTTCTTGCTATCTCTGCTATTGACTTGAGTAGCTTGCTAGCCTATTTTAGAGGGCAGTTAACCAACACTGGTGTGGGTCTAGATTCATACTTTCTTTTATTTCAAATATATAGTTCATTCATAAAAATATCTTTATATACATTGATAGTCCCAAAAGCAGTTTTGTTCTGTACAGTAACATATGACGACACAAACAAACGTCTGAGTTTGACTCTATCAAGCAACAATCCAAAGGTATCTCTTACTTGTACAAGACTGTATGTACACATACAAAAACAAAGTTGCTGGAAAAGCTCAGCAGGTCTGGCAGCATCTGTGAAGGAGAAAACAAAGTTAACATTTCGGGTCCGGTGACCCTTCCTCAGAACACTTGTACGTGCGTATATTTGAGGCAACAGGAGGATCCAATAACTGAACGGACCCCCATTTAACTTCACAAGGAAGCCCTTAGATGGCAGTCTTTCCCCACTGTGCTTTGGCAGCAGCTGCCCCAAGCTATACTGTGCCCCGCAGCATGCAGTTTCGAACTTTGAAATGTGCCAGTGTGCAACACTCAGTTGAAATCAATTCCTTGTGTGGAAGACCAAAGGGTGTAACTGAGTTGATGGTCCCCCAGGCACGGTTGATGTTTGTTTCGTTGTGCGTTTCAGGGAATAGACCACATAAGCACAGAGTTCTGTGTCACAGCGCTGCGCAGGATGAACCTTGACAAAAATCACTGCATCTCTCTCCAGACTTCCTTTTGCAAAGGCACATTCCAGCAGGAGATGTGCAACAGTTTCTAAACCTCCCCATCCCCCACAGCTGCTTTGAGGGCAGTGTGCAGTGGCACAGTCACACCCAGTTACAACAGCAGATTTCCTTCCTTAGAGAACATTAGGGAACTATATGGGATTTTACAAGAGCCAATGATCATTTCATGGTCACTATGACTAATGTAGTAGCTTTCAATTCTACACTTATTAGTTATTGAGTTTAAATTCTACCAACTGTTATAATGGGATTTGACCCCATTTTCCCAGAATATTAGCCTGGGCCCCCAACTTGATAACCAGTGACATTACCACCAAAGTACCATCTCCTCATTGGTTGATAGCTGGCTGGTATTTGGTTTTACAACTAATGGCATTAATCATTCATTTTGTTCTAAAGCTGGTTACTCCAGATTCTTCAGGTGCTGAAAAGCATCTGAAGTGGCCAGATGGAGGCTTGAGCTGAAATGTCAGGTTAGCCATAAGACGCCATCTTTGTAAAGGAGTTGAAACCTGTCAAATTAGGGAATCGCTCCAAACATCACGAAGACCCCGATTGCCAATCAAATTGTGCACTAATGTTGATTAAAGAGACGGTACCATGTTTAGGTGGGTAGTGCTTCAATTAATTACCATTTCTCGTAAAAGTCAAGTATGACAATTCTGAGCAGATTGATTGCCAGAATCAAATCAGGACTGAGGATTTCCAGTACTTGAGTATTAAACCTATTGCTGCTTTGGTCGTTTTCATTTTAAATATAATAGTGATTAGCTAACTCCAAAACTGCAGGCTAAAATTAAGTTTTTAAACAGGTATGTCTTATTAGTACAGTAGCCACTCTCCCTGTTTCCATCTTTTCCCTAAACTATGTCTTAAATATAAAGTAGCCACAGTAAATAGTGTAGGAGACATAATGGGAATTGCAGATGCTGGAGAATTCCAAGATAATAAAATGTGAGGCTGAATGAACACAGCAGGCCAAGCAGCATCTCAGGAGCACAAAAGCTGACGTTTTGGGCCTAGACCCTTCATCAGAGAGGGGGATGGGGAGAGGGAACTGGAATAAATAGGGAGAGAGGGGGAGGCGGACCGAAGATGGAGAGTAAAGAAGATAGGTGGAGAGAGTATAGGTAGGGAGGTAGGGAGGGGATAGGTCAGTCCAGGGAAGACGGACAGGTGAAGGAGGTGGGATGAGGTTAGTAGGTAGATGGGGGTGCGGCTTGGGGTGGGAGGAAGGGATGGGTGAGAGGAAGAACCGGTTAGGGAGGCAGAGACAGGTTGGACTGGTTTTGGGATGCAGTGGGTGGGGGGGAAGAGCTGGGCTGGTTGTGTGGTGCAGTGGGGGGAGGGGGCAAACTGGGCTGGTTTAGGGATGCAGTAGGGGAAGGGGAGATTTTGAAACTGGTGAAGTCCACATTGATACCATATGGCTGCAGGGTTCCCAGGCGGAATATGAGTTGCTGTTCCTGCAGGAACAGGTTGCAGGAACAGCAACTCATATTCCGCCTGGGAACCCTGCAGCCATATGGTATCAATGTGGACTTCACCAGTTTCAAAATCTCCCCTTCCCCTACTGCATCCCTAAACCAGCCCAGTTCGTCCCCTCCCCCCACTGCACCACACAACCAGCCCAGCTCTTCCCCCCCCACCCACTGCATCCCAAAGCCAGTCCAACCTGTCTCTGCCTCCCTAACCGGTTCTTCCTCTCACCCATCCCTTCCTCCCACCCCAAGCCGCACCCCCATCTACCTACTAACCTCATCCCACCGCCTTGACCTGTCCGTCTTCCCTGGACTGACCTATCCCCTCCCTACCTCCCCACCTATACTCTCTCCACCTATCTTCTTTACTCTCCATCTTCGGTCCGCCTCCCCCTCTCTCCCTATTTATTCCAGTTCCCTCTCCCCATCCCCCTCTCTGATGAAGGGTCTAGGCCCGAAACGTCAGCTTTTGTACTCCTGAGATGCTGCTTGGCCTGCTGTGTTCATCCAGCCTCACATTTTATTATTTACAGTAAATAGTGTAACTGTGTTGAGGAGAAGAGGAATTGTATTCCTCTTAGGCATTGTAGAAGTTACAGCAGTACACAATGCATGTGTTAGTGTGTATTCAGTCATTTGTTCAGTTGGTGGGAACAATGGAAAGGTGAAGCAGCATGTTGTGTATCAGTGTTTGTGGAGGATGCCCAACTGAGCAACAGGCTTTCTCAGTGAAGTTAGCTCTGAGGCTCAGTTCAGGTTGGGAGCCTGATCAGTAGAGGAGGTTTCTTTGTTGCTGGGATGTGGCAGAAACTCTCCATCTTACAAGGCAGCAACATGGGAATGTTACAGAGAAGGCAGCAGAGCCTGATCAGAATGTTCTGAAGAGTTTGGAGATTGATGTATTGGTGATTTGCTAACTGGCAAGATTTAATAAACAGATGTGTGTCACTGGAGACAGTAGCATAGTGATATTGTCACTGGTTTAAGCCAAAGGCTAATGTGCTGGGGAAAGCAGATGAAATCTGACATCGTTGATGGTGAAGTTTGAATTCAATAAAAAAAAGGAATTAAAATCTAGTCTAATTGATGACTATATAACTATTGTTGATTATCTTAGACAAAAACCCATCAAATTCACCAATGTCCTTCGGGAAAGTAAACTTGCCATCTGAGCCTGATCTGGCCTACATGTGATGTCAGACCCACTATAATGTGATTTCACACTCAACTGCCCTTTGAAATGGCCCAGCAAGCCAAGCAATTGTATCAAAATTGTTGCAAAGTCTAATGTAAAAAGTTAAACCAGACAGATCACCAGACTTTGATCAAGACACACTGGAAAGCACAACAGCACACTTGACCTTATTGACTCTGCTGACAAATGTTTAAGGGTGTTTGCCAAAAATGGGAGATCCGTAGAACAGGCCGGTCAAACAGCAGTTTGACATAGTTACACCATGGAATCAGGCCGAATGATAATGTCCCAGATGCAACCATTGTTGACTCTGGCTATCTCCAGTCCCATTGGTGTTGCAAGCTCTTATCTGCCTAAGCACCCTGTTATCTGTATGTCCTTGTTTGCTATGATCTTCCTGTACTGCTCGCAAAACAAAACTCTTCACTGTACTTAGGTACATGTGATGGCAATAAATCAAATCAAATAAATAGACTCAGCGGAGGTTTCAGCACAGTGGTGTCTAGACCTCATGAAGTCACATGCATCAGCATTAACATAGGCGAAGAAACCTCCTGCTGGTTACCGTCTGCTGTGCCCCTCAGCTGATAAATCACTATTCTTCCATAGTGAACACCACTTGGAAGAAAGACTGAGGGTGGCAAGGATGTAGAATGTACCTTGGGTGGAAGAATCCAGTGTCCAATATTGAAACTCTTAGCTCTAACATTCTAATTGGGAGGGCCATAGTTTCAAGTTAAAAAGAGGGAGGTTAGAAAGGGGGAATAGGAACTAAAAGTAAATGAGCATGGAACAGAAAACATGAAGTCAAATAAAATATCACTTGGAGGTAGCAAAAACTGCAATGGTGGAGAAATAACGCAGCGTGGAGCTGGAGGAACACAGCAGGTCAGGCAGCATCAGAGCTGTTCCTGAAAAAGGGTCCCGACCCAAAATGTCAACTTTCCTGATGCTCTGATGTTGCCTGGCTTGTTGTGTTCCTCCAGCTCCAGACTGTGTTACCTATAAAATAAAATGTGACTTCATTCTAGTTCAGATTGGGGGATTCAGAAATGAGTAAAATGATGAATCTGAGGAAGATACAGGATAAATTGGATTGAAGATATGGGTGAAAAGTTGCGTCAGTTTAAATGTTATAAATTAATTTTGCCAAAAGAATTTCACCATGTCTTCTCAGCAATTAATTTAGTGCATGCAAAATAATTTGTATTGTGGGAAGAGAATATATTGGCCTAAATATGTTTTCTCCAAACTATTTTTATTCCAGTAACCCATTAACCTTTAAAAACTAAACTTGACATTCCTTAATCCTTGTTTGTATAAATATCTTGCCTGCTCAGTAGTTTTCAACTTCATTGGAGGCCTTCACCTATGACCATAGCCCTTTACTCAACAAAATAGATGGGTAATGTTGGAGGAGAAGACCCATCTTCAAGGGAACACTAACTTGCCATTCAGTATTATTTCTTGGGAACAGAATAGAAGGACATGCACTGAGGCTGTATTGTGTAATGCCTTGAATAGTCAAATCATCAGCTGGAAGATGATTTCAATAAAAATGGTGATAATCTTCAAGGTGACCCTGTTGATGAATGCCTGGCTGCAACACGCTTTCATCTCCAGGAAGATCAGATCTGGTTATTTTTCCTCAGAAGATGCTATTTCTGAAACCACAAGCAATTCTCGTCACCTACAAATACTGATTGACACACATTCTCCAGTCATGTATTATCCATGACAAAACAATTTTTTCATTTGTTTTCATCTTCTACTATGTTTTCTTTTAAGGAAAAGTTAGAAATTACAAATAAGAAAGGAAAGATCACTTTGATGGAATTGTACTTTCGGACCCCTAATAGTAAGAGAGAAATTGAGAAACAAATGTAGGGAGGACTCAGATATATGTAAGCATAATAAGATTGTAATAGTGGAGGATTTTAATTTTACAAACATTGACAGGGACTATCATAATGCTAAAGGTTTGGATGGTGAGGAATTTGTCACATGCTCAAAAATAATTTCGTTGTCATTGTGTGGATGCTCCTACTTAAAAAGAAGTAAAACTAAACCTTCTTTCGGGCAGTAAGGCAGGGCAGGTGACTGAAGTAAAAGTGGGGGAACACTTTGGGGATGGCAACCATAATTCTACTAGTTTCAACATGTTTATGGACAATGATAAGTCTTCCATAAAAGTTAAACCTTTTAATTGGATTTGACAAATTTTAATGGTATGAGACAAGAACCTTCAAAAGTTGATAGGAGTAGACTGTTCGCAGATAAAAGGACATCTAACAATCGAGAGGTATTCAAGGGTCTGATGACAAGATTTCAGGGGTATTTTGTTCCTGTTGGAGAGAAGGGTAAGGCTGATAAGATTAAGGAACAGTAGATGGATAAAGATATTGAGGAGGTTCTAGTCAAGAGTAAAATCATTTTTTTTTAGATATAGACGGTTTGGTTCAATTGAATCTTAATCAATATGAAGAGTTGAGGGGCATTCTTGAGAGAAATCAGGAAGGCAAAGGGGAATATGAGATAGCATTGACAGATAAGATTAAGATAAGGTTAGTGGGGCGGCACAGTGGCTCAGTGGTTAACACTGCAGCCTCACAGCACAAGGGACCCGGGTTCAATTCCAGCCTCGGGCGACTGTCTGTGTGTGGAGTTTGTACATTCTCCCCGTGTCAGCATGGGTTTCCTCCCACAATCCAAAGATGTGCAAACTAGGTGGATTGGCTGTGCTAAATCGCCCATAGTGTTCAGGAGTATGTGGGTTATAGGCATATGGGTCTGGGGGGGGTGGTGGGGTGGATGCTCCAAGGATCGGTGTGGACTTGTTGGGCTGCTGGGCCTGTTTCCACACTGTCGGGATTCAAAGAATAATCTATTTAAACAAATTGATAGCAGGGATGAAAACCCCTAATTATGAAGCAAAACTCGGAATAATTGAGCAATTTCCATTGGAACAGAAGTGGCTGGTGTATGTAATTAGATGCTTTTAAAATGACAAAGGGCTCTCCAAGAAAAGAGGGAAAGGAGTGTTATCTAATCATGAAGTCAATGATGACAGGCCATTGATTGAAACTGGCATTAGTAATGAAAGATAAGAGGTTAGTAGCTATTTCTTCCTTCAGAATTGTTGCTCGTAGGAATGCTTTGCTCCAGGACTTGTTCAGGCAAGCAGCTTTTCTATTTTTTAGAAAAAACAAACACCACATAAATATCTACAGTAGTGAAAAAGAATGAGGTATTGAGAATAAATTTGAATTTCCCCAGGGGCATAAAATGACTCGAGTAAAGAGCCAAATCACATTCTTCTGTTATGCAAATATATTTGATTCGTAGCCAAAACTCTGCTATCTTTCAGGGTCCATCAGCAGTTAGCATCTAAGGCCAAAGCCAGGATTATTTCTGCTGCTGGGACATGTTGTTGAGTAGCTCAGGCTAATTCACTTCTTTTTCTGCGTCCCTGACTCTGTTTCCTCCTCTCTTCCCACATTTTTGGAAACAGCTGGCCCTACCCCTCACTCCCTGGATATTTCCAGTCAGATTGAAAAATAAAAACTTGCAAGTTTTACAACTTTCATTGGCAGATTTCATCTACCCTCCGAGGTTCAGCCCATGCAGAGATTTTCAGTCCATCATTTCATTACTGTATCATTACTATAATTGGATTGATTCACAGTTATAGAATGAGATGCAATTGCACAGCATTCTTGATCCAGTTAGGAAAATAATGTCAGGTCACTTGAATCTTTTTCTGCCTTATAAAAGGCAGTGTTTGCTGACATTGTCAATGGTGGGTAACTATACATTTTCACTTATTCGGGACTATGCAGGTGCTAGGTTCCAACACTAAATGCCACCACACAGACTTTATATGTAAAGTAACATGTAGCGTCATGCGTGAATGCAGTGCTGTGCATGCATGTTGAACTGGGGTTCAATCGTGGAGCCGCAAGACCGGGGATAGTTTCCCAGGATGAGGAGGGAAGACAGCCTAGGACCAAGGCAAGTTGTGGTAGGTGGGCAACAAAGAGGGCCCAGGAATTGGGAGACCCTTTCCCACTTCTGCCTCCCTCCTTCTGCACTTCCCCGGTTCTCTCCCAGATCCCAATACAATCCCACACTGCTCCTGATCTCGCTCCTCCTCCAGCCATATCCCCCAGATAACCTGCACAGATGTGATTCAAAGTGGCACATTACACACATGCTGGTGGCAGCTAACACAGCCACTGTAGAAAAGGCTGTAGAAAAACCAATCCCCGCACTTCCTTTCTCGTTGAAGCTGTAGCAGTCAGTACTGTCATGGAATTGTTTTATCCTGATGTGTATGTATGAAGAAAATTTGATTTTATGCAGGTCCCTCTTTTAAAAACCGGTCCTGATGTCCACAGGTGTATTTTCTGGCAGGTACCCCAGGCTTTCAAACAGCCGCAAGAATTTTGCTCAATAACTGTAAATAAAAGCAATTAATTAGAATCATAGAGTTATACCGCATTGAAACAGAACCATTGCCCATGCTGACCAGATATCCTAAACTAATCTAGTCCCATTTGCCAGCATTTAGCCCATATCCCTCTAAACTCTTCCTATTCATGTACTGATTCAGATGCCTTTTCAATGTTGTCATTGCACCCGAATCCATCACTTCCTCTAGCAACTCATTCCATACATGCCCCACCCTCTGTGTGCAAAAGTTGCCCCTTAGGTCCCTTCTGTATCTTTCCCGTCTCACCTTAAACCTATGATTTCTAGGTTTGTCCCCCACCTCCTCCCCCACCCCCCCCCCCCCCCCCCCCCCCATCCGACCCTGGGAAAAGACCTTTCTATTCCCATCATGATTTTATAAATCTCTACAAGGTCACCCTCAACCTCTAATGCTCCGGGGAGAAAAGCCCCAACCTATTCAGCTTCTCCCTATGACTCAAAACTTCTTGTAAACATTCTTGTAAATCTTTTCTGAACCCTTTCAAGATTGTCAACACCTTTCCTATAGCAGGGGGAATAGAATTACAGGCAGTATTCCAAAACTAGCCTAACCAATGTCCTGTACAGCCGCAACATGATGTCTCAATTCCTATACTCTGCACTGATCAAAGAAGGCAAGCATACCAAATGCTTTCTTCATGACCCTGCCCACCTCTGACTCCTCTTTCAAGGAAATGTGCACTTGCACCTTTGTTCGGCATCGCTCCCCAGGACCCTGCCGTTAAATGTATAAGTCCTGCCATGGTTTGCCTTACCAAAATGCAACACCTCACATTTATCTAAATCTAAATGTAAGTTTGCCACTCCTCAGCCTCTTGGCCCATCTGATCAATGTCCCATTGTACTCAGAGATAACCTTCCTCACTGTCCATTACACCACCAATTTTGGTGTCATCTGAAAACTTACTAACCTTACCTCCCATTATTCACATCCAAATCATTTATTCTTCAGTTTTGTTTCATAGTTTCCACACATTAGTCCAGACCTGTGGAACTGATTAATTATTTCTTGTCTCAGATTAATCTGCATCCAGGCTACAGCTCTTGATGGATCTACATTCAGAGATGGAGTTGTTTGTGGGGGACCAGTGACCTGGGAGGACTTTCCCAAATAATGGAGTCAAATAGAGAGTTAACAATGTTGTAGCTTGTAAGATCAATTCCTATTCTGTTGAACTTTCAGATTTCAAATCAAGTAGCAGTAAAGGGCTGATCTCTGGGTGTAAAATATGCCTCCAATCTCAATTACCTGTGAGTGAATCCTGCTACAAAATCCCTCTGTGAGAGTGTGGAGTGTTGAGAATGCTTCTGATGCATTCTAGGGTAGAATAGCTTGCTGTCCCAGTTTATGCACCAGTTTGGAAACAATGGCTTTCAGAATATGTGCTGCCCATTTTAAAACGGTTATGATTTTGTTCATTTTAGTGTAACAGTTTGGAGTCCAGTTTTTGACCAAGCTCAGTTGTGATAGGTGATTGTGAGGCTGTGTCACTGACTTCATACTAATGATTTCATTTCATCTTTTCCAGGTGACTACCGTTTTTTTGGACATGTATTTAGAAGTTTGGTAGGTATCCTGATGAAGCTGAAGGCTGTGATTTTCATGATAGATCTCTTCTGTCAGGCTGTAACTGGAGGAAAAGGGCAGCAGAGACTCTAAGGAAATAACAGAAGCAAACACACCAGCTGTTTCTCGGGGGTTTCTGCTGAAATTACAGCAGGAAATCAAGAAAACCATGTGGAACTTCCAACTTGTGCTCAATGAAGGAGGCAAATGTTTTAAAAGAATGGGGGGATGTTTCAAGGTGTAATGAACTTGTCTTTTTAGATTGATTTCAATGCATTGCATTTACCTACTTGCCATGTGAAATCACCTCCTGACAGTCCCTGCACAGGGCTGCATGAGAAATGTTAGGGTGAGCATGCTAAAAATCAAAAGGCAATTTTGTGGACTGAGACTGTGTCCTTTTGAGAGGCAGCTCAGCACCTTGGGACAATACATACAATTGATCTCCTCCAAGACGAGTGCAAGTGTGTTCATGGGGTGGAGTCGGGTAGAGTTAAACAATGTGGCCGGACTTAATTCAGCCTTAAGCATAAAGTCCTACACTTAGTCTTTATTTTGAGATTTCCCATGTCTAGCGAATAAGCATTCTCATGGAGACTGCCGGTGTGGAGGTGTTTTGCATGAGGTGGGAGATGTGGTGGAGGGATGGGTGTTAGGGAACAGGGTATTAGGGAGGGTGATAAGAAGGTGAGGAAAAATAATAGGTGGAGGAGATTGAGAAAGGGAGGAGGAAGTCAGGATATAGCAAGAGATGCTGGGAATTAAAGAAGGGGGTGACTTAGAGAAACTGGCTGTGGGGTGAGCAGGAAAGCGAGCATGAGAAAGGGAGGAAGATGGGGTGTGATGTTGTGACCACGTGAATCAGATTATAGAGATACACTCCTCCATTTAAAATGCAGGAGGTAAGGAGAGAAAATCATCAAAATGGAAGAAGTAAGAGCTTAGTTTTGTTTAGCAATATGTTATTTTTGGTAGGAACAGTTAAGTCCCAGTTGCTTAAATTTAAACTGCTTCATGGACAACAAAGAATGAATTGAAGAAAACATAACCTGTTCCTGGAATTTTAAATACCTGGCTATGCTCCACTAGTACCATTTCAGTGGAAGAGACTGTACTGGGAATTGCTGTGAGGGATCAGTCTCTGAGATTCATGCTACAGTCAGCCTTTGACCAAATTGTGTTGCTACACTGGGATGTTTACACAGGAAAAGCCCACAGGGAGAATAATTGGATCAGGCCCAAAACAGGCACAGGGATTGTGACAAGCAATTAAACCACCACTGTTCCTGCCAATACAGCCAGCACCCCAACCTCATGCAGCCTGGTTCTGTTGATTTTGCAGAAAATCTTAGAAAGGGGCGAGTGCCCCCTAAAATTAGCTCACTGGCTGCAGTAGATAGTGGAAGTGCATAGAAAAGACATTCAAAGCAGAAATAAATGTCAATATGTGCAACAGGACAAACAGCATATCCTGAGTTTGTCACTCACAGCATTGGAGGGTCTGGGGATCCAGGAGATGAAAACAGGAGAAAAATTCTCTATCTACAGAGAGTCAGGAGACCCTCTGGAAAACCATTGTGAAGACAATGGGAGCACATTGTCCTCACTGTTGAAGCCAGCAGTTTTTTCCCAAGGAGCTGGGTGTAATAAAGGAAGGAATGCACTGACTGCAAATGGTTGATCAATGCCATGAGTGCACATACAAATGCCATAACTTCCAACTGCAATACTAGCCTAAAAAACTGCTGTGTTTCTCACATTCCCTCTACTTACTTACCAATAACTTCAATCAGTTTTGACTCATACTTCACATTCCATGCCTCAGTTCACCCCTCAGTGATGTCGCAAGCCAGACACGATTTGCGCACGTTGCCAGTTCGACAATGGTAACAAGCAAATTGCCCAAACACATTTCAGCACATTAGCTGGCGCATTTCCCTCTCTCCTGTAAGACAAGAAAGCACAAAGTAAAGTGGATAGAGGAGAGGCACAAATACAAGTCCTCACACCCTTAAAGAAGACAGTGTTCCCACTTCATTGGATTGGCTGTGACTGAGGCTGGTACCAGAAGTGTGTGGCTGAAACCATTGAGGATGACGCTATGTTCCAAACTCATTCAGTTTCTCAGAGACTGCCTAGTCATCATGTAATAGGTGAATTAGCAAGGAGCTCATGCCTATAATGTCTTATCATGTCGTAAAGTGTCGATGCCATTGTGCAGTCAGTGGTCCCCTGCAGCAATGGAAAGCCCACTGTGCTGCCACAGGCACAGGCACACTGTTAGTTGAGTCTACCCAGAGAGAATCAGTGACTGTACTCCCCTCTCCTGACCTAAAGACCGTCCCTCACTTTCTTTGTGCCACATTGGATAGAAAACTGGGAGATGAGAGAAATGGGCTTCAGCTGGAAGGATGTAAATAATTCATGTCGTGGTTACCCTCACAGCCGCTGGCATTGTTGTTCTTCTCTGTGGCTGAGCTAAGAGAAATCCTTTTTGAAGACTCTGAGTGAATATGGTCTCTTGCTGACAGCCCTGTTCCACCAGCACCCTGCTCGCACTCCCTGTATGAGCAGCTTGTCCTAATCTCTTTGTTGCTGCTACTTAATCTCCCTTCCTTTTTGCAGGTATTGGGGCCGGGTGGGGGTAGGGGTCCATTGCGGGAAAGGGGGGTGGGGAGCTTGGCGCAGTGGGAGTGGTCAGCACAGTCTTAATAAATGGGAGTAAAGGCTTTGATCAGAAACCTTGAAGAACCCAAGACTTCACTATTTGCCACCATTTGCTCTTGACTTTATAAATTTTAAAAAAGTAGGAAATGCACAGCACTTTCACAAACCCTGACAGAATCAAAAGAAATCAATTAGCAACTAACCTGAAAGTAGATGTGGCCCTTCCTGCTACCTGAAGCATATTCCATTTAAAAAGAATGCTTTGGTTGGAGTATCAAGGTTGAAAATGGCACTGTTATGATCAAATCAGTGTTCCACACTAACTGTAGCAAGCTGCATGGCTGGCTTGTGATGCAGAGTGGCACCGACAGCGCAGGCTCCTTCACAGTGTAAGCTGCTTTCAGTGCATTTTCTTAGTGATCCTGTTTTGAAGAAAATGAATTTTTCTCTTACTAAAATCTAACATTTAGTGTCACATTCTTGGGTGTGTATCAATTTGGAAATTTTTTTGATGTTCATTAGTTTCCTCATGTAAGCTTTGCAGCACTGGGTAAGTTTTGAAAATTTTGTTTTGTTTTGTGTTTGGTCAAAACCCATCATTTTTATACTGCTGGTAAAATATCACTACATTTGCAACAGAGCATACAATATGTCACTTTATATTATTATTCATTCATGGGTTGTGAGTGTCACCAGCTAGACCAGTATTTACTGTCCATTCCTATTTGCCATTGAGAAGGTGCTGCCTTCTTGAACCACTATAGTTTCTTAATTGCACCTACAGTATTGTTTGGGAGACAATTCCAGGATTTTGACCAACTGATAGTCCAAGAATAATGATGTAGTTCTGTGTTCGGATGATGTGTGGCTTAGAAGAGAACTTGCAAGTAATTGTATTCCAGTATATTTGCTGCCCTTCTCCTTCTAGATGGCAGAGGCCAAGGGTTTGGAAGGTGCTATTGAAGGAGCCATAGTGAGTTTTTGCATCATGTAGATGGTACATACCGCTACCATCATGTATAAATATTAGAGGGAGCAAATGTCGAAAATGTTTAATGGAATGCTGATCAAGCAGGCTGCTTTGTCCTGAATGGTGTTGAGCTTCGGGAATGTTACCCAGAAATGCACTGATCTAAGCAAGTTTTTCATTGAACTTGTAGATGGTAGACAGGTTTTGGGAGTCAGAAGATGAATTTTTCACTGCAGGATTGTTAGCCTCAGACCTGATTTTGTAGCCAATGTATTTATATCACTGGACCATTTGAGTTTCTGACCTATGATAACCCTCAGGATGTTGATTGTTAGATATTCAGCAATGGAAATGCAGTTGAGTTCAAGAGTGATGATTGGATTCTTTCCTGTAGGAGATTGCTATTGCTTTGCACTTGTATGATGCAAGATGCTTCTCACTTATTAGCCCAAGTCTGAATGTTACGCAGGTCTTGCTGCATTTACATATGGGCTGCTTCAATGTCTGAGGAATTGTAACTGGTGCTGTGACTGAACTTTGGGAACAATCACTACAAAACATCCCCACTCTGACCTTACGATGGAGAGAAGGTAAAGATAAAGCAGCTGAAGATTGTTTGATCAAGGATGCTACCTTAAGGAGTTCCTGCAAAAATGTCCTGGAGCTGAGATGACGGATCTTCAACAACTGACCCGAAACTGTCACCGGACCTGAAACGTTAACTGTTCCTTCCTTCACAGATGCTGCCAGACCTGCTGAGCTTTTCCAGCAACTTTGTTTTTGTCCCTGATTTACAGCATCCACAGTTCTTTCAGTTATTAGTAGAGAGCTTTCCCAGTTGCCTATGAATACAGTTTTGTTGGAGCTCCTTGATGCCACATTTGTTAAACCCTGCCTTGATATCAAGGTAATTTAGCCTCACTTTCTCTCTCAAGTTCTGCTCTTTTGTCCATATTTGAGGTCAGGAGCTGAGCAGTACTGACAAAACCAAATCTGAGTGTCAGCGAGCAGGTTATTGTTGAGAAAGTGTCACTTGATATCAATAACACCTTCCATCACTTTACCAACGATTGAGAGTAGACTGATAGGGCATTAAATGATTGAGTTGGTTTTGTCCTTCTTAATAGACAGGACATAACTGAGCAATTTTCCATATTGCTGAGTAGAGGTAGGTGTTGTAAGTGTACTGCAATAGTTAGCCCACAGGCATGGCTAGTTCTGGAGTATATCTTTGGTGCCATTGCTGGGATGTTGTCAAGACCCATAGTCTTTGCAGTTCCTAGGGCCTTCACCCCTTTATTGACATCATGTGGAGTGAATTGAATTGGCGAAAGGCTGGCATCTGTAATGCTAGGGACCTCAGGAGGAGGACACAATGGATTATTTGCTTGGCACTTTTGGATGAAGATTAATACAAATGCCTTGTCTTTTGTGCTGCAGTTGCTGGTCCTCAATATTTATGGTCAAAACTTCTGAAAAACTCAATTCTTTTCCCATGACTTGAATATACCAAGTGACATTCATTCCTCAATTGTATTTTAATATTTTTTCATTTTGGATAGCACAATGCTTGACATTGAGCCAGTGCTGGCAGTCTGCTCTGAGACAACTGCTCGTGCAAATCTTGAAATGGCTGCATGGAGATGTGTGATCATTGTCTGGGCACTAGCCAGGCCCTTAGTTCTTCTTCAAGCCTGCAGGGGAATTGAGTGCTCAGTGTGCACATCTCACACTTTTTTGGCTATATTTGTGTATATATATATGTAAAGATTCCAAACACTTTGCTATCAATAATGTTAAGCTAACTGCCTCTTGTTTTGAATATTGAAATAATGTGAGCTGTTTCACCATTCCTCCAGCACTTTCCCTTTTCTAATGATATCATTGCCTCCTCTATATTGTCCTTAGCTTCCATCAGTACACAGAAGTATGATCCGTCAAGAATCAAGGATTTATTCCCCATGCAGATTGTCCAGTTTATCAATCCTCCAGTTTTAAATCCCTTGATATTCGTTTGATCTTCAACATCATGCCTACCTTGTTTGGCTTCTTGTAAAAACTGAGGCAGTAACTATTCAATATTTCAGCCATTTCATTGTAATTATCTGGAGGCTTATCCTGTGACTCCCTTAGTGGATCATTTGACTTCATTTCCCTTTTGTTATTTATGTGTCTGTGGAATGCTTTCCATCTATTTTCATCTTGTTAATTATTTTTCAAATATCATCTATGTTTTTTAAATGATTTATTTTCTTCACTAACGTGTGCTTTCTACAATGGATATGTCAGTATTACTGTAGCCGGCCCTTTATCAATGAGTGACCTGACATAGTGATCACTTAGTCGTTTGATGTTTGATGTAACTTGATGATCTAGGTATACTGGATATAGGTATACTTTGCTTTTAGAATGCTGCTATGCTTTTGGAACAATGAGACAAGTCAGCATTTTTAACAATTGTTTGGGAATTAATTTCCTTTCACAAAATAGTTTGGTTTTGAAAGTGCACAAATGAAGCTGCTGTTGTAGTCAGTTGAGCACCCAGTAGGGTCTAAAGACAACATAAACCATTCACCCTTCTCCCTTGTAGTTTTGATGGAATGTAAAAGCTTGTATTGCAACTCTTTCAGTCTTCAATACCTCTTTGCAATCAAAACTCATTGTAATCACTTCACTTTGTTTCCAGTTCTTCAGCTGATCTGAGATTCAGTATGGCACTGTGCGATGAGGAGAAGTCGTTCAGGCAGTCCAGAAGAGAAAAAGCCATGCAAGGAATTAAGAAGCTCTTAGGACCAACACATTCTATGAATGCACCACAATCAATACGGGAGGTAAAGCTTCAGGATGTGATAGAATCTGTTTATTTCTGGAGGATGTGCCTGCATTGATGACAGCTAGGCTGGCAATTCGTATTCATTACTACAGAATTACAGGACTGTAACGGTGCAGAAGAAGGCCATTCAGCCCATCCTGCCTGCACCAGTTTTGTTTTTTAGTGCCAATGTATTCCAGCATACCATTTTTATCCAAATAACCATCCAACCTCCTCTTGAATGTCTTGACTGAGCCTGCCTCCATCACATATCCAAGCGATGCAGTCCATGCGTAACTACTCACTGTGTGAAACTGTTCTTTTTCTCACATCAACTCAACTTCATTTACAGATCGCTTGAAATCTGTGCTCTTTTGTTCTTTTCTCTTTTAAAAGAGGGAACAGCTTCTTCCTGTCTACTCTGTCTAACCCACTCTTGGCTTTGAAAACTCGAACAAATCTGCTCTGAGGCTTCTCTCCAAGGAAAACATGTCCCAACTTCTTCAATCCATCCTCATTACTGAGGCTTTTCATTTCTGGACCCCGTTCTTGTAAATCGTTTCTGCACTCTCTCCAGTGCACTCACATCTTTCTCACAACTATACACAGTACTCCAGGTGAGGTCTAACAGGCATCTTGTAAACATTTGACATCACCTTCCTGCTGTTGTACTCCATACCCTTACTAATAAAGCTGAGAATACTGTAACGGCACTGTCCACCGGTCCTGCCACCACCAATGATCTGTGCACATTTACAGCCAAGTTCCTCTGCTCCTAAGCCCTCTTTAAATTTGTACCCTGTCATATGTATTGTCTTCCAATGTTCCAATATCCCAACACCAACCCCTGGCAAGCTCCACTACAAACCTTCCTGCAGCCCCAAAAATATCCAGTAACCATTACTGACTGTTTCCTGTTGCTAAACCAATTTTATATCCGTGTTGCTATGCCCCTTTTATACCACGAGCTATAACTTTTCTCACAAGTCTATTGTGTGGAAAGTACGGTTGGATTATTAAACTGCTGATGGGAGGGTACATTTTATTACCTGTACAATTCTGTATTCCAGGAACCTTCACATTGCCTGAAGCCTGTCATTAGCCTCCTATCCCAGGCTTCTGGTCAGTGAGATTTCCTAAAAGAAAGACTTTTTATAAAGACTACGAGCCTTTTCAAAGTGAAACACAGCCAATTAAACATTTTTAAAGCCTAGTCACTCTCGGACTGTAAGAAAAGCACACTTGAGGTACTTTCTTTTTAAACAAACCAGTTGAACCTGTTTGAAACTTCACAGTGGTCATTTTTCTCAAATACTTAAGGATTAGAGACGACAAGGGAAAATATGAAGTTAGAATAGATAATAATGCCGACTGACATAGCATCGCTGTCTTCAGTTGACCAGCACATGGACAACAACCTCACACAAACAGCAACAAAATAAATGACCAAGTAATGTTTCTTAGTTACCTTTGTTGAGGGATAAATATTGATTGAAATGCCCTTCTTTGAACATGCTATTGGATTGTATGGATCCATCTGAATTGGCAGAAAGGGCCTCTCTTTAGTGTTTCATCCAAAGATCAACTCCTTGAACAGTGCAGTCTTCTTTCAAAACTGCACTGAATTATCAAACAGAGTGGTATGTTCTACAGTGGGGGGTAAGATTTGAACTTCTGAGTGCTGATGCCACTGTCCATCTATAATACATGGCAGACACTAAATGCAATGCCTTAACTCCCACAGACCTAAGTTGTATCTACTCCTCCAGCAGCTCCTTACTTAAATCAGCTATATACAAATATCACAAAAATAAACATTAAATCACAAGTAAAATGAGCAGTATTTAAATTCAGACTAAAACCCAGCGAGTCACTGATGGACAGTTGTTTCATCACGCAGTTAGGGTATGCTTAGTTCTGCAAGATAACAACCTAGAATTTTACTTCATGTGGCCTCTGGAGTGTAAAGTTTTTCTGTTGTATTTCAGGTGCCAACAATAGCTATTCTGGGTTCTGGAGGAGGCTTTAGAGCGATGGTTGGGTTTGCTGGTGTTATTAAAGCTTTGATGGAATCTGGAGTTTTTGATTGTGCAACCTATATTGCGGGACTCTCTGGTTCCACTTGGTAAGTTCCATCGACAAGGTTTCTTTCTCAGATATTGCCAAATGGATAAAGTTTTGTTGTGTAAGCTGTCAGAAACTTCAAGTCCATCCCTGTCACTGAGGCACAAAATCAGCACTCAGTGTGATTTTAAGATGTATAGATAGATGGGAAGTTATGAGCTGGAGTTTAATATTAGGGGTGGGAGATTTCCCAGCTCAGCATGCCTATCTCAGGAAAAGTTGTCCGGCAAGGTGTGAATTACATTGTTAGGGACAGTTGCATGCCGACACTGAGCCGGCTGTCACAGGCAAACTTAGTGAGACTTTACTGAGAGTCCAGCTATCCATTATTCTATTGAACAAGTGCACATAAGGAAAGCAAAGCTTGATTGAGAACCTTTTCCTTTGGATCTGTTTGTTGTTAGCTCAATATTTAGTTACACAAGATGAAGAAATGTATAGTGTTATAGGTTTTGCTATTGATACTTCAAAGGTCTGGTTGATTGACACCTTTATAGGAGTGTAGGAACAATAGGCTTTCAGAGAGTTGGAATTTTTTCCAGCTTTTCCACACATGCCCTTGTTACTATAGCACTCATTCAATCTGTCAGTAGGTATAATGGATGAATGCCCTATGAAGGTAATATGCTATGGATTGTTAATGAGGGTATGAAGGGTCATTAAATTATAACGGGGACGGGCAAGATAAGTGATCTAACATGTTATCTTTGAAAAGATTCCCACGTCCTGACTATGGGTCATGTCACCTCTGAGGAACTGTGAACCATGAGCCCATGAGAAGTTTGCCCATCTCCAGGAGAAATGCACAGCTTAGGGAATGCTTATTCCTCTACTGAACCTGGCATTGGAATGGGCTGGAGTTCCCAAATTTGGGTCCTGTCCATCATTTTTAAAAGTCTGTGTAATCTCCCTGACTTCATGAAGATCCACCTCTACAGCTTTGATTCCTTCTCAATATTGCTGAAGCTGATGTCAGAAGGGCCATTGATAGAAACCAGTATTGTTAGCTTTATAGTAGTTCTGTAAATCAGGAGGTTGAAGGAAGAGGGAACATGAAGGAATCATAATCAGTAGGGAAACATTACTGAACACACTGATGGAGTTGTGAGCTGATAAGTCAATTGGTCCTAATGAACTTCATCCTAGGGCCTCAAGGGGAGGAGGCAAACTTCATCCTAGGGCCTCAAGGGGAGGAGGCACTGGCCTAGTGGTACTGTCGCTAGACTGTTAATCAAGAGAACCAGATAATGTTCTGGAGACCAGGTTCAAATCTCATCGCAGCAGATGGTGGAATTTGAGATCAATAAAAAAAACCCAGAATTAAGAATCTAATGATGACCATGAATCCATTGTTGATTGTCAGGAAAAACCCATCTGGTTCACTAATGTCCTTTAGGGAAGGAAACTGCCATCCTTACCTGGTCTGGTCTACATGTGACTCGAGACCCATAGCAACATGGTTGACTCTGCATTGCCCTCTGGGCAGTTAAGGATGGGCAATAAATGCTGCCTATCCAGTGACACCCTCATCCCATGAATGAATAAAGGGAGAGGTGGATAATGAGGTAAAAAATGTGTTGGAGCCAATTTTACAAACGTTTTTCAATTCTGGAAACATTCCGACAAGTTGTAAAGCAGCAGATACAACCTCTGTATTCAAGAAGGGACAGAGACATAAGGAACCATCACCCAATTAGCATAATGTCTGTCAATGTGGGAAATGTAATAGAATCAATCATTGGTGAGGTGATTACTAGGCACTTGGAAAAATATCAAGGTAATTGGGAAAGTTAGCACAGTTTTGGGAAAGGAAAATTGTGTTTAACCATTTTATTGGAATTATTTAAAGGAGTAGCATGTGCTACAGATAAAGGGAAGTCCATTGATTTTGATTTCCAAAAAGCATTTGATAAGGCATCACATCAAAGGTTACTGGCCAAAGTCTAAGTTCAAGTGTAGGGTGTGACATAGTAGCAGATGTAGAATAGCAAATGCAAAAGCACAAGCAAGGCATTGTGGATGCTGGAAATCTGAAATAAAAACAGAAAGCTCTGGAGAAACTCAGCAGGTTTGGTAGCAGCTGTGGAGAGAGAAACCAAGTGAATGTTTCTAGTCCAGTTTCTAGTTTTTTCAGAAAAGCGTCATTTTAGACTAGAAACAACTCTCTCTCTCTCTCTCTCTCTCTCTCTCCATCTCCCTCTCTCTCTCTCTCTCCCCCCCCCCTCCCTCTCTCTCCGTCCCCCTTTGTCTTCACAGATGTCAGCAGACCTAATAAGTTTCTTCAGCACTGTCTGTTTTCATACAATAGATAGGAGATTACCGGCAGAAAACTAACTATGTATAAGTAGTTCTTTTCAGATTGACAGGATGTGATGAGTGGGGTCCTACAGGGGCCTGTGCTGGACTTACACCTTTTCACGATTTACTTCAATCACTTGGTTGAGTAGATCAAAGTCATGGTGGCTAAATTTGCAGTTGAGACAAAGATAGGTAGGAAGTATGTTGATGAGTGTCACAAGTCGAAACACCTTTTAACACTCAGCATTTAAGATCATTCATGAAGATTAGCCGCTGGGCAAAATATTAAGGAGATGCTGGACCCAGTGAATCATTTTGAGCGATACAGGCCAAGTATTCTGGTGTCCAGAGTACTTCTTAAAATTTGGCTATGGCTACAAGTACTTCTAGTGTTCTCAAAGTGCAAGTTTTCAGCCTGGATAAGTAGCATCTGAGAGGTGATCTTAAAAATCTTTATAAAATATTAAGGCAAAGGTTCCAAAACTGTTGTTGCTGTACCTGCCTTTGAGGAATCACATCCGATGCACAACAAAGTTGGATATTTCATGCTAGAGCCAGTATAGCTGGGAGCTAAGAACATTGATTTTTGAAGCTTTAGCTGTTCCAGTCTTTGAATGTTCCTACCACTTTATTAGAACTGACTGACAAGCAAATGAGTTTGCTTCACTCCATGATCCTCAAGTCCAGTGACCCAGGAATACGTCAAGGCACGCTGTCATATCATGTCAGATATTTATGAAAGAAGGGTTGGCGATCTCTTTCGATTTGCTTTATTTGGGATAGATGGGGACAGAGAAGTTGTTGCCTCTGGTGCCAGTGGTGAATGGATGAGAACTTGGTAACATAGAAAGGCCTTTGTGTTATCACTGTGTTTACATATCCTTCTCATCCGTCCTTCTCAATCAGGTACATGTCAACATTGTATTCTCACCCTGACTTCCCAAAAAAAGGACCTGGTGAAATCAACAAAGAGCTGATGGAAAGTGTCAGTTATAGTCCAATGTATCTGCTGACCCCTTTGAGGATCAGACGTTACATTGAGGCACTGTGGAAGAAGAAGAGGTCAGGGCAACCTGTCACCTTTACTGATGTGTTTGGGATGCTCATTGGCGAAACGCTAATTCAAGATGTAAGTTGAGAATATTTCCTCTTCCACGATATCAAACCACGCAGCTGGAATGCATGTTGATGATTGCTGCATATTACTGGAAGGAAACAGAAGTTTTAATAGGATCAATTTTTATTTTAGTTTAGTCAGTACACTGGTGTTGTGAGAGACCTGAATGAAAGATTGAACACTGTAGAAAACATAAGTTGTTCTGCTAATGAGGATGCCAATTCTAAGGTCTTTCCCAAAACTTAATAAAAATCATGTTCAGAGTTACTGATCAGATTCCTCATCTATTAAATCTAAACTTTATGTATTGAAACAAGAAGAATTAAGTTTTAAGTCTTTGTGTATTGCATCTGCGAATCATAGTAAAACAAATATACACACTCATATGCGCTGAATGAGAAGTGTCATGCATTTCTGTAAATTATAAAATTATTCAACAGGGCTTTTGGGTGATAATGGTGTGCAAGGATAGGAGAAAAAGGCAGGAGATTGGCACCAGATAATAGACCGTATTGACCTCATTCTGCACCATAATTATTCTGTGATTCTGTGGCGCTCAAGACCTAGCCCTACCTCCCACAAGCTGTTCCAGTAAGTCACTGGCATTTACCCCACAATTTAGAGAACTGTCCAAGGAATCCAGTTTGGCCAGTTACAACCTGATTAGTCTGCGCTTAATCACCAGCAATACAATGTAAACTCATCAAGCAACAATCTGCTCATCAGCATTCAGCTTGGGTTCTGCTAGAGCTACTAAACTGCAGAGTTCTGCAGCATTGATTCAAACATGGACAAACAAGCTCAATTCCAGAGGTGAAGGGTCAGTGACTGCCCCTGATATCAAGGCAGTGTTTGCCCAAGTGTAGCATCAAACGTGCTTGGCAAAATCGGTGTCAATGAGAATCATGGGAGGATGTTCCACAGGTTGCATTTCATACCAAGCATAAAGGAAGATGGGTATGGTTATGTAAGGCCAGTCATCTTAGCCCCAGAACATCACTGCGGCAGGGTCCTCAGGATAACGTCTCAGTCGCCACCCATTTTCGGTTGCTTCATGATCAGTACTGGCTTTGGCAGCCTAACTTCTAGTATGCAGTCCTGTTATCTTTTACATTTAATTCTGTTAGGCTGACCGAGTGAAGAAAGATGCAGCTAGGTAAGCACCTGCTGCTCTCTCCTTCACCTCTCACAGTGACAAACTTTGCTGCACTTTGCACTCCAGCCTCTGAGTCCATAAGCATCAGAGATCTGACCTGTATGTATCATGTATGTGGGCGCACATCAGGATGCTTTCTTTCTGAAACTCTGCTGACTGCTGCCTACGTCCAGCCTTCTTCCTGCATCTGCCCCAACAGTTGAGCAGCAAACATAACTCCAAGTAAATTTAATACTTAACTCAAACTCACGACACATGCCCACTGCTGACCCAGAATAGTAGTCTCATGATCTTTACCATGAACAAAGCTTAATTTAACAGCAGCATTGTCCTTCATGGGGGAGAATCATTTAAATAATCAAACAAGGGCAAAGAAGCCCAGGACAATAAATTGGGCTGAATTTATACAGTGAAATAGCATTATCATATGATATTAGACCCATGCCCTTTCATCAGTAAATCTGTAGTAATGGAATTTAGTGAGGAATCAGAGCTTACTAAAGCTAATCAAAGCTAATTTTATGCAGTCAGATTTACACAATTACCAAAAACCATTTGTCAAACTAAGATTATCACGACAGGTCTGTGTAATTTTGAAATACGCACATAAGATCTGAGCCATCCAAGAGGCTAAAGATAAATGGAGATTGGTCATTTTTAATGTTGCGTGCAGTTTGTATCTTATCATCATGAGAAGTTTAATACGTGATATATTATATTACAAATGCATTCCTGAGAGATAACCTCAATTGTAATAGGAAAAATGGTCTGCTTCACCAACAGTCCTCCTGTCAATCCATTGAGCCAGAGCCAGTCCACATCCGTTTACAGTGTATCCTCCTCTTCAGCTCAAGTCAACCTGTAAAAACTGGGCACTGACAGCTGGAACTTCTCTCCCTACCAGAAACAAACACTTTGTATTCCTTTAGCAGGAATCCTGTATCCTTGTTCACAAACTGGCTTTGTTGCAGTGACTGATATTCATTTCCACTGCTTGTAATGGCATTTATGATGAAAGTCAATCAGCTATGTTATTTGCACCATGGAACACAACAAGGATTCCTGTTACCGGAATGGTGCTGCCACGTCATGTTGTACTAAGGTGCAGGTTTACTTCAGTTCTTCACTGTGCTGAACTCATTGTCGCAGCCTTTCTGTAAAAATGAGACAGAAGTGACGTGGGAACCAGTCGATGATCGGTGCAGTCTGATCGCAGTGGTTTGTAGGAGGAAAAACACCGAGCCCAAATAGAACCCAATGCAGTCAGGAGAAGAACTTCCTAATAACAATGGCTGCGAAAAAATGCAACTTGATCAAAATATTAACATCAGCCAGCGGGGTGGTGGATTGCACTGTGCTGGGGATAGCATCTGTTCACAAATTAGCTCAAGAGTCACGTTGCAACTCCTAATCTGGCCTGAATTTTCATCTGTAAGTCTGATCGTGTAGGACCAGAGTCTCGGATTGCCCCAAACAAGGCCATTGATGCTGGAAGTTAGTAATCCTGTATCACCTACTCCCAGTGGGCTGGCAAAGTGGTAGCAGCCAGAGGTCCCACTAACAGCAAATGAGTTGGCTACACAGTTAGTCTGCCTTGATGGTTTTGGTTAAGGGAAAGAAGGAAGCATATGTTTGCCCAGTACTTGTCATGGCCTCAAGTGCTTTACAGCCAATGCAGTTCTTCTGAAATGTATTAATTGTTTTAATGGATAAAGGTTGACCATCGGATTTGGAGAACTCTCTGCTCTTCTTTAGATTATACCATGGAACATCTGTCTTTTAGTTACCTATTCATCTTTCCGATTTTAAATCTTTAGTTCCCTTGCTCAGTTGTCAGTGCTTTAATTTGTGGTGAAATACCTTCTCTGAAGTGCTTTCTATACATCTAAAAGAGGTCCTCCAGCAATCGTTTACTTGATTAGTTAGTTTACAAGAACATTATTGTTTGTGGTTTACTGCTTCCAGGAGGGGATTAAGTTAATCTGGCCTCTGCATTTAGTGTTCTTTGTGTACTGTTTCATGGGCTAATTCAAAATAAGGTTTATTGGCGATTTGTGGCTCCTGGACCTGAATAACACTGCTTCGTAGTCTCCAGTACACTCGATTTCTATTTGTTGTTATATTTCTTTTTCAATCACTTACCTTTTTAAAATGTGTAGAGCTTGAATAGTCACAATGCTAGATTAATCCCTAAAAGTTTAGAGAGATATAGTTGACATCAGTAAACGGAGACATGCACCAATTAATAGCAACATGTTGCACAGTTAAACAGAGTGTACTTTTTTACTTCGCTGTGTGGTTTCCTGTACCTCCCCCCACCTTCCCTGCCAACCAACCAGAATGCAAAGGTTATCTTGAAATTTACAATCCTACTTCTCAGTGTTTGATTTTACTTAAAAATTAAAATATTTATCCCGGAAGTACACAGTTGAAGTACAACATCCTGTTTCAGAGCAGGTGCAATGTAAAGTCCAGTCCATGCAGTTAAGTACTTTAGCCTGCTCTTCGGCAGCACACAGAAACAGATTAGTTTTATTTTCTTAATTTCTCCCTTTCTTTGTTTCTGTCTTCCTTCCTGAAGACTCTCAATCATTAGCTGTTGCATGTGTACCAACCTGCACTTCTCTTAGTAATCAATCATCATAATCAAGTCAAAACAGTAACAATTCGCACTCAACTCAACTCTGGGGAAAAGAAAGTGTCTCAGCATTTGGCATCAAGCACATCTGCATTCCCTGCGAGACTGAAATAGCTGTGGTTTCTTCGTATATGTCACTCAGGGTAAGCAGTAGCACAATGGCAATAAGCCTAGGCTAATTCTCTGGGACATTGATACAAATTCTTTCCTGATGGAATTTTAATCAATTAAAAAATATGGAATTAAAAGCCTAATCTTGGTAATGGTGATCCTAAAACCACTGGTAACTATCATTAAAAAGAATCTGGTGCCTGAGGGAGAGAAATCTGCCATCCTACATGTGACTACAGACACGCAGCAATAGTGTTAACTCCTAACAGTCCCCTGAATTAACTAAATAAGCCTTTTAGTTGTACTGGGCTGCCACAAATTCGAAAAGAAATTCAAATGGATCAAACTCTGTAACATTGACCTAGATACTAGAAACAATAATGGCAAATCTAGTTCCAGAGACCTTGCAGAGATTTCCTTATTACTGTTTGGGGACTAGTGACAATGTTGGGAGCGCTGTCTCACAGACTAGTCAAGCAACAGCCTGACTTTGTGCATAAGCTATGATTTTGTGATTATGACAGTGTTCCATCACCATCACTGGGAATAACCTGTCCCACTGACAGGACAGACCCGGCAGAGGTAGCAGCACAGTGCAGATAGTCAGGAGGCTAGGAGCAGCAAGGCACATCCAAAAATGAGGTGTCAACCCAATGAAGTTACAATGCAGAACTGCTTTCATGTCAAATAGTTGAAGCAGCATGCAAAAGACAGAGCTAAGCAATCCTATAATCAATTTGTACAAAAAAGTGCAATTGCAGTGGAGAGGTGAGAGTGACTACCCTTGACATCAAGATTGCATTTGACTGATTGTAACATCAAAACTGGGTATTGGGAGCAAACTCTCTGCTGTTGGAGTCATTCCTAGCACATAGGAAGATGGTCATGGTTGTTTGAGCTCAGTCATCTCAGTCCAGGACATCTCTGCAGGAGCTCATAACCATCTGCAGGTGCTTCAGCAGTGACCTTCCCTCCATCATAAGGTCAGAGGGGGGATGTTCACCGATGGTTGCACAGTGTTCAGCAGCATTCATGACTCCTCAGATACTGAAGCAGTCCATATTCAAATGCGGCAAGGTCTGGACAATATCCAAGCTTGGGCTGACCAGAGGCAAGTATCACTTGTGCCACACAAATGCCAGACAATGACCATCACCAATAACAGGCAATCAAACCACAGATTATCAACATTCTAGGGGTGCTTACCATTGACCAGAAACTGAAGCTGGACTAGCCATGTAAATACTGTGGCTATAAGAGCAGGTCACGCCTTCAGAATCCAGCATGGAGTAACTTATCTCCTGACTCTGCAAAGCCCGTCTACCAATATAAAGCCCAAGTTAGGAGTGTGAGGGAATACTCCCCACTTGTCTATATGGGTGCAGTTCTAAAATCTCTTTGAGAAGCTCAGCACCATTCAGAACAAATCAGCTGGCTTGATCAGTACCCAGTCCACCACCCTAAACATTCATGCCCTCCATCACTAATACAGTACCATCTAGAAGATGCACTGCAGCAACTTATCAATACTCCTTTAACAGCACCATCCAGACTTGAGCCCTACCACCTAAGTTTGGGGCAGTAGATGCATGTGAACACCACCAGCTGCAAGTTCCTCTCAAAGTCACATATCATCATGATGGAACTATATCTGCCATTCCTGTCTCAAAATCCTGGAACTCCCTTCCTAACAGCACTGTAACTACACCACATGGACTGCAGCAGTTGAAGAAGACAGCTCACCAACAGCAAATAGGGAAGATCAATAAATATTGGCCTAGTCAGCAGTGCCCACATCTTATGAATGAATAAATCTTTTAAAATCCATACCAATCAGATGGAAGATGCAGGAACTGAGACACATTGTTTGTTTTGACTGAGACTAGAAGTTACAGAAACTAAGAGAAGGACAGAAAGTTAGATTCACAAGAGGAGAAACCTAAATTGATGAACCCAGGTTACTGCTCAGTTTATTGAACTGAAGAGCTGAATGTAACATTCAAAGCATTGGGGAAGAGGGAATTCATTTTTAACCATGAAATCTCTTGATTGCAATAAATGTTTATAAAATGTGTTCTTTGGGTTGTTCCGTTGCAGAGAATGAACTCTAAAATGAGTGAGATGAAAGATAAAATAAATGATGGTTTTTGTCCCATGCCCTTGTTCACCTGTCTTCATGTAAAACCAGATGTGTCTGAACTCATGTTTGCAGGTAAGCTGTTCTTTCCTAAATGTAACGGAGATAATCCAACAATTAGAATTAGGAGGTCAAAAAAGAGATGCGTTTTAGAATTAAACAGCAATCCACCCCAAAACGTGATTTTCAAGAGTGGATTCCAGTCTGTACTTGTCATTGGAGAGAGACAATGTCCCTGTTCGTCTACTATAGTCAGCTTTTCTGTTTATTTGCATTTTCTGGCCACTGGAAAGCAAATTGAGGTGGCAACACAGGAACAGGAGTAGGCCATTCAGTCTGTCAAGCATAGAACATAGAACAATACAGCGCAGAACAGGCCCTTTGGCCCACAATGTTGCGCCGACCTGTGAACTAATCTAAGCCCCTCCCCCTACACTATCGCATCATCATCCATATGCTTATCCAAGGACTGTTTAAATGCCCCTAATGTGGCTGAGTTAACTACATTGGCAGGCAGGGCGTTCCACGCCCTTAACACTCTCTGGGTAAAGAACCTGCCTCTGACATCTGTCTTAAATCTATCACCGTTCAATTTGCAGCTATGCTCCCTCGAAAAGCCGACATCATCATCCTCGGAAAAAGACTCTCACTGTCCACCCTATCTAATCCTCTGATCATCTCATACATCTCTATTAAATGCCAAATTAGCCTTCTTCTCTCCAATGAGAACAGACCCAAGTCCCTCAGCCTTTCTTCATAGGGCCTGCACTCCAGACCAGGCAACATCCTGGTAAATCTTCTCTGTACCTTTTCCAATGCTTCCACATCCTTCCTGTAATGGGGCGACCAGAACTGTACGCAATATTCCAGGTGAGGCCGCACTAGCGTTTTGTACAGTTGCAGCATGATATCACGGCTCTGGAACTCAATCCCTCTACCATTAAAACCTAACACAGCGTAAGCCTTCTTAACAGCACTATCAACCTGGGTGGCAACTTTCAGGGATCTATGTATATGCACACCAAGATCCCTCTGCACTTCCACACTACCAAGAGTCTTTCCATTGACCCAGTACTCTGCCTTCCTATTATTCTTCCCACAGTGAATCACTTCACATTTATCTGCATTGAACTCGATTTGCATGTTCTGCCATTCAATGAGATTAGTGTCACCTTTGTTTTAATTTGCTTCATCATTAATCATGCATTACATCAGCATGATTAGAAAGTTTATCAATTTTATTGTGACTCATAAACATCTGTTCAAAGGAGTGAAAGATGCAGAGCAAATTTCAGTTAGGGTAAATATTTAGTAAAAAGGGTTCATACAGTCTCATTTGAAAGAACAGACAAATGACTTGAATTCCCACCACTTCCTGATTTAATGGCTGTAAGTGATCAATGTGGCTTGGTCCTATTATGATTAAATCAGTAATTTTCAAACTTTTAAACCGCGTTCTTGGTTTGCATCTGAATGATGGGATGGTTTGGGAACAGTTGCTGTAATTTGATGTGTTTTATCATTGTAAGCCAAGCCCTGACTTTATTGAGTGAACGTGATGTTGTATTTTTAGGTACGTAAATAAATCTTGGTTCTCTGCCTAAGTGAAACATGGGGCAGAATTTTACTGGGTGCCCCACCAGTGGCGGTAACATCAACCTGTCCTCCATTTTGCAAGGGGCAGGTGAGTCTGCAGTGGCCCTCCTCTCAATCATTCCAGTAGAGGCTCCTCAGGCCATCTCATACCTGGACCTTGGGGGAGAGCTGTGGGTAATATCCTGACTGGGATTGTCCCGACCTAGGATTCTCCAACAAAACTCCCAAACCAACCCACCCCCACCCATTTCCATCTCCCACATAGAGGCTTTCTGTCTCATCCTTGATGCAATACCCCTGGCACTTCCCTACATCCTGGCTCTGGGCCTTCGACTTATGGAGACTGCTTGTAGTACCAGCAGTGGCCAACACAGCCAGCCAATCAGTGCAGTTGGTTGCCCTCTGAGAGAGGACGCCCTCCTTAGTTAGGAGGGCAGGTCCCAGGCCTTTAGATAATGGATGGTCCTCACAGTGTTAACTACCAGAGAGGCAGTTCGGATCAGTGAAGATATGTCATGCCAAATAGTTTGAAAATCTGGATGCTAACCAATTATATAGTTTAACAGATGGAGGAACTTTGTGCAGCCCAGTACAAATGCAACATGAGAGGTTCAAATGACTTTAAATCCAGCAGACCAAGATTTGTGAATTATAGGTAACCCTCAATACCTGGGAAGCCAGTTGCTGAAGCTGTAGCCATTTCTAGGTTTGAGCTTCAATTTGTAATTTGTTCATTTTGATGTATTCAGTCTACATGTTTTGCAAAGAGCTCCGTTGAAAATTAAATCCACACTCAGAACATGAGCTTGGTTAGTGTCAAAGACTAGAGATACATGTAAACTCATGGGAACCTGACTGTTAATTTGATCCGTGACCCTGAGTTTCCAAGTAACATACCAGTGTGTTCACAAAGA
Source organism: Stegostoma tigrinum (assembly GCF_030684315.1). Lineage (NCBI taxonomy): Eukaryota > Metazoa > Chordata > Chondrichthyes > Orectolobiformes > Stegostomatidae > Stegostoma > Stegostoma tigrinum. The sequence continues at coordinate 46,086,368 of NC_081361.1, read as the reverse complement.
TAGTACACCCTGACATCAAACATCTTCTCCCATGCGTCAGTGAAAGATTTGTAGTTGGCTTGGAGTATAATGTTGACTCTACATGGAGTGCTTGTAATTGATGAATTGGTGATATTCTCTTGTACAAACAGACAATCATTCACACTGACTCTGCTTTCATTCCTTGACTTTATCTTTATCGTTCACAGATTGGGTGGAGTTCAGTCCATACGAGATTGGAATGGCAAAGTATGGGACGTTCATGCACCCTGCCATCTTTGGCAGCAAATTCTTCATGGGAACAGTGGTGAAGAAATATGAAGAGAATCCACTTCATTTCTTAATGGGTATGTTTGATTATGAAACTCAGAGTTAAACTGGCCCTTCTGTGTCACTTTCTGTTCAGATTTAAAAGGATAGGATTTGAAAGCCTCTCTGGTGGCAAATTTGGAGCTGAGAAGGGCATCTAATTAGGCAAGGCGATGGTGTCCCTGAATGCCATTGCCTTTGTGCCTCTGCCAGAATTGAGTCAGAGAAGGAAGGACAGTGGTCAGACTTAACAGCCCATTCCAGTGAAGCCCTTTAACTGGTCAATTAGCTGCTACTCAAGGACGTCATCTTGCTGCTGTTGCTGAACTGTAGGCAGCTGGGCCTGCCAACATGCAGTATGCACAACAGATAAAGTTACATGGCCTGCTGTGACCTTAACCGGGCCTGACTGAGGGACGTAACATGGGGAAGTGGTAGCCTGCTGAAAGCCAGCTACATGCACCCCCATACTTAGATATGCACACCCCCATACACAAACACAGACACTCAGTCCTCATACCACACACACACACACACACACACACACACACACACACACTTGCATCTCACACACATTCACACACCATAACAGGCTGAGGACACTTATAACACATACTCAGAGAGTAGTAAGGGCGTGGAATGTCCTGCCTGCCAATGTAGTTAACTCAGCCACATTAGGGGCATTTAAACAGTCCTTGGATAAGCAGATGGACAATGATGGGTTAGTGTAGGGGGAGGGGATTAGATTAGTTCACAGGTCGGCGCAATATCGAGGGCCAAAGGGCCTGTTCTGCGCTGTAATGTTCTATGTTCTATGACTGACTTATCTGAGTAATTACTCAGGAAACTTTGCACAAAAAAATCCATGTGTATCTCCTGGGTAACAAGAGGGCTAGTCAAATTGACTCTCCCCTCAAATCTTGATACTGTCCCTAAACCCTCAAGCTTCCACCTCACTGCCCTGATCTACCCAGCTGCCAATCTCACCTCTTTCCCTACCCCACACTACCCCCTCAACTGATTACTTCACTCCCTCACTCAACTATACATTCAGCTTTTAACTCATATATGCTCACTAACACATGGAGAAACTTTGGTAAGTTTAAACTCTTATGTACCAAAACATACATTCACTTTCATCTTTTCTCTCTCTTGCATTGGTAGGTGTTTGGGGCAGTGCTTTTTCAATATTATTCAACCGAGTACTTGGAGTTACCAGTTCCAACAATCAAAGCTCTACCACAATGGAAGAAGAGCTCGGTATTGTATCTTTCTATGTTGTTCAATCATTAATATCAGGCTTTCAAGTTATGCGATTGTATGGCTTTGAGGGTATGTCTCTGTGGAAGCTCCCTCCAAATATTGATACACATCTAGGCTTTCAATTTAATTGCCTTCAACATTTCAAAATTACCTGTCTTTATTTTAACTAAAATTAAATGTGTTAGTAGATGCATGATGCTATTTTATGTTAATTATGTTAGTATTTAATATTGTTCATAAGGAATTAATTGGCCGTTCTCATTTCATATGATAAAATTGTGCCAGTTAATTTAGGGAAATAAGCAACTAAATCTCAGCTGTTCTACTGGAAATTGTAAATATATAATCAAATTCTTAGGTTTTATGGACATTTCTATTGGGATGATTTTATGAAATTGGTTGAACTTAGTGTAAACTCTCCCTCTAGTTCAGCCATTACAGCCACGCTTTCTCTGTCTGAATGTAGGTCTTTGGTTCATTGTCTGTTGATGTTTCACCCTGCACCATTCTCTTGACAGTTTCTATTAGTAGTGGTTTGCCAGTGATTTACACCTCCAGGAGCAGAGCTCAGTGACAGCTCTTGAGTCTTCCCCAAACAGAGTCTGAATTGAACTCAGGAGATTGGCGTTATTCTGAACCACGCACTCTCCACCTGAGCGAGTCACATCCACCTCATGTTGTATTAGTGCAATGAAGTGTCATCAATGATTTTTGTTATCCTAGAAGAAGGGCAATGTTGTTAGCTCAACATGAATGGGCTTGGGGTTTGGGGTTAGTGGGGCTAGGAAAAGAGGGCAATGGTTGGCCACATCTTGTTAAATTGAGGGCATTTACTGATAAATAAGGAAAAAGACAAGTGCAAGAAGGGGAAAGAGAAAATAATCAACTAAATTCAGCAGCCGAAGATTTGAAACAGGAGCCCTCCCTGATTTGTAGAACTCGGCTACTCAATGAAATGTTTCACTGGGGACTGGACAGGGTAAATGCACGGAGGACGTTCCCGATAGTGGCTGTGTCCAGAACCAGGGGTCACTGTATGAGGATTCGGGGTAGATGATTTAGGACGGAGATGAGGAGACATTTCTTCACCCAAAGAGTGTTGAGTCTGCGAAATTCATTACCTCAGGAAGTAGTTGATGCCAAAACACTGAATAAATTCAAAGGGTGACTAGGTATAGCATTTAGGGTGAGTGGGATCAAAGATTATGGGGAGAAAGCAACATTAGGTTATTGAGTTAGACAATCAGCCATGATCATGACCAAGGGCAGAGCGGCCTCAAAGGGCCAAATAACCTTCTCCTGCTCCTATCTTCTATGCTTCTATGTTTCAATATTATTCTGAAATGCAAATTCAAGGCCTTAGTTTAAAGCAACTGACAGCCATTTGCCAGTAACGAACAAAATACTGAGAACTAATGACAGGAACCAATCACCTCTTGGACTTCTTGAAATTGCTTTGTAGGCCCATTGGGGTCAGGTCTGGAAACCTTTCTACAAAGCAAAGAACTGTAGATGGTGGAGTTCTGAAACAAACATAAACAGAAAGCGCTGCAGAAACTCAGCATCTGTGGAGACAAAAACAGAGTTAACATTTCAAGTCCATTGACCCCTTCAACAGAACAGAACACAGTTAGGAAACGGTGGTCTTTATGCAGAGGATGGTGGTGAGGCTGTGGGAGGAGTGAGACAGCTAGATAGACAGGAAGAAAGAAAGCAGATAAAGGGATTGTTGCTGGGAAGCCAGGGAAGAGGAGGGGCTGAGGAGGTGATACTGGAGACTGTGGTTGGTGAAAATGGATTGACTGCGCTGAGAGCACCAAATACAGGACAGGACCTGGGGGCGTGGGGGTGGGAAGTGAACATGGAGTGAGTTGTTCACCTTCTGAAATGGTTCTGCTCAATGTTGAGTCCTGAAGGCTGTAGCTACCGAGGTTGAAGATGAGGTTTCATTCTTTCATTTTGCAATGAGCCTCATTGGAACATTGCAGCAAGCCTGAGACCAGAATGTTGGCATGGGGACGAGGTTGTGCATTTAAGTTGCAGGCACTAGAACCTTGGATAGAGCGGAGATGTTCAACAGAGCAGTTGCCCAGTCTGTGGTACAGCTCCCTACTATAGAAAAGAATACATTGTGAGTACAGGAGACTAGATAGAATAAATTGTGATTTTGTCTGGAAGGTTTGTCTGGGGCTCTTGCTAGTGAGGGGGGAGGAGGGAAATGGGCAAGTGTTACACCTCCTGCAATTGCAGGGAAGGGACTTTGGAGTATGAGAGGCATTGGGAATGGAGAAGAAGAGTGTGAGAGTGTCCTGGAGAGAATGGCCTCTGGAATACTGATGAATAAAGGAAGGGAGTGGGATATCTGCCTTGTGATGGCATCCAGCTGGAGGTGGTAGCAGCTTATGATCCTTTTGATGCAGAGGGTAGAAGGTGATAACTAGGAGCACGCTATTGTACCTGTGGGAGAGAATGGAATGAGTGAGGGCAGAAGTGTGAGCAATAGGTCAGAAACCATTGACCATGGTAGCAGGAAATCCTTGATTGAGGAACATGTTGGACATAACGTTGGACATTTTCTGAAGAACGGTCTAGACCCGAAATGTCAGCTTTCCTGCTCCTATGATGTTGCTTGGCCTGCTGTGTTCATCCAGCTCCGAACCTTGTTATCACATATCTGAGGCCCTTTTGTGGAAGTTGGCATCATCAGTACAGGATCAGCAGGGAGGGAGAAACTGGGCAAATGGGATAGAGTCCTTATAGGAAGCAGGGTGTGAGGCTATATAGCCCAGGTAACCGTGGGAGTCGAATGCATTTGTACTGGATATCCCCAGAAATGGAAACAGCAATGTCGAGGAAAGGAAGGGAGGAGTCAGAAAAGGACCAGCTGATAGTGAGATTGTGGAAGTTGGATGTGAAATTGATTAATTTTTCCAATTCTGGGCGAGAGAAGCAAGCAGTACCAATTGATGCCATCGAAGTACTGGAGAAAGATTTGTGGGTACAAGGTACCAGAGTACAACTAGAACAAGGAATGTTCCACATATCCCACAAAGAGACAGGCACAGTTGGAGCCCATGTGGGTACCCATGGCCTTTCCTTTGACCCAAAGAAAGTGAAAGGAGTTAAAAGAGAAGTTGAACTTGACCAGGTGGAGCAGGGTGGTGGTGGATGGGAACAGTTCAGGCCTACTTTCCAGCAGACCACCCTGACGGGGGATAGATATGTAAAGGGTTTGCATGTCGATGGTAAAGAGGAGGCAGCTGGATCCTGCAAACTGAAAATTCTGAAACTGACAAAGAGTCAGAAAAATCATGAATGTAAGTGGGGAAGGACTGAGCTAGATTGGTCTGCTTGTTTCACATCTTACAAATTAGAATAGCATACTTCCGACAATAAATATTAACTGGTTAACTTGGTTCATTTGCTTGATTTTAGTGCAGCAGGATGTTGCAAAATGGAGACCTGTCATTTGTAATGTGAGTTATCCCATCACACAGGACTTCCCAGTAGCTTCACACATGATGCAATGTGCTTGAAATGTAGTCACTTCTGTTATGTAGCTGAGGTAATGAAAACCCTGTGTTGTTTCTAATCTAGAGCCTTATAAACAGTGACGCACATCGTTTATCTGCATCAGAGATAGCAGTCATTAATTTATAATGTCAATTTATGGATAGTTTGCTGTCTTGAGAATCAAGTTTAATCAGCTCAGCATGTGAAATTACACAGGGTGCTCCAACAAGGATACATCCAAATTCTGAAATTGAAAGTAAGTTTTCATACTTCCTGCAATTTTATAACATTGCAGTTTACAAAAAAAAGACAACATTGAGAGGGTCTAGGCCCGAAACGTCAGCTTTTGTGCTCCTGCGATGCTGCTGGGCCTGCTGTGTTCATCCAGCCTCACATTTATTATCTTGGATTCTCCAGCATCTGCAGTTCCCATTATCACTCACACAACATTGAGATTTTCATATTTTCACATTGAGTAAATGAATTACCTTGTGTGATACTGAAACACCCATTCTCTGAGGTTTGAGTTCCAGTCGGGAGTCTGTGTTGAGTTTGAGAATCTCAACTCAAGATTGCGAAAGGGGTGCTAGAAAGGACCCTCAGTACCCCTGGGATGAAAAGGAAAAAATCAGTCTTTTTTTGTGACATTTAGTGATTCCTGTTGAAAAGTACATTTCATGTAGAGGTCCAATGAGGACAGTTGACTGACTAGCCAGGAGTTAAAAGAGATCAGAATAGTATGTGGCGCTGTTGGCATTTTTGAATTTTTTGGTCTCCATTGTAGCATCTGTCCTAATTATTTTTGTGAGCTTACCAAATAAGGCATTCATCCCCATTTACCAAGTGAGATCAATTGACCAAGCACTGAACAGCTTTCTGTTGAAGTTTTAGTTCTGTTCGTATTCGATGTGTTAGCTCAAGATATCACCATTGGACATTATTTTATGTCAGGTTCTTGTGTCAGCTGTGCTCACTATTTTCCACCCCACAGGCTATGTTTCTGTGACTGCTTCCTAGTATTACTGTGTGGGATATTTGGTAGGCTGAATGACCTGCTTCCACACCATAGGAATTCTATGAAGGTAGTCTATCCTGGGCTGCCCTTAATCTGACCCCTTAGTGTTTAGTGACTCTCCTTTACAATGTATTCTTTGATCTGCTGAAGTAAGTAGGTTTTACAGCCTTTGAGGGGGTCGCTGAACGATTATATACAACAATAGCTGTAATTGCCAAAGCAATTTATTCTGATTTAGCTAAACAAGCATGAGTGACCTTCTGAACTGCCACTTATTTGCAGTTTTCTGGCAATTCCCAAAGCCCTTCATTTTAATTAACTTACTACCCTAGCTGTTAATGATTTCATGTTTCTTCAAATGCATTCATTCCATTTTCTTCTGTTAAATTCTTAAACTTCTAAAACTGAAACTTAATCCAATAGCACCTGAACCACAACTAGGCATTCACAATACTGGCCAGTGGAAGAAGTTATTATTGACTTCAGCAAGCCAGGAAGGACATATAGAACATAGAACTGTACAGCACAATACAGGCCATTCTGCCCACAATGTTGTGCCGACATTTATACATGCTTGCTTTACAGTTAAAACAGAAACCAACGTAGGACTGACAATTTGGATCCAGTCAAATGTCTCACTTTTTAATCATCTTATTAATATAGTGATGTCTACCTCTTTGTCACTTCAACCTATGTGATTACATTAGCCGCTACGCATCAGTTGTTAGCTCCATTTTCTGTGCGTCATTTAATGACTCCACCAAGGTATATCATTCTTTCCTTTATCCTTCAGGAAGCTAATCAATCTAGACCCAATCAGTCTGCCAAAATGGTAACTGCTTCTATACCATTTGTAATATGGAACTGCCAGATACAATGTGTGATTACAAAAAGACAACTACTGTGAGTCATGAGATAATGGGAACTGCAGATGCTGGAGATTCCAAGATAATAAAATGTGAGGCTGGATGAACACAGCAGGCCAAGCAGCATCTCAGGAGCACAAAAGCTGACGTTTCGGGCCTAGACCCTTCATCAGAGAGGGGGATGGGGGGAGGGAACTGGAATAAATAGGGAGAGAGGGGGAGGCGGACCGAAGATGGAGAGTAAAGAAGATAGGTGGAGAGGGTGTAGGTGGGGAGGTAGGGAGGGGATAGGTCAGTCCAGGGAAGACGGACAGGTCAAGGAGGTGGGATGAGGTTAGTAGGTAGCTGGGGGTGCGGCTTGGGGTGGGAGGAAGGGATGGGTGAGAGGAAGAACCGGTTAGGGAGGCAGAGACAGGTTGGACTGGTTTTGGGATGCAGTGGGTGGGGGGGAAGAGCTGGGCTGGTTGTGTGGTGCAGTGGGGGGAGGGGATGAACTGGGCTGGTTGAGGGATGCAGTGGGGGAAGGGGAGATTTTGAAACTGGTGAAGTCCACATTGATACCATATGGCTGCAGGGTTCCCAGGCGGAATATGAGTTGCTGTTCCTGCAACCTTCGGGTGGCATCATTGTGGCAGTGCAGGAGGCCCATGATGGACATGTCATCAAGAGAATGGGAGGGGGAGTGGAAATGGTTTGCGACTGGGAGGTGCAGTTGTTTGTTGCGAACTGAGCGGAGGTGTTCTGCAAAGCGGTCCCCAAGCCTCCGCTTGGTTTCCCCAATGTTTGAACACAACCAGCCCAGCTCTTCCCCCCCACCCACTGCATCCCAAAACCAGTCCAACCTGTCTCTGCCTCCCTAACCGGTTCTTCCTCTCACCCATCCCTTCCTCCCACCCCAAGCCGCACCCCCAGCTACCTACTAACCTCATCCCACCTCCTTGACCTGTCCGTCTTCCCTGGACTGACCTATCCCCTCCCTACCTCCCCACCTACACCCTCTCCACCTATCTTCTTTACTCTCCATCTTCGGTCCGCCTCCCCCTCTCTCCCTATTTATTCCAGTTCCCTCCCCCCATCCCCCTCTCTGATGAAGGGTCTAGGCCCGAAACGTCAGCTTTTGTGCTCCTGAGATGCTGCTTGGCCTGCTGTGTTCATCCAGCCTCACATTTTATTACTGTGAGTCATGCTTTGCAATAAAGTAACACTTAAATTACTGAAGAGCTGGAATGATGAAATGTCAGCACAAATTCCAGGGGATTGATTTTTGTATATGTTTGGATTTGTTTTCTGAAGTATCAACTTCCCTGATCAGGGCTTGGCCGACCTTGCGTCAGTCTGCACTGTGAAATGTTGAAGTTGCTAGTATTTTTAACTAGCTTGTCTGCAATGCGTGTATATGGGCTGGAGGCAACCCTTTGGCCTTGCAACATCAAAAGAAGTCTTTTTACCTGACTGGATGAAGTCCAGTCTACAATCAAGCAGTGACGAATCAAGTTAAATGAAGCATGGTTCCATACATGTGTGCAAGTGGTTTAATGTAAATGGTTATGGCAGCCTTTGAAGTAAAGCAAGCAACTATAACAGCAACTCAGATAACAAGGTGTAGAGCTGGATGAACACAGCAGGCCAAGCAGCATCAGAGGAGCAGGAAGGCTGACATTTCAGGTCTAGACCCTTCTTCAGAAAAGCATTTCTTTCTGAAGAAGGCTCTAGGCCCGAAACGTCAGCCTTCGTGCTCCTAAGATGCTGCTTGGCCTGCTGTGTTCATCCAGCTCTACACCTTGTTATTTCAGACTCTCCAGCATCTGCAGTTCCTGCTCTCTCTATAACAGCAACTTATTGTTTAAACTTCATGTGGTTGGTTTCCAGTTGTAGATGCCTGTTATAGTGTTTCACACTTGTGCATGAAATGGCTCATCACCTGTTTCTCCCCATCAGTGGGATCTCATGTCCCCTATAATCAGTAGTTTACCTCTTTTATTCAGCTTTTAATCTAATGACAGTATGACGCAGGAGACTGAAATGATGAAACCCTTGTCAAATCAGCTAGATATTCGTCAATCATCTGAAATGTAGACAGATTTTCTTCTCAGTTAGTGAGAAGAAATGTAAATCAAAAAATCATTCATTGTTAAGCAACTTATCTGGTATCTTGGCTAATTTCATGTCACTCCAAATACAAGGAGCAGTGTCAAAACAAGTCGCACTTCTGTGCAGAAGGCAAAGAGAACTCTCCTGGCTAGCTGTTTATCCTGTTCACATTCAGTTACTTTTTGACAGATATTTGTACCATTCTTGCAGCCTCCCTCCACGTCTGTTCTAAAACAGAACCAGAACAGCAGTTGGACCTCTGACAGACTCAACATTCGCTGCCCAAGGGAGTCAACAGGCGATTGCTCTCTGGGTGTAATCTCTAGAAACTACTCACTTCTTCTTATTGGAAAGTTTATGGCATTAACTAATTTGTCCAGGTTATGACGGACAATCAAGAGAAACCTCCACAGAAATTTATTCCGATATGTATTCTTTTGCAACAAAAAACAAAGTTGCTGGAAAAGCTCAGCAGGTCTGGCAGCAACTGTGAAGGGAAAGAAACAAAGTTAACGTTTCGGGCCTGGTGACCCAAAGGCCCTCCCTACACCTTGGTGGCGCCTACTGTTCCCTTGCTATTGGCCAGCAGCCTCCTCCTGCCTAAAATGTCATCCCCACCCACTGGCATGGCTGCTGCCTAAGCAGAGTTTAAAATCACCCAAACTGCTTCCAACATCAGGGTACCCAGAAGATTGGTGTTTGCCGTTTTTGGGGACAGGGGTCTAGGGGATTGACCAGGTGGAGAATTACATGACTTTTTTGGGGGGGGAAGATTGGATTATAATTCTCATCAGGTCAGGATGCAGTGCGCTGACTTGATGAGTGAAATAGCTAGGCAACATTCCATCTTACTAAAATGCCCCTGTCTCCAGACTCCCCTCAGAGGACACCTCTGTTCCAGAATGCCAAGCTTCATCAGGTTGTACAAATGGGTCAAAATGCAGATGTGTTTGAGATGGGGAGAGGCCCTTTTGGCCTATATATTGATCTCTATGATCAATATTTCAATTAACCCAATATTCATAACCTTTTGTGGGAGACAATCCCAAATTTCCACTGTGAACAAATCCATCCTAATTTTCCTCCTGAATAGCTCAGCTATTACTCCCTCATGATTTGGATTCTGAGCAAAGGACAAAATTTCTGTGTCTGTAGTGTATTGAATCCTTTTATTTTTCCAAACATGTCAGTTAGATCAACCTTCTAAACTCAAGCTTGATACAAGCCCAAACCCAGTAGCATCCTGTCCTCATGGTTTAACATCATAAAACCTGTAAAACATTGTAAGACAATGAACCTGGAGAATTGCTGACAAGAACAAGGCACGCATAGCGCTACATTGCACCTCACTGCTGTAGATGGGTCATGACCAATGCTCTTATAACTGAAGCATCGCTTCCCAATTTTAAATTCCAAGCTGTTGACATAAAAAAAAAATCCATCAGCCATTTTTATCTTTTTTTAAAATATGTCCAGTAGGGAGTAGTGGAGAAATAAATATGCTGGAAACACGGCTGTCATTTTATTTAGAATCTGTCAAAGTTGAGGCAGGACAATGTGGCTAAATGCAAAGCTACACACTGATGTGCAAAACTAGAAAAATAGATTATTATTTAAGTGTTGATTGATTGGGACGTGTGGATGCACAAAGGGATCTGGGTGTCCTTGCAGACCAGTCACTCAAAGTAAGCAAGTCAATAAGCAAGTGTTATATTGGACCCCATTGCAAGAGAATTTGAGTTCAGGGGTTGCTGCAGTTATACAGGACCTTGGTGAGACCACATCTGGAGTATCACATGCAGTTTTGGGCTAGCTACCCAAGAAAGGATGTACTTGCCGCAGAGCAAGTGTATCTAACGTACATTTGGCTAATATCCAGGACGACAGGACTGGGCCTGTTATTCCCTTGAGTTTAGAAAGATGAGAGGGGCTCTGACTGAAAGCATATACAATCCTAACGGGCAGATGCAGGGAGGATGTTTTCCCTGGTTGAGTAGTCTAGAACCGGAGGAAACAGTTCTTCACTCGAGGTTAGTGAATCTGTGGTAGTCTCTACCACAAAATTGAGGAGGCCAAGTCAATAAATATATCCTGGAAAGAGAGAGTTTATTTTTCAGAATTTAAAGATAGCAAGCAATATGGGGACATGGCATTGAAATAGAGGACCAGCCATGATCCTCTTGAAAGGCACTGCGGATTCAATGGGCCAAACAGCCTACTCGTAATCCTAGATTCTTTGTTTCTGTGGCATCTCATTGCCTTGTGCTTTAAGGCAGTATTGCTGCGTATGCATTAAGATTGCAAGATGACAAAGTGTGAAGCTGGATGAACACAGAGGCCAAGCAGCATCTCAGGAGCACAAAAGCTGACGTTTTGGGCCTAGGCCCTTCACCAGAGCTGATGAAGGGTCTAGGCCCGAAACGTCAGCTTTTATGCTCCTGAGATGCTGCTTGGCCTGCTGTGTTCATCCAGCTACACACTTTGCTATCTTAGATTCTCCAGCATCTGCAGTTCCCATTATCTTTGATCAGCATTAAGAGTGCAGTTTGGATTGCCTTAGGCAGATTGGCATCTGCACATTAATTGGCCCTGAAGCTGACGTCTTCTCATCACTAAGTCTTTTTTAATTCATTCATGAGTTGAGGGCACCTGTGACTATGTCAGCATTTATTGCCCATCTGTAATTGCCCAGAGGGCAGTTTAACAGTCAACCATCTTGCTCTGGGTCTGAAGTCACACATAAGCCAGACCTGGTAATGATGTCAATTTCCTTCTCTAAAGGACATTAGTGAACCAGGTGAGTTTTTCTGACAATTGACAATGGATTCATGGTCATCATCAGACTCTTAATTCCAGATTTTAAAATTGGAAATCAATCCAATTTCCACCATCTGCCATAGCAGATTTGAACCCAGGTCCCCAGGATATTACCTGGGTCTCCAGATTAATAGTCTAACAATAATGCCACCAGTTCATTGTCTCCCCCTAAAGTAAGGGTCATCAAATCTTTTTGTACTATAGGATGCTTTATTTACAGCTGTACATAGGTTATCAAATCCAGCTCTCTACTGTAGGGTCTGAGGCTTCTCTTTTCACATGTTCAATCTAGACTGGTATCATTTCTCTTACTGATGTCAGGGTCATGTGATTGATACAAATCTCATCATTCCACAGACATGACCATTCCAAACAGAAAAGAAGCCAAATTTTGAGGGAATCTCAAAGCCTACTTTGGAGGCACCACTCTTATTAAATATAAATGAACTAGCCTGAGTGTTGGCAGAAATCCAGAATATTCCTACAATCTGACTGAAATCATCTCGTTACTGACTAGCTTTATCTCTTTTTTGTGTTTAATTGAAATTCACCACAATGAGCTTTTGTGTTTGAAAACTCATTTCACAAAGTTAGTATTTTCTGTTTAAGATGTAAAAGTTAGATTTTACTGTAAGGGTTTGACCCAAATGGAGTCTGAAAATTAACAAGCAAGGTTTCTTCTGAGGCCAAGGATTCTGTCTCAGGCCTATGTTAGAAACACCTTGGAGTTCAGGATTGCTGGAGCTGTGAACAATCACCTTGGAGCTAGGTTTAACTGGTTGTCACGAAATGCCTAATGCCATGCACAGCAGGAATGCATGACCAATTGTTTCCTCAATCATTTTAACTGTGCCACCATAAAGACTGAAAACTTATATGGACTTGGCGTAGGTTTTGTTCAGTGTAAGACAATGCTGCTGGTGCAACCTTATAATAGCAGTATTCACATGAGATTGGTAGCAGTTTTGTGAAAACCACTTTGAGGTAGCAACAGAGTGAATTTGTTACCAAGGGAATAGAGTTGGAAGTTATTCACAAAAAAAATTGTAAAACGGGAAGTTTCATTCATAATGATGCAGAGCGTGAAGGAGGGCCTGACAATGAGTTGAGGAGGGGCAAAAAAATGTTGATAAAAGCTGGAGACATTTGTGTGACTCAAAAAGAAGTGTTGCAATCTCCCTAATCACGAGAAGCAATCTAATTCAAACAGGAAGCTTGGCCAATGTAAATCTGATTTTAACATCAGTGCATATGACCGTTCATGCACCACGTCTGAATCAGCTTCTACTTTGCCTACAGAGCAAAAAAAAATTGCACCTTCTGTGTTGCTTATTCATTTCTTCCACGTTTCAGTGCTGCCATTGCATCAAATGTTTAACGGATAATCTACAACGTAAACTGCTTCCCACTCAGGTCTGTCCTTCAAACTGCCTCTCTCTTATTGGCTTAATTTACATTAAATTACATTGCTGCTCTCACTAATTCACTATGCTGAGTCATTGCCATACACAGCAGTCATCCTGTGAATTTCAATTGAAAAGCCCTGTCTTTGGATTTGCAAAGCACGTAAGTTGTTTATCATTGTATTAAAATGATAACAGCATCTTCTCATTTCAAGCAATGGGCATCAGTATCAAGCGTTCAGGTACATGTGTGGTTATGTCTAAAGCAGAGCTCCATTCTAATCTACCCAGCAACTTACCTCAGCACAAATTTCAATCTAGTATGACTGAGCAGAGCACTATTTTCTTCCTGCAAATAAAAACAGTTTTATTAATGTTATGATCTTAGGCCCCATCCACCAAATGTGTGCCGGAAACTGATCATAAAAACAAGTCAAATTTCAATAGAATAAAAACATAATTCCACCAATTTGGTCAACATTGGTAGAATATTATATGGCTAAAGTCCTAAGTGCCAGTTCCTCTACGGAAAGAATTGTCACTTTTCCTTTCCTGGTGGTGAAGACTCTAGTAGCATGGAATTATTGATCTTATTGCTAACCTATTTCAAATGGGGTAAGTAACTTTACATACACAAGTTTTTCCAGCCGTCTGTCTGTGATCAAAGCTATTTAATTTTGGGCAATCTCAAAATGACATGGCTTCTCTGTCATTCATGGAGAACACGAACAGTGTTGTGAGTTCAGTTTGATGCTGCAATTCATAATATTACTGAAGGGTTTCTCAGAACATAAAACCGTAAGAGTTGATCGAGATCAGGTTGTACAGTTCCTCGAGGTTCTACACAATCATTGCTAATTCCAATTCCTTTTCCTAACTGTTCTCACATTCCTTATTTTTCTGAGCACCTAAAAATCTGTCCATTCCAGCCTTAATGATAGAGCTTCCATAACTCTCTCAAAGTTTCACAGTTCTGGAAATGTTCTGCTCATTTCATGCTAAATGATCAACTCTTTGCGTTAGAACTGTAGCATGTGGCACCATCACGTCAGATTGCGCTGATTGAAACGGCTAATTTTCACATCAGTATCATTCTTTATTCACCCTCAGTTTTTCTTAAAATAGCTGAATTATGCACTCAATATCGTCAATGTCACACCCAGGTGACTATCTTTTTATTTCAAAAATATGCTTTATTCATAAAAACTCATCTCTAAGTTCATGCAGTGGTACACAGTCAGTTCTTGCCGAGAATAAAACAACCAAACGTTGGAATTTTGACACTTCTCGCTGCTTCTGTGCAGTTGAAAGAAATATACATTACACAGGAAATTATTTATAATCATTCTAGGGAACAAGAGTGTCCGTTATTAATGTGTAGAGTGAATTGGGGCCTTTATCTCCAGCAGGATAGTTGATCCTGTGGCTTCCCTTAAAGTCCAGGTTTCTGCGAGAGGCACAGCTGAAACCAACTAATCTGAAACCTGGAATTAGCACAGGTCAGTTGCATTTGGGCTGAAGGATTGAAAGTCACAGGGGTTCATAGAATCAGAGAATCCCTCCCTATAGTGTGGAAGCCGGCCATTTGGTATGGACTTGATGGGCTGATCCTCCAAGGAGAATCCCATCCTGTCATTCTCATCATAACCAGTTAATGGGTAACATTTGAAAAGCAAAGCCAGATGTGGGAAGGAACGCAGAGGAAGATATAGGGCAGACATTGAGAAATTTTAGACTTCACTGCTAGCTAGAAGATAAACAAATAGACAGAAAGACAATAAAACTAAACTCTAGTAATAGTCTGCCAACCCTAATTCTAATCTTCCCATGTGGAGTTATTCTTTTCCGAGGGAAGCTGGAGCACAGCAATAATGTCACTGGACTGGTAATCCAGAACCCCAGGTTGATGTTCTCAGAATGTGAGTTCACTTCCCACCAGGGCAGATGGTGAAATTTAATCCAATAGAAAATCTGGAACAAAAAGCTACCCCAATGGTGACCATGTCAATTATCTTAGAAAAAGCATCTAGTTCACTGGTAGCCCTCAAGGAAGAAAATTTGTCATCCTTATCTGGTCTGGCTTACATGTGACTCCAGACCCACAGCAATGTGGTTGACTTTGAAGTTTTATTAGGTGATAGTGGATAGGCAGTAAATGTTAACCCAGCCAACAACACCCACATCCTGTGAAGAACATTTTAGGAATTATTACTGCCAGACCCTTGATTCTGCCACCAAGTGCCAAGCATTGTTTGTCCTAACTAGATATCATATTTTGTGAATTTAGCATGATATTTTACATCAGTGAATGAGTAAATCGTATACTCTGCAAAATTGTTAAATGTAAAGGGTGGCTCAGTGGTTAGCACTGCAGCCTCACAGCGCCAGGGACCCATGTTCAATCCCATCCTTGGGCGACTGTCTGTGTGGAGTTTGTAGTTCTCCCCGTGTCGGTGTGGGTTTCCTCTCGATGCTCCAGTTTCATCCCACAGTCCAAAGATGTGCATGTAATGAGGATTGGCCATGTTAAGTCGTCATAGTGTCCAGGGATATGCAGGCTAGGTGGGTTAGTCATGAGAAATACAGGATCACAGGCATGGGTGAGATGTTCTTCAGAGGGTCGGTGTGGACTCGATGAGCCGAATGTTCTGCTTCCACACTTTAGGAATTGTGTAAAGTAGCTCTTTATATGCATGGAGCATAATGGGGTGAAATGGGCTCTTACTGGTGCTGTGTTTACCAAAATGCTATCTGTAATTTCTCATTGATACTCGAGTATGCAAGGCTACAAAGTGGAGCAGAATGTGGATTGTTGGGCACTAAACCATTAGCCTGCATGGGATATTTTAGAAATTAGTTCTTCAACTTGCGGCAAAGGTGCAACATTAAATAGTGTTCCTCACAGTCTGTAGATTAATAAATAAACAAAATGTTCCGCCCTTGGGCAGAATTGTAAAAGCTTATGAACAGTGTTTTTAAACTGAGACGTAATCCTGTTACCTTCACATAATTGAGGTAATAACCCCAGAATTATTGAAATCATTCTAAAGTTAAGCTTTTATTCTTGAACAGAATTCATGTATGAACCAGGGACCTTAGACAGTCATTATGAAATAATCCAGATGAGTCATCTGTCTCGAGCTGTAGTTTACTTCTCTTAACCACTGAGGTGTCTTTTTTTTCTGTTTATATTACAGCACAAATTCAAGCCAAGCACTTAATTGGAAATGACAGCTCTGACAGTGATGATGAATCCCACCCCAAAGGTAAGAGTTAAAGTGTGTAGTCACCCTACTGTTGTATCCGGCATGTATTTAAAGGAAAAGGCCCATTCCAGACAAAAAGATATTCTTCTCCTGCGAGACGTGGATGTGCTACTTCATGCAAGCAAGATCCTTGCTCATATGGATTGGATACTGGGAATTTTGATGGGTTGGGAAACACTGGTGGGAGGCAGGCTGCACAGAATTTGTATGACGCTGCACTGGGAGAAAATTGAAAGGATACAAAGACACTGAGTGATGAGGGCTAGAGTATTTAGGGAGGTGAAGGATGTTATCATTTATAATGTCGGTATGAAGGAGAAAAACAGCCCTTGCTAAAATGCTTACAAAATGAGGCAGTAGGATTTCTGGACTTGCAAAACACTTGCCTGTTTGCTAAATGACTGGTGAACTGGTGAATGTATCTCTGAGGATCACACTGAACAGTGATCCTTTTGCTTAATCAATCCGTTTGGACATGTCATGACTCACCCCTGTTGCAGCTGAGACCTGAGACGAGACCTGCTGACCCATAGGTAGGGACATTATCACTGCACCACAACAGCCCTATATGATAATTCTTTGTATACTGAGACTGGGAGAGTGAATAATAAAAATTATTAAATATACGTTATCTTGAGTTGTTACTAGCAAAGGTGCTACTCAGATACCATGCCAGTAATAACAGGAATGCACTGACATCAGGAAGCAGAAAAGTACTAACCACAATAATCAATTTACTGGGCTCCACTTACCTCGATTCCACTAGTAGCAACAGTTGTTAAATTGATTTTCAATTCCCAAGTTTTGTAAATTCTAGAATTCACTAGAAATGCCTTCTGTTGACCATTGCATGTGCATCACTGAAAGTATAGGTTAGCTAGGGATTTCTGTTCCCAATGGCAGCCTAATAGTCTTTGCTGGAAATCTGCAAATACAGCTCAGTGAGACACAGTCATGCCCAATTCTATTACCATTTGTGAAGATACTAACCAACACTCAAGCTGGAGCTTTGGAGATACTGAGCCCACAATATGATGGATTATGTTACATTTTGAGAACTGGTTTCAGATTGTTTAAATGCCAAAAGTAGGAGAGGGCCAGAGCTGATCTCTGAGATAGCAAGAACTGCAGATGCTGGAGTCCAAATCGATACAGTGTGGAGCTGGAGGAACACAGCAGGTCAGGCAGCATCAGAGGAGCAGGAATGTCAATGATTCAGATCAGTACTGGAGAGGGGGAAGGGAGCTTGGAAATAAATAGAGGGAGGGGGTGGGGCTGGGGAGAAGGTGGGTGGGATGGTGATAGGTGGATGCAGGCAGGGATTGTGGAGATTGGTCAATGGGAAGGGTGGAGCAGATAGGTAGGAAAGAAGATGGGCAAGTTGTGTCAGGTCAAGGAGGCAGGGATGGGAGGGAGAGCTGGACATGGGATGAGGCTGGGGTGGGGAGATTCTGAAGCTGGTAAATTCTATGTTGAGGCCATTGGGCTGTAAGTTCCTGAGACAGAATATAAGGTGTTGTTCCTCCAGTTTACGTGTGGCCTCATTTTGACACTGGAAGAGGCCCAGGATGGACAATCATCGAG
This sequence comes from Stegostoma tigrinum, assembly GCF_030684315.1. Classification (NCBI taxonomy): domain Eukaryota; kingdom Metazoa; phylum Chordata; class Chondrichthyes; order Orectolobiformes; family Stegostomatidae; genus Stegostoma; species Stegostoma tigrinum. Next base: position 46,068,262 of record NC_081361.1, on the reverse strand, counting down.
GGAGTGACAAGTGGTGTTGAGTGGAGTATACAGAGCGGAGATGCTATGCTAATCAGTCACTTGGTCTCTCCAGTGTAGAGGGGATCACATCAAGAACAATGGATGCAGTAAACCAGGTTAGAAGACATACAAGTGAATCCTATCAGATACGGGATGGTTGTTTGGGGCCTTGGACAGAGGTGAGAGGGGAGGTGTAGGGGCAAGTGTCGCACCTCGTGTGGTTGCAGGGAAAGGTACCAGGTGTGGTGGGGTTGATAGGGAGTGTGGAGTGGATGGTGGAGTCGCGGAGAGAACGGTCCCAACAAAAGGCAGATAGGCATATGGAGGGAAATATCTCTTTGGCAGTGGGGTCGGATTGTAGGCAGTGGAAGTGGCAAGAAGGTGATGTGCTGAATGTGGAGGTCAGTAGAGTGGTATGCGATGACCAAGGAGGCTCTACCCTTATTTTTGTTGGTGGGAGGGGTTTTGAGGGCAGAAGTGTGAGAAATGCAAGAGATCTGGTTGAGAACATTATGAATCATTGGAGAGGGGAAATTACAGTTCTTGAAGTAGGATGACATCTAGGATGCCGGGAGTGGAACGCTCCATTTTGGAAGCAGATGCGGTGGAAGCGGAGGATTTGTGAGTAAGAGATCACATTCTTGCAGGAGGGTGGGTGGGACGAGCTGTAACCAAGGTAGCTATGGGAGTCGGTGGGTTTGAAGTAGATGTTGGTGCTGAGGCAGTTATCAGAGATGGAGACGGAGAGGTCCAGGAAGGGGAGGGAAGTATTGGAGACGGTCCAAGTGAATTTGAGATTGGGGTGAAAGGTGTTGATGAAGTGACTGAATTGTTTGAGCTCCTCATGGGAGCTTGAGGCAGCACTGGTCATCAATGTTGTGGAGGAGAAGATGAGGAATGGTGTCGGTGTAACAGCAGAAGAGGGGACTGTTCCAAGTGTTCTGCAAAGAGGCAGGTGTAGCTCAGAGCCATAGAGGTGCCTGTAGCCACCCTTTTAGTTTGTAGGAAGTGGGAAGAGTTAGACGAAAAGTTGTTGAGGGTAAGGACAAGTTCCGTTAAGCAGATGAGGGTGTTGGTGAATGGGGACTGGTTGGGAGCAGGAGAGAAAGAAGTGGAGGACTTTTCAGCCATCCGCATGGGGAATGCAAGTATACAGGGATTGGACGTCCACACTGAAGATGAGGTGCTGGGGGCCATGAAATTGAAAGTCATGGAGGAGGTGGAAGGCCTCGGTGGTGTCCCAGACTTAGGTGGGGGGTTCCTGGACTAGTGGGGGAGAAAACAGAGCCAAGGTAAGCGGTGATGAGTTGACTGGGGCAGGAGCAGACAGAGACAGTGGGTCAGCTGGGACAGTCAGGTTTGTGGGTATTGGAAAGGAAATAGAACCAGCTGGTGTGGGGTTGAGGAACATGAGGTTGGAGGTTGTGGGTGGGAGGTCATCTGAGGTGATGAGGTTGTTGATGATCTGGGAGATGACGATTTGGTGATCAGGGGTGGAGTCATGATCGAGGGGAGGATAGGAGGAGGTGTTGGAGAGTTGGTGCCTGGCCTCAGCGATGTAGAGATGAGTGCGCCATGCTACCGTTGCACCCCACCCTAATCGGGTTTGATGGTGAGGTTGGGGTTGGAGTGGATGGAGCGGAGGGCTGTGTGTTCTGTGGGGGAGAGGTTGGAGTGAGTGAGTGAGAGCAGTGGAGAGATTGAGGCGATCGATGTCGCAACAGCAGTTGGAGATGAGGAGGGTGAGAGAGGGTAGGAAGTCGTGGGGTGGTGTCCAGGAGGATGAGGTTTGTTGGAGGTGGGAGAAGGTGTCGGCAGAGAGTGGGTTAGATTCACGGTCAGAAAAATAGGCGTGGAGGTGGAGGCGGTGGAAATAAAGATTGACATCGAGGTGTGTATGGAATTCATCGATGTGTGTGTGTGTAGGGAAGTGAAGGTACTTTGCTGAGGACTGACTGTTCATCTTCAGTGAAGGGAGAGGTCTGGGGGAATGGTGAATACCCAGCAGGACTTGGGGCTGGGGTTAGGTGTAGAGCTGTAGCTGGGGGAGGAGATGGAGACTGTTTCAGGAGTGGGTATGTTAATGGGAATGGTCAAGTGGGTGGAAACAGAAGTAGCAATGTGGTCAGCAAAAATGACTGGTGTTGTCAGCAGAAGCACCAAGATGACCATGTGGTTAATGGTGCCAGGTGGATTCAGGAGAAGGTCAGGGATAGGGTTGGGATCTAGGGTGGTGGAGGAGGCCTGTGTTTGAAGGTAAGTACAAGCAAGTTGGTGTACTTACCATCTTTGATGTCTGTTAGGGTGGAGAAAAAGAGTTTGTTGAGGGTGTGGATCCTACGTAGAATACATAACAGTTAGTGGTCTTTTGCAGATCTGGGGAAGAGCTGACTGTAGTGAGAGAAGATGTCGGTGCTTGGCTGTGAGCATGGAGCTGAGGATCTTAGGGAGAACCATTTCTGGAGGTTCTAGATATATTGTAGATAATGGTTATTGCAGTTTGGTGCAAATTGGAATGGTCTGATGTTATTTGGCGTCCATGAGTGATGACCTGGCTGTGTAGGCAGGTACTGAGAAAGGAGACATGGCTGCAGTAACAGGTGGTAGTCAAAGCAATGTTCAGGATGTGGTCAAAGAGCTTCAGGGTGGAGGAGATCACCAGTGGGTTGCAGTGGGAGAGAAATCCACTGAGATCTTTTTGGAGGGAGGAGGACAATTTCTTCAAGGTGGACATCCTTGGAAGAGGCTTTACAGTACGGTTTTCAATGACTAGGAGATAACAAGAACTGAAGATGCTGGAAGTCAGAGTCGATACAGTGTGAATCTGGAGGAGCACAGCAGGTCAGTCAGCATCAGATGAGCAGTAAAGTCGATGTTACATGTTGGGACCCTTCATCAGGACTGGGGAGGGGAAAGGGAGCTCAGGAATAAATAGAAGGAAGGGGTGGAGCTGGAGGAAGTAAATGGGATGGTGATAGATGGATGCAGGTAGGACGTTGTGGAGATTGATCAGTGGGAAGGCGAGTGTGGAAAGCTGAAAAGGAAGATGGACAAGTTGTGTCAGGTCAAGGAGTTGGGAATGAGAGGGAGGGCTGGACATGAGATGAGGCCAGGGTGGGGAGATTTTGAAACTGGTGAACTCTATATTAAAATCATTGGGCTGTGTAAGTGAATTCTATGTTGAGGCCACTGGGCTGATCTCTGCTTACCAGCTTCCTAATAAATAGTAATAATGTGCACGAACAGGCCAGACATTTCTCTAAGTGGAAAGAGATTTTTTTAAAGCTCCAAATCCATTTTTGCACCAATTAGTTATACATTGGCAGGTATCAGGCTGAAGTTGAACCACACCGACTGCTGTTAATGATCCATCTCCAACTTCAGGTCAAGGGACTTCAGATTTTTATTTACTGGTCCTGGTTCTATCAATGCAACGTTCAAACCCTTTGTGTAGCGATAATATTGGAACACTGATTGTTTTCAGAATCAACGGAGTAAAGAAGTTTAATAGTATGAAGACGAAACTTACTCAAGTTCAAATTGCATTGTTGATAATGAACAGAAGTATGCTTTCTCTGTGACAGAGGACAGAATCGGCAGTGAAGCAGCTGATATGGAAGAGGAAATCCAGAGAAATAACCAGGACAGCTGGGTACAGAGGATGTTAAAGACTCTGTTCAGTGACACTGCACTCTTCAACACTCGAGAAGGCCGTGCAGGCAAGGTGCATAATTTCATGCTGGGTCTCAACCTGAACACGTCATATCCACTCTCGCCTCTCTGTGACTTTGTAACACAAGAGGAAGAGGATGAAGAAGTTGTCACAGGTTAGTGATTAGACCAATGGCTTTTTCAGGACAGCCTGCTTTGTGTTTAGTGATCAAACCCTGCCACCGTCAATAACATGTTTCTTATTTTGGATTGAACTTCTGTATAAATCATGACCTAGAGAAATGAAACATTCAACAATATAGATCCCAAACTGTTGTTGATATCCAGCATGGCTATGTAAAGCCTAGCACCCAACCTAACAATCATAACATACTAACATAACATGGACCACTATGCAGATTAACATAGTATCCATTTTACTATGGTTAATACAGTGTTATGATCCTAGCTGATGTTATTGCTGGACAAGTCAGGTCTGAGTGAAAAACGTTTTTATAAACTTTTATTTTTGCAGTTTAGTTACTGTGGTCATTCATTGAACATAGCCACATGAAAATGCAAACGTACTTTTAACAACAGAACATGAGTTTATTGGACAAAAAAAAGCCAAATATACCCACCCAAGAAAAATGCTCCAAAACACAATGCAATTTGATATGATCTTATCATAAATAGCAAAAAAGGCCATTTCCTTTACACTTATACCCTATGAAGTATAATTCCTGTTTTCACTCTTTAAATTCATCTGATGTATTCACATGAGTTTCGTAGAACCCCTCCAATGTGGAGACAGGCCCTTTGCCCTTGACAAGTCCACACTGAGCCTCAGAGCATCCCACCCAGATCCACCTCCTGTAACATACCTAATCTACTCATCCCTGAGCACTGTGGGCAATTTAGCATGGCCAATCCACCTAACCTACACATCTTTGGACTTTGGACCTTTCCTAGTCATGTACCTATCCAAATATCTTTTAAATCTTCTAATTGTTCCTGCATCTACCACTTCCTCTGGCAGTTCATTTCACATATAAGCCACCCACTGTGTGAAAATGTTACCCCTCAGGTCCCTTTTAAACCTTGCTTCTCTCACCTTAAAATAATGCCCCCTAGTTTTGAACTCCACCACCCTTGGGAATGAGCTTTGCTATTCACCTTATCTATAATCCTCATGATTTTATATATCCCTGTAAGATCACCCCTCAACCTCCTGTGAAAAAAGTCTCTGCCAATCCGGCCTATTCCTATTACTCATACCTTCCATTCCTTACAACCTGGTAAATCTATTTTGAACTCTTTCCAACTTAATAATATCCTCCCTGTAGTAGGGTGACTAGAACTGCGCACAGTACTCCAGAAGGGGCCTCACCAACATTCTGTACAACCTCAACGTTATGTCCTAACTCCTAAACAAAGATGTGCGCGCGTGCACACACACACTTTCTGACGTTGACTATTTTAAGGCTACTAAGCCACACATCTGCTAGTATGGATGCTTTCTTCTGACCCGAACTTACATCTAGATCCTCTCTGATGAAAGGTCTAGGCCCAAAACGTCAGCTTTTGTGCTCCTGAGATGCTGCTTGACCTGCTGTGTTCATCCAGCTCCACATTTGATTATCTTGGATTCTCCAGCATCTGCAGTTCACATTATCTCTGATCTAGATCCTGGCCCCACTTTCTTTAGTTTGTAAAAACTCAACTTTGTACATACTTCATCAATTACCTCAGTAGGGGGTACTATCCAGTAACTTAGCTTAAGTATTTATGATTTCTTGGAAAAGCTGTTTTAACTCAAAGCTTCACAGAATTAAAAAAACACACACCATTCACCTTACTTTAGGACCAGATTTCCCAAATAATAACATAAATCTTTATCATGACAGTCTAATGCACAGAGCACGAGCACAGACTGCTCCAAATGTTACAACAAATTCCAGCTGCCAAGTAAAAGCTCCGCACTCGATCTTTACCCCTTATCATTCTAGTAGGCGCTTTCCTTCTGCTTTTTTTTGTGGTTACAGAGCACTGGAGCTACAATATATTGTTACCAAGCACAGCCAAAATTCAGCCTATTAACAAATCGATAATGCAAAACTGCTTTAAATTAACAGTCTACTTCATAAATGGCTATTTATGTAAAAATCGTACAAGAGTTAGAGTTGCAACGTTTGTCCCTTGACAAGGCAAGGATCTCGAACTTTCATTTTACTGCAACTTCTGATGCTTGTTGATAAATTCAGTCTTACGAGACTAGCAGTCTTACAATCACAGACAAAGTCCCACCTGCTGCAGAGGTGTGTCATGACATCCTTGAACAAATTGATGTAAAAAAGCATGTATAGACAGGAGTGAGGTCTGTCATGGCACAGTAATAGTGTCCTACCTGTGAACCGGGAGGCCACTGTTCAAGTCTGGAAAATATCTACAGACAGGAGTGTCAAGATTAGTGAGGAACTACGCAAGAATAGCGACTGCAGTATTCACTCCAAGATTGCAGTGTAAAGAGATGTTTGGATTTTAAGGTGTTAACTTGAATGTTAGAATTTAGCTTAAAATTAATATTTATGCTCGTGTTAACATTCCCTGGTTTGTGGACAAAATACTTTGCTGACTGTTCTGTGATAGTTAGTGGTTATCTTGATAACAGTGCACAGTTTCTTGCTTCCTGTTCCAACTCAATAAATATTTTCTTTCCCTTTCCCTTCGCAAACTGATAAAAATGGCAAAATGTGTTTCTTATGATATAGGAATAAAACCTGAGTAATTGGACTGAAGGTCAGGAGGCCATTCAGTCCTTCAAATTCATTCCAAAATTCAATTAAATCAAGACTGTAGCATGCCTCTCTATCTTTCCATCTTGGATCCACAATCCCTGATGCTCTTGTTAAGGAAAATCTATCGGTGCCTGTCTTAATATATTCAACTGGCCTAGCCTCAACAAACTTTGAGGAAAGAGCTGCAGGTTTCCCCTAATTTACATTGCTTTACTTGCCCTGGCATGGATAGCTAAAGTGATGTTTACACTTCATCAGATACTTGTCAGTGCTGCCAGGAATGACTGAAAGACTGCCAGTTAGCCCGCAAACTCAGTAAAGCCTGACTTTCCTGCCAGTCAGCTTTACTCAATGCTAGCGATATTCAATTTGAATTGCAAGTATCTACTAAACACCACATGCCTCTGATGGCTGGTGGTACTGAGAGGCATTTAACACAGTACTAATCTAGTTTAAGGCACATAAGATGATGTAGTACATGCAGATGAAGAAATTTTGCTTGACAGCAGGGCAGTGCAGGGAAGCTGGTTTCTTCACTCCCCTGTTTCTAATTCTCTATGACATATCATATGAACTGGGAGAGAGGTACATGATTTTAAAATTGACTTTCTTGTTCTGCTAACTCAAGTATATTCATGTCAAATGATTTTGTAATGTTGCTGAAAAATAATTAGTGACTGCACACCCTGATCTATTTCCTGCTTCAAACCCTGGTCTATTTTGCACTCAGGGTGCAAAGTCACCCCTTGTGAAAGGTTAAATTCCATAGGCTAGGAAGGACATAATCCCTGTGTGATGAAGGATGTACTAATTTATATTATTGTAATGTTATTTTTGGAAAGTGGATATTCACAAAGAGGCAAATGAATGTGACTTATTTCTGTGAAGAATTTATTTAAAATAAAATCAAGGTCACAGCCCTTGTGAAATGGTGATCTGAATCCAGCATTGCTCAGAAAGCAAGTGGCTGTTGACTCCTGTGTAATGTTAATGGAAAAATTATTTATACTGTGATGATTTATGACAGTGAAGTAAAATTTAAAGGCTATGAACTCGGTTTCAGTTTAGACTAATAATGAATTGAATTTAGATTATAAAACCCAGAGATTGAATGGTTTTAGGGCCATTCAGAGGAATCATGACTGGGGTCAGAATCAAGTTCAATTTCAGGACAGTTCAGGGAAAATGCAGTCACTTCAGAACACTGTCTTTTCTGTAGTTTTCAAGGTAAGAGGCTTTTAGGATTATTAGAAACTAAGAAAGTATAAACCTCAGTTTTATGACTATTTATGAATGAAGTCTCTGTACTTTGTAGTGATAATTGCAGAGAATCAGATAAGCAGTACTTAAATCTTTGATTTGGGGAGAAAATTCTCTGAATTTGATGCTCTGTAAATTGATAGTGTTGGAAAACACGTTGAAAACTTTGTTTTGTTGTGAATTTCCAGTTGAGTTTTTTCCTAAATTGTCTTCAGTATCAAGATAGTTATTTTGTTTTAGTCCTTAGTGTGTTATGTTTCTATTCTGTTGTCAAAGAAACTTTGTAGTTCATGTGACTATGTTTCAATTGCTGACCACCATGTATTTAAACTTAAAAAAGACTTTGATCTATCAAGCCAGGGTTCATTCTAAGATCTTACTAGTTTAGTAGTTACTTTCAGCTGGGATCATAATGTCTGGTTAATCCTGAATTATCTGATACCATCACCCCGGGTTTAGGAAGGATGTGGAGAAGTTAGAAAAAGAAAATTGTGACTGTTCCCATCCTCATCACATATCTGTAAACTCTGTTTGATTGTATGTTGGGGGGCATGGTATCTAGGTTCCCAGTGGATTGACTGGTATGGCGAAGGAAGGGATAGCAACCAGCACCCATGGAACTGGCACTGAGGGAGAGAGGATAGAAAAGAGAAACATTGGTCCAGTCCTAATGCCACATGGTGTCACTAGAGTTTTCAAAAGTGTTTTCTTCTTGCATAAACGCTTATGACTACACAAATCCTCTTTCAAACTTAATTTGTTAATCTTTCTTTCTGACATCTTGTGAATAAACCTTCATTATTTAAGAAAGGGAAAAGACAAAGCAAGGAGCTATACATCTGCTGGTTTAACATCTGTTTGGAGAAGTTATTGGAATTTGGAATTAAGGACAGAGCAGCTGTACATTAAAGATGTTTGTGTCGGTTAGAGGGTGGATTAATGGAAGGTCACTTGTGGAGGCTAGATCACTAAGAGTACTTAACAAGGAGCTTGATGCATTTTTGAAATATTGGGAAGTTGTGAGGAGCTGCCAGGAAAGAGGAGTTGAGGTAGTTGAGCCAAGATCTTTTTGAATTGTGGGGCAGGCTTGAGAGACTACATAGCATCCTCCAGCTCCTATTTTTAATGTTCTTATGTTGTCATGTGAAGGAATAGAACCCTGTAATTCAAGCCAGACAATTCAGAGTAGATTTAGGAAATACATCCTCAAATAATGAGTTTTGGAATTTCGAACCCCGTTCCATAAAAGTGGTAAATGCTAGCTCAAATTAATGATTTTAAATCTATAACTGGTAAGCTTTAGCTAACTAAGAATATTGAGGAGTATGGAGCCTGCTGAATGGATGGAGTGGGTCATTAGTCTGAGGGCTATCTCAGTGAATGGTGGAACAGGCTCAAGAGCTCAGGAGCCTAATTCCTATTGCAACAATCTATCATATTTGTACCTTTCAACTCATTTTACTATGGCAAGAACTTAGCATTGTTTGAGACAGTTATTAAAATCATTCCCTCCTGCAATCCAGCAATGTAATCGATAAACGGGAAAAAACAGGAAAAACAGCTTCAGAGCAGTTTTTTTCTCTGCAATATCTGAATTTATATTTCTGTCTCCAATGTTCCTGCAGACCCAGATGAATTTGAAAGGATTTATGAACCACTTGATGTGAAAAGTAAGAAAATTCATGTGGTGGACAGTGGACTCACTTTCAACCTCCCCTACCCGTTAATACTGAGGCCCCAACGTGCAATTGATCTCATCATCTCCTTCGATTTTTCTGCCAGGCCAAGTGACTCCAGTCCACCTTTTAAGGTAAAAATGTAGCTGACGTTTCTTGAAATGCAGGACTTTATTTGAGTCAATTTCTAAGAATAGTTTTGTCAACACTGTCTGCAAAGAAGTTACTTGAAAGAACTTTCAAAAGTGTCCTAGTGCAAAATTTTAAGAACAGTTCTTCAAATTAGCTTTAACTTTTGAGTCAAGTAGTTTTTCAACAACTTTGGCTTGATTTATTTAGAATGTTAAGGGTGTAAAATGAGTAAGAATGCTAATGCGTGGTTTTATAAGGTCCCGTGATGACGCAATATCCTTGGCTAACAATTCTTTGATGGAATAAAGGTGTTGTTTTCAATACCGCAGATGCTTGCAAGTTGTTCCGCTCTAACCTGATAACAAATACCCAGTATTTTATCTTATAGATATAGTGTCCTTCAACCTTTACAATGATACTTTTACCTGTAACTTGTTCCATTCTCTGTACAATGCGTTAAACCTTACTTTTTTTGCCAAGACTAAGTTGTGTCCAGTTACTTGGTGGAAATTCTTCTAAGAGGCCTAGTGGGTTTTCCCTCTATATGTTACCAAACTCGCCTCACTAATACTTGCACCTCTCCTTTTGTCCGTTACATTCAATTCTGGCCATATCAGATCACCCACTATTCCTGAATAGCTCACCACATGATAACCCAAGAATTCATTGGTATCCTTTGCTCCAGAACCATTTTAAAAACCCGTTGTGCCCCCCCAACCGCCACCTCCACAAGCACCAACTTGTTTGGAGTTATCTAGCACAGTTCCTGACATTCTCCCCCAGATGTGACAGAGCGGAGAGAATTGGCAACCATCTGTGTGGGCAGAGAGCTGGAACTCTGGCTAGATAGGGTGAACCCAAAAGGTGCTCTTCATCCAGGACCAGCTGTGGAGGCCACAACACCAGACCACGCCGACCTGGTCCCAGGTTACCACCGAATTAAAACGGTCTTAGCTGTTTTGGAGGAATGCCCAGCAGTGTAGGAAAACATTCCGCAACCTTCTCCGCTCCACCAGCATTGAATTCAAGATGGCGGCAAAGTAACAGGGCTGAGCTCGGAGCTCGTCCACTCCCATCTGCTCTCATTCTTTTCCTCTTTTCTATTTGCTCTTTTCCTCTTCTCACTTTTGCTTCTTCTTTTTTTCTTTTCTCTTCATTTTCTTTTCCTTAAAGCCTAGAGACTGGTGGATGAAGGAAGAGGTCCCTGATGATAGCGGCAGCGGTCAGCCGAGCTGCCAACAAGGTATTTAATGAGAAGCGATCACCTTCATTGGCAACTTTTCATTGCCCATCAAGAAACTCACTATGCCATTTGTGGAGAGTGTAAAAGTTGGTGTACGGTTCCCTTGATGTTGAGACCTGCCTTGGCCAACTCCTCGTCCATTTCTCCCTCACATCTTGCCACAGCCCACGTTGCTCAGACCCTTACAAGATTCCAACCCCGTCCTCCTCCTGATCTGGTACAACTTGGAGCTTTTTGATTGTGTCTGTTTCATCCTGCTTTCTCTTTACTGCAGTGAAAATTGCGTCAGTCAATGAGATAGAAGCAGGATAAAAGTAAAACTCCATTAAGTCTCCTGCTTAAACATTGTAAGTCCTGCTTGACATGCTGTGTGGTCTACTTATTAATTTCAAGTGAATATTAAATTCATTATGACAGTCAAAGCGTTGGTTGAGACAGTATCTGTCTTAATTTACAAGACTCTACAACATTATGACTGGCCTGTCCAGCAAACAGACATTGGGTTACAAGAAGATTATTTCTCCGGCAAAGTGCGGTTTGGCAGCTAGTTGCATGTTCCAAGTGATTTTGGGACTGGATTCGGGATTAGCACCTTAATATTAGGATGAAATGCAATTCCCAATTCTTGACCTTTTTGGGAATAGTCACTTGCAGTGATTTACGCTAGATTGGCCAGAAAGCATGCTCACTGTTCAGTTAAGGGCTTCAGACAGACTGTCAAGTTTGGTAGTCAATAGGAAGACCTGTAGCAATGCACTTCAGCAGCTCCACTGGCCCAAAGTGGCAACAACTGTCGCTGTCTGCAACAGAAAAGGGATCAGGTTTAAAAAAGGCTTTCTTTTTAAGAAGCTACAACTACTTGGCACTAATATGGAGGGATGGTCTTTAAATTGGTAAAACTGAAAGATTAGCTTGAGAGATTTAGCAGCCTCATTTATCACACTTTGCTGACGGGAAACCTCAGCTTCAATCTGTGTAATTTGACAGGAGCTCCTGCTTGCAGAGAAATGGGCAAGAATGAACAAGCTGCCGTTTCCTAAGATTGACACCAAGGTTTTTGACCGAGAAGGATTAAAAGAGTGTTACATCTTCAAGCCTAAAAACCCAATGATAGAGAAAGACTGTCCAACCATCATCCACTTTGTACTGGCAAACATCAATTTTAGGCATTATAAGGCACCAGGTAAGAAATTTCATCAAAGCTTGACAGAGAATTACTTGCCTGAACTGTCTGCATCCAAGTCTATACTGAAATCAATTATTTCCTTCAATTTTCTGATCTCTTGGCCGTGGGTCTTCGTTTGAAGCCCAGACGTTGATTATCATATTTCTTATCATACCATTAGAGGATAAGCTTGCAAAACCTTAGCTTTCTCTTACTCAATGGCCACGTGCATACTAACTAAAACAAGGCATAATGGAGGAAATTCCCATCGCACCATCGTACTTCCTCTAAATCCACACTGCCTCTGACTCACTACAAGGACTGAGTGATGGGTTTTCTACTCTGGTTACTCTTGTCTTTAGGCACTTACAAATGAAGCTGGAAAAGGGAGTTTATCACACTTTTAATGGTGAGCATTGAGCATGATACTTGTGGGCCTTTTGCTTTTGTCATGACCCTTAGTTTAACTCAAACCAGATAATATGCAGATGCTGATTGAGATCCATTTCCACTGTATCGCTTAACTTAAAGCTTAGTCCAATAGTTTCTTGATGTCAATAACCTACATTAAAATTTAATTACAAATAATTTAGTCAGGCTACCCACATCTGACTTCTTTACCAGGCTGGTTGATTTGGGAATACAGATTGGAGCTCTACACCAACTTTATTTAGCCCTATGCAAGTTTGCTGTAAAGTTTCATTTGTTTATTTGATTCCTGTCAAGGACTTTCCCCTATGCTAGGCATGGGCCTATTAATGCCAGCAATGCAGTAATTATACAATTAGCCAGAGCATGCAGATGGACATAATAACCTATCCAAGCTGAGAATCAAATTTCCCACTAAAACAAGTCATTGTAGTCTAAATGTTATTAATTGGTAAAAGATTTAGAAATTTTGTTTTGTGATATAGAAATATATACATTCAAGTCTTGTTGTTATTATGTGGCCTCTGCCATTCATTCAGGTCTATTGCCTATGGCCATTTGCTTCTACCTAGCAATATACCTTCGTACAGAGACTGTTTCATAAAGTGATGTTCTCTGTCTCCAGGCGTGTGTATACTATCTGATTTAAAACACAGCACTTTCTCAGTTGCTTACTGATATTGAACACAATAAATCTGTCATCTTGCAGATGGTGATAACTAAGAAAATAATACTGTTACTTAGAAATGTAAATTTTCATTTCTGTTTACTTGAATCCTAGCTCTAACCTTTAACAAATTTAAAGGCTAGAAATTGCTGTCATTGTGGCATAAGCAAAAAAAATGACCATTTCTAAAGTTTGTGCATTGGCTCAGCCTTGAGGATTCTGAAGAAAGGAGAGAGCATGCAGTCAGCCTAACTCGATGATCTTTCCCTCTGTCTAAAAGCAGACAAGCTGGGGCTTGCTGGTTTGATCACCCATTAACAGTATGAGTCAAGAACTTTGAAAAATGTTAAAGTCATGCAGGAACCAAAATTTAATCTGTTCAGAGTGAAGTATTAAGAAGCTTAGTCAATGAACAACTCTGCGTGATCCTGAGATCAGGAAAGCCACAGTTTCAGTCTCTAGTCCTGTTAAAAGAGCAGATATCAATTAGGGCAGCAATAGGGAAATGTCAGCTCTTGTTCCACCTATACTTCACTGCCCTGTTACCTTCCTCTGGAAGGTGCTTGAGTGAGGACATCAGGTAAGTATGATATTCCCAATTACTGGAGCGTGCAGAGGCAAGGACGTAGGATAGGCCATTTAAAATTACAATGAGGAGAAATTTCTTCATCTGGAGAGTGGTGAGGCCAAAACATTGAATGTTTCCAAGAAGAAGTTTGCCATAATTTTCAGGGCTAAAGAGATTAAAGGGTTTGGGGAGAAAGTAGGAAAAGGGTACTGGGTTGGAGATTAACCATAATCTTTTTGAATGGCAGCACAGCCTTGAAGGGGCCGAATGGCCTACTCCTGCTTCTAATTTCATTTCCATTAGCAAATATTGTGAGGTCATTCATACACCAAAGAACGGTTGAAATATAAGCAGAAAATATTGTAAATTCTCAGCAGGTCAGGCAGTATGTGTAGAGATCTCACCCTGGCATGAATTAATGCCTTGGAAAAAGAGGATTGATGAAAATAGATCATGGAAAGTAAGTGCTAAAACTGACTTTTGTACTGAAACACATCTTCTCTTTGCCAAAGGTGTGAAACGAGAGAGTGAGAAAGAAATGGAGAATGTGGACTTCGACATCTTTGATGATGCTGATTCCCCATATTCTACTTTCAACTTCCAGTATTCCAATAAGGCATTTACACTGCTTCATGACTTAATGGAGTTCAACACACTTAATAATATTGAGGTATGTTTGAAACCACATATTTGGCCAAAGGAATGGCAAAATTAAATTTTGCGTAGGACTTCTTTGTTGTAGAGATAAATAATTTGTGTGCATTAAGCTCTGAAGCCCTGTTTCACATAAGGCATTATAAAAACACAGGATATTTCATAATAAATGGCAAAGATGTCCAGGATTTTTCAAAACCATTTCTGTTAATCTCAATATATTTTATGCTTTTATTACCAATGTAGAAATTGCAGTAAATACAACGGAAACTAAAGTCAGGAATGCCAGATATCAGGACTTGAAATTAATGAAAAAGATTCGATAAGAGACTGTGTACTAATTTGAAGGAAGATTATTAAAGCAGAAATACAAATGGGTTCAAGAAATAATGAGTCGTAATTCTGAAGAGAGAAATGATGAGAGAGAAGCAGAGGGTGAATCAGAAATGATCTGTCACACTTTACCTTCATAGCCTTTTCCTGACCGACAGATGTTTTTATTTTGGACTGATGAGTTATTCGTTGGTGTTGAAAGAACATGTGACATTGAATATTGATAAACCAGGTAGCAATGAAATTGAGAAACAAATTTCTGAGCCACCTATGGGTCAGAGGATATAGCTGTATATCTAAGTAGAATAGGATATATTAAAACAGCATTTAATGGCACAGAAGACGAGTTCAAAAATCATGACAGCACAAAATAAGGTTTTGTGAATAGGACTTGTTTAAATTTTTAATAATGTCTAGATCAATATTGGGCCCTGGAAAAAAAGGCACAAAGATAGAATTGTCAGGCTATCGGTTCTTTTACTTCCCAACTTTCACCTGCCTAATCATAAAAGGTGTTCTGAGCCACCATTCTGGTGCAAAGAGTACTAATGGAAATATTCAGTGTGTGTGTGGATGTTCGCAGTGCAGGAGATAGGACACCACCGTTAAACCTGGCCACTCTGATCCATTTGCACAAGTGCAGATGCACCTGCAGCACAGTCACAGGAAAAGACATTGGAACAGTACAAGTGTGCCAAAACTGTGTCATGCTTTCCGTAAGGAGGTAAATACATGGTCAAGTGTGCCTTGTTTTTTTATGCTGAAATACAATGGGACTGTATTTTGGATGCCCGCATGTTTAATGCTCAGTGAAAGCCTTTGTTATTAATAAATAGCTACCACAGCTGTTACAGAACAACCTTTCTCATCTCGGAACTTATCTGAATGAGCAGATTTCCTGTTGACTGGTTCCCTATAACTGTGAAAGGTATTCACTTAATTTTACTACAAACCTATGATTAGGTGACTCATTTGATAAACATGTTTTGCCTCTGGATAAGAATTTATTGCTACACTCCAGTTTTACACATAAGTGCACACTGCTTTATCAAGTGGTGGTAATGGCCATAAATACAGCCTTAATTATCAGCTGTTCATACTCAGCATCGGAATTCTTGAGCCTGCGATTAAGACTGTGGTAAAGCAATATTCATGTCTGGCCCCAACACTTTCCCCTCACTCCAGGCATGTCCATTTTAATGATCAAGTGAAAGCTGACTCCTTAATTAGATCTGTTTCATTTCGATATCCAATCAATTATGTGCTTTTGCCAAGTGTTTAACAGTCTGAAGTATTTATCTCCTTTTCTGAACAGTTGATTAAAGATGCCATCATCGAGAGCATTAAGTACCGGCGACAGAACCCATCTCGCTGCTCTGTATCCCTCAGTGATGTGGAATACAGAAGACTGAAAAAGTCACTTAGCTTTGATGGGCTGCAGTCCAGAAGGAAGCGACATGCTGCTGAGGAACAACATAAACCAATGTAGCAACAACTACCTTCTGCAGCATTACCACAGGAGGAGAATGGCATTTCCAGATACTGGCAGTCAAATCTTATCTACCCAAGCTGTCAATATTCACTCCTTGGCGTGGACTACACTTTGGATCTTACGTAATATTCTGACTGCAAACAGCATATCCAAATAATAACAAAACGAAAGAGCAGAATCCTACTTAAAAACAACAGTGATGGTAATAACATGATGGACAAGCTGTGAAAGATAGAGTACACAAACTGAAGATTCTATTGTCGTGATTAAAACCCATTTCCTTTTCACTTATTTTTTTCTTTGTTTTCCTAGCCATCTATGGAAGGGGTGTCATACCTTGGCTCTCAACTAATGCTGGTCTGAATTGATAAAAGTGGACTAAGCAGAACATGGTGATGATAATATTGCTGGTTCCTTCTCTTCCCAGTCCACTTTATACCTTAAGCTCCAACAATTAAATGCCTGTGATCAGGAAGTCAGAAATAGTTACAATTATAAATTAAATCTTGTGATATGTTGCACATTGCTGAGGAATTGAATTTAAAGTTTAACATTCAAAACATGTTTCTTTTTGGGATCTGTAACTCAAAAGTCTGAATAATAACAGTCCTTTTGCATTCTGATTTTACTTAAAAATAGTAGTGTCATCAATAAGTCTGGTACAACCTCAGATATCACACCTGATCTTTCACGCCTTAAGGACAGAGATACTGTTTGCAAACGCAAGACTTGCTGGTTATACACTGAGAATGTCTCATTAGCATGTCTTCATTCAGATCTTTCATTAATACATCTGGCTCATGGATAAATGGATTCTGTCATTACTAAGACAGATACCCAAAGCAGTTTCTGATCCCTACTATGTGTTAAATTGACTGGCCTCATTTGGGGTAGTACTGAAACACTCAAATTGAATTCAGTGTTCCCTGACACCAATTAAAAGAGATGATGGTTCCCTATGTCACATCTGGATCAGATTTACTGCAAGTATCCAGCATGCTCCATTATCACTTCTTTTCCACATTACCAGTAAATGCGTTGGTTTGGTTCCAACATTCCACTTCACATTTGTGACATCGCATGAAGTCAGTTGAATGCTACCCTGCCCCAACAAAGCACCATAAGTTAACTTTGCTTTTGTATTATATGTATCATTTCTTGATTACCCAAAGTAAAATTGGTAAACAAATTCTTCAGAAAATTGTATTTAAGGCTGAGACTTTGGAAAATGGCCAAACATACAACTTCCCGATCAGGTGAAATTATTGTCTATGTGGATCTCTTTATTTCTACAATTTCCCTCTCCTGAGTCTTCTACTATCAGTCCCTTCAGACTGAGCTGTGTATTTTTACTTTGTCAGTGCTCAGGAAGCATGGGAATCGATTGAATTTGGGAACGCATCAGTGGTTTCCTTCCTATCACAAAGGGAAACAATCTGTTTTGGCCAGATATTCCACCTAGTGGCAATCAGCAAGAACAAGGGAAAAACTAAATGTAGCCAAACAAGAGAGATGTATTCATGGGGTTTGAGGTATAACCATCAGAATCATCAAAATCGTAAGCTTCCTTACCAAAACACTCTGCTGCATAATTTGGTGGTAACCCTTGTATAAATGACTCTTAGGGTAAAACTATAATCTATTGCCACACTTATTTCTGAAAATCCAAAAAAGCAATGTTTTGAGAGCCAGTTTCTGCTTTATAGCTATTGGAGACAACA
Source organism: Stegostoma tigrinum (assembly GCF_030684315.1). Classification (NCBI taxonomy): domain Eukaryota; kingdom Metazoa; phylum Chordata; class Chondrichthyes; order Orectolobiformes; family Stegostomatidae; genus Stegostoma; species Stegostoma tigrinum. The sequence continues at coordinate 46,050,473 of NC_081361.1, read as the reverse complement.
CCATTCTCAGTTTATAATCCATTCTAAATGACGTGACTTTTGTTAATGTGCATTGTATACATTTGGAGGATTAAAAGCCCAATTGCCTGTCTCTTTCTCATCTGGTGCACCTGCCCAAAGGCCACATCACTGAACTATTTTCAGGTTTATGCCATAGTTAAATTTATAAGTGGGCTGTGGCTGACAAATGGGCAGTCCCTGTATTTACCAATTTGGTGTGGCAGGGAATTAGTTTGCAATGATCTGTCCCTTATGTGAGGTGTGCTTGAAAAGAACTCAGAGCTGGGGATGGAAACAGTGTCAGGGCTGGTCAGCAACTCTACCTGATTGAACAAAAATCTTTTTAAAGCAATAACTTAACTTTTCCAAGTAGGCAAGCAACAAGAAATGTTTCATTTTATTCCACATATTTCTCCAACAAAATCGTAATTGAACTTCTCCAACTACCATAGGGTCTGATCTGAATATTTCAAACAGTTCCTGTTTTGGGTAAGAGTTCCTGCTCCTTAAAAAGTCTGATTTCTAAAAACGGTCCAAAATTTTCCTTCCCCAGTATGATATAGGGAGAGACTAGAGATACAGACAGACATATGGCAGGTAATGAGAGGCACTATCAAGTAAATGTGGCGTGATTCTAAAGGGTTGTGGGAAAAGAGAGGCTTTGGGAATTTTGCATAAAAATCTTTCAAGGTAGGAAGGCAAATTCCAAAATGATAAATGGGATCCTTAGCTTTATTAATCAAAAGCAAGGCGATTACACTTAAACTCTAAATAACACCAATTTGACCTTGGCTGGGTGTGCTGTATTCAACTCTGGGCCTGCAAGAAAGCTCTGAGGAGACTTATTTCAATTATATGGAGAAACTGGGCTGCCTTCCTTAAAGCAAACATCATTAAGAGAAATAAAAACAGAAGAATCTGGAAACACTTAGCATCTCAGGCAGGATTTGTGGAGAGAAGCAGAGTTAACGTTTCAGGTCAATTAATTTTTATCAGGACTGGGATACAGTTCCGATGAAAAGCCATGACCTGAAATGTGTCTCTGCACAAGAGCTGCCTGACTTGCTCTGTGCTTTTGGCATCCTCAGTTTTTATTTTAGACTATCAGAATCTTCAGTTATTTTGCTTTCAGATTAAAAAGAAATTGATAAAGTTCTTCAATGTCATGAAGGACCTTATTAGGCAATTATTTATATTGGGTTTCACTCACTTGTAGCACAATAATACTGACAGCCTCTGACATGCCAATAAAGTTTTATCAACTGCTCCCAGTCCTTCATCTCTGCTACATCAGATGCCTCTGTTGTTCCAAATGCAGGAAAGGTATTTCTTTCACTTGCATTGATTACAATATATGCTTTTAGTCTCTGAGAGAATTCAGGCACTTTGTTATGGGTGAGAGTGGGGCACGGTATACTTTCACTTGTCTTAATTCCACCAAATGTCAGTGTAGGGAGTGGGAATTGTAGCCACTTCTTAGTTCTTCACTAGCTGATTGGTACTCTGCTGGTGGACTGAATGTATGCCCTGCAGATCTGCTACATTTCATCCAAACTACCCAAACTCCTTTACGATGGCTGCTTACCGGGAAGGATCATTGCTCCATAAACTGCATTCTGTTATTTCCTGGGTTAGCTTAGGAAGCTGAGAATCTTCCATAAAGTAGTGTTATCTTCTATAGAATTAATGTTAAAAGTTGAAACTTTTTAAAGTTTCAATTATGGAACACTTGCAAAGGCTAGATGATGTGCTACTTTGAAGAGGTGATTGCAAAAGTTCAAATACATGTAATTTCCACTATATTCTTCAGTGGTGATTGCGTATGGCGCATTATGATTGGAGCACACAAGACCAGAACACACTCACTCTAACACAGACCTTTTGAAAGGATGATAAATAAATCATCCTGTATTTATATAACAGTTATGATTTTTATGTTTTATTTCTTAATTGAATGTTGATTCTGCTTTGATTAATAATAAAAATGAATTGATCAGATCAAATGTGATAAAAAAATCAGGGCAAAATTGCACCTGAAGATCAATACTCTTCCAACTAGCTGAAAACGCTAACTCTTGGGTAAAAACATATTTGAAGACCAATGCCCAGTATTCTGTACAATAAAACGATGCTTTGAGTGTTACATGTGAAAGGTAAAGGCAATACCTAACCACTGCTGAGTTTCATCTACAAACCAGAACAACCCAATATATCATCCCCAGCCTGTGCTGATTGGATTAAGTTTAACTATCGCAGTGGTAGGCTGGGCAGCTTCAAGTGACCCTCATTTACCTTGGTTAGGAAAGGGAGTTTTGCTTCGTGTTCCTGAGTGTATCCAGCAAATCCTGCTGGAAAATGCATGCAAATGTGAATGTTAGTTCTAATACTTTCTGCAATTCAATAGTTTGCCACCTTTCAGTATCAAGGCTGATGATGAAAAACTCGGTGAGATGCCATGAGGGCAGCAAACAACCATCAATTCATCCAGCATCAATCAGCACCTTTAAACGAAGTGGACCTGTTAAAGAAGTGGGGAAGAGGGAAAAACAGAAAAACACGTATAAATGTTTGTGCTATATATTTGTAAACCTATTTAATTTAATCTCATAAATAGATTCTAAAAATATTTGAGAATTCCAAACATATTGATAAACATAGCTGGAATATTATTTTAGTCATATGGTATGTTAGGTTTTAACAAGTTATATGAATAAATATGTGTCATTTTGTAATTGCTATGTACTTAAAGAATAAATGGTGTTGCTATGGGAAATTCTTTATATTTAACAATTTTTAAAAACATTCCATGTGGTTATTTAAATAAATGATTAAATAAATGCATGTGCTTGCTTTGATTTATATTTTTAGAAGTGTTCTGTCATAATTTCATCTGGTAACATGATGGCTTGCATGTTTAAACAGGTAATTATTCACTTATTGAAACATTATCTTTGCTGATATGTACCCATTTTTGTAACTCACTCAGCCTCCACCCTTTCCTTGAGCATTGATTAACCTGCAATTAAACATGATCTATCTATCCCTGGTTTGCCATTGTTATTAGTACCACTGTACGTCTGAACTTAACTCTCTTGCTCCTTCTCAGTTCCAGATGTCCTATCTTCTTCCAGCTTCCCCTTTACTGTCAACTGGAATTGAAGAGTCATCTCACTGTCTTCTACATTCTCATTCTTAATAGAATCCAGAATTACTGCATTAAAGTCCCTTGGCTTTTCCCCCCTAATCTTGCTCAGATATTGCTCACCAGATGCTTATTCAACATCCATTTGAAAGCTACAATTGGATCTGCTTCCACAAGTCACTCAGCACTGCGTATCTACAAGGATAGCTGTAGACTCAATGACAGGTTAAAAGTCAGTGCAACTTGGCAGTTTCTGGGAGCCCCTGCTGGATTTTATGCCCATCAAAAACTTGTTGGGACACCCATCCCTTTAAAGGATAAGATCCTACCTTCAAGAACTGACAGCAAATCAGATAGTCAGGAGCACCAGCCTCAAAATAAGTATATTGGAGTCAAGGTTGCCAGGCTAGTGAGGCAGATCCCAGAGAGAAATTTACTGGCAGTTGGTGAGGACAGAGACAGTTTTGCCATGTGGCTGACTATTGCTGTGGTTCTCAGGGTACCTGATCAAGAAGATCCCAAAACCAGATTGCAGGATAATCACCAGAGTTCATGTGCAATGTCCCCACATGCCAAAAAGCCCACTCATCACTGGTAAAATGCCAGAAGCAGCAGAAGTAACTTCTAATTATCCATCACCTTCTCCCCCATTGGCAAAATGTCATGGCAGCTGGAAGGTGGTAAATATTGCAGTGCCGCCCTCAATATTTTCATGTGTACCAAACAGCACAAGCAGTAAGTTGGGCACAGGGCCGAAGGATTCCACTACTAATGATCAGATATAAGTTATGTAGTCCTGCCACATTCAGTCATGAATGATTTTGGACAACTATATAGCTCACTGGAGGAGGAGAAAGCTCCACAAATATTCCCATCCTTATTGATGAGGAGCCCTGTACCCCATTGCAAAGGATAGGGTAGAATTTGCAATCAACTTCAACCAGAAGTACTAAGTTAATGATTAATTTTTGCCTCCTCTGGAGGACACCAACATTAGAGATGCCAATCTAAAGCAAATTTGATTCACTCCACATGATATCAAGAAACGGCTGGAGATTACAATGTAGGACCCTGGTAATATTCCAGCAACAGTACTGAAGTCTTGTGCTCCAGAAATTGCTGAGCACCTAGCTAACCTGTTCCCGTACAGCTTCAACATTGGCAACCAGGCAATGTGAGGTAATTGCCCAGGTATGTCCTGCGAATGAAGAAAGAAAATGAGGTTAACCAATAGGTTAATAGAGACGTACCAGCATGGATTTAAAGGGATATTTTAAAATACATAAATAAACATATTCTGAAGAGAAAGTACAATTCCAAGGGGATGACCTACCACTCATGCATAACTAAAAAAAATTAGTTAACATCAAACTTAAAGAAAATCACATGATTATGCAAAGGTGGGTATTAGGTCACAAGTTTAGACAGAGCATTTAAAAAAAAGGAAAGAATCACTAAAGTATGAGTAAGGAGGGAGAAATTAGAGAATGAGAAAACGGTCCTAGGTTTATATAAAATGAATATTGAGGATGTCTATTAATATTTTTAAAAGAAGAAGAATTAGAAGAGTTAACAAAGTAAGTGTTGGATTATAGAGATAATGGGAACTGCAGATGCTGGAGAATCCGAGATAACAAAGTGTGGAGCTGGATGAACACAGCAGGCCAAGCAGCATCTCAGGAGCACAAAAGCTGACGTTTTGGGCCTAGACCCCGAAACGTCAGCTGTTGGACCTATAGAAAGGGTGTTTGGAGAACCAGCAATGCTAAATTGGAAAATGCAAGGGTGAAAGGAACACAACAGCATTACAGTCACCAAGAAACTGGTACAAAACAAATGCTGACAGGTCCCTGGGTCTGACCAGTGGGATAATTGATGATTTGATTTTAATTTTCCAATACTCCCTAGATTCAGGGAAGGTTCCATTAGTTTGGAAAATAGTGAATGTGATGTATGATTCAAAAACAGTGACAGAAAGCAAGAAATTGTAGGTCAGTTGAGAAATTGTCAAATTTGGCAGCAAATATAAAAATGAAACACATTATCTAAATAGTGTGAGGCTGGAAAGTTTGAAGATCTCGCTATCCTCAGGGTGAATAACAGAATGTTAGTATGCAGGTCCAGCATGTAATTAGGAAGAATAATAAAAGATAATTGTTGATTGGAATTGTGAATTGGAATTCTGTGTAAACAAAAGTAGGGAGGTTGTGCTTCATTTATACGTGCTTCAGTATGATCACATTTGGAGTACTGTATCTGGTATTGCTCTTATTTAAGGAATAATGTAAATACTTTGGAAGCAGTTCAGAGAAGTTTAACCAGACTAGTACCTGCGATGGTCAGGTTGTTTTGTGAGGAAAACTTGTACTCGCTGGAGTTGCAAAGAGCAAGAGACAACTTGATTGAAACATATAAGATCTTAAGGAGTCTTGACAGGGTGAAAATCGAAAGAATGTTTCCTCTTGTGAGAGAACCTGGAACTTGGGGGTGGGGTTCCAGTTTAAAAATAAGATGTTCCCCATTTATGACCAAGATAAAAGGAATCTTTTCTCAGAGTCATGAGTCTTTGGGACTGAAAAGGCAGTGGAAACAGAATAGAAATATTCTTAAGGCAGACCTAGACAGATTCGTGGGAAGCAAGAAGTTGAACGGTTCTACAAGGTAGACAAAAATGTGGAGTAACCAGATCAGCCATGATCTTGTTCAATGCTGGGGCAGGCTTGAAGGGCTGAACAGCCTCTCTGGCTCCTAATGTACATGAATGTATATTATTGCAAACCAAAGTATTCAGGTGTACCTTTGGCCAAAGCTGTACAGTGTGGTGTGGTGAGCTGCATATTTGACTAGAAGGTGTACACAGCAACGTTGTACGAGATAATTAATCTCAACTAGTGCAAAAAGCCTTTGATCAATGATTGAAAATAGTCAAACCCACTCCTGATTGCATCTAGTGACACTAAACAGAAAAATAAGAGGGCAGGAATAAGGACAATTCTGGTCAAACTGTGATTCTGAACAGCCTCGCAACATTTACAGATAAAATAGCTGTGTCATAACAATCCCAAAGTTGATCATTTTTGCTATGTTTACCTCAATGAAGTACTGTCAATCAGGAGAAAGTTCTTTGGTCATAAACCATCTGGCTTCTGCAGAAGAGATACCAGAGGAAAGACATGAGAATGTTGTGATTTATTCCATCTGTATTTTTCATCATGACAAGGCATTCGGTTTTTTCTAACAAAGGATTTATTGTCTTGCGTAGATTCGAAAACAGGCGGGCTCTGCATGACATCATACACATGACACTCCTGTGTAATGATCCTTACTTTCCATCATTCTCTGCTTAGTTCAATGGAATCAGTGTGACATGTTCAGTCAGTTATGTATGTGTAATGTAACAGTGGTAGCTAATAAGCATAGAACCCAGGCTGTGTGAGTCTGAGATGTCATAACAATCTACATAGTTAGTGAGGTTAATAAGTATAATGATGTATGTCTCTACAACGTCCCAGTGTTTGTGGTATATGTTATGTGAGTAATATAGCTATAGCTAGTAAAGAGTGTCACTCAGATCAGATCATACGGGCAGTGCTGTTTGACCCAAGAAACCATGCCAGGCTTATTACAAAATATTAACTGGCCTTTTCTTAGTATAAATGCTGATAGAATTGCTGTTTGCTTCCAATATTAGCTGATTTTCAGCACAGACATATTTAGGAGTGAGGGAATTTATTTTTCAAAGACTAGTGTGTAGTGTGTCTAAGCCCAAAGAAAACAAATGCAGTCTTTGAGTCATTAGCCTTTCTCATTGCTGTGAGAGATGCAGTAAATGACCTTGGGTGAGATCATCTCTGATTGCTGTGTAATTAAGTATGAAATAAAATAGCAATTGTTACACCTTTCATAAATTCAGGTTTTGGAAAGCAATTTGTAGATAATTTAAAACTCTTAGACACTGTCAAGACATTGAAAGATGCAATATTCAATTTTCCACCAACACTCTCACATACACCAATAAACAGAGAGAAATAAATGATCAATGAGAGAATATTAATCACCTCACTCAAGAGCTAACTGGTAATCAGGACACCATCCTGCTCTCAGAATCATGGCATTTTGAACCAAACTCCGAGTTCAGGTGGGCTTGGTTTCACATTTTGTCATATCACAGCAGTTTCAACACATTATATTAAAATATCAGATATAACAAGGCATATAGCTGGATGAGCACAGCAGGCCAAGCAGCATCAGAGGAGCAGGGAAGCTGATGTTTCTGAAGAAGGGTCTAGGCCCAAACGTCAGCCTCCCTGCTCCTCTGATGCTGCTTAGCCAGCTGTGTTCATCCAGCTCTACACCTTGTTATCTCAGATTCTCCAACATCTGCAGCTCCAACTATCTCTGAAACTACATTAAAATAGCAGTCAGGATTATGGGTTATGCTCTGGAATGGGCCTCAAAGACACAATCTTCTATCCCTGAATCATGAATGCTGCCACTGCATCAATTCTAACACCTGGGGAGTGCCACATCCACTGAGGCACTTTGAAAACCAAACTCCTTAAGTTCGAGGCCTCCATGGTGATTCCAGTGCGGCTAATGCAGTATGCCTATTCAGACGGGGATGGAAATACCCATCTGCACATTATCCCGAAGTCATTCAGAAGTGACAAAGGATTTTCTAATTTAGGTTATCCATATCCATTGAATGAATTGTACTTTACTCACAAAGAACAAGCAAGATTGTCCCTCCTCCTGGCATACCTGACTCCTATTCCCAAATCCTTCTGAGAGTAATCCTTGAGGGTGTCTTGTCCATCTCTAGCACTACTGTTTTCAATCACACCTTTGACACCCTCAAGCTCTCTGTTGTCACATTTTGCACATTTCAAATTGCAGTAATATTGCAGAATTCCTGTAAGAGAAACAATCTGATTTTAAGAGTCAAAAGGTGGCAATTCCTTGGCCCTAGACTACAATCACAGTAGAGATAGCTCTGATTTGCTGTGTTCCATAGCTTCAGCAAAATAGTTAGTAAAGCAGTTTTGGTACTTAAAAGTATACTAGAGCATCTTCCTTTTCTTGTCTTCTATTAAGACTTCTGGAAGGAAATTGAATGAAATGTGTAAAATACAGAATATAGGACAGTACAGCACAGTACAGGCCCTTTGGCCCACAATGTTATCCCGACCTATTATCCTCCTCCTAAGATCAACTAACCTGCATGCCCTTCATTTTACTATCATCTATGTGCCCTTCCAAGAATCGCTTAAAAGTCCCTAATGTATCTGATCCCACTACCACTGCTGGCAGGGTATTCCACGCACCCACCACTCTCTGTGTAAAGAACATCCCTCTAACATCTCCCCCATACCTTCCTCCTATCACCTTAAAATTATGGCACCTCATGATTGTCATTTATGCCCTGGGAAAAGGTATAGAAAATGTTTGAAAAAGTATAGAAAAGTATAGAAATATGTTTGATGATAACATTTGACATAATGATATTGATGAAATTGATGACATTGGAGACTTAAAAAAACATTGAAACACATTTTATTTTAACATATGAACTGTAAGAAAACTCAGAAACAAATTATACCTACCTCATCTGCAGCATTGCCTTACATAATATTTAAATAGTCAAATAGTTCTGAGCTGAATTTTATTTTCTCTTTCCCCAACTCAGTGGTGACAGTGGGAATGTGAATGGAGTGGATGAGATAGTTAATGTTGAGGTCAGAGTCCAATGCTAATATGTCCTCAGCACTGAGGACAATTTGCATCCACAGGGTTCTGAGGTAGCTATGGTCAATGCATGATCCACGGACTCTGCCACATGAGGGATAGCTGGTTCTCAGAGGTGCGGGTAGATGAGTTGTTGGGAGGATTGTGAACTCTCACAAATGCCTCGGTTTCACTTCTGCATATTCCTGACAACTTTCCAAGCTGTGTTTGGTGCCTCCAATTCCCGTTTGGTCAGTTAGAGGCCTGGGATTCCCATGACCCATTTCAGCAACATTTCAAGGTCAATGTCCTCCAAGTAATCTCCTGCTCAAGCAAATTCCAAGAACAGCCATTTCTGAAGAAGAGTCCAGACCCAAAACATCAGCTTTTCTGCTCCTTTGCTGCTGCCTGGCCTGCTGTGTTCATCCAGCTCTACACCTTGTTATCCAAGCAAAGCTGTAGCTTATGATGTCAGGAATATGAGCAGCATGTCCTGCCTGGCTGAGCTGGTTTTGAATGTTTCTTTTCCATTCTTTCATAGTATGTGGGCATCACAGGCTAAGCCAGCACTTATTGTTTTCCACTAATTGCCCTTGGGAAGGTGGTGGTGGGCTAATTTCATGACCTGGTGCAATCTATGTGGTGTAGACTCATTCACCGTGCTATTAATAGGGGTGTTCCAGGATTTCAGTTCAGAAATGGTGATGTATTCCCAAGTCAGAATGGGGCAGGGATTTGGAGCTGATGGTTTCCAGGCATTTGTTGCCCTTCTCCTTTTAGGTGATAGAGGCTATGGCTTTACAAGTTGCTATCTAAGAAAGCTTCATGGATTGCTGCAAGGCATCTCCCTTGCTACACATTGTTGCCATTATGTGTCTGTGGAGAAGGAAGTGATTGTTAAAGGTGTTACATGGGGTGTCAATCAAACTGTTTGCTTTGCCCAGGATGTGTTGAATTCCTTGAGTGTTGCTAGAGCTAGAAAATAGACGGTATTCCATCAAACGTCTAACTGGCGCCTTGTAGACGGTAGACAGGTTTTGAGGAGTCAGAACTTGCGCCTTGTAGAATTCTCAATCTCTACCTCTTCTTGTACCTACTGTTTTTAAAAGGCTGGCCCAGTTCAGTGAAAGATCGATGGTAACATCCCAGATTTTGAAAGTGAGAAATTCGGAGATGGGAGTGCCATTGAATATAAAGACATGTTGGCCTTTTGTTGGCGTCTGTATGGCACAAGTATTATTTAGTGCTCATCAGTCTATGCCAGAATGTTATCCAGGTCTTGCTTGATATAGACATGTTGTTTCAATATCAACTGAGTCGTGAATGGTGCTGAATATTTTGCAATCATCAGTGAACAATCCTACTAATGGCCTTTAAGGTGAAGGGAATGCTAACAATGCAGTAACATGTAGTATGTCAATGGCCAGGGATATTACACTGAGGATTTCTGGCACTGATATCCTGGAGTCGAGATGATTGATTTCCAACAACTGCATAATCTTCCTTTGCGCTTGATATAATACCAACCAGCGGAGACACTTCCCCACTGATTCCCATTGATTTCAGTTTGGCTAGATTCCTTGATGCCATTCTCAATTAAATGGCACCTTGATGTCAAGGGCAGTTGCTCTGTCCTCACCACTAGTGTCCTGATGTTTGGAAAGTCTTTCTGTTGTCAGATCACATTCATTGTCATTAAATTTGCAGTGTTTTGTGAAGATAACGTTGGTGGTACCTTTCCAGTGCTTTCAGGTCTCCAGTGTAAACCTGTAGACTCCAAAATAAATAGGAGGACAGGAATCACCGGCAAATCAAGATTTTAATCATCGGTTTGAGATCCTGAACTTCAGATACTCTTCTCCTTAGTCAGCCATAGGCTGAACTGGTGCCTTGGAGGCAATGATAAATTTCATAATCTGTTTTCATCAAGAGGACCATTTCAAAAAAAGGAAAATAGTCCACATTTTCCTGACAACATAACAGCAAAGTCCAACTTTGTTCTTATTGGATATGTATTTTCAATTATTTTCCCTTTCACTGACCAAAGAAACTGAGATCAATTCCAGTGCCCTAATCATTGCTATAGTTGAGAACAGCTTTCAGTAGTCAGGTTAAGGATCATATCTGGGAAACCCATATTTGGTTATACAGTGGATTTTTAACTGTACAAATGAGAACCCTCTTTTAGTTTGTTAAAAATGCAAGCAGTTAATGAGAGGTGCAGCTAATTGTAAAGGATAAGTTTGACGTTCCCCCTAATGAATTCCAGTTTTGTGGGTTTGCTGTTTCTGGTCCTCCTTCATCTTGAGTTAGTAAATTATCTGCATGCCTGGACTTGATGTTATGACAGTGTCTGCACTTGCTGGAAATTGATGTCATTCAAGTGACTGAATGCACATAACACCCGATCTGAAGTAATACCAACATTTTCTCAAAGGTATTGCTTTGGAATGGGAAATTCAAATTGAAGGGAATTAGTACTTGGTTTTTAAACTATTTTGCATGATATTTGAAATAAAAACAAGAACATATCACTACTAGGGAGAAAGGGCAACATTTCAGGATAATGTAGTGATTGTAATATGGGCTATTGGAAAGACAGACCAATGTGTTATCGAGAAAATAAGAACTGCTGATGATAGAATCAGAGATAACACAGTGTGGAGCTGGAGGAACACAGCAGGCCAGGCAGCATAACAGGAACAGGAAAGCTGACATTTCGGGTTGGGACCCTTCTTCCAAAACGTCAACTTTCCTGCTCCCTTGATGCTGCCTGGCCTGTTGTGTTCCTCCAGCTCCATTCTGTGTTATTACCAATGTGAAATGGGGCTACTACTGTCATTGTTCACAAGTCCATGCCTGCTCACAGTCACCATCAGAAAGGGTTGAGAGAAAATCAGTGACTAAAACAAAGAGATAACATTAACCTTGAGCAGTAAAATAAAGGGAAAGAAATCAACTGCTGTTAACAAGTATCTAATGGTTTTGCATTTAACATTGTGTGGAGCCAAGTGTATTCAGGTTGGAGCCTTTGGTTTGAATGTAGGAATTTACTCAGAAGATGATACAAGTTGGGCAGGAGAGTGAACTGTGATGAGGATGCAGAGATCCTTCTCCATGGTCTGGACAGGTGAGTGGGCAAATCAATAGCAGATGCAGTATAATTTGGATAAATGTGAGGTTACTCACTTCAGAAGCAAAAACAAGAAGGCCGATTATTACCTGAATGGGTGTAAATTGGGAGAGGGGAGTGTGCAGTGGGATCTAGGTGTCTTTGTGCACCAGTTGCTGACGGTAATTATGCAGGTGCAGCAGGCAGTAAGGAAGGCAAATGGTACGTTGGCCTCCATTGCGAGACGTTTCAACTACAGGAGCAGGGATGAGTTTTTGCAGTTGTACAGGGCCTTGGTGAGACCACACCTAGAGTATTGTGTGCAGGTTTGGCCTCCTTTTCTGAGGAAGGATGCACTTGCTCTCAATAGAGTGGGTTCAATTCCCATCGCCGGCTGAGGTTACCATGAAGGACTCTCCTTCTCAACCTTTCCCTTGCCTAAGGTGTGGTGGCCCTTGGGTTAAACCTACACCAGTCCTCTGTCTGTAATGAGAGAGCAGCTCTATGGCCTGGTAAGGCTTTCACAACTTGACTTAACAATACTCTCACTGTTGCCTAACCAATGTTTCATACAGTTCTAGCATAACTTCCCTGCTATTAAACTCTATGCCTCCTGTCTGCTTTCTTAACCACTTTATCCATCTGTCCTGATACCTTAAAGGACCAGAGAATGTGTCCACCTGATCCTTGGTGCTTCAGGATCCTACTATTCATCATGTATTCCCTTGCCTGTTTGCCCTTCCAAAGTGCATCACCTCACACTTACCTGGATACTATTCCATTTGCCACTGATCAACCCATCTGACCAGCCTGTCTCTATCCTCCTGTAATGTAATGTTACCCTCCACACTATTTACCATGCCACTAATTCTTGCATCATCCACAAACTGGCTAAACAACCCACCTACATTAAAGTCTAAACCATTAACATAAACTACAAATGGTAAGGACACCAACAGTGGCCCCTGTGAAACATCAATGGATGCAGATTTCCACTTATAAAAACAACCCTCAACTATTACCCTCTGCCACTTGCCACTCAGTCAATTGCGGACCCAGTTGGCCAAATTTCCTTGGATTCCGTGGCAAGGGCAGGATGGGTCCTACCTTTGCTATCAGTCTCCCATGCAGGAACTTATCAAAAGGCTTGCTGAAATCAAGGTAGACTCTACGAAAAGTATCACTTGTATGCCTTGACATCACAAGTACACTTTATAAATATGTACTGTCATAAAGAACTTTTTGAGAAAACAATGGTTTTCTGTTACTTTTATGTCATGTGTTTGTAAATTCCTGAGTGAGACAGAGAATGGAGGACTCGATGAATACTCACCTTAAAATCACCAGGAGCCTCGTCGCTGGCACTTGTGCAAGGAGGGAGTTACTGAAAGATGTTCTAAGGTAGTTCACAGTGTTCATAGGTATGTGATTAAAATCAAAACAGTGGATTGGGGAGGCAGACAAAAGTAAATGAACCCTAGAAAAGTACAGGGAATTGTTAACAGGTACAAAAACAAAGTTGCTGGAAAAGCTCAGCAAGTCTGGCAGCATCTGTGAAGGAAAGAGCAGAGTTAACGTTTCCGGTCTGGTGACCCTTCCTCGGAATTGTTAATAGGTGCTTTAAATGTGGGTCAAGTTTACATTTTGCAAGGAATTGTCCAAAAGCCAGGAAACAACTATTGAAGTACCTCATGATGTCAACCTTTCTGAAGATGTATTTCATGAGAACAGATTACATGAAAATATTATATTAGTTGCTGAAATTCTTAAATCATGCCATGACCATCCTGGTCACTGTTTCCTTTGGTAGGGCTGGATACTGACTGCACACGTTGCTGTGTGAGGTCAAATGGCTAAACTTTGGCTTGGAAACTCTTGACAAGGGGGAAAATGTAAACTTAAAGAACATGAAAGCATTATCTGCTTTAGGTTCAGGATGATGATACGTTAATGTCTTTTAAAAGAGTGATCCTCCCATGTGAAATAGCAGGAATGCATCAATTTTTTCAGTATCAATGCAGTCTGAGTGAAGTACCATTATTATTAAGTCTTTGATGAATAGAGCAAGAAGAAGATTGGACATGGAAAATGACTGGCGAAACATTTAGTAAAGTTATAAATTTACAATCCACTGGATCGGAACATTATTGTATTCCATTGAGGAAACCAATTGTTCCTCGTCAGCAAGCTCAAGAAGTATTATTGACACCCAGTCTAAGAGTTTACCTAACAAGAAGAGAATTATCAGGAAGTTGCACAGACCATTTGCACACCCTTCATCATGAAAATCAAACATGCTTAGCTGAAGGATGCAGAAGTTGTAGATAAAAAAAATGAATCCCTTGCTGAACACCATACATCTCAATGTAATGTAATTAAAGGCATCAAGGGGTAAGCAGTAATAGACTATCAGCCTTGGTTGTATCAAAAGGCAGAGCAGGCTCTGAGGGCTAAATGCCCCTAGTTTTTATGTATTAATTCAATATCACAAAACACTACTATGTCCAGTCATAAGGTTCACATTACCACAGGAATTTACTAAAGTGTTGGCTATGGAATTGAAAATAGGGAACATCTATAATTTATGTATAAATTGGCAATATGAGTATTAGATTCAGCGCATCTACAGTAATCAGCAACCAGAGCAAACATCAATAGTGAATAAGGTTATGGAGAAGTAGATCGCACAAACCTTGGGAAATCAACAATATTTCCAAAAAATAACAATGGCAAATCACAAACATATGTGACAACTTAAATAGAGTAGTTTGGAACATTGCTCAAGGAACTCCATTCAGCAGTGGTTTGTGTGAAAGAAATCATGCAGTAGTCAATGAAATATTACACAAGATACTGGTGGATGAACCAAACTGCAAGTCGTGCGTTGCTCCATTTAGTACATGCCAAAAATGAATTGCAACTTATTGGTGGGTAAAGCCAGTAGCAATTAGTAGAAAGCCATAGTCCAAAATTGCCTTTTGTACTACACGATGAGCCTTTAGCCCTAGAGAAAACAATTATTAGCTCCATTTTGTCAAGCCAAGTGCACATTGTTCTGGCAGAAAAGCATTTATCAGATCTGAGCCGTTGGAAAATGACATGGCAATAGACCATCTGGGAAGTCTTTATGTTCCAGTCACTTGGTTTCATAAAATCCCTACAGTGTGGGAACAGGCCCTTCAGCCCAACAAGTCCACACTGACCCATCCTGCTAATCTACACATCCCTGAAAGCTACAGGCAATTTAGCACGGCCAATCCACCTAGCCTGCACATCTTTGGACTGTGGGAGGAAACCAGAGCACCCAGAGGAAACACACACAGACACAGGGAGAATGCGCAAACCCCACACACACAGTCACCTGGCAGTGGAATTGAAGCCAGGTCCCTGGTGCTGTGAGGCAGAAGTGCTAACCTGAGCCACTGTGCCGCTCCAATAGAGAGCCTGAGCAGGAGAGTACTTCACAATAACATCTGCCAGAATTGAACCCATGTTGTTGGTGTGACTGTACTTTACAAACCAGCCACCCAGTCAACTAAGCTAACTGACCCAAAGTTTATTTTCAGAGACAAAGGGACATAGGAAATGGAGAGGTCTAGGAAAAATTATAGGACATAACAAGAAAACTCAAAGGATGAAAGGTGAAAATCAGACCATAAAAGTACGTTCCTCACGACTGACAGGAATGTATTATGAATTTTCAAAAGCTAGAGAACAGGAGACAAGATGATAATAATGAGGCACATTACATGTCAATTACTAAAATATTGTACAAATTAGGACCAAACTGGAGGATCTGATAGCTCAAGAATTAGATGCCAACTAATATCCTAATGATAAATGAGTAGGAAAAGGCAATCTCAGCCAGACAACATCTGTTTAAAATAGGTTCCTTGGTGGTGTTCCAGCTAGATGGGTCAGACAACTGGAGAGATAGAGATAGAGAGACGAGCAGCAAAGTCTACAGGCAAATACAAAAACTGGTTAAATCGCTAAGATAAAGGACAAAAGGTGAGGTCTTTGGATTGACAAAATGGAGTATAAAAAATGAGAACAAGACAACGTTGCTCACATTTGAGCAGTGATTGAGGAGATACATATAGAAGGAGGAATTGATTGTGTAGACTGGTAAGAAAATTTAGCAGACTGTCTCATGAAAGTAACCTACGGACCTCAAGAAAAAAGAGGCTGCAGCCTGATAAGGTAACAGAATGGCAAAGGAAGGGCCGTGCTTTGTCAGCGAAAGAACAGAAGCAGGTCTCGGTGACTGGGACGTGTTTGTAACCATCAATAGATTAGAAGATAAAGCAGTTGGAGTAGCTAAGCTGCAAAAATGAGAAAATTAGAAAGAAATTGGGGTATGTTTAGAGGCTAAAGATAGATGATAATCTGCTCTAACACACAGATGGATCTGCACACAAAATGTTATATCAAATGGTATTTATAAGGTCAAGATGAGTTTGGTAGCTAAATGATGTGAAGTGTGCTTCGGTATTTAAAGAGATGAGATGATACTCACATATAGTGGAAAGTAATTTGAATTTCTTTAATTACCATTTTAGTTACCCATTCACGGAGGTGCAAATCAATTGATCTGAAAGCTTTCCTGGATGATAACCTGATGCAGCGAAAGGCGTTTATTGAGTCTCCAAAGGAAGCATCCAACATTGAAAATGAACCTAGAGGTTGAATAATGTGTTTAAGTGTCAAATTATGCTTTCCAGGTCTGTTAGTTTTCAGTGAGGTCAGCCCTGTTAAAGTTAGACTGTGCACAACTCAACACTGCAATGTTTATTGGCACCATGGTGAAAATATTTTGAAGATATCTTCCTGATGCCTGTGGATTTTTTTCGCAGTGGCACTGATGAGTTTGAAAAGAATGTTAATGATGAAATTAGGAAGGAATTCAAAATTGGTAATCATTGCTTCTGGAGTATTTGAAAGATGTTTGTTTGGAATTAAAACTGGGACAGTCAGAAGTAATTTTACATCAACAAACTTACATGGAGCATGTTACTCTCATCATAATTGATCAAAGCAAGTCTGTGCAAAAATACACTGCCCCAAAAGTTGAAGTGGAGGAGTTGCAGAGTTATTTCAGAGTTATGAATTTAAGGGGGAGGATAATGGTGAAAATTAAAACGGGTGATTTAGTGACTGAAAAAACATGCAGTGGTGCACAAAGGTGCTTTTGGGTACAAACATTTTAAAAGGTTCCATTAATTTAAATACCTCCCTTTTCCTCTCCCTTATTTTCATTGTTGTCATGCTGCCTGTGGTAGCAATGATTGTTAATTAGTATTTTCACTGGTGAAATTAGTGATTTGGGGTGGTGGATATCCGAAAACGTAAATGCCTAAGGGCCTTGCAGTGCACTGGTAGTATCTCTACCTTTTGGCCAGAAGGCCTAGGTTCAAGTCCCACTGGCTCTAATAGTGTCTCACAACATGTCTGCGTAGGTTCATTGAAAACAAAACAGGGCCTAACACTGTTCCCCCAGTCCCAATCCAAATAAAGAGGATAGATTAGGAAGGGGAAGAAACTAATCAGTGTTCATATTGAACGTAGAGATATAAACAAGCAGCTTTTGAAGACAGTCCAATCTCTGCTCAGATCTCTGGATATTTAGTAGTTTAATGTATAGACTCCCTTGGTTAGGAGTTCCCTCTCACCAGGGATCATGTACGGTGATGGTAAATGTAAGCTTACTATTCACCAAAAACTGGGGAACAGACAATCTAGGAGTCTAGATCAGGATTACTCACAGCATCCCTATCGCTGTTGATGGTTTATACTGACATCTTATTATATCATTCAATGTCAAATTTTTGCAGAGCTTTGTTTGGTAGGAAGTGCAACAAAATTGCTATCAAATCACCAAATTGGCACCAGATTGGCATTTCCCTACTGACCCTGCAAACTTTCAAAAGACCAGATGTCACCAAGCTCATCGTCTGATCTATCTTCATGGATTTTCTAATCTGTTATGTCCAGAGGGTAAAACGTCAAGGAACTTCAATCCTGTTGAAGTGCTACAAACAACTGCACCTCCCACTCGCAAACCATTTCCACTCCCCCTCCCATTCTCTTGATGACATGTCCATCATGGGCCTCCTGCACTGCCACAATGATGCCACCCGAAGGTTGCAGGAACAGCAACTCATATTCCGCCTGGGAACCCTGCAGCCATATGGTATCAATGTGGACTTCACCAGTTTCAAAATCTCCCCTTCCCCTACTGCATCCCTAAACCAGCCCAGTTCATCCCCTCCCCCCACTGCACCACACAACCAGCCCAGCTCTTCCCCCCCACCCACTACATCCCAAAACCAGTCCAACCTGTCTCTGCCTCCCTAACCGGTTCTTCCTCTCACCCATCCCTTCCTCCCACCCCAAGCCGCACCCCCCGCTACCTACTAACCTCATCCCACCTCCTTGACCTGTCCGTCTTCCCTGGACTGACCTATCCCCTCCCTACCTCCCCACCTACACTCTCTCCACCTATCTTCTTTACTCTCCATCTTCGGTCCGCCTCCCCCTCTCTCCCTATTTATTCCAGTTCCCTCCCCCCATCCCCCTCTCTGATGAAGGGTCTAGGCCCGAAACGTCGGCTTTTGTGCTCCTGAGATGCTGCTTGGCCTGCTGTGTTCATCCAGCCTCACATTTTATTATCTTGGAATCTCCAGCATCTGCAGTTCCCATTATCTCTGAAGTGCTAATACACATTATTTTAGGCAGTGACAAGTTTGACTATGTCTCTCTTGTTCTTAATTACACACTGTTAGTATTTTGTAGAACATCCTACATCTTGGGTTTTAAATTTGAAAATGTTAGGAATGCTCAACAATTCTGGAAGTATCTGCAGAGAGGAACATAATACATGAATGTTTTGAGTCTCATCTTGCATCAGAACTTCTGATGAACACCATGCAGGACTTTCTATTCCTTTAACTCGAACGAAATTAATCAGTAATATTCATTCTTGGTGTAAATTGATTTGAACTAACAAACTAATTGAACTTGACTGCAGATAACAAGGTGTAGAACTCGATGAACGCAGCAGGCCAAGCAGCATCAGAGGAGCAGGAAGACTGATTTTTCGGGCCTAGACCCTTCTTCAGAAAAGAAAAACTTGACCCCAGGTTCTCTGCTACACTCTATTTGTTGTGTGAATATGAAAATGTGCTTAATGGGAATACACTCGTAATGTATCAAGACTCTGCTGAAAGAACATCAAATAGTCTAGAGTGTTTATAGAATAGTGTAAATATTCTGTATAACACTGTGCCTTCTGCTTCTATGTATATAATTTACATAAGAATCTGATTGATGATAGTTTACGAGAGTCTAAGAGTAGAGTTTTTCTGCAGGCTTTGAGACCCTGACGTTGAAACAACACGAAGTTTACTGGAGACAGATGCCTGATTATTATTCTAATTAAGAATGGTAAGCAGAACGTAGATGCTGCTGGCCCAACAGGAAAGATGGGTTCTGCTGAGGCAGATCAGAGGTGGGGCAGACAACTCAACATGGAAGCCTCCTCAGAGAGGTAAGGACAAAGCTCAAGGTAGGGTTCTTGTACATCAATCAATGAAAGCAAGCATGCAGGTACAGCAGGTAGTGAAGGAAGCTAATAGCATGCTGGCCTTCATCACAAGAGGAATTGAGTATAGGAGCAAAGAGGTCCTTCTGCAGCTGTACGGGGCCCTGGTGAGACCGCACCCGGAGTATTGTGTGCAGTTTTGGTCTCCCAATTTGAGGAAGGACATTCTTGCTATTGAGGGAATGTAGCGTAGGTTCACAAGCTCAATTCCCGGAATGGCGGGACTATCATATGTTGAAAGATTGGAGCAACTGGGCTTGTATACTCTTGAGTTTAGAAGGATGAGAGGGGATCTGATTGAGACGTATAAGATTATTAAGGGATTGGACACTGTGGAGGCAGGAAGTATGTTTCCACTGATGGGTGAGTCCAGGACCAGAGGACAAAGTTTAAAAATAAGGGGTAGGCCATTTAGAACAGAGTTGAGGAAAAACTTCTTCACCCAGAGAGTGGTGGATATATGGAATGCTCTGCCCCAGAAGGCAGTGGAGGCCAACTCTCTGGATGCTTTCAAGAAAGAGATAGACAGAGCTCTTAAAGATAGTGGAATCAAGGGTTATGGGGATAAGGCAGGAACAGGATACTGATTGTGGATGATCAGCCATGATCAAAATGAATGGTGGTGCTGGCTCGAAGGGCCGAATGGCCTACTCCAGCACCTATTGTCTGTTGTCTATTGTCTATAAGAAGGGCCAAGAAGGTGTGCTCCTCTGGAATGTCTTATGGGGTTTGCTTGTGATCCTCTATTGAGCCTCTAGCTCCAATTGCCGCTCAAATGAAAAGGGGAGGGGCAACTTCACGAAACTGGCAACACCCCATGTTCACCACAGACAAACATGGAAAGCCAGAAAAATCACCTAAGAGTCTGAACAATTTTAATCGGCCGCGCATCTGTTTGTTGGGCAGCCAATCCATATCTGGTCTCTGAGTGCTGGGAAACTTCCACAGGGGCGCAACCGCATTAGGGAATTAAGACTCTTCATGTCTTCACATATTTCCTGACCCCCTCCCCACCCCGGTAACCTTGTAAGCCAGGACCAGGAAAATCCTGCCCCTTTTCTCTAATGATGTGATGTTTATCACCCTTTCAACTGAACAGAAGTCATTGATGGGAAATTGACATAATTGTCTCATAAATATCTGATTTGCAACACACAGAAATTACAACTTGCTTCTCCAGAAAATGTGGGTCTGCTAACAGACACTGTATTGTTTTCTGTAAACATGCTACAACTGCGTTAAGAGTCACCTCATACTGGAATATTCATTTCTTACCTCTTTTTTGACACAAGCATTTCAAATGCGTTCTGACTCATATCCCAAGAATGACTATACATGAAGGATAACAGGCAGTCACAAAAAAAAACCTGCACCCAGCCTGCAGTCTTGCAACTATTGGCTTAAGGTCAGTTTTGCACTTGTTTTCAGTTTTTTCCATTTGATTTTGATTTTATTGTCACATGTACCAAAATACAGTGAAAAGGTTAGTTTGTGAGCAGTACAGGCAGATCACAGCAAGCAAAGGATGTACAGATAAAAAAACACTTACAGGCATACAGGTTACATTGCAGGCTACACTATTTGAGGCTAGAGTCCATTCAACTGTCTGATCACGGCCGGAAAGAAGCTGTTCCAGAACCTGCTCGTGTGTGTCCAGGCTTCTGTATCTTCTACAACAAAAACAGAAGTTGCTGGAAAAGCTCAGCAGGTCTGGCAGCATCTGTGAGGAAAAAATCAGGTTTCTGACAAAGGTTCCCCGGACCCAAGATATTAACTCTGATCTTTTTTTCACAGATGCTGCCAGACCTGCTGAGCCTTCTTAGCAACTTCTGTTTTTATTCCTGATTTACAGCATCCGCGGTTCTTTCGGTTTTTATTCTGTATCTCCTGCCTGACGGAAGAAGTTGGATGAAGTCATTACCAGGGTGCAATGGGTCTTTGGTGATGTTGGCTGCCTTTTTGAGTGATATCCTCCACGGTCAATGTGGCAGTGTGAGAAGATGGCTGGATTGCTAAATCTGTGCAAAATACGGATCGGAGACTGCCACTTTAAAGGATATGGCATTAGCTCAGATCATGAATTTCTTTTTCCAAGGGGAGCTGTCTCACTTCCATTTGCAGCATGGAGGGTAGCAAGATGGTTTTGGTAAGTATATCCCAGTGCAGACAATGACCTTTCCAACCCATATCCTACCACTTTAGAAGACAGTGAAATTGTAATACACCTGGTAACCTTCCTTCCACTTACTGACCAATGTTAAAGCAGCGTATTTTTTCACAGGCAATATTTTTATGTGGAAGTGCTGATGTCTTATCAGTTCTGGGAGGCAACGATCACCTCTCCAGTGGAACACCTGGGGTTTCAGAGCTGCTGGCTCTCCAAATGAGCAGGCAGCACCCAGAATCTGCTATATATCTAAGTAATTAGTTGGGAAGCAACTTGTCATAAAATTGCTCCACTGGGTGTCTGCTCCTGGCGAGGCTAAAGATTCCCTTTTAACCCTAAGGCCCCAATTCCTCTCATAGAACTGAACCTGCTCTCTGTCCAATGAACTTCCTACGCTCATCCAAAATTGTAGATTGAACCAGGAATCTCGCTTGATTTTTGAACACACTTTATATCCATCCACGAACTCTCACTTCATGAAAAGAATGAATTTCATTTACCACCTTTGGCTTCTGGGAGCAGATTGAAGAGGGAGCCTTAAGTATGAAATCATTGTATTACTATAGGTTGAAATGTTTGTGCACTGCAACAGCAAGACCACTGCTGCCTGAGCAGCTGAGAGAAAGGGAGAGAGAAAGAGAGTGAAGCAGCGAGTGACTGCCTAATGTCTTTTTCACTGACAGATTCATTGGCCAGCATAAACATTGGTCCGAACTATGGCAGACTGGCTTAAAAAAACAAGATTAAAGCAATAAAAAACAGATGACTAAAGGATCAAATGTGAACTTTTGAGAGCTTTAGACGTCAAAGCTATGAGGAAAAATAACAATGTAGGGCTGCAATCTACAATCACGTCACACACACACCCAAACAAAGCGACATAAATAGCATCAGGGCTAGGCTGCTTAGGCCACTTGACCCTGATCCGCATTTTAATAAAATCATGCATTATCTTTTCCTCCTACTCCACTTTCCCATTTATCTCATTTCCATTGAGTCCAAATGTCTATCAATCTTGCCCATTCTTGGATATACTCGACAATTGCAAAGATTCGCATCTCTCCAAATAAAGGCATTTCTCCTCATCTCAGTTGGGCTTATCCATGACCCCTAGTTTCAGACTCCTCCAGCATGGGGACACAACATCCCAGTATATCGCCAGTCAAATCTTTGAATTGATGGGATGAAATGAGAGTGCAGTGAAATCCTAAAGCAGGCTGTGAAGTTATCCCAAACCCTTACAAAATACGTGCTTTCTGTTCTTAAAGATGGAGAGGCAAATGTAAATGGGGATCTGACAATGCAGTTAGCAGCCTGATGTGACTTTGTTGCTGCGTGTGTTTCCAGGGGCTCAGAAAGTCCAACACCAAGCTGGAGACAGGAGTCACTTTCCAAAAGGTAAGCACATTTTAAACTAACAGTGATCTCCTAATCTCCCTTCCCCACCATCCCTTAGCATCACTTCTGAATGGCGAAAGGGAACAAATTAACACAGAATGATTGAATTGGCTGAGGACTAATTTCAATGTTATAGAAGACATCTAATAAAATGGGGTAAAATGGAACTGGTGGCTGACAGAAAACCTGCAATGGAACAACAGATAACTTTTAGAAATAGATGCTTTGGATACAGTACATTCCAACAGAGGTAAAAGTTAAGGGAGTCAAAAACAGAGCTCCTTGGATGATAAGAGAGGAGGTGAAACAAAATATAGAGGGTGTGTGGTGCATATCAAGTGAATTCTTCAAGTGAAAGCCAAGTCAAATACTATAGGTTGTGAGGGCCAGTCAACAAGAAAAAACTGTGAAAGAGAAAATATGAGAGTGGAATGGTAGTTAATACAAAATAAATCTCAACAATCTTCTAGAAAGGTATGGCAGCAGTCAGCAAGGGGGAGGAAGGCTAATAAGGGTGGGGGAAAAAGATCATTGAGGGCGGGGAAGGAATCCCAGGAGTGAGCCAAGGATGGTGTGTGTGGCCATGGGTCTTAGGAGTTGGGCTGAGGGCCTAGGGAATGAGGTTGAGCACCAACAAAGATTGCTAAGTGGATGGAGGAGCAGATTGTTGGGGTAAGCAGTGGAGCTGTGAAAGGAGGGGATAGGTGAGGGACTATGAAGGGAGGGGATGGGGACAGGCTGTAAAGGGAGGGACTGGGAAAGGAGCTGCAAGGGGATTGGTTGAGGGCTAAGTTATACTCTATGAAAGGTGGAGGGGTGGAATGAGGGAAAGGATTTGAAAGGGAAGGGAGAAGCTGCAAAAGAGAGGAAATAGTTTTAAACATTTCAACAAATGAATAACTTGGAACGGGGAAACTAAGGAAATTAATGTCTCTCAAATTAACATAGAGTCTCTGGATTAAAGCTGCAGGAGTTCAGGGGCTGCTATATGGGCAAAAATAGGGGAATGTGATTACGATAAACTCCGTGAATTGTACAATTTTATGTTGAACAAACTTAATGCATAAAGTTATCACATCTCAAAGAGTCCTATAAGTGAATTACTCAAACAAAACAGCAAGTATTGTTGAGAGAGCAAAAGAATTTGATTCAAGTTTCTGAAACATTTGAGTAGAAACTATTTACAACAAGGCTGACTGACACCACATCTATTGATTTGATGAGCAGTGAAGCTACTTAGTCAGAAAAACCAGAAGACCAAAATGAGATTTGACACACCACAAAGTACATAACCTCATTAAAGCCTTCCTGTCTATGTCTTATGTATTTATTTTCATGGTGTAAACTTCCTGGAAAGAAATTATAAACTGTAATTTTGAAAACCAACTATTCATTTAAACAAAGCTAAGAATGTAAATTTTTGAATAAGCTGCTACTTCACAATTAAATCAGTGTTTATCCTGTTATAAATATCAAGAAGACTGTCACCTAATACTCATGATTACATTTATGAATTTTATTAAACACTAGAGATTTAACAGTCCTGAGGGAGTGAATGATAGTGACCAAGGGAGAAAGTATATTAGTTGAGAAGAATTCTGAGGTTTGGATTAAACAAGTTATCAAAGGCTCTTCAATCAGTCAGTTCTTGCCTTGATTTGCATCGGGTACTTTCCCTGAGATCAGTAGATTCCCTGGTCAATACCATTCACATCAGATTTCCCTGAAACCTTGATGGCACACTGAGTGGGTTTTTGGTACATTGAGCTGATCACAACACCTTGAAAGAGCAATACGTTTTGTTATACTTTCCTGTTCCATCTCTATCACAGATTTTCTCCTTTCCAGTATTTATCAAAGCACCCATTTTCAGATCACGACACACTGTATAAAACAATGGCTCCTCATTTTCCTTTTGCCCATTACCTTAAATCAATAACTAGTTATCAATCCTTCTACCTCTGGAAGATTGTTTTTCCCTTTTCTCTCAATCAAAGCCCTCTACAATTTTAACCATTTCTATTAAATCACTCTATAAATTTCTTTGCTCTGAGGAAAAGAATCCAATCTATCCTAGATTCTCCATGTAAATAAAGTCAGGCATCATTTACTTTATTTCAGTAATTCTCCTCTCTACCCTCTCCAAGGCCTTTACATCCACATTCAAGTGTGACAGCCAAAATTAGAGTGGATGCTCCAGCTGAAGTTAACCAGTGGTTTAGAAACATATCATCTTTGCTTCTACCCTCCACATCACTGTTTGAAAGCCAATGAATCTGCTGGCTTTTCGACAAATCTTATCAACATGTTCTACACCTTTATCTGCATATATTCTCTGTTCCTGCACCCCTTTTGTAATTTTCTCTTATATTGCTTCAACCCATTCTTCCTTCCAAAATGTATCATTTCACATTCTCCAATTTAAAGTTCATCTGTTATCTGCCTGTCCATTTTATCTGTGCTTCATGACGTACGTTATTGACTTTCTCAGCATTTAGTACATTTGAGTTTCATCCCATCCGCAAACTTTGAAGTTACATCTTCTATGCCTATTAATTTATATTAAAGAGTAATGGTTTAAATATGCATCACTGGGCATACAATTGCCAAATATCTCACTCATGTTGAGCAATGATGGATGTGAATATTAAGCTGCTAAATCAGGTGTCAGTCAGGTGGGCTACTTTGTCCTGAATGGTCTTGAGCTTCAAGTGCATTGTTATAGTGCATTCAACTCACTCTGGATCATGTTCCTGATTTGTGACTTGTTGATGGTGAACAAGCTTTGAGGTGCCTAGAGGTAAGTTACTTACTGTGGAATTCCTAGCCTCAGACCTATTCTTTTAGCTACAAGATTGATATGGTTAGTCCAGTGCAGATTCTGGTTGATGCTAGCCCCTAGGATGTTGATATTGGGCACTGTGAAGACAGTGCTATTGAACATCAAGGGAAAAGTCGCATTCTTTCTTAGTGAAGATGATCATCGACTGGCACTTGTGTCACTTAACAGTTATTAGCCCAAGCCTAAATGTTGCCCAGTCTTTCTGCAATTGGACATGGACTACTGCAGTAACTGAGGAGTCATCAATGGTGCTGAACATTGCAATTATCAGTGAATTTCCCACTGCTGGCTTTGTGATCGAGGGAAGGACATTGGTGAAGCAGCTGAAGATTGTCAGGGCCAGGACAGTACCCTGAGGAACTTCTGCAGAGAACTCCTGTGGCTTGAGATGATTGATCGGCAACAATCACAACCAACTTCCTTTGTGCTAGGTATGGCTCCAACACACGTAGGGTTTTATCCTCAATCCCATTTGACTCTAGTTTTACATGGGCCCATCAATGTCCCAGGGCAGTCACTTTCTTGAGTTCAGAGATAATGGGAACTGCAGATGCTGGAGAATCCAAGATAACAAAGTGTGGGGCTGGATGAACACAGCAGGCCAAGCAGCATCTTAGGAGCGTTAACGCTGATGTTTCGGGCCTAGACCCTTCATCAGAAAAGCTGAGAAAAGCTGGTGAAGGGTCTAGGCCCGAAATGTCAGTTTTTATGCTCCTAAGATGCTACTTGGCCTGCTGTGTTCATCCAGCCCCACACTTTGTTTTCTTGAGTTCAGTTCTTTTGCTCATGTTCGGGTGAAGGAAATCATGAGGTCAGGAGTTGAATGGGCCTGGCAGAGCCCAGACTGTGCAGGCTATTTAACAGTGGCTGATCACTGCATGCTTATTTGACAGCCTAACCTTAAAAGGATTTTTTCAGCAGGTGTTCGTTCCTGGCAGCTGAAGAGGTTGTTGTCTTTCCTTAATTGATGTATTTAAGAGCACACAATGAATTGCTCTTACTGTGATTTCTTTGGCCAAAATCTCAATGTTTGTTTTCTGCCCTGATCTGCCTTTCCAAAATGCAACACCACATATTTTTCTAGATTAAACTCCATCTGTCACTCTTTGGCTCATTGGCCCATCTGATCAAGGACGTGTTATACTCTGAGGTAACCTTCTTCACTGGCCACTACACCTCCAATTTTGGTGTCATCTGCAAACTTACTAATCGGTCTACGCCCGAAACGTCAGCTTTTGTGCTCCTGAGATGCTGCTTGGCCTGCTGTGTTCATCCAGCTACACACTTTGTTATCTTGGATTCTCCAGCATCTGCAGTTCCCATTATCTCTCATTATCCCTACGTTCACATCCAAATCATTTATTCAAATTACAAAAAGCAGTGGACCCAGCACCGATCCTTATGACACACCGCTGATCACAGGCCTCCAGTCTGAAAAGCGACTCTCCACCACTACCTTAGTCTTCTACCTTCAAGCCAGTTCTGTATCCAAATGGCCAGTTCTCCCTGTATTTGATCTAACTTTGCTAACCAATCTACCATAAGGAACACTATTGAATGCCTTACTGAAGTCCATACTGATCACGCGCACCGTTCTGACCTCATCAATCCTCTTCTATACTTCTTCAAAAAAACTCAGTTAGGTTAACGAGACACAACTTCCCACACACAGCCAGGTTGGCTCTCCCTGATCAGTCCTTGCTGTTCCAAATACATGTAAATCCTGTCCCTCGGGATTCCCTCCAACGACTTACCCACCACCGATGTCAGGCTCACCGGAATATAGTTCCCTGGCTCTTCTTTACCGCCTTTCTTAAAAAGTGGCACCATGTTAGCCAACCTCCAGTCTTCAGACATCTCACTTACAGCTACCAATGATAAAAATATCTCAGCAATGTGCCCAGCAATCACTTCCCTGAGTTCCCATAGAGTTCTAGGGTGTACCTGATCAGGTCCTGTAAATTTACCCACCTTTATGCGTTTTAAGATGTACAGCACCTCTTCCTCTTAAATATGGACATATTTCAAGATATAGCTATTCATTTCCCCAAGTTCTTTATCTTCCATATTCTTCTCCACAGTAAACAGTGGTGCAAACTATTCATTTGGTACCTCCCTAATCATCTGCGGTTCCACACATAGGCTTAAGGGGTCCTATTCTCTCCCTGGTTACTCTTTAGTCCTTAATGTATTTGTAGAATCCCTTTGGATTCTCCTTATTCCTATCTGCCAAAGCTATCTCATGTCTCCTTTTTGCCCTATTGATTTCCTTCCTAAGTATACCCCTTTTAACTATTCTAGGAATTCACTCAATCTCCGTTGTCTATACCTGACATATGCTTCCTTCCTTTTCATAACCAAAACCTCAATTTCTCTAGTCATTCAGCTTTGCCTACACCTACCAGCCTTGCCCTTCATCTAACAGGAACTGTCTCTGGACTCTCATTATCTCATTTCCCATTTTCCAGCCATTTCTTTATGAGATCCTTTATGTACATCCAGTCTGTCTGTTCCACTGCACACTGCTCTCAAAGCAGCTGCGGAGGCATGAAGACTGTTATACATCTGCTTCTGGAATATGCCATTGCAAAGGACATCTGGAGAGAGATGTAGTGGTTTTGGCAAGGCTTGTCCTGAGCAGTTCCATGACACAGGACGCTGTGCTCTAATGGGCTGCTCCCCAGTATATACACTAAGACAAATATCAACTGCACTTGGAGGACCATCAACTGGGTGAAAGAAGCTGTTCGATCTGCCCAAAAACATATTCATCTTCCAGAACAAGTTGGCCTTGACTAAGTGTTGCACATTCCAAGGTCCAGGACCGCGTGCTGGGATGCACTCGAGCTTGGGGCAGCTGCAATCAAGCCACAGTGGGGAAAGACCACTGTCTGAGGTCTTTCTGCCAAAGTTAAATGGGGATCTATTCAGTTATTGGACCCTCCCACTGCCTCAAATATAAGTACATAGGGTCTTGTTCAAGGAAGAAATGCCTTTGGTTTGTTGCTGGAAGCAGTCAAACTCCAATGTTCTGTGTCTTCATATGCTACTACACAGAACAAAACTGCTTCAGTCACTATGTATGTACGTAAAGATATTTTTATGAATAAGGTATGATTTTGAAGTTAAAAAAAGACTGAAACCAGCACAGTAGTCAATTTGCTCATCATTTTCAAAGTAACAGCCTGTGACAAAACATCAGAAGGGATTTCTGCCACAAAAAAAGGACAACATATATTTCTATTTGTTTTCTGTCATTATGTAGCTTCCCTGAGCTTCCCTTTTTGGGCTTTTGGGGCAGCATGTTAGAATCACTGGATGGGTAAGTGATTTGAGGGAAAGGGGATGAGACATTGAGGAGAGATGCTGCGTGCAATAATGTGAGTTATGGACCATGAGTCTTAGTGGGAGGTGGGTGTAATGGCAGAATCAGTGTGCGGAGCAGATGATGAGTGAGATGGACAGACCAGTCATTCACCATTTGGTGGTATTGTGTGCCCATTCCTCTAGATTGTGCACACAACATTGACCAAAGTAGCTACTTCAGACTTGGCTGGCAACACTTGCTGTAGTGCACAGCAGAGGTTCAAGTATGACCCTGCAATGTGAAGGGCCTGACAACAGTATTTTGCCACTGCTAAGAGCAAGATGTTGCATGAGTGGAAGTGTGGGGATGAGCATAACATTTCATTAGAAAAAGCATTGGGACTCACACAGCGAAAGCCTCCATGAGACATCCTGAAATTAGTTTCTGGGAAAATTCAGTTCACAATCTACTTTTCATATCAGACCCTCACCTTTTAGCAACTTCAAAAGGCCCTACTTCAAACCACTGTGCTTGCTATAACATGGCAACATATGGACATGCTAATACTTATTGACTTATTGAAAGGGTCAGCATCAAAAACATGGGCCTTCCCTTAATGAGATAAACTTCCATACAAATCAAAAGACAACATCAGTGACATATTTTAAAAAGAATCCTGTACAAGTTAACCTGCACTTTTCAAAATCCCTGCTTTCTCTAAGCGCTTCAATGTGCCTTCCCAGTGCTTCTCTCATGTACGGTGAGGAAGTTGGTTGGTTACTCATGTTCCACATTTAATAGCTGAAACAGTTCTAGAAATCTGAAACATTACACACATGAAGTTCTGAAAATTTGCCTTTCAGCTCATCCACTATCATGCTGTAGGGATCAGGGACAGGGTGGATTTATAATATTTGAATATTCTTCATGGCTGTCTAAATGGATATGAATGCTTCTTGTGTGCCTCACGTACATGCTGAAATGAAAAGAAGTAGGAGTGGTAAGACTGTAGGCAGAAGAGATTTATCTGTCGGTCATGATTCCTTGATTCAAGCACAATGATTTAAGTTGACGCAAGATCCACTCCCTACGTGCTTCCCCAGCCCTCTCCCATCTTCAGCCCCTGTGAAATATCATTCTGCCTCATGTCTTAGCGTCCTGCACCATTTTATTCTTCTGTTTCTGATGTATTGAGTCTCAGGCCGAAAAGAAATTCAAGCCTATTATTTTAGATTATAAAATCTGTGTTTTAATTGTGATGTTACCAAAAGTGCATTGTAAAATGTAAGTCCTTCTATTATGTTGACTCTCTAATCCACCACTTTTAAAGTTCTTGTGTCTCAACCAGCCCCCAGGGACCCCAGTCTTGCCAACACAACATAT
The DNA here is from genome assembly GCF_030684315.1 of Stegostoma tigrinum. Taxonomy (NCBI): domain Eukaryota; kingdom Metazoa; phylum Chordata; class Chondrichthyes; order Orectolobiformes; family Stegostomatidae; genus Stegostoma; species Stegostoma tigrinum. The sequence continues at coordinate 46,019,795 of NC_081361.1, read as the reverse complement.
TTAGCCTCTTCTTCCTCAGGCAGCTCAGGAAATTTAACATGCCAATAAGGTCCCTCAACAACTTCAACAGATGCACCATTGAAAGCATACTTGTCTGGGTGTATAATGGGCAGGTATGGCAACTGCTCTGCCCAGAACAGTAAGAAACTACAGAAGGCTATGGGCAAAGCCCAGGCCATCACGGAAGGCAACCTTCCATCCATGGGCTCTATCTACATGGCCCATCGCTGCAGAAAGGCTGCCAACATCATCAAAGACCCATCCCACCCCAGGTAATATCTCCTACAACCTCTTCTGTCAGGCAGAAGATACAGAAGCCTGAACACATGCATCTTCAGGTTCATGAACAGCTTCTTCCCTGCTGTTATTAGGCTGAAGAATGGACTGTCTAACTTGAAATAATGTTGATCTTGTTAACGTTGATTTTGCTTAGAGCATGTCCTGTGCAATGTAATGTGTATGCCTCTGTCATTTTTTTTATACCCTATGATCTGTATGTCCTTGATAACTATGATCTGCCTGTTTTGCTTGTTAACAAAGCTTTTCACTGCACTTAGGTACACATGGCAATGAATCAAATCAAACCAAATCAAATCAAATGAATGCTATTTGAGTCAATGTAAGGGAGCAATGTAAGGTAGCAGTTGAGTGTAGTACCAATCTGTTACACTCTGTAACAGGGGACCCATCCCCTGTTTGACTGCACTGTTTAATTGTACACTGACATTTGCAGAAACCATAGGTGACATTATATTTAATCCCAGAAATATTATTGTACATGTTAATTGACTTATCAGATGTATGGCAAGCCATGAATGAATGCTTTCCATGTTATCACATTGTTTGTCATTAAAATAAATAGCCAGAAATGAGCTGTGAGATTTTTCTTGTATTATGGTTTGTTGTGACAATTTTGGCTAAAACCTCGCAAATTAAAAGGTAAGTTCTGTTCGAAAGCATACCAGATCTCAAGGTATTATTCTGTGTGTGTCACTCAAGAATGCAAGATTTTTGCGTCAATGTTTATGCAAGCTGGATATCTGCCACAGTGCAAATCTGCTTCTTACAGTTGCAATATCAGAGGATCTGATGACATGGTATGTTTGTCCTGTCTGTTTTGCATCATCTTCTCACAGGCATGCAACTGCTCTGTGGCAACGGTCATCCAGGCACACCAATTTTGACCTCCCCTTCTGTTACTCTTCACTTTGTCTTTGGAAGAGGTGTCTCTAGAAATTATGCTCCGATTAAATGGTCAAAATGTTGACATTTTCTTGTCTCGATATAAGTTTTTACAGTTCTTTTATGTTCTTGCATTTTCATTTGTCTTACAAGCTTCATATGGAATTTTTGCGATGTACCTTAGCAATGCAATGACCACTTGGGAATGTGCTGCTTTAGCATGCACTCAGTTCCCCCGCTGAGGAGCTGATCAGAGAGTTGTAATGCTGATGACTCCTGGACTCTACAATTGGTCCTGATTGTACAAACCAGTCAACAATTTCACTCTGGGTAAAGATTGCTCTGCATACATCCGAGATCCACTGGAAGCTTAGATATCTTCCTCCTACTGCTTGAACAAAGCAACAGCATAAATACAACTCGCAGTGAGTTCCAATGGTCTATTTTCAAAAGTACAGCAATTCCATCTACAGTCTTCAACTTAAAGCAGTGATTTTCCATTTTGGTCCACCATCCAAAATAAAGAAAACTAAAAGGGTATAGTCTTCACAGCTTCCCACATTTTAAAAGTGTCTATTTCTTCCACAGAGTTTTATTTATCATCTCGGTTTCTGAGGCTCACAGAAAAGTATTAGTATTAATTATTTAGTATCTATGGGATTTCTTTCATTGTTCCCAAGTTTGAATTTTCTTCATGTTAACACATCCTTTATCATTACAATGCTAATGCTGGCCTTTTCTATCCTTCTGACTTCAGAATCACATTTGTCATCTTCTGTGTTTATTTGTTCTAAACAGGCAAAATAACACAAACGCACACTTCTAATAGTTAAAACTGTGAAAAAAGTCATGGCATGTGGGTAGAATGAATGCCTGAAGGCTGTAAAATAATACAAATGTACACTTTTAATAGTTAATTGGCAAACTGTAAAAATGCAATAAATCTTCCACTCAATGGATGCAGAGTGCCATTCAGGCTGCCCTGCATTCTTGCCCATGAAAAAGTAATGGCAACACCATGAGCATCTTACAGGTTTCACAGCATGACAGCAAGTGTCACTTTACTATCAGCTAGTAAGCCTTGGTTGACAAAATACGGCCATCAACAGACAGATGTTCAACTACCTGGCCTAGAGAATATCTCACAATGTTAAAGATGGGCTAACTCTCCAACACCAGAGACCAAATGTTGGAAAGCCTATGTGTACTTTACAACCAAAAATCCTTTCTCCTGAGTCATTGGGCGTGTATTAAGTTCAATTTCATTGAAAATTTTGAAGAAATTCAACAAAAAAATACCAAGGAAGAGTTGGTAGAAATTTATTCAGCTTAGGGCAGAACCTAAACAAAATGAAAAAAAACTCCTGATGTTAGTTCTGTTGAAATAAAAAAAATGCTTCTTTCCATACATGAGATCAAATGCTGTGACTGTAGTGATTTGGTCAGGATGTTTTCCAGTACTGAGAAAGCTGATGAGATTTCCAATTCCAAGAAGCAATAGTTTTGTGATGGAGTGTAAGCAAAGAGGCAACGACTGAACTGTCTACACTACTTGCGATGTTATGTAGTGACAGACAATGGAAGCATCTATAACTGAATTGAGTCAGATTGTCACACAACACAGTAAACAACCGTCTACTCCAGATTCAACTGAATGGCATCTGCAATTTTCTATGACAAATTCAAGACTGCTTTAGGGGCTGAGGTGATTAGGAAGGGTCCCATTGAAGCAACATTACCACCTTTCAACCAGGAATCTCCAACAGTAAAAGACATCACATTAAGCAAGAATGCTTCCCCTGGTAACACACTTGACGAAACAAGTTAGTTTCACCACTAATTCAATTGCTGACAGGAGAGAAAACCTAAAGTATTCAAGAAGATGAAGTAATGAGTCTATGTATTATAAAACAAAGAACTGCAAATACCAGGGATATGAAACAGAAATTACTGGAGAAACTCAGCAGGTCTGGCAGCAGGTATAGAGAGTTGTGTTCTGAAGATAGGTCATTGTTTCATTTTCTACAGATCTAAACATACCTGAGTTTCTCCAGCACCTTCTGCTATTGTGTATTTTAACAAGTATACCTACTTCAGCGTGGTTCTCCAGACAGGAAGAGAACCAAATTCTGCTGGCAGAAGTATAAAGAAATTATACGTGTAACTCAATGGAAGACTCCACTAAGAGGAGACAAGTGAAGTACAAAAATCTAAAATAGTACAAAGAGAAAAGTCATCTACTATAGCAAAGTAATGTAGGACAACAATAAAACAAACTCCGTACGTCACTGAAATCCTCTGCAGAAGAAATATAAGTGGTTAAAGACCACCAGCTCAGAAGAGAACCTCAGTTCACCAAAAACAGAACAAATAAAATACTTTCTACCCAACAAAGTACCATTCCTCCAAGTCTGAAGAGAACATGTTCAAGGACAACATTGAAGCCTTCTGATAGTCTGAATTTCGAAAGTCAAAGGCTTGACAAAGAGGAGTAATGGTAAATGTAAGTTTATAAGCATTTGAAGTGATGATTATATTGTGATGAAAAGCACTTCGAGGAGCAAGACATTTGTGAGTCTCCACGGGTTAATATTTGAGTTTAGTAGCTAATATCCATTACGATGATATCACAACAATATGATGAGAGTACGTAGAACATAGAACATAGAACAATACAGCGCAGAACAGGTCCTTCGGCCCTCGATGTTGCGCCGACCTGTGAACTAATCTAAGCCCCTCCCCCTACACTATCACATCATTATCCATATGCTTATCCAAGGACTGTTTAAATGCTCCTAATGTGGCTGAGTTAACTACATTGGCAGGCAGGGCATTCCACGCCCTTACCACTCTCTGAGTAAAGAACCTGCCTCTGACATCTGCCTTAAATCTATCACCCCTCAATTTGTAGCTGTGCCCCCTTGTACAAGCTGAAGTCATCACCTAGGAAAAAGACTCTCACTGTCCACCCTATCTAATTCTCTGATCATCTTGTTTGTCTCTATTAAATACCCCCTTAGCCTCCTTCTCTCCAATGAGAACAGACCCAAGTCTCTCAGCCTTTCTTCATAGGGCCTGCACTCCAGACCAGGCAACATCCTGATAAATCTCCTCCGCACCTTTTCCAATGCTTCCACATCCTTCCTGTATTGGGGCGACCAGAACTGCACACAATATTCCAAATGAGGCCGCACTAGCATTTTGTACAGTTGCAGCATGACATCCCGGCTCCGGAACTCAATCCCTCTCCCATTAAAACCTAAAACAGCGTAAGCCTTCTTAACAGCATTATCAACCCGGGTGGCAACTTTCAGAGATCTATGTACATGGACACCAAGATCCCTCTGCACATCCACACTACCAAGAATCTTTCCATTGACCCGGTATTCTGCCTTCCTATTATTCCTCCCAAAGTGAATCACCTCACACTTATTCATATTAAGCTCCATTTGCCACCTTTCAGCCCAATTTTGCAGCTAATCCAAGTCTCCCTGCAACCTGCAATATTCTTCCACACTGTCCACCACCCCACCAACTTTAGTGTCATCTGTAAACTTACTAACCCATCCACCAATGCCTGGGTTGAAGTCATTTATAAAAATGACAAACAGAAGTGGTCCCAAAACAGATCCTTGACGCACACCACTAGTAACCTGACTCCAGGCTGAATACTTTCCATCAACCACCACTCATTGCCTTCTTACAGAAAGCCAGTTTCTAATCCAAAGAGTAAAGAAGAAGCTGCACTCCTACCAGTCTTGATAGTTATGGAGGTCATATTTACGAAGTCTGTAAATAACTGCAATATTGTAATAAACTTTCCATTGTTAATGCAATAAGACTCTTTTAGGTGGACCAAAAACATGGCTATTTTCTCTAAATCACTTCAGGCTTGAAGGAATTTTCACACGTACAACTATTACATTCTTTGTCTTCAGTGTCTACCTCTGGAAGTACATTGAATTCCCTGAATATCTGCTGCATATACAGATAATTTTGACAACAGCACATGAAATAATTCCACAGAGGCCGGTATCCCATAACCAAGTTACCCTTTATTTACATGTGAAAAGTCTTTGAAACCAATTCAGCTCCCTCAGAGACAGCTGTCAGAGTGAAAAGGATATTTGACACTCCTGTTAAAATCTGTCAGCCAGGGCTCCCTGATTGGACCAGATTAACAGCCCCACAGGGAACTCATATTTTATAAGATCAATCTGGCTGAACTTGCTAAAATTACTACAGTACACAGTGTTATCATACTTCTCTCTTCACTTAAAACTTGTTTAATTGTCCATCTTCTCATCTGATCTTTGCCATTATGTTTCTATATAGGCTCTCGATCACCAAAACCACGTTCTTCAGTGATCTGATGAAGTGGCACTGGACTTGATATGTTAACTCCATTTTCTTTCTACAGATGCTGCCAGATTTGCTGAGTCTCTCCAGCAATGCCCGTTTTAGATCTCCAGCATCTATAGTTGTTTGGTTTCCTCTGTCAATGTTTTTGTACAAGGTTAGAGTTGTTCTCACAGCTCTTGAACTTTCAGATTTTCAACATGAACTTTTGAGAAGTCAGTTCCCAATGTGACGTCACTTTCAGTTCCCTGTAAACATAATTCAAGTATAATGGAAAGTGAGTTTTAGGTCAAATATTTCGAAGTACAACAATTTTATTTCAATACTTAAAAATCCAATTAATTCTCAGGACATGCTCAGATTCTATTGTATTGATTGACAGGCAATTTCTTCAGTCATCAGGAAAATTGCAATACTGCTGTGTCACAGCTCCATCTTCTGGCAGTCAACATTTAATGCATCGGGCTTTCCAATATAAAACACCTTTTTGTTGGGTGGAGAACAGTCTCAAGCTGAAGAGAGTCATAGCATCATCGAGATATACAGCACGGAACATAGAACATAGAACATAGAACAGTACAGCACAGAACAGGCCCTTCAGCCCACAATGTTGTGCCGACCATTGATCCTCATGTATGCACCCTCAAATTTCTGTGACCATATGCATGTCCAGCAGTCTCTTAAATGACCCCAATGACCTTGCTTCCACAACTGCTGCTGGCAACGCATTCCATGCTCTCACAACTCTCTGTGTAAAGAACCCGCCTCTGACATCCCCTCTATACTTTCCACCAACCAGCTTAAAACTATGACCCCTCATGATAGCCATTTCTGCCCTGGGAAATAGTCTCTGGCTATCAACTCTATCTATGCCTCTCATTATCCTGTATATCTCAATTAGGTCCCCTCTCCTCCTCCTTTTCTCCAATGAAAAGAGACCAAGCTCAGTCAACCTCTCTTCATAAGATAAGCCCTCCAGCCCAGGCAGCATCCTGGTAAACCTCCTCTGAACCCTCTCCAAAGCATCCACATCTTTCCTATAATGCGGTGACCAGAACTGGAAGCAGTATTCCAAGTGCGGTCTAACCAAAGCTTTATAGAGCTGCAACAAGATCTCACGACTCTTAAACTCAATCCCCCTGTTAATGAAAGCCAAAACACCATATGCTTTCTTAACAACCCTGTCCACTTGGGTGGCCATTTTAAGGGATCTATGTATCTGCACACCAAGATCCCTCTGTTCCTCCACACTGCCAAGAATCCTATCCTTAATCCTGTACTCAGCTTTCAAATTCGACCTTCCAAAATGCATCACCTCGCATTTATCCAGGTTGAACTCCATCTGCCACCTCTCAGCCCATCTCTGCATCCTGTCAATGTCCCGCTGCAGCCTACAACAGCCCTCTACACTGTCAACGACACCTCCGACCTTTGTGTCGTCTGCAAACTTGCTGACCCATCCTTCAATCCCCTCATCCAAGTCATTAATAAAAATTACAAACAGTAGAGGCCCAAGGACAGAGCCCTGTGGAACCCCACTCACCACTGACTTCCAGGCAGAATATTTTCCTTCTACTACCACTCGCTGTCTTCTGTTGGCCAGCCAATTCTGTATCCAAGCAGCTAAGTTCCCCTGTATCCCATTCCCCCTGACCTTCTGAATGAGCCTACCATGGGGAACCTTATCAAATGCCTTACTGAAGTCCATATACACCACATCCACAGCTCGACCCTCATCAACTTTTCTAGTCACATCCTCAAAAAACTCGATAAGGTTTGTGAGGCATGACCTACCCCTCACAAAGCCGTGTTGACTGTATTTGATCAAGCCATGCTCCTCCAGATGGTCATAAATCCTATCCCTCAGAATCCTTTCTAACACCTTGCAGACGACAGACACTTAAGTCCAATTCATCCGTGCCAACCAGAGATCCTAGATCAATCTAGTCCCAGTTGCCAGCATTTGGCCCATTTCCCTCTAAACTCTTCCAATTCATATCCCCATCCAGCTTCCACCACTTCTTCTTCGTTCTGGACACACACCACCCTCTGCGTGAAAACTTTGCCCATCAGACCCCTTTTAAATCTTTCCCCTATTACTTTAAACCTATGCCCTCTAGTTTTGGACTCCCACACCCTGAGAAAAGGCCTTGACTATTCACCCTATCCATGCCCCTCATGACATTATAATTTTCTATAAGGTCACCCTTCAGCCTCCAATGCTCCAGGGAAAATAGTCCCAGCCTATTCAGCCTCTTCATGTAGCCAAACCCTCCAACTCTGGCAATATCCTTCTCAAACTTTTCTGAATACTTTCAAGTTTAACAACATCCTCCCTATAGCAGGGCAACCAGAAGAATGAACTTCCAAAAGTGGCCTAACCAATGTCCTTCACAGCGGCAACATGACCTCCCAACCTCCTTACTCAGTGCACAGACCAATAAAGTCAAGCATACCAAACACCTTCTTCACTACCTGCAACTCCACTTACAAGGAACTATGAACCTGCACTCCAAAGTCTCTTTCTTCGATATTACTTCCCAGGCCCTTACCATTAAGTGTGTGAGTCCTGTCCTGATTTGCCTTTCCAAAATGTAGCGCCTCACATTTATCTAGATTAAATTCCATCTGTCACTCCTTGGCCCATCTGTTCGAGGTCCTGTTGCACTCTGAATCAATCATCTTCACTGTCTACCAGTCTAGTCATTCGTATGTAGTTTGGAGCTGTTTACGTTCTTTTATCCCAATGAAGACTTCTTGATCCCAACCATATATCCCTCAATTACCCCCCAACTTAACAAAGATGCAGTTCTTGTATTATATAATCTCTTCCTCTATTTTAACTCCATCAATTGGCTCTCTGATGGCATCTCCAGACTCTTCAGCTCCTCTTGTACATCCTCCACCTATTCACAGATTCCAGTGAAGACGGACCTTCAGCCCATTTGAGCCCATTTACCTGAAGACCAACTTTACTTGTCTCTTTACAGCTTGTCCAGTCGCCTGAGGCCAGCTCCATACCTGACAGTGCTGTAACAAGCACTGAGCCCCCAGTTCCACAAGGAAATCTCCCCAACAGTGTCATCCAGCTGGTGCAGAGATAGTAGGAACTGCTGATGCTGGAGAATCAGAGATAAAAGGTGTGGAGCTGGATGAACACAGATGGCCAAGCAGCATCAGAGAAGCAGCAAAGCTGACGTTTCGGGTCTGGACCCTTCTTCAGAAAAGCATCATCCAACTCGTGCTGTGTATCTGCTTTGTGGGCGGGAGAGTGTTGAAGTTGTAATAACCACAGAAACAGAACTTCTTTTATATAAAGAAGTAGTGGCATATCACCAATTCTTTGTCCTCGGAACTGATTCCAGAATGCTCTTTATTTTGTCGAAAAATTCAGTACTGGTGGAAGCTTTTGTTGTTGGAGCAGCAATGGATGACACAGTTGTGAAGTTCCTTAGATATTTTTCCAGCCAGTATTTTAAGCTTTTCCTAATGTGTGAATAAGATGAAGAGAATGTGATTTTCAGTTCCTTGTAATCCTTAGGCTGCCCTCCCTTTAGATTCATGTCATTCAAGGTGTCAGAGCCCAAGGATCTACTATTGGGAGAAGCTTCTGCCAACCCCCCACCCATTGTGTTTGACATAGAAAGAGATGATCAGACAGCACATAGGTGCTACAGACCCTCCGAGAGAGTGGAGAACATTGCTGGAGATTGACGCCTTTGGCAAAAGAAACTGAGGGGGTGGGAAGGGAAAATAGCAGTTTAATGGAAACAAAATAGTTTCATGTGCTAACAGTTTGAGGGGTGACTGAAACAGGAGAGGAGATTCAGAGTAAAGGATTACACAGACTTTACCAACAGGCACTGAGCATGTGTGTAAGGAAGTATAGCATGATAATATCAGATCACACAGGGCTCTTACCAGGTGGAAGAGGGCATTTGTGAACACCAGATCTGCTAGGATTCCATATATACTGTTTATAGTCAACATATTTTAATTGTTTGTAGTGGGCTTATAGAGTCATAGTCATAGAGTTATAGATTCATACAGCACAGAAACAGGCCCTTCGGTCCTAACTAGTCCATGCCAAACATAATTCCAAATTACACCAGTCCCTGCATGCTCCTGGCCCATATCCCTCCACACCTTTTCCATTCATATATCCAACCAAATGTCTTTTAAACATTAATGTTTTGGGCTAGATTTGTAGCTTGGATTGTGGGTGTTGTGATTGGTTGGGTCGCTGAGCTGGTTCATTGTTCCACAGATGTTTCATTACCCTGCTGGGTTACATCATCAGTGCAGTCTCCAATGAAGCGTCAGTGTGTTTTCCTGCCTGGTTTTTCAACTGTGGGGTCCATTGAGCTGGATTGCCTCACTTCCAGTTTTCCTTCATAGTGGAGCGTATATGGGGTCAAGTTCTATGTGCTTGTTGATGGCTTTCATCGTGGACTGCCATGCTTCTAGGAATTCCTGTGCCTGTCTCTGCTTTGCTTGTCCCACAATCTTGGTGTTGTCCCATTCGAAGTGATGATTCTCCTAACCCATGTGGACAGAGATAAGTGAGTATCGATCATGTCTTTTTGTAGCCAATTGGTGTTCATGTACACTTGTTGTGAATTTCCTTCCTGTTTGTCTGATGTAGTGTATATAGTGTAGTTTTTTAAACATTGTAATTGTTCCCACATCCGTCACTTCAGCGGGAAGTTCATTCACACGCGAACTGCCCTCCATGTAAAAAATTTACCTCATATCTTTTTTAAATCTCTCTCCTCTCACCTTAAAAATGTGCCCCCTAGTCTTGAAATCCCCCATCTTAGGGAAAAGACAACTGCCGTCAACTTTATCTATACCTCTCATTGTTTTATTAAACTTCTCAACCTTCTATGCTCCAGTAAAGAAAGTCCCAGCCTATCCAGCCTTTGCCTTATAATTCAAACCTTCCATACCTGGCAACATCCTGGTAAATCTCTTCTGAACCCTTTCCTCCTTGATAATATCCTTCCTATAACTGGGTGACCAGAACTGAACACAATATTTCAGAAGAGGCTTCACTAACATCAACATAACATCTCAACTCTTATACTCAAAAGACTGAGCAATGAAGGCAAGTGAGCCAAATGCCTTTCTAACCACCCTTTATATATGTGATGCAAACTTTAAAGGATTACGTACGTGTACCCCAAGGTCCCTCTGTTCTACAGCACTACCCAAGGCCTCATCATTAATTAATTATATAAGCCCTAACCTTGTTTATTGTACCAAAATGCAAGACCTCACATTTATCCAGGTTGAACTCCATTTGCCATTTTTCAGCTTGTGTTCAGCCCTCATCTGTCTCAAGTTCCTACTGATTCTCATATAGTGGCAAATCCTCCCCTGTGCCAAGGACCACAAGTGCAGAAATCTAATCTGTTGAGAGCTGCCATCTGGCAAATTTTCACTGATCAGCAGTGTCAACAGGGGACCAAGACATAGCATTAGCACGGACTCAAACGCAGGTGAGTGATGGTAGGAAGAATCAGGAATCAATTTCTAGATGACAGTGGCATCAAGCAATATGCAGACAGCATAGAAAAAATGGTGGCAAGGTGGCTCAGTGATTAGCACTGCAGCCTCACAGTGCCAGGGACCCAGGTTTGACTCCAACCCCGGGCGACTGCCTATGTGGTGTTTGCACATTCTTCCCATGTCTATGTGGGTTTCCTCCAGGTGCTCTGGTTTCCTCCCACAATCCAAAAATGTGCAGGCTGTGTGGATTGGCCATGCTAAATTGCCCGTAGCTACACATCAGGGATGTGTAGATTAGGTGGATTATAGGGGGATGGGTCTGGGTGGCATGCTCCAAGGGTCGGTGTGGACTTGTTGGGCTGAAGGGCCTGTTTCCACGCTGTAGGGATTCTATGGGGAAAAAATGATCAACTGTGATCTAGTTGAATGGCAGAGCAGGTTAATTGGCTAGCTCCTGCTCCTTTTGTTAATGTCTTCATGTGATGCAAACATTACTGTTGGTTAGTGAAACAGAGGAGTTTTTAACAACAATCAATGGTAATTTTATGGTACTACTACTGAGACTAGCTTTACATTTTGATTTATTAACTGTAACCCACGGTCTGACAATTATTAATCGAACCTGTGATCCCAGAATGCTTTCCCTGATCTGATAAAGAATTAACTCTGTGTGGCTCACTCTACAGATTTTGCCTGACATGCTGTGTTTTCCCAGCACTTTCTGCTTTTGCTCCTTAGAACATTACTCTAGGACCCTGGATTACTCGTCAAGTGACATTAACAACATGCCACTGCCTCCCCATATGATTTTAGAAAGACCTTCAGGTATTTGTATTCATATCTTGAAAATAGCAGAACAGTTTAAGGTATTTGTGATCCTCAGATATAGAAAGGGTGGTATTGAACACAACAAGAAGAACTTGTACTAAATCTGTATAAGATACCAATTAAGTATCACATCCAGTTCTGGATGCCACACTTTAAAAAGGACATGAAGGCTGCGATGAATTGCAGAAGTGATTTTTAAAAATGGCTCAGTACAGCAGCCATCATCCAAACAATCATTCCATTCACAAATCTACCACAATTTTTTAGTTTTGGAATTTGAAGCAACCTATGATAAACAATTGATAAAACTTCAGGTATTTTTCCAATCATTCTTTTTTCAAGAATTTTTTTAACCAATTCTAACCAATGAATATGTTTTAGTGTCTTTATAATCCAAATGAAGAATTAAAGTGAATAGACAGGGGAAGCTGAGTTGTTTCCAGTGATTGAAGGGTTAATAATTAGAAGATGCAGATTTAAAGTGATTGACTAAAATTACAAGAAAGACATGAAAGAAAAATATTTTGTTCACAAGTGATTATAATTTAAAATACACTACCTGATAGGGTGGTGGTTATAGATTCAATCATTACCTTGGAAAAGAAATTGAAGGGATACCTAAAAGACAAACAATTGCAGGAATGTGGGGAAATAGTATGGGGGTGTTGAATGGCACTACGTAGGTTGCTCTTCAAAAGAATCTGAACTTCAAAGAAAAAGTCATGAGTAAAATGCCTTCTGTTTTCAGGAAACCATTGTATAATGGTGAGTAATTAAAATGTTTTCTAAGTCCTGACTAGTGTTGGCGCACCCTATATACTTGAGAGGATTCAGTAAATTTCCAGCAATAAATCATGGGGATAGAAAGCTCATGTAAATGGTAAATGTTTTAAAGTAAGTTTCAGTTCAAAGGTTTTTGCCAGTTCCTTTCTATTTGACATTCAGACGATCTGTATCTCAAATCCAATTGTAAACTTTCTGATAATGGATATTTTTATCAACATAATATTTTTCACAACAGCAAATACAATCCGAAACTTACTTAAACTGCATTATTTCATCCATTTGACACTCGCGTGCAGAACGATCGATTTATTTCAGGCAGGTTGAATCTTGCACAGAGGCATTTTGTTTTCAATTCTTCAATGAAGAATGTATTTCCAGGCAATCATTAACTTAGCATTCCAGCCCCAGTTGGTGCTTCATTATCGCTTGCATTGCCCGAATGCATCAACATTTCACGTAAAATTTTGCAATTTTAAACACCTATCTCCTGCACCCTTATATGAGGTGTTTTTAGAAATATCACAGAATATGCACTAGATAATATTGTACTGATTTTCGTGACTAATCCTGCATGACATTGTTTTCCTTCGGCTCTACTTTTGGGTTAGATACAATAACTGAGATTTTCTTGACATGGGAATGTGTGGATGGTAACCTGGTTGTCACAGCTTCACTTAGTCACTGGTTCTAGTGTAATAAAGTGCGAAGCTGGATGAACACAGCAGGCCAGGCAGCATCTCAGGAGCACAAAAGCTGACATTTCAGTCCTAGACCCTTCATCAGAAAAGGGGGATGGGGAGACGATTCTGAAATAAATAGGGAGAGAGGGGGAGACGGACTAAAGATGGATAGAGGAGAAGATAGGTGGAAAGGAAAGCTTGTGTGGGAAGGTGGAAGTATCGGAGGATGCTGCATTGTGTGTGGAGGTTGATGGGGTGGTATGTGAGGATGAGGGGGATTCACTTTTGGCGGTTGTTGTGGGGGCGGTGTGTGAGGGATGAGGTGCAGGAAATGTGGGAGACATGGTCAAGGGTGTTCTTGACCACTGCGACCACTGTGGGGGGGGTGATGTTGCGGTCCTTGAAGAACGAGGCCATCTGGGATGTACGGGAGTGGAATGCCTCATCCTGGGAGCAGATGCAGAGGGGGCAAAGGAATTGGGAATAGGGGATAGAATTTTTGCAGGAAGATGGGTGGGAGGAGGTGTATTCCAGGTACCTGTGGGAGTCGGTGGGCTTGAAATGGACATCGGTTTCTAGGTGGTTGCCTGAGATGGAGACAGAAGTCCAGGAAGGTGAGGGATATGTTGGGGATGGTCCGGGTGAACTTAAGGCCGGGGTAGAAGGTGTTGGTGAAGTGGGTGAACTGTTTGAGCTCCTCTTGGGAGCACGAGGCAGCGACAATACAGTCATCAATGTAACGGAGGAAGAGGTGGGGTTTAGGGCCTGTGTAGGTGCGAAAGAGGGACTGTTCCGCATAACCTACAAAGAGGCAGGCATAGCTGGGGACCATGCGGGTACCCATGGCCACCCCCTTTGTCTGTAGGAAGTGGGAGGAATCAAAAGAGAAGTTGTTGAGGGTGAGGACGAGTTCCCACCCCACCAACCTCCGGATACAATGCATCATCATCAGACACTTCCACCATCTACAATCCGACCCCACCACTCAAGACATTTTTCCAACTCCACCCTTGTCTGCCTTCCGGAGAGACCACTCTTTCCGTGACTCTCTTGTCTGCTCCACACTCCCCTCCAACCCCACCACACCCGACACTTTCCCCTGCAACCGCAGGAAGTGCTACACTTGCCCCCACACCTCCTCCCTCACCCCCATCCCACGTCCCAAGATGACTTTCTACATCAAGCAGATGTTCACCTGCACATCCACCAATGTTGTATATTGCATCTGCTGTACCCGTTGTGGCTTCCTCTACATCGGGGAAACCAAGTGGAGGCATGTTCACCTGCACATCCACCAATGTTGTATACTGCATCTGCTGTACCCGTTGTGGCTTCCTCTACATCGGGGAAACCAAGTGGAGGCTTGGGGATCGCTTTGCAGAACATCTATGCTCAGTTCGCAGTAAACAACTGCACCTCCCAGTCACAAACCATTTCAATGCCCCCTCCCATTCCTTACACGACATGTCCACCCTGGGCCTCCTGCAGTGCCATAATGATGCCACTCGTAGGTTGCAGGAACAGCAACTCATATTCCGCTTGGGAACCCTGCAGCCCAATGGTATCAATGTGGACTTCACCAGCTTCAAAATCTCCCCTCCCCCACTGCATCCCAAAACCAGCCCAGCTTGTCCCTGCCTGCCTAACCTGTTCTTCCTCTCACCTATCCCCTCCTCCCACCTCAAGCTGCACCTCCATTTCCTACCTACTAACCTCATCCCGCCCTCTTGACCTGTCTGTCCTCCCAGACTGACCTATCCCCTCCCTACCTCCCCACCCATACTCTCCTCTCCACCTATCTTCTCCTCTATCCATCTTCGGTCCGCTTCCCCCCTCTCCCTATTTATTTCAGAATCCTCTCCCCATCCCCCTCTCTGATGAAGAGTCTAGGCCTGAAATGTCAGCTTTTGTGCTCCTGAGATGCTGCTTGGCCTGCTGTGTTCATCCGGCTCCACACTTTGTTATCGCGGATTCTCCAGCATCTGCAGTTTCCATTATCACTGGTTCTAGTGTCATGTGCACTTCTCAACTTATTGCAAGTGGTGTGTGAATTGGCCATCACAGCAACATTCCAATGTCTTCAGCTGCTGAACTTGTTTGGAATAAAATATCCCAATTTTTGTCATTAATGTGAAAAATTTGTCACTAATGTAGTGCTAAGGTGCTACTTGATTGTTCGGAAATCAACTGCCATGACCCTTTACAATCTTTTAAGACTTTATATATTGCTCAACAATAATTGCCCACTGTTATGTTTGTAGTTAGGTGCATTGCTCCTTTAAGAGAGCAGGTCAGATGATCCAGAGGCAGGAGCTGGAGGGGCAGGCTTAGAATGACTGTGGAGATGAGGGAATGCACAATAATGTATTCCCTGTTCAGGTTTACCCTCTGAATGCCTCATGTTCTTTTTATAGCTTTAGTCAACCACGAACGCGACAACTGGCGACGAGGATGGGTTTCGACTCACAAGCTGTACGCAAACACTGTCTTGTTTGTCAGGAGGAAGGATGTTGCACAGACTCTAAAAACAGCATGGGATTAGGGAGGTAATGTCAAAGGAAACACTTGTGAGGGAACATCAGTCCACTAACACAGTCAGTGAGGGAGCCACCAAAACAGGCAGTGCTCACTGAGGGAACT
This sequence comes from Stegostoma tigrinum, assembly GCF_030684315.1. Lineage (NCBI taxonomy): Eukaryota > Metazoa > Chordata > Chondrichthyes > Orectolobiformes > Stegostomatidae > Stegostoma > Stegostoma tigrinum. Next base: position 46,003,809 of record NC_081361.1, on the reverse strand, counting down.
CAGGCTGCAGGTGGCTACCAGATTCAAGTGGTGGGAACATTTGACGAAGAGACAGAAAGTTAGACACTGTAAAACGAATGTTTTGATGAGCACTTAAAAGTGCATGAGGTGGGTGATGACATAATGGTACCGGTTTTCTTGAATAAATTTGGGAGCAAGAATTTCACAATTCTTAAGATTCACATTGTTCACGAGACCAGTAGATGGACAGATGTTACTAATGATTGTAGATGCCCACTCCAATACCTCTCAGCAGTTGTGGCTCAAACAGGACTGTTGTCATATACGGCACAGACTGAGGACAAACTGCACTGGAGGAGACACATAGACCAGCTGGTTGCTGCACCTCACCAATGAATGAATGTTCCTCAGAATACTGAGCCGGTCCAGATGGAACCAATGGGGTTACGAATCATGTGTCTCCAAACCAGGGTTGGCCATAGCCAGATTCACAGGGTAACAACAGCCAATCAGAGAGGGATGTACCTGAGGAACAACAGAAATTTCCAGAAGCCCGGGGACTACACTAGAAAAGGTTCCTGAGATGAGGAGATGGTCTTCTAAAAATTGCTACCCCAGAGAAACTGTTCATGTCAACATAGACTATGGAAGGGTGTTTTTCCATGGTTTTCATTGTAATATTCCTGACAGTGTACATATGTTAGCCACAATGCCTGTACTATAGTTATAATTATTGGATGTAGATTTATTGATAAAAGGGATGTAGAAATAAATGGGGAAGGGAGTTATGTACGTTGTGGTATGTGGCCACTTTAAGAGAGCGGGTCAGCTAGCACAGAGGTGGGAGCTAGAGGGGCAGTTTAAGAATAGCTGTGGAGCTGAGAGCATGCATAATAAAGTATTCCCTTTTCAAATTTACCCTCTGTCTACCTTATGTTCTTCTTATGGTTCCAGTCAGCCACAAACACAACACTCACAATAAATTCAAATCTGCCTTATGGCTAATTCACTTGCAAAGGACATGAATCTAGCCAAGTATGCACAGCACTCAGGATTGATTAAATTCACTGAAGTAGTTTGCATGAAGATGTGAATCATCATTATATTGCTAACAAGTTAAGATTTATTCCCTTAAAATATAACAATGTATTCCTGGCTGAAACAATTTCAGAATTATTTGAAAAGTTAGGAAAAGATGATGAATCATTCCAATCAAAGGATCACAGACCTATACAAATCATGTACCCAAAAGGTTGTTGATTAGCAGTTCCATGGAGTCTGTCAATACCACTCCAGTCAGACACCAGGAGATGAGTGGGATGTGGCTCAGCAATATTTCCTTCTTTGGAGATGTCTCAGTGTTGACTCTGGGTCAATGCAAAGAACTACAGTGTGAAGTTCATTTGTGCCAAAGCAGAACTGAAAGTATTAGTTATTGATGTGGGACATATGGTTTCTTCAGTAACACAGCAAGTTTGGAAACTCAGTAGGGGTGGGATGTTTCACTAATCACCACAATGTTGAAGTTGCAATGGTTTGTGTCGATGTGATCAACAATTATATTTTGCTGTGGTCATGGCATTCCATAGTCTGGAATCATGACATTTGTAAAGATGTAAGCATTTGATCTCATCAATCCCCAGTTCCTTCAGCATTAAAACAAAAGGAGCTTCACACATTACGTTGTGAAACATCTTTGACAAACAGGATGTTAGTAATTGTCAGAGTCTAAACTTGAATCTCTTCCCTTCCAACTTTGTAATTTTGATAACATTCATAATTGTAGGTATTAACACCTTCTGAAAAAAAATTTTCCAATTTGGCTGTCACTGTATATAACTAGTACTGGTTAGGGCCATATCATGGGATGTCACTGACTGGGCCAGCTTTTATTTTCCATCTTCAGTTACTCTTAAGAAGGTATTGGTGAGCTGCCTTCTTGAACCACTGAACTCTGTTTGGTATGGTAGGCCTGTAATGCCATTAGGGAGGGACTTTGAGGATTGTAACGCAGTGACACTGAAGCAGTAGCGATATGCTTCCTAGTCAGGATGGCGAGGGGCTTGGAGGGGATCTTGCAACTGGTGGTGTTCCCATGTATCTGCTGCCCTTATCCTTGGTGATAGTGACCATGGCTTTGGAAGATGCCGTGGTAAATTTCTGCAGTGCATCTTGTAGATAACACACACTGCTGTTACTGAGCATCAGTGATAGAAGGAGTCAACATTTGTGGACACAGTGCTAATCATGTGGGCTGCTTCGTACTGGATGGTGTCAAGCATTTTGAATGTTGTTAGAGCTGTACCCATCAAGGCAAGTGGAATCAGTTCCATCACACATCTGGCTTGTGGTTTGTAGATAGTGGTCAGGAGGTGAGTTACTCACTGTATGGCTCTTAGGCCCTGACCTGCTCTTGAGGCCACAGAATTTACATGGCTAGACGAGTTCAGTTTCTGGTTAGTGGTAACACCTAGGATATCAATAGTGGTGGATTGTGCAATTGTAATGCCATTGAATGTCAAGGGGCAAATGGTTAAATTGTCTCATGTTGGATTTGGCCATTATCTGGCACTTGGATGCCACAAATGTTACTTGCCGCTTGTCAGCTCAAGTCTGGATATTATGCAGGTCTTACTACATTTGGGCATGGACTACTTCAGCATCTAGGAACTGCAAATGGTGTTGAACATTGTGCAATCATCACGAAGCATCTCCCCATCTGACTTTATGATGGAAGGAATGTCATTGATGAAGCAGCTAAAGATGGTTAGGTTTAGGACACTACCCAAAGGAACTCTAACAGACAGCTGAGATGACTGACCTCCAATAATCACAACCATCTTCCTTTGACTCCTATGAGTGGAGATTTTTGCTTTGAATCCCAGAATCTAGTTCTTTTATAACTACACTCAGTCAAATGCAGTCTGATGGCAAGGGCAATCAATATCACCTCACTTCCAGAGTTCTGAACTCTTTTGTTCGTTTTTGAATCAAGATTGTAATAATGTCAGAAGTTGAATGACCTTGGCAGAACACAAATTGGACATCAGTGAGCAGATTATTGCTAAGCAAGTGCCGCTTGATTGTTGAGTCGTTGTAGACGACCCCTTTTATCACTTTACTGATGATGGAGAATTGACTGATGGACTGATGGGGACATACTGACCTGATTGAATTTGTCCTGCTTCCTGTGTACAGGACATACCTGGGCAATTTTCCACATGGTCAGGTAGGTACCAATGTGGTAGTTGCTTTACTACAGTTTGGTTAAGTGTGCAGCTCATCCTGGATTATTGCAGGAATGTTGTCAGGGCTCATAGCCTTTGCAGTATCCAATACCTCCAACTATTCCTCAAATATCACATGGAGTGAATCGAATTTGCCAAAAAGTTGCATCTTTGATACTGGGGATCCAAGATAACTCCTTCCTGACTCTAAGTCACTATGCCACCACCTCTACTAGGTGTGCAGCGCAGGACATACACAAAAATGGTGATAGTTGTGACTGAGACTTTGGCCGTGAGGCATGGCTCCAAGACCATGGCTACATCAAGCTATTGCTTGATAGTCTGTGAAGTAGCTCTCCTAATTTAGCACCAGCACTTAAAAATATTGGTAAGGAGGACTTTGCATGATCAACAGCATTGTCATTTCTGGTGTCCAAGTCAATGTCATGTGATCCATCCAAGTTCCTTACTTTTTTGAGACCTTGTCATATTTTTAATACAACTTGAATGGCTCACTAAGTAGTTAAGAGTGAACTACATTGGTGTGAGTCTGGAGTCAATTTGGTCAAACCAAGGAAAGCAATTTTCTCTCCCTAAAGCAAATGGTGCAATAACTGAGTATTACATGTGCCCCTGATGCCAATGCCCACAGTATTTCTAATATGATTCACAGCTCATTTCCAGCTAAACATAGGCGCACACTTTCTGCCAGCCACAGTGGGACACCAGCTTCAGAGAAACAGGCACTGTGCAGCCAAATTTCTTAACTTCTAAATCCATATTCATGCAGCTATTGACCTCTGATGACCATACAGCAACATTTGTTTATACAGCAGCTTTAATCAAGCAAAAACTTCCAGGAGTTTCACAGTAACCGAGAGAAATTGAAGAATTCAGTGATACAGAGGGATCTGTGTATCTAGGTACGTGAATTACAAAATGTAACGTAATATTTTACATGCATCAGCAAGTAATACAGAAATCAAAATAAATGTTACATAAGGAACAAAATATAAAATTAGGGATGTTTTACTACAGCAGTAGAGGACGTAGGTGAGACCACACTTTGAATATTGCATAGCTTTGGTTTCCATATTTCGATATAGCTAGTTTCGGTGATTTGGCATAATCTGGCAAAGGGAGTATAATCTGGATAAATGTGAAATTGTCAGGAAGAATGAAACAGCACAATATTATTTAAATGAAGAATGACTGAAGAAGTCCAACATGCAGAATGATCTAGGTATTCCACTGCACGTGTCACAAAAAAAAATAGAATTCAGATACAGCATGCAATCCAGAAGAATTCCTTATTATGAGAGGAATTGAACATGAAGATACGAATGCTACACTTCAGTTATACAGAGCATTGTACAACCACATCTTGAATACCTTTTGAAAGTTTGTTGTCCTTATTTGAGGTAGGATGTGAATGCATTGGAAACAGTGCAGAGGACGTTTAAAAGGTTGATAACTGGAATACGTAAATTGTGTATGAGGGTAGGTTGGACAGATTGGATTTATTTTTAATTTACTTTGGAACAGTGAACTGTGACTTTCTCGAAGTCTGTAAGATTCTAAATGATCAGGACAAGGTGTATGTGGAAACGTTGTTTCCTCTTGCGGGTGATTCCGGAAAGACTGTTTAAATGTAAGGGTCACCTTTCTACACCAGACATAAGGAGGACAATTTCCTCTCTTCAGCTTGCACAACTTTGGAATTCTCTGCCTCAGAAGGGGGCAATAGATTTTTAAGAAAGAGGTAGATAGATTCCATTGCCTATCAAGATCCTACGATTAATGACAGTAGATGGGAATGTGGAATTTGAAACACAAGCAGATCAGCATGATTTTATAGAATGGCAGAGCAGGCTTGAGGAGCTGAATGGCCTGCTTTTAGTCCTAATTCATATGTTCATATTTACCCATTACATTGCATTCTAACCTTGCTTCCCAATTGTTCGGTTCCTTTTCATAAAACATTTTTTTCCTACCCTCCTTATCTTTATTCTTCTGTTATTTCCATCCAGCCACCAACTATTTCAAAATGCCTAGCCACTTTGCCTCTCACTTCTCCATCTCCCCTGCACCATTTTTTACTTTAAATCAATTTTATAAATTTTATCATTAATTCTTCAAGTTATTAAAAATAAGTTGATTTATTTACCCCGCTATTTCAAATTTCTCAATCATCATTTTCATGCCCCAGCTATTAACTAGTTCTTCTATCTATTCCATTCACACTTGGTTCTATTCATACGCTTATTTTAAATACAAAGTCCCCTCTTCAATTTCTGATTTCTCACTGTTTCCTCAAATAAAAAACAGTTCAGTTGCACAATCTTGCATCAGAACTGTTTTATTTCTTGTTTTAAGGTGTTAGCTTTGTCTCAGTGACAGTCAGGTCACCTCGAACTCTGGTAGGTATACATTTGAGCCCCACTCAAATAACATTTAAATGCTGTATTGTAGAAGTGCTGCACTGTCAGAGATGTTTAATTTTAATGTGATGTGATGTCAAAAATGCTATAGAAATACAGGCTCTTTTGTATAAAAATGATTTTTGGAGGTACAGTTTCTATTTCATATTCTAACCAACTTCATAATCTAATAAAAATAAAATACTGCAGGTGCTGGAATTCTGAAATAAAAATAGAACATGCTGAAGAAACTCAGCAGGTCTGGAAGCATCCTCTAGCTTGAGAAGTAGGGTTAATGTACAGTTCTGAAGAAAAGTCATATTGTTCTGGAAGTCTTCACTCTGTTTCCTCCCCACATATGGTGCCAAACATGTTGAGCTTCTCCAATGCATGGCTGCTTTTATTTCAACGTTGTACTCTAGTGCACCATTCCTTTCCTGCCTACTTAGCTATTCATTTTCACCTACTCCACTTGTGCTCTGTCATTATCCTTGCTTCTCTCCCACTGCTTTCATCAGTCTCACCTACTACTTGGAGGACTGCAGACGTTCTGTCCACAACGGCTTATTACAAATGATGAAGGGTCTAGGCCCGAAACGTCAGCTTTTGTGCTCCTCAGATGCTGCTTGACCTGCTGTGCTCATCCAGCTCCACACTTTGTTATCTTTATTACAATACGACCCTCTGTTACGTAGCATAGCATAACATTTATATCCCTACCATCCATGTAATGATACTTTAAAAAGCACCAGAGATCTAATAAGAAGCAACACACACACACACACACAGAGACACACACATACACAAATAGGCATTTTCACATATTGCGGTACCAATAAATTATTTGGTAAATCACTCACACTGATGTTAAGTATTGTTACAAAGTACATTTGTGCCACCTAGTGTCCAAAAATATTAGTTATTTGTCGAGGGTGTTTTTGATTCAACTTGGTTCATTTACATCACTAACATAGAAGATAGGAGCAGGAGTAAGACATTTGATTCCTCAAGCTTACTCCACCTAATGTCGATATTAAAGGACCTTTTTATGATTTGATGTGCCGTAATTCATCAGACTCCCTGGAATATAGTTCAGGATAGGAAATGCTCCACTTAAGGGCATCACCTCATTATTATTGTGTCAGAAGTCACAGGACACCAGGTTTTGGTCCAACAGGTTTATTTAAAACCACAAGTTTTCGAAGTGCTGCTCCTTCATTGGGTGAAGTGCTTCACCTGCCAAAGGAGCAGTACTCCGAAACCTTGCGCTTTTAAATACACCTGTTGGACCATAACCTGGTGCCATGTGACTTCTGACTTGGTCCCCCTCAGTCCAATACCGGCATCTCCACATCATTACTATTATTGGTATTCTACCAGCTGGAGAGGTGACCAGATGGCTTAGAATTGTGATCAGAGCTAATGGGAACTGCAGATGCTGGAGAATCCAGGATAACAAAGTGTGGAGCTGGATGAAAACAGCAGGCCAAGCAGCATCTCAGGAGCACAAAAGCTGACGTTTCGGGCCTAGACCCTTCATCAGAGAGGAGGATAGGGAAAGGGTTCTGAAATAAACAGGGAGAGAGAGGGAGGCGGACCGAAGATGGATGGAGGAGAAGATAGGTGGAGAGGGGAGTATAGGTCAGTCTGGGGAGGACGGACAGGTCAAGGAGGCTGACCTATCCCCTCCCTACCTCCCCACCTTTACTCTCCTCTCCACCTATCTTCTCTGCTACCCATCTTCGGTCCGACTCCCCCTCTCTCTCTATTTACTTCAGAACCTTCTCCCCAGCCCCCTCTCTGATGAAGGGTCTAGGACCGAAACGTCAACTTTTGTGCTCCTGAGATGCTGCTTGGCCTGCTGTGTTCATTCAGCTTCACACTTTGCTATCTTGATTTAGAATTGTGGCCAAATTCAGCCTATCGGGTGTAATTCTCACTTCTAATGATCCTGTGAGACATGTGCAATGTCAGTAGCTGAGAAGGTGGTTGCAACTGTGCATTCAAACAACATGTCTTTATTAGCACATCTTTCCATCTTTATCCATTGTCTGATCAGGTTGTACTTCCTAGGTATCTGAAAGGATAAAGACTGATATAGTGTATGAGGACTGGAGATGAAGGTAAAAAGTGTATATTTTCACCACTCAGCATCAGTACCTTCTCTCTGCCTAAAGGCAGACCTTTGTCTCACAGTAGATAATCTACATCTTTTTATTCTGTGCCAGGCTTTTAATTCACCAATAACTTCCTCTTATCCTTAAGCTATCCAGCATTATTATTCTCTTCCTTCCTTTTTCCATTCTTCTTGAAACCTGTTTTCATATAAAGGAGGTACGGTGATTAAGTTTGCAGATGACACCAAAATTGGTGCTGTAGTGGTCAGTGAAGAAGATTATCTCAGAGTACAACAGGACCTTGATTAGATGGGCCATTAGCTGAGGAGTGGCAGGTGGAATTTAATTTAGATAAATGTGAGATGTTGCATTTTGGTAAGACAAAGCAGGGCAGGACTTAAAAAGTTAATGATAGGGCACTGGGGAATGTTGCCAAACAAAGAGATCGATAGTGCATAGTTTCTTAATTAGTCATAACACTGAATATAGGAGTTGAGTTGTCATGTTGTGGCTGTACATGACATTGGTGAGACCACTTCAGGCTTACTGCATACATTTCTGGTCTCCTTTCTATAGGAAGGATGTTGTTAAATTTGAGAGGGTGCAGAAAAGATTTACAAAGATACTGCTTGAACTGGAGGCCTGAGCTGTGGGAATAGATTAGGGCTTTTTTCCCTCTGAGCATTGGAGGCTGAGGGTGACTTTACAGAAGCTTATAAAATCATTAGGGGCATGGATAGTGTGAATAACAAAGTGTGGGGCTGGATGAACACAGCAGGCCAAGCAGCATCTTAGGAGCACAAAAGCTTTTGCTGCCTGGCCTGCTGTGTTCATCCAGGCCCAAACTTTGTTATCCAGCATCTGCAGTTCCCATTATCTCTGGATAGGGTGAATAGTCAAGTCTCTTCTCAGGTTAGGGAAGTCCAAAACTAGACGGCATAGGTTTAAGGTGAGAGGTTTATAAAATCATGAGGGGCATGGATAGGGTGAATAGCCAAGGTTTTTTGCCTCAGGTAGTGGGATCCAAAACTAAAGGACATAGGCTGAAGGTGAGAGGGGAAAGATTTAAAAAGGATGTGAGGGGTAATTTTTTCACTCAGAGGGTGTTGCATGCACGGAAAGTACGGCCAGAGGAAGTGGTGAAGGCCGGTACAATTACAACTCTTTTTTTTATTCATTCATTGGATGTGGGCATCGCTGGCAAGGCTAACATTTATTGCCCAGAGGGCAGTTAAGAGTCACACACAATGTTACGGATCTGGAGTCACATGTAGGCCAGACCAGGTAAGGATGGCAGTTTCCTTCCCTAAATGACATTAGTGGACCAGATGGATTTTTTTTCACTGACAGTCAACAATGGACTCATGGTCATCATTAGGCTAATTCCAGATTTTTATTGAATTCAGATTTCACCATCTGCCATGGTGAGATTCAAACCTGGGTCCCCAGAACATTACCTGCATCTCTGGATGAACAGCCCAGTGATAATACCAGTAAACAATTGCCTCCCCTAAAACTTAAAAGACATTTGGATTGGCATGTGTGAATCGGAAGGGTTTAACGGGATATGGGCCTGGGATATCTGATCGGGTAGATGAGTTAGACTGAAGTTGCATGACCCTGTAATGCATATTCTTAAGATGTGCTGTGCCCTGGTTCAGTCTCTTCTAAATATCATTCAGCAAATATCTTTACTTGTTCCTTTCCAGAGAGGTTCATCATTTGGTACTTTCTCTAAACCTTCATTTTAAAGCCAGTTAGCACATTGGTCTTGTCTTAAGATTCTGGTTTCACATCCATACAAAACAACACATCAAAACAAACATTTTAAAAATAATTTCTCAATTGTTAATTCAGCTTTGCAGTTAAGAATTGTCTGCTCTTAGTAAATACAACATTTTCTATTGCTGTCCCTATCTGCATTTATTTCTACCTTTCATCTGTAGATATTATTCTTTGTAAATACTTGAATTTAGATTAAATTACCTACAGTGTGGAAACAGGCCCTTCAGCCTAACAAGTCCACACTGCCCCTTGCAGCATCCCACCCAGACCCATCCCCCTATAACCCACACATCCCTGAACACTACAGGCAATTTAGCATGACCAATCCATCTAGCCTGCACATCTTTGGACTGTGGGAGGAAACGGAAGCACCCAGAGGAAACCCACGCAGACACAGGGAGAATGTGCAAACTCCACACAGACAGTTACCCGAGGCTGGAATCAAACCCGAGTCCATGGTGCTGTGAGGCTGCAGTGCGAGCCACTGAGCCACCGTGCCCCCTTAAATCTTGTACCTTTTCCAGCTTCTCTTCCTTCTACAAATACCGTTAAAACTCAGGGCGATGTTGAGATTTGAACATCCATTTTGTCAATGTTCTTATATATTGTTACTATGTTGTAAGATTCTGTGTTTGCTGCAAGTGCTTTGTCATCTGTAAATTCAACTGATATTACTATTCGCCCCCTCTATTCTTGAAACAAGCTTCTAAATCTTTGATCATTGTTACTGCACAGATAGTGACGAGGATTTTTCATAAACAGCACTTGTGGAACTCACCTTCAAATTACATACGGCTCAACTCCTCATTCACTACCCCGACTGTTGCTGTTTGTTCCGTGACGGATTTCTTATGAATTATTGATTGATCTCTACAGTCTATTCCATGCCTTTCAGCACTGTCAAGAACTCAATCAAGTCAAGTGATGAAATAAACACAGAAAATGCTGGAGAAACTCAACTGGGCTAGTAGCATTTGTAGAGGAAAAAGCAGTTTCCATTTCGAGTCCGGTGAGCCTTCATCAGAACTGCTGACATGCTTTTTCAAAATCTACAGAACAAATAATCCCCATTCAAACTCTAAAGGTGACAACTTGTAGAATGCAAACATCAGCACTTCAATTGGTTGCAACAATCTGAAGTTGGTTTTCTGCCTCCATGTGAATGTTTTAAATAATGCATTTAAGGTTACAGTGGCAGATCCTCATTCATTTGTGAAACGAACCCAAATTACATTGATGACTGGGTATTATTCAGCATGGAGCTTAAGCACAGCGAGACAGAGAGAGAGAGAGAGAGAGAGAGAGAGAAACGGGAAAAGACAAGAGAAAGAGGAAGAGTGAGAAAAGGAAGAGAAACAGACAGGGCGGAAAAGGAGTGAGTGAGATAACCAAAGCAGGAGAGAGTGAGAGTTCCCATTATCTCTGAGAGTGAGACCCAGGATAGGAAAGGAGAGAGAAAGAGAACTGGAAAAGGCAGAGATAGAGCCAGAGCAGAAGAGAGAGAGACTGCAAGAGAGAGAGAGAAGGAAAGTAAGAGAGAGGAGGAAAGGACACAGAGAGAGATAGAGCTAGAATAGGTAAGGAGAGAGATAGTGCTAGAATAAATAAGGAGAGAGAGCAAGAGGAATAGACAGAAGTAGAAAGGGAAAGGAGAAAGAGATGGAGCAAGCAACGGAGTGGGAATGGAGAGAGTGCGAGATGAAGAAAGGAGAGATGGAAAACCAGAGACAGAAAGGAAGAGAAACATTGAAACCTGTGGATGTATAATTGCCTATTTATTTCTGTTATATTCAGTGATATATTTGCTTTGCAAATAATTTTAAGAATGCACAGTGCTCACGTGTACTATACAGCTTTTCAACTTGTACATCACATTTTCTAGACACCTAACTCCAGCTTTAATATTGAGAACCCATGAATAATCTTAAAGTTGCTTCATTTAAATAAGCAGTTGTCAAGAACAGAACCAAAATGTTGAATGAGGGAGTAAAGGCACAGTGGTTACAGTATTTGAGCTGCAGGGATGGTCAGCAGAGCGCATTGTTCACATGATATTGTTAACTGTATTATTTGAACCCTCAGATGTGCATCTGCCATTGATACTATCTGTGTTGTTAAGTAGAGTTTAAGCATGCTAGTGGTGCAGTGGTAGTGTCCCTACTCCTGGACCAGGAGACAGAGGTTCAACCCCACCAGCTCCAGAGGTGAGGAATAACATCTCTGGGCAGTTTGAAACAAAAAGCAGAGCTTAAGCAACCTAATGGCACAGTGGTAATGTCCTTACCTCTGAGCCAGGAGACATGGGTTCAAGTCCCACCTGCTTCAGACATGTGTCGTAACATCTCTGAATAGGTTGATTATAAAAAAAGGCAGAAATTGGTGGGCCTTTATGGTGCTGTTGTAAGTGCTCTTTTCTCTGAACCAGGAGGTGTGGGTTCAAGCCCCACCTCCCTCAGGGCGTGGAATAACATCTCTGAACATGTTCATTAGGAAAATATATCAAGCAGAATTTGAAAGAAATGTTGTCTCACCCTCACCATCTAGAAACTGCATCATGCTTAAGTACATTCAATCTGCAAATAGCTCGAGATTTACTATGGGCAACTTTAGCAAAGCCATTCTCTGTGAGACTAAGGATTGTGATTCATCTGTAGTTGCTGCAGGTCTGTCTGACACCTTTATGTTTGAAGTGTGGTCATTTTAACCACAACTCTCAAGAATGCTGCCTACTTTCCAGCAAAGGAGATCATTAAACTGTGACGTTAGATGCCACTTCCATGTTTGTGTAGTTCAGCTCAAATTCCTTGTTACTGCAAGTCTTAATGTTTGTTGAGCAGTGTATAATCTTTTAAAACTCAAACAATGAGGGACCTTTGACTAACTCATCAAAGACAGGAGGCCAAGAGCATCAGGAATGGGCTGGGAGATGTCCAACTTACAGAAGTACAGATCACAATTATCTTTAGCCCAACGGAACATCTGTTTACTTCTGTTGATGAGTACTTCAGCATCTGTTGATTTCAGGGACAACATTAGTGACAGCAGCACCAAGCACCTTCTTGATCCCTCCATATATAGTCTGTGAATTTCTATTGTCACAGGCAATTTGGATTTCCTGCTATAAGTTGATTTGGTGTTTATTTGCACATTATCTCTCTCTATCTTTTGCATGGGTTTCTTGGCCGGTTTAAGGTCATGTGGTTTTTACTTAGCCATTAATTTACATTGTGCGTCATGTAGACTTTGTTTTTTGCATTGAAGACAGGTGTTGTTACAGCTGCATAGGTCTTAAACTTGATGCACAGCCAGATACAGAACAAGGCCTCATACTCAAAATGCATTGTCTGACCTGGCTTGTCATCTCTAGTGTACTGAGGGAACTGATAAAGCATTTATTTATCTTTGGGCTGTGATTTGAGAGAAATTCAGGAATTTGCATATTAATCTTTTCGAACTGATTAAATATTTAATAGCCATTTTAAATTGCTCAACATCACATCAGTTCTATGACCCTTTGATCTTTTGTTTATAAATTCTGCATCCGATGCCACCTCTCTCACTGATACCTGAAGAAGGAGTGAGACTCCAAAAGCTCATGCCTTCAAATAAACCTGCTGGAATATAACCTCATATCATGTCATTTTTGACCTTCACCACCTCAGTACAACACCAGCATCTCCATATCGTGACTTCAACATGTACAAATTTACGTGGCACTTTACTGCCCTCACCAAAGGCTGTTATCCAGAGGAAGGAGGGAAAACCAAGGTTAGGCCCTAATCAGTTGGAGGAGTTGCTAAGAGGTACAAATTTCAGAGAAACCTCGGTTGTCAAATGGGAATCCAGGCTGGATTTTAGGTGTAATTTACTCCCTTAACTATTAACTCTTGACATTGTTGTTGATGTTAACAGGACTTCTCACAACAGTACTCTCTTCTCCCTGGCACTGTTCATAATAGCTGCAGCTTGATTGATAATGTGTATCATTAAAAATATGGCTTGGCCAATATCGTTATCCAAAGCTTTCTTTTCAAAGAACAATCTATAGATGATGTCCGACCATTGGAAGCACAGTTGCTTTCTCCCCTTTAGATGCTAACCATGGGACGTGGAACCCCGAAGGAGATTAGATATATGTACACAGGCCAGGAAATGAACAATGCAATGTACCTTTCACAGAATACCACACTAGGTGGGCAATACCCACATCCATTGGGTCATGTACGCACTAATTATTTTAAACTATTGAAATATTTTTGGGTAACTGCAACAGTGGTATTCTGTGCCACCTGAATTTTGATCTGATTGGTTCCAGATGATGTCACTCATAGATGCACAATCCAGCTTCTTCTCTCAGGGCTTTAGTACACTGAGCGATCTCGAAACTTACAAGAAACAGCTTGCAGAGCGGGTTTGTGTGAAGCTTGTAAAATGCTCCTGTATTTTCATTCTGGACTGAGCACATTAACTCTGTTTTTCTCTGCGCAGATGCTTCAGGCCTGCTAAACTTCTCCAGCACTCTCTATGTTTGTTTTAAATGCCTTTATTTGGTGATCCATCATTCTTGTTTTTCCACAAGTAAAACAAACCCAGTCTGACAATCCTTTTTGATTAAACATGCCCACGCTGTTAAGGTATCATCTACACAAATCAGTCCTGAATTGAAATGCTGGGGTCACACTGGGAGGCAGAAAAGGCTGTTATGGAAATCTGACTAAATGCTTAAAGCTGCACCTCCCCTTTAAACTGTTGGAAATTTTTTGCAGTGAGTGAAGCCTAAGCAGCCAAACTTTGAGGCCTGAATGATGTGTTGATAAATTTTGTGGATAACTAGGTGTTGTTTAAATGTAAAAAGTCTATGGATGAAGCAGTTCCATTCTGTTAATCCCAGGTCTCACATATTATTATCTGAATGGCAATTCATTGGGAAAGGCGGAGGTGCAACAAGGCTAGTGTGTCCTCATACACCAGTCACTGAAAACAAGTATACAAATGGAGCAGGCAGTGAAGAAGGCAAATGGTGTGTTGCCAGCTACAATGTGAGGACTCAAATATAGGAGCAGGGATGTCTTGCTATAGAATCTTGTACAGGGCCTTGATAACAACTGTAGTATTATGTTCGCTTTTGGTCACCTTACCTAAGGAAGGAAGTTCTGTCTACGAAGGGAGTGCAACAAATGACAGAATTAACTGGAATGACAGGACTGACATACAAAGAGAAATTGTACCGATTAGGACTATGTTCACGATTCATAGAAACTGATTAAATTCTAACAGGTCTAGACATAGTAAATGCAGAAAGGATGTTCTCAATGACCAGAGATTCCAGAACCTGGGGTCATAGCCAAAGGTTATGGGCAGGACTGAGAAGAGGAGAAATTTCTCCACCCAGAGTGCTGAGCCTGTGGAATTCTCTCACAGAAAGTGATTCATGGCAAAACATTAAATGTTTTGAAGAAGGAATCAGACATAGTTCTTAGGGTATGGGACAAAAGCAGGAACAGGATATTGTATAGAATGATCAGCCATGACCATATTGAATGGAGGAGCGGGATCAAAGTGCCAAATGGCCAACCCCTGTTCCTATTTTCCATGTTTTTATCTCCCCCTACCTCAACACCCCACCATACCTCCAGATCCGGGCTCAGATTTGTTGTCAGATGCCAAAATGGGGTCACAATGTGAAAACGTTTGGGAAGTAAGTGTTGTAAACCTTCTTTAATCCCACTTCACTGCCTCAAAATTCTTTTTATAACACAGGAATGCCACAGTATCTTTTGTCTTAGCTTACCAAGATTTTAGCCAGGCAAATTCAGTATCACTTCTCTCACTTTCAATTTGATTTGTCTAGAAATAAAGCCCACTGCAAGGGTTCCCATTTTTGTGGACAGGCTTTAGTGATTGATGTATTTGCATTCGCAGCTCGCCTTGCTCCTCTGCTCATCAGATGCTCACACCTTCCAGATAATAAGTGCCCCCTCCCTTTCTTCTTGCCCAAATATACTTCATCCTGTCATCAGGTCTGAAGAAGAGTCATGCGGACTTGAAATGTTAACTCTGTTTCTCTCTACACCTCAGATGCTGCCTGACCTGCTGAGCTTCGTCAACATTCTATTTGTTTCACTTTGTCTTACCTCTGAGTTAGAAACATAAACCTAGATCAACAATGCAAGCTACAGCATGGTAAGACTCACTGCAATTCAGCAACAATTGGAGAAGAATGTCACAGAAAGTCTTGTGGCGTAGTGGTAGTGTTCTCACCTCTGACCAAGGGGGCTGAGTTCTTGCCCTCCCCGCCCTGGAATAGAAACGTTATGAAACAACCAGGATAAATGTTCAGTGTCAATCTTCCAATTGTGGTGGAGGAACACAGCAGGTCAGGCAGCATCAGAGGAGCAGAAAAGTCGAGGTTGGCTTTCCTGCTCCCCTGATGCTGCCTGACTCGCTACGTTCCTCCAGCTCCACACAGTGTTATCTCTGACTCCAGGATCTGCAGTCTCTGAGGGTAAAGAGGGTCGTATAGCGCACTGGACTCGGAGACCAAATACAAGTCCCACCTGCTTCCAAAGGCGTGTTAACAACACCCTTGAACAGGTTGCTTAGAAAAATATCAAAAATACCCAAAAGAGCACGGATGAGAAATGTATGGAAGGAGCAGGCAGTGGAGCTAGTTTTGTTTGGAATTATGCTCGGCATAACCTGGTTGTCCTGTTTCCGTGCTGCACAGCTCGACATCAACCTTCAGTTGCTGTGAACCGACACAGCGCTCACGCTTCACCTGGGCAGGTCTCGGGGGCGCTTATGCGCGTACGCGGCGTGCACGCGCTTGGGGCGGTGCGCAGGCGCAGAGTGGAGCGGGTCTTCCCTCCACCTCTGACCCCCCCCCCGCACCAAGACCGCCCCGTGCGGAAGCGGTGGCCTCGAGTTCAGTGAGTGACGGTTGGAAGCTGCTCCGTGTTGTCTCTCCTCTGCCCGGCGACATGTCCAAGAACACCAGCGCCGACAAGTTCCGTCGGGTTAATGTCGATGACTACGACGAGAACAACTACGTGGACGAAGAGGAAGGAGGCGAGAACCAGCTGGGTCCCGACGAAGTCGAAGTGGACGCTTCCATCAGGCAATATCCTTCCTGAGTTCGGGCCGCGGGCGTCGGGTGGGGAAGATGGAGGTGGGGAAGCGGCGGTACCGGGGCTCTAGGCCCTCGGGCCAACTCAGGAATGAACAGTACCTGAGGATGCAGTCCCAGAGAGAGCGGTACCGGGGCTGTACAGTCCGGGTGGCCCGCTTCCTTACAGACTCTGAACTGTTCATTCACTCAGTAGGAAGTCCCTGCCTGACGGCTGCACCCGCTGCATTTTCTTGTGATCTGGGCGTGGTGTTTTTTTTATAATTTAACTTGCATTGCAACCGTTTAAACATTATCTGAACACCTTAATTATTTGAACTTCTGCATTTAATGCGATTGGTTTATTTATTTTTGAAATGTTTCCTTTACCGGCGAGATTTAGCTCTAAGAATCTCTTGTATTTGCATAGTGTCAGTTGCATTCTAGGGTGGGACACAAATGCTGAAGCTTTGGCCCCTCTCGGAAGAACCTGGCTGAAGGTTCAGTCCCGAAGTAGGCTAGGATGTCGGTTAGTTTAAGATCAAGGCAGTGGCAGTTTGCCTCAGCTAAACAGGGGATTCGTAGAACAGACAGGCGTGAGGATATGAAGAAGTTTAAAGATGACAATTTTATTTTGCTTTCGTGAGCGTTTCAGTTCATATTTACGGAGGGTGGATATTACGGGAGTGTACTGTTAAATGCAGGCTGGGACTTGGATATTTGTGGACTGGAATTCTTGCAGGTTGTAATTCAGGAGACAGTTGAGGATTGGATTGGATGAATCAGGCTAAGGGTTGCATTAAGCAAAAGGTCAGAGTGCTTGACAGAATATCAAACCACAGAAGGACACATTCGGACAAGTGACCAAAAGCTTGTTTGATTTGACAGGCTTTCAACAACATCTTAAAGGAAGAACTAAAGACGTGTAAGAAGGGTATTTCAGATCCTGGAGCCTGAAGGCATGGTTGCGAGTGGTAAAGCAGTGAAAATCAGGAATGAGCAAGATGTGTGGTAGAATTGTTCAAGTGGAAAAGGGCAAGAAGCATGGCTGTGGAGGGAGTTGAAAACAAGAAGATTTTTAAAATCAGGGAATACCTGAATGGGAATCATTTTAAGTCAGTTCAAACCATAAGACATAGGAGTGGAAGTAAGGCCATTCGGCCCATCAAGTCCACTCTGCCATTTAAATCATAGCTGATGGGCATTTCAACTCCACTTCCCTGCACTCTCCCCATAGCCCTTGATTCCTTCTGAGATCAAGAATTTGTCGATCTCTGCTTTGAAGGCATCCAATGTCCCAGCCTCCGCTGCACTCCGTGGTAATGAATTCCACAAGCCCACCACACTCTGGCTGAAGAAATGTCGTCTCATTTCAGTTTTAAATTTACCGCCTCTAATTTTAAGGCTGTGCCCATGGGTCCTAGTCTCCCCTCCTAATAGAAACAACGTCTTAGCGTCTACCCCTTCTAAACCATACATTATCTTGTAAGTTTCTATTAGATCTCCCCTCAACCTTCTAAACTCTAATGAGTACAATCCCAGGATCCTAAGCCGTTCATCATACTTTAAACCTACCATTCCAGGGATCATCTGTGTGAATCTCCGCTGGACACGCTCCAGGGCTAGTTTGTCCTTCCTGACCTGTGAGGCCCAAAATTGGACACAGTATTCTAAATGGGGCCTAACTAGAGCTTTATAAAGCCTCAGAAGCACATCACTGCTTTTATATTCCAACCGTCTTGAGATAAACGACAACATTACATTCGCTTTCTTAATTACGGACTCTACCTGCAAGTTAACCTTTAGAGAATCCTGGACCAACACTCCCAGATCCCTTTGTACTTCTGCTTTACGAATTTTCTCACCATTCAGAAAATAGTCCATGCCTGTATTCTTATTTCCAAAGTGCAAAACCTCACATTTATTCACATTGAATTTCATCAGCCATTTCCCGGACCACTCTTCTAAACTGTCTAAATCTTTCTGCAGCTTCCCCACCTCCTCAGTACCACCTGCCTGCACACCTATGTTTGTATCATTGGCAAACTTCGCCAGAATGCCCCCAGTCCCTTCATCCAGATCATTAATATATAAGGTGAACAGCTGTGGCCCCAACACTGAACCCTGCGGGACACCACTCGTCACCTATTGCCATTCCGAAAAAGAGCCTTTTATCCCAACCCTCTGCCTTCTGACAGGCAGCCAATACAGCAAACAGGTGATAAGTAAGTGGGATAACAAGGTGTAGAGCGTCTGGTTTTCTGAAGAAGGGTTTTGAGCCAAAACGTCAGCTTTCCTGCTCCTCTGCTCCTTGGCCTGCTGTGTTCATCCCACTCTACACCTTGTTATCTCAGATTCTCCAGCATTGGCAGTTCCTGCTATCATAAGTAAATGGGACGTAGGTTAGCAAATGGGCAGTTGTGTTTTTGATGAGTTCAAGTTTGAAGACATTGCAAGGTCGGAAGCTCACCAGTGTGGAAAGATTGGTAATAAATATACAACTAACTAAGGCATCAACTAGATTTCATCGGTAGATGAAATGAGGCATGTTTAGGACAGGTGATGTTACAACCATGTAAGTGGCAGTTTTGGCAGTAGAGAGGATGTAGGGTCAGAAGTTCAGATCAGGGTTGTTTGTAATGGCAAATTTGTGAACGTTCCAGCTTCAGACTGTGCCCACAAGCAGGTCATTGAAGGGAGATTACGGCATTTTTTTTTGATGGCAGTAAATAAAGATCAAGAATGTAAAGCGTGAGGAAGGTGATAATTAAAGGGTGCTGGATGTCGTCTTCAAACATGTTTTTAAATGATATGTCACTGCGTAGATGTGAAATTGGAAGGAGCCAAAGATGGAGATGTCAGGTTCGGTTTGGAAACCTGTCCAGTATTAGCTTAGTTCACAGATTGCAGTTGACATTGACTTGATTTGACTATAAACAGAAAGTGCTGGAGAAACTCAGCAGGCCTGACAACCTCTGTGGGAAGGAAGCAATTAATATTTTGAGTCCAGTAGAACTATTCTTTGGAACACTATTATATAAGAATTCCACTTTTTTGGTATTGTGCTTTTACGTTAGCATTGACTTGGTTTTATTCCATAGTGTGGAATTAGCTAATTCAAGTTCCATCATTTTTTGGTCACTTATATCTAGTACAATAACTTTGGGTTTTCAGCCTTGACAAGATTTTCACCTTCAATCCAACCAACCCCAAATAGAGAAGTATCACACTTGTACATCACTGGTTTGATATATAGGTTATGCCTCCATATTGCCAATATGTTTGAAATTTTTTGTATTGCTTGCCTACATTGATTCTGTAGGAATTTTGTATTTGTGCTGGAGCTAGCCTTACTACTGATTTCAATAACAGACTTCCCCAATTTAACATATTCACCTTTCCTTCATTACTAACCATCTGTTTAAACCCTTGCTTCATTAGTGATTGCAGGCGAGCTATTTTCTTGTCAGGGAGAATTTATTCAACTGTTTTGCAGTTTCTTCTCTGCATGTCCGCCAAGCCAAACCTTCTCCTGTATCAGCTTCCTTTCCCGATTCCTGATTCAAACCGCAGTCCTCTTCCACCCCAAACCACAAACCCAGCCGTTTGCTATAGTAAGTAATTCACTCTCTTTTGATATTGCTTCCTTTCAAAGCTCATTCCTTACAAGAAGCAACATACAATCCTCTTTTTCTTTGCAAACTTTCATACGTTCTCCATGTTCCTTTTGCTGTCCAGAGTTCATGAACTTAAGAAGCAACCACATACCGTGTAACAAGACGGACTCCAAAATGAAACCTGGTTTAATAGATTGATGTATGTCCAGTCATAGAATATTTGGTGCGATTTGGTCGCTGTTGTGGTCAGTCACTGAACATGTGCACGTGATGCTGCCAATTTTTTTTTAAACAAAAGAATAGAGGTTTGTTGCACAAAAGAACAAAGATCTATATGATCACTTAGAGATCTTAACATAAACAGGAAAAAAAAATCAAGTTTTTTCCCCAACAGTATCCTTTATAGACACTCAAATTGAGTGAAGTGTCACTCCTAGCTTAATTCTTTAATTTCTTACTGATGAAATTGCAAGCATTTCATTTGTGACTTAATGTACGTTGTGATGTATCATTCTGTCTACTACAGTCTCTCCCCTAGATACACAGACACTGGCTACTTCACTGACTTCTCCTAATTCAACTTGGGGAAAAATATCCTGTCTACCTAAATCTGGAATCTGTTTTCACTTTTGCAATTTTAAAACCTGGACTCCCACAGTCTAATTTGCTCTCCTGTTATGAAAGTGTTCTTCTCGGTAGAATCCGGATTGTTGTCCTTGGTCTGTTTTTGTGTTATAAGAGTTGAATTTTGTGACTGTTTCATCAACAAACTCCCCAGACAGCTGATCAAGTCTTTTTAACTTGAGTCCCACCCTTTCTTCGAAGAGATGTCGAAATGCTATTTAAAAATGACTGACTTTTCTTAAACAAAATGAAACCTTCGCAGAAATGAATATGAAAATCTATTGTTCCCCACTTAAATCCAAATTCCCAAATTGTTTGTCGCAAATGCGAGAAAGACAGAGTGTGGTCACCAGATCAAATAGCCCAAGGAACGGGGAGGAAAATCTGAGTAACATGTTGCACTATGATGAGTTGATTAATTGTAAGCTACTGCTATTAGGCTGTGTTTTAATTTCAGTAATTTTGAAGAGCATGAATTTCTAATCAAGCACAGGGAAAGTACTCAATTGAAGACACCAGGAAAGGAGCTGATTAGTGAGTACAAGTGAAAAATTTCTACTAATCCTCAGTTTTTATTTAATAGTACAAAAGTAACATTAAAGTCTCTAAAGTTGGTGAGTAAAGTAACTTAAGTGTAAGTTAAAACATGGGTGGACAACACAGCCAAGCAGAATGCCATATGTGATGAGGGGTTGCTGATAGTTCTTAAAACCTGAGATAACCCACATGCAGGAGGTTTTACTAGCTATACAAGCTTGAGATCTGGGTTTCAGAGTGGTAGATTCACTGAGGTCCATCCACAGGCAGAAAACCATATGGATAGTGCAGTTAGAGAGATGGTCACACATCAAGTTAGGAGAAGCCAGATGTGGAATAGATGATTGTCCTGTTGTCTAAGGGAAACAAGCAAGTAATACAGGAATTTGCAGAGATACTGCTCATTAACCAGTTTTCAATTCTGAATATTAGTGAGGATAATGCATTCCTGGAGTGCAGTAGGAGCCAAGCCCACATCACCAAAAGTGGCCCAGCTGTACAAGAAGGGAGCAAAACAGAGTGTAAAGGATTGTTAAGTTAGAGGAACAGGAATGAACCATTCAAGCCATTAAGTCTGCCCATCATTCAAAATAATCGAGCATTTCAATGCCTTTTACTTACCTCATGCATGCCACTGGCAATCAAAAATCTGACGAGTTTTGAGAAGATTTGTAGCCCAGGTTGAGTTTCTGGATGTGAGTTTGCTCGCTGAGCTGGAAGGTTAGTTTTCAGACGTTTTGTCACCATTCTAGGTAACATCATCAGTGAGCTTCCGGTGAAGCGCTCGTGTTACGTCCCGCTTTCTATTTATTTGTTTAGGTTTCCTTGGGTTGGTGATGTCATTTCCTGTTCTTTTTCTCAGGGGATGGTAGATGGGCTCCAAATCAATGTGTTTGTTGATGGAGTTCCAGTTGGAATGCCATGCTTCTAGGAATTCTTGTGCGTGTCTCTGTTTGGCTTGTCCTAGGATGGATGTGTTGTCCCAATCAAAGTGGTGTCCTTCCTCATCTGTATGTAAGGATACTAGTGATAGTGGGCCATGTCTTTTTGTGGCTAGTTGATATTCATGTATCCTGGTGGCTAGCTTTCTGCCTGTTTGTCCAATGTAGTGTTTGTCACAGTTCTTGCAAGGCATTTTGTAGATGACGTTCGTTTTGCTTGTTGTCTGTATAGGGTCTTTTAAGTTCATTAGCTGCTGTTTTAGTGTGTTGGTGGGTTTGTGGGCTACCATGATGCCAAGAGGTTTGAGTAGTCTGGCAGTCATTTCCGAAATGTCTTTGATGTAGGGGACAGTGGTTATGGTTTCTGGGCACATTTTGTCTGTTTGTTTGGGTTTGTTGCTGAGAAATCGGCGGACTGTGTTCACTGGGTACCCGTTCTTTTTGAATACGCTGCACATCCAGAATCAAAAATCAGTCAGTCTGTACCTTAAATAAACTGAAAGACTGAGCTTCTGCAGACCAAAGGTTCACCCTCTGAATAAAATGATTTCTCCTCCTCAGGCTTAAATCATTTTTTCAATTGTCCCCTGATTTTAGACTCCTCATCAGGGGGAGTTACTTACTGCATCTATCTTGTCTATCCATTTAAGTCTTTTGCCGTCTCAGTGAGATCACCTCTGATCATTTGAAATTTTAGAGAATACAAGTCCAGTTTTTCATCCCAGGAACAAACCTGGTGAACCTTCGTTGCACTGTCTTAATGATGATTATAGCTTTCCTGAGATGAGACCAAAAAGACGCACACCAGTCTTGCTATGGCCTAACCAAGCTCTTAGTGCACCTGTGCTCATAACTTAAGGCATTTTTGCAGCCATAGTTGTGATTCCAGGAAAATGTGTTGCCTCCCTAGTACTAAGTTAGTGGATATCAGAATGGCTGTAGGACAGTCATCTTGGAGAGGGCAAACAGCCAGAGCCTGTTGGTCATATTGCTGCTAATGACATAGATAGGAGTGGTGGGGCACAGAGCTGGGGATATGATCCTGGAATCTCAATTTAGGCACCTCGGTAGAAAATTAGCAATCGGGATCTTTAAAGTAATCCGTGGATGCCACATGCAAGGGAGTACAGAATTGGGGGGGAAAAAGACAAGAATGTATGGCTAGAAAGATGAGGCAGTTGGAAAAGCCTTTAGGTTCCTTGTGGGGATGTTTGCTAGTGCTTTTGGGAGGTTTTAAATTAATTCAGCAGGGATGTGGTAATGAAACAATATTAGAAATTTAATACCAGGCTGCAAGAATGCTGAGAGAGGCAAATGGCATTCAAATAGAGAGTAATCAGTAATATGTGGAGCTGTCTAAATTAATCTATAGTGCATGTACATGAATGTATGGAAAATAATAAATAAGATTGGGGTGGTGTTACAGGCAAACTTGCAGATAGGATTATGATGTGGCGAAAAGAGATGAGGAAGGATAAGTCTGGGTGTTAAATATTCCTTGTTATAATGTATTTGGGAAGAGAAATTATATGGACAAAAAGAAGGGATACTGTTTTTTCAGCCGAGGAGTAGTTCAGTTAATTGCAGTACTCAAAAAAAGATAAAGTTTCAGATGGTCCAAGGACTGAATCAATTTGGTTAGAGATAAAGAACAGGAGAGGTTTACTTACAATGCTTGATGTAATCAAAAAGCTGCCAGTTAGTTGGAAGGATGTAGAAAAACAAATCTGGAAGATGTAAATGTAACATATTTATAGTGGGAACTTGAATTACTTGCATATAATCTGGGATAGTGGTAAAGAGAGAGAGAGAGAGAGGCTTCCTTGATTGTATGTCTTGGGTTGGGGGGGTAAGGGGTTGTGGAGGGACTACAGCAGTGTATCAACTTCAAGAAAGGAGGTTTTTGCTGTTGGAAGTGAGGGTGGGCTAGCTTGCTAGATAATAGTGGGCGGAGCATCTGGAAGATTGTGATCGCTATATGATACAGTTTAGGATGATGGGGAAATATGGCAATGGTCAATGCAGAGTGGAAATGGAGAAACAAATCTTATTGAGAATCGAGCTGAATACAGAAAGTTCAGAAGAGAGGTGAAAAAGCAGGTAAACAAAGTAAAGAGGTATTATGAAAGAAGACTGGCAGCTAATAAATGGAAAGCCCAAAGTCTTTTATAAGTATGAAAGGGATGGTAAAGGGAGCTGTAGGGCTGATTAGGCATCAAAATGGAATTTTACACATGGAAGTAAGAGGCATGGCTGAGGTGCTAAATTTTGCATCTGTTTTTAACTACTCGGTAGGTGCTACTTAGATCATGGTGACACAGGAGGAAACTTGCTCACTAGAAGGTTTCAAACTGATGAGATTTTAGATATACTGTCAGTATTTAAACGTGATAAAGCGTCAGGCTAAGTGAGATGCATCCAAAGTTATTGAAGGGAGTGGAAATCAGAGGTTGACAGTAGTATTTCAATTGTGCCTAGATTGGGTGGTGCACGAGGACTGGAGAATTGCAGACATTGTCCTTGTTCAAAAAAGTTGTAAAGCTAAGCCTAGCAATTATTGACTGGATAAACAATTTACTTTGGGAAAGCATCTTAAAAGCAGTTATTCACATTAGAGTTAATAGTCACATTTGTTACAGGGAGATGTCTAACTTACCTCCTTTTGAAGAGATAAGAGTCGATGAGGCGAAGCCTATTAATGTAATATACATGGACTTCCAAATGTTTGTTACAGTGCTGAAGAGCAGAAGTACAAGGAAGTTGATAGGTGATGATGCAAAAATAGACAGTCACAACATGGATACAAAATTGGCTGAATCATAGGGAACAATAAGAGTTAATAATATATTTTTGAGCTGGAAGAAATTTTGTAGTGGAGTTCCCTATGGGTCAGTCTTGGGATTCTTGTATTTTGAGATATATTAATCGTCTATATCTTGGTGTTGAAGGTGCAGTTTGAAAATTTGCAGTCAACATAAAACCTCAGATAATTGTAACCTGTGAGGTGGACGGTGTTGAATATTCATGGAAGCTGACCCATTATCTTTAGATGATATTGTCAAGGGACCAAATATGGATGTGAAAGAAGGAAGGGCTAAAGACAGATTTTTTGGGGTGATACTAGAAAAGACAGTGCAGTGAGAAAGAGAAGGCATGTTTAAGATTCTGTGGTTGTGATTGAACAGAAAGATTGGGATCAAGTGAGGGCAAAGCCAATAAGCTGAGTAACTGAGGGCTCATGCAGCCAGAAGTTTTGGCAGTGTTGAGCAGAAAGTGTAGGAAAAATACACTTCTGTCACAGAGGTTGCAACTTGTGAATTTATTAAATTGTGTTGTGGAGCAGTAAAACATTTGAGATTCACATGCGAAGTTACTGGAAACTTGAACACACATGTTTTGGTACAGAGGAGACCATTGACTGGGTCTCTGAGCATTTTTAAAGTAACAATGAAGACATCCTTTTTTTTCCCATAACATCACGCGTTGTTTCTATTTAAATAATCTTCCGATACTCTTGGCTTCCTGAATTAAACCTACCTCTATCAAACTTCCAGGCTGTGCCTTCCAAACCCAGACCATTTGCTGTGTGATAAAGCTTTCACAAAACATTTGCTCCTTTTGTAAACACTTTAAAATCTGCCCTCTGCTTGCTCCTTTCACAAGTGAAACAGTTTCTGTCTTCTAATTTGTCCAGAACCATTATGATTTTGAAAACTTCTATCAATTTTTTTATTTAGCTGCCTCCTGTCCAAGGAAAATAAACAGGCCCCATGTCCCCATTTTCTTCATAACAGATGCTAGTCATTGAAATTCAGAAGAATGAAGGGAGATCTTACAGAAACATAAGATTATGAAGGGAATAGATAGGTTAGAGGCAAGGAGATTGTTTCCACTAGCAGGTGAAAATAGGACGAGGGGGCATAACCTCAAAATAAACGGAAGCAGATGTAGGATTGGGGTCAGGACGAACTTCTTCACTCAAAGGGTTATGAATCTGTGGAATTCCCTGCCTTGTGAAGTGGTTGGAGCTACCGTGCTGAATTTGTTTAAGGCAAGGCTAGATAAATTTTTGAACAGTAAAGGAATTAAGGGTTATGGTGGGTAAGTGGAGCTGAGTCTCAAAAAGATCAGCCATGATCTTATTAAATAGCAGGGCAGGCTCAAGGGGGAGATGGCCTACTCCTGCTTCTAGTTCTTATGTTTTCATCCCTGAAGCCATTCTCATAAAGTGGAAGCAGCAATTATTGATTTCTTACAGTTTTGGCAGAAGTCAGGTTTCTGTTTGTTTCATAAAAAATCTTGGGGTACTGTGAACATGGGCATGTAGTCATCTGAAGTTTGAGCTGTGCAGAAGTATGTGTAATCTAGTTTGTGAACTGAGACCTGATCAGAAATGCCCTACTTCCCTGCTTTGAATAGAAATTGTGCATTTATTTGTAAATTCTTGGACAGTGCATTATGGAAATATTAAAAAGCATGCCTAGCCATCTGAAGCAGTGCAGTGATGACCAATGAATTCAAAAGCCTGTTTAGACCAACAACCATTATGCTCAATCCATGCTGAGAAAGATGTCAAGGCCTTAAATTTGACGCAGTGAAATTTGCACTGGAAAATAAGGAACTTCAGTAATGTGGACAGATTGCAGCAGCTGGAGTTTTTCTAAGAGCAGGGAAGATTAAGATTTGATAAAGGTGCTCAAATGAGTGCTGTAGATGTGTACACTGGTGACCAATTTCTGCACATGAATGCTGTTATTCCAGGTAATGCTGCTCATTGGCTTATTATTGTCCACTGTTCATGACTTCCCTTTTTAGAGGTTCTGCTTCTGACTCTGAGTTCACTTGAAATTTTTCTGCTTGCTTTCACTGCCTGAATTTTCTTTATTTTTAACTGTAGCGAATTTCCTGCTTTCTGTATTAATATGAAGTCTATGTATGGGCCTATCCAGAATTAACTAAGAACAAGTTTTAAAATAAAACTTTGAACCTTTTTCTCAAGTAATGTAGGAATGTGATTCATCTGAAGAAGAAAAATGAGAAGAGACGGCCCAATTATACAGTTTTAGAGGGGTTGAAGGAGCAGAGGCCTGGGCCTGGGACGTATATTCATCTTGAAAGATTTCGAGCAAATTGAAAAGGCCATTTTAAACCAAGAAGTTTATCGATAAAGTACAAAAGCCTTCTAGGCCTCAACCATAATGCTGGATACAGGAAATCCTGTTTTAGAAATGATGTCACAGGTTTAGTGTTGATGTAGAACAATGAGAAAATAGTGTTGGGAATGAGGAACTTTAGCTATTTGAGGAGGCTGGCTAAGCTCTTATCGCAGAGAGGATCAGCAGCAAGATTTGATAGATGGGTTAAAAGTCACTAACAGTTTTGATTGAGAAAATCAGGAAAGTTTGATAGCCAGAGCGCATGGCTTTCATGTTTGTCGAAAGAACTATAGGTGATGAGGAGAACCTATTTTTCATGATTTGCACAATTGGAATGTATTGCCTGAAGGCACAACAGTAAATTATCCGAGACTTTCAAAAGACAATACCAAAATACCTGAAGGAAACAGTTGCTGGGTTATGGAGATGGGGAAGCAATTCTTGGAGACCTCAAACAAACCTGAATGGCCATCATTCTTTGACCCAAAATCACATTTGCTTCTGAAATTGAAATTCTAATAATGTCTTCATATACCTTTAATTTATAAATTTTAGTTTTCTTCCAGGAAGTCTAAAATTCCAAACAATTAAGTATAAAATTCTAGATATGTCATTCAAATTTGCTGAATCCTAGAGTTCAGAAAGAAACAAAAGCAACTGAAATTCTTCCTCCGTCTTTTATCCTTTAAAAAAAACTATAATTTACTTTTTTTGATATGACCTGAACGTTAAATTGTATATTGTATTTTATCCAACTGCCAACCTCAGATATCAAGATTGGAAAGATTATTGGGAATAGCACTAATGGGTGGAGGATGTGCATTGATAGTGTCTTGTCATACTTTTAGGGGATCTCGGTGCTTCATATATCACAAATAACTTTGAAATGTACAGTGGTAATTGGTCAGTCTCATTGAGATATCATTTGGGTAGGTTATTTAGATTAACACTGTTGCCTCACAGCAACAGGGACCCAGGTTTGATTCCAGCCCCAGGTGACTGTCTGTCTTGTGTGGAGTTTGCACATTCTGCCCATGCCTGTGTGGGTTTCTTCCCATAGTGCAGGTTCGGTGAATTGGCCAGGTTAAATTGCCCTGTAGTGTCCAAGGTAATACAGGATCATTGGGTTAGTTATAATAATTGAGAGGTTATGGGGATTACGGGGTGATGGTAGATGCTCTTCGGAGGGTTGGTGCAGACTTAATGGGCTGAATGGCCTCTACCTGCACTGTAGGGATTCTATGATTCTAAATTGAGTTAACACTTTAATTTCATAGAGGAACAATACTAAATTTTAGTTTAAAGTTTGTTGGGATATTGTATGCTCTATAACTCATTGAGGCTTTTAAAATGATTCATTTATTAAATCCGGTGCGCGCACATATTCATTTGGCAATGTCAAACATCTGTTAAGGGCCATTTGTGTTTGGTAAATGCAAAGCATGATTGGAGTGGTATGCTGCATGGTGCAGTGCTAGTCTCAATGACAGAGTGCTTGAATGGCTGCAAATAAGAGAAAGGAATAGAGGATTATGATGTCAGATTTAAAGGGAGAAAGATGGAAGGAGAATTGAGCGGAGCACAACCATTGTCTAATTGAAGCAAATGGCCCGTTTCTATGCCATATGTCATATGGCTTGTTCAGTAACCAATTATTCAGTCACTTCATAACTTACAGATTGCATTGTGCTTAACTGTTTGTGAATATTTGAGAAGTTAATAAATGGTGAGGTGTGAATTAACATCTGTCTGTTTCCAAATCAGACTACAGCTTCAACCCGTACATAGTGCTGAAGAAGAGCTGAATTTGTTCTAGATCCCTTGTATTCTGATTAGAGACATGACATTTGTTTTACTGTGAGTGGCTTTGCTGGATGAGTCAGTCCATGTTAGTGTTAATCAGACTGGTTTTGTGTAGTTAGTGCTTCTACCCATATATAGAGTAGCATTTGTTCATCTTTTTAAGGATAAATTGTTGGTGGGAATGAAAGGCAATGTTTAACGTAATCTCTATTATTCACAAAGAATCTGACCTTTTTTAGGCTCCATATGTCAGTAAAATAGCTGTTTGTTTTTAGAATAGTTATCAGTAAGTAGGGATGTATGTTTTGAGATCCATAAGGGAGGTCAAGTTAAATATCTAAATAGAGGTGTGAAAAAAGTATTCCTGGTATCAATGATGTGATTGTATCAATTTGGTCAGATGTTGTCATCTGTCATCTTCATTTCAGCATTCACAGCATGTGAACTGCTCTTAGAAAATTTGAGTTAAAAGTTTTTAATAGCTCAGATAGAGACCACAATACAACATTTAAATAAATTTGGACAGGTATATATAAATTGAAATGGTTTAGAGGGATATGGGCCATACGCAGGCAAATGAGACTACTTCAGTTTAGCAACCCTTGTTGGCATGGATGAGTTGGACTGAAGGGGCTTTCCGTGTGTATGACTGAACTCTGAGGTGACTGTTATCAGAGGTGGAAATAGAGTCATTAAATATCCCTTCAAAGTGGAGTCACAGTTAGATAGGATGGTGATGAAGGCATTTTATATACTTGCCTTTATTGGTCAGTGCATTGAGTATTGGAGTTGGGAGGGTATGTGGCTGTACAGGACATTAGGTAGGACACTTTTGGAGTATTATGTGCAATTCTGGCCTCCCTGCTATAGGAGGAATGTTAGACTTGAAAGGGTTCTGAAAAGATTTACAAGGATGTTGCTAAGGTTGGAGGGTTTGAGCTATCGGGAGAGGCTGAATAGCCTGGGGCTATTTTGTCTGAAGCATCAGAGGCTGAGGGGTGACCCTGTAAAGGTTTATAAAATCATGACGGGCATGATTAGAATAAATAGACAAGGTTGTTTCCCAAGGGTGAGGGAGTTAAAAGCTAGAGGGCATCGGTTTGATGTGCAAGGGGGAAGATCTAAAAGAGACCCAAAGGACAACATTTTCACACAGGGGGTGGTACATGTTTGGAATGAGCTGTCAGTGGAAGTGGTGGAAGCTGATACAATTACAATATTTAAAAGGCCTCTGGATGGGTATATGAATAGGAAGGGTTTAGAGGGATAAGGGCCAAATGCTGGCAAATGGGACCAGATTAATTTAAGATATCTGGTCGGCGTAGATGAGTTGTAGGAAGAGTCTGTTTCCATGCTGTGCATCTGTGACTCTAAATCGGATGTAAATTCTTCTCTAACGAGGGAGTAAAATTTGTTCGAGATAGACGGGAATGTGGAATTGAGGTTGCTATCTGATCAGCTATGATCTTATTGAATGGCGAACAGGCTGAATGACCTACTGCTCTTGATTTGTATTTTCTTTAGTCATGTGACAGGGCATCATTGGCTAGTCAGCATTAATTAATGGTCCTTAATTATCCTTGAGCAATTGGTACCATCTTGAACTGATACAGTCCCCACACAGTAAGTACATCTACAGCGCTGCCAGGAAGGAAGTTCCAGGGGTCAGGATGATATGATTTGGAGGGGAATTTGCAGGTTTTGATGTTCCCATGCGTCTGCTGCCCTTGTCCATCTAGTTGATAATGGTTGAGAGTTTCGAAGGTGCTATTGAAAGAGTCTTAAATGTATGTTAACATGTTTGAAGAGACAGCCTCGTGTGTACTATTTTCTAAAAGCAGAAGTGTTGTAGTAATGAGTAGCATTGTTTATTGTTTTGGTGAATACAGTTCAATTGTCATTTATTGGTTGTAAATTATTTGCTGCTTTCCTTTTTAAGCATATTGCTTGGTGATGTATTCATCCTGTCTGGAGAGCATCTCATTTTTTAAGTTAGATATTTTGTTTCAGAAACATGTAAATTTTATTTTCAACAAACAGCTTGCATTTATATAGCACTTTTCACTACCACTGGATACTTCAAAGCACTGTACGAACAATGAAGTAGTTCGTAAATTTAGTCACTATTTGGATATGGGTAACGTGGCAGCCAATTTCCATACAGAAAACTTTACATGTGATCATGACCAGATAATCTATCTTTTATGTTGATTTAAGGGCTAGGTATTGATAAGGAGACTGGGGATAACTGCAGTAGTTGCTGTCACAATCATACCACGTGACATTCACTCGCGGGATAGACTGATCTTGGCCTAAAGTTGTCATTATGTTGGTTTTAAAGCTCTTCAACTTTTGACAAATAAGTCTCTTTACTCTTGCTCTAAAGTAAAGTTGATTTATTTCAAGCCTTGTATCCTTTTGATATCTTAAGTGCGAATTATTTCTAAATAATTTTGACAGTGAATGTAATGATTGCAAGGATGGAATTCACATTGTTTTAGGTTTTTGTTATTGGTTAAATTTAATGTTAAATTTTAAATTTAACTCCCTTTATTGCTTCTCTTTATATTAATGTAATTGTTTTGCTTTTGTTCTGATTTGATAGCAAATTCATCCTGTTTAATTTACATTTCCTGCTCAGCCTTGCACTTTAATCAAACACAAGGATTGTGAAACAAAGAGATACACAGTTGGTGGTCCTATTCATTCACTGAGCGTTATCATTTTGTACGTTTCTACAACTTGACCTTCAAAAACGTAAAGCCTAAATCTGAATGGTCGAGTCCTCAAATGAATATTGTTACATTAATTTAAAGAAGTAGTTACCAAATGACTTCCTGTTGATGAAATTGCCAATGAGCTTTCATTTTTTGAAACTTGTTTCAGCACAAATTGGAACACAGTAAATTGAATTACTGGGAAATTATACAAATGAAAAGGTAGACCTAATTTGCACCAATGATACATCCTGTGCAATTTCCCTGCCTATCCTGTCTCATTTGGATCACAACACTCTCAAGGTAGTTTTCCAAAGTTCCTTTTCCATACCAAAAGCATCCAATTCACAGTCTAGTTCTCTGATACAAGCTGTTTTTGCATGCCTGAGCTGTTTGCACCATTCTTTAGAATTCTGCCTTCCTGAAGTTTTTCTTTCCCAAGATATTCTGGAATCCTGTTTTTCTTCTTGCTGACCAACTGAAAACTAACTGTTTATATACCTTATTACAGAGATAATAGGAACTGCTGATACTGGAGAATCTGAGATAACAAGGTGTAGAGCTAGATGAACACAGCAGGCCAAGCAGTATCACAGAAGCAGGAAAGCTGATGTTGCGTGTCGAGACCCTTCTTCAGAAATGGGAGAGGGGAAGGGGATTCCGAAACAGAGAGAGGAGTAGGCAGATAGAAGATGGATAGAAGAGAAGAAAGGTGGAGCGGAGACAGACAGGTCAAAGAGACAGGATGATGTTAGTGGGTAGGAGATGGGCGTGGGGCTTGAGGTGGGGAAAAATGGTTAGGGAGGCGGGGACAAGCTGGGCTGGTTTTGGGATGCGGTCGGTGATGGGGAGATTTTGAAGCTTGTGAAGTCCACATTGTGATACCCTTGGGCTGCAGGCTTCCCAAGCAAAATATAAGATGCTGTTCCTGCAGCTTTCAGGTGGCATCATTGTGGCAGTGCAAGAGGCCAGGATGGACGCGTTGTCCAAAGAGTGGGAGTGGGAGTTGAAATGGTTCGTGACTGGGAGGTGTAGTTTGTTGCGAACTGAACAAAGGCATACAGTATATAAGTGTACTGTATCCGCTGTTCCTGTTGTGGCCGCCTCTACGTCGGGGAAACCAAGCGGAGGCTTGGGGACTGCTTTGCGGAACACTTACGCTTGGTTCGCAACCAACAACTACACTGCTCAGTTTCGAACCACTTCAACTTCCCCTCCCACTCCTTGGATGACATGTCCATCCTGGACCTTCTGCATTGCCACAGTGATGCCACCTGAAAGCTGCAGGAACAGCATCTCCTATTTTGCTTGGGAACCCTGCAGCCCAAGGGTATCAATATAGACTTCACAAGCTTCAAAATCTCCCCGTCCCCCGACAGCATCCCAAAACTAGACCAACTTGTCCCCGCCTCCCTAACCATTCCTCCTACCTCAAGCCCCATCCCCATCTCCTACCCACTAACTTCATCCCACCTCCTTGACCTGTCCATCCTCCCTGGACTGACCTATCCCCTCCCTAACTCCCCACCTACATTCATCTTCACTGGCTTCAACCCTGCCTCTTCGACCTGTCTCCTCTCCACCTATCTTCTCCTTTATCCATCTTCTGTCCGCCTCTTCTCTCCCCCCCCATTTATTTCACAATCTCCTTCCCCTCCCCCATTTCTGAAGAAGGGTCTCGAGCAGAAACATCAGCTTTCCTGCTCCTTGGCCCTACCATGTTCATCCAGCTCTACACCTTGTTATCTGTTTATATAACTTTGTTGGCTTCTCATAAAATTGAGTGGTCCTTCCTATATTCTTTGTATCAACACATAGGTGCTGATACCTTCACTTCCCAACTCTTCTGCTTGTAGATTTGTCTGTCTAGTCTACATTCTAAATTAACTTGCTTCTTGATGGAACTGCTCTGAGGTTGCCAAGTCACAGATGATATTTCCTATTGAAAGAATTTTAATTGATTGCTCAGCAATTGATGCAAACAATTTAAAGGTTCTTCTCAAACATTCTTGAAAGAAATTACGGATTCCATAGATGTTTTAAACAAACAGTGAATTGTCCTTTTATACCGCTGGCTCACAGGCCATCACAATATGCTGTTAGTTGTCCTACGAGAGCAATTTATGGCCCATTATTTACTTAAAATACTTTAACTGTCAAATGGTGCATTATCAAGATGTTACATGATGCTTTCATGATTTGTTTGTGATATTGTTTATCCTTTTCTGGAATACTTTGCCGAATGTGATTTTGCTTCTTGGCTGAATATTATTGCTCATAGCTGATATAAATGAAAATTTGATTAGTTGACATGTTTTCAACTTCAGTAAGCAAATAAGCTGGAATGAGCTTCTGTCAGTTTGTATTATTATATGTAGATAGCGAGGTGATTAGAACCTTGTTCCCCTCCTATTCTGTTATGAATGAACTTGGTAGAGTTAAGTCAGCTGTGGCAAGCACTGAGGGTGTGTCACTGCAGTAGCGGAGGTGCCAACTTTTTGAAGGAGATATTAAACTAAGACTGCTTCCTCAGGTGGGCATAATATATTTGAGATCAATATTCCAAAGAGAAGAGTTAGTATTTCTGGTTTCCTGAATTATTATGGGTAAAATATGAAACCTGTTGTATTCCTTAATGTCTGTGCACAGGAAATCTGAATGCGGCTCTCCACGCAGCACTGAAAAATCCTCCAATTAATACAAAAAACCAAGCTGTTAAGGTAAGGCTGAAGGAGGAAATACCTTTGTTCTTATAGCATTTTGAAAGTTAGTATCCAAAGCAATTTTGTTCTCATCTGTTTCTTGGGTTTTGCCCCAAGTTGTTGTATGAGATGGCCTGAGGATTTGTACGTAAAGCCCAAAACTGATAAATGCTGATGCACAGATTTTCTACTGGTAAAGTTTATCTTTGGGGGTTTGATTCTCATTTTGAATTGAAATTGGAATAAACATTGTATGCAATTTAGATTAGTGGGAAGAGTCAGTTTAATTCAGTTTGCTTAATGGCATAACTTAGTTGTGGTAAATCTGTATAAATGGACACTTCATTTGCTTAATTTTATTTATTTATAATCTGACCCATTTTTGGGATTGGAGATTTGCATTTAAATCAATTGTACATTGAGATAGTGCATGCCCTAATCATACAAGACAGTGAATTGTGCCTCACTATCCCCCTCACCTAATCTCGTAGTTTCACTCTTTAAAATTATGACTTCAAGTGAATCAGATTTTCTTTTGAGTGAATGAACAAGTGGAGCAGGTTTCATAGCTTGTCCCTCTCCACGACACTGATTCCCATCACAGCCCCCGCCCACCCCAATTACGTGTTGTTGGAGCAGCACTCATCCAGACAAATGTTTCACATTCCTAACTTGAACCTTGTAGATGGTGGGCAGATATTTGGGAGAAGGGAGGCTTGTTACAAAATTCCTAGCTGTTTATCTGCTCTTGGAGCAATACAGGTTGTTCTCCTGTAATGTGATAGTTGAGTTCTTGTGGCTTCACGCTATAAAAAAATCATGTTATAGGGAAATCACTGGAAAGTTTGCATTATCCAAATCGAGTAGTCTATCATCGATCATGTTACAGTCAATTTGTGCTAACAAAACACGTGTTATAGAACCATCTGTTTCTGATCAACTGTAACGTCCAGAATGTTGACAGTGGATGATTCAATAATGATAATACTTTTGAACGTTTAAGTCGCACTGATTAGATTCTCTTTTTGCAAATGGTCATTAGCCAGCATTATGAGCGTGAAAGTTGGCCACTACTGATCAGCCCAAGCCTGGATGTTTTCTAGGTCTTGCTACACATGGACATTAATTGCCTCAATCGCTGAGAAGTTCTGATTGATGATGAACATTGTGCAGTTGTCAGGGAGCATCTGACTTTATGATGGAAGGGAATTCATTTGAAGCAGCTAAAGATGGTTGGGACTAGGGCACACTTATCTGTCTGCATCCTTAGTCCTTTTGTCCATGTTTGAACCAAAGCTGTGATGAAGTCAGGAGGCAAGCGACCCTGGTGAAACCCGTAGTGAGTGTCATTGAGCAGGTTATTGCTAAGCGAGTGTTGCTTCATAGCACTGTCAATGACCCCTTCCATCATTTGGTTGGTTGATTTGAGAACAGACTGGGGTGGTAATTGGCTGGCATGGGTTTTATGCATAGGACATACCTGGGTAATTTTCTATATTCAAGGTTTTTGAGAAGATTTATAGCTCAGCTTGTTGATGCAGTTGTTGACTTGCTCGCCAAGCTGGTAAGTTTGTTCATGTACAGACTTGCCAGCTTAGTGAGCAAGTTATCGAGCATGGTTTTCCATATTGTCAGGTAAATCCCAGTGTTGCAGCTTTACTAGAATAGCTTGACTAGGGGCATGGCTAGTTCTGGAGCACAATTTCTTCAGTACTGT
Source organism: Stegostoma tigrinum (assembly GCF_030684315.1). NCBI lineage: Eukaryota > Metazoa > Chordata > Chondrichthyes > Orectolobiformes > Stegostomatidae > Stegostoma > Stegostoma tigrinum. The sequence goes on along the minus strand of NC_081361.1, from coordinate 45,967,380 downwards.
TACCGAAATGTTCTGCCATTTCTTGATATCAGGCGAAGTGAATTGAGTTGGCTGAAGCCAGGCACCTGTGATACCAGGAACCTCAAGAAGAGGCTGAGATGGATTATTCACTCTGCATTTCTAGCTGAAGATGAATGTCAATGCTTCGGCCTTGTTATTTTGCACTGATGTGCTGGGCTCCCCTGTTGTTGATGAGGATATTTGTGAAGCCTCCATCACGTGTTTCTTGTTTAACTGTTGTTCATGATTCACAACTACATGATGGGACTGTAGAGTATGGATCAGCTTTGGTTGTGCAATTAGAAAGCTTTGTCTAATGCATGTTTCTTGGTACTGTGTTTCATGCAAATAGTCCTGCATTTTAACTTAAGGTTAATACCTAATTCTCAGGTTTGTGGATTCGTCATAATGGTAGTGGTTGGCCTACACCCCACACTGAGGTTTCAGATTGTTTGAAAACAGTTCTGCGGATGGCCCGCAGTGGCTCAGTTTGGGTTGCTAGGTCTATTTAAAATCTGACCTGTTAAGCATGCTGATGGTGCCTGCACCACACTGGTGGGCATTCTCAATGCAAAAATGTCTCCACAGTGGTAGGGCAATGATCACTCTCACTGATATGGTCATATACGTTCATATGTATGACAGGTAGATTGGAGGTAAAGTCAAGTAGAATTTTCCCTTGCATTGGATCGCTCACCACCTGCCATAGACCCGCTCCATAAGTCATGTCCTTTAGGAACTCAGCCTGCTTGTTAAAGTAATGGTGTTACTGAGCGTCTCTTGGTGATGGACATTGAAGTGGCTGTCCTCCTCTCCTGAGTACATTGTGTCTTGCTGCACTTACCGCTTTCCCCAAGTAATTTTCAACATGAAAGAGTACTGCGTAATCAGCCATGATAGGTGTTAGTCAGCTGGGATTTTCCTTCTCTGTGTTTGACCTGATGCCATGAGACTTACTGGACTCTGGAATCAACATTGAGGACTCACAGGGCAACTGCCTCCGTACTGTACACCACTCTGGGTCTGTCTTGCCAGTGCGACAAGACTTGCTCATGATGTTCTCTGGGGCATTGTCGGTAAGGTATGATTCTGATAGTATGACTGTAAGGCTGTTGCTTGACTAGTCTGTGGGACAGATCTTTAAATTTAGCATGAGCCCTCACACACTTGTATGAAGAACTTTGCAGATCAGTAAGGCTGCGTTTGATGTTATAGTTCTGGTGTGGAATGTTGAATGTGGGTGGCCATCTGGTTTCATTCCTTTCTGATACTTTTGTAGCAGGTTTGTGCAACTGACTGGTTTGGTCAGTCTTTTTGTAGGGCACTAGAGATTAAACTACATTGCTGTGAGTGTAGAGTTGCATGTAGGCCAGAACACCTAAGATTATCTTCCCTAATGGGCATTAGTGAACCGGATGGGTTTATACACCAGTTGACATTGGGCTTCAGATTTTAAAGGTTCTTGAAGTTAGATTTCCCCATCGGCCATTGTGGGATTCAGGTTCATGTCTCCAGATGTTAGAATAAAAGCAAAACATTGCAATTGTTGGAAATCTGAAATAAGCACAGAAAATGCTAGACAAACTCAGCAGGTCTGGCAGCATCCATGACAAGAGAGTTAGTTACAAGTCTGAGAGTTTTGAAGAATCATCATACAGGGCTTATATATTTAAACTCTGTTTCTCTGTTAAACTCTTTTTTACTGTTTTGACAAATATTGCCAGGCCTGTTGAGTTTCTCCAGCATTTTGTTTGTCTCCAGAGCATTAAGATTAGATTAGATTCCCTGCAGCTTGGAAACAGGCCCTTCAGCCCAACAAGTCTACACCGCCCCTTCATGCATTCCACCCAGACCCATCCCCCTATAACCCCCACACACCCCTGAACACTGCGGGCAGTTTAGCATGGCCAATCCACCTAGCCTGCAAATCTTTGGACTGTGGGAAGAAATCGGAGCATCCGGAGGAAACCCACGCAGACACAGGGAGAACGTGCAAACTCCATGCAAACGGTCACCCGAGGCTGGAATCGAACCCGGATACCTGGCGCTGTGAGGCTGCAGTGCTGACCACTGAGCCACCGTGTTGCCCTGGGCTTCTTGGATTATTAGTCCTGTGACTATACCATTACACCATTGCCTCAGACAAATAAACAATTTAAAAGCCGTCTAGGCCTGAAACATCAGCCTTCCTGCTCCTCTGCTGCTTGGCCTGCTGCGTTCATCCAGCTGTATACCTTGTTATCTCTAATTTAAAAGCAAGTCAGTGTTTTTGGGAATGCTGACTTAATGTGAGGAATTCCTGTATGTACAGTTGATATGTACACATCAACACTGATATCTGTTGATGCACATGATTTGTTATGGGCGAGGGCTTGTTGCAGGAAGGTTTGTGTGAACTGCCTTGTTGAAAGTAATAACTTACAATTCCACTTTGCTTAAATTTGCTCATTCTAGGAAACTCCATTGTGATTTGTCAGGCATTGATTGACAGGTACAGTAAGTTGGTGCCTCTGCCCAGTTCAAGTCTAAAATAAAAATACAAGTAGGATGTTAAATTTGGTTGTTGATAATTGGAAGTATGTTATAATTGGCACTGACAGTTTCTTCTTATTTTTAACAGGATCGAGCAGAAAATACTGTTCTTAAAGTCTTGACTTTGTTTAAAAGTAATGACATTGAAAAGGCTGTTCAATCCCTTGACAAGAATAGTGTTGATCTCCTGATGAAATACATCTACAAAGGTTTTGAAAAACCATCAGAAAACAACAGTGCAATTTTACTACAGTGGCATGAAAAGGTTAGTAGAAAATATCATGCATCAGTAAGATCAATGATTCTTTTACATTTATGGTATAGCCCAACTTTCTGAGAAAACTGTAACCACCTTATTAATATATTGGCAATTTCTAGGCAGGTAGTTGTATAGTGTAGGAAAAACCTAGCAGATAACGCAGCGTGTTAAATTTGCAATTTCAGCCTTATTGAACTAATTAACGATTTTTCAGGTTTTCTGTCTCTTTAGTTGGCCACAAAGATGATGCGTAACAGCATAGTTCTGTATTTAAAAGGAAAACTTACAAGTAGCAATCGAATGTATTCAAGGTGAATGAGGAACATGCAATAAAGCGAGGGCAACACCCAGAATTAATGATTCTTTGTGCTCTCTTAGTGCTTATCTACAAGCTGTCCCTTGGCGGCATCATCCAAAAACGTAGCTAGTTTCCTTGTATGCTGACAACCCCCAGCTTTATTCCCCACATCTCCACTCTCAACCCTGCTTCAGTTTTTAAATTGTTTAACTCTTGTATGATATCCATTACTGCAATGTACTTTTCTCCAATTTAATATTGAGAAGACCAAAACCATTGTCTTTCACTAGCTGTAGGACTCCACTGCGCTCTCGACAGCTGTCCTGATATTGAACCAGATTATTTTCAAACTTGCTGACTTATTTTTTGACCTCTGTAACACTCCTATGTATTCCTGGTTGACATTCCTTTGCTCAGCTGCTTTTGAAATCATTATCCAAAATTTTCTTACCTGTATACGTGAATATTCCAGCAAACTCATTGCTGCCCATCCATGTCCTAAACTCTAGAATACCTGTCGTGAGCTTCTCTGGCTTTGACATGTACCAAAAATATCACTTTCTTTTTAACCAAATTTTCTTCAATTTTGCTCCTGTGTGGTGTACAAATACATTATTTTATTTGTTCACAGGATTTAGGCATCATTGATTCGGCCAGCATTAGTTGTAATCTCTCTTTGCACTCAAAGGTGATGGTGAGCTTCTGCCTTGTACTGCTGCAGTCTGAGTGACAGAGAGAGAGAGAGATGGGGAGGGAGGGAGAGAGACCAGGATTTTGACCCCGCAATAATGAAAGAATAGTGTGTAGTTCCAAGCCAGGATGGATGGGGCGTTTTGGGAACCTGGCAGTCCCCATCCATGCAGATGGCCTTAAGGCCCTCTGCTTCTTCCTGTCCCGCAGACCCGGGTGCAGGGGTCCGTTGGGTGGAGCTTCCCCCGGTGGAGGGCAGCAAAATGCTGGGTGGAGGCACCTTGATGCGTTGTTCGGCGGCAAAAGTTCTTAAACCGGGTCCCCCACCAAATATGATCCTCTGTCCATCCTCAGACCCCCCCACCTATTTATTTCAGAATCCTCTTCCCGTCCCCCTTTTTCTGATGAAGGGTCTAGGCCCAAAACATCAGCTTTTGTGCTCCTAAGATGCTGCTTGTCCTGCTGTGTTCCTCCAGCCCCACACTTTGTTATCTAGTCCCCATTCCATTTGTTGCCTTTGTCCTTCTAGATGATTTGAGGTTGCACGTTTGGAATGTGTTGTCAAAAGAGCATAATTTTTAAAGCGAAAGGCAGGGGATTTGAGGAAAAACTCTTTTCACCCCAGATGGTTTTGGGGGTCTGCTTGAGTGTTATTGGAGTTTAACCCATCCAGGAATCAGACTGTTTCACCACACTTCAGGCTTGTGTCTTGAAAATGGTGGACATACTTTGAGAAGGTGAGATAAATTATTCATCTCAAAATTTCTGACCACTCACCACCTCTGCCAGCCACAGCATTTAATATAGATTGGCCAGAAACTGAACTGTGATAACCCTGGCGATGTTGATAATGGTGGATTCAGTGATGAAAATGCTGTTGAATGTTAAGAGAATATGGATAGTTTCTCTCTTGGAGATAGTAATTGCTCAGTACTTGAGTGACATGAACGTTATTTGCCTTTATCAAGCCTGGATATTATCTGGGCCTTGCAGATTGATATGGACTCTTTCAGTAAGTCATGAATGGTGATTGAATATTATGCAATCATAAAACATCCCCACTTCTGAACACCTGATGGAGGGAAGTTCATTGAAGCAGCTGGAGATAGTGGGCTTAGGGTACTACTGAGAAATTCCTGCATAGAATTATTATTCCCTCTCAAAATTTCTATAAAATATATACAATTTAATGTGTATCTTTGGAGGCTATTATAGCCTGACTTTAAAGAAAATGGTCAAAATCACAGATTGAAGGCAGCTTTCATATGCTGAGCGCTCTGGAAAAAAAGCCTCTGATTTTCCATTTGGCATTTCTCATTGGATTTAATCAAGTTATTGTCTTTTTCAGTTTTGCTCAATAAGGTGAGGCAACAATGGCCAAGGATGCAGCATGTATCATTACACATTTTATTCTTATGATTTAATGAAACAAATTTAGGTTTGGAACAATGATACTATCCTTGGCACCTGTACGATCATGTATGCATGTACCAAGCCCCCAAAAAGATTGTAATTGCTACTCATGCAAATGTGAGTGAGCAGTAAACAGATTGATATCCATGTCCTGGCTCTTCAGGTGCTCAAAGCAACAGCTCTTGCATTGTTACAGAGATAAATTCTCTAGCATCGGCAGTTCCTACTGAGATAACACGGTGTGAAGCTGGATGAACACAGCAGGCCAAGCAGCATCAAAGGAGCAGGAAAGTTTGACATTTTGGGTCAAAGCCCTTCTTCAGAAATGTTGCATTGTCATTGGATCCTTCAGCATCAATAAGTTTAGGGTTACATGAGCATAAACTAAATCTTTAACTATTATGTATTCAAGTAGATTTAATTATGTTTATAAGTGAGAATTTCTCTTACAGGTACTGCTAAAAAGGGGATCATTGCTGTTGAACTGAGCTCACTCAACTTGTTTCTCCAATTATTGTATTACTTTTTGTAAGAAAAAGATTCACTTTACAGTAGTTGGAAAATAACTTCAAATGCGGTAGCAAAGCAGAGGAGTCCTGGAATACAAATACATTCATCAATAGAAATGGTGACGGAAGCTAATTTTTTTTTGATTTCTATGCAATTGAGAAGTAAGTTATGCTAAAGTGATACAAGCCTTGATTATTCCATGCTTTGGAGTACTGCATACAGATGTTTCTGGTCAGGTACAAATTCTGGTCACCATTTAACTTAAAAGCGTATAGATGTTTTGGAGAGGATACAGTAAAGATTATCGTGAATGATACCTAACGTCTGGCTGTACCCATCAAAATGTGTTTTTTTTTCTTGTTGAGAGAAACTGCTTTGTGACCTGGGAGGGGTCTCTGGAATGATGAAAGATTTGATAAGTTAGATGTGAGATACTTTTCACTGCAAGGAGTCACATCAATAGAAGAGATTCACACAAATAAAAAAAATCAAAGAATTCAAAAGGAACTGGTTTGTCCAAGATGTGATGAGAGTGTAGAACTCTACCACAAGGAGTGTTTGAGGTAACTGATGTGTGTGTATATATATATATTAAAGGAGAGGCTGGATAAGCATATGGCAGAGGAGGGAACGGAGAATTATGCTTGTGAAGATAGCCCAAACTACAGCGTGATTACAATAGATGGACTCCTCACAACTTAGTAACTGATCCCAGTAGTGAAATCCCAGGTTTCCGTGTAAATCTGGGTAAGCCTAAACTGCTTGGTAATCGACAGAGAAGATGAGGCCACTTGCTCCACCAGTGGGTCATGATGAATGACTGAAATTGTGACTTACCATTCAAGTTGGACCATTATTTAGATACTGATCTTCTGCCCCAAGAGATCCATTTCCAGTGGAATGACAGCTATCACTGTAATGTAGATTAATAACTTTTCATGCTCAATGTGGAGAATTTCTTTCTGTGGAGTTCTCGTCTTCCTGAATAACCCCCACCCAAAAACCAGGCAAACCCAAAAATAAAAGTTTCAAGCTTAAAATTCAAAGCAGAATTCTTGTTCAAATGACTGTTATCATTTTGAATATCTTGTTCCTTAGGTGTTAGCAGCTGGAGGAGTGGGATCTGTAGTACGAGTTCTAACAGCAAGAAAAACTGTTTGAGCAATGGAACAAGGAGCTCCTGTCTGGTACAGAGAAATTGCTGGTGCCGAGACCAAAAGAACCAGTTTGTGCAACACTGGAGTCATAATCTCCTTTTTCATTAAAAACAAAAATTAGCTTGCTTTTTATGAACGGTCTGAATATGTAATTAGCTCTGTTTATTTCTGTAAACCAGAATCAAAGGTGCAATTTAATCTTCTTTTATAAACTCAGTATTTAGTACAATTTTTATATCCAAGCAAGAACATTTCTGAAGTTCGATTTTATTTAAAAAAAAATTGCCAGAAAATTGGAAACTTTTTTGCAGAAAACTGTTTTAACCTGTATAATTGAATAAAGGTACTATATATGAATGTATGATGCAGACATGAATATATTGACTAAAATGTAATGCATTCACATGCAGTTGATTCCGCATATAGTTGTTCATGAGTATTTTGCATTTGTAATTGGGATGTCTAGCTGATGACAGCTAAGCAATTAAAATATAAGTTTGAAATCATGTCTTGATCAATTCTGGGTCATAGTGAATATTGAAGTTTTAGCATATTTGGGAATTAACTGCTTGATTCTTTTGCCTAATTCTCAGGTAGTTCAGAAAACTGGTCCTGAACCCATCCGGTCTAGAATAAAGGTCATACCCCATGCTGTTCAAACCAGTTTCATCCATAATGTCTATCCAATCAAGTAATGCCAACAGTTTGATTTACAACTTGCATTTCACATACACATTAACCTGAAGGTTGATTCACTGTTTTTTCCCCACTACATGGCTGGCCAGGGACCTCTCCTGCTGTTACACCACTTGCCATTGGTGTGTGTTGGAAAGATTTAAAGTTGATATTGATAGCGTTTGGATATATTACTAGGACATCTCCTTGACTGTCAAGTCTGTGGGTGGGACCTGAACTCAAACCGAATGGCTCCGATAAAATAAAGAACTGTGGAAAACCTGAAATGGGCACAGACATTTGTGAAGAAACTCAGCAGGTCTGGCAGCATCTGGAGAGAAAGCAGGTAACCTTTTGGGTCCAGTGACCCTTCTTCGGGCAGGGTCTTGACACTTAAAACTTTAACTCTGTTTTCTACCTACTCAACCATAAGACCAACCTGGAGTTAACCATTGTATTACAGTTATACTTAGGATGGCTGGTGCTTGTAATAAACAGGTCTCAGAAAATTGGCTCTGTCAATCTGTGGGTGCAATATAATTGTATCATAAGTACCGGAATGAACGAATAAATTTGACACTATCAGCATGCTGGGGTTTTCAGTGCAGCGATTATTGTTCTGCTAGAATACCAACAATAATTGCAAACAGAAATTGCAGACTCGGCTGGCTTAATATTTTGAAACTTTGAGAATGGAACTGCAACATGATGCTTTTGCTTATTTGAAAAGATACAATGTAAGTTGGAAATTGAATTTACTGTTCATTAAGAACCCAGTTCACGCACGACAAATCTTATGACCATTTTGGTTTGTTTTTATTGTAACTAGTCTAATTATTTCAAAATGATGCACTGAATTGATGGCAAATTTTAATTCTTGCTTAAACTGTCGGTTTCACAGTGGGAAAAGAAAAATGCATCACCTGTCCACTGTTCATCTCTAGGTTCATGCATTCAGTTAGGAGATAGATTTCTGCCAATTCCCACCACTCTACCCATCCAAGTCATATTCCTGGTCTTTGTTACCCACCATTTAACAACTAATTAGTAAAATACGTACCAAGGAGCACGGTAATACTTAAACCTATTTGTGGCACTGACATTTAGTGCCAAAACCTATGGAAGTGAGAATCTCTCAACAAGCTTTCACTTTTTATTATTATGGTTACAATGTCTAATGTAAAACAATGAACAGGGCTAATTGTCAGTTGAAATGCAATCTTTAATTCTGGGATGTGTGAAAAATCATTAAATTAGGAAAAACTTCATCATTATTTGGTCACAAGAAAAATGTGTTTTGATAGCTCAGCAATTATATCAAAATAAAATGTATTCAAATGGAAACCACATTTTAACGTTGTGATTACTATTACAGATGAAAGTATTTTAATCTAATTGCCACATTCATTTTATCTTTAAAAATGAAAAGCAATTACAATGCTATTGCAATTCTTTGTGGTCAGAATTTAAATGATCAATACATTAAGTTTACCTTGACTTTAACAGTGAGCTGTTTTAAGCTACCTGGTTCAGGCCCTCAATCTATGTTCAATATTTTAATTCCTTCCTTGTTGAGGGAATGGTTTAGATTATGAACTCTGGGTGGTGAACCTGCATTCTTCTCCTGATGTCGGAGATAGAACAGAAATACACCTGTTCTGCATTTATTTCATTCATGACCAAATTTGAATTCAACAATGTAATTTGCTATGTCATCATACTAAGTTCTATACTGAGATTAAGTTAATTTTCAAGTAAAATAATTGGTGCTCCTATTTTTTTGAAATTCTTGTTTGGGTGTGAATATACTGGGAAACTTGAAAGATTAAATCCTTATTGCACTTGGAAACAAACACAAAACTTGCATATTGAGCAATGTTTCATTTTGGGCGTGGTACGCATTTTTTTTGCATAGCTGGTATCAGCTATTGTGACATCTCTTTCTCCTAGACTGACAAGCGACAGGTCTACAGTGGGCATTGACAACAGTAGTCACTTGGAGAGGGTATTTTGATGGGATGTAATTAAGGACAAGTAGATTATCTAGTATAGTGATTCAACAGTGAAGACGGTGAGAGAATTGAGTTGTATGTGCAAGGGAATGTGTAGCTGCCATGCCATTAGATGGCTGGTGATACTTGTCTGGGTGCACAGCAGCCTTTTAAAGATGATATTGGTGCAAGAGATGCAGGGCGTTGAGCTGCCCAGCCATTCTTGGAAAGATGTGTGGTGTAGGGATAGTATTGACCATGAGGAACATGAGAGGTGAGTTGGGTAGTTAATGATATGCATTTGGTAAGATAAGTCTCTCAGCTTTGTGGTCAGATTCCCTTAAAAAATACTCAGCAGAAGTTGCATTTTGCCACGGAGAAAGTAAGATTAACTCCATCTGGACATCTTCAAAGTAACATGTTATTTTCAGATTTTAATTCAGATCCAGAATGACTGGGATTTAAATCCAATTAAACATAGAAATTAGGTGCAGAGGTATGCCATTCAGTCCCATATGATTGCACTGCCATTCATAAGATCATAACTGATCTGATTGTAATTACAAATCCATGTTCCTGCCTACCCTGAAACTCTCACTTCATTGCTTAACAATAATTGAGCTAATTCTGCATTAAAAATAGTCCAGGACATGCTGCTTCCTCTGCCTTTTCAGAAAGAGTACTAAAAACTCATCTTTTTGACAAACAATTTTGCCTCATCTCTGTTTTACTTGGATGGTCCTGACTTTTTAAAGTACATACCTGGTTCTATATTCTTCCATAAGAGGAAGCATTTCACATGTACTCTGTCGAGACCTCTCTGAATCTTTTGTTTCTATTTGAAGTCCGGTGGATACAAGCTTAGCTTGTCTAATGTTTCATTATGTTGTCCAAGGTATTAGTGTGCTAAACCTCTGTACTCTTCCAATGTATTGTCACACTTCCTTTAGTAAGGTGATGAATGCACAGCGCTGGATGTTGGTGGAGCAATGCAATGTATAACTGGAGCACAATCTCCCTGTTTTTTGTGTTTGGTTTCCTTTGTGATGAATGATGATGTTCCATTAGCTGCACAAGCAATCTATGCATGACAATACTCAGATCTCAGATGTAGAGGTATGTAATCTTTCACAATTATTTTATTCTTCCTGCAAAAGCAGTCCATTTTACATTTCCCACATTAGACTCCACTTGCCACATCTTTTCTCACTTGACCTATTTAACTTTTCATATTCTTCCCTTGCTCATAATTTATTTTCCAACTACCATTTGTGTCATTAGCAAATTTGACAATTACTGTCTGTCCCTTCATCTAAGTCCTTCAAATTGCATACAGATCAAGTCTCAGCATCAATCTCTGACCTCCCTTGCTACATCTTGTAAATATTTCAGGACCCATTTGTGTCAGCTGTCTGCTTTCAGTTAGCGGGTCAATTATCTATGCTGATATGCTATGCTCGTGGCAACATACCATGAACTTTTATTTTCTGCAATAATCTTTGTAGTGGTAACTTGTTAAATGCCTTCTGGAATTCTTAGTATATGCTGAAGTTCTATTTTATTGACAGCATGTGTAAGTTCAAAGAACTCCAATTGACTAGTTAAATATTAATGCTATTATGAGACATTGTCATCTGTAGGACATGTTGCGTGCAGTGGTTGTGTTCCAGAACAGAATTGCTGCTGTGTAGCAGCTATGTGGCTAATTTTCCCAAAAAAAAGCAAGGGATGCTGGGTACATTGGCCAAGTAAAACTCTGAAGTCACAAAACCCACACACCAGCTGTAATGCAAACACAACAGCCTGATACTAATGAGATTGTTTGCGTAAGAGACAACAATTGGGGCAGTTTGGCCAGACTTGCCCTCAACAATTTATACATTAAACAAAGGAAGACCCAGATAGAGAGGCACTGTATCCTCTTATATAAAGAAACCAAACAGTAGCATGCCATCCAAATGATTGACACTGTTTCAAGCAAGTAAGTCTTCCTGATTGGCCCCAAAAGAAAAAAGTTCCAGAAAACTATGTAAAGAGGTATAAAAACAGAGTTCACCTTCATACTTCTCTCAAATCTTCTGAGGAGACCAGCATGGCAAAAGCAGAGACCTTTTGACTGTCTGGGTGGGGGGAGCGAAGGAGGGAGGAAGAAAGAAAGCAGCTTCACGGTCCTGCTGAGAGAGCATGGTTGCGCAAATCTACAAGAGACTTAGGAAGTATTATAAGCCAAAAGGGCCCATTAGGATTACAGATAGTATTGTTTTGTAGAAAAAGCTATTGTAACTTGTTTCCCGCTGAAGTTGCGACTGTTGCATTGGTACTGGCTTGTGTTTGTCCCGATTTGACCACTTAGATATGGTGGGACACTTAGGCAAATTCATTCATAACATTCTAGTCAGAGTAGTTTATCTGGTTTATGGGGAAACTAGACAATAGATGGATTTTATCCTTTTTATTACCAGTGCCCAGCTTACCAAAGTTTTACTGACCATGTATACATGTTGGATGTTCTCTGGTAAAGATCTGCAGCATAATCATGTGGATAATAACCAAGCAATTGCTGGTGTATTGGGAGTCATTTTACAAACTCAGTTCATGCGGAATTACAATTCAGACACTGATTGAAGGAACAATGAAACAAATAAACTACTCCCCGCCTGGAAGAGTTTAAAATATGCCTGACCTTGCGAAGTCAATACTTTGGAGTAAGACTCCAGTTGTATGTAATGGAAGACAAAACATTCACTATTTGCTTACTAACCTTCTTGTTTCAAAATTGCCACAGGGAAATATCTTGCAAAGCTTTTATTTTCACATTGGTTTTCTGATGGCCATATATGTCTGCACAGTGGTGCCCTGCACCATCTAGCTTATACATTTATAATCTTGCTGTTTATATTTAAAGAGAAACTACATTCGTCATCTGTGAATTATCTGTAGACATAAGGAACATCTAATTCAAAAATGGACAATATTTATAACAATGGAATCGTCTGTTGAAAGGCAGCTTTCTAGATATTTGTATGTAACATGTTGTAGTCCTATTTGTTACCTCACTGATTACATATTCATTAAAGGATTGAACTTATGAGGTGGTGGATGTAAACTAGAATCATCATTGTGAGTATTTATTAAGTAACAGGCTGAATTTCCACAGAGCTGAGCAAGAGCAGGATGTGGTCAAAGCAACGTGGCAAAACTGAATGACTATTGAAATCGTTTTCAAAATCTGCTGTTCGTGTTAAGGTCTGCCTTCACTGGAGTTCTGTAAAAGAGTTGTTTTGTGGTGCTGTGTATGCTGTGATTCTGTCATCAGAATAACCTAAAAGGTCTTGGTTATTTAAATATGGAGACCTAGGGGTCCTCTTTTTTTTTCCTGAGAGTTGTGACAGTATACAAACTGAAGCTAGCACTTGAGTCACCAGTAATTGTATGAGGTCATGTAGCAACATACAGATAACATTTTGCAATAGATGCAGTGTCAGTTTATGTATAAATATAATGTTTAAACCTTGATTTAGAACAAAAAGGGTAGGCCCACCCGTATCTGGGGCCACTGCATCTTCTCAAATGTATACTATCTGTAATTGAGCAATATAAAATAATCCTGGAGCCTTTCACTTTATTAAGCGAGTGTATTCAAAATTCATTTGATTTCATGGACAGTTCCCCAAAAATAGTAGTGTTGTGGTGAAGATTAGCTTTGGTGTTACTGTGCAAAGGAGTTCAGGGAACCTACACCCAATCTCTTTCTAATAACTTTGCTGAAAAATGGAGGGTTTTGAGACAACATTCAACAAAATAAGTGCATAAAACTGAATTAAGATTCCATTAAAATAAATATGGTTATGCTAACTTCCCACAATTACGGATTGCAAATCTTAAGAACATAAGTAATATAAGCGGAGGAGGCTATTCAGGCCCTTGAACCTGCTACATAATTCAAAAGGATCGTGGTCTCAATTCCAGCTTCCAGTATATTCCCCAAATCTTGACTTTCTTTTATATAAAAAAAAGTCTAACTTAGTCTCTAAAATACTCAGTGATTCGGCCTCCATTACCCACTACTGTACAGGTCATCAAGACTCTGGGAAAAGAAATTCCTCTTCATCACTGTCTTAAATGGAAGAACTGCCCACTAATTCTAGATCTTCTTAAATGGAGCTTGTCATATTAATTCCAAATGTAGCAATCCACTGAATTTTTCAAAAGTTCTGTATTTCTGCGTGAGAAGGGAGCCTAAGGTTATGGAGGCACCCAGGTGATTAAAGTTAAGACCACAATCAGATTAGCCACAATCTAACTGGTGGGACAGGCTCAAGCATCTGAATGGTCAACTATTGCCCATATTTATTACTTTTAAATGCAAAATACTAAGAATGTTAATGGAATAAAATGAAGTACTTTTAATACTAGAAGAGAAAGCTTGATCCTGTAGAATAATGTTGAAGAATTTGTGTTTTAAAACATTGATAAAAACTGATGTCCTTTGAAATGCAGAATAGTGACAGTGTTCACTGGAGCTCCCAGGCTGTATGTCATGGGCAGGAAGAGCAAAGATTTAAACTTGCAGGGGGTAAAGAAAGACTCATTTTGGCTTGTTCTAAATAAATCCTAATATTGGTCACATCACAGTATCTGGTTCAATTTCCCTGTCCACACATTCAGTTACAACAAACTGAATTCACAGAGAGCACAAAGCAGGGAATTTTTTTTTATTTAGGAACAAAATTCAAGGTTAAGCTGATTGTTTGAAAATGCATTACACCATGACATAGAACTATCTGATTAAAAAGTGGACAATGCTAGCAAAGCACAGGAAATGAAGGGTCCCCACCTGAAATATTAGTCTTTTGTCTTCAGAATACTGACTGGCCTGTGTATTTCCAATTTTTAAATCCTTTTACTTCAGCTTAGAAAGCTATGCAAAATCAAAAAGATTAATATTTCAAATCTAGATTAGGAAAGTTTTCAAATTCCAGGAAATTGCATGATGTGGATTCCTTATGCTACACAAATTGGATAGGTTTTGGTATGTCAAGTATTCCTAATTGGAGACGATGAAGGAACTATTCCTGATCTGTACAGTGTGAGATAAATTAGGCAAGTCAGTGCACAAGAAAAATGTGAACAAAAATCTAATCTGAATCAGCTTGCACCAGTGCTGTTCCCTTTCACAAAGAGTGCAGAACTGCTAGAGTCTCGGAGAGAGCCGCTGATGAAAGCAAAAGGCAGGCGCACACTACTGAATTTACAGCATTTTATAAAAAAAACTTCAGTTTCAAAACAGGAAGTGACATTTCATCACGCCATGACCACAATGCCGGAGAATTACTGGAAAACTGTAAAATTAAATCTCACTAACTGGTTAAAAATGGTGAAAAATAATTTAAAATACCAGATTTTCTTGGCGCCTGAAAATTAGAATAGTTCTGTATTGTTACATAGAGTACTTCTTGCTTCTACAAATTACTAATTAACTTCCTATGTTACATGCTGAACTGGCCCTTTGTGTCTGAGGTTTTATCTTCATATCTATATATGGAAGAAAAATATGTTAAAGTCAGCAGCAGTACCACAGACATGAATATGGAGATTAGTCAGCTGTAGCCCTAATTTGCGGGTATTACATTTTACTTACTGGTTCAGTCAAGGCAGAACCTAACTTTTTTTTTATTCATTAACAGGATAAGGGTGTCACTGGCTAGGCAGCATTTATTGCTCATCCCTAATTGTCAGATAGCAGTTCAGAGTCAACCACATTGCTGTGAGTCTGGAGTTACATGTAGGTCAGACCAGGTAAGGACGGCAATTTCCTTCCCTAAACAATATTAGTGAACCAGATGGGTTTTTCCAACAATTGACAATGGATTTAAGGTCGTTAGATTCTTAATTCCAGAATTTTTTTCAAAAATTAAATTCAATTTCCATCAACTGCCATGGTGGGATTCGAACCTGGGGCCCCAGAATGTTGATGTAGGAGAATTGAATGCATTGTTATATGGCTGACTCAGCCACAGTTTGATCTGTCCTGGTTCAAGGCTCTCTGATTTTAATTCTGCAATTTGTAAATTGGAGGAGATTTTGGAGCCTTCTGGATTACTTACTTTATCAGAGTGACACTGGCAGAGGTCTAAAGCAAATTGCAGTTTCAAAGAGAGTTTGACTTAGTGAGCTAGCAAGGAAAGGAGATAGAAAATACATATGCACACAAATGAAAAAGAATGCATTTTATTTCTGAGAGCCAACATTTGATAAACATGGTCAGTGATATCCTCCAGTAGCATCCCATAACCAATTTGTTTAATTTTCCGTAAAAGATTCAGAAACTGCAATTACTCTTTATCGAAACGCATTCATCAGTCTGTCAGTACTGCCTGATCACTATCCAGAGCAGTCCTGAGTAAGGTACTGTTAGCTGAAACCCACTGTTTGAATTGTTGTAACTCTGGATACAGTTCTAGGGTCAAAGCATAGTTCATTTTCTGTCCACCTCGCTTCCAAAATTCAAACATGTTTCCAAGGTCCTGAGCTTCTGGTCCTGGAAAGAACTCCACAAACTCTCGGACTGAAATCTGTCACCAAGAAAAAGAAAAGTGAAGTATCATCAGATTCTCATTGAAAATGCATAAAATATCCTCATGGACAGAGTGGATTGTTCAATTCCAGTTGTTCTGCAAGGATTTGGTTTGGAATATTTAACAGCTGCAAATTCATTGGGTTATGAGCAGGAAGACTATACCTTAGATAACAAGGTGTAGAACTGGATGAACACAGCAGGCCAAGCAGCATCAGAGGAGCAGGAAAGCTGACGTTTGGGGTCTGGACCCTTCTTCGGACCCTTCTTCAGACCCTTCTCCTGCCCCACTGAACTTATATCCACTTATCTCGACTTCATTTTCTCCCCCTTAGTCCAGGACCTCCCCACCAACATCCATGAGACCATCCACGCCCTTCACCTCCCCCAAAACTTCCAGTTCCCTGGTCCCCAACACCTCATCTTTACCATGGATGTCTAGTGTCTGTACACTTGCATTCCCCATGCAGATGGCCTAAAGGCCCTCCGCTTCTTCCTGTCCCACAGGCCCAAACAGTCCCCCTCCACTGACACCCTCATCTGCTTAGCTGAACTCGTCCTCACACTTAACAACATCTCCTTCAATTCCTCCCACTTCCTACTAACAAAGAGGGTGGCCATGGATACCCACATGGGCCCAAGC
This sequence comes from Stegostoma tigrinum, assembly GCF_030684315.1. Classification (NCBI taxonomy): domain Eukaryota; kingdom Metazoa; phylum Chordata; class Chondrichthyes; order Orectolobiformes; family Stegostomatidae; genus Stegostoma; species Stegostoma tigrinum. Next base: position 45,950,635 of record NC_081361.1, on the reverse strand, counting down.
TATGCCTACCTCTTTGTACGATATGTGGAACAATTCCTATTCTGAAGCTACACTGGCCCTATCCCCCAGCTCTTCCTCCATTACATCGATGATTGTATGGGCACTGCTTCGAGCTAGAATAGTTCATCCACTTCAATAACACCTTCCACCCTGACCTTAAGTTCACCTGGACCAGCTTCAATATCTCTCGCTCCTTCCTGGATCCCTCTGTTTCCATCTCTGGCAACCACCTGGAAACCGATACCCATTTCAAGCCTACCAACTCGCACAGCTACCTAGAATACACCTCCTCCCAGCCACCTTCCTGCAAAAATGCCATCCCCTATTCCCAATTACTTCGCCTCCAACGCATCTGCTCCCTAGATGAGGCATTCCACTCCCAGACATTTCAGATATCCTCGTTTTTCAAGGACCACAACTTCCCCTCCACAGTGGTCGAAAACGCCCTCGACTGTGTCTCTCGCATTTCCCGCAACTCATCCCTCATACCCTCTCCCCACAATAACAACCAAAACAGAATCCCCCTCATCCTCACATACCACCCCACCAACCCCCGGAACCATTTCTGAAGAAGGGTCCAGACCCGAAACATCAGCTTTCCTGTTCGCCTGAAGCTGCTTGGCCTGCTGTGTTCATCCAGCTCTACATCTTGTTATCTCAGATTCTCCAGCACTGGCAGTTCCCACTATCTCTAAACTATACATTAGTTGTCTGTGTGCTCTCATTCCATGTGCGAGTGGCATTAGGTTAAGCGCGAAGGATTGCAGAGGAGAATAAGAGGAACTAGGTAATGAGATTATACCAGTGATGTCAAATTTAGGTAGCAAAAGGAGGAAGAGAATCTGGAATGAAATGAGTTGTTTGACAATATATAGCCCCAGTAGGGATTGATATGTTGAGTCTCACTTTAACAAAGTGAAAGTGCACAGGAATAACTGGAATTAAGAGAGATCAAGGGAAAATATTTTTAAAGCAAAAGACCACAATATCAATGATACAAAAGTAGACTTAAAAGAGGGACAAAAGAAAATTGAAAGAAGGATCACAATATCAGACAGCAAATGTTACCTATTCACTTCAGGAATGCAACACAGATTCTTAAAAGAAAAAAATATACCGAGATAGGAAACATGTTCAAGTCTTGGACAGAATAGTCATATCTGCTTTACTCCTCACAACAGCTCTCTCAACTTTCTACCAAAAACTGCAAAAGCAATTGTGGCCCAAACATTCTGAGTAAGATGCCTACTCACAAAACTCTGATCATGAACCAATTAAATGTTACCCACTCACGTTTAGAAGATTTTACTGCTGAAGATTGCTGGACACGAGCCCCCTGTTACAAAGCTGTCCAGGAACCCCCAAACCAGCAGCATGGATTTGTAGAAGCCACACCAAGATCAGCAACATTTAATATGCTGTGATGTAATTTACTAGCAGCCACTTAGCTCCTCCAAAAGGATAACTAGGTGTCGGGTTCAGCTGGAATTAGTTGAGGGTTTAGCGTGTGAGATTTGTAGCATGCCAGGTGGATGATGTACAGTAGGATGTGGAAGATTGCCATAGTGCAGGTAAATTAATTAGAGCTTACAGGAGATGAGGCATTGTGGGCTGTTGGGTTTAGGGGGTTAGGAGTATATTACGTCCAACAGGGTCAGGTCAGTGTTGGATAGGGTGTTCCTTCAGTTGAGGTGCTTGTTATGTCCAGCAAAGGGGAAGAAATTGGAAATGTTGGATGACATTAATGTTGGGTCTGGTCAGGGCAAAGACTGTCAGGTCTGAGAGGGGGGAAGGCACAGGGTCTGAGGTGGCAGGTTCTGAGAGGGGCAGGGTTGCTGGGTTTGGTAATGCCACTTTCTGGTCATTGTCGGGGGGCAGGTGTCGGCTTATTAGGAGTTGGAGAGGCAGTTCGATAGTTCCCCAGATTTTACAATAGGTTTTGCAACTTTTACCTTTTCCTGGATAATTATTAAGCTGAAATGAATTGGAATCCTCCAAAGTTTCTTAAGGGGCTTTTTTGGGGGGTTCCAGATGCAACCATGAGAAGGTTCAATTTTCTAGGAAGTGTTATGCAGTGGGAATTCTGCAGAAATACAATTCCAGCCAGCACAGTGCTAACATCTCTCTGGCTATTGAGTCATTTAGGCCAGCACCATTTCAATATCACCATCTGATTGAAAACTTGTCAAAATTGTTAAGACATTTGGAACATTTTATGAAAACACAGATTTGAAAATTGAGACTATTTGGTGCTTGATAACAATGATTAATCTATTAAGGTTGAGATGATTTGGTAAGTTTAAATTGAAACGCCTACTCAGTTATTTTCAAAGTGGTTGCTGTCAGCCTTGAAGAGAAGGAAAATGCAGAGTGTATTTTCCTACTCTACTCGATGAACAAATAAACTGAATTTTATACTAATACTTCAAACAATTCACAATTTTGTTGGTTTATAAACTGAAGGTGATCACCTGGAACTATCTTATTGTCCTAGGCAGAATTTTAACACACTGTAATAAATTGGCTATCTCAATGTTTCAGCTGTTATTTCCACTTAAAAATTAATTCAAGGTGACACTTCCTTATCAGGTCTTGGAGTTTGTTCTGCACACAAAAGCAATAGTTTCAGACAGTTAGTAGGTAGACAAATGATGCACCAAATGACCTACTTCTGCTCCTACATCTTATGGCCAATAATGTAAAAGAGCAAGGTTTTTTTGCTTCCTGCTCATTTATTACCTAAATCTTGGAAAAAGGAATATCTTTCAGCTTTGATCAAACCCTCTTGTCATCGCCCTGTTAAAGTAAGTAAAACTATGAAGAGTTAAACACTGCATCACATTCAGAAGAAAACTCCTGGTGCACCAGTATGACAAAGTGTAGAGCTGGATGAACAGAGCAGACCAAGCAGCGACAGAGGAGCAGGAAAGCTGATGTTTCTGCTCGAGACCCTTCTTCAGAAATGGGGGAGGGGAAGGGGATTCTGAAATAAATAGGGAGAGAGGGGGAGGTGGATAGAAGGCGGATAAAGGAGCAGATAGGTGGAGAGGAGACAGACAGGTCAAAGACGCCAGGATGGAGCCAGTAAAGGTGAGTGTAGGTGGGGTGGTAGGGAGGGGAAAGGTTGGTCCAGGGAGGACGGACAGGTCAAGGAGGCGGGATGTGGCTGGTGGGTAGGAGATGGGGGTGGGGCTTGAGGTGGGAGGAATGGTTAGGGAGGCGGGGACAAGCTGGTCTGGTTTTGGGATGCGGTCGGGGAAGGGGAGATTTTGAAGCTTGTGAAGTCCACATTGATACCCTTAGGCTGCAGGGTTCCCAAGCGAAATATGAGGTGCTGTTCCTGCAGCCTTTGGGTGGCATCATTGTGGCACTGCAGGAGGCCCAGGATGGACAAGTGTTTCAAGGAGTGGGAGGGGGAGTTGAAATGGTTCACAGTTAGGAGGTGCAGGTGATTGTTGTGAACCGAGTGTAGGTGTTCCACAAAGTGGGAAAATCCTGCAAAAAGGCCACCTCCTATTCCCAATTCCTTTGCCTCCACCGCATTTGCTCCAGAGATGAGGCATGCCACTCCCAGTCATCCCAGATGTCCTCGTTTTTCAAGGACCGCAACTTACCATCCACAGCGGTCGAAAATGCCCTCGACCGTGTTCTCGCATTTCCCGCAACTCATCCCTCTCTCCCCCTACCCGCAATAACAACCAGAACAGAACTCCCCTCGTCCTCACGTACCACCCCACCAACCTCCAGATCCAACGCATCATCCTCTGACACTTCCACCATCTGCAATCTGACCCCACTACCAAAGACATTTTCCCTCCCCACCCTTGTCTGCTTTCCGGAGGGACCACTCTCTCCGTGACTCCCTTGTCCGTCCCACACTCCCCTCCAGCCCCACCACCCCCGGCACTTTTCCCTGCAACAGCAGGAAGTGCTACACCTGCCCCTAAATCTCACCCCTCACCCGCATCCTAAGCCCCAAGAAGATCTTCCACATCATATGCACATTCACCTGCACATCTAATGCGGTATATTGTATCCGCTGTTCCTGTTGTGGCCACCTCTACATTGGGGAAACTTAGCAGAGGCTTGGGGACCGCATTGTGGAACACTTACACTCAGTTTGCAACAAACAACTACACCTCCCAGTCGTGAACCATTTCAACTCCCCCTCCCACTCCTTGGATGACATGTCTATCCTGGGCCTCCTGCATTGCCACAATGATGCCACCCGAAAGCTGCAGGAACAGCAACTCATATTTCGCTTGGGAACCCTGCAGCCCAAGGGTATCAATGTGGACTTCACAAGCTTCAAAATGCCCTCTCTCCCGACTGCATCCCAATACCATCCCAACTCGTCTCCATCTCCCTAACCATTCCTCCCACCTCAAGCCCCAACCCCATCTCCCACCCACTAACTTCATCCCACCTCCTTGACCTGTCCGTCCTCCCTGGACCAACCTATCCCCTCCCTACCTCCCCACCTACATTCACCTTTACTGGCTCCAACCCCACCTCTTCGACTTGTCTGTCTCCTCTCTAGCTATCTTCTCCTTTATCCATCTTCTATCCACCTCCCCCTCTCTCCCTATTTATTTCAGAATCCCCCTCCCCTTCCCCTCCCCCATTTCTGAAGAAGAGTCTAGGCCCAAAATGTCAGCTTTCCTGCTCCTCTGATGCTGCTTGGCCTGCTGTGTTCATCTACACCTTGTTATCTCAGATTCTCCAGCATCGGCAGTTCCTACTGTATTTGGTGCACCAGTATGATGTTTTCATTTTCACACTAACTCTCCGTGTGATCTGATGTCTGATTGACAGATGTTCTTTGCCAAAAATTAACATCCAAGGCAAAAAGCTTTGTCAAATTTATTTCACTTTGGATCTTTGCAGCCAATGTGGAGGACCCTATGTTTTGTCTAGATTTCTAATCAAAGTCCCTAAGTAAAATGATAGCATGCTGACCCATGGCACAATGCTGCTCAACAATTCCTCCATTTCATTTTCATCCACAAGCTGCTTATGAGAACCATCTAAACAATGACAGTGTGTTTTTAAGATGGCCATACCCGGGAATCTTTAAACTGTTTAGGATGTAGGTGATGGGTGAGGATTTGTGCATACTCCTGGATTTTCAGCCTGCCTGCTGACAGAAAGCAGCTCTTTCCTATCCAGCGCTCTGGGTCTTTAAATAAGGTCGTTACAATCGGACCAATCTGGTTGATACTTATTCCATCCATGGCTGCTTCTCCCATTGGAATGGCTGTAAACAACAACAGAAAAGTTCTAAAAGGTAAAACAATATCAGCTTCTGGAGGATTTTCACCTGGTTAGAACAAAACTGAATGCTTTGGCAGTTTACAAAGTTTATATACTCATTATAGAGGGTAAACATGCTGCTTAGATCTTAATGACTATCTTTTCTTCAACTGTGTACCAAGAAAAAAGGAACAATGGGCACTTATACAGCATGTTTCACTTCCTAGAACATCCCAAAACACTTTGTTACTATTTGTGAAGCATACTCACTGTTGCTTTGAAGCCAAATTCAGTTTGTTCCTGGAAACAGCCCACTAACAGCAGAAGCACAAGTTAATCCATTTTGTTTGGGTGAGGGATGAGTATTGACCAGGGACACTGGGTTCTCAATGCTCCATTGAATAGTCAGCTTCCAATTACAGACTGAATTTATGGAGCAGCATTTTTGTCATCATACCAAGAGAATGTGTCAGAATTTCACTGCTCAAACCGATGCACACTGGAGAGAAGGATAGAGGCCATTTCCTCTTTTGCAAACCAAGCAACAACCATCTAAATTCACAGAAACATAGTAAATAGGACTAGCAGTAAGCCATTTTGCCCACCACACCTACTCTGCCATTCAACATGATCATGGATGATCCTTTATCTCAATAGCATATTCCAGCTCTCTCCTCTACCCCTTGACACCTACTGTTAGTTTAAGAATGTACCTGTTTCCTTCTTAGAAAATATTCAGTGACATAATCTTCACAGCCTTCTGTGATAGAGAATTTTGCAGTTTATCACTCTCTGAGTCAAGCCATTTTTCATTATTTCAGTCTGACATAGCACATTGCGCATCTGAGACCATGACCCCTTGTTCAGGACTTGTGACCAGGGGAAACATCATCTCTGCATCCATTCTGTCCAGCCCTGTTATAAATGTTTATGTTTCATTTAGATCCCCTATAAATTCCAGAAATTACGCATCGGTAAACCTAATGTCTCCTGCTAGGAAAAACTTGCCATCCCATGAAATTTGCCATTCCACGAATCAGTCTATATTCCATCAACGGCAAGAGTTCTGTGATCCACTGCTTTCCTTTTTCATCAAGTCACGACTATCCGCTACATCAGCTATTTTGTTTGTGCGATAAGTAACCAACAATATATAATTTGTGAAAACACAAAACACAGTAGGCTTCCAGAATATACAATAGTTACTGTTGTCCAAGGTTAGGAATCTGGAAGAATTCATGTTGAAGCTGCAACAAACACCAACCAATCTAATGACACAGAGACAGAGACAAAAGTAATCTACCATAAGGCCTTGAGAGAAACAGACATGTCATTTCTGGTACACAAACAAGTTGCTGGAAAAACTCAAGAGGTCAGGCAGCATCTGTTGAAGAAAAAAGTCAGAATTAATGTTTCGGGTCTGGTGACCCTTCTGCAGAACTGAGGACCCAAAACGTTAACTCTGACTTTTTCTTCACAGATGTTGCCAGGCCTGCTGAGCTTTTCCAGCAACTTCTGTTTTTGTTCCTGATTTACAGCATCCACAATTCTTTCAGTTTTTATGTCATTTCTGGCTCCTGATAGTCTTTGTCATTACAGATAACTAGTCAGTGTAATTTGTATCTGTTAATATCATGCAATAAACTACATCTTTCTTAGTAAGATAAATGCCTCTAGCACTGCTAAACAGATAGGCCCTTAGACTCAGAATTGATTTAGGTCTTGTGCTGCAGTGGTAGTGACCTACATTTGAGTTCAAATCCCATCGGCCGTGGATATGTGTCATAACATGTCCACACAGGCCGATTAAAATAACTATTCATTTTAGACTCATGAATCACCAGCATGAAATGACTGGGATTTTTTAAAAGCATATAAAGGAGTATTGGTGACAACACTGTACCCCAACCACAAACAACCTGTGACTGGTTCTACAGCATACAGTCATTACCACATAAATAACCACTCTGATTCCCATTCACACGCCAAAGTGAGGGGCAATATTATAATTCTGTTAATGTATCTCAGTGATCGTGAATGCAAGGTGCCATTTACCAGACCAATTTTAAATCCACCCCTTTATAAAAAGTGTTAGAGAGGTCTTATGGAACCTCACTATTCTAAATTGCTTCTTTACTGATCATCTCACGTATCTCACACGCTCAAGCTGGTACACTGAATGTGAAAATGTGTGGGTCATGACTCTGTTCAGACACCATGCTTTTTTGACGGGACATGTGAGGGTTCTCAGCATGGCTGATGGGGGCACATTTCCCTGTCTACTCACTCAGTGGGAGATCAGCTCACTCAGCCATTGTTATGAATGATCATACAAACATATACACAAGGAACAAGAGTAGGCCACTTGGCCTTTTGTGGAGCGGAATTCCAAAGAGTCAACTTTCTGACGGAAGAAAAGATTTCACCATGTTTGTTTAAAATGGACACCCCTTCATTTTTAATCTATAAGCCCCTGTTCTAGATTCTCAACATCTTTGAGGAATCTTTGATGGATTCTTTCGAACTTTCACCCCTAAAGTTTGTAGAAGGTATTCTTGCATTTCACTAAAACTGAAATTCAATCCTTACCAATTTTATAACTGTTCTTTCCGACTGGATTTGGTTTGAATGTTGTCAGAAAACTTTCAAAGTAAAATGGAACTATAATCTCAGTCTTGGGCAAACCAATTTCATTCATGTAATCATTGATGCAGGCCTTTGCATCCATGTGTCTTGCTGGGAGACTGTATTTCCTGTGAACATGATGAGCTCCACTAAGCACAATCTGTCTGATGTCGTGCCGCTTACACATGTCAGCTATCCTGTGGCCCTGCTGAATTTCAGCCTATAGAAGAAAGAAATGTTGTGATAAGGCAATTGTTCTTAAATAGTAAACCATCAGATTATCTTTCTACTTCCTCCAATGGACTTACCCCATCAACTGTGCTGGACTAGCTCTGGTGACTTCTGATACAAACTGCACAGTAGACTGATGAAGTGTTGAACAGGTATTAACAGTATTAGAAATGATCACGCAAGTCAGCACTAATCTCATGGCAATTCATAAAATCTGCCTACTGTAAACCGTCCACTATTTTCTTTCTGGCAAACACAGGATTATATAGCCTTGAAACAGGTTTTATTCAAGTGACAAAAAATTTTTACATAATTGGAGAGGAGTGCAGAGCCAAGCTGGAGGTGCAAGGATTATATTTGCCTGTTATGCAATCATTTTATGAAAAAGTCACTTGGTACTACTTCCTCTTGACATTCAATGGTGTTACCATCGCTGAATACCCAACTGTCAACATCCTGGGTGTTACTATGACTAGAAACTCAACTGGATCCACAGGACAGAAGTTGGGAATACTGCGGCAAGTAACTCACTTCCTGACTCCTCAAATCCTGTCCACTACAAGCCACAAGTCAGGAGTGTGATGGAATACTCCCTCCTTGCCTGGGTGAGTGCAGCCTCAACAACACAAGAAGCTTGACACCATCCAGGACAAAGCAGCCTGCTTGATTGGTGCTACACCCACAAACATTCACTCCCTCCACCACCAACGGTCACTACCTGCAGTGTGTACTATCTACAAGTTGCACTGCAGAAATTCACCAAAGATCCTTAGACAGCACCTTCCAAACCCATGACCACTTCCATCAAAAAGGACAAGGGCAGCAGGTATATGGGAACAGCACCACCTCCAAGTTCCCCTCCAAGTCACTCACCATCTTGACTTGGAAATATATCACTGTTCCATTAATGTCACTGGGTCAAAATCCTAGAATTCCCTCTCCAATAGCATTGTGGGTTAACCCACAGCAGGAGGACTGCAGCGGTTCAAGAAGGCAGCTCAACACCACCTTCTCAAGGGCAACTAGGGATGGGCAAGAAATGCTGGCCAGCCAGCGACACCCACGTCCCACAAATGAATAAAAGAAAGTACAGCTCCCCCCTCAGCAGTATAAGCACAAATATCTTTCTGTATATGTAGTTAATATCATCTCTAGCTGTGGAAGCAATTACATTTTGATGTTTAACAAGACCAAAAGTGCTGGTGAAACTCAGGAGGTCCAGTCCTGGTTTATTTTCAATCTCCAGCACATGAAATAATTTATTTTGGTTACACTTAGATGTTTGTAATTATATCGACCATCAGTAATTACCCAGTCTGGAGTCAGATGTAGACCAGGCCAGCAGCTCCCTTCCATAAAGGACATTTGTGACTGAGGTGAGTTTTTCCCTTAATAGTCAGGAATTCCAGATTTCCATTGAATTGCAATCGGCGCAATTCAATTTGCATCATATGCTGTGGCAGGATTTGAACCCAGCTCACCAGAATGATAGTTAGGTCTCTGGATTACTAGATAATACCAATAGACCATGACCTCTTACTTGAAAGTACTGTAATAACATGACTAACCCTCAGAGGATCCTTGTTGTTGAAATCTGTATGGGTGATGACAAAGCACTTGTGTGCACCACACAAAGTGGCGCTGATGCTGTCAGGATTGTTGAAGTCTACAAGTAATGGGTGTGCCCCTGCTGTGTGCAGTTCCTGAGCGGTGGGAGAGTTTAACTCTTGAACTACAGCCCGCACTGTGAAATCACCATCTTGGAGCAAGGCGGTGGCTACAGCTTTCCCTTGACACTTGTCAGCACCAAAAACAGTCACAATCTTGGACATTCTCTGGAACAAAAGGATAATGCCAATTAACAAGGACCGTTGAGAGTGAGATGCTTCCTGTTAATTAACTAAGAAATAACAGAAATCTTATTTTGCAGTTGTATCAATCTTTTTTCACTGAAATTATCAACAGGAAAGCTTCCACGCTGTTTGGATAATCAGGTGGTAGAAAATTGACAGAATGCCAGTTTGTAATTAGCAAGAAAGTTAGTTGTTGAGGTTTGGCTGCATTAGATGTTAGCAAGTTTTTTAAATTAACAAACTGAAGTAAATGGGAGGAAAACAACCAGATCGGATCCAAGAGTGAAGGTCAAAGGAAGATGTTTTCCTTCAGAGTAATAGATATGTAGAATAACACAATCCAGTTAAATTGCAAATGTTCAAGCTCTTTAGAGTGAAGATTGTAAAGAGGGCACTGTGATGTGCGTTTGGGGATTGTAGGTCAGTAATTATCAGTGGGGATTGAAAACATGAACAAAGAACAATGATACAAAGAACAGTATAGCACAGGAAAAGACCCTTCAGCATACCATGATTGTGCTGACATATGATGCTCTTCTAAACTAGAAACCTTTTGCTTCTAAATGGTCCATATACCTTGAGTTCCGGCTTTAGACATACATCTATCAAGATGTTGCTTAAACATTGCTATTGTATCTGCTTTCACCACCTCCTCTGGCAGCAAATTTCAGGCACTTACCACCCTCTGCGTAAAATCTTGCCTCTCACATTTTCTTAAACTTACTCTCTTTTACCTTAAACCTATGTCCCTAGTAATTGACATTTTTATCCTGGGAAAATAACTCTGATTATCCTCTCTATCCATGCTCTCATAATTTTGTAAACTTCTATCTTGTCACCCCCTCATCTTTTGACATTCAACTGAAAGCAAACCAACTTTGTCCAATATCTTATTCAGCCTAATACCATTCAGATCAGGCAACATCCGGTAAATTATATCTGTACCCTCTTCAAAACCTCCACATCCTTCTGTTCGTGTCGTGACCAGAATTGTACATAATATTCCAAATGTGGCCAAACTAAAGTTCTGTGCTCCTGAGATGCTGCTGGGCCTGCTGTGTTCATCCAGCCTCACATTTTATTATCTAAAGTTCTGGACTGCTGGAATGTGACTTGCCAATATTTATACTCAATGCTCTGACCGATGAAGGCAAGTATGCCTTATGCCTTCTTGATCATCTTATCCACTTGTGTTGCCACTTTCAGCCAACTGAAGACCTGTACATCTAGGTCCCTCCGTATGTTGATGCTACAAAAAGTTCTGCCATGAACTTTATGCTATTCTCCTGCATTTGATCATCCAAAATGCGTCAGCATGCGTTTGTCCAGATTAAACTCCATCTGGCATTTCTCCGTCCAAGTCTCCAGTCTATCTATATCCTGCTGTATCATCAGGCAAACCCTCTTACCGTATGCAACTCACCACGTCTTTCAAATAACAAGTGTCCCAGCATGGAATCCCTGTGAAGCGCCACTGGTCACAGATCTCCAATCCAAAAAACACCCTTCCACCACCACTCTGTCTTCTATGACTATATCATCTTGCCATGAAGGACCTTGACAAAGGCCTTGCTAAAGTCCATGTAGATAACATCTACTGCCCTACCCTCATCAATCATCTTTGTCCCTCCCTCTAAAAACTCAATCAGGTTTGTCAGACACTGCCTTCCCCACACAAAGCCACACTATCGCTAGTAAGTTCATATCTCTCCAAATCTGAGTAAAACCTTTCCCTAAGAATTTTCCCCAATAACTTCCCTGCCGCTGACGTAAGGCTCACTGGCCTGTAATTACCTGGACTGTCCCTGTTGCCCTTCTTAAACAATGGAAAAATGCTGGTTACTCTCTAGTCCTCTGGGACCTCTCCTATGTCTAAGAAGGATAGAAAGCTTTTGTACAATGCCCCAGCAATTTCATCACCTGGTTCCCTCAGCATTCTGGGATTGATCCCTATCAGGTCCTGGGGACTTGTCTACCCTAATGCTTTTTAAAACACTGAAACCTCCTCCTTTTTTACAATTACATACCCCAGAATATCGACAAACCCTTCCCGAGACACACCAACCACCACACCTTTCTGAATATTTCTACCCTGGGAAAATAACTTTGATTATCCTGTCTATCCATGCCCTCATAATTTTGTAAACTTCTATCAGGTCACCCCCTCATCTTTTGACATTCAAGTGAAAGCAAACCAAGTTTGTCCAATATCTTATTGAGCCTAATACCATTCAGATCAGGCAACATCCTAGTAAATCATATCTGTACTCCCTCCAAAACCTCCTTGTCAAGGATCACAGCCACTTGCTTCAGCTTCCTGCAAAAACTCCTGCAGGACCTGAGCCTACAGAGCAGAAAGATCAGGACCAGTATCAACAGCATGGCAGAGAGGAGAGCTCATGATGACAATGTACAGTGTGAAGACAGGAGAGATCAGGACCATAGTCTACAGTGGGACAGACAGGAGAGATCAGCACCATAGTCTACAGTGTCACAGAGAGGAGAGATCAGCACCATAGTCTACAGTGGGACAGACAGGAGAGATCAGCACCATAGTCTACCATGTCACAGAGAGGAGAGATCAGCAGCATAGTCTACAGTGGGACAGACAGGAGAGATCAGCACCATAGTCTACCGTGTCACAGAGAGAGGAGATCAGCAGCATAGTCTTCAGTGGGACAGGCAGGAGAGATCAGCACCATAGTCTACCATGTCACAGAGAGGAGAGATCAGCACCATAGTCTACAGTGTCACAGACAGGAGAGATCAGCACCATAGTCTACCATGTCACAGAGAGGAGAGATCAGCACCATAGTCTACAGTGGGACAGAGAGGAGAGATCAGCACCATAGTCTACAGTGTCACAGAGAGAGGAGATCAGCACTATAGTCTACAGTGACACAGAGAGGAGAGATCAGCACCATAGTCTACAGTGTCACAGAGAGGAGAGATCAGCACTATAGTCTACAGTGGGACAGGCAGGAGAGATCAGCTCCTTAGTCTACAGTGTCACAGAGAGGAGAGATCAGCACCATAGTCTACAGTGGGACAGAGAGGAGAGATCAGCACCATAGTCTACCATGTCACAGAGAGGAGAGATCAGCAGCATAGTCTACAGTGGGACAGACAGGGGAGATCAGCACCATAGTCTACCATGTCACAGAGAGGAGAGATCAGCACCATAGTCTACAGTGTCACAGACAGGAGAGATCAGCACCATAGTCTACAGTGGGACAGACAGGAGAGATCAGCACCATAGTCTACCATGTCACAGAGAGGAGAGATCAGCAGCATAGTCTACAGTGGGACAGACAGGAGAGATCAGCACCATAGTCTACAGTGTCACAGACAGGAGAGACCAGCACCATAGTCTACAGTGGGACAGGCAGGAGAGATCAGCTCCTTAGTCTACAGTGTCACAGAGAGGAGAGATCAGCACCATAGTCTACAGTGGGACAGAGAGGAGAGATCAGCACCATAGTCTACAGTGTCACAGAGAGAGGAGATCAGCACCATAGTCTACAGTGTCACAGAGAGGAGAGATCAGCACTATAGTCTACAGTGGGACAGACAGGAGAGATCAGCACCATAGTCTACAGTGTCACAGACAGGAGAGATCAGCAGCATAGTCTACAGTGGGACAGACAGGAGAGATCAGCACCATAGTCTACAGTGGGACAGACAGGAGAGATCAGCAGCATAGTCTACAGTGGGACAGACAGGAGAGATCAGCACTATAGTCGACAGTGTCACAGAGAGGAGAGATCAGCACCATAGTCTACAGTGTCACAGAGAGAGGAGATCAGCACCATAGTCTACAGTGGGACAGGCAGGAGAGATCAGCACCATAGTCTACAGTGGGACAGACAGGAGAGATCAGCACCATAGTCTACAGTGGGACAGACAGGAGAGATCAGCACTATAGTCGACAGTGTCACAGAGAGGAGAGATCAGCACCACAGTCTACAGTGGGACAGGCAGGAGAGATCAGCTCCTTAGTCTACAGTGTCACAGAGAGGAGAGATCAGCACCATATTCTACAGTGGGACAGACAGGAGAGATCAGCACCATCGTCTACAGTGTCACAGAGAGGAGAGATCAGCACCATCGTCTACAGTGGGACAGGCAGGAGAGATCAGCTCCTTAGTCTACAGTGGGACAGACAGGAGAGATCAGCACCATCGTCTACAGTGTGAGAGACAGGACAGATCAACACCATAGTCTACAGTGGGACAGACAGGAGAGATCAGCACCTTAGTCTACAGTGTCACACAGAACAGAGATCAGCACCATAGTCTACAGTGGGACAGAGAGGAGACACCAGCACTATAGTCTACAGTGTCACAGAGAGGAGAGGTCAGCACCTCAGTCTACAGTGGGACAGACAGGAGAGATCAGCACCATAGTCTAGTGTCACAGAGAGGAGAGATCAGCACCATAGTCTACAGTGGGACAGACAGGAGAGATCAGCTCCTTAGTCTACAGTGTCACAGAGAGGAGAGATCAGCACCATAGTCTACAGTGGGACAGACAGGAGAGATCAGCACCATAGTCTACAGTGTCACAGACAGGAGAGATCAGCACCATAGTCTACAGTGTCACAGACAGGAGAGATCAGCACCATAGTCTACAGTGGGACAGGCAGGAGAGATCAGCTCCTTAGTCTACAGTGTCACAGAGAGGAGAGATCAGCACCATATTCTACAGTGGGACAGACAGGAGAGATCAGCACCATAGTCTACAGTGTCACAGAGAGGAGAGATCAGCACCATAGTCTACAGTGTCACGGATAGGTGAGATCAGCACCCTAGTCTACAGTGTCACAGATAGGAGAGATCAGGACCATAGTCTACAGTGTCACGGATAGGTGAGATCAGCACCATAGTCTACAGTGGGACAGACAGGAGAGATCAGCACCTTAGTCTACAGTGTCACAGAGAGCAGAGATCACCACCATAGTCTACAGTGTGAGAGACAGGAGAGATCAGCACCATAGTCTACAGTGTCACAGAGAGGAGAGATCAGCATCATAGTCTACAGTGTGAGAGACAGGAGAGATCGGCACCATAGCCTACAGTGTACAAACTTTGGAAAAAGGAATACAGGCATGGACAATTGTCTAAATGGTGAGAAAATTTGTAAAGCAGAAGTACAAAGTGATCTGGGAGTGTTGGTCCAGGATTCTCTAAAGGTTAACTTGCAGGTAGGGTCCGTGATTAAGAAAGCGAATGTAATGTTGTCGGTTATCTCAAGAGGGCTGGAATATAAAAGCAGTGACGTGTTTCTGAGACTTTATAAAGCTCTAGTTGGACCCTATTTAGAATGCTGTGTCCAATTTTGGCCCCCACACCTCAGGAAGGACAAACTGGAGCTGGAGCATGTCCAGTGGAGATTTACATGGATGATCCGTGGAATGGTTGGCCTAACATACGATGAACGGCTGAGGATCCCTGGGATTGTATTCATTAGAGTTTAGAAGGTTGAGGGGAGATCTAATAGAAACTTACAAGATAATGTATGGTTTAGAAGGGGTAGACGCTAAGACGTTGTTTCTATTAGGAGGGGAGACTAGGACCCACGGGCACAGCCTTAGAATTAGAGGCGGTAAATTTAAAACAGAAATGAGGAGACATTTCTTCAGCCAGAGTGTGGTGGGCCTGTGGAATTCATTGCCACGGAGTGCAGTGGAGGCCGGGACGTTGGATGCCTTCAAGGCAGAGATCGATAAACTCTTGATCTCACAAGGAATCAAGGGCTACGGGGAGAGTGCAGGGAAGTGGAGTTGAAACGCCCATCAGCCATGATTTAAATGGCGGAGTGGACTCGATGGGCCGAATGGCCTTAATTCCACTCCTACGTCTTATGGTCTTAAATCTACATCGGGGGGTGCAAAGGGAATCTATGACAATGCTACTCACCAAATCTTAGCGCTTTTTTGCTTTTCTTTGTGATTGGAAATGATGTCCCTTCAGTACTTTGTTAGCTGCGCATTTGGTCTGTCTGTAATGGCCTCCCTGTTTGTTGACGATGTTACTGTTGTCAGGGAAATATAGAGGCGGTGTCTGAAGCGTCAGTCTGACAGCTGCTGGAACACAAACTGCCCAGAGTTAAATTTTTTAGCCAGCCGTTTCCAGCATCGAAAATACTTGATTTAGAAGTTTGCAACAGGAAACTAAAATACAAAACATATAAAAATATTTGTGGAAGGTGCGGGAGGATTGGTAAATCAATTAATTTGCCTTTAGACTGTTATAATCTCTCTTATGTTCATGGTAAGGTTTGGATTTGTCAGACCGTTCACATCTCCACAGGACTTGCAGCCACTATATCAAAAGGCAATGTCAGTGAGTTAACTTCCTATGAAACTGGTCTAGTCACAGCTAAAGTTGGGCTCATGGTCACATTTCCTGTAGTATTTCTATAGCGTATTCAGTCAAGCGGAGGAAGCAGACGGTAAAAGAAGCAGTGCGTTGAAATTAGTTGCTGGTTTAGCCAGTGCATACAAACCACGCTATTTCACGCGCTGCAGCTTGTATACATTAAACGGCCGGGCTCAGTATGTCTCTAACAGACACCATCAAATTATGGGATGAAGGCATTACTGCAGCAGACCGCCAGGAGTGGCTAACCGCACTCAACCTGTTCACCACTATACTCGAGCCCAGCTCCAAAATCTGTTTCAACATCGGCTGCCTGCATCTCCTCCGCAGAGAATGGAGCCAGGCTGAGAAGGTAAGTTGCTGTCACAGTTCCACATTTTGAAGGTGTATTCGGAATTACTTGAAATGCTTCTGTTTTTATTCCAAGACATATCAAAATAACAAGAGGGTTACAATTCACTGATTAACATTGTAAACGCTGAGCAAAATATAACAAGTAGACATTTCATTTGAGAAGATTAAACCCACAAGAATAGTAGGAAACGTAGTTAGTTCGTGTTTTACAGGGAAGTGAAGCAGTTTGTTTATTGCTTTATGGAAACCAAAATGTACCGAAAAAGTGGAAATGAAACTGCTCATGACATATAAATCAATTTCACAATTTACTGGATATTAATCCAACAATTGTGTTACATTGGTGCAATTGTGAGTTCAGTTTTAATATAAATTAAAGAAAAGCAAAGATTTACAACAAACCCCATTGAAAATTACAAAGGGCAAAGGAATCAAAGGCATGTATCATTTTTCCTTCACGTGTCAGGCAGTGATCATCAACAAGAAAAATCTTCAGTACCTTCTCCTAATTCTCTACAATAATAACGCTGTGACTACAGAAAACTATTAGCTGCAATTCAACTCTTAACTTCACTCCAGCATTGTCACTGAATCAATCTCCTGCCATTTCCTACCAGGAGCATGATCAACCAAGCTATTTGTTCCTCATTTCCCTCAGAATCCTTTGATATATTTCATCAGGTCTCAGAATATTTAGATAACCAAACTTCTTTAATAGTTTCCTTTTATTTATGATGTTATTCAGCTCATGTTAACCCTATTCAGGATTTCTCTGCATTCCATGTTGTTAAACACTGAAATGAAACACTTGTTAACTATTCCTGCTAATTTCTACTTATCCTTCACTACCTCTGTATCCCGTCCCCTCAGAATCAACCTCACTTTTAAAAATTTACTCTTTATTACTGACACTCGCACACCACCTTACTGTTTGTCACGATGATATAAGAGTACGAAATATTAATCTGTAAATCTTATCAATGAATTTAAAAGCCATGGACTTTTGTCTTTGAGTGAACAGTTAATAATAAGTTTGGGATACCTTAAAATGGTTTTCAATGTCACCTGACCTGAAGGTAGCCAAGCTGCACTGGGATTTACAAAAGAATGTTTAAGAAACTTGGCTGACCATATTCCCGAAAATGTTATCTAAGGATAATTACCTGAACATCAAAATTCAGCATCTTCAATATGTAGCTCGCAATGAGATCTTCAAATGCCTTGGCAATGATTGAAATTGCAGAGATAATGGGGACTGCAGATGCTGGAGAATCCGAGATAACAAAAGCTGATGTTTCGGGCCTAGATCCTCTCTGATGAAGGGTCTAGGCCCGAAACGTCAGCTTTTGTGCTCCTGAGATGCTGCTTGGCCTGCTGTGTTCATTGAAATTGCAGATATTATTGGAACAACGAATTAAACCAAAACTTACTATGTAAAGAGGAGGATTGAACCACTGTTCCCCAAACCCCATCACCTGAACCTACAACAAGGGGAAACCGCAAACCTCTTTGAGAATTGATTAATCGTTATTGTGACCTAACAGCCAATGTTTACACATCGAAACATCACTTCTGTGTGGGGCCATGATGATTCGTTTGTGCTTGTTGCTAAAGAGGGCAGTAACATCCAGTCACATCAAAAGATGAAGAGCTTCCCTTTCACTGGACGTGGTGTGCCCAATTCTGTAAGATGATCAGATCTGATGAAAATACTGAATGTGCATACTTGCTGTACACAAATCCAGGACAACAGCAGAACCAGTTCAGTTGTAACCACCAGAACTTTAAAATCAACATCAGAAAATATAATCCTTCACCTGAGAACTGTAATCATTTCTCAATTCCAACCTCCCTCATCCTGTCCTTGTTCTGATTGCTCGCACATTTATGTATGTGTGTGTGTGTGTGTGAACGTGCATGCATGTGTGTGTGTGTGTGTGCATGTGTGTGTTTGTTTGTGTGTATGTTGGTGTGAGTTTGTGTGTTTCTGACATGGAATTCCAAGTTAGGTTATACCTTTTAAGTAATATTTATACTTCGTACTCAGTGAGTTTACAATAAAAAAGCCACTTCATTTTAACTAACTTAAAAGGATTTTCTGTCTTGTTTTTCATAGCTTTAATGCATAACCAAGCACATACTGAATTAGGGAAAAATACATTTGTTTAAAATTTAAAACATTGCTAAACCAAGAGCAAGAGGAAATGAGAAGAATTTGCCCACCCCTTTAGACTCGGTTGCAAGATGTTTAAAAATATTTTTTGAGATACACTCCTTACTTTCGTTTTATTCCACTCTCTCATGGGATGTGCGTGTTGCTGGCTGGCCAGTATTTATTGCCCTTCAGAAGGTGGTAGGGAGCTGCCTTCTTGAACCACTGCAGTCCATGTGCTGTAGCCTGACCCACAATGCCTTTTCAGAGGAAATTCCAGGATTTTGACCCAGGAACAGTGATGTAATTCCATGTCAGGATGACGAGTGGCTAGCAGGGGAATTTGCAGATGGTGGTGCTCTCGTGCATCTGTTGCCATTGTCATTCTAGATGGTACTGATCATGGGTTTGGAAGTTGCTACCTCAAGATCTTTGGTGAATTCCTGCAGTGTATCTTCTCGACAGTATACACTGCTGCTACTGAGAATCGATGGTAGAGGGAATGGATGTTCGTGGATGTGGTGCTAATCAATTGGGCTGCTTTGTCCTGGATGGTCAAGCTCCTTATTAATCTTGAAGGTTTTTTTTCTGTTTTATTCGAGTGTTTCCTAAATTTGACAAAAATTGTAAGCTCCATCAGACCTTCTTCAATTTTAGTTTGTTTTTAATCTCTTAATTTAGCATGATATGTATTTATTCTGCAACTATTTCTACAAGTAATCATAAAATAATCAGATAAAGGCAGAGGCTGGGAGCTGTGTAGCATTGCAATCTGACTGAGTGTCTGAGCCCAGCAGGAGGGGCAATTATCATTTCTCAAAGTGAAATTACAGATCAAGCAATCACAGGAGGAGGGTATTCTGGTGACTCTTATTTTTATTTAATCGAGAATAAAGTAAGAGTAGATCAGTTAAGTAGTATAAAAAAATTAAGCCAACTAATGTTTTGCTATTTAATTACTATCTGGATTCAATTCATTGTTCAGGTTCAGTGGATGAAGTTAAGTCCTGAAGAAGGGTAATTACCCGAAACATTGACAGCTCCTTTCCTCCAGATGCTGCCTGGCTTGGTGTGTTCTTCCAGCCTCCCATTTATCTACCTTTGGATTCCAGCATCTGCAGTTTTTTTTTGGTCTCTAATTAAGGCAATAATTATTTATTAAATAAAAGCAGACAGGGCACCTACAGCAGATGGGAACTACTAGGAGTTTCTTGTGTGCAGTAAGTATGGTCAGATCCAGCACTGAAATGAATGAATGCATGAACGAATTAATGAATGAATAATTTTGTTGTCACATGTATTTGGGAAAAACAGTGAAAAGTGTTTTCTGGCCACAATCTGGTGCCATTTCGTATTACAGAATTAATAAAAAGAAATTGCTTAAATAGAGGAAGGGACGCTCAATCCGAAATGTTAACTCCAATTCCTGTCCACAGATGCTGCCGGATCTGCTGAATCTTTCCAGCAATTTGCTTTTGTTTCTGATTTACGGCATCTGCAGTTCTTTCGGTTTTTATTTAAATAGAACTTCATCTTCTGTTCAATTGACAGAAAAATGTAAAGACAGAAAAATAAGAAATAATGCTTAACTTTACAGTCCTTCTTGTCAAGCACGACATCTCTGGCCTTTAGAGCTCAAGCAATTGCTGGAACCATTGCAATGTATCCATGTGGTTGAGAGATTTGTTAATAGCATGCTTCTGTTGTTCTGAGACAAAATATTTTGTTTTCCATGGAATAATTATTATTGCATGCGGGCTAAAATAAAACGGGCAATGAATCATTGCAAAACACCAAAGTACCTAAAGTAGAGCTGGGTTGTTTTAGGGGCATTTTGATTTTAAAAAAATGTAAAGTATACTCTTTACTCTCTAGGCATTTGATAAAAGCATCTGCAAGGACGAGCACTTGGCGGTTGCTTTCTATCAACGCGGGATAACTTTGTACAAAAATGAAAAGTAAGCTCTTTCCTACACTTCTTTTAGAGTCAACTTGTAATACTCCTATTTGAAATCAAACAGAGCAGCCTATTTGGAAAAGGTTGAATCATATCTGTATAGCTTCAATAATGATTAAGAATTATATTTTGAAACCATGCAAAAACACTGTTAATGTGAGCAATTATAACAACTCACCACACTGCTTGTACTTCAGTGGCTTTTGATCCTAAACCTATATGCATGCTAGAACTGGCAAGTCAAAATTCCTTGATGGAAATATTTATTTAAATGAAAGGTTACCTGTGTCGTGCATTAATGGAATTTAGCTTTCTCCTCTTGATGTTGCTTCACATTCTATGCTCAGGTATGAAGAGGCTTTGCGTGACTTTGTAGAAGCCCTTAACCGTCTGAGGGGGAATCAGCTGATTGACTACAACCAGTTGGGCCTCCGGTACAAGCTGTCCACTTGTCAAGTAAGTCCGTTTAAAGAGGCAAGAAACAACATAGTAGAGCTAAGTAGGATACATTGAAGAAGTGGCCTAAAGAAAGCTGGCACTGAGCACTGACGAAAAAAGACCCATTTTGTCAAAGTTTTTCATCTTGCACTCATCAGGAGAATCCACAAGAAATGACAAAATAAAGGATAGATAACATGCACACGGTAAGTCTATCACATAGTATTACTGAGGTAGCAGGAACTGCCGATGCTGGAGAATCTGAGATAACACAGTGTGAAGCTGGATGAACACAGCAGGCCAAGCAGCATCAGAGGAGTAGGAAAGCTTGACATTTCAGGTCGGGACCCTTCTTCAGAAGTGGAGGAGGAGAAGGGGATTCTGAAATAAATAGGCAGACGGGGAAGATGGATAAAAGATGGATAAAGGAGAAGATAGGGTGAGAGGGGACAGACAGGTCAAAGGTGCGGGGTTAGAGCCAGCGAAGGTGAATGTAGGTGGGGAGTTACGGGGGGATAGGTCAGTCCAGGGAGGACAGACAGGCCGGGGGGGCGGGATGAGGTTAGTGGTAAGTGATGGGGGTGGGGCTTGAGGTGGGAGGAATGGTTAGGGAGGCAGGGACCAGCTGGGCTGGTTTTGGCATGTGGTCAGGGGGGAGGGGAGATTTTGAAGCTTGTGAAATCCACATTGATACCCTTGGGCTGCAGAGTTCCCAAGTGATATATGAGATGCTGTTCCTGCATCTTTCAGATGGCATCATTGTGGCAATGCAGGAGGCCCAGGATGGACATGTCAACCCATGAGTGGTGGAGGGGGTGTTGAAAAGATTCGTGACTGGGAGCTGTAGCTGTTTGTTGCAAACTGAGCATAGATGTTCCACAAAGTGGTCTCCAAGCCTCTGCTTGGTTTCCCCGATGTAGAGGAAGCCACAATGGGAACAGCGGATACAGTATATAACATTGACAAATGTGCGGGTGAACATCTGTTTGATGTGAAAAGTCTTCCTAGGGCCTGGGATGGGGGTGAGGGGGGAGGTATAGGGGCAGGTGTAGCACTTCCTTCGGTTACAGGGAAAAGCGCCGGGGATGGTGGGGCTGGAGGGGAGTGTGGAGCAGACAAGGGAGTCATGGAGAGAGTGGTCCCTCCAGAAAACACATAAGGGTGGGGAGGGAAAATGTCTTTGGTGGTAGGGTCGGATTGCATAAGCTTCAAAATCTCCCCTCCCCCCCCGACCACATGCCAAAACCAGCCCAGCTAGTCCCGGCCTCCCTAACCATTCCTCCCACCTCAAACCTCACCCTGTCCCCTACACACTAACCTCATCCCGCACCCCCCTGATCTGTCTGTCCTCCCTGGACTGACCTATCCACCTATAACTCCCCACCTAGATTCACCTTCACTGGCTCTAACCCTGCCTCTTCGACCTGTCTGCCTCCTCTCCACCTATCTTCTCCTTTATCCATCTTCTATCCGCCTCCCCCTGTCTGCCTATTTATTTCAGAATCCCCTTTCCCTCCCCCATTTCTGAAAAAGGGTCCCGACCTGAAATGTCAAGCTTTCCTGCTCCTCTGATGCTGCTTGGCCCGCTGTGTTCATCCAGCTTCATATAGAATTACTGTTGCTTTTCCTTTAGTTTGGTATTTCTTGTGAATTGCTCTGATCAGTGCAAAATGGAAAGTTTTGACAAAATGTGTATGTATCAGTAATAGCCAAGGTGCAAACAACTAAAGGTGACCCTGTCTGAAAATAAACACTACCCTGCTGTAAAAGCATAGCTGTCATTGACATAAACTACTCGTGTTAAAAGGGATCTGAAGGTAAATGTACTGCCGAATTTTGGAGGAATTTCTTGCAGGCACCATCAATTGCAATACAAATCAGAGCTGTGAACAGCTGCTTCTTCTGAATTGTGCCCAGAATGTTGTATATGTCCTTTCATTCTGTTAAAGCTGCTCAGTAAACTTTCCACAATGATGGAGCTCACAGCAAAGAGTCAGCTAACAGTTGTTGAAATGTCTACACCCAAATGGTTCCTACTTTTAGGAACTTTCCAAGTCCAACAAACAACTATTTGCTTGAGGATGGTATTGTTCACTTTAATACCATCCACCCGATGTTCCAACTTTGCCAAAAAATGCGGAGACTTTGTTGCTTCCTGGATAATGTGCATGATGATCTTATGTAGTGGATACTGGCAAAGTAACATTTGATTGAAAAGTCTGTTGTTTCATTAAGGTCAGTTAATGGAGCATTTTTGGGTAAGTACATTTGTGACATTTTGTAGATAAGTGCAGCTCCACACAGTAAAAGTTATGTGTGCCATCCAACTGATGCCTCTATCCACAGGACAATAATGAACTAGTTGCTGTTTCCAAATTCCTACCCAACACGAGCTTATGGAGTTCTGCACTGCAGATTGCCTGTCCTGGTATGGCAGACATATATTCATATATATTCAAATATTCAGTCTCATCTAATATGAAGTGTCAGGTTAAACCAGCAGTATGCAAGAATAGTGAAGAAAAGTAACATTGGAGTAATATCAAAATTCAACAATTGATTGTCAGCAAAAAGAAAGCAACTATTATTACGAGCACAATTCAGCTTGGGCACACAAGAGTGCAAATTCTCAACTTGCAAAAAGTAATATGAAGAATTTATCTTCTCACCTTAAGAGTTAATCCGAGCAGCCAAACTCCCAAACACTTTGCTGCACATAGTTCCTTAGACTGACATTTCAGCAGAGCCAAAAACAGAAAATGACCTCTGAGTTGCTGGGGTTTTTTTGATGTTGATTTGATTTATTGTTGTCGTGTGTACCTAGATATGGAAAGTTTTATTTTGCATGCAGTACAGGCATATCATACCATAGAAAGTGCATGAGGGTAATAGAACAGAGTGAAGAATACAACATTATAGCTGCAGACAAGTTTCACAGAGAATAGAAGTAATATTTAAATATAAAATTTGAGAGGTCCATTCAGAAAAATGGAAAAGGAGCTGTTTTTGACTCTGTTGGTTCATGTGTTTAAGGATTTGTATCTTCTGCCTGATAGAAGAGCTTAGAAGAGAGTACAACCAGGGTGGGAGGTATCTTTGATTATGTCGACTGCCTTCCGAAGGCAGCGGTATTTTTGATGGAGTCATTGGGTGGAAGGTTTGGCTAGAAGTTGAACCTGGCATTATGAGAATTGAACACATTTGAATTCTCACGTCCAATTCCTGAACATGCAAGGCTATTAAAGACCCAAATACTTGCCCTATGTCGTGCTTGAATAATTGTTGCTAATACTCAATGCTTTACATTTACACAAAGGAGAAATGCTAGTACTTTGTACTTCAACTTTGATTGCTTCTCCTAGGTACTTCACAATGTGGCGTTGGCACATGCCACGATGCAGAATTGGGACAAAGCTGAAGAGGCTCTAAAGAAAGCTATCATTTTTAAAACCGAGGCCAAGCCTAATTACGTGGATCAAGCTCTGGAATCTGTTTCGGTATTGACTTGATTCAAATGTGTTACATTTGCCCCTTCTCTTGTGCGCCCCCTAACCTTCCGTTCCAATTGTGCCGACCAGATTGCCTGTCTAAAAATCTGGCTGAATTTCTGAGAAAGCTTATTAAAGTATGTAGTTTTGCTCGAGGGAAAATATCATTGTTTAGGTGTCAGTGATTCCCTGATCTTGTTAATATGCATGATAAGACTCAACCAGTACTAGGATGGGGAGTATTCTCAGCACAGCATCCACCCTCAAAATACATGTTAGCTGTGGGCAAATTCACCTGAAAGGCTCCAAAACGCTCAATCGATTGCAGGAGCAACCAATGAGAGAATGACCACCCATGTATGTAAAATGGACAGACTTTCTGATGAAATGCTCCTGCAATCACACGCTCAGTCTCTCTCACATTTACTGCTGACTGGCTCACCAGAAACCAATCAGCTGTAAAGACAGGAGAGAAGCTCCTCTGATGCTGCTTGGCCTGTTGTGTTCATCCAGCTTTAGACCTTGTTATCACAGGAGTGAAGCAGCCTGGGATTGGAAGAGCAGTGAGACATTTAACTGATTTTTCTGAAGAGTCTAGGTCTGAAACGTCAGCTTTCCTGCTCTTCTGATGCTGCTTGGCTTGCTGTGTTCATCCAGCTCTACACCTTGTTATCTCAGACATTTAGTTGTCACAGTCAGTAAGGTTACTGGACTAGAGGAAGCAAGGCCCATAGAGGGGAAGTAGTGAGATTTAGGGAGCCTGATGTGTTGGAGGGAGGCAGGGGGAAATGGAGTGAGCCTATAAAATGGAGTTGTGAATAGGGATGATGGGGGTTGGGGTGGGAGTGAGGAGAAGAGAAGAGGGATTGTGGAAGGTGGAGACAGCAGCTTTAAAACTATCAACAAAGGAATGAGGGATGTTGTTCCAACTGGTTCATTTGATATTAATTAAGACATAATCATTGGCTTCATTAACATGCAGGAATGACAAGAATGAAAATTGTCTTTCCTTCAGTGGAGTTACTCACTTCCTGGGTTTTTAAGCGATGCCTATTACTGAGAGATTTTATAACTTGCATTGAACGATAAAAATGACAATTTGGTGATGGAAATATATGTGAAAATAAACTTTGGAAGAGCTAAAAGCAATTCCTGTCTCAGGGATTCCAAAACTAGAGGGCACAGATTTTATGGTGAGCGGGGAGAGATTTAAAAGGAACCGAACGGGCAGTGTTATCACGCAGAGGGGGTGTGTGTACAGAATGAGCTGCCAGAAGAAGTCGTGGAGGCTGGTACAATTACAACATTTAAAAAGCATTTGGATGGGTGTATGAATAGGAAGGGGTTAGAGGGATATAGACCAAACGCTGGCAAATGGGACTAGATTTAAATCGGATATCTGTCAGCACGGATGAGTTGGACTGAAGGGTTTGTTTCCATCCTGTATATCTCTATGACAGTGCACCGTTTCAAAACTGCCTCCAACATTTAGTTGGGAGGTATGCTGTATTTCTTGCCACGTGTTGTCTGGATCTAAACCCTGATTCCAATTCACAGAAACGGGAGCTGTTTCACCTCTTGGAGCTCCCAGCAGGAGAACTCTTCAGACCAAAGAGGAAAGTAGTGGCCCAGCTGGAAAAACAGGACTTCCTGGGAGAGGCCAAGGTACTGATTCCTTTCTTTATAAACAAACAGCATGGAATGATCATCAGACTTACGGGAATTTCATTATCAAGAGATTTGCTCAGCAGAGCTTCAGTTCACTGCACTGAAAATCAGATATGCTGAGGCTGATCTTAAAATCTCTCATTTAGAAGAAAACAAGGAAACTGGAGGTTTGTAGTCATCCAAAAATAGGTAAGGTTTGAGAACCCTTTTGAAAATTGATGACTAGGGGTATGTCAAGTTCAAAACTGCACAGGATTGGGAGATAGAGAGAGTAAGAGTGTAGGACCATTGCTTCAACTCTGAGGCATATCCTGCTGGTGATTGTGGCGAGATGCTGTCTGCACTGTTGTTAGTGAACATAAACAGGCTTTATGAAACATAGCTACAAAAACAAGAAATGTAAGAGAGGACATCTTCTGCCTCAGACTCCAGGACCATCTGATTTGACATCATTCCACATTGTTCCTTTTGTGCACGCTCAGTCACTATTCTTAGAAGAAACTTTATTTCACAGCAATTAAATTCTTAACCTGACTACCCTTATCACAAGATACAAAAGTTATTGCAAAGTATTTATTTAAATATACAGACAGTGTTTATGTATTTCTGGACAATTGCTGAAAGCCTGGAGAAATGGTACCTCAGAGTTGGCAGATGCTAATAATATGAGACAGCTGGATACTGTGACATAGCCTCTTCATCATCATTTGCTGTCACTCTTTTTACAAGCATTTTTTTAAACTCCTGCATTTGCAGATTATGCTTCATTTGGCCTGGACAAAGTGAGGGTTGTTTGATGTTGTCAGTCCCTTGCAAAGATGCAAAGATACAAAGATACAGGGATCAAATGGGTGATCAAGAATGACTTTCTCTGAGACAGGCCATTCCATGACTTTAAGGGGAAACTGGATCATTACTAGAAGCAGAGGAAAATACATTGCAGTTGAGAAAGAGCCAGCGAAAAGGGGTTTGATTGTAGACTGAATGCAGTCATGCACAGTGGACTGATAGTCTCATTCTGTGCTGGTGTGGTTTGTTAGGAGTGTGCTGGCCCACACTGGTATAGCTCCCATGGTGACTAAGGTCTGAAAAGTAACTGCCGCTAATTCTAACTTTGTGTAATAAAACAGGTTACAGTGACTCAATATCTTGTGTTACATTTCTTACATCTTTTACTTCTGCTCATTCAATTGCAGCAAAAGATCAGGACAGAAATGGTGTCTCAGTGGTTAGCACTGCTGCCTCACCGCACCAGGGACCCGAGTTCCATTCCGCCCGTGGCCGACTGTCTGTGTGGAGTTTGTACATTCTCCTCGTGTCTGTGTGGGTTTCCTCCCACAGTCCAAAGATGTGCAGGCTAAGTGGATCGGCCATGCTAAATTTCCCATAGTGTTCAGGGATGTGTACCTTAGGTGCGTTATAGAGGGATGGATCTGAATGGGATGCTCCAAGGGTTGGTATGGACTTGTTGGGCCGAAGGGCCTGCTTCCACACTGTAGGGATTCTATTGAAAAAAAGTGAAGAATGTTGCTGAGTCACTCTCAGTTAAACTTAGTTATGTTGTGCGGAGCATGCAGAGTCCATTACTGTCGTGACCAAGTCCACCATTCATGACCCCTCCGGATACAGAAGCAACCCAAGTCCAAATGCAGCATGAGCCTGACAATATCCGGGAGAAACTCAGCAAATCCAATAGTTTCTGTGGAGCGAGATATCGAGTCAATGTTTCAAGACAAATATGACTTCTTCCGACAACTGCAAATGTTAACTCTCTTTCTCTCTCCACAGCCGCTGCCAGACTTTGAGTTTCTCCAGCACTTTATGCTTTTAATTCAGATTTCTATAGTTCACAGTACTTAGCTTTTTTTTAGTAGACAATATCCAATCTTGGGTTAACAATGTCAAGTAATGGGTGTACCATAAGACCAGGCAATAACCATTTCCAGCAAGAAAGAATCTAACAGTCACTGCTTGACACTCTGTGGCATTACCACTGGTAAATAAGTGTATGGTTATTAATTAAATCAGAATTGTTTTGATTGTTGACCTGACAGGACATTCCACCAGCATTCAGAGATATCAGACTGATCGCAGTTGCTTTGCTTTTGCTTGCATTCCAGGTGGTAGCATCGATCATCGACAAAGATGCATTCTCTGGTTTCGCTCCCCTGCAGCCTCAGGTACATTTCACTTTATAAAATTGGTTAAAGGAAATGCAATGACTACCCGGTTTAGACGGGAGGTATTAATTACAAAAATTAATCTCTTGTTTTCAGACTGTGTAAATTTGCCATAATCTTACCAGATCATACAGCTGCTCCCTCATTAGAGGGCGACACCTGATAATGGTTTAACCTGAGGGTCACCATGCCTCAGGTGAAGAGAGAGGTTAGAGAGGCCTTCACAATAATCTCAGTCGGTGCAGGAAGTGAGCCTTCGCTGTTGGCATCACTCTGCATTGCAAACCAGATGCCCAGCCAGCTGAGCTAATCAACCGCCAGAGTGTAGACTTAATGCAAAAGTTATTTTTGTTGGAAATACGAGCCCCAAAATGTCTTCAATAGTACAGTCTATGTAGATAGGAAATGAATTTTGAATTGGCCAGTTCCACCGATTGACTGAACCATTGTGAATCTACCCATTTTGCCTGTCAGAAATTCTATTAGTTTTGAGGCCTGATGTATTTTAGCAAAACTGATTTACAATTAATCAACTCTAAGATTTCAAAATGGAATAATGCTGCACGATTTGTTGTCATATTGAATTTAATGGCTGCTGAATTAGTTAGATATTTAAAAAATATATTTTATTTCATAAGTTGCTGAAAGTGCAACTGGATGAGGTTAAAGTGAGAGTGAAAACTGGTTTTGGAAACCTAACTGAACTGTGCAAGCAATATATATCTTCATAGAATGAAAGATGGGGAAGAGAACAGCGTGAGAATTGAGAAGGAAGTCTGAGGTAATTTGGGTGAATTCATTGCCAGAACAGGTACAGAAAGAAGAATAGGCAAAGGGGAAAAATGGATTAAGGGAGACATGATATCAAGAGCTAGAAATAAAAAAAAAGAAAAAAACTACATTTTAAAATCTCAAAATTAAAACATGAAAGAATGAGAATCTATACTAATACTAGTTAGTTTTTGATGCCACAAAGAATATTAAGTAAATATATCCTATCATTTCAATGCACCCTTGGTCTGGATGGGCAAGGCTCAATCTTTTAGTGACGTTAATTGTAGACTGTTTAGCTACAACAACTTGACACAAGTCACGGTGAGGTAAGCGTTGAGATATTGTTTCAGCAAAGCTAATGGGAGAGCAGCATAATTCTGAATGGTGACTCTCATCTGAAGTTGCCTGTGCGAATAGCTGAGAGTGCCCATTAGCCCCATCATATTATTGACAGGAAAATCTGGGGAGCTGTGTCATTTTACTATACATTTTCTAATGAAAAAATAGATAATACTTAGAACTACACAGCGTATTCAAAAAGAATGGGTACCCTATGAACACAGTCCGCCAATTTCTCAGCAACAAACCCAAACAAACAGACAAAACGGGCTCAGAAACCATAACCACTGTCCCCTACATCAAAGACATTTCCGAAATGACTGCCAGACTACGCGGACCTCTTGGCATCAGGGTAGCCCACAAACCCACCAACGCACTAAAACAGCAGCTAATGAACTTAAAAGACCCTATACAGACAACAAATAAAACAAACGTCATCTGCAAAATGCCTTGCAAGAACTGTGACAAACACGACATTGGACAAACTGGCAGGAAGCTAGTCACCAGGATACATGAACATCAACTAGCCACAAAAAGACATGGCCCACTATCACTAGTATCCTTACATACAGATAAGGAAGGACACCACTTTGATTGGGACAACACATCCATCCTAGGACAAGCCAAACAGAGATACGCACGAGAATTCCTAGAAGCATGGCATTCCAACCGGAATTCCATCAACAAGCACATTGATTTGGAGCCAATCTACCATCCTCTGAGAAAAAGAGCAGGAAATGACATCACCAACACAGGAAATGACATCACCAACCCAAGGAAACCTAACCAGATAAATAGAAAGCGGGACATAACACTAGCGCTTTGTCGGAGGCTCACTGATGATGTTACCTAGTGACGAAACGTCTGACAACTAACCTTCCAGCTCAGCGAGCAAACTCACATCCAGAACCTCAATCTGAACTACAAATCCTCTCAAAACTTAGAACTATAAATATTGTGCTACCTTTTATTGATCAATTATAAGTTTCTATAGCTATTTATAGATTTATGCATCCTAGAACTTTGATAGCTTTTTAGATTTCTAGCCTTTTTTTTCCTTCCTGTGTTTATTTCATATTGCTGATTCACTTTCATAATCACTCTCACTCTCTTTCTTGAATTGATGGCATCTGTGAAATACCTAACTTTCTGAGCCAGCGTCGGTCTGCTGCTGTCTGATATCTAATGCTTTACATTTGTCATTCATGGCTCAGTTTTTTATCCCTCACGGCTTACAGCCTATTCAGAGACTCACTGCTCCAAAAAATTTCACCAGCCACATACTGCCTGAAATTTGAAAGAACAGAAGCAGTCATGATCTAGTTGAATGGTGAAGCCACCTCAGTAGAACATACATAGAACAGTACAGTACAACACAGTACAGGCCCTTCAGCCCACAATGTTGTGCAGACCTTTTACTCTAAACCTAAGGTCTATCTAACCTCCACCCCTACCTTATACTATCATCCATATGCCTATCTAATAGCCGATGGACCGAATGGCTCAGACATGCTCCAATTTCCCATTTTTGTTGAGTTTTGGATATAAAGAAAGGCAGGAATTTGTAGCAATGTACACATTTTTGTTTTCTCTTTCCATTTCTGTTTTTGATAACAGTGACTCATAGCAGAGTGCAGTCCAGCATGAAGCTGTGGTAGAGCACACCTCCCTTGTGAGTGCGCCTCATGAGTGCTGCTGGCCAATTAATCTATAGGATCCACAATAGTCAAGCCTACCCCAACAGCCAAGCACATTACTATTCAGTCAGTAGTAATAGTAAGTGGAGATCCTGGCTGATTACCTTTTTCCTCCACTCTCCATCTCTAATTTTGGGCTAGGAATTCCTCTTTACTGTTGTCCTTGATACGGCCAGTTAGGATATTGCTGTCCCTGCTTTCTTAGTCGGGTTCAGTGGGTACTCCACAATTAAAATCTTAGAAACTAAAAGTTATCCTGTGAGTTTGCACATCATATCATTCCAGATTATCTTCAATAATTAGGAAAATACAAATATTCCAAATCAGACCTGATGACTTTGATTGCCTTGCTTAACCAGAATCTGTCCGCCTCTATGTTAAGGTATTCAATGACCCCCTCCTTGACCAACTTGTGTGGAAGAGAATTCCGTAGTTTCACAGCCCTCTGATTTTCTGATTTTCCCCTCATCTCTGTCCTAAAAGTGCATCCCCAAGACCCTTCAGGATCTTGTACATTTCAATCAAATTGCCCTTTGCACTTCTGAACTCTAATAAAATCAAGTCCAATCGGTCTAATCTTTTCTTTATAAGATAACTTGCTCATTTGAGGATTAATCTAGTAAACCCCCTCTGATCCTCCAGTGCATTTCTATCTTTCCATAAATATGGAGACCAAAACTCCATACAATAGTCTAGGTATGGTCTCACCAATGCTCTGTAAAACTGAAGCATAATATATCCTCTTTTGTATAATTAATTAATGCACAACCTTTGGATCTTTCTATAATGCACCATGATAATTCATCTTACCAGTTCAGGGGTGTTATCACAAACCTCTGGATCAAGTGATACCTCACGGTCCAGGGGTAGGGACACTACAACTACACTATAAGAGAGCTTGTTCCTTTTATTCAGTACTTTGACTGGTGTTTCCAGCACTTTAATGGGATGTTTTATTCCAATCGAATTAACAGGCACCGGACCATATTCCTGAAAAGAAAGCGCCAGAAAAATTGAAGTAAGTGAATCCTACTCATTGATATATGTTACTTGGAGTTCCAACCAGCATTTAGATATGTTTACTGATTGGCCCCTGTCAAGAAGATGTGTCGTTATCTGTATGATATGTGACCACTGTGAGTTAAGGAAACATTCACACTGTTCTGGATGTAAGACAAACTATAGGATGAAGATCCACAGATGAGCCAGTAATTACTGTCACTGCTGAGCACAGTCTTAATGACTGGCTTCATGTCACAGTTATTTTTCCTGAATTTGTTCTGTTTGTTCAGTTCCAGATAGTCAGACTGTACAGGCTAGAATTGGGGCTTAACCCTTACACGTTTCTAAGCTTCCATTTACACAGTTGCACATTACAAACAAATACCTGCAAACCCAACAGCGGCTTGGGGCTGAAGTGCAAATTGAGCACAAAGGAATTAATGCCCACCACCTAAATTCAAATCTAATGTAATTAACATTGCCTTTGCTGTTATTGTATTCTTTGTGCCCAAAAAGACCATTCATACATCACACATGTTCCTCGTTTTTCAAGGACCGCAACTTCCCCTCGACAGTGGTCGAAAATGCCCTCGACCGCATCTCTCTCATTTCCCACAACTCATCCCTCACACCCTCTCCCCACAATAACAGCCAAAACAGAATCCCCCTCATCCTCACGTACCACCCCACCAACATCTGGATCCGACCCATCCTCCGCCACTTCCCACATCTGCAATCTGATCCCACTACGAAGGACATTTTTTCCCTCCCCACCCTTATCTGCCTTCTGGAGGGGCCCGAAACATTAGCTTTCCTGCTCCTCTGATGCTGCCTGGCCTGCCGCATTCATCCAGCTCTACACCTTGTTACCCCATTCGTACACTGCACCTTCCACAGATCATGTACAATCTGTCCCTTTGTGATTTGCGCTTCTTTCATTCATAATCACACGGAAGAACAGTCATTCATTCTGAATTATACCCCCGTCTGTTGGGTCCTACTTGCCCTGATTTCCAGCGGCAGTGTAACAACTGTGTGCTTTGGAGAAATATGAGCATTGCAGTGCAGCTCTGTTGTCATTCAAAAACTATTCCTAATTAAGCACTTATATGGTTTCAGTTGTGGAAGCACTTTTGCCTCGGAGTCGTAAGGTTCCAGGTTCAAGACCCATTCCAGAGCTCGAGGGAGCGACCTTTATTGTAGATACTGTCTTATAGATGGTACTGGGCCTGAGCTGTCTGCGTAATGGGGTGTGAAAAATGCCAAGCCAGTGTTTCAAAGAAGAGCAGGTTGGCATTTCCTCGTTGTCCTGGCCAATTAATTCCTCTATCTACATCACAAAGAACCGGATTACCTGATCATTATTAGTTACTAACTTTAGCCTCTTCCTGGAGGTTTGTTCATCTGCCATCTTGAGACAGGTTATAAGGCAACAAGCAGAATTCTATCTTTTAGTAAATGTAATAACGTAACAATACTTTGGAAATTTGACATGGTGCATGGCATAGCATAGGAGTTAATAGAATCCCTACAGCGTGGAAGCAGGCCATTCAGCCCATACTGACCCTCTGAAAAGTATCCCATCCAGACCCACACCCCCTACTTTATCCCTGTAACCCCACATATCCCATTTCGTACTTAACTAGCCTGCATGTCTCTGCACACAATGACCATTTAGCATGGCCAATCCACCTAACCTGCACATTTTTTTGGACTGTGGGTGGAAACTGGAGAAAACCCATGCAGACAGGGAGAATGTGCAAATTCCACACAGAGTCGCCCGAGGGTGGAATGGAACCCAGAACCCTGGTACTGTGAGGCAGCTGCGCTGACCACTGAGCCATCGTGCCATCCCATGATGCTGGTCCGTTGGCATCTTAATAAATTATCTGGATAAGAGATAATGGGTACTGCAGATGCTGGAGAATCCAAGATAACAGAGTGTGGAGCTGGATGAACACAGCAGGCCAAGTGGCATCTTAAGAGCACAAAAGCTGACCTGATGAAGGGTCTCGGCCCGAAACGTCAGCTTTTGTGCTCCTAAGATGCTGCTTAGCCTGCTGTGTTCATCCTGCCCCACACTTTGTTATCTCAAATTATCTGGATATACTGCTTAAAACCTTATGACATTAATGACAATAATGATGTCTTAGATTGGATAAAAGATATGAAGACAACACGAAGAAATCTGACTTCAAATTTCCTAAATATCTTCTTGCCCACAGGACACTGGAGGGTGTACCTCACCGCGTGCTGTTTAATTTCCTCCCAAGTAACAAACAAGAGCTGGAGGTAAAGTGTGGAAATATAGTCTTCGTGCTGGAGAAAGGAGAGGACAACTGGGCCAGAGTTACATTCAACAATAAGGCAAGTCGAGTTCATCCACCAGAGCACTTCTCAGGCAAATCAATGAGTGACTGAATAAAACCACAGGGTTGCAGATGACTAACCAGCGGCTGTGGAATCACATTCCAGATTCTCTCATTGCAATAATATTTTAGTAGCTTTCTGATGCAATAATGGCCTGGAATCTGATGACATTTACAGCGACCTTCTGATGTTTTGTTTTTGATGGGAAGCAGCGCCATACCCATAGGCTCCTTCATCAAGCACTGAAGGTTACTCTTGGGGAGCTGGCATTGTCCACAATGTGCAAAATAGCAAGATGAGGTCAAAGCAAAATTGCAACTGTGCCATTTCATTGCTCAACGCTGATAAGGTACAAAGGTTCAACACCAGAGATTACCCCACCATTCCTGAGAACTCGGGCGAAAGGGAAAAATTGTTGTATAAAAGTTAATAAAAGAAAACAAATCCGTGTAACCAAGTTAATTCTAAATATTGTACGTTTGTGGGTGACCAGGGCTTTCCTGAAATTCAGCAAATTAAATTTCCCATCAAAGTGCCCTGCCCTTCAGCAGTGACACAACCCACAGCCTGGTGAAAAGCTGGAGGAGACTGCAAGCCTCAAAGGTTTGTTGTAAATATTTGGCAATTCTCAGCATTTGGCAGCTGGGACTTTGAAACGGACATTGCTTCCCTTCTTTGGTCTCCTGGTTTTAGGAACATGTCATGAGAAATCATGAGCAAAAATACTTAATTATGTATGACTTCTTTAAGAGAAATACAGTCACTTAAGAATTTGATAGTGACATCATATATGTTGATTAATTTGAAATAATGTGATGAAATATCCACACCTCAGTGTAGTGTAAGCAATCTGTGTCTGACCTGTTGCTGAAATGGCTTCTATGCAAGGAAAAGGTGATAGATTTGTTGTACCAGCCTCTGGTGTATTTTGTACAAGTGTTGTTACCATATTTTCAGATCCTCTTCTTGCTTCCTTCGCCATCTAGTGGCTGTACTGAGAACTACCCAAACTGAGGCTGCTTCTGTTGCAATTCTCAAT
The DNA here is from genome assembly GCF_030684315.1 of Stegostoma tigrinum. Taxonomy (NCBI): domain Eukaryota; kingdom Metazoa; phylum Chordata; class Chondrichthyes; order Orectolobiformes; family Stegostomatidae; genus Stegostoma; species Stegostoma tigrinum. Next base: position 45,914,835 of record NC_081361.1, on the reverse strand, counting down.
TTCATTTTGGGTTTGGGTGACACCCCTATTTTGGGTTATGGCATTCTGAATTTGGAGTTCCAGAACTATTGCATAGTTACTGTCAGCCCTCACTGTACAAGCCTGATCATGTAACCGCATGGTGCAGGGCCCAGGAAAACCACAGCTATTTTTTTGGACTTATTCGATGGAATATGGGTGTCACTGGCTGGCCACCATTTATTGGCACTCCTAAATGTCCTTGAGAAGGTGGTGGTGAGCTGCTTTCTTGCGCTACTACAGCCCATAAGAAGTAGGAATGCCTGTAGTATCTTTGGGCAGGGAATTCCAGGATTTTGATCCAGCAACACTGAAGTAATGGTGGTATAGTTCCAAGTCAAGGTTGAGTGTGGTTTGGAGGGGTATGTGCAAGTAATGGTGTTCCCATGTATCTGACCTCCTAGGTGGTAGAGGTCATGGATTTGGAAGGTCAAAGGAGCATTGATAAGTTGCTGCAGTGCATCTTGTGGATAGTACACTCTGCTGCCACAGTGTGTTGATGAAAGGAGTAAATGTTGGAAGGCTGAATGGGGTGTCAGTCAAGAAGACAGCTTTGACTGGATTGTCTCAAGCTTTGAGTCTTGTTGGAGCTGCATCTATGCAAGAAAATGCAGTCAACTTCATCATTGAGATGATGGACAGATACTAAGGAGACATGAGTGAGTTACTCGCTTCAGAATTCCATCCAATCACTTGTTGTTGTAAGTCTGATATTTAAAAATATTTTTAATCAACCTGTAGAACAGGTGGACTTTATAGAAGATCACCACTGTGTCACAAGAGCCCTCTCCAGTATTTATGTAGCTTGTATAACTCAGTTTCTGGACAGTGGAAATTCCCAGTTTGTTGACATTGGGAGATTCAGTGATGGTAATGCCACTGAACATCAGATGGGGATTTTGAGGTAAATTCTCTGGTGTAGATGGTCAGTGCCTCGCACAGATGTTGCTGCTTGTTGGCCCAGACCTGAATATTGTCCCAGTCTTACTACAAAAAGCATCATTTCAACAAAATGTGTTTGTAACCACAGCAGCTTTGGTGGAACCATGGGACAATAATCCCTGCCTTTCCTCTTGAGCACTCAACTGATTTTCACTCTTTAACATTTGAATCCAAATGTAGGGTTACATTGGACATGATTTTATAATATTGACATGCTTGGATTTGTTACGGTGGTTTTTTCTGGGGTTTTTTTGCCACTTTTGACAGAAATGGTAATGTTAAAACTTATTTCTGGTTGCTCAGGTGAGTAAATCTTTCTGGGAAAGATTTCACTATAGACTTTTCCTAACCGAGTTTTGTTTTGGTTGTCAGATTGGCTTGGTTCCCTGTAACTACTTGGAGCCGCTGGAAGCTGAAAAGGTAAAGCTGTGTGTGAGGTGTTTATACAAGTAACAATCTGTTCTGTTTGATACTGAAAATAAAACTTCCCAATTCTGTTGAGAAGCTCGGATGCTGTCCATTCAGAATCGGAAAGTGTAATATTCAATCCCTGCTTCTTGCTGGTTATATTCCAGGTTGTGGTGAGAGCTGTATAATCAGATCCAGTGCATCAGGGTTCTGTAATAGGAGCAATCAGTCAGCATCGCAATCCCAAATGCTCTCTGGTTATCAGTGCATGAGTGTGACTGTGCTGCCTTTGTGGTCTTCCTCCTTGGAATCTCTTCTCTCCGAGGGAGAGAATCTGTGGAATCCTTCACCACAGAGGGCTATCAGGTCATCAAGTATATTCAAGGCTGAGCCAAATTTTTAAACAGTAAGGGAATCGGGGATTATGTTGAAAAGGCAGGAAAATGGAGCTGAGAAGTGTCAGATCAGCCATGATCTCATTGAATAGCAAAGCAGACTCAAAGACCAAAGGGCCGCCTCCTCCTCCTGTTCCTACATCTTCTGGTCTTAATGGACTTGCAAAAGCAGAGAGACCCATGTGTCTATGTAAATAAGTCATTAAATGTAACAAAGATAACAAAGTGTGTAGCTGGATGAACTCAGCAGGCCAAGCAGCATCTCAGGAGCACAAAAGCTGACGTTTCGGGCCTAGACCCTTCATCAGAGAGGGGGATGGGGAGAGGGTTCTGGAATAAATAGGGAGAGAGGGGGAGGCGGACCGAAGATGGAGAGAAATGTAGCAAGACAGGTGGAGAGTGCTGGTAATAAAACATACAGTACTCTGGGCTTCATAAATAGGGGCGGAGAGCGGGATGGTTATGATGAACTTGTTGAAGGCACTGATTAGACCTTGGGTGCGCAATTGTTTTCAGTTCTGGGCACCATGCTATAGTAAGGATTGGACAGAGTGCAAAAGTGATTTACGAGACTGGTTCCAGGGATTAGATATTTAATGTATGAAAAGTTGGGACTGTTTTCCTTGGAGAGGAGAAGGCAAAGAGGAGATCTGAAGCAAGTATTCGAAATCATGATGTGTCTGGATGAGTGAATAGGGAGAAACTAGTAAATGGATCCAGAATCAAAGGTTATGGGTTGCAAGTGGTTTGTAAAAGAAGTAAATGTGAAGGAAGAAAACTGTCTTTTTCGAGCAGTGAGTAGTTAGGGTATAGAATGCATTACCTAATGGTGGGGTAGAAACAGGCTCAACTGAGGTATTGAAAAGGGTATCAGCTGATTATTTAAATGGAAACAATGGGATGCTTACAGGCACAGGCAAGGGATTTGTAGGATTTAATCTAGGATTTTCTGATTTTTATATTTGTATAGAACTTAACTTAAAAGTGAGCTGTGTGGTTTATTTTGTTAATTTAGTTTTGAAAACAATCCTATTTTGGGTAATGTATGAAGAACACAGCCTACACCCTACCCCTGCACCCCAAAAGATAACATTCCTTGCGTCATTCTTGACTAGGGTGAAAAATCCCCCCCTGCTGATATTCCAGCACCACCGACAGAATCTGCTCCAGAAAGACCAGTCATTGTTCAAGGTGAGCAGTTTCCACGTATCAGCAAATAGCAGGACTGTAACTGCATCAGCTTGATGTTATAAATAGTTGCTGGAAAAGTATGGAACTTGCATATTGCTGATAGACACATTTATTGAAGCTTCTTATCTTGCATTCGTCTGGATATTTTGCAAGAATGTAAATTCAAGGCAGACTCAGATTCTTCCCACACAGAATGCACCCATTCATGCTCCTTGACAGTTAACAACCAGATTTTGTAAAATTTTAACAGAGATAATGGGAACTGCAGGTGCTGGAGAATCCGAGATAACAAAGTGTGGAGCTGGATGAACACAGGGCCTAGACCCTTCATCGCCGAAACGTCATCTTTTGTGCTCCTAAGATACTGCTTGGCCTGCTGTGTTCATCCAGCTCCACACTTTGTTATCTTTGCAAAATTTTAAACCTGGCAGGTTGAATCTAATTGATCAATGCATCGCTCTGAAAAATGAACCAGCCAAAAGCTGTCACCTATTTTGTTGAGTTGAAACAGGTTCAGTGTGTGTAAGTTTCCTTCCTAGCTGCTCATCTATTAGTATATGTAGTTTCCAGTATTCTCAAGTGTACCACAATGGAATCCAGTTGTCAATCGGGCAACACCTCTACCAATCAGCAGTCTCCTCTCATGCGGTATAAATGTTGGTTTACCCCTTGAAACTTGTATTCTTGCAAAATGTCCTGATCAGTACAAGGTGAAAAACTTCAACAAAATGTCTTTTTTTTTAGCAGTAATAAGTTAGACTTAACAGATCATACGAAATGTGAAGAACAAAAATGGCCAAAAGTCTCTAAGGAATTAAATCTGTGAGGTCCCGTGCATTCTAACAATGACTTAGAGCACTGTGTGGCTACAGCTTTCAGTCTTATTTTAGTGGAAATGTATTGAACATATGCCAGGCCAGCTCTCATCCATTGGAGCTGAGAAATACCTTGCAACATTCCAAGTGAAATTGGACAAATACTTGATGCAAAGCAATTTGCATTTGATAGCTGATTCAAAGGAAATAGATGGCTGCTGTCCTGTTGGCTGCTGATTACGGCCAACAATGAGTAAAGCCTAGAGTGCACTAAACTTTGAGTGACCTGGCAATGAGTAATCACAATTGAGAAAATAATGTATTCAATTTAAAACTCTAATAGGAGTGCACTGATAGGAGTTAAATTCACAGAAATGAATTTGTTCATCTTTCAGATGAGAATCTACGCACCAATACAAGCCAGCAGGTGACAGGATCTTCAAAAAAGGTACAGGTAAAGGGGATGGAAGATACAGAACAAGTCATTAATTTGTTTTATAACCTTACTATAATTCTTAAAGTACTTCATGCACAACAGAAGCCATTGTGTGTTATGTAGCAAAGGTTATAATCATTGCCTAGACTAGAAAAAGCAACTTATTGTTAAGAGAGAAATGGTACTTGGTGTTGTTAGGAAAAGGAGAAGGCCATTCAGCCCCTCAAGCCTGCTCCATCATTTTCATAAGATCTGATTTGTAACTTCAAGACCACATTTCCGGCTTCCTCGATAACCCTTTGCTTATAATAACTAACTATTTCTGCCATAAAAAATGAAAGACTTTGCATCCTTGTAAGGAATAGAGTTCCAAACACTGTCAACCCTCCGTGAGAACTTTTTAAAATCCCATCTTTGTCTTAAGTAGGTGAACCATTTATTTTTAGTGTCAGTCCCCAGATCTAGATTTTCCCACAAGGGGACAACATCCTTTCCATATTGACCCTGTCAGGTCTATTGAGAATCTTATGTCTCAGTCCAGCTCTTTCTGGTCTAAACCCCAATGGATACAAGCCCAGCCTGTTCAACGTTTTCCTGGAAGACAAGCTGACAATTCCAGGTGTAAGTCAAACAAACATCTATAGTATTTACATCCTTCCGAAAATAAAAATAAGGACATCATTAACTTTTACAGTGTTCCAGATATAATCTCACTAGTGCCCTGTAAAAATGAAGTGTAATCTCCCTACTTTTGTATTCTGTGATTTTGTTCTGAGAAGGCATGCTGGCCATGATACAAGGAAGAACTGCTGTTTTTCTTTCTATAGAGCAGTGGGACTTGAATACATATGAACTAATGAAATACAGTCAGAGCCTTTGATTAGATTCCCTACAGTGTGGAAACAGGCCCTTCGGCCCAACAAGTCCACACTGCCCCTTGGAGCATCCCACCCAACCCATCCCCCTATAACCCACACACCCCTGAACACTCTGGGCAACTTAGCACAGCCGATCCACCTAGCTGCACATCTTTGGACTGTGGGAGGAAACCCACGCAGACACGGGGAGAACGTGCAAACTCTGCGCAGACAGTCACCCAAGTCTGGAATCGAACCTGGATCCCTGGTGCTGTGATCCCTGCAGCGCTAACCACTGTGCCGCCCCTTTGTTTCAATATTCTAACTGAAGGCAAACATCTCCAAACTAGCACTCTGTAATTTGTTATCCTAGAGTAGCTCAGATTATGCATTGAAGTTCCAGAGTGAGACTTCAACTTAAATCTACGACTGTAAAATTGCTACCAATTACACCTGCACAATGACAAACACAAAAGCTGAATCTTAATTTCACACTGGTATAACGATGTGGCAATTTCTTTGAAAATTGCAGGTAGGCTTTCTCATGTTTTTGAGAGGCAAAAAGAGTGATCATTTCCTACAAATCTGAATCATTTCACAGATCCTTACGCTCTGAAAACATTTTATATATAAAGAGGATTATGCATGCTGTAAAGGGAAAATGGTTTTGTTTTGATCTGAGTTTTTCTTAAAACCTATACGTGCTTGTGGTGCAGGTTTGGTTAACAGGATGCTTTCTCATTTTTTTTCTGAAGTGGTCATGCGATAGCTGCTTGCGTCGTGGAAGTCCCGGTACTGAAGATTTTCCCATGGCACAGTTAGGAAAGGAGTTCCAGCCATGTGACCCAGTGATGATCTAGCAAAGCAGAAACAAAATATTGCACATGCTGGGAATCAGTAATGAAGGCAGGAAATGTTAGAAATACTCAGTTAGTCAAGCAACGACTATGGAGAGGAACAGAGTTAACTGTTTCAGCACTGTGCTGTTTTCTCAACATTTTGATGAGTACAGCTCATGACTTTCTTTTCAATGAACTTAACAGAATTTCTTCAACAATATTTTACTTGACAAGTCCAGGGTTCAGTTGTCCTAAATTTGGGACAAATCCCCCGATACTGGTGAGGAGAATTTTGTAGGTTCAGCAAGGTCTTTGTTGTTTTTTTTTGGTGCCTTGGTCAATACTAGGCTATTTTTATTCTTCAACCTTTCTGCAGTATTTTGAGACAACTGAGTGACTTGCCTGGTTATTGCAGAGGACGGATAAGAATCAGCCACCTTAACATAAGACTGAAGTCACACGTAGGCCAGATTGGATCAGGCTGGCCCTTGTTATACATGCTTCATCTCAATTGTGGAATAACACTAGATGAAGAAATGTAATTATTCATATAAATCAGTGTGAGGACACAACTGTCTGTAGTAATCCATCTGATTTTTCTGACTTGTGTAATCTAAAATGTCACCAACCTGCAATTTTCATCCTTGTGAAACAGAACAAGGATCATTCGGTGCCTGTACCTTCCATTGTTAAAGTGCACTTCAAGTACACAGTAGCTATACGTGTCAAACCAGGGTTGTCACATAATGAGCTGTTGGCTGTTATCAGTAAGAAGTTTCAAATACCTGAGGAAAGACTTGGATTAAGGTATGAGTGATATCTTATATTTTAAATGCCGTCATAAAAATGCTTTATTTTCACACTGAATTCATTATTTATTTAATTTTTGCACTTGCCAGTTGAAATATTATTACTTAATCAGGTTTGACACTGTTGAGAAGCAAAGTGAACACACTAGTGTGCCCAACTCTGATCTTCCCCAGCACCGACACCACATTCACACTCTCTCACACTCTTAAACCACTTGGTAACTTGAGCAGCACTGTCAATTAATTTCAAGATTGATTTGCACTGTGGATGGCTATCTGAAATTGCATTGAGCATGTGCAAGCCGTTTCAGCTTAATCATTATTGTTAAGAAAAGAAAGAATTGTTTCATTTCAAATCCAGAGATGAAAGGATAGTATGCTCATTCTCTGCATAACCAAAGAACCAAAACAAGCTGCATTTAACCTAAACTTATTTATAGTGAACAACATTTAACACATTATAAAGAAAAATCCATCAAATTAATAACTTCTTACAGTAGGTTGAGAGTTGTTTGTATCCTGAGATGATTTATTATCAGAGATAATGGGAACTGCAGATGCTGGAGAATTCCAAGATAATAAAGTGTGAAGCTGGATGAACACAGCAGGCCAAGCAGCATCTCAGGAGCACAAAAGCTGATTATCAGGTACCTTTCCTACACAAGCAATTTGAACTTGAATCATTTATTGGTACGTTTCCGCAAGTGCTCCTGATCCACCATTGCTTTGTTTGAATTTAATCTATTTTTCAAATCCACTTGTTCAGAAGTGTCATTATATACCTCTGGAGCAGGTGCGACTTGAGCGTGGGTCACCCAGTTCATGGGTGGGGACACGAGCAGTGCACCACAAAAGGTCCCAATGTTACTTCACCTAAAATGCAGCAGGAGGAATATGCATAATCAAAATCATACTTCTGGTGAAATTATGATAGCAAAGTGGAAGCAACGTGAAGTAAATTCTCAGCTATTGCCGATGTCAACATTGTTCAAAGCTTACTGAAGAGATATGGATTTTTTTTTCTGGGATGTGGAGGTCGGGCAAGAGTAGAGGCAGTAAAGGTCGCGGAAAAGAGGGCTAACTGTAAATAATTACTGACCATGAAATGAGTCTGAAATATCAGTAAATGTTGGTACAGTATTGTATAGAGGTTAGCATTGTCAGTTTTGTGACTCTTCCAATGTGAAAATATGCTGCTCCTTTACACAGTTCATGTTAAGTCTATGAATCTTTTTGCAAAACAGCTCATCACATTTCTATTGCATGAAGATTAAAGACTGAAGACAAAATGATGCCAATTGTTAGTCACCATGCATTGAAAATTATTAGAAATGCTAATCTATTATGAAGAACAAGCCTCTTTAATTTGTTAGAGATAATGGGAACTGCAGATGCTGGAGAATCCAAGATAATAAAATGTGAGGCTGGATGAACACAGCAGGCCCAGCAGCATCTCAGGAGCACAAAAGCTAGTGGATGCAGTATACCACATTGGCAGATGTGCAGGTGAACCTCTGCTTAATGTGGAATGTCATCTTGGGGCCTCGGATGGGGGTGAGGGAGGAGGTGTGGGGGCAAGTGTAGCATTTCCTGCGGTTGCAGGGGAAGGTGCCGGGTGTGGTGGGGTTGGAGGGCAGTGTGGAGCGAACCCTTTTGTGCTCCTGAGATGCTCTTTAATTTGTTCATGGGATGTGGACATTTCTGGCTAGACCAGCATTTATTGCCCATCTCTAATTGCCCAGAAAGCAGTTAAGTGTCAACCATATTATTTTGGGTCTGAAGTTACATGTAGGCTAGACTTGGTAAGGATGGCTGATCCCCTTTCAGAACGGTCATGAGTGAACCACATGGGTTTTTATAACAATTGGCAGTTGTTATTTACATGTTTTCCACTATGCTGGTTACACAATGGAATGGCCCACTCCTATTCCAGATCAATTTTATAAACATGTGTATAACATAAAAACATCAACACAATTGCTGATTCAGGTGATCTAACTTTCTTTTCTTGGATTATTCATTTACATTGCTGGTCAGTTAAAATAATATTTTGAAGGGCACTTTCAGTGCTTTTTATCAGATACTTAGGTAATTTAGTTCGTAAGTGTTCACCTGAATTTTCACTGGTTCCACATGAAGAACTCAAAACGCACTTTGTGCTCCTAAGATGCTGCCTGGCCTGCTGTGTTCATCCAGCTCCACACTGTGTTATAAAGGCATCTCCTGTTTGGCTTGGACAGTAATCACTGTCCTACTGCTGCCTCTGTTATTAGTTAGCACTGGCTTGTAACAGCTTGATGATTTAGAATGAACACTCGGATTAGGTATTAAAGCAAATTACTTGAGATTTTGAACTGTTGTTCATAATTTGGTACGCATGTCAATCACCATTTCATGAAGTTCCACATACTATTAATAATGGTTCTTACTTGGTCTTTCCCCTTTAACCTTTTTTTAATGCAATTGCTTATTTTTAGTCTTTGACATATAATTTCCAATACCTATAGAAGCTTAAGAACATCAGGATACTTAAATTAGGGCATAAGAGCTCTTGAGGTATAGTGGTAATCACCCTGTCTCTCTACTAGGAGACCCAGGTACAAGTCTCACCTGGGTCCAGAGATATGTAATAACATCTCTAAACAGGCTGACTAGAAAATATCTACCAATATTGGGATTAAAGTTAACCATATACCCTACTTAAGAGGAGATATATACAGACGTTTAATCCCTTTGGGTGAAATTGGGATTGCGTGTAGGACAAATCTGTTGCCAGCTTTCATGAATGAAATGAAGAGAAATGTGCTTTCCATCTTGAATGACTGTTCCCCTTTCAGTTACAAGTCACAAGAGAGTGGGGAGCTCATTCCCATTACCAGTGAAGTGAAAATGAAGAGTGCATGGACTGAAGTCAGAAATCAGCGTTTGACTATTTGGTGCAAGTTTCTGGAGGTAAAGAGGCGTTTACGCATATCCTAAATATTTAGTGCTTATTATATTGACATGCTATTTTTGTCAAGTTTGTGACTATTTTTAAATGAATGCATCTTTCCACAACAGGTGGTCGCACTGTATGATTATGAGGTCTCTGTGCCTGCTGACCTGGGTTTTCATGAAGGAGACATTATCCAAGTCTTAGCACATGGTGAGATTTTTTAAATTTCAATTCTAATTATTTAAGGTTCTTAACCACACATGTTTTTCATAACCTTTTGGTTGGTGATCCTTCTAATGCTTCTTTTTTGGAGTAACCATTTTGTTAGTAGTTTGTGAATTTTACAATTGATAAAGTATTTATATCTGAATTGCCAATTCTAAGTATTTGCATTGACCAATCAACTTCACAAAAATATATTATACCTCACTGCTTATATCTTAAAGGAAAGGAAAAGTAAATTGAAAAGCCCCGCTCAACTATTGATGTGAATGATTTCAGAGAAAGAAACAATGCATAGATACATGAAGTGGGAAATATGGAGTCAGCACCTTCCCCCCCCCCCACCAAGTTCATTTACCACTTACCCCACTGCTTCACCCCCACCTTTCAGCAAATAGTTCTTATCACGTTTGCCCACCCTGTTACCGTTATCTATTCACTTCCTTTTCCAGTACCCACATATCCAATGCAGTTTTCAAGGTTATCATAACCGTTGCCTCCATCACTGAGTCTGGGAGTGAAAATAGAACAGTCAGTGCAGATTGCAGAAGGAAAGGTAATGCTTGATCTTTTTTATTACCCTGCTATGGGGAGGATGTTAAATTGTAGAGGGTGCACAAAATATTTACCAGAGTTCTACCAGGAATGGATGGTTTGAGCTATAGGGCTAGGCTAAGACATTTTTCACTGGACCACAGGAGATTGAGCGGTGACCTTAGATATTTATAAAAATCACGGAGTATAGATAAGGTAACTAGCAAAGGGAGTTCAAAATTGGAGGGTATAACTTAAAGGTGAGAGAAGAAAGATGTAAAACTGATCTGAGGGGCACACAAGGGGATGGTTCATACGTGGAATGAACTGTGAGGGGAAGTAACAGATGCAGGTACAATTACAACATTTAAAGAAATTTGGATAGATAGTGAATAGCAAGTTTCAGAGGGCCATGGGCAAAATGCAAGCAAGACTAGTTTGGGAAACTTGGTCAGTATGGACAAGTTGGACTGAAGGGTCTGTTTTCGTGTTGCAGGACCCTATGACTTATCAATTCTTATAAATAGCATTGAGAGAAAGGCCAGAACAAGTCAGTGAGCGACAATTTGGTAAATGGAGTATGATAGTACAGGAAACTGAAATTGCCCACTTTGGCAGAAGAAAATATATTATTTAAATGGTGAAAGATTGCAGAGCTCTCAGATGCAGAAGTATCTGGTATCCTCACACGTTAATCACAAATGGTTAGTAAGTAGCTACAGCAAATAATTAACAAAAAAATAGAATATTTTTGCAAGGGGAAATGCACTAAAGTAAGGAGTTTATGCTTCAGTTAACTAGGGCATTTGTGACAATAATATGAAGTGTTATGTATGTATTGGTCTCCTTATATAAAAGAAGGGTGTAGTTATGTTGATTTGAGGGATAAATGATGCTTGGGACACCAGAATAATTCTCCTGCTCTTTAAAATTGTGACGTCAAATCTTACACGTTCAGGCAGGGAGATGGGATCTTGGTTTGACATCTCATTTGTAAAATAGCAGCTTTGACATTGCAATGACCCCTTGGTTCTGCATTGTAGTATCAACCTTGAATTTCATCCATAGGCCCTGGAATGAGACTTAACCCTGAATCTCACAGCCCCAGATTAAAGAGTACTACCAGCTGAGTCACTGCAGAGACTCCTTGCACACTGATCTCTTAGGATTTCATGTCGTCTTTCTATTATACTCCTTAAAAAAAGTCATTTTCTGCAAAAGGCAATCTTATTAACTAGATATGCTGTCTGTTATGTCCAGGGAGCATTAACAGCTGAATCCCTTTTTGATTTTGTATCACTGAGCCACTTTCAGAATGTAAATTCATCTTTAGCCATTACACCCATTTTCTTCTTATCCCCTTGTATATTAGGGGTTTCACAACTTTTACCTCTGGTAAGTCCCATAGGTCCATTTCCAAGATTTTGAGGTACAAACTAAACAGAAGTAAAGAAGGCGTATGGTGTGTTGGCTTTCATTGGCAAGGGATTTGAATTTAAGAGCCACGAGGTTATGCTGCAGCTCTAAAACTCTGGTTAGACCACACTTGGAATATTGTGTTCAGTTCTAGTCAACTCATTATGGGAAAGATGTGAAAGCTTTAGAGAGGATGCAGAGGAGATTTACCAGGATGCTGCTTGGACTGGAGGGCAGGTCTTATGGGGAAAGGTTGAGAGAGCTAGGGCTTTTTTTCATTAGAGTGAGGAAGGATGAGAGATGACTCGATAGATGTGTACAAGATGAAAGGCATAGATTGTTTCCCAGGACAGAAATGACTATTACGAGGGGGCATAATTTTAAGGTGATCGGAGGAAGGTACAAGGGAGATGTCAGAGGTAGGTTCTCCACACAGAGTGGTGGGCATGTGGAATGCGCTGCCAGCAGCGGTAGTGGAGTCAGAGACTTTGAAGTGACTCTTGGTTAGGCACATAGAGGATAAAACATAGGGCATGCAGGGTAGATTGATCCTAGTAGGATAATAGGTCGGCACAACATTGTGAGCTGAAGGGCCTGTACTGGACTGTATTGATCTTTGTTCTAGAAGTGGTTCCAGAACTGATTATAATAAAACATACTTCCCCAATCTGGGAGGAAAAAAACTGCCCTAAAATCTTATGTTCTTTTGTCTCTTCCAACTGACCTTTAATTTTGTTTTAATTATCTTGGTTCATCTCTATCTTCCCTTATGATCCTAAAATCAATCCTATTAGTACACAGTGCTTTGTCTTTCTTTAGCCTAACTAACTTACCTAAACCGTCCATTATAATATCAATCATTTTACACTCAGCCACTTCAAAATTCACCTCATTGGCCAGTCTTTAGTTTAAAAAAAAGTAGTGTTATTTAATTATCAGGCATTTATTGCAGATTTCAGTAGATAATTTTGTCCTCTAGAGTCCCCACTTAATTTATTTTTAAATAGAGACATTTTGTTATTGCCTTTTTTCTTTTAGAAAAGTGTTCCTTCAACACACTACTTTTCCTTAACCTGATCTTAAACTTTAGGCTCCCATTGGTAAACAGAAGTTGTGTTTTAACTTTTGAAAAGGATCAAACATGCACAACTATTAATGTATATAATCTACTTTGTGAAAAATTTAGCAAAAATAGGCAAATTGAAGGTTTATTCTGAAATTGTGAAACTATGAAATTCTAAAAGTGTACATATATATTGCTAGTCACCAATGTACTTGACTTTCAAGTCAGAAAAATTGGAACCTCTCCAGTCTCATTTCAGAATTGTGTTTAAACATTTAAACTTTCTTTCCACAGTAAACAACAACTGGCTGGAAGGACAATGCAATGGAAATACTGGCATCTTCCCAGTGAATTTTGTTAAAGAATTAAGCACGGCCGATAAGAATAATTCAGTAATGTAAAAGAAATTCTAAACGCGTGCGCTGATTTCTGAAATGGTCCTTTTTCTCGTCCGGCGTTACTAGAATGCATTGGATTTTTAAAATTGTTTTATCCAAACACCGGATTGTGTCTGGGTTCGTGACTGCTATCAAAAATAGATTAAGAAAAAGCTGTTTTCTCTCAGGCTGTGTTTCAAGGCAATGTCCCAACATTTTGCATCACTCAAAATTGCACTGATGTACATTGTAGACTTTCTTGGACAACAACATTTAACTGCTGGAAACATCCTGCTTTCCCAAAACTGTTTGTTTTGAATGCCTTTTGGTTAATGTCTTAATTATGAACAAAGAACCTATGTCCAATTATTTGATTGCTCCACCAATCATTTTCTCAGGTGGCTAAGGTTATCTATCAACAATTTTTACTTCGGATGAATCAAAGCTAATTCCAAAATATTACACAATATATCTTCAGTACAATAAATAAATTAATTTAAAGTTAAGAAATTCATAGGGGATCAGATTAATTATTTTACTTTCACTCACCAGTGTTCAATTGCTGTTTCTGCTTTTTTTTTAAAAAAAAGACATTTTTACAGCATCACCTACTCTGACCTTTAAATGACTGATATAAGATGACAAAGTGTGAAGCTGGATGAACACAGCAGGCCAAGCAGCATCTCAGGAGCACAAAAGCTGATGTTTCAGGCCTAGACCCTTCATCAGAGAGTTCATGCATTCTATTTATTTTCAGGTCCATGTAGGTATTGGATATTACACATTTTAAACAACTGTGGTCCCTCAATGTCCAGCTCAAGATGAGAGAATAAATTGACTGCTGAAAAGTCACTTGACTTTTATAATCACTAGATTATTCAAACTTCTTGAAATTTCCAAAATGGATTATAACAGACTCTTCTGAACAGCAGCTTTTCTGTGGAAGTCCATCCTTTCCACTGTCAAGGTTTACTCTGAAACATAAGGACAATAAACCCTCTGTGCCTGGGTAACAAAAAAAACTCGTCACCTTTTCTCAGTGAACAGCTTTTATTTACCTTCTATTTTATATCAATGACTTTTTTTGACAGCTGATTGCAACTACTTTGATTCCATGGAAGATAGCTTCCATTATGCATTCAGGGGCACTCGTCATGCAATTGAAATTACTTGGATTATGAAATCCTTTTTAATTATGAAACATTACCGGCTTTGAGGCTGCCTGTAAACTGACAGGAAGAACTCAACTGCAGGAAAAAAGGCTGCACCATCCTGCCTCCTTCAACAATGTGGCTCAAAGCTCATTTGAAGCCTCTTTGAATCTGTTTCAAGAACTCAGTTCACATACAAAGCACCACAACTGTTAGCACCTGTCCTTCATCCTGCTGAACAATATTTTATTTTAAAGGAACTCAATAAATTCATCTGGATTCTGACTCCAGCCATCTGATCTTAACTCCAAAGTGGGAAATCTCCTTCCTTCACAGAGTTGGTTTTAATTTTTCCAAAGGTGCACTCCTTGCTTTAATGGTTGCATTTGCTGCCACTACAAAATATATTCTGCCCATATCACTGCTAAAGAATTTGCAGATAGCTTCCTGTAAAGATCAGGATCAACCATACCATTTACCATTTCTAACAATTTCAGTACCAATAAAATGTATTTTAAGATTTTATCATCAGTGCAACTCAATTAAAGTTAATTCCAGGTTCACGATCTGCTTGCTGTTCCACTCCCAACACTTGGTTAATATGTTGGTGAGCCCTGGCTTTGCCTCCCTTCTCAGCAAATGAGCAAGATGGTTGGATGAAGCAGAGAGGGACTTGGAGGCTGAGCTGTTAGGGAGGTAATAAATGTGGCAGTGACTGGAATGCTGAATAGGGGGCTGGGCAACTACAGTCATTGAATCATCCAGCATGGAAACAGACCTTTCAGTCCTACTTGTTCATGCCGACCAGACATCCCAATCTGACTTACTCCCATTTGCCAGCATTTGGTCCACATCCCTCTAAATTCTGCCTGCCTAATAACTGAAAACGGCATCTGGACGTGTACATGTTGTAATTGCACCAGCCTCCACCATTTCCTCTGGCAGCTTGTTCCGTACATACACCACCCTTTGCATGAAACAAAAAAGTCAAGTCCTTTTTAAATCCTTCCCCGTCACCTTAAATCTATGCCCTCTTGTTTTGGATTCCCCTACCCTGGGCAAAAAGACCTTGGATAGTTATCCTATCCATTCCTATCATCATTTTGTAAATCTCACCCCCTCAGTCTCTGAAGCTCCAGATTTAAAAAAAAACTCCAACCTATTCAGCCTCTTCTGATAACTCAAACCCTCCAGTCCTGGCAACATCCTTGTAAATCTTTTGTGCCCCCCTCACATTTAACAACATCTTTCATTTAGTAGGGAGAACAGAACTGTACGCAGTATTCCAAAAGTGGCCTCACCAACGTCCTGTGCAGCCACAACATGGCCTGCCAACTTCTCAACTCAATGCACTGACAATAAAGGCACACGTACCAAATGCTTTTTTTTTTAAAAAAGCCACCATGTCTACCTGCACCCCCAGGTCTTTTTGTTCAGCAACACTCCACACAGCCCTACCATTAGTGGTATAAGTCCTGCCCTGTCCTGGTTTCCCTTACCAAAATACAACATCTCACATTTATCTAATTAAACTCCATCTGCCACTCCTCAGTCCATTGCCACATCTGATCAACATCCTGTTGTACTCTTAGATAATCTTCACTGTCCACTAACACCTTTTTTGGTGTCATCTGCAAACTTATTAACCATACTTGCTATGTTCACATTCAAATAATTTATATAAATGTTGAAAAGCAGTGGACCCAGCACTGATCCTTATGTCACATTGGAAACCTGTGACCACCAATCTGAAAAGCAATTCTCTACCACCAACCTCCATCTCCTACCTTCAAGTCAATTTGTTAGCTCCCCTGGATATCATTTGATTTAATCTGACTAACTAATCTGCAATGTGGAACCTTGTCAAGTGCTTTGTGACGTCCATAAGTAACATCTACCGCTTTCCTTGTCTACCACTTCAAAACAAAAACTCAAACATGATGACATGATTTCCTATGCACAAAGCCCTGTTGACTATCCCTAGTTGGTCTTTGCATTTCCAAATGCACGTAGAATCCACTCCAACAAAATACTCATCACTGATGTCAGGCTCACCGGTTTGTAGTTCTCTGGTTTTTCCTTACCATCTTTCTGAAATAATGGCACCATGTTAGCTGACCTCCAGTCTTGGGGCACCTCCCCTGTGGTTATAGATGATACAAATATTTCAGCAAGGGGCCCAGCAATCTCTTCCCTAGCTTCCCACAAAGTTCTGGTTATCTAATCAGATCCTAGGGATTTATCTACTTTTATACCTTTTAAAATCACCAGCACCTCCACTTCTGTAATATGAAGTCTTTTCAATACATCACTATTTCCCAAGTTTCCTAGCTTCCATGCCCTTTTCCACAGTAAATTCTGACATGAAATATTTGTTTAGTATCTCACCCATCTCCTGTGGATCCTCACATAGATGTCACTAGTTATTCTTTTGCACTTCATGTTGATTCTCCTTAACTCTATTTGCCAAAGCTATCTCATGTCTCATTTTTGCCCCCTCCGTTGATTTCCCTTAAGAATGCTCCTACTGACCTTATACTCCTCTTTGGATTTCTCCTTTGAACTGCCTCCAGTACTAAATCTTTTCAAGTAAGGACATCAAAACTGGACATGATATTCCAAATGTGGTCTCACCAATACCTTATATAATTGCAACATCTCCTGACTTTTTTTTTAAAAATCCAGTTCTTTTACAATAAGTGCTAGGATTCCATTTGCCTTTATTACATGCTGCACCTCTATACCCATTTTGTGAATTATTCACAAAGATGCCCAGATCCCTCCACACTGACACACTTTGAACGTGCTTCCCATTTAAGTAATAATTTGTTCTTTATTTTTCTGAAAAAAGGGACAACCTTATCTTATTTACATTAAAACTTCATTTGCCAGATTCTGGTCCATTCTCCTAGTCTGTCAATATCCACCTGTAAACTCCCTCTTGATAACAGCCTGTTTTCCCACCAATTTTACTGTTATCCGCAAACTTTGCTATGTTATACCGCCCCTTACATAGATTGTAAATGGTTGAGGTCTGAGAACCAACACTGTGGCTCCCTACCAGTTACAGTTCACCATCTAGAGAAGGATCCATTTATCGTGATACTGCTTTTTAATCAGTCAGCCAATCCTCGACTGTTAACCCCCTGGAATCTAACCTTCTGGATCAGTCTTCATTGCAGCTTGTCAACTGCCTTCCGGAAGTCTAGATATACCACATCCACTGGATCCCCATTATGTGCGTATAGACAGTGCAGATCTCGGGCTGGAGAAACACATGGGATGACATTAATGGCACAATGGAGGAGGAGAGGAATTTTTAATAATGTCCTTCCTGGCTCAACGTATGTGATTAACGCAGCAGTAGATCTTTACAAGGTGAGAACAGTGGAAATAATACTCCTTGCCTACACCTATGTCTGTTGCTGGTGACTTAAATCAAACAGACACTTAAGGTGCATATACTACATATGCAAGCCTCATCTAAAATCATTACATTGTCAGAGACAGCAGGGAAGCAGAACTGTTGGGGAGGGAATGATGTCAGTTTACACCTGTCCATCACATTTAAAAAAAAATCAGGTTGTGCATGTCACTGGCTAAGCCAGAATTGATTGTTCATCCATAGTTATTGTTCAGAAGGTGGTGATGATCTATTGATACTAAATGACTAGGATATTAACACCATGGGAAGTACATTTATACACAGTTAAATAGTGTTTATCAGACTCATCAAGACAACTTGTCATGAAATTCCAAGCTCCTGAGATGGAAAAAATGAGTTGTGACTTATGTCTATAAGTCTCTCTGCTCGTGCATCAGTTTTAGAATTTTATTCTTGACTTGATATTCCCTTATTTGATAACACCCCTAAAGTACTTTGAAACATTTTATTAATGTTGTTTGAATTTTGTCCTGTTCATTAATATAACCAAGGATATGTACAAAAATATATTTATATATAAATACAAATAAATATGCGTACATACACAATTTTGAACTATGGAATTAGGTCAGTTCTTTCAAGGCCTTTCTTTTTTGGAAAGGTTGAAGTCATTTGGACAGCAACTTTAATACATTATTTCTAAGACGACATATGGCTGAAGTCAAGATCTTGGGAAAACACTGCAGTATTAATGGATAAAATGTTCAGTGTAGAGTTTATGACAGGAGAAGCACATCAAGGCGATCAGCTTAATTTTGACTTCAGAACAGATGGCTCATGGAAACATAGAAAATAAGAGCAGGAACAGGCTCCCCATTCAATGTGATCAAGAGTGATTATCCGACTCAGTGCCCTGTAACCACTTTCTCCCCAAAACAGCTGATCTCTTTAACTCTCTAAGAACTATATCTGTCTCCTTGAAAACACTCAAGCTTTTGGCCTCATGGCAGAGAATTCCACAGGCTTGTCTCCCTTAGGCTAAGAAATTTCTCCTCTTCAAGGTCTCAGTACCAAAACTATCCCAAAATTCAGTACTGAGGAGACAGTTTATCCCTCAGAAGGAGAGCCAGTTTCCAGTCTAGTTCAGAATCAGTAACGCTAGCTGAAAGGGTTTCTGGTCTGCAGAGCTTCCAAGCCGAAAGAACTTGTAATATCAATATGGTTTCAATTTTCTTCTTTTCTATAACAAACTTGGGCTCTGTTGCTAAAGAACATCGACCACCTTACGTGAATGTGTCCATGACAAACTACAATGTTAGCCAACTGCAGAAATGATACATACCTAACCAGGTTTTATTTCAGGATCTGACTCATTAAGTATTACCATCAGCTGGAATTATAGTGAAGTGGAGGCTCTTGGCTGGGATTTGAAGTTAGTGAATCTAAGTAGGATTTGTGTCTCTTTTAAAGAAATAATTATGTGGAGATTCTGAGCAACAAAATGTGAAGTGTGGTGAAGTTTATTTTACAGATTGGACTTTCAAGATGGCTTTGTGTGTTGCTATTGACTTTTCAGGGAGTAGAAAACAATGGATTATTTGAAATCTTCGACTAAAGCTAAACGGAGTTAACAGATAAATCTAAATATACAGGGAATGGAGTTGAAAGATGTTTAATTTTATTTGAAATGCTAACTGGACAGACAAAATGGCAAAAACATGTTTGGACCTTAATATTATAATATTTTCACAGGTACAGCTATGAATGTAATACACCGTTGTAAGGCAGGCAGTTTACGAGTGTGTTTGGCGGGGGTTGGGGGGGGGGGTGGAAGAGGCAATACTCAATGTTATATGAACTTGTTCTTAAGGTTTCAAAGAAATCAGACATTTGTAGAATTTGCAATATATGGACAAGACCAACCCCCCTCAAAACATCTCACAAAGATAGTCTAGACCCTAACCTTTCCTAATTTTAAAGTGTATGGCATTGCATTCCAGATGTAACTTGATTGGTCAAACTGCTCAACTTTAAGCAAAACACACTATTTTTACACTACTGTTAAAATACTGATGAAACTAAAACAAAAAATTTGACTTCACTGAAATTCTTAACAAAATAATATGAAATAATACTAAATAACTGTTCCAATATCGTAACATCCCATAAACACATTCTTGGCAAAGGCAAATTCAATAAAAAAAATCTCATGCAATTTTAGCAGCTGGAAGAAAATGCTTTTAGCTATAACGGAGAAAGGAATGAGATTCCACATTCAGCAACATGACCCCAGCAACTGCAAAAAGCTAAAACTAAAATTTCTGGTTCTGTGGTAACTTGGCCCACCCATTCAGGCTACTCCTATTGTTCCAACTTTAAAAAAGACCCAAGGCCTGTCAAGCAGTTTACTTTAACAAATTTGAGTATACTACTTGGCACCTGTCTCAGCCTTTCTTCATTAGGAAAGGACAAAATACACTTCTTAAAGTCATAATACCATCACAAACAGAGGAAAGAAAAGGCATGGGATCAGTGGTTTTGATCCATAAAAAAAATTAAGAAGCTGAGGGAAATCCAAATTGTCAAAAAAATCAAGAATAATTTTCCAATAAACCTCAGTAGACCTATTTAAGTTACCTTTTAGTATCAAAGGGCTGCGAAGCATTATTCTGGCAGATACCTATGACACCTCAGTGTTACTAAGGGAAATGATCACATGGGAATAAAATTGGAGGAACAGAAAATCTGAAGATGGAAAATATAATAGTTGAAGGCAAACAGAACAATGCCAAAGTAAAAGCAGGAAAGCTAAAATCTAAAATTGATATAAAGAAAATGAGACAAATAGCATGCATCAAATTGGATATAGTAAAACCATTTGTTGGAAGATCAATTTCAACCGCGGTAGTGCAAAGGCAACATATTTCTTTAGAATCTAAGGGAGAGATGGCTGAGCATAGTCAACGTAACTCTTCCTCAATTATGAAGAGAATTAGACCATTGAATGCTCTGAAGGATGATTTTCCTAATTCTTCAAATCAAACAGTAAACAAAGGCATTGTGACACACTGGAGCAAGCCAGTCACTGGTGGCAGAGTCTGATGAGACAATGTATTTTCTGGAAGGGTTAATGAAGGGGAAAATATTAACTGGAAGTTATAAACTATTCTGAGTTGGATTTAAGAGTGATTTAGTAAACAGAGAAGTTATAGTTAGAATAGCGAAACAAACTTCTGTAAAAGGAATTGATTTTATCTTGGGAAATGACTTGGCTAATTCAAAATTCATATTGGCCTCAGTGAAGGTAGTGGAACAAACAGTAAAGTTTTAAAAAATAGGTATAGTCAGAACATTCTACATCGTTTCTTGTGTTGTGACTAGATCTCAGGCCCATAGAACTATTGTTACCAGAATGTCTTTTAAAAGACAGAGTACTAGTGATGAAATGGAGATCACCTCAAATACCAGATGAGGAGGAATGGGCAGTAGTCCATCAGCTGGTGGTTCCAAGTATCATAATGAAATTTGAGAAGCTCATGAATTTCCAATAGCAGGTCATTTGGTATTAAGTAAACAGATTAAAATTGCAGAACAGTTTTATTGTCCAGGATTACATTAAGACGTAATCACGTTTCCAGACACATCGTACACAAGATTGTGGGGAAATCCCAACCACCAATCAAACCTGTGCCTTTAAATGTGAAAATTTCAAAGAATTGGTTGCAGCAACTTAATAGATTATTTATGACTCAACGAAAACAAGGAATTGCAATAAATACCATACAAAAATTACAGATTGTTGACAGGATTTTCTGAAACCAACCTTTAGGAAAAATTAGGACAAAAATGCTAGTGGAGAAGTTGGTTCAATGTTTAACAAGGTACTGATTATCAGAATAAATAAATTTATCCTTGATCTGATTGTATACCACAAGCATTTAAAAAAAGTGTGTTTTGGAAGACGACAAAATACATCAACTCAAAGGACATCAGAAAGATGGTATCAAACTTTAAAGACCACAACACAAGTTTAGGGTGAGGATGAAGTAATTTTCTTGTTACTGTTTGTTATTGAGAATCTATTACAGACTTACTAAAACTATAACATGCATAAATCAATTTGTAAACAGGCAAACTGTCTAACAGATGTCAATGTAGGACAGGGATAACTAACTCTTGTGGGCAGGTCATATTTCAATTTTTCTCTTCCTCACGGAGTCAGTGAGCAAATTTTAGAAAGGATTGCTAAACAGTAAACATTAATTTACTCTATAAATTGAAAAACAATAAACTGATTAGTTAAATGAGTAATTAATAGAAATTATTAAAAAGTGCAAAGCAGGAAAGTTTAATAAAGCCACTTTGCCATTCTGGTTAAGCAGAGCTACAGAAAAAAAGAACATCAGCCCCAATTCATGATCACCAGGGAAGGATTGGCAACCCAAGCCAAAATAAGGAGTTTGGTTCAACTAACACAGATCTTAGGTCACTTCTGATGCAGCACTCTGAACTGACCTCAACAAATTCACACGCGAGTAGGGGTCCGAAGTGAGCTGACACAGCTTTCCCTCATTCAGTCTTATTCCTCATCTGTCTTTGTCATATCTCTTACTTCTTCCCTTCTGTCAACACTCCCAAGTCTTTTAGCCTCTAATGCTGACTTACTCTGACCCCTTTAACATCAAGGAAACAATCCATGGACCTTTGCACTCCAAAATCTTCCACCTGCACTACTACCATACCATCAAGCATTTCACTTTGAAATGTAAGTGGCCAGTGATTTCTCTCCCACTACCCCCAACCCAGCCCATCCAGAGAGATTTAATTGCAAATAAAAAAAACACGTAGCAGTTTTCCTAAGAGTAAGAAAAGTGATGGGAGCAACTCACTGGCCTCCCTTACCATCACAGCCTGACTTGTATTTCTCTTAGTAGACTTTCATTGCCTTCTTTCTGTGGCAAGAGTCGTGGCCACATGCCCAGCCCTCAGGCTGCTTTCTCCTCCTCCAGTCACAGATTGGTTCATTCCCACATTTGCTGCTAGTAGGCTTAGAAATGGCCTCTGACTGGAGGCACAATTCCTTGCAAAATTTTCCACACTACTTACCTGTATTCGAAACTCCAACTTTAACTAAAACAAATTAAACAAACAAAAAGTTTGTACAGCATTTAAGCCTTTTATGGCTCAACAGTTCTCCAGAATAAATTAGTTTCTAATATGATGGTGCAAACATAGAACAGGACACACAAGCAGCCACATTCACGATGCCAAATTTCACTGCACTAATCATGTTTCAACATTTGATTATTCAAACATTATTGAAATGCTATTTTCTTCTTTGACTAAGCTACTTTTGCAGGAAAGAAAAAATGCAATTCATAATGCCAGAACAGTTCAAAAGTGCTTTACAGTTAAATACTCCAGAAGCGTAGTTACCGTTGTAGAGTAGGAAAAATGACAGCCAATTTGCAGACGGCAAGGTAGTTGAGAGACAGCAATGTGCTAAGGACCAGAATTTGAGAGATGTTGAGGATCAACACTGGATACTGGAATGTTAGCCAACTCTAAGAACCAGGACTATAGGAATAATTGGAACCATTTGAGAGAGCAGACAGAGTCTGTTTAAACAGCTCACATCTGAAAGACAGTATTTCCAGTAGTCCATCGCTACCTCAGTACTGTACTAGGGTTCAGTTTAGATATTCATGTTAAATTCTTGGAGTGGAATTTGAAACACATCCTTCTGAATTAGGGATCTGCATAACCAACTGAAATATCGTTCGGGACAGCTAGTGTACGGTTGACTGTACAAGCAAAAGGTGGTCTGCAATGTTATCCAAAACAGTGCATATTACAACCACGCCCAATCCTCAAGCATTTCTGTGCAGGACTGAATGCCATACCAACTAGGAATTCAGCTTGGCGGAGTTCCCCAACTTTAGTTCTGTGGGACTCAGAAAAACAGTTAGTTATGAAAATTTAAGTAGCACACAACACAACGTAGCTTGCATATTTAACAGTATTTAATGTAAGTTTAGCACCACACCAATGTTCGTAGATTTTTCCTTCAAGTAACTTACTGTGCACAAAAGAACAAGTGATTAAACATAAAACAGTTTTGTTTAGAACATGGTTCATTTATTGAAGGCAAAGCTGATTCCAGCAATTGCTGCACAAGTTCTTACACAAAAAAGACATGAACACAAAAGCTTAGAACAGAAACCATTTTTATCAAGGGCCCTATAATCTTTCTTGCAGTGCTCCTGTTCCCCAGAAATATAATTATTCCAAACAGCATACATGCATGCAGGTTGTCAATTCATGCCCTGGTACTTCTGCTAACCATCTGGGACCTGTCAGCTCAGTGAACAGATTCAGGGTGCAGTGAGGTGATTCAGTACCAGAGTAGTTATAGAGTTAGGTGACCAGAGCAGAACAGTGGAATGTTTCAGTGGGTTGGCTGTGGAGCTGCGCTTCTGACTATGGTGCAGAGCACTGATTTAGAACAAAGACTTTTGGGGCGGGGATTCTCTGTTGTTTTCAATCAGTAAGTCTTTATTACCGTGAAGACGTTGTTGTACACTATTTCCCTCAAAACAAAAATGGATTCCCTTTCTCCACTTCTTTCTAGTGTTGCACTGCTTACCAACCTGGCCTGAATATTCTAGTACCACCCGAGCTTCACACCTTACCCCACAAGCATGAGATATTGGTTTTGAACAGTTCTCAGCAATTCAGACATGTAACCCTTCCATCCCAAAATAAACAAAATGCATTCCTACAGTTACATCAGCTATTGCCATTAGAAATTCAACTGAAGTCTCAACTGAAAAAGTGTTTTCACCGTGACTTAAAGAATGGCTTTAACAGGCATTTTCCATGTGACTTTGCAAATGATACATTCAGATCTTTCCACAAAGCTCAAAAGGACAGAAATGTTTCGTTACATTCAAGAGCCTGAAACTTTTACTGGTATGATGACCACAGTGTATGACCCATGCTATTCATTTTCATTCTTAAATTGTAAGTGGGAGTAGCAGGTGGCCACAAGCAGCAACAAACAGCCACAAGTACAAGTGGCCCACTTACTCAGTCACACACACCTGCTTTGTGCCCCGTTTTGCTGAACCAGCAGCATTGCTGGACCCTTTTTTCACTTTGAAAGACACTGCCAAATTGGGAATAAAAATTACCATCAGACAGAAGCCGACAAAAGCTGTTCTTATCTAGTAATTAAAAGAAGCCTGAACTAGAACTAAATAGATAAATTAACCCTTTCAAGGTTGGTATGCTATAGTAAAATTTATAGCTACTGTTATAATCAAAAACCACTAATTTAAAATCCTTAGCAATTACTGCTTTTTTTGTTTTAAGCAGAGCTCTCTGCTACACGTCTTATCACCATTTTAGCTAGGATTGCTACAGAACAGTATCACAAGTATTTAATATTGTAATTACTACTGCAGCTATTGACATTAACGACTAGTTTTTCCTTTTAAAAAATCTATTAGCTAAAGGTGCAGTGATGTGAAGCTGTTTTCAAACACACAAAACCCTTGCCTGTCTGAAAAGTTACCTTCATATAAATTCACTAACAGAATGCCTCCACACATCCTTATGTAATAGGTTTGAGGAAAGCTGACAAATGGGCCAGTGTCACTACATTTAGAGATTACAAGCACACCTGTTCCTTAACAGAGCAGAAAATGATCACTCTCAATAACCAAGATGATAAGAGGATTTTAAAAACGTAACCATGTCCTCACCAGCAGAGCATTCATTAGCTGATTCTTTTTTTTTTTACAATGCAACACCACCTCAGCCCACTTGACTTTTCACTCCCCATCTCATCTCTCTTTGTTTACCAAGTGTATTAGAGATGTACAAAATGGAGAACAACACAGGAGATCTTTGACCAGAATCAAGTGTTTAGGAGATAACTGAGTGAGGCAGGTGATGGACTTTCCTCTGGAAGTGACAGGAAGCATGTAATGTTCTTTTTTTATTTTTTCCTCAGCAGCAGCTTTGTGCACACGCAGCACTGGTGGAGTGCTTACGCCCTCTCAACAGCAAGAAAACACAGAGAAGAGAGGGCTGCCACCTACAGGGGACCGTGGGTTGTAATGCAAACCCAACATGCCTTGAGTTGTGTAACCTGGATTCACCGGTCGTGCCATTGTGCCTCTCAGTGTGGTGGGTTCAGTGTGCCGAGTCCTCGCTGTTGCTTCTGTTTCTGTTGCATTAGCAGCTGCTCCAGTGCAGAGGGTCCAGGATGCATCATTGAACTTGACCAGATTGACTGAAAGGGAAGAGGGGGAGAATGAGTAAACCTACTTGGAAATTCAGCAGTCCATAAAGAAATATTTTTCAGTGAAGGAATATGTGCATAGACAGAGTGCGCACATCCCAATTAGTAGAGCAATAGAGTCATAAAGCACAAAAACAGACCCCTTGGTTCAACTCATCTGCACTGACCATACATCCCAATCTGATCTGGTACCATTAGACATTTGACCCATATCCCTCTTAACCCATCCTATTCGTTTACTCATCCAGGTGCATTTTAAATGCTGTACCTGTACCGGCCTCCGCCACTTGCTCTGGCAGCTCATTTCATACACACACCACCCTGTGGAAAAAGTTACCCCTCAGGTCCTTTTCCTAAAAAACGCCTTCCAAATCCAATTTCAGACTAGATAAACTTAGAGTTTGACTAATAATCTCACCTCTGATTTAGACCCAAAATAAGTTTACTGTAAAATATTATGCCATTATCAGAAAAATGCAAAGATTATTTTACAATCTAGACAAAGAGAAATAAAGCGTACAAAATCAATTTTATTTTCAGCTTGCCATTAATAGTTCACTAATACATTTTGGGACTTGCAAGTAACTAAGTGTTCACTGCTTGAATTTGATGCAAATAGGTGGCTTGCAAGGCTATTTCAGACAACAGACATTGACACTCGTGGGAGACTGGAACAAATCATTGGTCAAACTAAGAACACCAGGTCTCCTTCCATAAATAACATTAATGAACCAATGCATTTTTAGAACATCCAGCAGGTAAATGGCCACCTCTATGTTTCATTTCCAGACTTTTTCTTTTAAAACCAGAACTGAAATTCTAACATATCATAGTAAGATCTGAACCCATACTCTTTGGATTATTAGTCTGGCCCTCTGGTTCATTAATCCAGTAACATTACCACAACACTGCCAAGCCCACTGCTTTAATTATGTGCTGTATAAGGTTATCTTGAAATATAATTGCAGTCTTGGTAGCTGGATCATTTAATTACTTTTTCTTTAAAATAGTGACTTTATGCCAGAAGGAGCAAACAGATTTATATTTGTATCGCATCTTTTATATCTGACAGGCATATTTTGCAGCTAGAAATGGGTGCTGACTGGTTGGAGAATCAACTCTGGGCTCAAATATAATTGTGGCAGCTGATTCAATTGTGACTTTCAAAAAGCAGCTGCATAATTATGAGAAAAAAAAATTCAGGACTATGGGGAGAAAGTATGGACTAAGACAAGCTGGGTTGTACTTGTAGAGGGAGGCATTTGGCTGAACACCTTCCTTATGTGCTATAACTCCTGATTTGTTTTTCTAAAAGATCTCTAATGTCGGAATACAAAGGAGCCAATTTCCACATAGCAAGATACCACAAACAACAACGAAGACAACTGACTAGAAAATCTGCTCTGGTGCTGGTGACTGAGTAGTAAGTACTAAGCACCTGATTATACGTACTTCTGCATTCATCCTCGCAAATAACTTATCCAAGTTATTTGAAACCAGCACCTTGTGTTTGGCCTTCCACTACAAAAATCCATATACAATGCTCAAAATACAAGCAGAGGTGATGGGTGAACTTGCTCCCAAAAATGGTCAAGTATTTTGAGATAAATTACGCCCAGGGGACTCAAATCAGGAAAAAAGTTGCCTTCATCAATGGAACTGAAATATTGATAGGAGTTGCTCCTTTTCAACATGTGGCTGTTAGATGCCTCAATGAGTTTAATCTGCAAGTTTAGGAGAGAAGCAGCTGGTGATGAGAGGCGTTTCTGAACGAAGTTTGGGAAGCTGGGGCAAGAATGAGTCGGCTGGCAGCAGAAGATTGGGTAGAGTCTGCTGGGTGACGCAAGAGACCACAAAATTACATGGGAAGAGGAGAAAAGGAGGAGACAACTACTTGGGTTTTTTCCTTTTTTTGGGGGGTGGGGTGGGGAGAGAAACAGGTGATTGCAAAGGGATAAGGGGGTCCTGAGATTATCAGGGGTTACCTGTCGAGAAAGAATATTTGGCTAATTGGCATGGACTCTCTTGCCTCAAATAGTGCTGATCTTGCTAATGTTGATCTTAACTAGTGCCAATGAAAACTGAAATGACAAGTAATGAATTCCATGAAATTTAACATACTCTTTATGAAGTGTGCCAGTTATTTAATTCTATTTTGGCTTGAATGCCCATTACCACACGTAGATATAGGAGGTACTTTACTACACGACTATGTCTCACCTAATGAAGGAGTTCATGAAAATCAAAACGTAGCTCCTGAAACTAAAAACACAGCCCCTGAAACTAAAAACACAGCCCCAGAAAATCAAAAATCAGCCCTTGGAGAAATCTCAGCAAGAGCCATAGAGTCATAGGCAGAACATGTATAGCACGGAAACAGATCCTCTGGTGCAACTCATCCATGCTGACCAAATATCCTAATTAATCTAGTCCTATTTGCCAGCATTTGGCCCATATCCCTCTAAACCCTTCCTATTCATGTATCCATCCAGATGCCTTTTAAACACCGATTGTACCAGCTTCCTCCACTCCTCTGCCAGCTCATCCATACACGCACCTCACTCTGCGTGAAGAAATTGCCCCCTAGCCACCTTCATTAACTTGTCTACCTGTGACTCCACCTTCAATGAGGTATGAACCTGCACCAAAAGGTCTCTTTACTCCTTGAAGGTGGAGCCGTCAAAAAAAATTCTTCTGACCAGCTAGCGAACCCTTTCTCCCTTGATTCCAACAAATCTAAATTTATTTCCTATCTCTGGTTTCTCCAATATGGTCCACCATTGTCTTCTCAAAACACAAGTGTAATTGGCTTAACAGGCTATGCCATTCATCATCAGATCAAGCTGAATCAGGTACCAACAGACGTCCAGTAATTCTGTTAAATCTAGCCTCATCTGCAGCTAAGAGGAAACTTAGGCATCTCTATTAACAGCAGTCTCCTTAAACTGCTGCACTATTTTCAGCTCAATTACCTAATTTGATGAGATCATGAACTTCGAGACCATCCGTTCAGCTGTCCCTGCTGCTCCTCCACCTTGTAATTTTTAACTGAGCCAAACTATTGTCATCCCCTTGCCATACCCTTTAACTTTCAAATCTATTTCTGAGCTTTCTGACTCATTCCCTCCGCTTGATCCCATGCCCATGATCTTTGACCTTGTAAGCTACCTTGTCACTTCAAATTTCATCATTTCCAAAACAATTAAATATCATTTTACAACCCAAATTTGTGCCATCTTCCCTGAAGCTTCCTATCTGTATTTCTCTTCAATCAAATTTTTAAATGTGTCACAAGTTCACAAGAGCCCCTAATTAATAAGAGTCACACAGAGTCTAATAGGAGTCAGAGTCATATAGCTTGGAAAGAGACACTTCAATCCAACTCGTCCAGTGACCAGACATCCCAATCTGACCTTATTCCAATTGCCAGCATTTGGCCCATACTCTTCTAAACCCTTTCCATTCATTTACCCATTCAGGTGCCTCCACTTCCTCTAGCTGCTTGTTCCATATATGCTCCAACCACAGCATGAAAAAGATAACACCTCAGGTCCTTTTTAAATCTTTCCCTTCTCACCTTAAACCTACGCCCTCTAGTTTTGGAAGCTTCCACGCTGGGAAAAAGACATTGGCTATTCACCCTATCCATGCCCCTCATGATTTTATTAGCCTTTAAGTTCACCCAAGTCCTTCTCCCAGGACTGATCATGAAGCAACATTCTACAGTTGAAATAACACCATTTCCAACGTGCCCGATGTGTTATTCAGCTCAATGAGATTTTCCACAGGTTTGTCTTGGCTCTGATTTTACTTTCACAGCCAAAGTATCTCTATAACAAGAGCTTCTTTTCCCATTGCTTTATCTTCACGTGTGTCTAGGACATTTTCTTGCTGCCTTCTGCACGTTATCCACAACGCTGCCCATTTGGCAGCATCATCTACTGATACAGGATTAACTATGAAATATATGCTGATGACATTCAGCTCTATTCCTCCATTGTGGTTAGTCAGTAGCCTTGGCTGACATCCAGTCTGGGATGAGCTGCAACTTCCTTTAGCAAAACATCAAGAATGAAACCACCACAGACTGTACCTTTGCCACCAATTCCATTCCCCACCCTGTCTTAGGATGAGTCAACTCTAATTGCAATCTTGGCATCCCATTCAATCAAGTTCAGTTTTCAAATTCATACACTATCCTTTACACAGAACACCTACTTTCACCCTTTGAAGTCACCTGCTTCTGGCTCAGCCATCCCCTGCAGAGACCTTCATTCACTTCCCGACTTTAAATGTATTGGGCACTACTGTGAAACTAACCCCCAGGTAATAGTGAGTCTTCCACCTATTTCATAGTCGGGTTTATTGACAACAGCACTGTTGACATTGTCCATTATATTTCAATGCCTGTTCTGCGTGGAATTCACCAATGTCAGATTTGACTGTTATAACTGGTCTCAACATTTCTGTCAAAGAGCATAAAAGAAAATTTAAAGGATTAAATGGTGACTTGATTGAATCTGAAGATTAAGGGGAACAAATAGAATAGATAGAGAAATTATTTCTGTTGGTTGGGGAGTCTAGAAGCAGAGGCTTCATCTAGAGCCAGGATGGAGTTAGGAAAAACATTTCTACACAAAAGGATGACTGAATTAGTAATTCTCTTCTACAAATAAACACTGAAGGTACATAAAATTCTTGTTTTAAAACTGAGATAGTACATTTCGGTTGACTAAAAAACATCTAAGGGATATGATGATAGATGGAGTTAGTTGACAGATGAGCCATGATCTAAATAACAGAACTGACTTGGAGAGTTAAATGGCCTACTCATCTGTGTTCCAATGACCGTATTCCAAGTATCCAGACACGATCCAACATGGCTGTTATGGACTCTGACTAAACAAGGCCACCACCAAAACCTACACTATCATTAAATTTCAAGAATGCACATTTAAAGAAGAGGGCTATTTCCACTGGTAGAGTCAAATCCCACCGTCAACCATGACCCTCAGAACAGGAAAGGAAAATAGGAATCAGGTAGGACAGAGGAACGAATCAGTCAGATATCACACCTTGAAACTGTCCATGAGCAATGTGGACGAGTCATCCAGTGTGGTGTCTGGGGCAGCCCACGTATTGCTAGGTGTACCACCCTGATGCCAGGTGTTGTCTGAAGAGGAAGATGCAGCAGGTAGATAGTCCAGGCCAAATCCACTCATTACTGCAAATTTTCAAAGAAACAGAAAAGGCCAAGATTAAATATACAGTATGTTAAGGAATTATTTTAACATACATTCTAAGAAAGATTGAAAATACTAGTGACGGCCTGGTCTGATATTGGAAATTGTGAATTACATTGTCACCAAAATGAAAATGAAATGAATAAGGCCACAAATAAACTGTGCATGGGAAAAGAGTATTGTTTAAGGATAATTATTTTAATTTGGATTGCCCTCCCTTTGACCAATTGCACACTTACAACATTCATTATATTAACTGATATATCTGCAAGGAAAACTTCTTATTTATATAGCACCTTATCACATTAAGATGTCTCAAAGTGCTTCATGCACAAGATTTTATTTTGGAAGCACAAGACTAATTACCACAAACAGCTATGAGATGAACAATTAAATAATTCAGGCCTTTTGCCCTTGGAAGCATTGGTATTCAGCACATGAGAAGTCTCTGTTCTTTGAACGGTGCTACATGACGTTTAACATTCAGATCAACAGGCAGATGGTGATTCGGATGGCAGGGATATAATTCAATTTTTAACTATTGCTGCAGTCAAAAACTGATAAATTGATCTTTTAAAGACAATTTCTTGACAGCATGCTAAAGTTTTTAATTCTTTGGCTTTTCCTGATCATCTGTTGATATAAAATTGTTTAACCTTATGCCATCTGTTCTAGTGGAAATACTGATCCCACAGGAAACCTAAATTAATCATTCACTTTGTCTGAATTATTTCACCCATTCATTATCAGGCTCAATAACTTGTATTGTTCAGTCTATGGACTATGGTGAACCATTTTAAAAAAACATGCACAGGTCACAGGCAACAGAAATTATTTGTTAACTTTAGAATTTTGCAAAGGCAAATGAACTAAGTTCTAAATAACTTAAGCACCCTTTTATTCATAGTTAAGCCACCCATTAAAGATACAGGAAGATAACAATATTTGAGGATGCTAACCTGGCTTGTCAGTACGTTTCATGTTCCAGCGGTCAGCCAACCTCCTCTCACTGTTGTCAGGCGTTCCAATCGGTCCAAATCCAGAGAATGAGTTCTGGTTGTGAGTTGGAGGAGAACTCGGTAGGCTGCTGGGATTAGAGGAGTGTGGAGACTGGCTTGCTGGTGTTGAATGATCTATTATTTTAAGAAACATGTGAAGAATAAACACAAAAATAGAAAATGAGGATTCTGTCACCCCAACCTGCAATGGGTCCACTAAGAATGAAAGATAAAGCCTGTCATTTCACTAGCACAGACTAATGGGCTGGATTTGAACCTAGATTCCAGGAGTTGGAACTTATCTTGTCAGTTATTTACCAAGATGTTTATAGGTATTTAGAAGGTTTTTAAAAAATGTGGTGTTATTACTTTTCCCCGAACAAAGTGCAAATCAATATCCTTAATTATTTGGTGATCAATTGACCAATTACTGTAGGGATTAAAAACAATCAGAATATTACTCAAAATAGTTTATTCCCTTGCTCAATATTTTTTAAAAAATTGCTCAGAAGCTGCTAAGTTAAAGTCACGGTATGCTGGGGTCTATTCATACTGAAAAATACTATGACTGAAACAGGGCTTCACTTACACTACTCAAAATCATGAAAGGAATATTTTCAGTTGTGAAGTATTTCATAGTTTTGTGTCTTTGCAGTAAGCAAAGATTACATTTTAAACACTGACCTGAACTGGCAGGAAGTGAAGGGGACCAAGGGTTTCCATCAAATAGTGAGTAACAGGAGGCCTCGTGGAATGCTTGGGGTAGTGCATTCTCTGATTTCCCACTTGGTGCTAAATTCTTGCCATAAACCTCACTGAAGATGCTGTTATTCTGAGAGTTCTCCTGAAGTAAACAGGGAAAAATGTAATAAGATCAATTGATTTGGCAGGCTAATAAAATATTCAAGTTTAAAACATCATTTCAATGATACATTTCATGACTATTGTCACATGTCTACATTTCAGCTTGAATTTTCTGACCAGATGCGAGCAATTAACAACGGAGTTAACTGACAATTTGTAAAGAAATCAAAATAAAATCAAGCTAAAAGTAAATAAATATCTTACAAGTATTACTCTACTATGTAAACTTCATAATCTAATGTGGGGTGGGGCGAGTTTGTTCTAGTCCACTCAGCTTCTTAGTCTTGGCTCCATAGAAGAACTTAGTCACTAAGTCACGATAATATCTAAAGATTATTTCCTTAATATATTACAATTATAATTACAATAATATTTAATAATTACAATATGAAACAATTAAAATGTACACTTGCTACTCTGAGAAGTTAAAAAAACTTGTTAATTTTTGGAAACAAGTTTTGATTTTGCTAAATGTACCTGATTAAGTGAAAAGGGTGGTAAGGATAATAAGGAAGAGGTGATTAGCTCAGAAGGTCTCTCAAGTCGTGACCTGTTTGGCATCTACATGAAACAAAAAGATAATTAAATTACATTAAAATTAAAATGTTTTGGAAAGTATGTCACATCTCTATGCTATACTAACTTATTAAATACATTTATATATTGGACGACTGAATTAACAGTCACAATTGACTTGACATTTGCTGAAACGTTCATTAACTCCATCATCTTCGGGATCCATAAAACAATTAGCAGATCAGATAAGCTGTAGTTTAGAAATTCTCTCATGGAAGGTGAGTGTTGGTGAAGCCAAAGTTTATTGGTCATTCTCAACTTCCTTTGAGAAGATGGCAGTGAGCCACTTTCTTGAACTACTGCAGACCATCTGCAGGTGTAGGTACATTGTAGTACAGGTTTGATTCTCAGTCATAGAATCCTTATAGTGCATAAACAGGCTATTTGGCCCATCAGGTTCACACTGACCCTCCAAAGAACATCCGACCCAAACCCACACACCCACCCTACCCAAAACCTGCATTTCCCATGACTAATCCACTTAGTCTGCACACCTCTGGACACTATGGGCAATGTAGCACCTGGAGGAAACCCAAGCAGACACTGGGAGAATGTGCAAACTGTGTGCGTGGAGTCACCTCAGGATGGAATTGAACCCAGGTATTTGCTGCTGTGAGGCAGCAATGCTAACACTGAGCCCCTATGCTGTTTCCCAGTTGGGGAATGAGGAATTACTGAAGCTGGGTTAATAAGTACATGCATGGCTGAGATGGGCAGACTATAGGAATCCCAACATATATTCTGATCAGTGAAAGGAAGCTTGCAGTAAAAAGTAATTGGCCCCCGGTGAACTCCTCAATTAGGATACTGAAGACAGGGAGCTCACTTAACTGTTCCATTTCATGTGCCAATTTGAACAAAATGAATGGAGTCCTTCAAGACATGCAAGGAAATTCCAATGTACAGCTGCAAATGTATCATTCGAGAGATATAGGTCTCATGGAACCCAAAAACACTGTTTTTAGCCAGGTAGCTCCAGGTTTTTCATTCAGCAATATTAAAAGGAATGATGTTCTAGCTTAAAATCAAAACACTGAATAAGAACTGGAAGATTATGGTGGGCCTTTCTGCCCACTGTATTTGTCCTTTCAGGTGGTAGCGTTTGTGGGTTTGGCAAAGGTTGTGAAAGCAACCTGTGTGACTTGCTGCAATGCATCTTGTAGATGGAAAACATGTCCTGCTACTGTGCACCTGCAGTGGAAGGAGTGAATATTCAAAGTGGAAGATGGGTGATCAAATGGGTTGCTTTGTCCTGGTTGATGTCAAGCTTCTTGATTATTGTAGGAGCTGCATTCATCTAGGCAAATGGAGAGTATCCAGCACACTTCTGACACTGGAGTGAGTTACTTGCTGCAAAACTTTCAGCCTCTGATGTGCTCTAGTCACTGTATTTATTTGGCAGGTCCAGTTTCTACTCAGTGGTAACTCCAGAATGCAGATACTGGGTTCCAGTAGTTATGCTGATGAGCAAGTTTTGTTTTCTCCATTAACAAGTTTGTTGACAATACCACCATTATCAGTTCGATCCCAAACAACAAGACAGAGTGCAGGAAAGAGATCGAGTGCTTAACTGCGTTGTGTAAAGACAACAATCTCTCCAACATCAGTAAAACGAAGGAGATGGTCACTGACTTCAGGAAGTGGAGTGGAGGGCATGTCCCTGTCTACATCAATGGTGCTGAGGTGGACATGGTCAATAGCATTAAAACTCTCAGGCACGATGATAACCACCAATCTGTCCTGGCCCACCCACATTGATGCAATGGTCAAGAAAGCACAACAATGCCTCAACTTCCTCAGGAAGCCAAGGAATTTGGCACATCCACAAAAGAATCTTGCCAATTTTTAAAAGATGTGCCACAGAAAGGATCCTGGGTGCATTATAACGTGGTAAAGCAACTGCTCTTCCCAAGATTGCAATAAACTACAGCTTTCAAACAAAAACTGAACCAGTGGCAGTAACAATGAGAGGCTTAAAGGACCTTCAAGTCAGTCAACCAGTTTTAAATGCATCTCGGGTTTCCTGCTGCCATACAGTTTCTCCACATATTAAAAAGACACTGAACATCAGTTTATTTCATAACATTAAAAAATTAGTGGAATAGCTTAAAAGATGCTATTCTGCAGGTTGAAAACGTTCAAATTAACCTAAAAATTCATATTGCAAATGATTTGGTTACTCTAATGTAAAAAAGTGGCTGTTGTGTCTACACATTTACATTCATGCTGGATGTGCGAGAAACCCAATTATAAAATTTACTTAGCTACCACTCTTCCCAATTTCGAGCCACAGTAATGTATTCAACATTTTGCAGGTAATTTCGAGGACCAGTACACTCATATTCATACCACTACACTTCAATCTCTGTCGCTATATTCTGGCAGTGATATACATAAACTTAATATCAATAGCAGAAGGCAAAAATCTGGACATTCATAATTTTTCAGTATCAAAAGCTTGATTCTGACAAGCACAGGAAACTGGCACTCTGAACTTTTAAAACACAATATTTAAAAGCCAAGTTGATTCAAATCTCTAAAGAAATCCTACATACAAGTTATACACCCATCAGTATGAGAATCTCTCCTACTGTCATGGTCAAAAAAAAAGTAAAACTGTCAGAACATTAACTGAAATGCTAACTTTTCCCTTTTTCATCACTGCTGGCTGACCTGAGTTATTCATGCAATTTGCTGCTATTTCAGATTTACAACATATGCAGCACTTTATTTTTGCTATCAAAGATCAGATCACTACATTTAACAAAACATTAAGGAATACATGTAAGAAAACCTTGAAAAATTCTTCCAATTTTACAGCTTGAAACAGTAAGAGATGAAATTTAAAAAAAAACAAACTTGTATGCAATATTTAAGAAATTGGTTGCCATAATTTTAATGACCTTTCCATAAAGCACCAGGATTATCTTGAACAAAAACATCTTCTGAAAATGAACTTCCTCTGTCAGCAACATACAGTCTTTGAGACTTTTCTTCTTAAATGCTGCACTGAAGTTTGCTCGCACGTGCAACTAAGTCTTTGAACACTGACTGGTGCTGAATTTTAACATCAACAGCAGTTGACAATATAAATTGCTACACTGGATTCTAGCATGTGTATTCACAAACATTGTGCAGAATATGCATGAACCCAGTTTCCTGGACCAAACAGTTGTATATTCACCAAGTGACACTTGGTTAACAAGTGGGCGAGATAAGTGATTTGGGGAGGGGGGTGCAGACATGGAAAGAGTCCATATTACAGATCCTCTAACTCAGGTGTCTCTGAAGAGAGAAAGAAAGAAGTGATTGAGCAGAAGCAGTCAATGTGAGATTCAATGACAGGACTTCAGAGTGAAATTCACACAAAAATTAGAAGAAAGCACTTCATGCATGAAAGAAGTTGTGTCTTAGGTCAATGTGATGATATGTCCTTTCGTGCAGAATGTGGTAGGTGCCTTTAAAATCATGAATAGTCAATGAGTGAAAGAGACAGAGAGAGCATGAGTGAACCCATTTTCCCACCTTTGTGCAGATGATAGTGCCTTGCACCTGCAAGAAGCTAGCCATGTCTGGAATGCCAACATCCTGGTCATTCGGGTTAGCATCAGCAACACTGACGTAACTGCCAGCCCTGACATACACTCAGTCAACTGCACCATCTAGGAAATCCTGAAACTGTCTGTAGAAGACCTCTGGAAGGATTTAGTGGCAAAAAGATTGAGGGCTGCGGTGACTTTGACTGGTAATATGTGATCATCAGCTCAATCGAGTAGCAGGGTGTCTCAGAGGGTGCGTATATACACCATTACTAGACCCAAGATCTTGAGGCACTGGTGTTCAGACACAAAACAACACCTTCCCGTCACAATCCATTTCGACTCCTGCTCCCACTCCCTGGATGAAAGGTCCATCCTGGGCCTCACCCATGACACATTGACATCACCCAAAAACTGGAGGAGCAGCACCACATATTCCGCCTCAGGAGCTTACAGCCCAATGGCCTAAACATTGATTTTACCAGTTTCAAAATCTCCCTGCCCTGACCTCATCCCAAAAATCAATCCTTCCACTCTTCCCCACCTTCTTGCCTGACATAACCTGTCAACCTTCTCTCCCACTGATCTGTCCTTCTCACTTCACTGACCAATCTCCAACCATTCCCTGCCTGCACTCACCAATCACCATCCCACTTACCTTCCCTAGTCCCACCCCTCCTATTTATTTCTGAGCTCCCTTCCCCCTCCCCATATCTAAAGGAGGGTTCGGACCCAAAACGTCAACTTTCTTGCTCCTCTGAGGCTGCTGGCCTGCTGTGATTCTCCAGCTCCACAGGGTTATCTAGAGACAGATCTTATGTTTTTGTGTCAACATCTCCTGTTCTATAGCCCTCCGCTATGCAGCTAAAGGTCTGTCAGCAGCAGGCTCCGGCAGGTGCTGAGAGTAATCAACCTCTATGGTCTAATCTGAAGCAGAAGCAGCAAATATCTTTAAGCATTACAGCAAATCTCCACCAAGTATAGAAGATTAGTTCTAAACTGTACAGCTATCACTGCAACAAAAGTAATTCACAAAAAAATCTTTTCCCACTAACTGGTACAAATGCATTTCTGAGTATTCAATATTAGTTGATTTTGTCCAAGATTGGCTCAGAATCCTTGATTACTGCTACACATTCATTTTAGTTTCAGAAGTTTGGAAAACTCATGAATCTGATGTTACATGAGTTAATATTTCTTTAATTAAACAGCTTAATGTGGAAGTTGGCAAGTTAAATTCAGCAGTTCTAAGCCACCAATTCTGTCCATCAACAATATACTTTGTTTAAAATTCAGCCTTACAGTTTACTACCAAAACAATCAGCAAACAATAATTTAATGAAAGATCAAATAAAATAGCTGAAGCCTCAGGAGGACCACAGGCCACCTGTCTCATTAAGCAGAAACAACTGTGGCGAGTTTTACCCGAGGGTCACCACACTCAGGTAACGGAAGATGTTGAGAAAGTGGGGCCTTCATGGTAACCTTAGTCGATGTAGGAATTGAACCCACACTGTTGGCATCACAAACCAGTTGCCCAGCCAACTGAGCTAACCAACCTTCAAAGATCAAATATAACAATAGCATAAGTGCATAAAAAATAGGAACAGGAGTAGGCCATTCCTCTCAAGCCTGGTCTGATCATGGCTGATCCAACACTCCTCACATTCACTTTCCTGTCCTTTCTCTATAACCTTTGATTCCCTTACTGATGAAAAATCTTTCTCAGCTTTAAATTTACACAAGGACTCTGCTCCCACAGCTACCTGTGACAAGGAGTTCCAAAGACTCTCAACTATTAGAAGAAATTCCTCCTCATTGCAATTTTAAATTGGCACCCCTTAATACAGACGCTATACCCTCTGGTCTTAGACACTCCCATGATTGGAAATATCTTCTTGGCATTTAACATGTCAAACCCCTTAAGAATCCTGTATGTACCAATGAAATGATCTCCAATTCTTCTAAACTCCAGTGAGTAGAATCCCAACCTGTTGAAATCTTGCTCACAAGGTAACACCCCCATACCAGGATCATCCTGATAAACCTTCTCTGAACTGCCTCCAATAAAATGATCTATTCTTAAGAGGCCAAAAACGACTCGCTGTTCTCCAGATTAGCCAGTATATTGTACAGATGGAGTAAGATTTCCCTACTCTTGTACTCAAACCCCTCTTGGAGTATTAGTCCCCCTCCATTAGCCTTCTGATTTCCTGCTGCATCCACGTGCTAGCTTTCTGAAAATTGTATACAAGTGCCCCCAAGTCCCTTTGTGATGCAGTTTTCAGCTGTTTTTCCTCAATTTAAATAGCTCTTTTTTTCTCCCTTCCAAAATGAACAACTTCACATTTTCCCACGAGGTACTCCACTTTCCAACATTTTGCCTACTTATGTAGCTTATCAATACCCCTCTGTAAACATCTGTATTCATCACCCAGCCTGCATTTCCACCTATTTTTGTGCTGACTGCAAGTCTGGGTCAGCGTATTGATTTCCTCACTTCAAGTCATTAGCATATGCTGCAAACAGCTATGTTCCCAGCACAGATCCCAGTGGAAACCCACTGGTTGCCAGTCAAAAACCTGAAGAACCCATTTCCTGTTTCCTGCCCACTAGCCAATTCTCCAGCCATGCCAACATTGTGGTCCTTTATCTTCTAACTTAATGTTTTCAGAGGTATAATGTCAAATGCCTTCTCAGAGTCCAAATACAACAGTTCTACTGTCTTCTCTATCTACTCTGGTTAGAGACTTACTCAAGAACTAAAATTAATCAGATATGATTTCCCTTTCATGAAGCCTTTTTGGCACTGGTTGATTAGATTATGGTTTTCCAAATTTTCAGTTATTAAGGCAGTAATAGCAGATTCGAATATATTTCCAACAATAGATGTTAGTCTAATTGGCTTATAGCTACCACATTTTGCCTCCATCCTCTTTTGAATAAAGGTGCTTTCAAGACAACAATATAAACCTCTGGGTGTGTTACATAGTCAACATGTTTCCAGTTACCTGAAAATCAGATCTTATGGTCTGACGAGGCTAAAAAATCATATTACTGAACTGCACTGGAGATGAGATTGATTGGAGGAAGCAACAAGTTTCATGCTTCAAAAATTATAAAAGAAGTTTAAAAAAACACAAGAATTTGATGTATCAATTTTATATTTATGTAGCAAAGGGATCTGGAAATTGTCACTTTCCTGATGTTGCATAAATAGAGAATAGTGAAACACTTCAAAACTGAAAGCATTCCAATATCGAATGACTGCAAAAAACTGACTGGAATCCACAAAGTACAGGTCTCTCCAGTTTTCAGTGCTATGTTAGCACATTCAGCAATATAAACACAAATTTCAGTTTATGGAATAAGAACGGTCATATGTAGGTTATGCTTCAATTGTTAAGATAACAGGACTTAACAATATATTTGTATGATAACAACAAAACCCAAAATTCTATCCAATGTAACGTCTTTAATCCAGTACTTTTATGTAAACTATCCCAATTCTAGAAATGTCAAATTTAGGTGTACACATCATTGAATACTTCATGTTACATGTACAGCACTGATTTGGAAATCCAGTAGAGTTGTCATAGCGCTGCTTGCCAATTCAACAGATTTTACGGAAGAAAACCATAAGCTTTATGCAGACAACACCAGAGTAACAGTCAGTGACTGAGATGGTTGGAGGCTGTGTTAAATTTACATAAACATTGAGTTTTGAAAGTTTAATTAAAACATGCAAACGTCTCGCCCATATAATTTGACGTTTACATAGCATCTATAATCGAACAACTTACAACATGTGCAAATTTAGTACATTATTTTCTTTCACTGGAGAAACATATTTGAAATACCATCCTGTGTTTTCCCAAAATTATCTGGAGAAGCTAAAGTATGCTAGAGACAGAGAGATGAGCAAAGGACAAGGGAGGGAGGGAAGAACTCAGTAGGGAGGATATTAGTCAGTGACACCAAAAGATAATGGAAGTACTTGCCAGCGAATTACTACCACCTATTTTTGGTCAGCCTGACCTTAGCATCATGATTTCAAAGATATTTTTTCACTCAGAGCAATTTTGCAGGAGCAATACACGAATAATTACTTGGTAGTACAGAACTTGAATATCACTGGGGGAAGGCAAAAGACATGATGCTGATGTTTTCAGTCTTGAACCATAAGATACAGGAGCAGAATTAGGCCATTCGATCCAGTGAGTCTTCCACCATTTGATCGGATGGCAGTATGTTTCTCAATCCCATTCACCTGCTTTTTCCTGTATCCCTTGATACCCTTACTAATCAAGAGCCTATCTACTTCAGTCTTAATTATGTTCAGTGACTTGGTCACCACAGCCCTCTGGCGATGAGTTCCACAGATTAACTATCCCTTGGCTGACGAAATTCATCCTCATCTCAGTTTTTAAAGGTTGTCCCTTCACTCTGAGGCTGTGCCCTCAGGTCCTACTCTACCCTCCAGGTGGAAACATCTTCACATCCACTCCATTAAGGCCTCTCAGGTGTACTGTAATTTTAATCAGATCCCACCACTATCTTCGTTCTTCTAAACTCCATCGAGTTCAGACCTAGAGTCCTCAAACACCCCTCATGTGACAAGTCCTTGATATGGGATCATTCTCAAACTTTCTCTGGATACCCTCCAACGCTAGCACATCCTTCCTTAGCTATGGTGTCTAAAATTGTTCGCAATATTCCAAATGCAGTCTGACCAGAGCTTTATATATAGTCTCAGCAGTACATCTCTGCCCTTACATTCTAGTCCTCTTAAAATGAACGCTAAGATTGTATTTGCGTTCCTAACTGCTAATTGAACCTGCATGTTAACCTTAAGAGGATCCTTAACTAGGACTCCCATATCCCTTTTGCTTCAGATTTCTGAAGCCATTCCCTGTTTAGAAAATAGTCTCTATTCTTCTTACCAAAGGGCATAACCTCACTTTCCCACCACGTGTTCCATATACTACTTCTTTGCCCACTTTCCTAGCATGTCAAAGTCTTGTTCTCATCTGGATAGAATCGCAAGAAAACCAAATCTCAAAAAGGAATAATTTATGTTGCAGCAGAAGGGTTACTGATGACAAAGAGTTTACTTGCCAGTGAATCAATACCTTCTGGTCCTGCACAATGAACTGCATTTCCATTTGAGATTTAGTATTCTTGCAATTCTACTCAATTAGACAACAAAAAGCTTTGTGAGCGTCTTTCTTCCCCCCCTCAAACAATATTTGTGCAATAGACCAGACATGCGAGATGTGATGAATACAGGACGTGTGGGTTAAAACAACATTTAGCAGAATCAAATAGCATCCAATACAGCAATCAATCATAGCTTACAGTAGAGTAATAAAAACTATGCCAAGGAAGAGACATTTAAATACATAGATGCATGTGCCTTTATGAAAAAGGAGTATCCAAAGACATTGTCAATGCTCTACAAAGTGACAATGAAAAATTAGGTCGAGGGAAAAGATTTCAAACAAAACACCTGTCGTAAAAACTCAAACTTAACTAAACATGTCTCAATGAAGTATTAGGTGGAAAAGAAACACATTGGTTTCTTGGTCACTGGATGTTGTGGAAAAAACTAAATGTTAATAAACCGCAAACATTGAAGATGTAGAGAAATCAGGGTATCCTACTGCATGTATTGCAAAAAAAAGTACAATTAGAAAAGAATCAAATTTGCTTTGTAATTTTATATATTTAACTCAACTTGTCTCTTATTCTTTTCAACTTCAGCAAACCAAGTCTAGCCTTCCCACCGCTTTCCTCATAAGGCAACTTGCTCATCCCCTATGTGGTTTAGTCAACCTTCCCTGAATTGTTTCTAATGGATTCACATATCTTCATCATGCTTAGGTTTTATAGACAGGTCATAGAATATCTTATTATTTTTGTGCTAACACTCCTGACGTGTAATGCCTGTAACAACAATTCATATCAATTACTCAACTATGGAAATCTTATTGAGTTCTACTTTCACAATCTTTCTTTGTGCCTTTTTGGAAATATACTTCTCAAACTCAACACTCTTTCAAAATACTAGTGAGATTTTTGGCCTCGTTGTTTTCTTTGAACACTGCAGGCAGTCTCCATTACTGACTTGGAAGGTATTTGTTTTTATCCGT
Source organism: Stegostoma tigrinum (assembly GCF_030684315.1). Lineage (NCBI taxonomy): Eukaryota > Metazoa > Chordata > Chondrichthyes > Orectolobiformes > Stegostomatidae > Stegostoma > Stegostoma tigrinum. The sequence continues at coordinate 45,871,362 of NC_081361.1, read as the reverse complement.
AGTTTGTTTTTCCACCCTCTTAATTTTCACATCTTCCTTCAAACCTTCTATAGATTTGGAGCTCCAAAAATCTCTCTCCTCCTTTGTTGGTGGCATCAACACAAATGTGCTGTCATGAACGTGAAGTTACACATCTATTAACATGACTTATTTCAATTAAGACTTGCAATGGATTTACCACCAAAACAAATCCTTTCAAACTGTTAATCCTAAAAAATGTGAAGTTACAATAAAATTCACCAGTCTGCAATGGTGGCCCGTACCAAAATAAGCAATGGGCTTTGAAATTTGACTGTGTTCTCAAAAATAAAACACAAAACAGCCAAATATAGTCCAAGTCATTTGCTTGCAACATTAAATGAAGAACACAATGGAGTAAGCAGCATGAAGTAATTTACTGACATGCTGCTTAAATAACTACCATATATAAATTTTGTTTTATGGTAAAAGTCAGAAAACAGAAGATCAAAGTTTAAGTACATACAAAGAAACCTCGCCCCGAAGTACTGCAAAGAGGGCTAGTCAAGGCCTGGTAGAAATCATGGGGTTTGGAAAAAGCCAGCTCTTCCTCCTCCTCAAAGTCAGCAATACTTTTTAACAGATCAGGAGGCAACAGAGGTGAGCTCTTGGCATCCTACAGACAGAAGAGGAACAGAGGAAGAAAGAATACTCAGATAGGAAACAAAAGTAAACAAAGTCTTAGAGCTGGCTTCAGAATTAAAAATACTGAAAATGTATTCATCACTAAAGATTCCGAGCAAAATGTAATTTATCTATGGCTGGGAATTTACTGGAGGGGATAGAAATTACTGAGAAGCACTGAAACTGAAGTTAACAAAGTCCCAATAGAATTTTGAGTAATTTAAAGTACAATATTAACAAAGTGTCTTCTGGGACAAAACAGAATCAATCATTCTTCAAGCACACAACAGAAAATATGGAGTAAAAATATTTTTTCAAGTTCATCATTACCCAATTTAACTGGTATTTGAGAAATTCGAACTATAGCATTAACTCATCATTATTTTTACAGACAGCTACAAACTAACCTTACTTCATTCCATGTTTAAATAGTTCTACTTTTAAAAGGATCAATACTAAAAAGTGGTGAAATCTTTCTAATAAGATATTTACAGATGTGTCACTCAAACCATTGAACAGGACTAATTAATGTACTTAACTGTATTAGTGAATAGCTGATGTAAAGATCCGTAATTTACAATCAAATAAGGAGGCGGCTTTGGATGTCAAATCATGTGAAAGTACACAAAATGTAGCAGGTAGAATAGGACAGACAGGTGCAGAACAAGATGGAAATGAGCAAATAAGGATGCTGCTTGAAAATTTTGCTCTATTACAAAATGGTGACAAGTATCACTTAATAGCCAGAAAAACTTGAAGGTTGGTGATCTTAGCTTGTAATATTATTACAGTCTAACTGGAAAAATATTTGGAGAAAACAAACTCAAAGTTATTGCTAAAAACGTAACATGATTAACAGCAAAATAGAACAAATCCAAACACATTAAATCACCAAAGAAATATCATGTCAAATAATACTTTAGATACATAATTTTAATTCACATGTCCCACTGTGTTAAGAATTAAGGAACTTCCATTCCCCTCATGCCTCTTATAGTTTACTTTCACAAATAAAATTTTATCTTCATCTCGTTACAGAGATAGTAGAAATTGCTGATGCTGGAGAATCTGAGATAACAAGGCTTAGAGCTGGATGAACACAGCAGGCCAAGCAGCATCTTAGGAGTACAAAAGTTGACGTTTCAGACTTAGGATGAAACTTGGCCTGCTGTGTTCATCAAGCTCTTCACCTCTACATCTTAAAATCCACTGTTTAGCCGAGTTGGTTAAATCAGGAAAAGCATATTTTCCGATACAAAAGAACAAGCCAGCAGTGAAGATTAAAAATCCCAATAGGTTGAGCTGAATTTAAGTATTTCTTTGATTAGATTAGATTCCCTACAGTGTGGAAACAGGCCCTTCGGCCCAACAAGTCCACACTGCCCCTTGGAGCATCCCACCCAACCCATCCCATAAAAATTCCTATGGCATAAATTAATAAGAATTAGTTTTGGTGAAATGAAATCAAAACAGCTATCATACATGCATGTTGTTATCAGAGTTTCACGATATACTAAACTATGCTCATTTGCACCGATTTACAACTTACCTCATACGACTGCATTCTAGACATGCTATCTTGATCTGTTCGAAATACTCCTGGCTGTCGTTTCACCATACGATCGTTACTCAGCTGAGGTCCCATAATATGCCGCATTTCTGACAGAAGAATATAAACATTGAGACAAAAAAAATCCAGACAGGTCCAATATGCCTATCCCGTTCCATTTATTACCTATATCTATCGTCTTATCCACACACTATTCAAAAATGGAAATCTAATAATACTAATTTTTAAGATCCATGTAATTTATTCTTTACTTTTTCACACTAAACTTTTTAATTTCAAGATTAAGATGCTTTGGTTCCTCTCCTTCCAAAATTCATACAGGCATGGACAAAGAAAGGAGGAGTAGGAGTAAGCCATTTGACCTCTCAAGTTTGTGCTGTCACTCAATATGATCATGCTAAAAACTGTAATCCTGCCCTCCCTTCATATCGCATGGATTCCTTTAGTCTCAAGAGCTATATCTATCTGCTTCTTGGAAGTGCAATGTTTTGGCCTTAACTACTTTGTGTCATGAATTCCAAGGGCTCACCACTCCCTGGGCAAAGAAATTTTTGCTCATCTCATCTGGAAAAGTTTATTCCTTATCTTTAAGCAATGGCCCCCAATTCTGGACTCTCACCACCATCATCGGTAACATCCTTCCTGCATCTAATCTGTCTTGTCCTGTTCGAATTTTAAACATTTCAATGAGATACCCCTCATTCTTCAAAACTCCAGTGAATACAATCCTAATAGTCTCAATCTCTCAAGTTTTCAAGCATGTGCCTCAGCTTCAATTTGGACATTTCAGAAATGGTAAATCAATGTTGCTTTCCTTTGCAAACCCAGAAGCATTAAACTTCATGGGAACTGCTATCACTTGGACATTAACTATAAAAGTAGAAAAAGCAAAATTAAAAATTCATTTGTGTGTCAGTTGGTCAAACATTGCTCTTTATTGATTTGATTGGATTGAATCTTTGGTTGTTAAAGTTTGGTAAGCAAGGTTGAAAGCTTTTAAGGTTCTGTGCCCCTAGATTTACGGATACACTTTCAGAAAACCGAAAATGAGCATAACTAACAATGAAAAAACAATAAGAATTGAGTGCAAGCAATATTAATATCACTTTTAATTAGGGCAGCAATAAAACTTCAAACTGACTATATTAAGCTGGAATATAAAAGGAATAAGGGCAAATGCAGCTGATTTAGGGATTCAAATAGCAATACTAGGCATGGACAAAAACATTTGGAATGTTCAAGGGACATGGCAGTGTAAGGATTAAGTAAAAAATTTATTCTACGGAAAATGATGGAATTTAATTCATTAAATAATGAAGCATTTAAGATAAGACAGTGACGAGCATCCTAGGGAACGCTTTAAAAGCAAAACAGACTTGCAACACAAATGTAAGACCGTAAAAGATTACTTAAAATAAGGAGAAATCAGATTCAGGAAGAAGCAAACTTTACATTTCTGAACACTATACCAAATGTTCCTTCTATCATAACAAATAGAAGGCATATCAAACTAATGTTTTCTAGTCAATGGGCACTGAAACACACCGTGCTGTAGACATTCTCAATACGGCTGGTTCCATTCCACAAAAAATTTATTTCTCCTCTACTGAAGGCACTAAGGCAGAACTTTTTGTACTGCATCAACTTTAATGCCAAACTGTAACATTTAGCCTTAGCTGGTTGTCTGAGAACAACAGAGAGGTGAAAGTAGGAATTACTAAACAGTCAGATCATATTTCTAATATGCAAGATTTTATAGATGAGTTATTAGGTAGAAATCACAGCAGGAACTGAGATTGATTTTTCACTCTTTACCACAGATGTACACTGCAAATGCAGTGCTCTACCACCCTGTAGGGACCAAGTAACTCAAAGAGCATGGGGTTGAATCCGAGACCTTCGTGGTGAGATCAAGAATTCCAAACATCAGAGCATTTATCTCAAGGAATAATCAAATCTAGTCAGCGTACCATAGTCCCACGCAAAGTCCTGCAATTTCTGCACATCTGAAGGATTAGGGGTAAATGGTTCCATAGGGAAAGCCTTCAGGTTCTTTTCCATTTGGACTTGCTGTGATTGTTGCTGAAGTGACTTTTCAAACAGCTTTAATGGGTCCTGATGCATGTAATAAGGTTGCTGTTTCAAAGACATTGGGATTGATGTCTTCTGATGTTGAGAGGAGACCGCATGATGATGGTGATTCCAAAGCTGGTTGGTCTGATCAGCCTGCAAATACTCAACAAGAGCAAAGATAATATTTTAATTGCAAGTAATCAAAGATTGATTACCTAGTCTGCAGGAGGTCTTTAGTGAATTAGAAACTTTATCTATACACTACTTGCAGAGGTCACGAAGACACAAGCTAATTTATACAGGATACAATGCTGGGATACAATGTTTTCCATTCTATGGTGCTCAATGTAAAATACCAGACTCTTGATGACTCAAGTTTTTCTATCAAAGTGACTTAAAGTTTTGCATCTTGTATTAATTTCAAAAGACAACATTATTTCACTGAGGTTCAAGTATAGAAATTGAGGACACTAGCCAATTATCAGGCCCGGTGTTTCCACAAAAAAAGATTTGTAACAGAAGTATACTTAAAACATGTAAACAATGTTCAAACCAGACTGGCAAATCAATATTAGCACCAAAAAATAGGTTTTTAATATTTTGCAACAGCAGTAGATAATACAATTAAAGCAGTGGTTATGGGCTTCATGTGATAAATGTAGCAAAACCAAATGGCATCATCTAAACCATCACTATTGATTCAGTAGCATTTTTAATGCTACTTATATAACAATCTTGTTGGTGTACACGCAGAACTCTTCAAGGAGAATGGCAGAGATAACATCAGGGAGACAAATTCTAATTCAAACAGACTATTTTGGGTCACTATAATGATGGCATCACATATGCATTCACAAATGCTCAGACAGCGGAGACAGAAAGCTTTCAAAGTTAAAAAACGGATACTATCTTTTAAAATAAAATTTAAAATCAATTAACTTCTTAGAATTTGTCACATTTGTCCTTACCTGCTGAGGTCCCAGATGGTGTTGATTCTTTCCCAGTTGCTGTGCTGCCTTAGTTGGGGACTGCTGATTCACAACTTGAACCTGAAGCTGTGACTGGGACTGGGGAACCTGATGTTGCTGAGGTTGTTGTTGTTGTTGTTGGGGCCCTTGGTTAAGTGGCCCTTGCCCTGATGGTCTCTGCTGGCTATAAGGGACATGAGACTGCTTTCCACCAGGCACCTGGTTTCCTGACTGTGGGTGACTAGTGGCTTGGAGGAAGGGTCCTGGTATGGAGACTCCAGGTGGAAAAGTATACCCAGGTGTCATCTGGAAAGTAACTGGTGGTGACACAAGATAGGGAGGTGGAGGGAACCCTGTAATAACAAAACACTATTAAAGATTGTTACCAGGCATGGCAAAACTATGATTCAGGATGCATATGAATCCTAGCCAGCATTTAAAGAAATAACAGCATGCTGCTTGTTAGAGTCAGTTAGTAATTGATGGTAAAGGAGGTGGCTATTCGGCAAAGGGAGTCTCAGTTGGCTCTCTGTGGAGCAACCAATCAACTACATTCCCATGCTTGATCTCTGTAAACTTCTAAGTTTATTGTGTTTGGGTGCCATTTAACCTTTCAATGTAATCATTAACTGTTTCTGCTTCCAACAGCATTACAGCAGCAAGTTCTAGGTCAATTCCTCTCCTGATGTAAAAAGGCTCTTGCCCATACTCACCCTGTATTGCTTGTTCAAAATCTTAAAGCCTGTGCCCCCCAGTCTCTCAAACAACAGTGAATGGGAACAGGTTATTTACCTGAGTACCTTAAGTAAACCTATGACAATTTTGTGCATCTTTATCAAAATTTATTCAGAACGTGCATGGCTTGAATGGAGTTCAGGGAATTTGAGGTGTTGAACTTTCAAACCAAAAACAAAAATTTGTTTGAATTTAACGTCGAACAGTTAAGATTTGACTCCAAGGTGCATTTGAATTCGGGGGCCATGGATCTCTGCAGGGCATACAAATTAGCCACCGTGGAATAGCTGTAGTTGGTTAATTAAGGAAGTTAGATTGAACTGTTTTTCTACAACTAAGGTTAAGCTAACTCTTTAGTTTTAAAGCATATAAATGTAGCTTTTCAGTCTGACTTAGCACTGACCACTACTTGAACAAGAGTGCTGGGTATTTGGTAAGTTGTGGGAGGTGAAGAAATGCTCCCTTATTTAAAAAGAGATTAGAAAGAATTTTTCCTTGCATTCAGGATAGAAAGTTAACAAACTAGGCATCAAAAGTGGTAACCTTCATATTACTCCTAGTCTTAGGCTCAAGTGTATGTGCACATAGGACAATTGGACAGATGAATGCATGGCTAGAGGTAGAGATGGGGAGGGCTTCAGACTCTTGGGACACTGGGATTGACTCTGACAGTCCCTTAATTTGTGAATTTAAACAATGTCTACAGTTACAGGAAAAAAGGCACAAAGTCAATGCTTATTTGGAAAGCTGGCTCATAACATGGTAGATTGAATGGCCTCCTTTTGCACCATTAAAACGCAAGTGTTTGTGGGTGACATTTGTAACAAAGCATTAAACAGCATTTCATCTTTTTCTTGCATTTCAGCTTTCGCATTCATGTACTTTCACTACAGTAGTTCAGCAGCTCCAATGGAGACAATTATATTCAAACTGGGGTTTTAGTAAGAAACAAGGTGTCACAATGCACAGATTGAGTCTCAGTAAAAATCTGAATATCAATGCAAAAATCTAAAGTAAATGAACAGTCATCTTGAGAAATACAGGAGTTGCAGTGACATTAATTTGCTGACAAGGTCTAAAGGAGCAATAATAATTGGGGTGAGTGGGAATGAAAGGAGGTTTGAGATTAGATCCTAGTTGGGTATGCTGGTGGGTTATCTAGTCAAAGAGGATGGGCCAATTAGCGCTGCTTCAAAGATGACAGCAGTGGATGCTTGAAAGGGCAGAGTGGGTCTCTGTAGACACGTTTGACCCTGGAATGGTGACAGGCAAGAAGACCGGCAAATTATGTTCATGTGACTAAGCATTCCTTATTTATACCAGGGGTGTCTTGCCATTTACCCAACCATATAATTTTGAGGTTTACAACATTTTAAGAATACCAAATAATGGATTTGCTCACTGAAAATCTTCATTATTAATGCTTTTAGAGGATGAGGAAGAGCAAGGAATAAGGGAAGCAAGGGTCAGCTTGCACCAAAAGACTGCCACCCTTCAACATTTTCCTTGACAATGCAAGACTGGCAATCTAGATTACAGGGTAGTAGACAGTCAAATTTAAGAGCAGTGAGATCTGCTGCAACTACAGCTAAATCAGAGGCACAAAATTCACTAGTAATTGTCAGCAAAACCCCTTATACTAGGTATCTTGTAATGTTGTGCTGTTGACATGGAGCATCCTCCTTGTCATCAGTGCATTTCAAATTCAGAGTTGGAGTATCCTGTCACTCCACTGCTTGATTATTTTTGCCTCCACAGTTGTGTTAAGCACTGATTTGGCTGCACATTGTGTTACCTAAACAACTTCTGCAAAATCTAAAAAAAGGAGCTATTTATAACTTTATTGTCACAAATTACCACATGCATTTAAAGAGACACATCTATCCAAGTAAAATTTGGAGGACGCTTGTGAGATGTAATATCCGCCTGCCGAGCTCCCACAGCCACAATGGGAGCTTGCTCATACTTTGTAAGTGCAGCAAATTCAGGAAAATCAAGTCGGTCAGAACACTACATGCCATTTTTTGGGTGACAGCTAACTGAATAGCACAGTGCATTAACCTTGTAAAAATCCATCCTCAGATCAGTTTTTAAATGATCAACATTGGAATCAATTTAAAACAACAAGATCTGATACAAAATACAGAGGCATAGATAACTACTGCAAGGCCTGAAAAAGCAGCTTTTGCATTAACATTGCCAAATTTAAACATGTAAACCCACTCACCTGGCCGGCTAGGAAGAGGAGGAAATGCTCCTGGATGATGGATGGGGATGAACTGAGAGTTGCTGGTTTGGTTTTGTGACTGGGTCACTGGTGTTTTCCTCGCCTCCGATACAGGGGTTTTTCTCAAATCTGTCTGAGTTTTTACCTGATGAATGCAAGTCATAAACTGTAATCCATAATCCAAAGTACACCCCCTCATATTCAGACTCAAATTATAATTTTTAGGGAGTACCACATCTATTCAACAGATTATGTCACAATTCAGTCTTCTGTACTACCTTCGTCTGGAACTCCAATTCATGCACACCTTCAAAACACCTGAAGGCATTTTCTTCAGTTCCAGAAAGGATCTTTCTATCTCCTGGCCAACCAGGTTATGGTTATGTTTATGGAGCATAAACATCATGGATATCAGAAAATAAATTCAAGTGCTCCAGTAATAATCAAGAGATATACCCCAAGACAGTGGCAAATGACAAAACTGGTCAACCTAAATTTAATGTTCCATAAATAAAACTGGTCTTTTACTGGCACCAACATCAAATTCATATACAGTGTAACACTTTGCTCTGCACAAGTAATAACACCAAATAAAAGTTCAATTCATATCACATCCTTATACAATCAAGGATCCCACTAAAGCACCAAGAAGCAGGGTTCTATGGTGGCCCCAGTTAATTATTCCATATAATTGGAATAAAGAGCATAGTACCTCTTCTTCACTTGACAAACACATCAATGCTTGCCATTCAACAGTTGAGTAGTGAATGAGGCTTCCTAACATATCAGGCTAGTAAAGATTATTTATTCCTCTGATGACATCAGATACATATTCTGTAATTCTGCTATGGTAGTATTTTAATAACACAAACACTTTGAACATTGTGTTAGAACCGCATAGTTGATACTTATTAAGAAAAACTGTCATCCACCTCCGCCGCACCCCGCCCCCACACCCCCGCCACACCCCATTTGTTTGTCGATCTAAGTGTGTGGACATGGCCAGCATGCATTGCCCATCTAATTGGCTTGACAAGGTGGTGGTAAGCTAAGTTCATGAACCACCTCAATCCTTGTGATGTAGATATACCGATAGCGTTGCCTGGAAGACTTTTAACTCCACAACTGTAACGAAAGTGTACTATATGACATTAACAGCCAGTTGGTGATATTGCTAAGGCCAGCATGTGGATAAAAAGGGGAAAGGGATCAAGAATAAAACCTTGGGTAGTCTCCAAATGACGCAAAGATAGCAAGAATCCAATTTCTGGAAGTGATTGAAAAAAGAGCAACCAATCTGAATGCAAAGGCAATCCTACCATGGTGGACCACAAAAGAAAAGGTACTCAAGGCAGAGAGTGAGAAAAGTAGTACAATGTGTGGAAAGCTGCTATGTTACATCTCAATCTCTATTTTACCACCAGCGCACACAGTCTACTGCTCTGAGCATCCTCATCTGTTCCCTCTGTCAACAGCATTAAAAAAAAACAATTTTCTAGCACCTTTCAGCTCTGAAGAGTCATATCGGACTCGAAACACTATCAACCCAGTAAATTCAATAACTCATATACTGGATCCCTAGATTCCGATGTATTTCTGAATCTTGCAGTTATTCTCCATTTAAGTAACATTCTTATTCTTCCTCCCAAAGTGAACACCCTCAATATTGTCCCAAACTTTAGGTTTATCTGCCATGTTTTTGCATAGAAGTTTTATATTTGCTACTTTCCAAGTCACCAAAGTGCCCATCGATGTTAACATACTAGTTCTCCACACAGTTGGTACAGGATGAGGTCTACACTAACAACATAACATGACCTGGCTGGATTATGCACACCATACACAGAGAAGCTTCAAAAGAGAAATGAGTAAAGTGTCACTGTTTGAACTGAAATTGCCATCTGAAAAGGTCTCTCTGATCACTATTTACAAGGGGAGACAGTCCCAGTAAGTCAAAGCATTAACATGAATTCTGTTCACAATACCTTCTTAGTTCTTTTATATTTTATTCCAAATTTGGATTCTGAAGCCAATTTCCAAGTTACAAAAATAATCCAAGAGCAGACTCATCTCAAGATCAGACATCTGACTCAATGAAATAGAAATCAGGCAGGCATTAGTATTTTTGTTAGGTTTAACAAATCAAATGAATTTTTGCATATGGATGTTTTTCTTCTTATTTATTACTGTCTCACCACCTACACCAGGTTTATTCATAAAGGTATTTGTCGTGATCCTCACAATCTAGCAACCTACGCAAAGTCAGGAAGATTCCAGATACAACTGCTGATCTCTGCTGAACTAACAAATCTTAACTGATTCAGTGGGTCTATGCTGTAGACAACAACCAGCACATCCAAGTTCCAGTTTGATTCCATATTGTTCAAATGAGATAGATCAAATTCCCCAACATATCATCTCTCTCTCAACTTTAACTATCACTCCTATCCGTTAAGTTCAAAAAGCTGTGTGGAATCTTCTTAAACCTAAAGAATGGCCCCAGGTACAGGAACAGATAATCTTGCATATCCAGAGTGATAACTGGCTCGATGAGTTCCACCTCAATCCAGGAGACATTTGTACCCCTCCCCTAAATTTGTGGTTGGAACAACTGGAGTAACCAGGGTAGTAGTGACAGAATCAGGTGATTTCTACAGCAACTGTCTCTTTCTGGTATCTGGTGCTTCTCCAATTACCACTCTGGCAGTCCTGCTCTTAATAGAAAGAGTCTTAGCAAGAAACTGATAGTTGTTGAGTGGGCAAGACTTGATGGGTCACTTAAAAGCCTACCAAAATCACAAGGCTGCCTGAAGATCAGAAACAGCATTCTACTCACAAGCAAGGCTATTTCAATTTTTATCAAAACTGGTCTTTCAGGTCAGAAAGCAAGATGCAGATTTCAGATGCTGGATGTTCAGAAATCCAGTACTTGAAAAAAACACTCATCTGAGTTTCATACATATACTAAATTTACACCTTGCTGCAAATTTTGATGCACGCCTTAGATTATGCACCAGTCCAGAGTCTTTACCATTATTTAACCTGAGTAAAAGCTGGGTCATCCAAAATGCAAAATTATATTAGCAACCTGACAAGTCAGGGGTAGTAAACAGGTTAAAATAGAAAGTAGAACTCAGTTGCTCACACCTAATGGGTGGATGTGGTAAGGAAAAGTTTCAGGAAGACAGTTAAGTTGGCAGGAGAGAAAAATTAACATGGTTATCTTTGCCCCTCAGGATGAAACTAGAATAGTGCACGTAGTCAAATTTTAAATTCAGAGATTTGAATTGTTTGCAAAAAATCTTTCATAAACTTTTCACATCACATTTGCAGTACAACTTATGCTACCTGCAGAAACAAAAATTAAAAATACCATTTATAGATCTATTTTTATAGCATAAACAAAGATAAATGAAATGGAGTCAGCAGATTACTGATGACTTCCCTCTGCCTCTTTATGTCTACATACCATAATGTATCTTCCTAGACACTGTAGCAATGCACCACTCTTAAAATGCAAGGGCAAAAGAGTGCATTGGAAGTGCATAAAAACTGAAAATCGAGAACAAAGTACAATTCTAACGAAACCTTTTAAAAGTTGAGATTTGTCCACCCATGGTAAATAACTAGGGTATCAACACAGATGGGGAGTTCACAATATTTTAGAAAGCAAGTCTAAAATATTCCTAAAATGGATGATGGTGTTTCTAATCCATAACACTTCAGAGGATACTTAGAAGCAGACTTTGTAAATAAAAGAGTAGGTCTGTGCTAATATTACTAAATTCTGCTCCAGAACTTAGTTCAGAACATGTTCCCCTGGTGTCTCCCTGCTGCCACTTCTAAGTTCCAGCATTAAGTTCTAGATCATTAGACTTCATTAATACATTTTTAAAAATCATGTAAGTAAATTGTAATAAAAGTTGAGGAGACAACCATATTAATTAGCAAAACAACAGTCTCATGATTTACTGCATTTTAATGAGACCAGGACCAGGCACCAATACTTTAAATCAACTTTCAACACCGCCAATATATCTTAGCATCCATTTGTCTAAAAAGTAATTAAAATTAAAGAGCAATTTAAGAAACATGCATGTTAGCACACGTATCTCAGAAGTTTTACTGCAAAACTTGAGCATATAATCTAGTTTAACACGTTCATGTTGAACTAAGGGAGTCCTGCATAACCCAAGATGCCTCCTCTTGATCAAGGAATTAAGGTCCCAGCTGCTCAAGTGAACCTAAAAGATCCCAATCACAATAATCTGGGCCAGTCATCCTTCAATCCACAAATCTCACAAACTAGTAGCTATTTTTGTCTACACAACAATGCATGCACTTGATGCTACCTTGTAATTTAAGCAGCCTAAATGCATATTTCTCTTTCTAGTATACTTAGATGTTTCTCTTTCAAAACACCTGAGGTAAGCATGATTGCTCAGATCCATTAAAGACCATTTGGCTTTAGTTTTCATCTCACATCCCATGTACTGCTTTTAAATTTTCAAAGCACATTTAACAGCAATCACTGCAAATTGAAGATTCAGCTTACATCACAAAGTAAACAGATTCCAAAAATCAAGTAGCTCCCTACCTGCACTGCCACATTCTGTTTCCGGGCATGTTCCAGATTTTTGTCCTGGTTGTTTTTCTTTGGTTCAGTCTTTCTCTTATTGCTGTCTCGTTTTACATCCATTTTGTTTGCAATATCATTTCCTTTGTTATAGTCCCATCTTTCCTTCATGCCTTCTTTTGGATGGTGATTCCGATTCTGTTCTCGTGGTTTAATATTCTCCTTGAAGGTAACCAGTTTTTCACCACTTTCTGAACTGTTACTCTGAGTCTTGCCTGATGACAAGACGGATTTTAGACCCTGACTAATCTCAATGCTGGTAGGTTCTGAAAAGGGTGGTTCCAACAAAATCAGACTATCCTTTAATTCAGAAGAATCCTCATTAACCAGCTCTGGGATGTCAGTTACAAACAGTAGCTTTCCTTCTTCAATTCTGCTCTGGATAAGTCTGAGAAAGTAATATACATTGTGAACAAATACTTGCACAGAACATGCTTTAGGAATGCCAAAAGGGTTACATTGTTAAGATAATTTGTTTATAAGTTTCTCCACACCACCCTCCCCCGCAACAGAATGTGTAGAAGAATAAGGAGTGAGTTAGTTGTGTTTGATATACTTTGATAGGGCAAATAGAGATAAATTATTTCCTGTGACTGACAGTCCAAAACAAATGGATATTCTAGACAGGATTTTGAGTGGCAATCATAGAGATCGCTATTCTGCTCCTTTGTTAAACAGAGAGAGAGCTTGACATTTCTGACAAGATTTTGATCAGGGCTCCTTCAGAATTGGAAACCTGTACTTTAAGCTTGACAGGACCCTCAGTGAAGGAGACACAAAACATGTCCCTTTCTCGCAGAAATCAGCTGTCATACTATGATTTAAAAGTCCATTTTCTCAGACAGCCACATTAACAGCTCCTGTGAAGGGGTAAGTAGGTAAGCTAAATGAGAGGGTGAAGGACAAGGGTGGTATGGTGGCAGAAGGGCCAAGTGAGTGAGTGTACCTTGAGAGGTGGAGTGGGAAGGAGGACATAACAGCAGGGATGTTGGGTCCATTGGAAACAGGATCAGAGATTAGGGGTAGATAACATGGTTTCGTGTGGGGAAAATCATGTCTCACCAACTTGATTTAGATTTTCTGAAGTGATGAAGAGGATTGAAGACGACAAAGTGGTGGATGTGATCTACACAGATTGCAGTAAGCTGTTCAACAAGGCTCCCCGTGGTAGATTGGTCAATAAGGTTAGATCATGTGGAATACGGGGAGAATTAGCCATCCGAATACAGAACTGGCTCGAAAGTAGAAGACAGATGACGATGGTGGAGGTTAGTTTACTTTTCAGACCGGTGGCCACTGACCAGCTGCACTGAAGAAAGAGACCTTGGTGTGCAGGTCCATTGTTCCTTGTAAGTGGAATCCCAGGTAGACAGAACAGTGTATGCTTGCCTTTATTGGTCAGTGCATTAAGTATAAGAGCTAAGAGGTCATGTCGCAGCCGTACAGGACATTGGTTGGCCACTTTTGGAATACTGTGTTCACTTCTGGTCTCTCTGTTGCAGGAAGGATTGTGAAACTTGAAAGGATTCAGAAAAGATTCACAAGGATGTTGCCACAGTTTTGAGCTAAAGGGAGGAGGGTGAATAGCCTGGAGCTATTTTCTCTGGAGTATCAGAGGCTGAGGGGTTACCTTACTGAGATTATAAAATCATAAGGAGTATGGATAGGGTGAATAGCCAAGGTTTTTTTCACCCCAGGGTAGTGGGAGTCCAAAACTAGAGGGCATGGGTTTAAGGTCAGAGGGAGAAGATTCAAGAGGGACCTAAGGGGGAACTTTTTCCACAGAGGATGGTGCGTGTGTGGAACGAGCTGCCAGAGGAAGTGGAGGAGCTGATACAATTACAACATTTAAAAACATCTGGATGGGTATGTGAATAGGAAGGGTTTAGAGGGATATGGGCCAAAGTTGGCAAAGGGGACTAGATTAATTTAGGATATCTGTTTCCATGCTGTACAGCTCTATGGCTATCAAATACAAAATGGCTATTAGGACATTAGGGGTGGATAGGTGGTAGAGCAGTTCAAGGGCTGAGAGATGTAAGGGGTCTGGAAGTGGTGTAATTTAGGGGCGCATGTGGGGTAAATGTCGGAGTATCAGTTTTATAGTTACTCAGGAATTACATTAGGTTTTAATAGTCTAACTTTTCCCGAATGACTATTTTCTGAACAGCCACTGAACCGTCCAAATTTTGATTTAAACAGATAGTTTTGGAGGGTTCCAGGTATAGTGGAATTGCCTGGTAGAATCTTCAATTTCCCAGGCAGGTCTCTTGGAGTCTGTCACATGGAGTTTCAAAAAAAAAAATCTGTGTGCAACTTCCATCTGTGCTGCAGGAACACCTGTGTAGCCATTGTTGAACCAATATTATAATTGCAGCTAGACCAATCAGGTGGGATATCAGGGAGCACTGTTTCACAAGAAACGTGGTAAAAATCTGGAACCTTCTTCCATTGAAGATGGGTCAACATGAAGTTTAAAAAGGTTGACAGAGGTTTTTGAGACAACAATGTTTAAGTTTTACAGAACCAAAATTTCTAGACAATCGAGAAGAGGTTAGCCATTTACTAACTGAATGGACAAACATGCCCGAGGGCTGAATGGTCTACCTCCATTCTTTTGTTTAGCAAGTTTGTTTTTATTTTATGTAGTCTGTAAAATTCCCTACTAAACTTTTGGGATTTACTGAAAGACTTATTCAATCTGTAGTGCTGAGATATTTTTAATTCCAACAGCACAAATAAACCCCTTTAAGTAAAAGCAAGAATGCCTCAATGTCAAAGGGCAATGAGATTTAACCAGCTTGTTAAAACTGTAAAGCATTAGTGGTATAACAAGGTGTAGAGCTGGATGAACACAGCAGGCCAAGCAGTAACAGGAGCAGGAAAGCTGACGTTTCGGGCTTAGACTTTTCTTCTGGGAAAAAAAAATCAAGCTTAGCTTCTTCTATCAGTGTGCATCCTACATTGGGCTTCTTTACTGAAGGTTAGATGTAGATTTTCTGCCAACTTATTCCAATACTGGCTTCACCTGAAAAGTCTGGCTTCAATGATCAAGAAGGGCAATGATTTTACTCGTTTGAAAGATAGTAAACCTGAGAGAAAAAACTCATATGGTAATATATTTCCTACTTTTCATGAAACATGGAATTCTTGCCGATCTTTAACTTCCCCGTAGGTGCGTGGCTTTCCAGATAATTTCAGAGGACAGTTAGGAGTCATTCATATTAACTCTGGTCTCAAATTAAGTGTATACCAAACAGCATAAGGACAGTACATTTCCTTCCCCAAGGACAGAGACCTTAACAACAGTTTCACTATTTTTCTGGTCCTCGATAATACTAAGACTAGCTTTCAATTCCAAATTTAATTAACAAATTTTAAACACCTGTTGCTATCAAGGGATCTGAAGTTCCAAAACATTAGCCTGGACTTTGGGATTACTAGTCCCATGATCTTACAACAACTTCACTATCACCCCACAACTAAATATATTAATGACAGAATATATTAATGACAGGCAATATTGTACTGAATGCAAAATTTAAACAAATTAATTAGGTTCTCAATTCCAAACCTGTATGGAGCAGTCCGACTTCAGGTGATTTATTACAACAACGATAAGGAAAATAAAAATCTGCTCCCCAGTTGCAAAGCATTAACCAAAAAGTTAAAGCATCTAATTTTAATTTGTCATGCCCAAAAATATCTCACCATCACAAATCTGAAGCTGTAACTAGTGCACACAAGCTTTAAATATTTGGCATGGCTAGTGAGACTTTCTAACCATTTTCTCCTATCCTCCTGCAGGCGTACAACTCCATCAACCTTAATATGTGGGACTACCTTGACCCTTGACAGAATACAGGTCTTCTGAGACTCCTGACTACCTTTGGCACTGTCCATAGACATGCAATTTCTGCAGGAGTAACCAGACAGTGATCACATTCAGCAAACCAGAGGCAACTGGAGAGATCTCCGTGAGATCAGTTAACAATGCTAAGAACTTCGTTGATCTAAGGTTCAGGGAGGATTGGACAAACTTGCTGAGGCATCAGCAGCAGTCACCAATTTATTTTGAGTAATTTTGAAGCAAAATGAAGTTAAAATACGGTTGACTCAAATCATCTTTCACTGGCCAACAGTGGCTGTAGCTAATTGCAGTACTGTGTATACGGTGAAACTGAAACCTTCGATTCACTTGAAGTATACCTGGAATGATTTTCTGCTATCCACTTTCCCAAAGCAAGCAATCGCTGATGCCGTGTCCTTAGTTGCTGCCCTTCCTTGTCTGCCACTATTCCTTGGTGCCCACTTGAGAAATCCAGATTTCTTTACAAGAACAAAATATATTAACATTTAGAAAATCTTGAACCAACTCGTGACACAGAACATTTAACAGAGAAGTTTTAAAAAAGCTTTCCAGAATACAAGCAATGAAATAACCACAGTGAATGGGGAATTTTGGCAATAATCTCAGAAGGAATTTAAAATATTAAGTTGTGTGTCAATTACCTTGAAGTTTCTACTTCTCTCCCCCATTTTTTTCTTAAACAGTGCATTTTAAAGAACTCTTTGCCAATCATCCTCTGAGGTCAGAAAAATACAGCTGAGTTAAGAAGCCCAAAAGGATTAAGTACAAGTAAATAGAGAGAGACATGCTTAACTGAGTATAAGACAAATGGAAGAGTAACCTGGTCCTGCCTAATATGTATGATGCAACTTACCTGTAGGATGATAAATGACATTGCAAAGATGACAGCTGAATGCCAACCAAGATAAGTCAATAAAGGACTACTCTTAAACCCAAAAGAGACAAGGGTGGGAGAAACAAAACTAAAGAACAGAATACTCAGTGGGTCTGGTAGCATCTATGGAGAGAGAAGGCTCATTGACCAAAAACAAATTAATGTTTTCTCCTTTGCACCTCAGATCTGATGAATACTTTTTTTTGTTTCTGCTTTTATTTCAGAATTCCAGCATTCCCAGTACTTTGATGTTGTGGCAACATATAAATATTGCGAATTTATAGGAGAGAAGAGCAGCAATACCGTGAAACCCTGCGCAGTTATAACAGAGCTCAGGAGACGTCTGAATTTGGCTGTTCAAAACCATAGAAAGGGAGGGAGGTGAATAAGTTTTTAGAGCCCATGTGGAAATCAAATACATTAGAACAAAGAGGAGGCTCTGCAAAAAGTGAATCTGGCATAACAGCTTGGCACTGAACTGAATAGCAAGACCTTTAGAATGGTCATCTCTAGATTACAATTTAACCCTAATTGTCAGAAGAATAAACAGATCAGAATATACTGCACATCAAAACATATGGAATACAGCACAGGTAACATAGGAAGTAACTCAAATAAAAGCTCCGGACACAAATACAGAGTGTGATAAGAGAAATAAAGTTAGATGCTCAAATCGAGATCGCACGTGCAATCTGACAGGTAACAGGCAAGTAAGCTGAAATAATGGGAGGCAAGTTGAAGGAGCAGGCAAGCAAGCAAAAGATAGAGACAGAGGGGAGACTGAAAGAACAGGAGCATGAGTAAGGGTTGTATGCGAGTGCTCGTAAGACAGTCATGGGAAGTGTGTTTCTCATGGCAGAATAAGGTTTAACCCGGAGTCTGGGAGTGAGCCAGATATATACATACCCTCCTTCTCCTCCCATAAAAACCAGACTGAAGCGGGGAATTCAGGTAGAAAGGCCTGCTCTACACTCTTGCATGAATTCTGCAGCCAATTCAGAATGTAAGCAGGCAGAGGCTAAAGCTAGGCCAGTGTTCACTTAATTCAATTCCTTAGCTTCCTTCCTTGAACTTCTCACCTGGTGATCAGAACATGGGACCCAGCCCAATTCTCTCTCTCAAGCTTTATTTCTTGAGGAAAAAAGGGTTTTATTAGTTAGCTCTATAACTTGGCACGTTTTAATCATTATCTTAACTAATTACCCATTTTATAGTTGAGAGAGAAAATACCGAAATGTGATCCCTTACACGAAAAGTTGGGGCAACCCTACATTAGAGACATGGGAGTAGGTTCATCATACACAGAAAACAAATATTGCCGGCAATGGTATCTTCTCAAAAGGTGAGAAAATTGGAGGAAGTGGAGCAATAGCAATATTGATTAAAACCAAAATCACAACAGCGGAAAGAAATATCAACATTCATGATTAGCAGTGGAAGGCAGATGGGAGAACAGAAGAATAAACAATAAAGGATCCAAGACTTGAGAGTTGTGGATTCACACCTAGTGTTAGACACTGGAGATGGAGTAGGGGAACAGTACAACATCAGAGAAGCAAATGACATTATTATGATGAGAGGTTTTAATTTTTCCCTAGACTAGGAAAAGCAAAATAGCTCAAGTTATGACACCAATGTGTTTTCAAACCAACAACTGAGTAAGGCAAACCAGATTTAGTTATGCATAATGAGGCAGAATTAGTTAATAATCTAATTGTGAGTGAATGTCTTACAAATAGCGACCACATGATGATTGAATTTGATAGTAGGATTTGAAAAACAAACACAAGCCACAAACGAAGGCTTAAAACTAAAGTAAATCACAAAACAAAAAGAAATAAAGATACCTAAGTTGGTCTCAGCGGTTAACAGGTAAACCTACAACCAGTGGATGATGCTCAACAAAGTAGTGCAATACAATCCATTAAGGTCTCATCGGCAAAAGTATCACTTATTTATTCAAGCAATCATGGTTAACAAGCTGGAAGCAAAAGTTCAGCCAAATATAAAAGTGAAATCCAACAAATTGGGATAACTAATTAAAAGAACTGAAGAATTAATTTAAACTTGAGACTTAAAAGCTAACAGGAAAGTTTTTATAGGCATATTGAGAAAGAGCAGTTGGGGTGCATAAGAAAATGTTGGTGAGGTATAATGGACAATAAGGAAATTGCAGATCTGTCTTCATAGTTGAGGTAGACGAAATAATCGAGATACAAGGTAGTGCAAAGTAAGAGGAGGAGGAATTTAGTACTTTTAATAAGCTTAAATTTTAATGGAGAAATTAATGTAACTAGAGATTGCCAAATCTCTAGATAATGGATAGGCTTCAACCCCGGATATTTGAAATATATTTGTAATAATTTTCCATAGGTTTTCAGAGTCAAGATTTGCTTCGGAACAATCCTCGAGTGTCTAGATTCAGTCTTAAAAATTCTAAATGTTAATCCATTGTTTAAGACAGGAGACAGGGAGAAGGCATTTCATAAAATCCAATTCATCATGCAAACGAAGATGTTCGGAGGAAAAAAAAATGAGAATTAGTGGAGGTCAGAGAACCAGTAGACACAGGAATACATTTTTGATCAGTGGTGTTTCTCAGTAGCATATACATCAATAACTTGCCTGAGGATGAGAGATCTATATACAGGTTGCAAATGGCACCAAGTTAGCATAAACAGTAAAATGGTGAAGATGGGAGCACCAGGTGAGAAAGAACAAACAGATCAAATGAATGGGCAACTAGAGCAAGGCTACACCAGAGTGAAATCAGGAAGCACCTTACTGCACTAAATGGCAGTAGAAATGTGGAATTCTGTTCTTCAAAAAAAAACTGATCAATGGGTCCATCAATATTCGAGACTGAGAAACAAATTTTCATTAGCGTATCAGGGATAGAAAATAAGAGCAAATAAACTAATTCAAGCTATCCACGATCCAAATATGGTCAGTAAACTCAAGTTACTTATTCCTTTGAATTCAATAGTCTGTCAAACAAGATTCCCTTGAAGTTGTCAAAAATCACAACTTTTTTTGTACACAGAGACAAGTTGAGTGTGCTATCAGAAAGGTTAATCAGATGGCAACTTACCTCTTAGCATTTCTAGTATTGTGTACGTAAATTTATAAACCTAGCTTTGCTTTTTCGTACCTTCACTTAATGGTAAATTATCAAAAGTGTTGTTCTGGAATTAATAATCATGTAAAATTATCTCAACCTCACGTTATTTTCTTGTACATCTCTTGTATTTGAAAATGTGTTGTTCTTTTTATTTAAACCTTAGCTTCACTGCTTAAACTAATACAAAACTCAACAAGGAAAACAAACACCCTGCTTCATTCTGTATAGTATAGTGTATGAACTAGTTTCAAAATTGCTCACCTATAGATTTTTTTCCCCCCAGTAATTTAGTAACTATGGGAGTGAAAATAGCTGGCTTAGTGAGGTCAACAAAAACAGTTGGATGAAAATAGTGCTGTAGTGTTCTCTTCTGTTCAGGCCATCGAGTTACTTTTAATCTGTTAGTAAAAGACACCAACATCGAAGTGAAGCCTTTCGTGGCTTGACTATTGTTTTCCACAGACTAATTCTGTGGAGAGATGAAAATTTTAACATATCTGGGTAGACTCCAAAATAATTAATATAAAGATGCTTCCTTTTACTTGCCTACTTGTCAAGGTTGATAACCAAATCTGCTAAAATTCCAAATCTCAGGTGTTACTATTAAGATAGGAGTATTTTGAATGGCAGGTTCATTCATCCAAAACAAGCTGCTGTAGGGTCTTTACAAACGTTACTAACATGTTTAGAAGAAACAGAAACAGAAGTTTCTGGAAAAGCTCTGCAGGTCTGGCAGCATCTACAAAGAAAACGTTAACTTGGAATTTTTCTTCACAGATGTTGCCAAACCCGCTGAGCTTTTCCAGCAACTTCTGTTTTTGTTCCTGTTTTACAACATCTGCAGTTCTTTTGGTTCTTTTTGTTTAGAAATGATTGAAGAAAATGGTTTCACCAATAAGATTTAAAGACTTTTATTAAAGCATTGTTTCAATCAACTCATGATTACAAAGAGCAGCTATATGGTTTCAAAGCCTATGACAACAGGTCATTACAACAACTTGCATTTACATAGTGCCTTTTATGTAGAAAGATACAAAAGTCTGAGAGAACTGAGGACAAATGGAAGTGTCAGGTGTCGAAAAATGTGCCAGAACTGGTTTTTAAAAAGTTCTTAAAACAGAAACAGGTACAAAGCTTAAGCAGAGAATTATGACCGTGATGTTTAAGCATCTAAAGCATCAATTAGATAGATGATATATTACCAAGCTATCAACAGTGTAAACGTAGGAAAGACAGGTGGCACAAGCTGAGAGAATTAGAGGAACAGAG
Source organism: Stegostoma tigrinum (assembly GCF_030684315.1). Classification (NCBI taxonomy): domain Eukaryota; kingdom Metazoa; phylum Chordata; class Chondrichthyes; order Orectolobiformes; family Stegostomatidae; genus Stegostoma; species Stegostoma tigrinum. Next base: position 45,849,376 of record NC_081361.1, on the reverse strand, counting down.
AGCTGGTGAAGCGAGACTGCATCACTGGAGGAGCTTCAGGACAGGATGGGTGAAGGTAATAAGTGGATTTAAACATGTTGCTAGGAATGTTTAAGTTTAAGTTTATTGAGGGTGCAGAATGGCTAACAGCCATGGAAACGCTGTCTATGGCAGGTGGACAAATGTACAGACAAAGGTAGAAGTAGGCACTTGAGACAGAGGTTATACAGTCAGAAATGAAGTCAATACGTCTTTTCTGAATTCTGAGTGGTTAAATCAGATGATGTCTCAGTTGTAGAATATTTTCTGCGGTATTCATTTACTGAACTGAATGAAGAGCGCAAGATTCTTACACTATTTAATTTAGTTTCCTGCATTTACGGTTTCAAACAACCTGAACTTAAAACTGCTTAATAAAACATAGCTCAAACAGTATATGTAGATCACAAAGCTGACAACTTTATCACTGACATCTGTCTTATTAATTTCTTTAAAATTTTCAATAATGAATTAACCTTTATATTAAGGGGAATCCATATTTCCTAGGTGCACTGAGATATGGTCAATGCATCCAAGATGTAGAGATCAGAATAACTTCTTTTACAAACCTAACTTTTTTTTGCAATTTATCAGAAAATGCACTGGGAGCAGAATCTTTACAGAGGCAAAATATGATGGATGCTGGAAAGCTGAAATAACAGAAAATCTTGGAAATACTCAACAATTCTGCCAGATTTGATTAGAAACAGAGAGTTAACATTTCAAATATGTAACCTTTCATCAGAAACTCTTTCAACTGGCCTGAAGCATTAACTTAGTTTCCCCCCTCTCAGATCCTGCCAAGATTGTTGAGCATTTCTAGAATCTTCTGTCTTTATTGGTATAGCTATTAAAAGGAAAAGTGGATAAATGCTTGATAAACTTAAAATGTTATGGAGGAAAAATAAGAAATTGAATTCTGATCACTTTGAGAAAGCCAACACTGGTGCAATGGGTAGAATGACCTCTATGTACTGTAAAAAATGAATGATTCGAGTTAGCTCAGAATCAGAGGAATTACATTTACGGTTTGAAAATGCTATTGATTTAGACTGCCTGAATTGGCTTACCAGAGGGGACAGCCTTGATAGACCAAAGGCTTAGTTCTTATCCTTTCCTGTACATTCTTATGAAGCTAGTCACAACAAAGTAGGCTTCTCTTAAAAGAATCAATGCCAATTAAACACATGTTACTTCACCCTTTCTTTAAAAATAATTGATTTGCTTTTACCTGAGAGAAGGTCTGAGTGCAAGGAACCCTTGTAGTTCAAATTCTTCAGGAAGAGGAGTAGCTGAAAAGGAGAAATAGTTAGCATTAAGCAAACATTTACACAAAGTGAACATCCAATTTTTGTTCTGGGCACATAAATAATTATTTTGTTCATTCTAGCTTTAAAAATCAACTGAAAACATTGCGAATTTCATAAAAATTGGTTTATTTACAATTTCATTCACTGAATTTTTAGAGACAGGACGGATAACAATGCCAAAATCCTACTTTATCTCCTCCTGTACTGTAGTTCTCAGAAATGCACGAAATAATGCTGCCAAAAATCAACTATACAAGTATCTACAACAGATCGTGGGAAAGGCTATTCCATTTGGATTGGTCAGTTCTGGAACTTTCACATACTTAGAATACCACAAACTGCTCATGCATGCTTTAGGGATAAACTTCCCTTTAATTTGTATCCAATCGAAGAGAAACATTAGCAAATTCACTCCAAGAGTTATTTCATCTGGGATCTTTATTTCTCCAGAACTTCTCCGGACATTTTGGCAAGAGGGTAATTTCCCTCCACAATACTACAGCATTAATTATTTTAAAAAGTAGATCCAGAGTCATGAAGTTGTAGAGGCAATGATATGCAGATCTGGAAAGAAACCTAATGAGCAGTTCAAAAGGTGACTGTGGCCAGTGAGATCATGAGCAACATTGCCTAGCAGTCATCTTCCTCAAAATCTTGTCAAAGAAAAGATAGCCTACAGTGAAATAAAGGAGAGTACTTTAAAAGAAAATGACGCCACTTATGTTTGCAAGAATGAAGAACAATATTGTCACAAGGGTTCCTCAAGGTGTGCTCACCCCAACCACGAATCACCATAATGCATTAGACACCGGCTTTCGCATTTATGACTTCTCAATTTAAAAAAACGGTGAAAGACATACTAAATTAAAAATACCTTGTCCTTCAATGAAAGTTCCTCATGCTCTCTGCAGTATACCTTTTGTCCCCTTTATGTTTAGAAATAATTGTTGATTAATTAAGCAAACAACCGTACCATTAAATCCAGAAAGATCGTTTTCCTGTGGATGAAAGCTGTTCAGCAACGATACAATCCAGGGCCAAATGCTGAAGGAAAAAAGGAACAAAAACTTTAACGATACAATATTGGAATTCCAAGTGCTGCACATTCGACTGCGGTCCAGACTGGCAAGTGTGTGTTTAAGATCGACCATGGAAAAATTTTATGAATGGAATAAGGATAGAAATCGTCACAACATTAAGTAGCACCATACCAATGTTGGATGTTTTTGCCACCCAGTTTAAAAGGTTCTACACAAGTACCAGGAGGAAGAATATGGCCTGTGGCATCTTAAACCTACCATGCTTATCACTAATAGCTGATGTGAGAGGCCTCCATTTCACTTTCACACCTCATGCTTTATTCCTCAGTTCTCTCGGAGTCCAATAATTCATTCATCTCAACCTTTAGAGGTAGCTAGACTCTGAACATACTCAACAAGTGAGCCCCTGTAGCTCCCTGGGGCATCAAATTCCAAAAATTCAGAACTTTCCAAGTGAAGACATTTTCTGTCTCAATTATAGAATGATTAATCCCTTCTTGTAAAACATAGTTGCATGAATGTACCCTGGACTCTTCAACCAGGGGAAACAACCTCACTTTCTACCTGTCAATCCATCCCTCAGGATACTAAAAGCTTTCATTATATTCCATTTGCAGTCTCAAGCGCTAGCAAGTGCATGCCAAAATCTTTTCAACCTCTCAACAGAGGACAACGCGTGTGCACACACACGCACCCACCCACCCCTACACGCGCGCGCACAGACCCCTCCCGCACCCCCAGCCCCTACCCCGCAGGAATCAAATTATTTAACTTTTGCTGTAATATTTTCAAAGCAAGTACATTCTTCCTTAGGAAAGGAGACCAGCACTGAGCAAAACGTTCCAGGTGCAGATTCAGCAAAACTTGTGCAATTGCGGCAAATCTTTCTTACTTTCATATTTTTTGCAACAAAGACCTACATACCCTTTTGCCTTCCGAACTGCTTGCTGTCTCTCTACATAAATCACAAAACGAACACGCACAAGGATCCTAGTTTCCTTTGTGCCATATCATTCTGCAGTCTTTTTACACTTACAAATAGTCTATTTTTCTAATTACCCAAAAAAGTGAAATAACCTTATATTTTCCACATTATTCTCAATGTGTCATTTTTATTGTCTGCTCACTTAGGAGGATGTAATAGTGTGTTTCAAGGACCAATCCTAGAGCATCAATTAGTTACTATGATTGATTTAGAGGGGGGATATAGTGTAACAGATACAAATTTGCTGACAATATAAAAATAGAAGAGAGGGCATGTTGCAATGTAGTACAGCTCATGACACACAACAATCCAGTATTCAAGATCCTGTAAGTAATTGAGGCGGCAAATGGAATTTGGTCTTTATTGCCAGGGGTTGGGGTTTAGAAATGGGGTAAGTGTCTTCCTTCACTTGTTTGAGTTTGGCATTGGGAGTAAACCAGAAATTACGACTTTTAAGGTTCTACTTTTTAGTCTTCTACCCAACCTTTAAACTCAATCTGCATTGCTTTAGTATTTTCAGTGAACTGTCATTCCCACCAACGTGTACAACAATTTCTGGCTTCTCAATCTCACCCTTAAGTATATGTTTAAAATGTTTAGAGAACTCATTAATCCTAGCGCCAAGAAAACAACAAACCACTGTAAATTTATGCTCACAGCCACAGAATCTCCTGTCTGTGCCCCTGACAGGACAGTGCCCTATGACAATAATGCTACTAAATCTTGTCGAACACTGCCTAACATAAGAATCTTTCCAAGTGTCCAATAACTGACTGACCTGTCTATTTTCCCCCAGAGACAATACCTATTCTACAATTTCAAAAACTGAGTATCTATTTGATACAGGAATAGCTAGAGACTTTAAACTACTTTCTTATCTTTCCCAACAGTCACCCATCTTGCGACTGATCCTATGTAATAACTTTTCTAAATCTACTAACTATCTCGCTGTATACCTCATATGCTCTTAACAATATTAAGCCTAAAATAAAGTTTCAATAACACCTTATATATAAAAAGGTACCTTTCATTACCTATAGAAAATAATGTTAAAAAAGGAAAAAAATTAAAAACATATTTCTAACATATAAAACTTAAAATCAGCCATTTAGCTGATTAACTGAATTAAAAAAAAGACTCTTCAATAAATTTCTCAAAGGAAAAAAATTTCTCCAAAGCTGACCACGTGTAGGACTCCCCGAAACGAAAACACAACTCCTTATTGAAAAAAACACTTTGGTTTTTCAAAAAATCTTTAGTGTAAAGAAAACCCTTTCAAACAGACTTTTAACTTAAGTTTAGATTTTAAAAATTCAGCCGCACACTGCAAGACCCTTAAAAAGATTGTTTAAAGAAAAGTCTGTTCAGAAAAAAGTCACGATTTTGTGTCTTTTTTAATGTTAATAAAATAATATGAATAAAAATCTTACATCAGCAAAATATAATGACTAATAACTGTTTGAGAAAATAATAAATCTTTTAAATAAGCCTGCAATCCCAACAGTGGCTGTAAGATCCATGCTTCTCTATGTTTTCTCCAGTAAAATACCTAAAATTCTGAAGTTTATTTTCCCTCACCAGCAGCTGTAAATTCTGGCCTTAGCTCATAGCAGAGGCGTGCATTTAACTTATCAGTCACCTGCACCTCCCTTGAAGCAGAAAGACCCCAGAGAAAAGAGACTGACAAACAGAAAATCCTGGCAAGCAAAAGAATTCATCTCAGGAGAACCTCATGAACTAGTGTCATTGAACTGCTCCCAATTCTTTTCCCCTCCACCTATATCAATTTTTTTCCTGTGTCTGTGTGCAAAAAGAGATTTGGTGGTTAGAGCTGTAATTAGTCGTTGCAAGTCAACAGTTGATAGCTGTTTACCCATACTTGGAGCCTATTTATTTGTAATAAATAACGGTTCTTGTCATATGCTGAATCCTAGCCCATGTTTTCTGTTGGCTTAGGTCGATCAGATATGTAAATTGGGGACTTGGATACTTAGAGAAAATAACTTCTATGGTGATTCAAATAATGGAGATTGATTTTCAATCTGTTACACGATGAGATGTGACAACACAAAACAAGATTTTAAAAACCTTGTTAGAGGTCAGACAACACCAGGTTATAGTCCAATAGATTTATTTGAAATCATAAGCTTTCAGAGCATTGTTCCTCCCACTTCATCTGACAAGGGGCAACACCTGAAAGCCTGTGATTTCAAATAAACCTGTTGGACCATAACCTAATGTTGTCTGACTTCTGACACAGATGGCTAGTTCAGTGGATAATCAGGATTTCAGTTTAATCGTTACCCAGAAAGCAAACTATGCTTTTTAAACTTAGTAATTATCTAGGAAAAGGTTACAGGCTTAAGAAAATCAGAATCTTTCAAAATCCCTGACTTTACTGGGGTTTTATAGACTGTTCCAGTCACAAGATAATTGTCAATTGGCATTTAAATTTCCTGGGCAATTCCCGAGGTCAGCGAGGTTTGAATGTCTGCATACCCAACGTGCAACTCCAATCTATGCTTTTGCGTCAACTACCTGGTCACTGGAATTTCTAGGCAACTGTTCCAAGAAACTGCATTGAAGGCTTTCTCAGAACTTATCCTTTAGACGACCTTTCTCAAGGCGATTTGCCAAACTTATATGAAGACTGAAGTCCCTCACAGTTATTGAGAGCTACGATTCTTACAAGATGAGTTTTTTTTCCCGTTCAATACTTAATCTAATGGTATACCAGTTACTGAGTCCTGTTATCTCCTTTCTCCAATGTTTTGATTCCCCTTTTATTTCTCATCATTTCACTGTCAAAGTAGGTGTGCCACAGACTAAATAAGGGCACAACAATATAGCAGTTATAGTATCAGATCCTTACACTGCTCAATTCGCACATTGGCAAACTGTGACTCATTGGCTTGTACACAAAACTACTGCAAAAGTTGTGGTGTTGTTCGAGACGACAAACTGGACCAGTAATTTCTTTTAGAAATGGGAACTTACAGAGACTGGCTGACAGTAGTGAAAACATAGCAAAATACACAATTGTCAGATCGACATGGATGACCGCTGGTTTGGTCCTCTTGCTGCCATCCACATTCCAAGAACAAAAGGAAAAATTAAAACTTCCCCTAAACCTGTACTCATTTTTAAATCTTCCACATTGTACTTGTGGAAGCTTTTATTCCTAACAAATGTTCAGAGCTTATAATTTAACAACAATATAAAAAAACGTGTGCATTGCAGTATTTATGTAGAAACATGAACAGCTTTGTGCTGCTCTTATTGGGAACAGGACTTTAAACTCACTTCAAATAAATAGAGAAGCTTAAATTCCCACTCAAGTTCAAGGAGGGAAAAAGTTGAATAGTAACTCAGTACCAAATACCTTTGCTTTACTTGTAAATGTTATTGGTTGAAATAAATAATGATGGTCAATGAAGGGGCGTATCACTAAGTTAAACAAACAGTTAACTATCAAATTTCTAACATACGTGATTAAACTTCCAATAGCTTCAGAAACTAATTTAAAACACAGAAGCAGTCAAGTAAACTGAGGCATTCAATCCATCAACAAAGCAAATACAACACCACATTTAAATATGTTTCGAATAAAGCTGCACTGGCTGATGCTGGACAATTGCACAGCAGTGAGGAATGGAGAAAACAAATTGTATGTCCAGCCTTCAGGTCACCAATAAGATTTACCACTGAATAACAGTAATTGCTATAGTCCCTTAGGAATATAGGGCTGCTCTTATATTAGAGAGATAACTCTCCAGGGCAGCATGATGGCTGAGTGGTTAGCACTGCTTCCTCATAATGCTAGGGACCCAAATTCAATGCCAGCTTTAGGTGACTTCACAAAGTCCACACAGATTCTCCCAGCGTCTGCTTGGGTTTCCTCTGGGTGCTCCAGTTTCCTCTCAGTCCAAAGATGTGCAGGTTAGGTGGATTGGACATGCTAAATTGCCCATAGTGTCCAGGGATGTGTAGGCTAGTGGATTAGCCATGGGAAATGCAGGATTACAAGGACAGGGTAAGGGATTGGGTCTAGGTCGGATGCTGTTCGAAGAGTCAGTGTGGACTCAATAGGCTGAAAAGCATTCCTGTTTGTAAGGATTCTATGATTTTAAGAACTGGTGGTGAGTTTAACTACCACACTATAGGCAAGGTAACCTCTGCCAGTGTGCAAGCTGAACCCATGCATTGGTATCACTCAGCATTGCAAACCAGCTGTCCAGTCAACTGAGCTAGCTGACTCCCATTTACTATCTATATAGATTCAAGTTTGACTTGTTCTAAAAAAATTAAATACTTACTACTGTCTTTCTTCTAACGGACTTTCCTGAAAGACATTTGGTCTGAGCTTCAGCCAATCTAACGAAACTTTAACAGCAGGTAGTGGGCATTCACCCAAGGTTTCTTTCAAATTCTCATCCTGTAATGCACACTTGCACATGACTCCAAGAAAGGACACTGGAAAATTGTGGAAAAACAGCATTTTTTAAATTTAACATTTTAATTTAAAAAAAACACAAGGGTCATATGATTTCTTGTGATATTTTAAATTAACCAAGTATTAAGCACAAGCTATTCCTTATGAAATGATAAAGTAAAGTCCTCCAAGTGGATACACCAAAGCACAGACTGCTCCCTAACCACAAATTTCACGCACAACACAGAATGAAATATATTTTCTCCATTTCCCAAATTATTTATCATTATGTTGAAGAAATTAGTTGCACATTTCAGCAAGACAGCTTTCCAGAAAGTCTTGCTTCATGTGCAGAGTCTTGACATTAAGAAACAAACAGGTATATAAGGTTTAAGGCTCTGGAGAATGTTGGTTTTATCATTTCGGCCTGTATGGCAAGTTCATTTCAGCTATTTCAGTTGCAATACTCCAATTTGAGTAGAAAGGTCATGGGTTAAACCTCTACAAGGTTTGAGCGTATATTCCAGGTTTACGTTCAGTGCAGTTCTGAGCCACTGTTACTATTCCAATTACTTTTCAAATAAAGTGTTAAGCTGAAATCCCACCTGCCCTCTTGCATTCATATAAAAAGATTCTATTGCAACATATAAATGAGGGCAATTCTCCTGATTTCCTGGCTAATATGCATCCTTCAAACAGAAAACCTAAAGGATCATTTACTCTCATCTCACTGCTGTTGGAGAGATTTTACTCTATTGGCTACTGCATTTGAACACTTTGTACTGTGACTATATTTTATATGTATATTGACCATAAAGTGTTTCAGACAATGCTCTTCCATAACAAGCTATATAACTGCATATTTTTTCCTTTCTTTAGGTCCTTTCTTAACTAACTCACATCCTTTGAGTACAGCAAGATCTAAGACAAAAGAACAATACCACATTTGGGCTGAAATACATGACTGTCTGACAAGCATTTTCATTATCCTTCTTAGTCCAAAAAAAGGCATCACATGGGTGAAAGAGCCAGGGCATAAAATAAATATTACTTAGTGAAAAATTTCTCTTTTAGGACTGCTGTAGTGGAACGGCTAAATGTATCACTCAACATCTTTGGTTACACAAAGGTACCCTTCTGTCAGCAAGATTCCCTTCAAGGCAATTTCTGGAACTTTTCACATGGGGGAAGGTAAAGATTAATTTATAGACATAAGTAGAATCTAACAGCATGATAAATTACATCAAACACTGAAGCTCTGGTTAAACGGTTTATTAGGTGTTGCCTTAACTATTTTCTTTCCTGAAAAGAAAATGAGCTAGTTGATTCACATTAGACATTTGAGGTAATGGGAACTGCAGATGCTGGAGAAACCAAGATAACAAAGTGTGAAGCTGGATGAACACAGCAGGCCAAACAGCATCTTAGGGGCAGAAAAGCTGATGTTTCGGACCTAGACCCTTGTTGGTTGTTGAGTTGGTGCAAAAATGTACACACAAAAGACACCTTGAAATGCCTCCTAGACGAATTTAGAGTTATGACAAAGTCAATAATCACTGGATATTAACTCTGACAACTGTTTTACATTTACTGGGTTTTTGTTGGAAGTTTATATGATTCAGCAGCAATTTTACGCACCAACTTACCATACCACTGTAAAACAATTTCAAAATTGCAGACCATAACAAGTGATTTCAATTATACTTCACTTGACATCAATGATCTATGAAATATTCCAAATTTAATTTCAGACTTTGAGGCATTTAACTGTATGGTAAAAATACTCCTTACTTATAAGTATCTCAATGTGTAACAGGTGTTCAAACATGACTACCTCACTGAAGCAAAACATTATTTTCATGCTCAAAGGAAGCACCACTTACTGAAGAGACCCAGGAGCTGTGTCCAACACAACAGTTCTTCTTGACTATAGCTATGGTCATCAGAATCAGTACTGAAATCACGCAGATGATGCAACTCAAACAGATTAATGACTGTAAGGTGCACAAGTTGCTGAGAACTGAATGCCTTCTGAGGAAGAAGTCTCTGAAAATAAAGTCAAATGTAAATCAGAACTGTGGTTGCTGGAGACAATGCCAGAAATAAATGAGCAAAGGTATTAATCTGGTATTTGCAGGGTATCATTATCTCAAGATAGACAAAATACATGTTTCACAAAAACTTATGAATCAGTTTTAATTAAGTAGTATTAGACCAGGAGTGTACCATTCTAAAGGTACAAAATAAAATGACCAATAATGCATCTTTTTTAAATTCATTGTAAGTCCACTATTATTTTCAATGGATAAAACTGAATGAGGCAAAACTAAACGCTGAATTATAGTGTATGAAGAGTGAATTGTAGTACAATCTGCAACATTTTGAAATGATTGCTTTTAATCAAAGTACAATCTTTACTGTTGGCTCAACTTAAAAATCCTGAGGTCAACTTTGAGGTGCAAAATGCTGCAGAGCTATAAGCATTGGAGGAACATGCAATGTGCTGATCTGGGATATGGTGACAGGGCCATCAAACAACCTGCGAATTCTGAGGGTTAAGACAGGTAAGGAAGATCAGAATAGTACTCAACTCTTCCATCAGTCCAAGCCAGAATCAGCAAGTGTGAACACAAAATAGATGCATTTGCAATAGGACATAAACTTGCTGCTGGGTCAAAAGCAGCAGTCACAAGCTGCCACCTGTTTCAGGCAGGGCACATCAAGCTTTTTTTTAAAAACATGAAGTGAATTGGACAGGGGAATGTTTAAGAATGTCTGGCAACCATCCAGTTTTGCACTGTGAAGCAGGTTGGCTGACTGCCAGTAATCAGGTCTTCCAAACTCTCCCTCATGATTCTATTACCCAATTTAAATAAATAGCATTTCTCATATGCAAGAATTCTTCATAGATACAATTCAATCTCACCTAATGCCCTTTAAATGATAGTACTGTTCAGTAAGCCCCTGCAACAAACTGGTGAAATTCATGAACAATCTATCTTCTACAGCAGTACGAACCTGAACATGAAAACAGCACTGAGTTCTAAAATACATTACATTCTTACCTTGAACTGGTCTTCCAGCTTCTCTCTCAGAGTACACAATTTTTCTAAACTTTTGGCCAAATATACATGACCATGAAACTTAATGAAAGTCTTTATGAAATCGGAAACATTCCACTTTGTCTTCATATCATCACGGCTACAAAAATAGCAAACCATGACAAACATTAAAATACAACCAAAGTTCTACTTTTGCAAATTAAAAATTTAAGTGCTACACTAACTTTCATCTCAAGCACAATGATGGACACAATGGAAGTCATTTTATATATTTAATATTTTTAATCTTAATGATTAAAAGCTTTTTGATGAAAATTGAGCTATGAAATTATCAGATATTCCAGAAAAGCTGTGAAAACTACCCAGGGATAAAACAGGAAAACAAGTGAAGTTTATACTGAGATTTATGTAATGCATTCATGATTTAGCTGGATAAACTGACAAGAAAATGGAACCAGAAAAAACAGGGGCACCGCAGATGCAAATATTGAGAGCTTGGAATATTTAGTTTCCTGCGCCAATGTGGGAAAAATTGCAGAAACATGGAATACCTTAGGCATTATGGTAAATAATCAACTTGCTACAGTTAAAATGACATTCTGATAATGACGATATAAAATGGCACAGGAACCAAAGGAGTTATAAATTAGAATTTCATAAAAATATATCCAGAGAGGAGCAAAATGAATGAATGGTTTCTAACTTTTTTTATACGTGCTTCTATACCAAAATAGTTGTTTCTGCTAGAATTTAAAAATGGAGGGAAAAAGAGTATTAAAAGCATGCTTTGTGATAAATAATAAAGCACAATTTAAAATTCGACAGCTAATCTACACTATGAAACTGTACTCTAATTTGTAGCCTGGGGTGGGAATTTGTATCTTAGTCCTTATCTGTATCTAATCAGTTAGTCTCAATGACTTGTACTGTGGCAGGAGACTTCCTTGAAGGTGGGAGGCTTAAAATAGGTATATCACACATTAGGTTTGATGTTTTACTGGAGATTTATAACATGCAAATATCTTATTAGTCTATACCATGAGCCAGAATTTAATGTGAAACCATTTGAGACTAGCAATGCTCACTGCTAACTATGTACTAATCAGGCTTCAATTTCCATGAAACACAGATATATAGTTAAACACAAACTGGGAAGTTGCTGTCTAACGCTAGTTTGAACGTGTCCATCTTCCTGAACGTACACTGTAGGTATGGGACTTAATTGCTTGCAGGAACTTAGGATTTGATCAGCTGAACCCAAATACCACTAATGTGATAAACCTTAAATACAGCAAAACAACCTCTCTGGCACTGAAAGTCAACTTTTACAGACAGGAAATCACATCCTTCCAGACTTTAATTGTAGACGTTTTGACTGTTACACAATTTCTACGGTCTTTTTCTTCACTTAACCTAATCTTTTCCCTTAATTATTTTGCTCTTGATTTGACATTTGAATATTCCAAGCTTAAACCCATTCCTACGTCAACTTTATCCTAACTAATGCTGGACATAGGAGTTATCCTAGTTCCATACAGCTGCATTAAGGTTTAAATAGTATAGCAACTTGCATCAGAGGGTAGTTTATCACCCAGGCATCTGTGATCGTCACTGAGCCTGCTGTCAGGAACAGGTGTCATTGAACCACCTGTAAAAAGGAAACTGTTCCAATTAGCACAGTGGATCGGATGCTGGATCATATCTGGGTAAAGTTTTGCATCTGGATGCTTTAAAAAAGATCCGGGTTTAAAGTTGGCTTCTGAGGTTAAACTTTGGTCTCCTCATTCAGAGATGCACAACTGCATTTCCTGTTCACACAGGCCTATACAACTTAAACAGTCAGCCACTTACAATCTCACATGTTGTATAAATGAAATGGGAAAGGTCAGGTCCAGCAAATGGCAGGCTGTATTCACTTGCCAGCTACAATACATTCCAGTCAGTGATACCTTAATGCATTTTTTTGCTCACCTCTCCAGTGCTTTAGAAAGCGCCTTCTGTAGATTAGTGGAAGCAGCTGGGAAAGGAAATTTGACAGCTATACTTCTGCAATAGTAGAAAATGGTTGTAAGATGATCACCTTTAGAGGAAGCCAGAATGGCCAGCTGATTGTATGGCTGCCCTGAAATGGAAAAAGTGACATCATAATTAAAAATATGGTCCCTTGCTACAGGGTTTGCACTTGGGCTATTTCTCATTGTTTTGATAAACAGTAACCACAATATTTCTAATACCTATAATCCTCTAGCCGGAAGTTCTTTTAACAAGTTAGATTCAGAATCACTGATGAAATTTCAGTAACAGCATTATTTGCATCACCGTCTCTTAGAATAATTCCACCTGATCTTAGTGGCTATTCATGACTTAATACCATTTGTCATTGGGTCTCCTATTTAATTGTCAATTGAAGCTGTTTTGACAACTGTCAGTTGCAAAAGCTATTTCCGAAACATCAATTTATTGTCTTCAAAGGTATTAATTAAACCACACGTCTAGCGATTCCTGACATAGTACTAAATCTGATGGTACAAAAAATATGTAATAGCACATACAATATTCTATCAACATAAGGTTGATGGCACAGGCTCTACTTACAAATTTGATACAGAAGGTGGAATTTGCTATGAATCTTGTGAATAATATATTCTGCTAAAGAGGAGGATCCCAAAATCAAAACAGTAAGTAGTGTGTAGGGTTCTCAAGATGGAGATATATTCAGAAACACTTTCTCTTGAATCATTCACAAGATTTTGATGTGTTCAAGTGAATGAACTCCTTGCACGGACTGAGCTTGAACTAAATGCATTTCAAAACACGATTAACATAGATTTGGATGTGGCACATCACAATGGGGTCTGCAGGGATGCATTTATTTGCAACTCATTCTCTATGTATAATGTTGCCTTTCTCACTTTGTTTGGTTAAGTAACCAATAGCCTTGTTCGTTGACTAAAACAGTACGTTCAAAAGTTACCTCATGATAAAGAAAATACTGTAAAGTTACAAGAAAGTTTGATTATACTCATCTTCTAATTGATGATTTTGCTATGCAACTCTAATTATGACATTGACAATGCTCAAGTAAAAGCAAATCTGGGAGTAAAAAAAAGTGATGGGGAAACTCAATACGTTTGGCAGCATCTGTGTTGAGTCCAGTGTGACTTTCCTTTGGTGTTTAATGTTGTCAACTGGGGGGTTGGGTTGATGGGAAGATGACAGCTAGGGGGAACAGATTCTGAGGACTCCCAAAGTAAAAGACAGAGGCAATGTTGGGGTAATAATACCCAACTCTAGAAAGCAACTATGACAGAAGTGCAGATAACACTCATGATAAATGCAATGCAATACATATCATCTAATGGCCCCAACCTGTGACATGGAGGTTCTACATCAATTTTAACTGCCAAGATAGCAAAGAATTAGACTGAATTTATGAGTCTTAGTTATGAAATTTTAGTTAAGCATTTTAGTTATACTTTAGTTAGATTACAACTATTTCTACTGAATCCAAGAAGCTGCCTCACTCTAGGATTTCTTTTGACGACAAAGCACCAGAATCTTTTACATACGCCCGGTTCTCCGTTAACAAACAGGATGACCCTTCAAGAAGCTCTCTCTTTGTCAGGAAAGGATGCATTCAACTACTTAGTGACAAATTTACAGCCGCTGGTGCCTTCTGTCACCACCGAAAGCTTAAGCTGCTTGTAAGTGATATTTCCTTATGTGCTGTCACCGGGATTTGTGTGGTTTCTTCAGAAGATTTACATACTACTTGCTAGAAGTAGGCTCTAATCAGCCAGTGAACAGTAATACCGACAGCCAGAACCTGAACTTATTGGATAAAAATTCAAATTGAAATTGGTGGTAAAGATGCATGGCATTGATTTGTTATGCTTTTCCTGCAGCTTAAGTCAATGCAAGTGTACTTTACATACATAACTTCTAGTCAGTCTCCTGAATGGTGTTAGGTACAATGAATTGAAAAAAAATTCACAAGCAAAAGATACATCCACCTTGGGCCTTCAAAATATAAACGGCCAGATCACCACAAACTTGTATCCAAACAAAAAATTAAGGGAATGTTTGCTATCAGTATGGCTGTGCTTTTCCATAAATACTATTTAGTAGCCGGGGGGGGGGGGGGGGGGGGGGGGGGGGGCTTGCTGGGAGTACAGAGAGAGTGGACCAAGGTATCTCAGAGTGAACGGTCCTTGTGGAAAGCTGACAAGGGAGGAGAGGGGAATGTGTATCTGGTGGTAGCATCCTGCTGGTAAGTGGCAGAAATGGCAGCTAAGGATCCTTTGAAATGTGGACAGAGGTGGGACGGTAGGTGAGGACAAGAGAGACCTTGTTGCTGTTGTGGGCCGGAAGAGGGGATGAGGGTTAAAGTGTGGGAGATGGCTTGGATCCAACTGAGGATCTGTCAACTAGGATGCTGGGGAATCCTCGGTTGAGTAAGGTGGATATTGCGAATACCCTCTTGTTGAGGTTGGCATCATCAAAACAAATGCAGACACAGAATGGAATACAGTTTTTATAGGAAGCAGGGTGTGAGGATGTGTGGTCAACGTGACCTTGGGAATCTGTTGGTTGGCATGGACACTGGTGGCCAGCCTATCCCCAGAAATGGAAACAGATGTCAAGGAAAGGGAGGAATCAGATGGACTACGTGAAGGTGAGGGCGGGGTGGGAAAGTGTAAGCAAAACTGATAAACTTTGCCAATTTTGGATGAGAGGGAGAAGTAGCACTGATGACATCATTGCTAGAGAAAGAATTGTGGGTGGGGGCTGGAATAGGACTGGAACAAGGTATGGTTATGTACTCCACAAAGAGACAGATACCCAAGCAGGTACCCAGGGAAACAGCTTTGATCTGAAGAAAGTGAGATGAGTTAAGAAAGAAGTTGCTCAGGGTGAGGACAAACTCAGCCAGGCAGAGGAGGCTGGTGATAAATGCTGACAGATCAGGCCTTTCTCCCCCAAGAAGCAGAGACTATACTGTAAAGGAATTGCATGTCTATAGTAAACAGGAGGGAGCTAGAGCCCGCAAACTGAAAATTCTGAAACTGACATATAAAGGACGGTGTCATCATGGATGTAAACGGGAAAGGACAGGACAAGGAGAGAAAAAAAAATCAAGTCGAGTTAGGAAGAAAGGTGGTCAGTGAGGCAGTAGCCAGCAGAAACAACGGGTTTGCCCGGACAATCCTATTTGTGGATTTTGGGAAGGAGGTAGAAGCAAGCTGTACAGGGTGGGGAGACTATGAGCTTGGTGGCGATGGGAGGGAAGGGAAAAAAAAAAATCACCAGATGAAATGAGGTTAGTGACGATTGTGGACATGGTGGCCTGACGTTCCATGGTGGGATTATGGCGAAAGGGAGATGGGAGGAGGTATCGGAGAGGTGGCACTCAGTCTCTGCAAATTGAGATCAGTCCATCAGACAACAACAGCACCAGCCTTGTCAGCAGGCCTGATTACAAAGTCGGGTTTGGATCTGAAAACAGAGTGCAGAGTGCAATCAGTTCACAGGGAGATACTTTGGAATGGGGCGGGGGGGGGCATATTGAGGCGGCCAATCATGTTGACAATTCTATGAATAGGTGCAGTGCAGGTAGAAGGCCAGAGGGAGGGGTCAAGGTGGAGGGATCATGTTGGAGGCAGACAAAGAAGTCTGTGGGTTACGGAGAGGACTCTTGTCCAAAGAAATTGGCAAGGTGGTGAAGGAACAGTTCAACATCATGTCATGGTTGAAATTCATTAAGATAGGGACACTGATAAAACCGAGACTGTTGCAGAATGCAGAAAGTTAAGCAGAGAGCAGAATGTCAGAAGATAGTAAATACTTGGCAGGAAGTGCAGTCGGGAAGGGGATGGAGTCAGAGGGAAAGGATGGGAGATAGAAATACCCACGGCCATCCGGACCCTGTGTTGATGCATCTTGTTTTCCTTTATGGCCGAAGAGAGTTTCTTGTTAGCTTCCAATGAGCCTGAGAATGAAGTGGAACTGGGGAGCAGTGCAGCTCTAAGCCACTGTGAAGTGGTGCTGTTGGAGAGAGAGGTCTAGAGTGCGCACATGATGACGCATGGCACTGATTGTGGATCGAAGGATGTAGTGAGAATAGTTGTCCGTGGAAAACTGAACACAGATAGCCGTGACCCTGGGCAGATTCAAAGCATGAAGCATGAAACTTCAGTTGAAATCCACTTGGGGTAAGTCTGAGCTGGAGTTGTACAGTCAGTGAGGAATGTAAAATAAAAACCGAAAGAACTGCAGATGCTGTGAATCAGGAACAAAAACAGAAGGTGCTGGAAAATCTCAGCAGGTCTGGCAGCATCTGCAAAGAAAACATCAGAAGTAATGTTTCGGATCTGAGGAAGGGTCACCGGACCTGAAACATTAACTCCAATATTTTCTTCAGAGATGCTGCTAGACCTGCTGAGCTTTTCCAGCCACTTCTGTTTTGTTACAAAGGAATGCAACGTGGCTGTGGAAATGAGTTTTATCAAATACCTTGTCAAACACAAGGTATGACGGCAAAATTAATGATGCTTGACAAGAAAAACACATTGAAACAGAAATCCTGTCAGACAGAAGAGAAGAACTTCCAGTCGGACATGCCTGGAAGAGACGTGGCAGTGAGTTAGATCCTAGTTAAAAATCGAAAGAACTGCAGATGCTGGAAATCAGACACAAAAACAGAAATTGCTGGAAGAGATCAAAAGATCTAGCAGTGTCTGTGGACAGAAATCAGAGTTAATGTCACTGATCCAGTGACCCTTCTTCAGAAAATAGGATATAATGTTCCTTTTATAGTGCTGTACATGACTAACAATCTCAATTTTTTTTAAAAACACAATATAAAAGTGACATAGGGATCAATAACATTTTATAAAGACAGGCTGATCTCACCATTTGAAGGGACAAGTTGAGCTGCATGCCTGTAGTAGGACTCAGCCTGGCTAGTCTGATTTCTGTATCGTGCTGCAAGTTAAACCATAGATAAATTAGTGAACTACATCTTAAAAATAAATCAGATGTCTGAAAAAAGAAAGTGCCGATTATCTCACAATAGCTGCTTGCTCATTTTCTTTGCATATTATACAGTTTTAGCTCTCATCCAACAATGGTTAGGAACGCCTTCATTAACAGTGAAAACTTTTATCCACATGCATTAGCAGATTGATTGCAATGCAGTTAATTGTAAATAGAATGATCCACTGCCAAGTTATGGTGAAAGCATGCAATATTTGTTTTTCTGTTGACCAAATCTGATCATTGCATTAGGATTAGTGCTCACACCTGAAGCTAAATTTTTAATGCAAGGAGACCTATAGCAGGAGATTTGCTCCCAAAATAATATCAAGGGTAGTGTAAAGCAAGGTCATCAACTGCCTCATTTTTGGTTCCCACTGCAACTTAACAAAAAGACAGGCCAGGATACAAATTTAAGATTTCTGTTTAAAAAGGTGACCACACTGAAATTTTTGTCATTTAAAATAGGGAAAGCCAGGATGGGATAGCAATTTTTTCCCACTTTGACCCCCCAAAGCTAATAGAGTATTTTTAATCAGGTACAGCAATGTCTATGCACAGAGCAACTCTACGATTTTCAGCTTCGTCAGCAGAATACCTGGGATCGAAGAGGCAAGGTGTCTCTTCTTGCAATGCATAAGACATGCGTATGATACTGTCCAAGGGACTATTTGTTAATTTTTGTTTGACATTTTTTGCTTAGTGTATAATCCTGAGCCTTAAAATCTAAGGAACAACTTCCATCAATGCATACTACATTGCTTTCTTTCATTGGTCACATCAAATCATTCCATGCCATTCAGATTACTACCAGAATCTAGCTAAATTAGTTCACTTTGTGGCTTATAATCAAAAGCTAGAAAGGTTTATCCTGGTTTTGGCTCCAAAACTAGAGCTCAGGAGAATGGAACTCCAGGTTCCACATGGTAGACTGGTTACCAAGGTTAAATCACATGAATTACATGGAGTACTATCCATTTGGATACAGAACTGGCTTGAAGGGAAAAGGCAGAGTGTGGTGGTGGAAGGTTGTTTTTCAGACTGGAGACCTGGGACCAGCGACGTGCCACAACAATCGATGCTGGGTACACTGCTTTTTGTCATTTATATAAATGATTTGGATGGGAATATAGAAGGTATGGTTAGTAAATTTACAGATGACATGAAAATTGGTGAAACACTGAACTGCCAAGGTTACCTCAAAGTAAAACGGGATCTTGATCAGATGGACAGGTAGGCCGAGGAGTGGCAGATGGAGTTTAATTTACATAAATATGAGGAATTGTATTTTGGAAAGGCAAATCAGGGCAGGCCTCAGACACTTAATGATAAGGTCCTAGGAAGTGTTGCTAAACAAAGACTTTGGAGCCCAGGCTCATTGTTCCTTGAAAGTAAAGTCACAGGTAGACAGGATAGTGAAACAAGCGTTTGGTATGCTTACCTTTATTGGTCAGTGCATTGAGTACAGGAGTTGGGAGGTCATGTTGCAGTTGTACAGAGCATTAATTAGATCACTTCTGGAATACTACGTTCAATTCTGGTCTCCCCGCCATAGGAAGGGTACTGTGTAACTTGAAAGGGTTCAGAAAAGATTTACAAGGATGTTGCCAGGGTTGCAGAATTTCAGCAAGAGTGAGAGGCTGATCAGGCTGGGGCTATTTTCCCTAGAATGTCAGAGGCTGAGGTATGACCTTACAGAAGTTTATAAAATCATTAAGCGCACAGATAAGGTATTTTCCCCCACGTTAGCGGAGACCAAAACTACAGGGTCTAGGTTTAAGGTGAAAGGGGAAAGATTTAAAAGAGACTGAAGGGGCAACTTTCTTTTTTAAACACAGTGGTGGTGTACATACTGAATGAGCAGCCAGAAGCAGTGGAGGCTGGTGCACTTACAACATTTAAAAGGCATCTGGGTATGTATACAAATAGGAAGGGCATAGAGGCACATGGGCCAAACATTTGCAAATAGGACTAGATTAATTTACGATATTTGATCAGTATGGACGTGTTAGACCGAAGGGTCTATTTCCATGCTGTACAACTCTATGACTTGATCCACTAAGTTTACACAATCTAACAGGTCATAGTTTGCTGTGACAAAGCATTCAACCGCATGCGGTGTTAGTTTGACTTCTCACACACACATTAGGATTTTTTTTTACATATTTGGCATGGCTGCTAAAAGCATACAGTTGGTTCTGCTATAACATGTGCTCCTGCAATACAAGTTGGCTATAACAAGCTATGACGAATAAGGGAACACTATTTCTAAAATATGAATTTGTGTTGGCTAATAATGTGATTCTATCAGCACAACGAGGCTACAACTTAGATCAAATTTTCAATTTAGATGAGACAGGTTTATATTGGAAGTGAATCTCACTAAAAACCTACATTTCTATGAATGAACTACAGGCTCCAGGCGTTAAGGTGACAAAGGATCTTATGACAATGCTGGATGAACACAGTAGGCCAAGCAGCATTTTATGAGCACAAAAGCTGACGTTTCGGGCCAAGACCCTTCTGAAGGGTCTAGGCCCGAAACATCAGCTTGTGCTCCTAAGATGCTATTTGGCCTACTGTGTTCATCCAGCTCCACATTTCATTATCTCGGATTCTCCAGCATCTGCAGATCCCATTACCTCTTATGACAATGCTGCTGGGTGCCACTGCCAGTGGAGACTTAAAGCTTAAGTCTATGGTAGTATATCACACTGCCAACCCACAAACCTGAAAGGTTACCTTTAGTCTACACTAAGCAAGACGGGTTGGATGATATGGCAATTTTTTTCTGACCTTGGAATATGTCTTTAGAAGGTATTGCAGGTAAATCGATTTGGATTTCAAGATTCTCCTCATCCTGGATCATGTGCCAACCAACCTCCCACCACTGATGAGCTTTCTGAAGACATCAAAGTGCTATTTCTACCCTCAAACACAACTTCTGTCCTTCAACCCATGGACCAGGGTGCAATAGCAGCTTTTAAAATTTTATTATTTAAGGTGCACATTTAAGAGGGTGATTGCAGCCACTGAAGGGGATAAGGACAGTGTTCCTCAACTCAGAGCTTTAACATCAAGAATACAATTGACATTATCTCAGAGGCCTGGGGTGATGTCAGTAAGGGCTGCTTGCATGCAGTTTGATGGATGCTTCTCCCAGATTTTTTTTAACAAGCTTTTAAAGGCTTTGATTGGTCATAGGAGATGACAAGAATCAAAGAACATTGTGTTGATCTTGCAAAGCAACTTGTTTGAGAAGTGGAGACTGAGGATGAAGAGCTGCCCAAGTCCCACTGTGAAGACCCCTCTACAGCTGATCTATAACTTGTTGCTGAGGGGGAAGTGGAAGCTGGGGATGAAGATGAAGCAGTCCGGGATGCAGCACCACGAGAGTTTTCCACTTCTGTTTTGTCTTCTATCCTGAGGGAAATTAAGAAGCAGTTGCAGTCCTGAAGAGGACAATGATCACAATGCAGAACGCAACAGGGTGGCAGTTCATGGAATAAGATCTCATTTGGCACCTTATGAAAAGCTTCTTCACGAAAGAAGAAAAAGGACAAAGCAGCAAAAACTGGATGTCTTTTTTAAGCCAATTCTCCAAAAAAGTCAGAAGACAATGAACCACAGCCACCCACTTCTAAATTAACTATTTTTCACCCTAGCACTGCAACCACAACTGCCCCTGTACATGATGACGACGACAACAACGCTTAATCCCTGCATTAACAACAGAACAACCTCAAAACTCTCTGCCCTATCAAGTCATCTTGATTTCTTTTCAAGGTAAGGATTAAATTTACTTTTATTTCATTATTAGGCATGAATTAAAACTTTATTCAAACTGTACTATCTGGTGTTGAGACTTTTGAATGTTTGAGTGAATTTGAGGAATACGTTTTGGTGGTCTGCCCCTAACCCCACTTTTCCAATTGGCCCCATTATTTCTATAGCATGATTTTCTATAACACGATGCTGTGCGGGGACACAACTATCATGCTATAGCAAAACCAACTTTATACTGTAATGCTGCAGTAAGTGAAACTGGATGGTAGGAACCTCAGTAAGGAGGGAATGGGACTGTTTATTTCCTTATCTGGATTTAAGGATTGAGAAATTAACAGTGCAAAGATAAAGGAGGAAGGGTAAATTAAAGAGTCACTTGATAGCACAGAACTTGTGTTGCTTAAAAAAAAAAGCAGACATTTTGTCAAAGCTTTTTGTTTGCATTCATCAGGAATTTATATTTTTGCGAATTGTCAAGGGAAAAACCCAAAATTTATAGTGCGTGAGAGGGCTGACTGGTTGCCAAGTGGACACTCGATTGCTAAAGACACTGCCACGGAGAATGCACCCATTAATCTTGATTGACAGTTAACCGTCAGGCTTTGTTTAAATTTTAAACCAGACAGATTGATTCTGGTCAGGATATTGCCTGGAAAAATGAACCAGTTGATGGATGTCACTTATTATTTCAGTTCAAGATACCCTCCAAGTGTAGAATTTAACAACATGTCTCTTTTAGATAGGTAAATATAAATAAATCTATATTGAATATAATTTACAGTTTTCCCCTTATGCTTGCCTACTTTGATAGTTAAAACGACAATCTTGGTTGCAAGAATAATCAACTCCAGAATATGCCACTAGTTGACATATTTTCCAAAAGCAGCACCTTAGTTTCAAGGAAAAGCTGATATTAACAGCATCAGCATACACAGAACCATTAAAACCAGATCCAAAAAAAAAACTATGCCCCGGACTGTTCTTCTCCCTGCTCAGTAAACAACTCAAGGAAACAGCAAAGTAAGATAAAAAGGAAGGGGAAGAAGCATTAAAATATGCTTGTGTTTATAGCACTGACTTCTCAGCATGCTTTAGAACTATGCTATAAAATCTGCTGTATTAAAAATGGTGTTTGGGACCTCCAACTATACAATTAGAAAAGTTACAGCTCTGATAAATCACAGTCCTGTACAAGCTTCAAAGAAGCTGAATGTCAGCAAAAAAAAAATTTAAAGCAGAAGCTATTTTATAAAAACAATTGTGGAAAATGTTTGAGCAATGCACAATGCTTTTATCTCCCAGCTGTTCTGTCCTCCAGTTCCATTTCATGCTTCAGCTCATTTGACATTTTAACCACAAACCTTTTCTTTTTCTTTTGGGTATTAAGGAATGCCAAATGCAACAGAATGGTACCCACACGCCTCTAAATTGTTCCTCCCCTCTTTCATCCAACTCCATCCCTCCCTTCAACCCCACCTCATTAGGCATTTAACATACTTCTGACATGTCATCTCTTCTTCCAAAGCCACCCCTGCCTTGTCGCCCAGACCATGAACCCCAATGAGCATTATGCTACTGCTTCCATTACTGTCACTAACCTCATCTCATCTAGGGATCTAAGTTTAAGCCGAAGAGCAAACGGTTTACAGATGCGAGAAACCGTTTTTTCCAATTCAAGAGTGGGAGATACATGGGCTATGCTGCCAGAGGTGATGGAGGGAGGCAGGTACTCTTGCAACATTTACAAAGCATCTGGATGAGTGCTTAAAATGCCAGGTAATATTAGACTCTGGACAAAGTGTGGGTAAATGGGATTAATGTAGATGGGCAATTGGTGCTTGACCCAGACATGGCGGGCTGAAGAGCTTCTATGCTGCACAAATCTCTGACACCATTCTGTTCTCCAAGGTTCACAGTTTCGGTCACATGTTCTAATGATCCACCTTCTGCTCGGGAGCCTCAGAAATGTCCACCTTTTTTAATCAACCTAGGATTCCCCACCAAGGTTGACAGGGCCCTTAGCTGTGTCTGACCCACTTCTTGCCCTTATGCCCTCATCTCTTGCCTTCCTTCAACAACAGGGACATTCCCAACCTGATCCTCACTTAATACCACGCCAATATCCAATAATAAGCCATCATTCTCACCAACTCCAGCAGGGTGCCAATCACCAGATCCTATTATTTTCCCCTCCCTTGTGAACACTGCACAGGAACCATTCGCTATAGGACACTATGGTCCACCCCTTCTCTTCCTTTGTATCTCCTCACACCACCACGGCACCTTCCCATGCAAATTGCAGAAGGTGCCAATACTTCTTTACTTAGCTTCACTTTCTTCACTGATCCAAGGCTACAGACACATCTTGCAGGTGAAACAGCAATCTATCTACACCTCATTCAATGTAATCCACTACATTCATTGCTCACGATGATCTTTAGATTGTGATGACAAAATGCAGACTATGAGTCTGCTTTGCCAAACATTTATGTTCTGCTTGTAAAAATGACCCTGAGCGTCCAGTCATCTGCCACTACAACACATCACGTTTCCATGCCAACACCTTTGTCTCAGGCCTGCTGCAGTGCTCCAGTGAGGCTCAATGCAAGCTGAAAGAACACCACTTCATCTTCTGCCTGGGAACCTCACAATCTTCAGGATTCAACACTGAGTTTAACCACTACAGAACGCAATACTTTCCTCTGTTTTTGTTACCTACACCCACACCCCAATGTCCTACTTGCATGGTTGTCCCCAGCACAGCCAACCTATTTTTACATCTCGCTAGCACCCGAACCAGCATTTATTTCTCTCGTGGCTTTTCATTAGCAATCTCTGTTTGCCTATCCATCTCTCACTGAGCACTACCTCCATGCACTGTGTTGATTATACCTCAACCAGGCATCAGCATAAATACCACCCTTTCCCAACTATTTTCAGTTCTGACTAAGATTCTCTAGATTAGTTAACTATTTTCACTGTCTAAATGTTGCCAGGCCTGCCAAGTTTCTCCACTCTGTTTTTGTACACAATGTTGCAATGGCCTATAACAGTTATTTATAATCTTTGTGAAGATGGAGCTTTTAGATGAGCACTGTTTTAAATATCAAAAACAATGTACAAACCACATTACACATTAACAGGTGGTCCGAAGCCTATGAGGGGTGAATGGTCTAGAAAGCATATCAGAACCATGGATAAACTGCAAAAACAGAAATTGTTGGGAAAACGCAGCAGGTCTGGCAGCATGTGTGGAGAGAAAGCAGAATTAACGTTTCGGGTCGAGTAACCCTTCTTTGGAAGAGATTGTGGCTGGGAAAAGGTGAAAAATATGCCAAAGGAGGAGTGGAGGAAGGAGTAAACAATAGGTAAGGATGGAGCCCAGAGAGGGACAGAGACCAAGAGAGATACAAACAGTTGGGCAGGGAAAGGAATAGGTAAATGTCAACCAGGGAGAATGAATTGCTGCTAAATCATTAGTGGCTGACAACGGGTTGTTTGTGGTAGGAGCCCATTTGATGAGAAGGTCTGGTGTGTGGGAGTTGGGTAAGGACATGGGAGAAGGTGCTCAAACCCTACAAATCATTGAAGTCTATATGGATCCTGAAGGCCGCAGGGTTCGCAGGCAGGAAAGTACAGAAGGAGGTGCTGTTCTTCCAGCTTGCGCTGAGTTTCACAGTAGCAAGCCTAAAACAGAAATGTTCAGCCAGGGAACACAGTGGTGTTAAAATAACAGGCTACTGGAAGCTCAGAATCATTTTTGCTCACAGAATGTAGGTGTTCTTCAATTAACATCTGTTTCGGGCTTGCTGCAGTGCTCCTGTGAAGCTCAGCAAGTCCTGGACGAATAGCACCTCATTTTCCCCTTGGGAACACCACACCCTTCAGAACTCAACACAGTTCAACAATTGTAGGGTACGAGCACGTTCTCATGTTCGTACCCCAACCACACACACCAGGCCTTCTCATCGCATGATTTCAGCCAATAACGATCCACTTTAGCTGCTTTCATTCTTCCGGACTGACCTTTACCCATTGCTTTGACTGGCCAATTGTTTGTCTCTCCCTGGGCTCCATCGCCAACTATCAATCACTCCTTACACTCTCCTAACCCTTTCTCTAGCATATATACCGTTTCCCAGCTAAAATCAGTTCTGAAGGGTCACTGGGCCCGATGCATTACCTCTGCTTACTCTGCACATATGCTGACACACCTGCTAAATTTTTCCAGCAATTTCTGTTTCTGATTTCCACCATCCGCAGTTCTTTGGTTTACTTCCCTGGATATACTGCACCTGTTTGAAATTCAAAGTAATTTACACAGAAGGAAACAAGGTAATTCATCTGAATTAGCATCAACTGTTGCTGCAAACTCTAATTGACATACCTATGTCTCCAAGATGTACAAGGCAATGCTGGCAAATATAAGAGCAAGAGCTGGGTTGCGGCTTCACAATTCCACTGGTGCTGCATTGCTTATTGCTGATGATTCCTAGCTGTGACGATTTTACACGGCAAGGAAGGTCCACATTGAAGACTGTGCACAACTCCTGCAGCAACTGAAACAAAAGAAATTCCAAAGCACACAGAAAAAAAGGATAATTTTATTCAAAGTATTCCCCTACATGCAGAAACCTAATTATGGAACATAATAACTAGAAGGGTACTTTTTGAGTACTGTATCTAGTTCTGGTAGCCCTGCTATAGGTAGGATATTACTAAATCAGAGTGGATTCAGAAAAAAGATTTAACAGGATTGGAGGTTTGATACAAGGATAGGCTGGGACTTTTTCAACCAGAGCGTAGGAGTTTGAGGGGTGACCTCAGACATTTATAAAAACATGAGAGGTACAGATAATGCGAAAAGCAGAAGGCCCTTTCTCCAGGGTAGGGGAGTTCAAAACTACAGGAAATATTTTTCAAAGAAGAGAGGAGGAAGATTTGAAAAGAACATTATGGTCAGCTTTTTCCTTAATGTGATTTGTATGTGGAATGAACTGCCAGAGGAATTGGTAGATGCAGGTACAGTTCCAACATTTAAAAGACATCTGGATAGGTACACAAAGGGGAAAAGTCTAGAGGGGTATGGGCCAAACGTGGGCAGGTGGGACTAGTTTAGTTTGGGAAACTTCACAGGCATGGATTAGTTGGACTGGACAGGCTGTTTCCATGCTGTATGGCTCAAGGCAATTCAGCTCCTTGTGCTTACTTTGCCATTCAACATGATCATGGCTGATCTCATCTTGGCCCTTTCATGATCCTTAGAGAAGAAATTACTCCTTGTCTGTTTGAAACCTGTTCCCCTCATCCTTGACTAAGATATCTCATTGTAGGCTGCCCCAGAAGGGGAAAAACATCTGCTCCACACCTAGTTTGTCAATCCTGTTGAACATCTTAGATACCTCAACTAGATCTCCTCTCATTCTTTCCTTACTGCTCTTTCTTCATAAGACAAACCCTTGTATCTCTGGAATCAATCTGGTGAATCTCCTCCGAGCTGCCTTCAATGCAACTATATCCCTCCTCAATTAAGATGACCAAAACTCTATGCAATACTCCAGGTACAGTCTCACTAATGCCTTGCACAGTTGCAGCAACACTTCCCTACTTATATCACTAAGAATAAAGTATAAATGTCAAAATTCAATTTTTTTTCCTTATTACCTGTTATACCTGCATACTAGTTTGCTGCAATTCATGCACAAGGACACTCAGGTATCTCTGCAGCAAAGCACTCTGAAGTTTCTCCCCATTTAGAAATCAAATTGCCTTTCTATTCTTCACACCAAAATGGATAACCTCGCATTTAATCACGTTAAACCCCATTTGCCAAATTTTGGCTCATTCACCTAACCTATCCACACATATATGCAACTTTTTTGCTCTTCATTACAACTTATTTTCTCTCTCATTTTAGTGTCATCTGCAAATTTGACCGTAGCGCCATCTATTCCTGCATCCAAGTCAGTAATATAGATTATAAATATTAGGGCATGAAAGAACAAATCCTGCAACACTCCATTGATTACATCTTGCCAACCAGATAAAGATATTTATCGAGACACTCTGCTTTCCGTTGCTTAGCCAAAGCTCTATCCAAGATAATATATTATACCAAATCCCGTGTGATCTTGTCCCATACTAACATTTTGTGCAACATTTGATAGAGTGCCTTCTGGAAGTCCAGATATACATCTACAGAATACCCACTTTCCACTTTGTTATTTACATCTTCAAAGAATTCTAGCAAATTGGTCAAATATGATTTACCCTTCATAAAACCATGCTGACGAAGATTATGCTGTCTTACAAAATTCCTGTTATTACTTCCTTAATAATGCATTCTAACAACTTCAATGATAAACGTTAAGCTAAGTGATTTATAGTTTCCTGTCTACCCCCCTCCTTTTTTAAAAAAAGGGCATTAAATCAGCATCTTGACAACTTACAGGAACTTTTCTAGCATTCAGGGAATTTTAAAATGTTATAATGAATGGACCGATTATCTCTGATGCCACTTCCTTTATGACGCAAGGATGTAGGCGATCAGGCCCTGGGCACTTGTCAGGTTTCAACCCCAATTGTTGACTTGGTGCTTTTTCCCCCAGTGACAGCAATTATAAGCCTTGCTTATTTCTACATAAATCAAAATTAGTGACTGCTACTATGAAAAACTCTTTCTTTATTTCACCTACCACATTACTCCTTGAAGTTGGATAGCATCGCCCCACATTACTGATTATTAACATAATATCAGGAGGGATTCAGACTTTAGATTACCTGAAGTGCAGAATATACATTACCCAATTGCTACCGTGGTTTTCACAGTTTCACAGCTCCAGGGAATTTTACTTATACGTAAGCCCTCAGACAAATTAAGGTTACTAATATTAGACCGCACAAGTAAGCTGACTGATCCACTAAAGACTAGATCAGACCAAATATTTACTTCTCCCAGTGAAATCCCATAATTTTCTTCTAGACTCACCTGTGTGTAGAAGCCACTAGCTGCCTCTAAGAAGAGCGAAAGATTGGCCTGTACCTCACTGCGGTTAGGATTGGCTCGGTTCTTGGCCTGCCCCTGTAGTGTTGTTATTTGATTTTTGAAGGCATGATTCCAGCTACAGTAAATAATAAATTAACTATTAAAATTAAAAAACCTCAGGACTATTGCAAGTGCACAACATGTCAGCATTTTTTAAAAAATCTTAAGGAAACAATTTTCTTCAATAGATTGTCGAACAATTTCAGCAAGTTACATGGCTTTTAAATAGTTGGCTTTATCACCTTACTTCAAGCTAAAAATACAACATCAAGCACATTGCAAAAAGTTTATCTATTAACATATGTAGAAAGGCAGCCAATTTTAGGTCTCTAATAAACAAATTGAATGTAGGCCAGTCAGTTGTCCCTTAACAAAGTGGAGTGTTGTTAGAATGGCACAGGCAAATAGTTCCTGTGCTACAGGATGGAGGAAGCAGTGAGGTAGTAGATTTGTTCAAGTCTAATGAGAAATGAATATTCAATATTGAAGAGAAAAAATATATTTTTGAAATTTGAAACCAAAAATCACATTTTCAATCTGTGCCCATTCAACCTAATGAAAATGGATGAAGCACACACTGTCAGTAGGTTTAATTCAGCATTTTAACTCTAATTGTGTCTGCAGCATGATTTAAATCAGATCAAATTAAAACATAAATGAAGGTCTCTTGAAGATAACAGTTTTGGCTCAACTTGAATAAATCTAATACGAAACAATGAAAATGTATCATCCGTAGCATGAAAAGTAACATTTACCACCAGATTAATTTATTACCAGGCATTTTGAAAGATTAGAAGCCACTGAACAACTAAGTTAAAAAAAAATTGCTTTGCAATGTTTTTGAAGGAGAATGAGATCTTTTGATGGTTGGCAGGTATCACTCTCTCTAATGTATCTGAGAATCAAGATGCAAAAAAAACCACAAAGATCAACAAAACTTCCAAAATAGGTTTGTTCAAATCTATTTAATAAACTCTAGATCATGGATCTTGAGTTAAAAGGCAAGTGCCTCTAATTTCCCAAACATTTGTTGGTGAAAATTGGTTGCACATTAATTTCACATATAATGCTTCTGTCTAAACCATTCTATTTACAAGTTGCCAAGCTGCTGCTATATAAAAACATGTTGTCAAGCTGTGGCAAGCTGTTCCTTCAAGTGGAATTCTTTGAATACAACAGGACAATGGTGAAAGTTTCCATTTACCTCCAACAGATATTAACATTAGAGCCTTGGTAATAATTAAATACCACTTTACGGAGCATTTATTTGTTCTGACAAAACACAAATGTTTAGGTGGCATGAGGCAAACTACTTTTCTGAAGAAGGGTCTAGGTCCGAAATGTCAGCTTTCCTGCTCGGCCTGGTGTTCACCCAGCACTACGCCTTGTTGTCTCAGACTCTCCAGCATTAGCAGTTCCTACTATCTCTGTAAAATGTAATATTTATTTGGTGACATTGTTCGCAATAAGTGATGTAGGCTTTAGAGGGACAAGTTTTTAAATTATCTGTCTCTCTCCAGACATGGCCAGTGAGTTTTTATTTTAAAATGTGTTATTCATCTGCTGAAATGAAATTTTGTTTAAAGCTGACTTCTGTCCTTCCTGAAACAGAAATACAGTCTAAAATCATAGTATAATTTGGTTGGCCAGGAAGATTTCAGGTTAGAAGCTCATTATAAATTTATAGCTCCAGGTCAAGAAAAAAAACAAATCACACTCCCCACCCCAAAGAAAGTGATATCTGCTCTCAATTTTGATATAGATAGCTGAACAAAGCTAATCTAATCTGATTTTATTTGTTGGAGCTATTATAAAACCTCAATTATAATGCAGAGAAAACCAAAACAAAATATTCAAATATTTACTTGTATAGTTTTTAATGTGCTATAAAAATTTTGGTGGCTAATGTTTTTGTCTTTTTGGGATGATTATGATCCCTCAGATAGTGTTTCAAGGTGAAACAATAAAAAACTCAAAGCTGTGATTCGCTGCAATATAACTTTTTTAAAAATTATACATCTTCCTTCTCATTAGTTTAGTTTGTTTTCCACTTGAACAACTCCACCTGCAAATGAAATCATCCATTCCTATTCATCTTATTGATATCAAAATTGAAAATGTTGAATTTTGAAGTTGACCACGTTCCAGAATTTAATTAATGACTATCTGACAGTTAGAAGGCATCCATTTTATATATTTACACCTCTATGAGAGCAGATGGGAGGGCCAGGAGAATATTTACAAACAATGTAGACAACGGACGTGCATCCATGTAAATGAAAGCATGAGGAGGAAAGCACGTGGAGTGAAAAGACAAAAGAAAGATAGAACATTTCTTTTGAATTTTCATGGTACGGATTTTGTAGTTGCAATGGTGACAAAACTCAATGACTTAATGATAGCGAATGCCAAGACATTCGCAAGTGTGCAACGTGTGAAAATCCAAAGTTTGCTGTCAGTGATTCTACACTCCTCCAGGTATTGTGCTGTTAGGACATCAAACAGTGCAATTCCTAGGTAACTAGAAAATTGATAAACAAACTTTCATCTTTACAGTCTCACCCTGAAAATCTTCAAAAACAAGATAGAACTTCTTGAATGGGTTGTAACTGGGCTTTTAACAGTGTAAAAGTTCATAATTATTACAAAACATCTCCTCTGGTCCAGAAAAGCCAATGTTATATTTGTAGAGAATTACATTTCTCTATCAAAATTAAAAAAACACCTAACTTACAGTATTAGTTTTTATCTTAATCCAATCATAATTCATTTGCCATATGAAGCTAAATTAATATACACTGCTTTTAACTTTCTAGTTTGCCTTCTACACAAGTATTTGAATATGTTTGGCCACTAACTTTGCTTGCTGCAGTTGCTTTTCAAAGTGGATAACACCACTACACAAATCTGTACAATGTGACCAGATATTCATATCTGGATCAAACATAATGGAACAGAAGTAAAATTAAATGCCAAATTTTAGGTCCTGTCAATAATTGTTTTCTTTTGTTTCCTCCTGCTGGTGTGTGAGCAATCTAACTTGCATCTTTAAGCAACTATCAAACAAGTGTATCAAACAAATAGAAAATCAGAAGTGACATTTTGACATCACCAGAACTCAGTGCACACTTACAGATCCTGCTCCACCTTCTTATCCAATGCATACTCCAAATCCGTGACCAGCATCTTTTGATAGAGGTCCTGTAGAGCTTGCCTGGAAGTCCAGACTTCAGCTGGACCCAGCTTTGAATCTGTTCCAGAAAAAAACAAAATGCTTCATTTCAATCTGCAAAAAAAAATGCATCTTTCCAACTATGTTTTTCCTTCTTGTCTGGTATCAAAATTATAAAAACAATTTGTACGTTATGCTTTTCCTTTAAAAACAAAGGATCAGCACATTAATACATGTTTTATCAACTAAAATGATTTGAAAACACAAGCCAATGAAACAAAGTGCTATGGACCAGACCTGAATCCCCTCAGAAGTATTTTAAAAATGGTAGTCTAAACCCTAAAAAGACCCTTTTTTTGCTTTTCAGGCAAATGTGAAGTACCACATTCTGGAAGCAATGCAACTGATCAAACTACTGTATGTTAAGCAAAACACAATTTATTTAAACACTTTAGTCAAAATACAAACAATAGATTAACAATTCTATTGGAAAACATAGCAGAACAATTAAAACAGTAGCTACTACTAAGTGTTCCAAAATGGTAACATCCCATTAACACACTGCTTGCAAAAATTGTAAATTCAGAAAACAGATCCTCACATTCAGTTCTCCAATTCACTAGGAAAATAAATCAAGAAAAATGAGAGAGAATGTAGCAGCCAGGAGACTTTAACGAAAGCTTCCAACTCAGACGAACAACTTCTGATGCTACTGAAAATCCAAAAGCCAGAAATTCTAATCTTGACAGCAAGCCACACCATTCAAAGAAAAACACCAAGGCTTCCCAAGCTGTTTACTCAAATGATCTTTACTAGCCAGCTCTCCACTGCTCATTCAACCTCTCAAAATATGCCTGGACAAAATAACCTCTTAAAGCTACAGCATTGTTTCAAAGGTCACTCAAACAAATTAAAGCAAATGACAAAACCATATATTAAGGAAAATGAAAGCAACAATGATTTTAATGCAATCAAACAAGATCCACACACTTCAAATCAATTCACAAATAAAAGGCCAATAGTCTGTCTGTCAGTATCTCATGAAATGACCACATTTAAACCTCACCACTTCACAAAATAAGAACTTGGTATTCTAGCCTTAATTATTTAAGAATCCTTTTGTCATGGGCTAAATTTATTACAAATCAGTTAGCTCAGCAACAAGTCTTGATGACAAGCCTGGACAGACATTAACTTTTAATACAGAGGAACAGCAGGAGGGGTTGATAGCAAACGAGGAATGAAGAAACGGGAAAGCGGGGAACAGTCATGACCATAGATTTTAATGTTTGCAGTTATACACAAAGATTGATAAGTATAGAAAAGAACATAAGTTGTTTGAAAAGCATGCAAATAGGGAAAGTCCGGAACTATTATTGCCATATACTTCAGATTGTTAAAACACAAAGAAAATTTCAAACTTTCAAGGTTAAATTCAATTTTCTGCTTACTGAGAGTATGGTCCCAGAACTCTCACCCTGAAGCCGAGGCAACATCTCAGCAAATTTTCTCTGCACCCTGTCAAGTGCAATCACATCTTTCCTTACAATGTGGTGACCAGAATCGCACAGTTCAGCTGAGGCCTAATCAGTGTTTTATAGAGTTCTGGCATAATCTCCCCATTCGTGTACTCAATGACTAGTAACTCAATAGCCTAATAAAGGCAAGGCCCATATGCCTCAACAACTCATCTACTTGTCTCACTACCTTCAGGGATCCATGAAAATGAACACCACAGTACCTTTGATTTTTGGTAATTTCTGGGGTCTTACCATTCACAGTGTAATTGCTTGCTTTAGAACATAGAACATAGAACAGTACAGCACAGAACAGGCCCTTCAGCCCACAATGTTGTGCCGACCATTGATCCTCATGGATGCACCCTCAAATTTCTGTGACCATATACATGTCCAGCAGTCTCTTAAATGACCCCAATGACCTTGCTTCCACAACTGCTGCTGGCAACGCATTCCATGCTCTCACAACTCTCTGCGTAAAGAACCTGCCTCTGACATCCCCTCTATACTTTCCACCAACCAGCTTAAAACTATGACCCCTCGTGCTAGCCATTTCTGCCCTGGGAAATAGTCTCTGGCTATCGACTCTATCTATGCCTCTCATTATCTTGTATACCTCAATTAGGTCCCCTCTCCTCCTCCTTTTCTCCAATGAAAAGAGACCGAGCTCAGTCAACCTCTCTTCATAAGATAAGCCCTCCAGTCCAGGCAGCATCCTGGTAAACCTCCTCTGAACCCTCTCCAAAGCATCCACATCTTTCCTATAATAGGGCGCCCAGAACTGGACGCAGTATTCCAAGTGCGGTCTAACCAAAGTTTTATAGAGCTGCAACAAGATCTCACGACTCTTAAACTCAATCCCCCTGTTAATGAAAGCCAAAACACCATATGCTTTCTTAACAACCCTGTCCACTTGGGTGGCCATTTTAAGGGATCTATGTATCTGCACACCAAGATCCCTCTGTTCCTCCACGCTGCCAAGAATCCTATCCTTAATCCTGTACTCAGCTTTCAAATTCGACCTTCCAAAATGCATCACCTCGCATTTATCCAGGTTGAACTCCATCTGCCACCTCTCAGCCCATCTCTGCATCCTGTCAATGTCCCGCTGCAGCCTACAACAGCCCTCTACACTGTCAACGACACCTCCGACCTTTGTGTCGTCTGCAAACTTGCTGACCCATCCTTCAATTCCCTCGTCCAAGTCATTAATAAAAATTACAAACAGTAGAGGCCCAAGGACAGAGCCCTGTGGAACCCCACTCACCACTGACTTCCAGGCAGAATATTTTCCTTCTACTACCACACGCTGTCTTCTGTTGGCCAGCCAATTCTGTATCCAAGCAGCTAAGTTCCCCTGTATCCCATTCCTCCTGACCTTCTGAATGAGCCTTCCATGGGGAACCTTATCAAATGCCTTACTGAAGTCCATATACACCACATCCACAGCTCGACCCTCATCAACCTTACTAGTCACATCCTCAAAAAACTCGATAAGGTTTGTAAGGCATGACCTACCCCTCACAAAGCCATGTTGACTGTATTTGATCAAGCCATGCTCTTCCAGATGGTCATAAATCTTATCCCTCAGAATCCATTCTAACACCTTGCAGACGACAGACGTGAGACTTACCGGTCTATAATTGCCGGGGATTTCCCTATTTCCTTTCTTGAAGAGAGGAATTACATTTGCCTCTCTCCAGTCCTCAGGTACGACTCCAGTGGAGAGCGAGGATGCAAAGATCTTCGCAAGTGGCGAAGCAATTGCATTTCTCGCTTCCCAAAGCAGCCGAGGACAAATCTGATCCGGGCCTGGCGACTTGTCAATCTTAATGTTTGACAAAATTTTCAGTACATCAGCTTCCTCTATCTCTATCCATTCCAGCATGCACACCTGCTCTTCAAAGGTTTCATTCACTACACAGTTCGATTCTTTCGTAAAGACAGAAGCAAAAAACTCATTTAGGGCTTCCCCTACCTCCTCAGGCTCCACACACAAGTTCCCTATGCTATCCCTGATCGGCCCTACTCTTTCTTTGACCATTCTCTTATTCCTCACGTAAGTGTAAAATGCCTTTGTGTTTTCCCGGATTCCTTCTGCCAAGCCTTTCTCGTGCCCCCTCCTGGCTCTCCTCAGACCATTTTTGAGCTCCTTCCTTGCCTGCATGTAATCCTCTCTAGCTGAACTTGACCCTAGCTTCCTCCACCTTATGTAAGCTACCTTCTTCCTTTTCACTAGAAGCTCCACCGCTCTCGTCATCCAAGGTTCCTTTATCTTACCCCTTCTTGCCTGTCTCAGAGGGACATATTTACTCATCACTCCCAACAACTGTTCCTTAAACCATCTCCACATGTCTATAGTTCCCTTACCATGGAACAACTGCTCCCAGTCCATGCTTCCTAACTCGTGTCTAATCGCATCATAGTTTCCTCTTCCCCAATTAAATATCCTTTGTAGAAAGCAAACCAGGAAGTATAAAGGAGACAAACTAGATTTGAATCATACAGGAAGCAAAATGAAGACAAAACTGATAGGAAACCAAAATCTCCTATGTTAATTTTCTTCTGAGGTAATAAGTTTCCACAGTAAATTTTTTCAGGGCCAGGGATGTTGCCCAGCAACAATTATCACTTACTCCACTGTTAAAAATATAGATTTCTGAATACAAAAAGTACTGACTTTTATAGTTATTTTTAAATGCAGAATTAATGGGCAAACACCAATACTCTTTAGATTTTCATGACATATATCTTGTTGATTTCAAAGCATAATATTTTGCAGTTCTGCTCTCCTTATGAGGGGAAAGATATTCTCAAATGGAGGGAATGCAACCAAGGTTTAACAAATCGATTCCCGGGATGGCAAAACTGAGGTATGAAGAAGGACAGAATCAGGATGTGAGTTTGCTCGCTGAGCTGGAAGGTTAGTTTTCAGATGTTTCGTCACCATTCTAGATAACATCGTCAGTGAGCCTCCGATGAAGCGCTGGTGTTATGTCCCGCTTTCTATTTATCTGTTTAGGTTTCCTTGGGTTGGTGGTGTCATTTCCATGACATCACCAACACAGGAAATGACATCACCAACTCAAGGAAACCTAAACAGATAAATAGAAAGCGGGACATAACACCAGCGCTTCGTCGGAGGCTCACTGATGACGTTACCTAGAATGGTGACGAAACGTCTGAAAACTAACCTTCCAGCTCAGTGAGCAAATTCACAACCAGAACCTCAACCTGAGCTACAAATCTTCTCAAAACTCGCAAGGACAGAATCAATTAGAACTATATTCATGGGAGTTTAGAAAATGAGTTTTGGCCAGAAGAGTTGGAGGGTTAGGTGCCGGTTGGAGGAAGAATCTTACAGAAACCTAAATTTTAACAGGATCAGACAGGGTAATTGCAGGAAGGATTCTCTCAATGACTGTTGAGTCCAGATTGGAGGTCACAGTCTAAGGATACAGGGTAGGCAATTTAAGACTGAAATGAGCATAAATTTTTTTCACTCAGTGGTAGG
Organism: Stegostoma tigrinum; assembly: GCF_030684315.1. NCBI lineage: Eukaryota > Metazoa > Chordata > Chondrichthyes > Orectolobiformes > Stegostomatidae > Stegostoma > Stegostoma tigrinum. The sequence continues at coordinate 45,812,460 of NC_081361.1, read as the reverse complement.
GCTGGAATTTTCTGCCACAGAAAGAGGTCAAGGGTCAAAATATCACGTTTTCAAAAAAGGAATTAGATGCAGTTCTAAGGTCTAAAGGAATCAAAGGGTCTGGGGAGAAAGCATGAACTGGGTACTCAGTTGGATGATCAGCCACGATTATACTGAATTGTACAACAGGCTCAGAAGGACCAAATGAATTATCCTCCTGCCTTCTATGTTTTCCTAAAGTAGATACTATGCAACCAGACTAAGCAATTCCTTCACGCCTGCTGTGTTCATCCAGCCTCACATTTTATTATCTTGGATTCTCCAGCATCTGCAGTTCCCATTATCACTAAGCAAAACCTTCACGATTGCTATATAGTCATACACAATTTAAGACGTGACCTTAAAGGATTTCAAACTCATGAAATTGGAGTCATTTGAATGATGAATCCATCAATGGCGATGACAACATTTGGAGGAGCAGGGTATCTCTGACAGCCACCTCAGCAGCTTCGTTTCAATTACAAATATGCAGATGCCAGAAGTTGCCAGGTTTATTCTGTAAGATTGACAAGGGCTGAAAGCTTCATTACTAAAGTATTCCTTATTCATTCCTGGGGTGTGGGCGTCACTGTCTAAGAAACAAGGGCAGGCACGGTGGCCCAGTGGTTAGCACTGCTGCCTCACAGCACCAGGGACCCGAGTTCAATTCCAGCCTTGGGTGACTGTCTGTGTGGAGTTTGCACATTCTCCATGTCTGTGTGGGTTTCTTCCGGGTGCTCCTGTTTCCTCCCACAGTCCAAAGACGTGCAGGTTAGGTGGATTGGCCACGCTAAATTGCCCATAGCGTTCAGGGAGGTGTAGATTAGGTGGGTTATAGGGGGATGGATCTGGGTGGGATGCTCTGAGGTTCCGTGTGGACTTGTTAGGCCGAAGGGCCTGTTTCCACACTGTAGGGATTCTAAAAACATTTCTAGCCCACCCCTAATTGCACATAGAGCAGTTAAGAATCAACCACATTATTGTAGGTCTACAGTCACATGTAGACCGGACCAGGCAATCTCCTTCCTCAAAGGACGTTAGTGAGCCAGACGGGATTTTCTGACAATTACAATGGATTCATGGTCATCATCAACTCTTAATTCCAGGTTATTTTTTTCTAATAAATTTAAATTGAGCAATTATGTTTCCAGAACAATCTAATCATGGCATAAACAAACAGATAGGCACTACTTTTGAGTGAGAATAAAACACTTCTTTAAAAAGGCTCCAATAGAGTTTGGTAAAACTACGCATGTACTAGCCTCTACATATTATTGTCATCTGTTTCATTTCGATTACAGTTAGCTGCACTTAAAAACACCATCCAACACCATACTTGAACTACGACTTGCTTATATTTGCAAATAACATTCTGTGACATGATTCAGTATGTTATTCATTCCTGTTCTCTTCAACTACAATGTAAGATCTCACAATCTTTCCAACATCTCTCCTATTATCCAGCGACAAGACTCACTGCGTGATTATATCACTTATTCAGACAAACTCCAGTGGATTCCTTTGCTCCTGCACTACTGCCTCGAATTTCTCATTGCAGTAATTTTAGAGTCATAGAATCTCTACAGTGCAGAAGCAAGTCATTCAGTCTATCAAGTCCACACCTACCCTTCAAAGTGCATCCTACCTCCCTACCCTATCCCTGCAACCCTGCAGTTCCCATGGCTAATTCACCCAGCCTACACATCCTTGGCCATTATGGTGAATGACAAATATCTGAGGGTTGAAACAATCCACGGCCCTGGTGCAGAGAGGTAGTGCTAACCACTGTGCCACTAATCTTGACCAACCTCTTCCAAATGTTGCATCTCAAATGATTTCACCTACAGATAGCTGAGATTCCATCAGCTTGTCATTTTGACATCCAGATCTCCTTTACTCACAGCACCAGTTCCTCAGTGGACTTCACATGCAAACTCAGTTACGGGGCGGTCACTCCTAATTGTGCATCTTCCCAACATTAAGCAGATCCCATGCTTTCTATTGCAGGCCGGATATCCTCGAAAATTGCATTTTTATACACTACCTTGACTCAGGTCTATGGGCATTAGCTCAAATCAGGTATTCAGATTGGTTTATTGAACCTAATCCGTTGTGCTCGTTGCTCGTTCCTCAGCAAGCGACTGCTTCTAGATGCATGCCAAAATAGATGTGATCCACTGTCTCCTTGGGCAGAATGAACTCTATTCACACTTCTTGGCACTGCGCAGCCAGTTTGGTTAGACAAGGCATCTGTTTTTGTCAGCCATCTTTCTCATGGCATAATTGAATCTGTGTACTGGTTAAACTGTTTTAGGTAAAACATTTTTACTTGAGGTTTTCTCCTTCAGCCCAGTTCCGCCTCTATCATCTAGAACAAGTTCTGAATGCTGGCCCACCTCAACTGGTTAAGTTTTGTACAAGACAGAATAACAGAGTTAATGTCGAGTCCAATAAGACTCTTCATTGGGTTCTAAAGAATATCATGCTGGGCTCAAAAACAACAGCTGTTTCTCACCACAGATGCTGAGTTTCTCCGACATTTTCTGTCTCTTCTTCAGATTTCCAGCATCTGCAGTATTTTGCTTTTCTTTAGTAGATGAGCCAACTTTTGACTTCCAACTTAACACCCCAGTAAGACACAAGAGGAATATTTAAATACTGGCAACCATGGATGAAGCTGATTGCTGGAGCTAAAGGCTTAAGCCACACAGGGAAATGCAGGAATGACTGCAGAAAATTCTTTTGTAATTGCTACACAGGGGAAGAGAAAGGGGGATATAATGCCTCAGTGTGAAAGAAGATCTTAAAGGTACTCCAAGGATGTATGTTTTGTGTACTATTAAGTTGAGCTGCAACTCAAAACCTATCAATACTAAGCTGATACACAGTTTTCATATTATAACATTATGACAATCACTGTATCTTGAAACTACAGACATTAAGCTCCATTCAAATCAGGTTTATAGAAATGGTATAGAATTGAGATAAACAAAGTCAATCTTACCAGTCATGTCAGCCTTTAGGGCCTCTGCTTGCCTATAAAGAGGAAGCATAAGAACAATATAAATACAAAAGTAATCAATTTTAACTGAACACATTAAATTTTGTGTACATCAACTGGAAAGGTTTCATTACAATAATTATTTAACATTAAGTCTTTTTACATTTGCACCCAGGAAATACCTATGTGGTTTACTGGATAATCTAACAAACATTAATTGGAATGGTGCAGTTTACATTCAATCAGCAAGGTAGCTTTAATGGAAAATGCAACAAGTTGTAAAGATCCATTCACAAAGAGAAAACTGGTGATTAACTCAAAACACAAACGCCAAATCAGATGTCCACTCCAGAAGCTAGATTCACGGGCCACAAAAGCATTGGGTACAGCATTTGTATGTTAAATCAGCTATTCTATTCTGCAAAATTATGGAACAGCAAAAATAATAGTGAGGAATAAGCTGGTTGAGTTATCCCAAGGAGCAGGTGGTTTTGTACTTGTTTACAGCATTTAAATTTGGGTCCTCACATAGCACAGAAATTACTACACCAGCAGACTTTAATTATATTCATAAAAGAAACCCAAATGGCATCTACAACTACCATCACCACTGTCTACTGGTATACGAACCAACCTCTTTAAGCATGCATTTAAGGGTTGCTCTAGTTTCATTGCTTGGAACACATTGTTTCTGTAGGTTTTTGATGCTTTTCTACTGGCCAAATTTTCAGATTTTTTTAAAATCATGATATAAGTTATAGTCCACACCAACTTTCAAATTCAATGAGAAATTATTGCAATGATTAAAAATATCTACGATGATATCACTGAAATCTGGTTGAAGATGATTTTGAGTCAAATAGAAATTTGATAAAGGGAAGCATCTAAAACATTTGATCCTTTGAATATGAATCAAAGGATATAATACAATATTTTCTCCATTCAAGATTTCCATAGCTTACAAAACTGAAATTGTGGATGTTTTACAATATCCAACGAATAATTTTCACAATGAATGTAAAAATGCTCCATCAATGAAGAAGCCCAAATGACATCTACAACTACCATCACATTTTCCGTGTCCAAAGAATGCCTCTTCTGCATATTAGAACCCATTATTGATATGGGCCATTTGCAAATTTCTTCAGATCTTCGTTCTGGACTTCAGTGTCAGCATGCTTTCACTTTGGGTCACACTCTTGCTTCTTGAATTAAGGGTTCCCACACAATAAATCACCAAATAATATCAGACAAGACGTTGTTATCATAAGAAAGGGATGCTTTAACAGAGGTATTGTAATTAACATTTCATTGGAAAGATATCTTGGATCACAAAATTCAAACCTAATAAACAAACAATGGCAATATTCCAGTTTCTGCTCAAATTATAAAAGTGCCTTGCTCTCTTTAACCTAGCAATGAAAAAAAAACTATGGACTAAAACCAAATTAAGGACATTGCAGCAATTTTGCAACAGTTTGCATGCGACAAACCATGAAGTGTAAGAATGGCCCCAAATGCAAATGCACAGCAAGAAAACAACACTTAGTTATCCCTACATTCTAAACTGATTGAAACATTAGGCTCCATTCACACTGCTCGTATTATAATCGCCTCAATTTGACTGGGTTGTGAGCAAGGTTGCACTGCCTGGTTCAACTTCAGATAGTTATCCAAGCAGAGGATGATGTGATTAGCTGAACAGTGGAGAGAATAATGGGAACAAAGGATGGTTCTGTTTTTCAAATATTTAGTTGGAGGAAATTTCTACTCACTCAATGCTGCATATTAGATGAGTAGCGAAACAAGTTAGAGACACTGGAAAGGTCAAAAGAAATCAAGTAGAAGAACTGAACGTGTACAAGTGGAAATGACAGTAATATCATCCAAAAACAATAAGAGGCAACCTGGAGATGAGAAATGGAGATTTAAGAGGATAGCTTCGTAGAGGCCACAAACATGAATTTTGCAGGAGTGGAAACAGAAATCAATGCGAGTGAACCACATTCCGCAGTCCCATTGAGCAGGCCAACAACGGAGAGGCACTGAAAGAGGATGGTGAGATCAACCATGTCAAAGCCTGCAGACAGATCAAATAGAACAGAAAGGGATAGTTTACATTTGTCACAGTTAAGTAGAGCTGCTTTAGCACTGTTACAGAACAGAAACCTAACTAAAGGGATTTAAGTATGGCCTTGCAGTAAACCTGGTCATGTATTTGGCAATATTTTGTGAAGAAACTAGACTGACCTGTTAAGTCTAACATCAGAAGCAGCAGATAATAGACAGCTGCAAGTTCTGAACCAAGAAACCAAAATCAAATCTCTCTGGTGAACATATCCAATCTTAAATGGTAGACAATAAATCAGGCAAATAATTTGTGGACAGGCTGCATAAATACCTTTCCCTCCAATCGTGGAGAAGTCCAGTAGGACTTAGAGATAATGCTGCATGTTTGCCAGTTATCCAGTGAATATTAATCTAGAGTTCTACTACTCATTTTCCAACTCCAGGGGTTCCATTTTTAAAATGAATCTCAGGTTCTGCATTCCTTACCCAGACTAAATTTGCAAAATGTTTATCTTCCCTCCCAGTCTACAAGAACTAAATCCATGTTGTCTGGGTACAAGTTCACCAAAATTAAATCAGCAATCCCTCACACCACTCAGTCCAAATTGCGTAGTGCCTTTTGTGAACAAGGTTAGTGTGTTCATTAAGGGCAGTTTTGTTTTATTATCAATTTGAGTATTTGAATACTGCAAATGCAAGACATCTTTCTTCAAGATATGTAAACAAATATGTAATTTCAGAATTAACATCTATATTGACACCTAAAAATTAAAAATTGATTTAACAAAAAAGGTGGAGAAATGCCACTACAGCCAAATTACTTACAACAGCTCCATAATTAATGCTACCTTTAAGGCAATTGAAACTTCTGACAATGTTTTCACGTTTTAAGGTAGATATAACATTTGAATGGACAAGATAGTTTGTTATTGCTGTAACAAACAGTACAAAGGAGTAGTCACAGAACACTAACACACTGCATTTGATCCAAGTTTATAAACAACTATAATCAGGATGAATCTCCTGCCTACAAGTACTCCATTTTGACGTGCAATTTTAACTCAAAGTTAAAAATCAATTGCCAATTTTGTAATTAATCTTTCACACCCAGAAAAGACGCCAATTAGCCAACAGCTGTAAATGGATTCAATTTAAATTGAAGCACCATCACAACAGTGAGCAGTGATGGCATTTATGCTGTGTTTCAATTTTAGTATGAAATGCTAACATTGTCAATAGCCAATACAGCACATCTGAAGTGAGTCACTACTAAGTTAAAAAATTCAGGAGACATATGATCAGTCAAGCCTGCTCTGCCATTTAATACGATTTTGATACTGGGCTTAATCCCTGCTTTCCCATTTGCACATCATAACCCTGGATTCCCTGAGATATCAAACTGTGATTTAAATAAATCTATTTAAAACCTAGATTGATAATGAAGAAGCATCCAGAGTCTTCTCACCTAGAAAATTCTTAAGATTCACAATGCTTTGACTGAAGAAATATCTCATCTCAATCCTAAACAAATCAATCCCTTATCCGAAAGCAATACCTTCTTGTTCTACATACACCATTCAAGGGAAACAAACTCTCAGCATTTACTGACAAGTCACTTCATAATGTATCCAGCCCCTCTCCACCATAAGGCACAAGGAGGAGTGCAATGGAGTGCTCTGTATTGTCAGCAATGTAGTCTGACAACACTAAGCATCAACAAAGCAGCCCATTTGATTGGTACCAGCGTTGCAGCCACTCCGAGGCACTTCACAGGCCAATCGATGTATCTATGCAATGACTTCTGGTTTTCCACAAAATTGGAGGAAACATTTTTGGCATCCCATCCATCACCTTCAGCGTTCACTCTCTTCATCACCAAAATAAAGTAGTACCACCCACAAGATGCACTGCAGCAGCTCATCTGGGCTCCTTTAACAGAACCTTCCGCAACAGAGGACAACAGTTGCATAGAATATCATGACCTGTAAGCTCTCCCCCAAGTCAACATAAATTTGACTTTGAACTAGATTGCAATCTTTCACTGTCGATGAGTAAAAAACCTGAATCTCCTTTCCAAACAGCACTGTGGGTTACCAATATCCCAAGGACGGCAGACGTTCAAGAGGATAACTCAACGGAGGCTTCTCGAAGGCAATTCAAGGGGAGGGGCATAAAGTGTTGGTCACAACGCTTGAACATTAAAAATGCTTTATTAACTAATCTTTCAACCTACCCTGTCACCTTCAATATTTACACATTGATGGAATTCCTGGTTTCAAAGTTCGTATTTTCAGATAGACCCTAATTGAAATGGCAAGCCGTAAAGGGAAATCATAAAAGGGCACAGGACCAGACCTCAGATCACGATTTCAATGGTGGACTAATACAGGTTGAATGTAACATAGGCCAAAAGCTCAGAAAGGGTTAATGGACAACTTCAGTTGCTTCTAACTTAAACATCATATTGATGGATCAATGCTATCCAGATTGTTAGTTGAATCGGAGAGGTTCTGCAGACTTGTGCCATTTTTGGTGAAGACTATGCCTGGAAACCATAGATTGGTTGGGTGCTACTGTCAGCTGGGCCACAGGGCAAAGCCTAGAACACGTGCTAAAATTCTTCATGAAGAAAGGTTTTGCGATGGACAAAGATAACATGTATAGCAAGTGGACCAGGTCTGCTGGAATCGTCTGTCATTAAAATGTATGATTTGTAGTTATAATCAACACAATTCATCAGTTAATTCAGGACTAATTTATGTTGACTGAGTTTTACTTTCTCAGTGGTTACCCAAGAACATATTTAGTCTTTTCCTGGTTTTAACTGTGATTATTAAACAGGTTTGAAATGATAGAATCTTGTGGTTTCATTCTTTCAGTAAATACTGGAATTTTGGATTTCCCTTTAAAAAAGTCAGTCTTAAACGAAGGTCATAACAGAACACAAACCCCTCTGCCCCTGCACCCTGTTCAGATTTGTACCTTTAATTTTATATTGGGTTTCCACCTTCCAAAATGAATTTTGCTTCATACTTGTCTGCATTTAATTTCATCTACCATTTGTCCCACTATTCCACCAATCCACCTGTGCCCTTTTGAAGTTCTGCACTACTCACCTCACGGTTTGCAATATTTGCAAGCTTCAAATTTTGAAGCTAAGTCCTATGCACCAAGATTTAAATCATGAATATATTAGGAAGAGTAGGAAATAAGAGGATTGCTGGGCAATTACATCATAAAATGTTCCTCCAACCTGGAACCCAATAACCATTAGCTTCTGTTGCCCGTCACTCAGACAACGTTGTACTAATGCTGCCACTATTCCTTTTACTCCATAAGCTCTCACTTTGCTCAGCTGTTATGCAGCAATATATCAAACTTTTGGTAGTCCATGTACGAAACATCAACATGTACATCACATGTACACAACAATTTCCAATACCAACTGTTTTCACTTCTTCGAAAAGTTCCAAATTAGCTATGAGTTTCCTTTCACAAATCTGTGTTGGCATTCCTCAATTAAACCATCTTTAGTGAAATGACTTAATTTAGTTCTAAATCATTCTGTTTAGATGCTTTTCAACCATTGTTTTGATTGTAGTTGCAGGTTTATTTTTACATCGTTTTTTAAAACAAGGGTCACAGAGTCAGAGTCATACAGTATGGAAACAGACCCTTTGTTGCAACTAGCCCTTGCTGAACATGTTCCCAAACTAAACTAGTCCCACTTAACTGCATTCAGCCCATATCCCTCCAAATCTTTCCTATTCACGTGCTCATCCGAATGTTATTAAAATGTCGTAAATGTACCTGAATCCACCACTTCACTTGGCAGTTTATTTCACACACAAACCACACTATACAAAAAAAGTTGTCCCTCTTGTCCTTTCTAAAAAAAAGAAAAAAAAAACTTTTAATACCTTAAAAATATGGCCCCTAGTTTTGAACTCCTTCACCTTAAGGAAAAAGACCATTGCTATTCCCTTCATGATTTTATGAACATCTGTAAGGTTACACCTCAACCTCCTATGCACCAATGGAAATAGCTTATCCAGCCTATTTTTACAACTCAAACCCTCCACTCCCAGCAACATCGTAATAAATCTTTTCTGAACTCTCTCCAATTTAACAATATCCTTCCCATAACAGGACAAGAACTGTACACAATACTCCAGAAGAAACGTCACTAATGCCCTGACCTCTAGTCCTCTGGCACTAGCCCCAAGATAAAGGAAGTTTAGACAATTACGGGCAGTGCTCCTGCAATTTCCACATTCACTTGCTTCAATAATCTTGTGTCCTATCCAGTCCTTGAGCTTTATCAATTTTAACCCCAGCAGCCTATTCAACATTGCCTCCTTATCAACTTTACACCATTCAAGTGACTGAATTATTTCTGCCCTCACTGTGCAATTTACTCATTTAATGCCTCAGCAATCGCCCTACCTCTACTAAAGTCATAATCTGAACACCAGGTGATAACATCTTATTAGTATTTTTGTCAATCCAATTTTGCCAAACATTGATGGCACCTTGTAAATGGGGCAAGTTCTCTTCCCAGTAATCTTGTAACTGTCACTGTATAATATATAAGTCTTTTGCCTAAAGGACACAAGTCACAGAAATTTCAGTTGAGCGTGAAATGCACAAATTTTATCATTGTGAGATGAAACAGACTAAAACCACCTTAGCACTCAAAGCCGACGTGCAGCACAAGGAACTTTCCTTATCAAGCTGAATAGTTTTTAGTTTTACTCGAAAGGCATCTGAAAGGGAATACTCTACCTTGTCAGGAGAGCTAATGAGAAGGTTAACTCCACTGTAAAAAGTTGCTCTAGTTTAGAAAACAGGCTCTCTCCCGGTTGAGATTACCAGTTAGTTTCCCACATGGCCCCACTAGCTTTTAGCATAATCAGGCTACTCAACACCACTACTGCATTTCCAAACAAAGCTATCAACCAAATTCATGTAAGCATCCAATCCCTTTAAAATATTGATGTAATTCTGATGTCCTTTTTCATATCTGCTGTTCAATTGAACTAAAGTTCAATTCAGGTGCCATGTCTCAAGATATACTATAACGTGTAGCACAATCTAAACTAAATACTTTAACGCAGAGGTAATAGGTTCAATCAACGCATTAAATTTAGCAGTTAGCTGGATCTCTCAATGATAAATCTTTTGCTATGCCTTAAGTGTGTATTTGCTCTTAAAAAGAAACTAAGCAACATTTAGTCACTCAAGCCTTTTCTGCTATTCAATAAGATCATGGCTGATCTGCAAACCTAATTCCATATGTTTGCTATTCCAGATTGCTTCACAGCTTTGGTTTAAAAAAAATCTATAAATCTCAGGAGAAAAAAATAATTAATTCAGCATCAATTGCTGCCTACAGGACAGCATTCCATACTTCTAATATTGTACTAGTGAAGTAGGGTTTCTTCATTTCATACCTAAAAGGACTGGCACTAATTAGGTTCCTCAGTTGTAGAAATAGTTTACAGTTTATACTTACCCTATCTTTTTCTTATAACCTCTTCAAAAGTTCAACCACCCCTTAACTATATAAATTCTAAGAGCGTACCCCTGTTTTGTACAAATCTGCCTCAAGACGTAAACTCAAAGTCCTATTAGCCTTCTGGTAAATTTAAGTTACACTTTTCAGGTGAACATATCCACCCTTTTATGTTGCCTAGAACAGTTCACACTGCTCTAGGTCTGATACAACCACAACTTTGCTTAGCTGTGGTATGACTTTTGCCTCTAACTCTAATCCTTTACATTTTAAAGCCAGCACTCCAAAAGCCTTATTAATGTTCTCAATAGTTTGTGGCATTTTAATGATCTATGTACCTGGGCTCATTGATGTTCCCCGAATCTGCACTGGTTGAAGCGGTCATGCCTCAGAATAGATCACTGCAGCACAACATGAGTCATATTTTACCAAGTAAATTACCTACGCATTATTCTAGTGCAGTCTCCTGCTACTCAGCCAATGTCCTAAACAAGATAATAATTTGCCTTCAGCACTTATGAACCTCAACAATCTCTTACAAGGGGAGTTACCTAATGTTAACAGGTTTCCAGAACACTGGACAAGTCAGAAAACAAAACTGACTTTTATAGTTTCATATCACAGACCTGAAGTCAAACAGCCTGAGATCTTTAAAAACTCAGCTAAGAACAAAACTTTCAGTCTCAGGCACTGCACTATAACCATATAGAACCCTCTTGGGTACTGCTGTTTAGATAAAAATGCAGGGAAAGAATTTAAAAAGACTTAATTGTCTCTTTTTGATTGGGGATGTATAATCTCTATTATTCTAGTACGTCACAGCAGAATAAGCAGGCAGCATTTGACGACAGAAGAATGAGAGGTCATACAGGCACAGAGATACACAGCACGGAAACAGCCTTCAGTCCAATCCAGCCACGCCAACCAGATAGCCTATATAAATTTAGTCTCAACTTCCAGCATTTTGTCCATATCCCTCTAAACACTTCCTAAGCATATATGCATCCAGATGCCTTTTAAATATTGAAATTGTACTTGACTACACTATCTCTTCTGGCAGCCAATTCTATACACGTACTACCCTCTGGATAAAAACACTGTCCCTTTTATAGCTTTCCCTGCTCACCTTTAACCTATGCACTCTAGTTTTGGACTCCCCTATCCAGGGGAAAAGACCTTGCCCGTTTACCCCATCCATGTTCCTCACAATTTTATAAATCTCTATAAAGGTCACCCCTCAGCCTCTGATGATCCAGGAGAACCAGCCCCAGCCTATTCAGCCACTCCCTATAGCTCAAATTCTCCAGCCCTAGCAACATCCTCAGTATTTTCTGAATGCTATCAAGTTTCATGACATCCTATCTTTAGGAGGGAGGCCAGAAATACATGCAGTGCGCCAAAAGTGGACAAACCATGGCCTGTACAGCCACATGACCATCCAATTCCTATGCTCAATGCATTGACCAATAAAGGCAAACGTCCCAAACGTCTTCTTCAATATCATGTCTACCTGTAACTTCACCTGCAAGGAACAAGAACCTGCACTCTAAAGATCTTTGTTCAGCAACATTCTCCAGAACCTTACCATTAATTGTCTAAGTCCTGCCCTGATTTGCTCTTCCAAAAATGTAGCACTTTGCATTTATCTAAATTAACCTCCATCTGCCACTCCTCAACCCATTAGCCCATCTAGATCGAGATCACGTACTTTAAGATAACCTTCTTGCTGTCCAACACACTTTCAATTTTGGTGTCATCGGCAAATTTACTAACCATATCTCCTACGTTCACACCCAAACCATTTATATAAATGACAAGCAATGGACCAGCACCGATCCTTGTGGTGCACCACTGGTCACAGTGCTCCAGTTTGAAAGCAACCCTCCACCACCATCCTGTCTTCCACCTTCGAGCCAGTTCTATTTCCAAATAGGTAGTTCTCCCTGTATTGTGTGATCGAGCACTGCTAACCACTACACCATGAGGAACATTATCAAATGCCTTACTCAAGCCTATACAGATCATATCCCCCACTCTGCCTGATCAATCCTCTTTGTTACTTCAAAAAATAAAGTTAGCAAGACATGACTTCCCACACACAGCCATGTTGGCTCTCCCTGATCAGACCTTGCCGTTCCAAATACATGAAAATCTTGTCTCTCAGGATTCCCTCCAACAACCTGCCCACCACCAATATCAGGCTCACGAGAATGTAGTTCCCTGGCTTTTCCTTACCACTTTTCTTAAATAGTGGCACCACATTAGCCAAACTCCATTCTTCTGGCACTTCACCTCCAACTATCAATGATACAAATATCTCAGCAAGGGGCCAGACAAACACTTCCCTTGCGTCCCACAGAGGGCTAGGGTACACCTGATCAGGTCCTTGGTGATTTATTCATTTTTAAGTATTTTAAGGCCTCCTCCTCTGTAATACGGACATTTTTCAAGATGTCACTTTTTATTTTCCCACACTACGTTCCATGTTCTTCTCCATAGCAAACACTGATGCAAAACACTTGTATAGTGTCTCCCCAATCTCCTGTAGTTCCACTTAAAGATCAGTAGGCTGTCTATTCTCTCCCTAGTTAACTTTTTATCCTTCATGTATTGGTAGAGTCCCTTTGGATTCCCCTTAACCCTACATGCCAAAGCTGTAAAGTCCCATTTTTGCCCTCCTGCTTTCCATCTTAAATATACTCCTGCTGCCTTTGTACTCTTTTGGGGATTCACTTAGTCTCTGCTGTCTACACCAGACATATGCTTCCTCGTTTTTCTTGACCAAAACCTCAACTTCTCTCATCATCCAGCATTCCCTGCACCTACCAGCGCTGCCCTTCACCCTAACAGGAAGGTATTGTCTCTGAACACACACTCATTTTTGAAGGCTTTCCATTTTCTAGCCATCTCTTTACCTGCAAACACCCACACTCAATCAACTTTTGAAAGTTTTTTTAAAATATTAGATTAGATTCCCTACATAGTGTGGAAACAGGGCCTTTGGCCCAATAAGTCCACACTACCCCTTGAAGCATCTCACCCAGACCCATTCCCCTATAATCCACACACCCCTGAACACTATGGGCAATTCAGCACAGCCAATCCACATAGCCTGCACATCTTTGGACTGTGGGAGGAAACGGGAGCACCCGGCGGAACGCCATGCAGACACAGGAAGAATGTGCAAACTCCACACAGACAGTTGCCTGAGGCTGGAATTGAACAAGGGTCTCTGACGCTGTGAGGCTGTAGTGCTAACCACTGAGCCACCATGCTGTTCTTGCCTAATACCATCAGAATAAGCCTTCCTCCAATTTAGAACCTTTAGATCAGACCTATCCTTTTTCACCACTGTATTAAAACTAGTAGAAATATGGTCACTGGACCCAAAGTGCTCCCCCACTGACATCAATACAATTTCGTCTACAGCAGATTTAGAAGAGACCACAAGAAACCACTTCACAAGAAGGTTATAAAGCTGTAAAATTCACATCATTTTACTTAAAAGACTACAAAGGCAACCATGTTACCACAGATTTTCCACCGTATCAATACAACAGGCGCAGCATTGGTGGTGGGGCACTGTGGTACACACGGTCAGGGTGGAGGCCCTACAGGGATCCTCAACATTTACAACAGACCCTATGAAGTCTTATAGCATTCGGTCAAACAAGAGTAAGGAAAACCGTGTTCACTGCCATGAATTAATACCCATTAACTAATGAATCAGTACTCCATGCTGAACTGCATTTGGAAGTCATACAGAGAATGGCAAGTAGCCAACATACTCTTCAACCACCAAGACTGACATCGAGGAACTTTAGCAAAACTATGGGGAAAATTCTCTGCTGGTTACAGTCATACTTAAAGGAAACAAACAGGAAATGCTGTACAAACACTAAGTCAGGCAGCATGTATGGAGAGCAAAACAACAGCAATTTTGAGTTCAATATGATTCTTCTTCATAACCTTCCGCCCATCAAAAGGTCAAAAGATGGGACGGTCTCACAATGTTTAGTTCCATTCAGCACCGGGTGCCTCAGTGCCAGGGCACAGCTTCGACTTCAGCCTCGGGCGAATGTCTGTGAGAGTTTCCTATGTGTGCTCCAATTTTCTCCCACAGACCAAAGATATGCAAGTTACTGGACTGGCCATGCTAAATTGCCCCAGAGTGCTTGGGGATGGAGTAGCCTTGGTAAATATGGGTATACGGATAGTGTCTGAGCTAGGTCTGGATGGGATGTTCTTTGGAGGTATGGTGCAGATTCAATGGAGCAAACGGCCTCTTCAGCAATGTAGGAATTCTATAATTTATGACTAAGTAGATACTGAAGCATTCCATGCCCAAGTACAGCAAGATCTGCCTAATATCCAGGTTTGGGCTGACAAGTGGCAAGTAACATTCATATCACAAGTACCAGGCAAGACAGAAACTAACAAATGACATTCCATGACATGATCACCACTAAACCCACCACTATCACTGCCCTGGGGGTTACTATTTATCAGATGTTGTGGTTATAAGAGCAGGTCAGAGGCTAGGTGCCCTGTAACAAGCAACTCACTCCTGGCTCCCAACTCCTGAAAGTCTGTCCAGATCTACATTTCACAAATCAGACATTTGATGAAATGCTCCCCACTTGCTTGGATAAGCACAGTTCCAACACTTGAAGCTATACACAATCAAGTTTAAAAAAAAATTTCCTGAATTGATGCCACATCCTAAAACATTCACTCCCTCCACAATTATTACACATTAACAGCAGTATGCATCATCCGTAAGACACGCTGCATAAATTCAAGGTTCCTTAACAGCACCTCCCATACCCATGATCACTACCATCCAGAAGGACAAGGGAACAGAAAAATGAGAACACCAACACCTGCAAGCACCCGCACCTGAATGAACAAAAGTTAAGATGGATGAGGGAGGTAGATATAAGGCGGATAAATACATATGTACCTTTTTGCTCAAGCAGAAAGTAAACATGGACAAAGACTAGTTTGACTATATCACCTGCTCCTGTTTAGTAAGTTATGCAAGAGCACACCCAATGAAGTTTAACTCACCTAATTCTCTCCAGCTTTCCTGTTAAATCAAGTCTAATTTTAAACAGCATATTAACTAGAGTTTTCATTTACTGAGCTCTAGCACTAATGATCATGTCCAATACTAAAAAGGTATCCAAAGCAAGATTTTTCTCCTTACTTCCTTAAGGCATTGATACTACAGAGAGACATGAAATAACATGTTACTGACCTAGCCCCTTGCCCCAAAGAATATTACCAATTTAAACTACGAGAATACTCATCCACATCCTTGGAGAAAGTATCCAGGGTAATCACAGTACGCTACAGAAATAAAATTTCAATAGGGTTAAAAAAGAACAAGCAGAACGTCTAGAGGTGCACAGAGAGAATGAAAAAGATGAGAACTCCATTCTCTCCAACACTGACACGTTACCCCCTTGTGACATTATCCAAATACCAAATAAAACCTCGAAGAGTAAAATGTTGTTGGAATACCCTATCTCTCCACTACTTTTTCCAACCCTTCGGCTACTACCCCTGCGCTGTCAAACTGCTGTCCATCATCCAGTCTTGAATGAGCCACAAAGCCTGCAGTCATATAGGGAAATCAAGTCAGTGTCTTTGGATCTGCTGCAACTTCCAACTGTCATCATTGACTCAATCCCCCTCTCATTAAAACTCTTGTCCAGAAGGCCCTCTTGCGGAACAATGATAGTGACCTATTCCTGGGCCAGGAGGCCTGGGTTCAAATTCCACCTGCTACAGAAGTGTGTAATAATATCTCTAAACAGGTTGATTAGGAAAATAAATTAAATTTAAAGAATACAAAATTCAACTAATTTTCTTAGTGGAGCTAATTTGGAAATAAAGTAATTTGAGTCCCATCCCTCATGGAAAAAAGACTTCACAAAAAACAATGGAATAATAATTGGCTATAAATAAGAATAAAAATAAACTTAAGGTACTCAGGAGTTTTGGTGGTTTCTGTGGGGACAAAAGCAGTTAACGTTTCAACTTGACCAGCTCTTTCAAAACGTTCAGACTCAAAGCATTGACTTTTGTTTTGCTCTGCACAGATGATGCCACACCTGCAGAGTTTCTACAGCAACTTGTATTAATTTCTGATTAATGGCATCTGCAGTATTTTGCTTTGGAATAACGTCCACTTAAAAAAAACTGTCCACTTTCTTACCTCCCTCTTGTTGTCAAAAGTCATTAAAACACTTTTCATGATTAATGTCAACAGCCACCCACAATGCTCTCCTGAGTGTACTCCAGTTAAGCTAAAACTCTGCTGCCAGCATCCTATCCCAAAACCAATGCTCACCCATCATTTCTCTCTTGGCAGTTGTCCATCCGATACTGCCAAATTAAAAATTATCTTTATTTAAATATGATCACTGGCTTGTCCCTAACAATATCTGTAAATTCCTCCACACAACCTTATCCCAAACTCATTAGTTCTCTCAATCTGACATTGTGCATCTCCTCTCCCTTTACCGTTTTTACAGACTAAAGGCAAACCAGGAGTTGATGGACTGCATCCAAGTTTTAAGAAAATGGCTGCAGAGGTAATGGAGGAATTGGTCTAAATATTCTAGAACAAGATTCCACAGGACAGTTGCTAAGGTGATGTCCCTGCTCTAGACAGGCAGGAAGGAGACTAAAGGCAGGGAAAAATATAGGCCAATTAAACCTGTGTCAATGGGAAAATGCTAGAGTGCATTATTAAGGAAGAAATAGCAACAATTTAGAAAAACAAAAATAACGCAACCAATCAACATGGTTTTATGAAAGCGGGATATGTTTGGGAAATTTTCTAGAGTTCGGAAGGCATAACAAGCAGAGTTGAAGGGGAACCAGTAGACGTAATGTACTTGCCTTGCCGAAAGGCATTTGATAAGGTGCTGCATAAAAAGGTTATTGTACAAGTTAGAGCTCACTGCATTAAGAGTAGTAATGTCTTACCACTAACGGTTAACCAAGGAGACAGGGAGTCAGGATAAGATCAGTCTTTTTCAGATTGGAAGGATTTAACTAGTGGAGGTCACAAGGATCAGTTCTAGGACCTCAATTATTACAATCATTATGGTAAATAATGATACTTGACCTAATTTACTAATCTGCTGACTGGAGATGCATCTGTCCATGAACACCACATAGTCCTTGTGGAGATGAAGCCCTACTTTCACATCAAGAATACTCTCCATTGTGTTGTGTGACATCACCACCATGCAAATGGAACAGGTTCAAAAAGATCTAGCAACTCAAGACTGGAGATCTGAGGTGCCGTGGGCCATGGACAGCAGAAATCTATTCCAACACAATCTGTAACCTCATGGCCTGGCATATCCCCCATTCAACCATTATCATCAAATTAGAGGTTCAAACCCTGGTTCAATGGAGAGTGTAGGAACGGATGACTGCAGCTGCAGAAGACATATCTGAAAAATTGAGCTTCACCAGGTTTGGACCACCCCATTACAAAAAAAAACTACTTGCACGCCAAACAGCATAAGCAACAAGTAATATCACGAGCTAAGTGATCCTGTAACCCACAGAGCAGATCTAAGATCTGAAATCCTGCCACATCCAATTGTAAATATAGTGATGGGCAATTAAACAATTCACTAGACAAGGAGGCTCCATTAATATCCACATCCTCAATGCTGGAAAAGCCCAGCACATCAGTGAAATAAGACTGAAGTATTTGCAACAATCTTAAACCAGAAGTGTTGAGTAGATTATCCGTCTCAGTCTGCAGCATCATAGATGCCAGTCCTCTGCCAATTCAATTCACTCCACATATCAAGAAATGGACAGAGGCACTGGATATGCAAAGGCTACAGGCCCTGACAATAGTACTGAATACTTATGCTCCAGGACTTGCCATTTCCCACTAGACAAGCTGTTCCAGTACAGTTACAACACTGGCATGTACCTGACAATGTGCAAAATTGGCCAGGTATATCCAGTACACAAAAAAAGCAGGTTAAATCCAACCTGGCCAATCCCACCAGTCTACTCTTGATCAAAGTGATGGAAGGTATCATCAACATGGCTAACAAGCAGCATCTGCTCAGCAATAACTTTGTAATTTAGGCACAATTTGGGTTCTGCCAGGGCCACTCGGATCCTGACCTCATTACAGCCTTGGTTCAAATATGGACAAAAGAACTGTATTCCAGAGGTGGGGTGAGATTGACTGCCTTTAAAATCATGACCGCATTTGACAGGGTGTGGTAACTAGGTGCCGTAGAAAAAACTGGAATCAATGGGAATCTGGGGCAAGCCCTCTGGTGGAGGGCACTGAGTAAAATTAATCCAAATTTGTTAATAATACAAAAAAACTAGATGAGACTGATGGGAACATAAGGAATTTGCAACAGTACATACATGGCTTGAGTGAATGGGCACGAATATGGCAGATGGAATTTAACACTGACAAGTGTGAGGTCATGCACTTTGGTAAGGAGAATATGAAGATTATTTAAAAGGAGAGGGGCTCTCCAAAAAACAAGTGTAAGGCAGAGTGGTTAGGGTGTTCTTAAGCATGAAACACAAAAATCATGCAATAACTGAGAAGGCAAATAGAATTTTGGCATTTATTGCTTGAAGGTTGGAATTTAAAAACAGGGAAATCTCAGTACAGTTGCACCAGATGTTACTGGCGGCACACTTGGAATATTGTATACAGTTCTGGGCTACATATTCAAAAAAAGGATTTACTGGCACAACAGGCAGGTTTCGAAGAAAAATTCATTAGGCTGATTCCTGAGATGAAGCAGTTGACTTATCGAGAATAGCAACATAGATTAGACCTTTATTCACCAGACTTAAGAATGACAGATGAACTGAAACAGGAGGGAAATCTCTCTTCCCGGAGGGTAATGAAGTTCAGAAGTTCTCTACCCAAAGTTGTGGATGCTAGATTATTGACTAATTCAAAAAAGAGTGCAAACAGATCTTTGAAGGTTTGAAGTACTGAAGTTATGAGAAGGTGGCACGAAAGAGGAATTTAGTTCGGGACAGATCAGCCATGATCTCATTGAATAGTGGGGCAGGCTTGAGGTGGGCAATTAGCTTTTAGCAACTCCCGCCCAAAATGTCAGCCTTCCTGTTCCTCTGATGCTGCCTGGCCTGCTGTGTTCCTCCAGTTCCACGCACACTCCAGCATCAATAATTCTTACTATTTCCTGTTTACGTTATGTACTTTCCCCAATACTTGCACATTGTGCCCTTTAGCTTCGCAAACCCAGCAGTTCCTAACCTATTTCAGCTCATCTTTAACACACCTTTTCGCTATTTCCTTGAATAGCTCCTTTGAATTAGCATTAATTTATGTTTTAAATGTGCCTATGAAACATTCCAGGATTTTTCCAAACTAAAAGGTAGTAAATATTTGCAAGTTATTGTTGGAGGTCCAGCAAAGACTTTCAAATTAAGCCACGTTTTGGGAGCAAGGAGGGAATCTGTGTGTAGAAAGTCCTGGGCTGAGCTCATGAAATACTCCTTGATGAAGATTGATTGATTCTTCAAATTCAATCCTGAGTAGACAAAAGCAGACAAAAAGCATGCAATTATTTGGTTCCCCAACATTTTTAGGAAAGAATGAGTTAAACAAGCTGATTTTTCTCCCCCCCCCCAATGTATTTAGCTTTGTAACATAATTCCTATCAGAAATTATATTCATATTTGCTTTATCTTCAGCTTTCATCTAAACTTAACATGCCTAATTGGAAGTTCTGTTGTACACTGTACTGTGCACCACTTCATTAGAATAATCAAGATAGGGAAAATGCCCTAGGGCACACAAATGCACCACTTTACCAGGTCACGTTACTCAGTCTTCAGCCACAATGGCTAGGAAGATTGCTAGTTCCTTTAACATTACTTACTATACATTCAAACAGGGTGGCTTCAGCGTACAAGCATTCTTTCATGCATTTTGATACCTCTACAATGGAGACCATGCCACATAGTATATATTTCTGCACTGAATGGCTCACACCAGCATATCTTGAAGCGGTCCGCAACACACAAATATCATATGATTCAATTTCAACTTTTTCTGTGTTTTAAAACACAATATAATTTATTCACACTCAAAATTTCTAGCTGAGCACTAGTTTTGCCATTTTTAAAACAATTTTTCCACACCTTATCCCCATTTCTGCATAGATGTTGAATGCTTCAGACTTCATGTCCAAGAACGGTCATCACTTTTTAATACTTTCAGCACAGCCAACTGTTATTTATGCTTAACACATGACAGAAAATGCCAGCTGATTAGTCAACTGCAAGTCTGATCTGTCCTTCATCTGATAACTACTCAATCCACATGTTTAATCTGTCACTGCATTGTTAGCTGAACATATGAATTAGCAGAAGTAGGCAAGCTGGCACCTCAAGCCTGCTCTGTCATTAAGACTGTGGCTGATCCGTTTGCATTTTAAATGCCATTCTCACTTACCTCAACAACGTTTGACTTCCCTGTCTAACAAACATCTTTCTATAATTAAAATAAAGATATGCAGATGCTGGACAAGTGAAACAAAAACAGAAACTGAAGAAACCCAGGAGATTGGACACCACCTGAAGAAAGAAATCAGTGTTAATGTTTCAAGTCCAGCGACCCTTCATAACTACATTAAAAACATTTCACGATACAGGAGGAGTGCTTCAAAGCCACACAAATCAAGAAATTTCTTGTCTCTGTTCTAAATGGGTGATGCCTAACTCTAAAACAGTGTCCCCTAGTTCTAGGCTGACTGACCAGAGGAAACAATTTCCATGACCTCCTTATCAAGATCATTCAAATTTTTGTATACTTCAAATCAAACACTCACTCTAAACTCCAGTGGATTCAAAAACAAAATTGTTGGAGAAGCTTAGCAGGTCTGGCAGCATATGTGAAGGAGAAAACAAGAGTTAACATTTCCCGTTTTGAGGAAGGGTCACCAGATCCGAAACGTTAGCTGTTTTCTCCCTCACAGATGTTGCTGGGCCTGCTGAGCTTCTCCAGCAATTTTTGTTTTTGTTCCTGATTTACAGTATCCACAGTTCTTTCAGTTTTTATCCAGTGGATTCAAGCCCAGCTTATCAAATCTATTCTCATAAAGCAGTCTATTCATTCCTGATATCCATCTAGCAAATCTCATCTGAACTACTTCCAGCACATTTAATTCTTCATTAAATAACAAGACCAAAACTGCACATTGTAGTCAGGGTGTGGTCTCATCAATGACATAGGAAACAGGAACAGAAAGGGGCCACTCACTCTCAAGCCTGCTCCACCATTCAATAGGATTGTGACTGATCGGAGATCCTTTAAGTGCACTTTCCTGTGTTTTACCCATAAGCTTCGACTCCCCATTGATCAAGGATCTACCTAGATTAGGCCTTAAATATACTCAAAGACTCTGGTCTGCAGTTCCCAGTGGCAAGGGATTCCAAAGACTTTCAGACTTCAGAAGAAATTACTCATCTCAGTCTTAAATTGGCACCCTTTTATTTTGAGATTGTGCCCTCTGGTCCTAGACTCTCCCATCACATGAAAATTTCTCTTAGCATTTTCCCTGTCAAGCCCTTTAAGAATCCTGTATACGCAATAAGATCACCTCTCTCATCAGTTCCAGAGTTGAGTCCAGCCTAATTTAGACTTTGCTCATAAGACAATTCATCCATGCCAGAGATCATCCTAATGCGTCTTCTCTGAACTGCCTCCAATGAAATGTATTTTTCCTTACTTAAGAGGCCTCACCAGCATCTTGTTCAGTTGCAGTAAGGTTTTCAAAGAACAAAGAACAAAGAACAAAGAAAATTACAGCACAGGAACAGACCCTTCAGCCCTCCAGGCCTGCGCCGATCCAGATCCACTATCTAAACCAGTCGCCTATTTTCCAAGGGTCTGTATCTCTCTACGCCCTGCCCATTCATGTAGCTGTTTAGATACATCTTAAATGATGCTATCGTGCCCACCTCTACCACCTCCGCTGGCAACGAATTCAAGGCACCCACCAGCCTTTGCATAAAGAACTTTCCATGCATATCTCCCTTAAATTGTTCCCCTTTCACCTTGAAATCATGACCCCTAGTAATTAAGTCCCCCACTCTGGGGAAAAAGCTTCTTGTTATCCACTATGTCTAAACCTCTCATGATTTTGTAGACCTCAATCAGATTCCCCCTCAATCTCTATCTTTCTAATGAAAATAATCCTAATCTACTCAACCTCTCTTCAGAGCTAGCGTGCTCCATACCAGGCAATGTCCTGGTGAACCTCCTCTGCACCCTCTTCGAAGCATCCACATCCTTTTGGTAATGTGGCAACCAGAACTGTATGCCGTATTCCAAAACGTGGTTGAACCAAAGTCCTATACAACTGTAACATGACCCACCAACTCTTGTACTCCATACCCCATCCGATGAATGAAAGCATGCCATATGCCTTCTTCACCACGCTATCCACCTGTGTTGCCACCTTCAGGGTACAATGGACCTGAACACCCAGATTTCTCTGTGCATCAATTTCCCCAGGGCTTTTCCATTTACTGTACAGTTCACTCTTTCCTCTTCTTTTGCTTCAATTTCCATGAAATTAGGGCCAACACTCCATTAGCCTTCCTGATAACCTATGCGCCAGCTTCTTTCTATGATTCATGCACAAATACTCAAGTCCCTTTGTGTTGCAGCTTTCAGCAGTTTTTCTCCAGTTAAATGACTGTGCTTTTGTTAGGCATTCCAAAATGAACAATTTCACGTTTTCCATGCTTTACACCATTTGCCAACATTTTGCTCACTTACTTAACTTATCAATATCACTCTTTAAAAGAGCTGTGGATGCTGTAAATCAGGAGCTACAAAGTTGCTGCAAAGCTCAGCAGGTCTGGCAGCATCTGTGAAGGAGAAAACAGAGTTAACTTTTCGGGTCCCGTGACCCTTCAAGGTGTTTGTACACTCTACAGAACTTGCCTTTTTACTTATTTTTGTGTCATCTGCAAATGTGGCTACAGCATATTCATTTCCTTCCTCTAGGTCACTAGTATTATAAGAAGTTGCAGTTCTCGCACTGATCTGCATGGAACACCTTATCCTCACATGCTATTTCCTGCCCATCAGCCAATTCTCTATCCATGCCAATTCACCTTCTCCAATACCATGGACTCCTGTCCTACAACAACCTTTTGTGAGGTTGTTTGTAAAAGAGCTTTTGAAAGTCCAAATACAACACATCCACTGGATCCTCTCTGGTGGACAGGTCTTCTATAAACTCAAGATAGTCAGACATGATTTCCCTTTGTAAATTCATGCTGATTTTGCTTATGATTTTTCAAATGTGCTATTACTCCTTTAACAATTGATTCCAACAGTTTTCCTAAAATACGTTAGGCCTATTGTTGCCAGCTTTAAACCTCCATCCCTTTTGAATAAGCGTCACATGCGTTAGCTTCCCAGACCTCCAGTACTGCTCCAGAATCCAATCATTTTTGGAAAATTAAAATCAATGCATCCACTATCTCTGTAACTACTTCTTTTGGGATCCTAGGACACATGCTATCAGATCCAGGGTGCCCGTATCTACCTTTAACTTTATTAGTTTGTCCAATACTACCTCTCCAGCGCTGGTACTTAATTCCTTCCCTGCACCCTACTATTATTGGGATGTTTGACATTGTCTTACAACTTAAAGAATGATGCAAAGTATCAGTTTAACTCCTGTGCCATTTCCCCATAACTTTCCTCAGATTCATCTTGAGGGGCCTATATCATTTGACCCCTCTCTTCCTTTTTAAAGAAACTTTTACTATCCATTTTTATTTTCCTTATTAGTTTACCCTTGAAGTTTATTTTCAATTATCTTTTTAGTCCTCTTCTGCTGGATTTTGAATTCATTCCAGTTTTTGAGACTATCCCTGTTTGCACGTGCCTCCTTATATAACTTTATACTCTCCTTGGCCATGGCTGGATAATCCCTCCCGGAGGAACTTTACTTCTTACTAAATACATTTTTGCTGGAAGTCATGAATTGCCTCATTACGTGTATGCCACTGTTTACATAGGTTAGCAGGAAGGACACTATCTGCTTCAGCTCAATATAGAATTTTATCATGTTATGATTCTGAGGGTATCCTTTACTTGAAGATCAATTATTAACTCTGCCTCATTACCTGCTCCCTGGGTTGGCTCCACGACATGTTACTCCAAGAAACTATCCCTAACGCACTCCATGAATTTGTTGTGGCGGCTACCCTTTCCAACTTGATTGAACCAAGATTCAAGTAACCCATAAGTACTGTTGCTCTATTCCTTTCACATGCTCCTGCTATTTGTTGGTTTATACCTTTCCTACAGTGTGGCTACTGCTGGGAGCTCAATACACTGCTCCTACCAGAGTCTTCTTTCCCTTACTGTATTTATTTCTACCCAAACGTACTCCACATCATCCAAGCCTAGACCATCTCCTAATTTTATCTTTTAAGACTGCTACCCCACCACCTTCTCCTTCCCTGCTACCTTTCCAGAAGGTCAAATATCCATGAATGTTAAGTTTACAGTTTTGATGTCCTCACATCCACAATGGTTACAAGATCCTATCCATTTACTTCTGTTTGTGCCATCAGTTCATCTACCTCATTCGGAATGCTTCATGAAGATACAAAGCCGTCAGGCTTGCTACTGTCCTATAAAGGTGAAGTCTAATATTCTCACTTTTAAGTTCAATTTGCTTCATTATAAAGGACAGCATTCCATTCTTTTGATAGTGTGTTATCCTTGCATGCTCACATTTTGTGTACTAGAAGATGTAGAACATTCTGCACCTTCAAGTTCTGTAGTTGTTCTCCACTGAAGTAATATCATGCTAATTTATTCTTAGTGACAAAGTGAACAACTTCACATTTTCCTACATTATACACCAACTGCCAGATTAAGGTGGTATACCTGCTCAGCTTTCACCTCAGTACTTTTAATAGTGAAATAGATCAAAGGGCTAATGCTTTGTGATTTAAAAAAAGTATATAGCATAAAAGAACTAATTAAAGTACAATGAATCTGTAAAATATAATAACTGCTTAAGTTACATGATCAATCATCCCAAATTTTACCTATTGCCATGTAAAAGTAACATTTGCTATTGGATGTCAAAAGCTGTTCCAATGTATACAATTCGATTCATCAAAAAAAAACTGTGAAATAATCTCTGAAGACCACAAATTAAAATCCTAAAGAGAGTGAAAAAGCACACTATTACTTCCAGATTATTAGGTTTTGCTGCAACATATCATGCACGTACATTTTCAGAGTTTGGACAAAGAACTTGAAATTACTAAAACAACGAATCCCTCAATAAACCTTACAAGATCCAGTGAACTCTATTATCTGCCGCAATATTCAGGTATGATCACAAGACAGAATACTCATGTGATTGGTCACAAAAAAATTTTCAATAGAAGGAACTACAGATGCTGGAAATTAGAAACAAAAACAAAAATTACTGGAAAAACTCAGCAAGTATGTCAGTATACATGGAGAGAAAGCAGAGTTAATGTTTCAGGTTTCTCTTCCCTTTTACAAGGTGGTAATATATACAGGAGGTAATTACATTTGATGTTTGCAGAACTACGAGCATTAGCATCGTAACACTGAATATCTCAACTCTGTGCGTTCATCAATAAAGCATTTAGTCCAATTTCTAACCAAACCTTGGTAAGCAGCAGCTAGTTTTAGTCTGTTTCACCTGTTTTTGTGTGGAAAATATCCTCTGGTTGTGTCTTGTTTGAGTTGAAACAGAATATGCTGGAAATATATCATTAGATCTGATATCTGATGAATATCTAAGGCAAGAGAAGCAGTTAATATTTTGTATACACTTGAAATGTCAACTGGTTCTTTCTGTAGAAATGCTGCTGGACCTGAGAAGCATTTCCAGCACTTTGATTCCCAGCATCTGTTGTGTTTTACCATCCTATTCAAGTTTTGCCAGCAATTAATTATTGTAATTCTTAACAGAGAATTAAGTCTACTAAAGGATAGAAATGGCGTATAAGAGTATGGGAAAAGGTACAAAAGGCAGCACCAGGCAATAGATCCAATGCAGGCATGTTGGGCCAAATTGCTCCCTTCTGCATTTTAACAACAATGAAGGCAGTCTCCAGTGCAAGCAATCAACCCACCCACATTAACTTTTAGACTTCAGGACTAGAATTTTCAGAATCACCTGTGAATCCCAACAGTTGTCACTGCACTTTGAAAAAGGTAGGACATGTTTTGAGATCCTTGAATATACATAAATGCAAGTGTTAAAGTATGCTACAGGAATAGGTACTTAAACTTTAGAACACTACTTTGAAATTTTCACTAAAATAACACTAGAAAACTAACCAAAAGCTGACCAAAACAAATTACAGGAACAAAATCTATTTCAAACAATGAAATTAATTTGCGTAATTTTCTAATTGTGCATTAGTCCCTTTAGTCTTGTTTGATTATAAAGCATTGATTGCAACTGTCACTATATTAGAGACTGGAGAATTGTAAGGGGGGCATGGTAACGAAGATAAGAGATTTGGGCCTGTACTTATGGTGGTTTGTACCTTTTTTTACTGTGGGGGGGGGGGTTAATCCCTCTTCATTTGATCAATATCCATGTCATAATCAAAAAAGAGGTCATGGTGAATACTAATGTCACAGGACTTGTAATACAGAGTCTTGGTTAATATTCTGGAACACTTGTTCAAATCCAATTGTGGCAGACGGCAAAATGTGAATTCAATAAAATATTCTGCAATAAAAAAGAGCCTAATGATAACCATGTAACCTCTGACCATTGTTATAAAAACTCATCCCAATTACTAATATCATTTAAAGTTTTGTCTAGGCTACACGTGGCTCCAAACCCACATTATTATGGTTGACTGTTCCCTGGGCAATTTGGGATGGCCAATAGATGCTGACAGTCAGTGACATCCGTATCCCATGAAATGAGCAACATCTGCACTTTAATTGATCTTTGTAATCTCAGTTTCTCTAGAGGAATAAATTCAAACAGGTGGTTAATACATGTGGTTTGGATTATTTTGCTAATATGCAAAACTTCCTTTATGAAACAGACAACAGTAGTACCAGTAAAGTAAAATATTGTCTGACCTCGCATATTCTGCAAATCACAACTTATATTGATAGTGTCTCAACATACTGAAATGTCCTAAGGTGAGTCTTTGGAGCTTCTCCCTTTCCAAAGCCAAGACAAAATGTGAGACCAGTAGCCCCCTCTCCGTGCAGATCCCTGAGGTTAACAGGACAGATTAAGGGCTAATTAAGGCAGCATCTGGGACAGTTGCTGTTATCAGTTGTGGCACAAATAACAACAGCAGGGAGGTGAAGCTCTCCAAAACTTTGATAGGCCACAGCTGGAGTACTGTGCGCAGTTCTGGTCACTGCACTGTAGGAACAGTAGAGCTGTACTGGAGTGGCTGCTGAGGAGATTCACCAGGATATTTTCTGGTTGGAGCATTTTAAAGACAGGCTAGATAGGCTTGTGTTGTTTTCTTTAGAGAAGGCTGAGAGGGGGCCTGATTGAGGTGTGGAAGACTTAGGGCTATGGGCAAGGTGGATAAGAGCAGCTGTTCCCCTTACGGAAGTGTCAATAATGCGGGAGCATAATTACAAGGTGAAGGACAGGAGGCTTAGAGACGATTTGAGGAAACGTTTTTATGTAGTGGATGTTGGAATGTACGGCCCAGGGGGGTAATAGAGGCAGAAAACCTCAATCTTTAAAAAAGTACATGGACGGGCAGTTGAAATAGCATAACATTCAAGAATATGGGCCACTTGTGTGCTCTAGGACTCTACAGCATTATAAAAGAAGTAATGTTATAAAGGTACTACTGCAATCACAGGTCACTTTAATATTCAGCTTGACTTAGCAAACATCAGCAACAATATTGTGCCAATTTAATTCCTGGAGTGTGTAAAAGTTTGTTATTTTACACCCTAGGTTGAAGAAGTGTGAAACAGACTATCCTAGATTTCATATTTTGTAATGAGAAGGCTCAATTAACATTCTTATCACATCAGCTTCATAATGGATGAGTGCCCATAACATGATGGGATTGCTCACAAGGATGAAAAGTGAGGCAGTCCAACATGAAATTGTGGTTCTAAATCTAAACAAAGCAAACCTCAAAGGTGTGAGGAGTGACAATCATATGAGATTGGATAAAGAACAAAGAAAATTACAGCACAGGAACAGACCCTTCGGCCCTCCAAGCCTGCGCCGATCAAGATCCTCTGTCTAACCTGTCATCTATTTTCTAAGGATCTGTGTCCATTTGCTCCCTGCCCATCCATGTACCTGTCCAAATATATCTTAAAAGACGCTAACGTGTCTGTGTCTACCACCTCCACTGGCAACATGTTCCAGGCACCCACCATCATCTGTGTGAAGAACTTTCCACACATATCTCCCTTAAAAACTTTCCTCCTCTTACTTTGAACTCATGACCCCTCGTAATTGAGTCCCCCACTCTTGGAAAAAGCTTCTTGCTATCCACCCTGTCTATACCCCTCATGATTTTGTAGACTTCAATCAGGTCCCCCCTCAATCTCCGTCTTTCTAATGAAAATAATCCTAATCTACTCAACCTCTCTTCATAGCTAGCACCCTCCATACCAGGCAACATCCCGGTGAACCTCCTCTGCACCCTCTCCAAAGCATCCACATCCTTTTGGTAATGTGGTGACCAGAAGTGTACTCAGTGCTCCAAATGTGGCCGAACCAAAGTCCTATACAACTGCAACATGACCTGCCAACTCTTGTACTCGAAACCCCGTCCAACGAAGGAAAGCATGCCATATGCCTTCTTGACCACCCTATTGACCTGTGTGGTCACCTTCAGGGAACAATGGACCCGAACACGCAGATCTCTCTATTCATCAATTTTCCCTAGGACTTTTCCGTTTATTGTATAGTTCGCCCTTGAATTTGATCTTCCAAAATGCATCACCTCGCATTTGCCCGGACTGAACTCCATCTGCCATTATGTGCCCAACTCTCCAGTCTATCTATATTCTGCTGTAATCTCTGACAGTCCCCTTCACTATCTGCTACCCCATCAATCTTAGTGTCATCTGCAAACTTGCTGATCAGACCACCTACACCTTCCTTCCATATCACAAATATGGACTATGACACCTGAATCTCTTCATGCAAATATTCATTAAAAGGAATAATGTTAATGACTTATACTTAAGGAATGATGCAGTACAAAGTCCCTTCCAGGCTCAACACTCCAAGATGGCACCATTAAGTGGCTGCTTGTAAACTTTTCACTGTACTCATGCGAGTGAGTACATGTAACAATAAGAGCTAATTCTAATTTAAAAAGTAGAAGAGCTCAATTAATCCACTTTCCAAACTTAATTAGGAAAAATACCACTAAAAAAGTTTTGCTTTATTTTTGAATTTAAAAATCTTGGAACAAAACTCAGTCTTGTTTTAACAAACTAAATTCTGTAAAATTTTAACGTTTTAAATAAAATGAACTTTTGTCTGCTACCTTATATGAAAAGGTGTCGGGAACAAATATAAATGAAAGACGGGCATAAAATGTAAGCAGCACAATTCAGAAGTTTATTAAATTAGATTAGATTCCCTACAGTGTGGAAACAGGCCCTTCAGTCCCACAAGTCCACACCACCCCTTGAAGCATCCCACCCAGACCCAACCCCTATAACCCAAACACCCCTGAACACTACGGGCAATTTAGCATGGCCAATCCACCTAGCCTGCACATCTTTGAACTGTGGGAGGAAACCGGAGCACCGTTCAGTTATAAACCACCCCAACAGTACAAATGCCAGTGGTGTCAGTGCCCCACACAGTAGAATTCACTTCTACTGCACCAATCTTTGAGCCACACAAACATTTCTCTAACTTTCTTTGCCCTCTGCCGAGGCACGCGTGAATTGGCATAATCTTGAGATTACCTTTGAGCAATGCTCCCTCTAAAGTGCGTGCCTATGTTGCCTATGCATGTTCAACACACTCCAACCACTCGTATTTAACATCACCTACTTCTAGTTGCAGAAGTCATTGCTGTGCATCCCTGCAAAAAAAAATGCACAAAGAACACTGTCTGAGGTTTATACTCAGACAAATTAAGTGCAGGAACAGGCCTCCCAAGCTCCTCTATCATTAAATAAAACCATGGTTAATCTGATTACTCCACAGATCTGCCCCTACTCCTTTCAACCTCTTGCTTATCGAGCTGTTAGGACATAGTCGTAGAATACGACAATGCAGTACAGGCCCTTTGGCCCTCGATGTTGCGCTGACCTGTGAAACCAAACTGAAGCCCACCTAACCTACATTATTCCATTATTATCCACGTTTACCCAATGACCATTTAAATGCCCTTAAACTTGACGAGTCTACTACTGTTGCAGGCAGGGCATTCCATGCCCTTACTACTTTCTGAGTAAAGAACCTACCTCTGACATCTGTCCTATATCTATCTCCCTTCAATTTAAGGTATGTCCCCTCGTGCCAGTCGTTCTTCAAACTAATTATGCAGAACCTCTTTCCTTGACCTGCTTAAGCTATATGTACTTCAATGGACTATGACACCTGAATCTCTCCATGCAAATGCAATTTCTTCTCCAGCCCTAAAAAAGATGTTTTGCACTGTGGCATCAGACAAGCAAAGCAGCTTTCTGAACCCTCACTCCTTAATGCACAGAAGTGTATGCACCTCCCCCACACTATCTCCTACAACTACAAAATTCCTTTTGCTCCCCTCACCTGAATGGCTTCACATACCACTGTGTCATGCTCGGTTAACTCAACCATATTACAGCCAATGTCCTTGCCCAAACAAAACAGGTTAAACAATTTCAAAAGTTTAGGCTCCACACATCCACCCTCTAAGTTCCCTTACCTGCTTCTGTTGGGAGCCACATTCTCCTGTAACTGACCACTGACCACAAAGATCTTATCATAAGGGGTGTGACAGTGTTTTGGCAAAAAAAAATCCTCCCTCACAACACCAGTCGTCAGTGGATCAATGTTATAGCCATCAAGCACCAAGTTCAGCACCTGGCTAGCTATCAATAAATTATTTTAATCTTTGATCCAAGTTTTAAATCAAATTTGGAAGCAGCATAGTACTGAATGTAACGCAAGAAATTCCAATCCACTTGGCTTCTTCCAAGAGCCGCCCCATGAAGCAAAAAACAAAACTCTGCATTTGTCTAAATATTATGATTTCACAATGTACTGAACTACGTCAGAATCACAATACGCTAACAACCATTTCATGATATCTCAGTCTCAGCATTGCTACCTCACAGCACCAGGAACCCGGGTTTGATTCCATCCTCAAGTGATTGGGCAAACATCATAGAAATATTCTCCCCATGTCTGTATGGGCTTCCTCCAGGTGTTCTAGTTTCCTCCCATAGCACAAAGATGTGTAGATTAGGTGAACTGGCCATGCTAAAATGCCCACAGTTTCCAGGGATATGCATGGTGTGTGGATTAGCCATGGGAAATGCAGGGTTACAGGGATGGCGTTGGGACTGGATGGGAAGCTCTTCGGAGAGTCGACTGCACTCAAGAGGCTGAATGGCCTGTTTCCACACTGTGGGCATTTTATGATCTATGAATTAGTACATTCAATAATAAACAAATACATCTCATATTAAAGCATATATACTTATTAAGTCTTAAGCTGAAGGACAGAGGGTATTTAGTTTGAGGAAACATCTCAATCAAACTACCGCATTGTCCAATTACTGTAGCGAAAACCGGTATTTACATGTCCTAGTTCAAAAGCACTTTCAATTGAAACATTGTGGGATCATGTCCCACTCTAGAATTTGAGAACAAGCCGAGGTTGACATCGCAATACAGTACTGAGGGGATTTGTGCTAGCAGAGATGCAATCTTGGGGATGAGATGTTAAATCAAAATCATTTCTGCCCTATCAAAAATTCCTTGGTTATAGGTGAAGAAAAGAAAAGAAAAAGTGCTGCATTTTCTAAATGGTGAAAAACTGTGGTCACCAAAGACTTGCAGGTCCAAATACACTAATCATTATACTGCCAATAACAGGTACAGAAAATCAAAAACATCTAGTGAAATACTGGCCTTTAACTTAATAAGATTAGAATTCTAAGAGGCAGAAGTCATGACTTAGTGACACAAATCGTTGATTGGACCATACCTGATGGAGGATATATTCGTCTTGGAAGGCATGTAGTGTATATTGACCGGAATGAGTCCCAGAGTTCAAAGATGAAGCAACCAGGAGAGATTAAACAAACTCTTGACTGCAATAATAATTTTAACTCTCAAACATTCTAATGTAGTGCTCAAAGCTAGAAATAAAAAGTGACAAGATTCTCGATTTAGGTAAGGCTAAACAGGGTAAACTGAAACAACTCAAAAATTGGCAAATCTGTTTATGGCAAAAGGAAACAAGATCAATGGAAGGTGTTCAGAAAAGAACTTATTGTCTTAGATAACCACATTATACTTCTTAGGAACAAGAGAGCTACGTGCCAGAAAAGACACCCATGGACAAGTGGTAACATAAAACTAAAAACAAAAAGTACCGAAGACGACAACTAAATAAAACTACAGAGTGTACATCTTGGCAAACAAGGAAAACAATTACAAAAAGCAGTGGGGGATTACAAAATAGATAATTTGGAGGTAAGAGGAGAAAATTTCAGAAGGTATCAAAACAAACATACATGGTCAGGGGCTACTTGAATTGGCAACAGTTATAGTGCCAATTAAAATTAGGAAATGGCAGACATGCTGAATAATTGTACCAGTATTAACAGAGAAGAGATGAGGATGTCAATAATTCTGTGGGAACCAGTATTGAATCAGAGGTAAAAATGCAGCAAAACATTCAAAATAACAGCAATGGATGAAATATTCATGTGAAAGAATGATAGCTGCCCAGATCCAAGTGATTTCTATTTCAGTTTTACAAAAAGTAGGAGAGAACCCTATGTCTCAATGTTTGCTCTACTTGGGTACCACTTCTTTCAACTGGAAAATTCTGCATGTTGCTCCACTATTTAGAAACGCAAGGTTGGGGGTGGGTGTGTGGGTGGTGGAGGTGGGGTGGGGGAGGAACAAACAAGAGAATTATAAACTAGCTAGCCAAACATCTGTTGTTGCGAAACTGCTAGAGTCAATAATTAAGGATAGGGTTACTGAGCACCTTGGGAATGTTCAGCTGCTGAGACCTCTGGAATGGATCTGTAATGGGTAAGTCACGCCTGAAGAATCTGTTTGAATTTTTTGAAAAGGTGGCTTAACATATTGGACAGTACGTGCCGATTCAAGTTACTTACATGAACTTCTACTTTATCCTGAAATTTTATCCTGAAAATCCCTCAAGACACAGTTAACTACAGATAATGTTCATGATACTGAAGGCAAATTATTGATCTAGTGATGATATTGACTGAGCAGTAAGAAACAGCAAAAATAAAAGGCAGGTACTCCAACTAAAAGGATGTTACTGGTGGTGCCCCAAAAAGGCAGGACCAAGTATTCAAATTTATTAACAATTTAGATATTGAAATATAAAGCTGCATATTCAGTTTTGCTGATGGTGGTATTGTAAGTAGTACGAAATGACAATGCAGACAAGTGTGAAGTCATCTACTGTGAACTTGACAAGTATAGAACAGAGTGGTTTCTAAATGGCAAAAAGCTAGAAACAGTGAAGGTTCAAAGAAATTTGATCATCCAGGTACATTGACCTTGAAGATGCCATGAACACCTACAGAAAATAATCGAAGAAGGGTAATGCTTTAGTCATAAAATGCTCTGCTTGGACATTAACTGCAGTACTGGCAGCACTTATGGATACCACACAGATCAGTTGAGAAATAGCCATGAAGAGTACTCTAAGGAACTACTGCTATTCCATGCTTTGATTTCATTCAGAAAAAACACTGAATGCCTGGACCCATTTCCTTCTCCTGCTGAGGTCAAGTCTCTGTATTCATAGTAAGTGGAAGTAAACTACATTGCAAGGGTAAATAATAATCTTAAATTAGTTGATGTAATTTTAGCACATTGTGATTTATTCAGCAAATGATGTCAAATCATGGAATCAGAGTCATTGTTTTGCAAGCATGGGCTGATAGAATACTAAAAACGTATTCTATTAAAATAGTCAAAGGGACTTACTGTTCGATATGGTCTGTCAGCTGTTGGGAGGTATGAACAACACCTGACATCGCACTGGCAGTGAAATTCAGACTTCAAAATGATGCTTGTAGACTGGTCAAAGAAGTAGACTTACAGATAAAATTTCAGACTGTCGAAATGTAAGTGATTATATTTGGTATGGTGAAGAGGGACAAATTAAATGAGGCGGTAGAACCAGTTGAGAAAACCAATTTAAAAAGCACAAGATCATCATTTTCTTAAGCAGCTTATAGTCTGTAAGTTTGGATATTATGCTTGCAATGAATAAACATAGGGTAGGCAGAGAGATTACAGTAGTCAATTTCTGTGCACATTTTAGTAAGGACATCAAGGCCTTGGGCATGATGGAAAAAAATTGCTAAAATAGCACCAAAGATGAGGGGCTGGGGTTGCTCTCCTTAGAACAGAGAAAAGTAGTGAGACTTAGGGTTCTACTACAGCAAGTAAGAAGCAGTTTCCAATTGCAGAAAGATCAGTAATCAGAGAAACAGATTTAAGTTGAAAATATCAAAAGACAAATTGCTTTTAGAGAAAAAAAACATTCGTGGTAAACTGGAATGCACATTCTGAAAGTGATGGGAACAGATTCACCAGTAACTTTCAATAAGAAATTGGAGAAAAACTTGTAGGGAAAACACTTACAAGAATGGGGAAGTGGTCTATTCGGATATTTCTTCAAAGAGCAGGCATACACAGAATGGTCTGGATAACCACCTTCAATGGTGGTGTGATTCCATGAAAAAAATAAATTTTCATACATTGACATGCTTTTTCTTTGTATCCAATTTACACTATTCTTAGCATGTCTCAGACAGGGTTGCAGACCAACACATTTTACAATTCTCATAGTGCCATGGGATGAAGGTAGAAAGCTTAAAAACAATGTTTATATATGATGCTTTCCACAAAATTAGACAGCCATGACTAAACTCAGAAATTATCATGCCAATTTGATGAGGCAGCACCATAAACTAAACTTGTCCTCATGAAAGTTGGAAATGTTAGACTAAACTTGGATAACAAATGGCAATATTGTGTACAATTCCAACAGTTTATTATATATACACACACACATTAAAAAAAAATCAGAATTAGAAGTTTATTCTTATCTGCAAAGGATAAACAGACTAGGTCTTTACACAAAGTGGAAATCTTGACAGGTGACCTAATAGAAGTGCTTAAAATTGTGAAAGGTTTTGATGTGTGTGGACAGAGTGTGTTTCATTTAGTGAGGAGCATAATGCTAGAGACCAAGGTACAATAGTTACCAAGAAAGTCAATAGAGAATTCAAAAGAAACTCTTTTACTCAGTGTGGTAAGAATGTGAAATTCACTACCAAAGGGAGTAACTGAGGTGAACAGTATGAGAAACATGACGAGAATGAGGCATGAAAGGAGATAGTTGAGGAAGGATGCAATGAGGGCTCAGTGAAACAAATGCCAGGATGGTAAGGTTGGATCAAACGATTCATTTCTTACTACTGTATAGTATAAGTTATTTTCATTCAAGAAACTGTACCTAGTATGAGATGTTCTTTTTAAAATTACACCTGTAACAGAGACATACAGCATGGAAACAGACCCTTCAGACCAACTCATTAGTGCTGACCAGATGTCCCAATCTGATCTAGTCCCGTTTACCAGCATTTGATCTGCAGACCTCTAAACCCTTTCTATTCATACACCCATCCAGATGCTTTTAATGGTTATAATTGTACCCATTTCCACCACTACCCTGTGTGAAAATGTTATCCCCCAAGTCAGTTTCATATCTTTCCCTCCTCACCTTTAAAGCTACGCCCTTTAGTTTTGGACCCCCTACCTTCAAAATGACCTTGGATATTCATCCTAACTATGCCCCTCATTTCATAAACCTTTACAACATTACCCCTCAGCATGGAAAAATGCTTCAGAGCATGAGGAAAATGGGCACCCATCAAAAGCTAGGCAGTTGCTGAAGTAACCAGATTAGATTTTAAATGACTTATAGAGGAGGAACATAGTATAACGGAACAGATGAAGGAGAAAACCTTCACACTGTTGAAAAGTAAACAAACATGCCATAACAATTGTTAGAGATGGTAGGAACTGCCGATGCTGGAGAATCTGAGATAACACTGTGAAGCTGGATGAACACAGCAGGCCAAGCAGCATCACAGGAGCAGGAAAGTTTGACGTTTAGAGTCTGTTTAAGGGTCCCGACTCGAAACGTCAAACTTTCCTGCTCCTGTGATGCTGCTTGGCCTGCTGTGTTCATCCAGCTTCACACCATGTTATGCCATAACAATTACTGATTTTTCTTATTTTCTAATGAGGTGCTTTGATAGCAATACAGAACCCTTTGATTTCTCTTTTAATCAAGTGTTTTTCAGGAAAACCCAGGCTTTCACAGTGGTTTCGAAACAGTGGTAGTGGTAATTTCCTGGGGGTTATTTTCTGGATCCTTCCAAAGACAGCAGAAAAAAAACCTACAACCATCAGCATAAGGACCAGAAAACATTGATCACAAATCCAATACTTTTTTGTTCTCACCAATGCGACAATACAAATACAAGAAAGCACAGGATGAAAGCAGCTATTGAACCCATCGAGCTAAACCTTTACTTAGACAGCATACAACTTATGGCTATACACAATCGCCCCAAGAAAAGCTCTAGAAAAATACACTAATTCTAACTGCAGTCAAGCAAAACACCAAAGTATTTTCTTCCCTGCCATTTAAATTTGACAGTATGGCTCCCACTAATGTTATTTCCTCCTTTTCTGTGGCAAAAATACCATGTTCAATTACAAGTTTCATTTATCCTTAAAAATTCATACTATGGAGGTGCCGACGTTGGTCTGGGGTGGACAGGGTCCAATGTCACATGACATCAGGTCATGGTCCGACATGTTTATTTGGAAACACAAGCTTTGAGCTTTGCGAGCTTTGAGCTTTGCTCCTTCTTCAGGTGTTAGTGAGGCTCCGAAATCTTGTTTTTTCAAATAAACCTGTTGGACTATAACCTGGTGTCTTGTGATTTCAGACCTTGTAAAATTCACACAAGAACCTACAATTTCATCCAGATGTATACTTAGTTCATTCTATGATGGAATCAGAACAGGGTTAACATTTTGTTAGGACCAACTGCACTTGTCCCACAGCACAAAAATACTCTTATCTTAGCTATTTTTAAACAATACCAAACTTAGATTTTTTTCCTATTCGTTTTGTGGGATGTGGGCATCGCTGGCTGGCCAGCATTTCTTGCCCATCCCTGGTTGCCCTTGAGAAGGTGGTGGTGAGCTGCCTTCTTGAACCGCTGCATTCCTTCTGCAGTGGGCTGATCCACAATGCTATTGAGGGGGGAATTCCAGGACTTTGACCTAGCAACAGTAAAGGAAGTGTCATATTTCCAAGTCAGGATGGTGAGTGACTTGGAGGGGGACTCGGAGGTGGTGGTGTTCCCATGTATCTGCTGCCCTTGTCCTTCTAGATGGAAGTGTTCATGGGTTTGGAAGGTGCTGTCTGAGGATCTTTGGTGAATTTCTGCACTGCATCTTGTAGATAGTACACACTGCTGCTATTGAGCGTCAGTGGTGGAGGGAGTGGATGTAGTGCCAATCAAGTGGGCTGCTTTGTCCTGGACGGTGTCAAGCTTCTTGAATGCTGTCAGGGCTGTACTCATCCAGGCAAGTGGAGAGTATTCCATCACACACCTGACTTGTGGCTTGTAGGTGGTGCACAGGCTTTGAGGAGTCAGGAGATGAGTTACTTGCTGCAGTATTCCCAGCTTCTGGTCTGCTCTTGTAGCCACTCTGTTAATGTGATGTGTCCAGTTGAGTTTATCATTGATCACAGCAAGGCTAAATATCCCATCAAGTCTACTCTAATCATGTTTATTCTCAATATGAACATCAAATTAACCCTTTCACCAAGTAAGGGTAGACAAGTTCAATTAATCTTCCCTCTCATAATTCTCAATTCAGGAATTAAGTCTAGGATTATCTGATCATCAATAGATTAAAACCAATTATAAATCATTGTGCTTAATTTATCTGTATTTTAGAAGCTAACAAGTAGCAAAGATTTCACTTTGATTCAAGGGCAGCTATTCCGTACAACTTTTTTTTGAATCACGGTAGTTCCTAGATGCATTTTGAAAAATATTTTTCCCTATAAAAAACAGTGCTGGAAGGAAGGTTACTTCTCATGTTGGATTTTTAAATCAAGCCTAATTCAAGGTTGTTTTTGTTTAAAGTGTCAGAAGAAGTGTGGTCAATATGTTAATCTCAAATTGTTTTGTTGTAAAGCTAAATAATGAGGAGTTTGTTAGCTTGTCTGGGTAGTTGGATATGTGCCTCTCATCACTGTTTGAAAACTATGCTGATGATGAGGGTCAAGCTTTTTCTCAAAAGCATATGTTAATTACATAACACACACACACACACAAAGAGAAGAATCAGGCTGGGAAACAAAAATAGAGGGGGCTTCAATGACAGTTGCTTGCCATGTGCTGCTGTGTTTAAGTCAGATGATGTGCAGTAACATCAGATCCTCTTTATTTTGTCACAAAGCACATAAGTTACATCAACTGAACTAATGGATTCTAATCCTACCTACTGTCCCTTACATTTCATCTCACTGTAGAATAAAACATTGACAACTCAAGCCATATTTTACCTGAGTGTTAACAATTCAGGAGTTTGAGGAAATTTGTAGTACATGGAAAATTAAATCCACATTGGAACAGGACACAACTGTTCTCACTTACTGCTACACCGCCAATCTAGATCAGTTAAATGAAGCTAACATTATACAAATGAATTCCATTCAAAGTAAAAACACTAAGTCCAACTATTTACCAAAAGCAGTCGTTTAGAATACATAAATACATAAACTAGAGATAATAGGAACTGCAGATGCTGGAGGAAGGCTGACGAGAGATGAAGGGTCTAGGCCTGAAAGGTCAACCTTCCTGCTGCTATGATGCTGCTTGGCCCACTGTGTTCATCCAGCTCTACACCTTGTTATCTTAAATACATAAACTACATGCCTTCAGGGTCAAGGTCACAGAACTCCTAAGCAACATATTCAGCAGCAACAATTTTTTCAAAAACAAGGAATTAAAAGCTTTATTTATTGTACTTTCCACAAAGCGAGTCTAGGTTTGTGATGTTTGTCAGTAAATTCAGTAGCATGACAATCTGTCCAAGCTGTGTAACACTTGGAAATCATTCTGCCTAGTGCTTCATGCAATTACCTTAGAAATTGTAATCTTCTATATCCACATTACATTTATGTTGTGGCCACTTTATGTGTACAAGCACCATGCTTTCAGTGTTTGAAGCTTAAGTAATTTGCTCCAAAATCCAATCCACCACAGTATGAACAGTTTCTTCAATTCAGTTACAATGTGTACTCTTTCTAGAGTGCATTATTTAAATCCTAATAATCAAATGTTGCCACACTGATTTTGAAACAGAAAATATTTTAAGCTATAAGAAATTGTATTGCAGTTTTTCAAAAAAAATGGTTAGTACATACAGACAAATGGGACTGGATTCCAGCATACAGTTTTAGTCAGGTATTGCAAGCAGACAGCTAATTCTAAAAGTGCAGCACGTAAGAACATACAGAAGCTTTGACTGAAGAATAGTTACAATGACAATTGTAACGAAGATTTATGTTTTTACACATTTTCCAATTCCATACAATGCACTTTGAATCTCAGCAACCTTATCTGAAGCCTCCAGCAATTAGCAAATTCACCCCTCTCTATTGCTAACAGCACAAAATTTGGGGAAATTTGATAATCAAGTTCCATCACAGCAGTTCGTGAAGCAGTCCACTGCCCCACCCCCTCCTATTTATCAAAGCATTGACCGATTTCCTGCAAAAATGCCATTTGAAAGTGAAACTTAAAAATCCTTTATTATATTCCCAAGGCAAATGATACTAACTCGAAAATGTCAGACTGATCATCACAAACAGCGAAAACATGGCATTTTAACATCACCCCTACGGACAACATCAGAACACTATTCAAACAAGAGATTCGGGTTTCCTGTAGTGTAGCATTAGTAACACTTACAAAAAGGTACTTGGTATTGAAAGCTGCGCATTTGCAAGGTGTGTATCTGAGGCTGGTGCTATTTGATGTGTGTCCGTGCAGAAAGCTTGAGGAGACGAAATGTGTGCCCCGAAAACAACAGACAAACCGCATCGCCAAACTACGAACGGGGGTAAGAGAAGGTACAATCTGGCAAGGTGCTGCGTGCATGCCCTGACCTAGTGCCGGATATAGAAGCTCATTATTTGGCAGCAATGGGAGAAGAAGAGGAGTCAGGGACACTAAGCAACCAAGCGGCTCCGAGACGCTACGTCCACGCACTGCGGAAACCGAGAGCCAGGCCCAGGGCCTACTGCTGACCTCGGGAAGGTAACTAACAACAGTGCCCCCGTGCCCCACACACACACCTCGCAGCGCTCCAGGCCGCCATTAAACAGCAGGCCCGGGGCTCCAGGCTCTCACCGTAAATACTGGGCGCAGAGCGGGTTCATTCTTCCTCGCTAAAGCCCAGCAGCAGCCGCCATGTAATCTCCCGAGTGCTGAACGATCCGGATGGCGTCGGCGAGGAGGAGGTTAAACTCATAGCTCGGCGCTTGGATAGAGGGCGAGGGGGGGAAACCTTGAAGGGGAAGGACGGCTTGAGGCCGGAGCCGCGGGCCTGACTTGTTTCTGTTGGGCCGTCGCTGCCTCCCTCAGAGAGCGCGCCTGACCGCGCGCCGCTTCCCAGGGCACCCTCTGCCGCTCGCGCTCCGCTCACTCCACGGCGACGGCGGCCTCATCTGTGTCACCGTTAAAATCGTCCTCCCCTCTTCCACCTCCTTTTCCTTCTCCTCCCACCCCCGACTACGCACAGACACTCACTTCCGGCTTACCGGCTGGTGCAACTAGTTTCGCTCTCCGGCGGAAATACGCCATCGACTCAATATTCCCCGCCTCGCCAAGGCATCACCGTGTGGAAGGGATTTTGCTGAGGATTCGCTCACTTGTAATTAAAAGGAAAATGTGCCAATACGAACCCTTTAAAGTGAGCAGGGCAGAATGTACGGCTGAAGATTCAAGTACAAGTCAAGCTTTGAAATAGTTCTGTATTTTTTTTCTGAAGAAGGGTTCAGACCCGATACGTCAGCTCTCCTGCTCCTCTGATGCTGCTTGGCCTGCTGTGTTCATCCAGCTCTACACCTAGTTATCTCAGACTCCAGCATCTGCAGTTCTTACATAGTCTATCAGTTTTAGTACAATGTTGGTCTTGCTCCAATTTCAGTTGTGACTTAGCTGTGGAGGTGCCGGTGTTGGACTGGGGTGGACAAGGTCCAAAATCACATGACACCAGATTATAGTACAACAGATTTATTTTAAAACACAAGCTTTCAGAGCCTCGCTCTTTCTTCAGGTGTTAGTGAGAGAGGTAGTTTCACATGCAGAATTTATAAGTAAAAGATCTCACCACTGATGACGATGTATGAAACGAACCTATGACACCGTTAATTGTGAAATGAGGAAGATAGCCAAGCATGAAGGTTGTCCATCTCGCTTCTGAGTTCAGAGATTCTGGGTTCATGTTTAACTCAAAAAACTGGAACATAAACAGTAGCAAAATTTGTCTGTTTGGCACCAGTGGTTATGAACAAGAATCAAATACAGGTTACAATGCAGAACCAGACTGTTTGGCCCATTGTGCCCATGCTGGTATCCTGCATGAGCAATTCATTTAATGTCCAGACTGATTTTCCAGACAGTGTTGTGTCATTTTTGATTTTCATTTTTAGATAATAATCCAATTCCCTTCTCAATACCATGATTTAATCTGCCTCGACTCCACCATCAGACACTATGTTCTAGATCTAAACCACTTAATGGTGAAAAAGGTTTGTGTTCATTTGCTTTTTTTTCGCCAGCTACCCTAAATCTGAACGTCTGGTTCTTGACCTTTCCACCAATGGGAAAATTTCCTCCTTATCCACTCAGTCCATTCCCCTAATGATTTTGAATTCCTAATTGAATCTCTCAACCTTTTCTTCTTCAAAATGAACAGTCCCAACTATTCCAACCAGACTGTGTAACTAAAATGCCTCATGCCTTAAAACATTCTCATGAATCTTGTTGGAACCCCACTATTACCATTACATCTTTCCCAAAGTGAGGCACGCAGGATTGATGTAATATTTTCAATAAGCCTGCACTGCTCCAAATGTGAGGCCAAACTAGTACTTTACAAAGATTTTTCATAACTCCTTTTGCATTATATGACCCTATTTAAAAGGCCCAGGGTATTTTAAATAGGGTCATATAATGCAAAAGGAGTTATGAAAAATCAGGGTATTTTTAAATCATGCCTGCACGTCCAAGTCATAAGGCCTGTAGAAGGATGATTGGACGGCAAGCAGAATTTGTGCAACTATTAAGTTGGTTTAAAATCATCAGTACGTTGCCCAGAGACTTGCTGGAATTTCTCTATCCAGGGAATAGAGGCAGAGGTGATGCTCGTTGCACCTCAGAGGCAAGTGCCCACAACTGTCGCCTAAGGAGCATCAGAGCATTCTACCCAACTCTGCCAATAAAACTGCCACCAAGCAAAGTGCAGGTGGTAATGTTTCCATCTCCTTCATATATCTGTACCCTCAGTTTTTTGCAAAGATAGGCAACTACATCGTTTAATATTGATATGGCCTTCCAAGCACAGAGGGTAATAGGTTTAACTGCCACCTGCAGGTTCCCCCAATTGTAGAGCGTTATCAGTTGTGTTCATGTAGCCATTAGGACACCTATGAGAGTGTCATAAACGGAAGGCATACTCAATATTTAGTTGATACATGACTACAAGGAAAACATTGATATATATGCACCTTCTCCTGCCAAATATCATAAGTGCAGCACAGTGGCTCAGTAGTTAGCACTGCTGTCTCAGCATCAGGGACCCAGTTCAATTCCAGCCTAGGATGACAATCAGTGCGGAGTTTACACATTCTCCACGTGTCTGCATGGGTTTCCTCCGGGTTCTTCGGTTTAAAAGTAGAACAGTACAGCACAGTACAGGCCCTTCAGCCCATGTTGTTGTGCCAACCTACTATCTTACTAAGATCAAGCTACCCTGCATACCGTACATTTTACTATTCTCCATGTGC
The DNA here is from genome assembly GCF_030684315.1 of Stegostoma tigrinum. Classification (NCBI taxonomy): domain Eukaryota; kingdom Metazoa; phylum Chordata; class Chondrichthyes; order Orectolobiformes; family Stegostomatidae; genus Stegostoma; species Stegostoma tigrinum. Next base: position 45,768,412 of record NC_081361.1, on the reverse strand, counting down.
CTATCCAATAGTCACTTAAAAGTCCCTAAAGTATCTGACTCCACTACCACTGCCGGGAGTGCATTCCACATGCCCAACACTCTGTGTGAAGAACCTACCTCTGACATCTCCCTTATCTTCCTCCGATCACCTTAACATTATGACCTCTCGTAATTTCCGCCCTGGGAAAAAGTCTCTGACTATCCACTCTTTCTATGCATCTCATCCCACAGACCAAAGATGTGCAGGTTAGGTGGATTGGCCATTGCCAAACTGCCTGTGGTGTCCAGGGAAGTGTAGGTTAGGTGGATTAGCCATAGGAAATATAAGGTTATGGGGAGGATGAGCCTGGGTGGGATGTTATTTGGAGAGTTGATGTGGACTTGTTGGGCTGAATGGCTTGTCCCCACACTGTAGGGATTCTGTGAAATAACTGTTTCGTGCTGCACCTTTCACTGCTGTTCTCTCCAAATCCTGGGTGTGTTGTTGGGGTCTGGGCAACAGATCCACACTCTGCGAAGATGGCTTCACATGCCACTACAATTGTCTGAAATGGAGCTTTCACAGCATTACAATTGAGGGCTAGTAGCGTGTACCTCTTGACATGCACAAGGCATGTACTTTTACCATCTGAACCACTCTGATTGTACATTACAATTCTCACTATCCTGCGTGACCCATATGGTAGTTGAGCTGCTATGAAACATAATGCAGCAAAGGGAAATGATACTTGGAGATGATGATGCAACTCTGACATCAGCAGAGCAGAGAAACGAGAAACATGTGACTAATACTCAAAGAGAAACAGAAGAAAAACATTGTACCAGAGAGCTGTATTCTCCATAATGAATATCATAGTGTAAATAAAGACTTTGCAGAATTATTGAGCGCTTACAGAACTACTCTTAAGAGCAAGCTAAGGGTGGAAGGAACTCAGAGCAGTAGAAGTTTAGCCAAACAGTGCAGACTCTAAGAGTGCAATACTGACACTCACCTCCCAAGAGAACACAAAATGTATAGAATCTATGAATAGCCAACCAAACAGGCTTCAGTCTGTGGCAGAAGTGCAATCTGTAGGTATAGATGCAGCAGGCTAAGGCATAATTGTGGCAATATCCCAATACAGACATGATTTCACCTGATGATGAAGAAGAGCATAACAAGGGAGATGAAGGACAAGGGGACTCAGAGGTATAACGTTCAGATTTTCAGGCTGGATAAAGGAGGATTAGGAAGGCCAAGGCAAGGACTGATATAAGCTTTGAACAGGAATAGACCTTACAGCCCCTCAAACCTGTCCCAACATTCAGTATGATCATGGGTTATATGATTTGGAACTCAATTCAACATTCCCTGATAGCCCTATTAGCTCAAAGCAGGTTCGCTTCTGGGCATCGTCAGTGTGAAGGAATTATTAATTTAGCATAGCTTTGGCAGAGGGACCTGATGAATGAATAACAGAACATATAGTGGAAATGCACTAAACTTGAGCTTATTTCATTAGGAAGACAACCATGCATTTAATCTTCATAATCATTTGGTCACAGTCAGATGGACTACTGGATGACAAAGTGTGAAGCTGGATGAACACAGCAGGCCAAGCAGCATCTCAGGAGCACAAAAGCTGACGTTTCAGGCCTAGACCCTTCATCAGAGAGGGGGATGGGGAGAGGGTTCTGAAATCAATAGGGAGAAAGGGGGAGGCGGACCGAAGATGTATAGCGGAGAAGATAGGTGGAGAGGAGAGTAGAGGTGGGGAGGGGATAGGTCAGTCCGGGGAGGACGGACAGGTCAAGGAGGTGGGATGAGGTTAGTAGGTGGGAAATGGAGGTGCGGCTTGAGGTGGGAGGAGGGGATAGGTGAGAGGAAGAACAGGTTAGGGAGGCAGGGATGAGCTGGGCTGGTTTTGGGATGCAGTGGGGGGAGGGGACGAGCTGGGCTGGTTTTGGGATGCAGTGGGGGAGGGGGAGATTTTGAAGCTTGTGAAGAAAACATTGATACCATTGGTCCAAGCGGAATATGAGTTGCTGTTCCTGCAACCTTCGGGTGGCATCATTGCGGCACTGCAGGAGGCCCAGGATGGACATGTCATCTAAGGAATGGGGGGGGAGTTAAAATGCGACTGGGAGGTGCAGTTGTTTATTGCAAACCGAGAGGAGATGTTCAGCAAAGTGGTCCCCAAGCCTCCGCTTGGTTTCCCCAATGTAGAGGAAGCCACACATGGTACAGTGGATACAGTGTACTACATTGGCAGATGTGCAGGTGAACATCTGCTTAATATGGAAAGTCATCTTGGGGCCTGGGATGGGGGTGAGAGAGGAGGTGTGGGGCAAGTGTAGCACTTCCTGCGGTTGCAGGGGAAGGTGCCGGGTGTGGTGGGGTTGGAGGGGAGTATGGAGCGGACAAGGGAGTCACAGAGAGAGTGGTCTCTCCATTTGGCAGACAAGGGTGGGGATGGAAAAATGTCTTGGGTGGTGGTGTCAGATTGTAGATGGCGGAAGTGGAATTCCTAGAAGCATGGCATTCCAACCGGAACTCCATCAACAAACACATTGATTTGGAACCAATCTATCATCCCCTGAGAAAAAGAACAGGAAATGACATCACCAACCCAAGGAAACATAACCAGATAAATAGAAAGCGGGACATAACACCAGCACTTTGTTGGAGGCTCACTGATGATGTTACCTAGAATGGTGACGAAACGTCTGAAAACTAACCTTCCAGCTCAGCGAGCAAACTCACATCCAGAATCCTCCAAATACACAACAATTCAGCAATGGCCAGCAGGAACAAATCAGCAATGAATGTGAATGTGATGGATATATCTATTAAATAGTCCCGATTGACCTTCTGCTGCTAAGCCCACTATAAGCTTGGGAGGACTTTAGCTGTTGAGATTGAGGTTAAGAATGAAATTGTTGGAGTTAAATAATTTTGCATGTTGAATGATGTCACACTTTGTCTTCCCTGCTTACTTCTGGCCAATGGGCCCAATGTCCAGGCTAACCATGGACCATAACACCATAAGTTATGAGATCAGAATAAGGCCGTTTGACCCATCAAGCCAGCTCCACCATTCGATCATGGTTGATCAACCCCATTCTCCTACCTTCTACCCATAAGCCTTGATCCCCTAATTAACAATCGACTTAAAATGGTGTCAGACACATATTGCACGAGAAGTGTGTATACATAGTGAAGATGCCATTTTGGACCTGAAACAGCACATGTAAAACTGAAAGTGCAAATGCTGCACCAGCAAGTTTTGTGGCCAAAATTTCTTATATGTAAAATTGACATCTCCATTGTGCCTCACATGACCTCAGGGTTTCCAAAAGCACTTCATAACCAGTTAACTATATGTGAAATATATACAATGTTATATTGGAAACTTAGCAGACAATTTTCATAGAGCAAAATCTCACAAACAGCAATGAGATTATCAGATAATCTGTTTTTGTGATGTCAGGTGAGAGATAAATATTGACTAGAACACTTGTGAACCATGTCTTTTTTTCAAAATAATGCCATGGGATCTTTTACAGCTACTTGAGAGGGCAGATAGAGATTCAGTTTAATGTCTTATTCTGAAAGAGAAAGCCTTCAGCCCAAATGCTGTCTAAATTAGATGACTGAGCAACGGCCCCAAAGTTCCTACACAGGCAGTGCAGAAGTTAGATTCTTTAAGTTACTTTGCATGCATGATCAAGCATTACCAAACTGTGTGCATTTAGCTGAATTGGCTGAGTACAACAAAAAGAAATGGCTTGGTTGCCTCCAGCAGCATCGCATTCCTTCAGCACTGCATTGGAGAGTAAACTTGGATTATGTGCTCAATCTCTAGTCTTGAGCCATAACATTGTGCCGCAGAGAGCCACAGTTGTGCATGCTTAAACACGTTTGTACTGCCATCTATACCCTGGTGTTTTCTGGTCATTTATTTAACCGGTTTATTAAACTGTAGCTATCACCATGGCTCAGTGAATTTATTTAATGAGATGCTGAACTTTACAACCCACAAATGTCCTACTAAGTTACCTGAGACAGGGTGGGGGTGGTGTGCTACAATAGGTCTCATTGCAACATAACTGCATCACTGGCCCTGCTCCTGTTCATTATTCAATGACCCTGCACTGAAAATGCACATGTTTAATATCATTCAAAGACAGAACCAGGAAAGTCTGTGGTATGTCATGTATAATAGCCCACTGACATAGTTGACCTTACAAACTGACCCTGTAAACATTGTGCTAACATAATAAGATTTTAGCGTTATTTCACTTGCAAATATCGGTATATAATGTAGAACAATACACATTTAATTAAAGATAGGCGTGATTTTTAAAAAAATTAGTATTATTCATTTTACGCATTTGAACACTGATTATTAGAGGTTTGGTCTCTTTAAAAAATAGGAGGCATAACAGAAAGTCACTCAATTACTAAATTAACAATGTATTTCCTTTGAGCAAATAAATCTAGTTTTAAAAAATAAAGCTTAATTTAATATAGAGTAATTTATCTCATAAATTTACAAACCTTATTTGGTTAAATATCTCTCATCAGTGAGAGGTTTAAACAAACACCAATGAGAATAGAGTCTCATTGCAGCTAAACATAGGCAGAATTTTCCCAGCTCATATTTGAGTTAAGGAGGTGAATGGAGTGGGTAAGTCCGAAAAATTAATGCAGAGTCAGGAGTCCAACATGATCCTGCTCTTCTCTTGTATTCCCCATGGTGGCATTTAAACTGAATGAGAACTTCCTTGGATCTATTAGTTAAGTAATTAAGAAGTGGTTGAGGCTAATGGGAAGCTAATTAAAAGGACTTTGATCTTGACTCCTGGATTTCTGAGCCAAAGAACATTGTTCCCAACCTGGAAGAAACCTGATGAGGTCACCAAGACAAATGCACAGAGAAAAGAGATTCTTTAGTGAAGCCAACAATCTGGGATGTTTGTGATCGATTACACTGAAGAGTTCCAGCAACAGTCATTGAGAAACCATGTCTTTTCTCTAAGAGAGTGGCTTTCAGTGTTTTTGATTACTAAACTGCTTGGAAGGTGCTTCCTTTGTCTAGAACTTCATTCACCTTTCAAGCTGTGAGTCTTGATCAGAGCTTGGGAGCAGCTTACGGACTTCCATCTTTCACCTCTTCTGAGCAGAGACCACATCACCAGCAACAGTTCCACTGCAATGATTATGCAGTCATAACTGCTTGTGCAGAGAGGAGGGAAAGACCACATTTGTGAAGGATGATAGAGGCATGGATAAGGGAGAGCTGCCAACAAACCAGAGCTGGACAGGAAGGTGTACCCAATGTCTACTATCTTAGCTGGAACCTAGGCAACAGGTAAGAGATAGCAGGAGATTGGGGGTACGCAAGAGAGGGGTCTCTGCAGCAAAGTCAGGGTTTGGGTCTCAGTAACCTCACCCCAACCCCCAAACCCCACTTTCTGATGCTGGATCCCTCAATCAGGCACTGAGTGTCGATCACTTCCCCATCTCATTTCCCAACCCCCACAATCCAGGAGCTCACAAGCAACAGACTTGCTTCTCATGTTCCTGAATGGTGACTCTCTGACTGCCATTCAATTAATATCACTGACTGTGGATTGAGGCCTCTAGTTGGCTTTAATTGCCCTGCCAGGGGTCTCAACTGATAGGAAGGTGGGAAGACCATCTGTGGGCCTTCCTGCTATAGATTTAAGTAAATGGTGGCAGAACAACCATCTAGCCTGCACCCACCTCTTTCCTGCCTGGGTGGGTGACAGCACTAAATTCTGCTAGCCTAAAATAACATTTACAGAACACTATTCCACTGGACTTGTGAACAACATATATTTATCAGTATGCTCAGAAGAAAAAAAACCTACAGTCGAATAGAGACAATTTAATGTGTTCAAAGTTTGCAAAATGGTAAAGGGAAACAGATGCACTGGAGTGAGACTGGATTATTAACCCACAAGTGTCACTTCTGCAATGGTTCCAAGGGGTGCTGGTTTGAAAGTGTCTATTTATATTTCAGAGAGGAAGTACATATCCTGTTTGCTTTTCATGCTCCCTGTAACATTTCACTTGTTTTAATTTGTTCACATGATTTCAGGGTGCAGTTTCTCACTTACCTTACACATTTCCTGAGCCATAATATATGTGAGTGAATAAAGTAAAGTAAGGTGAAAAATTAAGTCAGAGGAATGGAGAGGAATACTTTCAGCTGCAATGATACTTCTTTTGTTTTATTTGACAGTCTTTCCCCTGTGCAGGCTAATCTTTTCTTATGTTTGTAACATGAGCTTTCCCAATGCTTGTGATCACAAGCAAATTCTGAACATCTTCATATCAGTGGGGAGCACGTTTTATTGAACTTAAAGTGTTATCGTTTAACTTGAGTCAGTTGTCCTCTCAGACTCAAAGTAACTAGGAAGATTCCAAATAGTGAAGTTGTTGCAGCCATTGAAGTGGCTGTGTGTTGTAGCAAGTGATTTGCACTTCAGGAATTACGTTAGTTTAATAGTAAAATTTTGCTTACATAATAAAATATAAATTTGTTGAGCAAGTCGATTCCATTCCTATGCATATTACATACAAATGTTGGCCAACAGCAAAGAAACTGGAAGTCACAGAATCAACATCAAAAGTGAAAATCCAGTAGAGCATAAGCTCAGCTCTTGTGCTGTGCATATACCCAACCTTCTATCCTGTGCAAGTTTGAGACAAAATTTCAATTATTGTTGCTTATTTCTTGTGTACTAATGATCTAAAACGTAAAACAACACTCGTACAATAGTCTGATGCACTGTTCTCTCCAAATCAACACCCAGCTATCCATCTATCTTGGAGACTTTAATAAGCACCAAACAATGTTTTGTCTTGAAGATGTCAATTATAATTATAATAGAGAAGCAATTGTATTAACGGCTTCGCTACAGAATAATTCTCCACTGATGCTAACGGTTGAAGTACCTTCTATTCCTCAAGGTTACAGAAGGACTATAACTCAGACCTCCATTTCCTCTTCAAAGATAGCAAACAAAAAAGTCATCACCTTCAGAAATGTTCTTGATGACTTCTCCAATAGTCACAGGCATTAGAATTACAACACTAGAACCATAATGGAATTTAGAAAAACAGACCAGGAAATGTTCTAGAAGTTAATTGCTACCAACATGAGGTGGATTGTGGCAACTATCTATGCCTTCAACAGATTTATAGGAACTATTAAAGCTGGCACAAAACACGATGCACTTTGGGATTTAGCAAATCATATATTCTAACCTGGACAGAAGAAAGCAAGGTTCTCTACCAGAAATAATTGCTGAACAGAAACTCAACCTCAACCACAGCAATACTGCAGTCCATGAAATTAGCAGATGTGAAAAGTGGAAGAGCCTTGTGATCCTGCACCTTGATTCTGTTGGAGTAAACCCTACATATAAATGCAAAACACAGTGGATGTTGCAAATATGAAACAAACGCAGACAAGCTGGAGAAACTCCAATCTTAAGAAGAATCAAACTTGACGTGACATGTTAATTCTATTTCTCTCTGTAGGTGCTGCCAGAACTGCTGAGTTTCTCCAGAATTCTCTGTGTTTGTTACCTACTTATAAATAATTGTCAATTATGAGAGCTTAAGCCAACACATCCTACGTGATCCAAACTTGAAAGGCTCTGATAAATAAAGAATTTCAATACAAAGTGATGCAGCAGCTTTTGCAAAACGTGAAGACGGGATCCAGAGTATCAATAAATTCTAATCCTTTCACCAGAGACATTAAACACAGCCCTGCCAGCAACCAAATCTAAAAATGCTGATGGGCTAGAATATACTTTGCATAGTGTGTAGAATCTTACAGGGCTTTGAGCCACATTAGCTATGGCAAGATTTGTGGCAGAATCAGACAAGAAGTGTGGCGAGACTGAACTGAACATCAAGAGCATCTTTCTTCAAAATTTATGCTTTTCATTAAGGGGGACCAAAGCTTGTTAAGTGACCCACTGATGGTTCAGCTTGCCTCATTAATATACAGCATTCTGTTTTTCCAAGGCTGCCTAGTAGATTCAGTTCACCACTTGCTCTAAAGGATCTGCATATTGGACACAACGCACCCAGCTCATGGACTGGACCAGGCTGCATCTGCAGGCTCTTCTCTTGTTTCCACAGAGTATGCTCACAGCATCCATGCCTTGCATTTTCTTACCTAGTCTTTTCATGCTTTGCCCCTTTAGCCAGGCTTATATTATTCTGCCTTGCCCTACTGTTTAGTACCGACAACAAAAACAGGAAGCTTGCCATGGTTGTCAGCAGTCAGTCAAATCAAAGAGGATAGCCTTCACCCAGGACTTCCTGAAACAGTAAACCTGACACAGTTCACTACCTGACCAAGCCTCGTTTGGGGCTGTCAGAGTCAATATTCTCTTCATATAAGGAGTGAAGAGCGGAATTATGGGCATGACACCACCCACCTGGAGTCCTTATGCCCAATTTGGGGATTTCCTTCCGGAATGAGAGACAGAGGCAGGTATTAAAGGACATGAAAGTGGGTAGCACAGCTGCACATCTGCCAATGTGGTATACTGCATCCACTGTACCAGGTGTGGCTTCCTCTACATTGGGGAAACCAAGCGGAGGCTTGGGGACCGCTTTGCAGAACACCTCCGCTCAGTTCGCAACAAACAACTGCACCTCCCAGTCGCAAACCATTTCCAATCCCCCTCCCATTCTTTAGATGACATGTCCATCATGGGTCTCCTGCAGTGCCACAATGATGCCACCCGACGGTTGCAGGAACAGCAACTCATAGTCCGCCTGGGAACGCTGCAGCCTAATGGTATCAATGTTGACTTCACCAGTTTCAAAATCTTCCCTTCCCCCACCGCATCCCTAAACCAGCCCAGTTCGTCCCCTCCCCCCACTGCACCACACAACCAGCCCAGCTCTTCCCCTCCACCCACTGCATGCCAAAACCAGTCCAACCTGTCTCTGCCTCCCTAACCTGTTCTATCTCTCACCCATCCCTTCCTCCCACCCCAAGCCGCACCCCCATCTACCTACTAACCTCATCCCACCTCCTTGACCTGTCCGTCTTCCCTGGACTGACCTATCCCCTCCCTACCTCCCCACCTATACTCTCTCCACCTATCTTCTTTTCTCTCCATCTTCGGTCCGCCTCCCCCTCTCTCCCTATTTATTCCAGAATCCTCACCCCATCCCCCTCTCTGATGAAGGGTCTAGGCCCGAAACACCAGCTTTTGTGCTCCTGAGATGCTGCTTGGACTGCTGTGTTCATCCAGCCTCACATTTTATTATCTTGGATTCTCCAGCATCTGCAGTTCCCATTATCTCTCTCTCTAGCACAGCAGTTCCTTTTAGCTTAAGTGAAGCAATATCCTGAGCGAGTGGGTAGACAGAGCAGAGGGTATGTAAGGTTAGTGGTGTCAGGAGTTGGGCTGGGTAACAGCGAGGGAGGGAAATTATTGCAGGCATTAGTGATAGAGTATGAGTCTTGGTGGGAGGTGGGTACTGTAGCAGAGATAGACACAATGTGATGTAATGGAAAGAATATGTTGGCACTTATGCTGACAGAGTGAAGAAGATCATTGACCATCTTCCTGTTGTGCAGGCCATTGTTCCATTGGGTTGCTTTAAACCAAGTGGCAACCTTGGAATAAGCTGGCATGGTCTGATGTTGTAGTCTCTACTGCTGGGTTTAAGGAAAGAGAAATTTATGTCTCAGCGCTAGCCTATTCAGCAGGACTTCTAGGTCCTTTCCTGCATAGCAGGCCACTGATTTGTTCTGTCTGCCATGACTGGGGCAATTGTCAGGAACTGTGTAGGGAAACCCCGGACTGATAGTGTTTGTTCAGTTATACAATGAGCTTTTATACATGGTTGGGCGCAAGTGATGTCAGTGAATTCCAGGATATATGCTGAGTGGTGAGTCGGTCTGGGGATGGCATATGGTAAATAGGGACTCACATTAAATCTAGCAGGGACCAGGTGCCATGGTGCAGGGTAGGTAGTTAGTGACTTCTCATCAAAATTTGCCACAAATCTCGCCACAGTCCATGTTGCTCAGACACCTCTTCGAATCTGTCCATTCCATCTGTTAGAAGTGAGGTTAAAATAACTGCCTTCCTAAAGCAAGAAAAGAATGCTTTTGACATCTTAACTGCTTTCAATGTGCTTGTTTTGCACTTGTTAGAAATGCTGGGCAGGTTGTTACTGCATAACCTTGCCTCTGTCATTGAGACTGCCTTCGCTAAAGCATATTTCTGTAGTGGTTGTAACTGCTGGAACTAAGTGATAGCACTGACAACATATAATGACACAGACTACCAGCACTGGTGCCAGGCAATTGCATTACCTGTCATAGTGTATGAGAGAGAATAGAAAAATGCACCGCTTTTCAAATTCTCTCATATTATACCTCGCGATATTTGAATCATTTACTGAACTCCTTGCATAGCAATCAACTTTACAAGTGAACACTGGCACGTGGAACAACTGATACAGGGTTATGCAAAGTGGCCTTGTAGAGGGCGCCTTTTTAAAATCAATATTCACTACCTAAAATAGAGTCCCTCAAGGTTATATAAGCTTGTGATGCGTTTTCTTTAATTTATTAATTTGTCTGCTCTTTATTCTTTATTGTAAATTTGTTTTACACCAGCATCAATCTTATACTTTACAAACTATTTTTAATAAAGAGAGAAAAAATGACTAGAGATCCAAACACAAATGAAAGACATTACTTTTACTTTAAAGACCAGAAATACTCACCAATCAGCTAATGTGCTTATGCAAAACAACTAAATAGCTCTTTTCTTTCTCTGATTAACTCTTTGAAATGCTCAACTTCAGTTGTCTTGTAATTTGCACTATGTTGGCTACTTATACAGGATTCTGGCGCAAACGTTCTAGGTGAGTCACTTAGAGAATCTAGTTCAGATAGTTCTTAACTAAGTAGTTCTTAAACTGAAACCCTTATAAACGTCCTGTTTAAAGCTGGCAACTACAGAATTTAGACTATAGATTTCAGGTTAAGGACAAAGACAAGCTACAAATTAAATTAGGCTCAATTGGGTATGTACAAAAATGGCAACTACAGAATTTGGACTATAGATTTCAGGTTAAGGACAAAGACAAGCTACAAATTAAATTAGGCTCAATTGGGTATGTACAAAAATGCTTTAGATTTTCTTATTCACCACTAGTCTTTGTTTTTAAAATTGATAAGTATGGGGTTTCTTCTTTATTTCTGAAATACACATGCCATATTTGATCAGTGCAGAAAGTGTGAGAGCAGGCTGAGTTTATTTGTTTCTTTCAATCTTTGTTTGAGGTTGGGACAAAAGTGCAAAGGAGAAGGCATCTGATTCCTCCCTTGCACTGTCTCATGACATTCTGTCCAAGATTGGGAACTCACTCAAAAAAGCCAAGCTTAAATTTATCCAGTACTTTTTAACTTCAGTTCAGTTTGCCATGTCCCATGTGTTGTTTTTTTCTTCATTTGTAGAGAGAAAATCTGTTAAACAATTGTTACGAAGTTGGGTAGAGTAATTGTGAAGTGGAAGGCAGGAAGCTAAGATACGTGGTTCATTTAAGTGATTTGTGCTTTGTCTGTATTTTATGTTTGTGAGCAGCCCATGAAGTTGCCAGTACATTAAGCCTCAAAAAGTGAAACAAGTGTATCAAAAATGTTTTACAGGTGTCAGTCTTGTTTTGATGTTGTGATGAATTTGCATTTGGCCAATTAATTTAAACAAAGCACCTAGAAACAGAAAGCCAACTGAATTTAAATCTAATGGTGTTGACAACCTGAAATCAATCATATTATAAGAATTTGATTGTGTCATATCAGTACGTAAGGCGAGGGCAATTGGAAAATCGGGGAGAGCCAGCTGCCACCTGCCAGATTTAGTACCATTCAGCCCTCAGAGAAAGCCCATCTAATTAATCAAAGGTACCTCAGTACTTTAGCTCAAAGTCCTCATTGAAGAAATTGTAGAGATAAAACATCCCTGACAGCAGAATTAACAGAAGAAAGGTATTTGTGAAGACAGCGGAGATGACAGAATATTTCAGAAGACAAATTTGGAGAGATTAAGTTATAATTTATTGCTTCTCATTAGTTGAGTTTACATTAGTGGGACTTGTTTTTATTTAAACAGCATTCCAGTAGAATTTAGACCAGTTAGGGAGTAGTTCAGAGTCTAAGGGGGATTTGCCGGTATGTTAGTAATGTTATTAATTTTTTCGTTGTTGGGTTAAATAAATAAGTTGCTTCGTGTTGCTTGTAAAGTGGACATCAGTGATTTTCTTTCTTTTAATCACTCTTCTAATAGATTACAAGGAGAAAGATGAGCTTCTTTGGGTATTTTGTGAATAATTATTACAGGGGAAACCTTCTCCTGCCAGAACAGATTGGGAATTGTGTTTTAGTTTAATTATCAGAGGGCGTCGGCCATCCCCATCCCAACACAATACAGGTTATTTCACTAGCTGCAACACAAGGTATTGCGTGGACTTTACTTGCAATGGCAAAATGGCAAAAATAAATGCATATATGCACAAATGAGACAAGATATACTTGATCCTTCTTTGTTGTGGAACTAAACAAAAATGAAAATATGCCATCAGTTTTTGAGGCTGAAATTCCTGTAGGAGCAAACCAAAACCAGATCTGGATTGGACCAGAACTTCCATCTAGCCACTGTTGACAACCATGGCCGTGCCAAAAATCCTAGAATAGGTGATTTAAAGGTCATAGGCAGATACCCAGGCATTCCCTAGTCGAATCAGAATGCCCGGTTGTACAGTAGATGTGGGGCAGTGAATATAGAAATCTGAACTTGCAGCTTTGTACACTCCTGTGGACTTCCTGGAGGGGGCAGCCTTACACTGCATGGATCTTAGTATCATTCCAGCTTGGCATTTTGTTTGTTTTGCAATGTTCAAAGGGGGTCATTTTGACCTTCAAGACATTCTTTAAATCTGCACTTCGTGTAAATATTGACAGTTGACAATGACATTGCAGTCTTTTGGCATTTTAACAACTGGGAGAAGTGTCCTCACAGGGATTCAAACAATCCCCTATAGAGCCCTGCTCTGACAGCAGAGTAGCAGTTCCAACCAGCTCTTCGTCAATATGCATCTATAAACTGCTATATAAAAGGCAGCATTATAGGAAATGTGTTCCATATTTTATTTTCAAGCTTTCCTGTTTTCAGCCAGTAACCTCAGGTTTTCAAGAAGTTGAAATTCCAATCCATCCAACAGAATACTCAGAATCCCCAATTCCATTTAAATACATTGCATTCCTCATTCTCCACTTTAACACATGAGAAAATCATTTGTACATTTGTACTCTGTCGCTGATGAAATTTAACCATGCGCTGCCACTCTTAGCAATTGGATTGTCCCTCCATTTGGGTGCCTCATGATCCACATCGGGGCCTACAGGTGATGATGGCCACACACACAGCAATGGTACTATCCATACTTAATGCCCAGGCCACAGGATCTACTGTCTGTTGTCAGGGAGGTGATGACATAGTGGTAACATCACTGGACTAGTAACTAGGAGACTTGGGCTAATGCCTGGCAGCAGGGATTCATATCCACACCGTTCCAGTACGTGGTAATATTTGAATTCAATTGATTCAATCTGAAACTGAAAGTTTATCTTTAGGGGCAGCACTGTGGCTCAGTGGTTAGCACTGCTGCCTCACAGCACCAGGGACCCAGATTCCATTCCACCCTCGGGTGACTATCTGTGTGAAGTTTGCACATTCTCCCCATGTCTGTGTGTGTTTCCTCTGGGTGCTCCAGTTTCCTCCCACAGTCCAAAGATGTGCAGGTTAGGTGGATTGGCCATGCTAAATTGCCCACTGTTGTGGATTAGCCGTTGGGATGGCAGGGATAGGGTAAGGGGGTGAGTCTGAGTGGAATGCTCTTCAGACAGTTGGTGTGGACTTATTGGGCCAAATGGTTTGTTTCCACACTGTAGGAATTCAATGATCTATGATGGTCTGTCTGCCTGGTGTTGGCAGTAGTGCAGCTGAGGTGCAGACACTCTGATTGGGCTAGCAGTTCTTGGCCATCCTTAATTGGACAGTGGGTACCATGTAATTGACCACTACCAGGAGTATACCTTCCATGATCTCATCAACTGTCAAAATGGGGGCTCTGTTCCCTGTTCAGTCCCAACGGTGGGTTTTCTACCAAGAGAAAAAAAATCCACATGAGGCGAAATAGACACATCTTCAAACTCTATATTGAGTTTTTTTTGGATAGTTCCATCTTTTCTTTTTCATAAATGACATAAATGACCCAATGAGACTTTTTACATATAGACTACCTATTCATATAAAGCTGCATTGTCAACAATTTGCTGGGTAACCTTTACATAGTTAGTGCTCAATTAATCTCAACAAAGATGTGCAGGCTAGGTGGATTGGCCATGCTAAATTGTCCGTAGTGTTCAGGGTCTGTGGGTTATAGGGGGATGGATCTGGGTGGGATGCTTCAAGGGGTAGTGTGAACTTGTTGGGCCGAAAGGCCTGTTTCCACACTGTAGGAAATCTAATGATAAATTGCTTGCTGCATTTTGCATGGAAACTCAAAAGACTGAAAATACAACATTTCTACTTTGGAAATAGATTAATTTCTGACTAAAATTTTCCCAAATTGCACATCTTCGACCAACAAAGTTTTAAGTGGCATGAATAACTTGCAACACAAGTAAATGACACAACCTAAAGACTTCAGTTGCTCTCTATGGTGACTTTTAAAAAAGTTAATGGTCTCAGAAAGTTTATTGATTTTCAACTATAATTTCACATTTGAAATTATAAGCTGTTTCTGTAAAAATTGTTAAAGGAATCAGGATCTTAGCCACCTCAATAAAAATGGAATTATCACACCTCACCGTAGCAGCATGCTGAAAATCAAGATCCACTAATCCCAGATATTATGCAAGTACATATAGTTCCTAACATACCTGTCAAATAGATCTGGGTTGACAGACACATGGGCCAGGTTTCTGTACTTAACAAGAACTCCTATTTATTACAAATAAAGAGTTTCTAATCACAGATAATGAAATATGAACTGTTGGCTATCGTAGTGGAATTTGAACTCATGTCCCCAAAACATTAGCTCAAGATTCTAGATTATTAGATATTTAGGGTGGCAGTGTGGGTCAGTGGTTAGCACTGCTGCCTCACAACACCAGGGACTTGGGTTTGATTCTACCTTCAGGCAATTGTCTGTGTGGAGTTTGCACATTCTCCCCATGTCTGTGGGTTTCCTCCGGTTGCTCTGGTTTCCCCTCGCAGTCCGAAGATGTGCAGGCTAGGTGGATTGGTCAAGGTAAATTTGCCCATTGTATGTTGGGATGTGCTGGCTAGGTGGATTAGGGTTACAGGGATAAGGTAGGGATGGGTCTGGGTGGGATGTTCTTTGGACGGTTGGTGTAAACTGGATGGATTGAATGGCCTGTTTCCAAACTGTAGGTATTCTGTGGTTCTATGTAGGATTAGTTCCATTCTTCTGATGGCTGCACTGATACTGGATACCTCAGAACCCCTATACATGGCTCTAGATTCAAAGCTACATTGAAATTGAAGTCTCAAGGCCCATTAAATCTTTTTGACTTTGTTTTTTGATGGCAGTGGCAAGCCCATTCCTTTGCCACTTACTACAAATTCCAAGGCAATCTCTGAGCAGCGCTTCTGAGTCACCTAGGAAAGCAACTAAACACATTGGGCATTGTATTTCACTGTCCCTTCTGCCAAAAAGCAGCTCTCCTCCAGGACACGGGTGATTAAGTAATTTTATGTGATAAACAGACCTATTTCTTCTTAATGCAGTGTAACACGATCTGTGGGAGAATATAATTACATTTTATCATCTCCAAATGCCATTGTCATAGCAGTTTATTTATAAGTTGTAAAAAAGAATTGATTCTGGCAAGATATAGACACAAAGCTGCACTAACTTTGCATCTAACCTGTAATATAAACCTGGAAATTTATATTTAACTACTTATTATTATACATTGCACTGAGTAAGATTAACACTTGCTGAACTGCATGTAGCCATTTTTGAACTAACTTTATTTATGCCCATATTTATTGAACTAATTTTATTTATGCCTCCCAAACAGAGGGCAGTAGAGATGGTAATAAGTCGAATTGTCCAGATCTTCAATTCACTGCAGTTCCTCCCCAATTAAACAAAATAATGTATACATTAGAATGTAAAAACATTCCAGTATCCAATTTCATAGAATATAATGTAACTAAACCAACATGAACAATGCTGAAATTTAACAGGTTGGATTACCGAAACATTGTTGTTATAGTCACAACCAAAACATGTGATCAATGTTACCAGATAATTTACATATGAAGAGTGATTCGTTAATACCAATATGTGTTAAACAAGAATATCAATTGATAGGAAGTATTAAAGAAAATATATACTTCTTTTTCATTCATACATGTGTTCAATTAATCTCTTTGACTTCTTTCTTTTTCTGTCTAAGTATTCCTTCTATTTCCATTAATTTGACTTTGGTCTCTCAACATCTCTGTCACTGTTAAATCCAGATTTTCCATTGACTACCAACTCCACTTAATGGTTGGGACTATGACTTTGGTATGTCTTAATCAAAGATTCTGAATCACTTTGCCGTACATGTTGTTTCTACAGTGTAAGCACACTTTCAATTTATTTGAGATTTTCACTTCCTTTTGAATTTCTCTTTGGCCCTAAAGGGGAATTTGGATGATAGGAGGTTTATTCTATTCTCCATCTGTCAGGCTTCTTATTACAAGCAAATGATCCACGACACTGATGGAGTCTCTTCCTCTCCCTCTCTAATTTTCATTATGTGAATACACCTCGTCTCTTTACAACAGATCCAATTACATACTTGTCCTTTTCATCATCATGGTTTTGTATCATGACCTTCTCACCAATAAAGAGCTCATGAAGTTTCATGTCTCCTGTTTCTTGACTCATCTTCACTTACCAATAGCAAACTAAGACGGAAGATGTCAAGTTAGTGCAAATTAAACGATGCCCTTGGATCATGTTTAAATACTAGCCCATAACTTAGTTAACTGTTGGATACTGTGGGTCATTCTGTAGAAGAACAGAACATCGTCTCACCTGCAATGAAGAGAAACGTGAAAGTCACCACTCACCTTGTCACTTGCATAGAACTTTTCACAATCTGTCCACTTCATTTTGCAGCACTATTTGATGCTGGGTGTTATGATGGTTTAAAAATATGTTTGACTAAATTCTTATTTGGAATATTTCAAACTCTTCTGACAAAACTGTAGATCATTAACTGACATGAACATGTCTGGAAATCCATAAGTTGCAAAATGTCTTCTCAAAACTCCATAGTTTCTGAGACTTCTAGTTTGAGTGTGAATACAACACTTTCTCCACTTTCTATTTCTGTCGACAGAAACAAAATATTCTTTCCCTTCCATCGCAAAGAAATGGAAATGTACTTGTTCCCATGGTTTTATTTTGTTTGACCATGGAATGAAAGAACTTCAGCTATTTCATTTCTGAGATAACAATTCATAAATTTCCACAAACAATGCCATTGTCTACCCAAAATTTGCAACTGCTTTCATTCAGATGATCAATGTGTGCCCTTGATGAAGTTCCTTTAACAATTTCTCTAAATCCAGGTAGAATCACGATTTCTAAGCCCCATTAGAAACAGTTTATTTGTTTGTGTGAAATACTCTCGTGATTTCTCATCATCACACTCTTTAGGACAATCATTCACTACCTAAGTGAGCACTTTAATAAAAACCACATGCTTGCAAGTTTCTTCAATAATTTCATAGGCATGACATTTGTATGTGTAAATTCACAGATAACTCAGTGGTTAAAAAATAATCAACCTTTCCCTGAAATCTTTAAAGTCCCCATTTGCAAGGTTCTGCTGATTAAACAAAGTTTGATATTGTTCTGAGGGATAATATTATCAACTGATCCTCCTTGCCCAAAGATCATTTTGTCCTGTCTTAGCTCTTCCTCAGATGTACTCTTACTCATCCTAGTTTATTTGGATCTTCTTAAACCCATCCATTTTCTTCAGCAAAACTTTCTTCCTGACTACTAATAACAATGGTGAGACTGGGAAGTATTATTGTATTTCACAACAATACTAGCTTCATCTAACACTAGAAGACTCTCCGTTCATTGTCATTTCACATCAGTTTTGTACAAGGGAATATGATTGAAGGACTCCCAAAAGATTTTTCCAGTTGTATCCACAGTGACAGTAATCCGTGAACTTCCAACAGGTCTGGTCGCCATATTACCAAAAGGATGTGGATGCTTTGGAGAGGGTGCAGAGAAGGTTCACCAGGATGTTGCGTAGTATGGAGCGTGCTAGCTATGAAGAGAGATTGAGTAGATTGAGATTATTTACATTAGAGAGACAGAGGTTGAGGGTGGACCTGATTGAGGTCTATAAAATCATGAGAGGTATAGACAGGGTGCATAGCAAGAAGCTTTTTCCCCCAGAGTGGGGGACTCAATTACAAGGGGTCATGATTTGAAGGTGAGAGGGAAAAAATTTAAGGGAGATATACATGGAAAGCTCTTTACGCAGAGGCTGGCCAGTGGAGGTGGTAGAGGTGGGCACGATAGCATCATTTAAGATGTATCAAGACAGCTACATGAATGGGCAGAGAGCAGAGGGATGCAGATCCTTGGAAAATAGGCGACTGGTTTAGATAGAGGATCTGGATCAGCACAGGCTTGGAGGGCTGAAGGGCCTGTTCCTGTGCTGTAATTTTCTTCATTCTTTGTTCTTTGCAATCTCATTCTAGCATACCACAATGATTCCAGAATCTCATTAATTTCAGAATAGCCCATTGTACTGAAGCTTTGCCACCGTTCAGCCCCACCATGGTGAGGAAAAATATATATCCTCATTTCTTATGTATTGATTTCCAACCAAATGTGTAACCTTCATTTGTAATTTGCACCAGTTCTACCTGTCAGTGTTGAATCCCCCATTTTATTAAACTATATCTTCAGCATCTTTTATTAGTTATGTTTCGTGCTGACTCACTGTCTACCTGAATACAATGTCACATACAGTAATCTTTCAAATTACTCAAACTTTCTTAAAATCAACTTTGGAATCTTCAAAAGTCTGTCACAGTGTTCTTCAGTTCTTAAGTAATCAAATGAAATGTATCATTTTTCTGGGTGTTTCCTGATCAATCTGTCCAGAAATATTGGCACGGTTATAAATATATATATCAATTATTATTAACAGTTTATTTCAAAAGGTCATTTAACAACCAGGAACATATTACTGAAGAAGTACTACTTTCTGTTAACTAACTAGACTGCTTTAGATATAATGAGTATTTCAGCTCTGATCATTGTAAAGTATAAAAGAGGTGTTTAAGATAGAGAGTTCTACAAGGAATAAAAAGCCAGCAGCTTTAAAACATATGACAGAGCAACAATGGGTTACTGAGGAAGTACAAAAACATATGCAAATATCTAGCTCTCCTTATGACATTGAGCTGTCTTTATAGATGCAAGCATTATGCAGTGCAATGATCTCCCCAAATTGCTAAGCACTACCAAGACAACAATATAAAATCAAATCTAAAAATGACCATAAATAAAATCCCAAAAGATTCAGGAACAAATGTTGGATTACTAACATAAATGATCACATTCAAATTACACATTAAAGCACAAGCTAATCCAACAAGCTAATCCATGTACCAGCAGGTTCAGGAACAGCTTCTTCCCAGCCACTATTAGACTGATGAATGGACTCTCTCGCCTCAAATAATGCTGAACTTGCTAATGTTGATCTCACCTAGTGCTCGCCCTGTATAATGTAACCTGCATGCCTCTAAGTATTTTTCAAAAACCTTGCTATGATCTGCCTGTACTGCTCACGTACAAAGTTTTTCACTGTACTCTGGTACACCTAACTGATCAATGAAACAATATCTGCATCTGCATAATAACCTTTAATTATGGAAACAAGACAACATATTTGCAGTCTAATAGCTTTTTTTAATTCCTGCATTGTGGACATCATTGGCTAGGCCAACATTTATTGTCCTATTACTAATAAAGAGTTAAAATTCAACCATGTTGCTGTAGGTAGAGCATTACATGGAGTCTGGACCAGGTGAAGGTGGCAGATTTCATTCCCCAAAGGACAAGAGTGAACCAGAGAAATGTCTACAACAATCAAGAGTGGTAATGAGTCACCATTAGGCTAGCTTTCTTAAAAAAAACACTTGATTTTTAGTGAATTCAAATTTATCATTGCAGTGTTTGAACCCACATCCCCAGAACATTAGACCAGGTCTAGATTACTAGTACAAAAACACATTACCATAATCCTCCATCTCATCTATAAAAGTGGAACATAAAAACCAGTTTGGTCTGAATGGCCTGTTTCAGTGTTGTGAAATTAAAGAACCATTGAAACCCTGCGTGGAAGCAGGCCATTCAGCCCACTGAGTCCACAATGACTCTCTGAAGAACATCCCGCCCCTCTACCCTATCCCTATA
This sequence comes from Stegostoma tigrinum, assembly GCF_030684315.1. Taxonomy (NCBI): domain Eukaryota; kingdom Metazoa; phylum Chordata; class Chondrichthyes; order Orectolobiformes; family Stegostomatidae; genus Stegostoma; species Stegostoma tigrinum. The sequence goes on along the minus strand of NC_081361.1, from coordinate 45,747,826 downwards.
CCTCTACATTTGCCATTGCTAATCCACCCAGCCTGCACATCCCTGGATACTATGAGCAATTTAACGTGGCCAATCCGCCTAAACCGCACATCTTTGGACTGTGGGAGGAAGGTGGTGCATCTTTTGGAAACCGGAGCATCTGATGGAAACCCATGCAGACACGGGGAGAGTGTGCAAACTCCACATCAATAGTCGGCCGAGGATGAAATTGTACCTGCGTCCCTTGCGCTGTGAGCCAGGAGTCCTAACAACAAAATAGAGCACAACAGTATCTTTATTAAGATGTTGAAGTCTCTGAAATGTGGACCTATCATTCTTTTTCAAATGTTGGGCATACATTTCATATCTTCAGGGAAGAAGTGAGAGAACTAAAGGATGTTATAGAAAGTTGCAGGTAGGCTTGAAACAATAATGTATAGTCCAAATGATTACTGCCTAAAAATACCACAACGATAAAATTTAGGACCTCAATATACATTTATCTTATGTATATTGTTAGACTATAGGTCCTAGACAAGTTAAAAAGTCTTAAAACAATAAAATCTCCAGAACTATATTGTATGTACCACTGTGTTGAGAGAGATGAGTCTGTGGGTTTGTTCAGGCACTTAAAATCATTATGAGAGAGACACTGGAATTCCAAAAGTCACTAGCAAATTGGAAACAGCCTGTTGTGGTGTTCATCTGTTCAAAAGGAATGGCAAAATAACACAGACTCACAAAGACATATGGTCTTACTTAAGTTCCATTTAAAATAATATAATGAACGATCAGGATTAAATTTGAAGATCAGCTGTATAATAGCCATCTAGTTAACATCTGTAAACATAGTTCATAAAGGAGAAAATCCTGCCCTCAAACTCTGACTTTTCTGAGGATATGACAGCCCAAAGTGGCTAAAACAAGTCTTACGATAATGTATATTTATATTACCAATGGCTTAAGATAAAAATCTACATTAAATGTGACTAGTTAAGTGTCAAGCTGTGGAATTACGTTGCAAAGCTTGGGTATGAATAAAAACGTGATAGTTAGGTTGAAAACAAACAGGTACTGTACTGTTAGAGTGTTAGAGCAATGAAGGCAATATTAAATGGATTCCACAAGGAAAATTGTATTGAGGCCACTGCTCTTTCAAGGTTGCATTAGTAACTTGGACAGTAAACATGAATGAGAAATAACAAGGTGTAGAGCTGGATGAACACAGCAAGTCAGGCAGCATCAGAGAAGTGGGAAAGTTGACGCTTTGGGCCTGGACCCTTCTTCAGAAATCAAAGTAAACTTGAATGTAGTTTTTTCAAACTTACAGATGATACCAAACTCTGCAGGGCAGTGAATTGAAGGAGAATATCAAATATGTGATAAAGGTTTATAATATATTATTATTAATAGTAATTCAGATTTTAAGGCAGATGTAAATGGGTATTTGGCTTTAGTTTTGTGAAGGTTACCTTTTTTGAAGAGGTCACAAATTCATTTTTGAACAGTGATTTCAAACATCATTTCCAAGAAAGCATGTGACCTATTTAAAATGACCAGATAAACTACCTTCCAGGACATTTGATGAAATGTTGACAAAGTTGATCTTGTATGGCATACAGATAGATAAGTCAGGGACTGCCTGTTTCAGTTTTTCGGTTTCAGGTGAGAAAAACAATTTCATTCTTGTGGAAACTGAAAGAATTGTGGATGCTGTAAATCAGATACAAAAAGAGATTTTGGTGGAAAAGCTGAGCAGGTCTTGCAGCGTCTGTGAACAGAAATCAGTGTTAACGTTTTGGGTCCGGTGACCCTCCTGAGGAATCAAGTGCCGGCTTGGAAGACAGAAGGGCCAGTTCCTGTGCTGTAATTTTCTCTGAAGGGTCACTTGGCCTGAAACATTAATTCTGACTTCTCTTCCCAGATGCTGCCAGACCTGCTGAGCTTTTCCAGCAATTTTTGTTTTTGTTCCATTCCTGTGGAAGTTTATCTTGTGGCAATCCAAGGTTTCAGAACCAGAAAGAAGTCTTAAAACTATTCTAGTCATTTAAGCAGACTACCTTTTCTTAAACTTCAATTGGAAAAAGTCATTGAAGCAGCTGGTGCTGTATATCTTGGTGACAAACAGCAAGGGAGAGAATCACTTCTAGTGAATGCACAGAAAGTCATCGAAAAGAATTGCTCGCAACCCATTAGTTATGTAAGAAATGAAAAAAAAGTTAAGATATGAGTGATACATCACTGGGTTGAGTGTCTGGAAAAAAGCTTTGTTTTTCTTTTTGCTGTTTATATCAATGTCTCGCTGAATTGTCATATGCACAGATTTTTTGGGTAATAAACTTGTGTTCTTTTATTATAAAGAACATTGGCAGCCTCGTGAGAACATGTTTAGTGACTGACAACCACGGTAACCAATCCACAAAAGAAGTTTATGATGTATCAAACCTGGTTTTGTTTGATTTCATAACAAATGGAACACAAAAGAAAAATGAGTGGATTGAAGCAGGACAAGTATCCAATGTGCTCATTAGGAAATAATGCACATAGGAAATCAAGGGCCAGAATCAATTTCAGTTAATTCAGGGTTAAACTGTCAGTGCTTTTGTAAAAGTAAGTGGGAACCACAGATGTACAAAAGGTAAGCTAGGAGTGTAGGAGCCACACTGTCAGAAAGAAAACAAGTTCCTTTGGTGTGAAATACAGGCAACGCTTGTATACATCATGGGAAAACTGTTGAATTATGAATATTTCAACACCTTTGTTGTAATATTTGGTAAAATCTGAAAGATGTCTATAACTTACAAAAGTTGATTTTACACCTCACGGTGATAAGATTAGCTCTCCTTGCAAACATATGAAAATAAACAATTGTAGATCTGATCCCTGACAACTCTTCAAGTTGACAACGGAAGGAACAGTGAGCAAAACGTATATTTTGTGAATGGTATAAATAATTAAGAATGAGAATGAAAGTTACCTTAAAGTCTGCATGGATTCACTGTTCAATGTGTGTAACCAATGCGCAGTAACAATCAATAAAGTAAATGGAATGTGTAACCTTCAGAAAGTAAACAGCATGGCACAAAAGAGGGGTGTTGAGATCAACTTCCAAGTGCCAAGGCTAAACTGTACCTTGAGTGTTGTCTCCAGCTGTGCTTGCTAGGAAAAAAGGAAAACATTTAATGCAAATAATAGCTATGAGTATTTAAAAAAAGTTTTTCCTCGATACTTGATCCAATTTTTAACCTTCTTTAGCGATTTCCTGTGTGGGATCTTGCCATAGGCCTTGCTGAAATCTGTATTAGCTACATCAAGTGCACTAACTTCATCTACACACCTGGTCACATCCTCAAAAAATTCAATCAAATTTGTTGGCATACGACCTCCCACTGACAAAGCTGTGCTGAGTATCTCTCACCAAACCTTGCCTCTCCAAGCAGAGAGTAATTCTCTCTCTCAGAATTTTCAACAATTTCCCTACCACTACTGTGACACTCTCTGGTTTGTCTCCACAACCTTTCTTGAAATGTAGAATATTCTTCGATTCTCTTCTCCCTCTGTACTTATTTTAGTGCATTTCTGCACTTTTCTTCAACAACTTCTTCTTGGACTGGATTTAAGTAACACACATACACCGGGCAGGCATGGGGTGCTTTATCGAAGCACAACAGAAGACTTCTATTTGCTGCCTGTGGCTAAAATGCCACAGCAACCTTGAAGGGCCAGGCCATGCAAAAGCCTCATGAGGAAACCTGAAGGACTTGAGAATTTAACAGGAGTTGAGAGCTGCTAATGAAAAGCTTTTAAATATATTTATATCTGCTGGTAACTGTGATTTGTATGTCAGTGGTCTTTATAATTATTGGAAGGATCAGTTATGTGTTTTGCACTGCCATATATGATTTGTGATTGTAGTGGCAAGCTAGTAACAGGGTGGCAACACCGTTTTCTAGTTGTGGATTGGAGAAGCAGGGGAAACCAGTGTGGGTATAAGGAATAGAGACAATAAGTACTGCAGATGCTTTTCTAAAGAGGATTGTAATATCCTAAGCAAAGTATAACCATTAAAAAATGATAGTGAGAAGAGTGAAGATAACTAAATACAGCCATTCTGAAAGGAAGTTATTAGCTTTGCTTTAAAAACAAAGTACAAATATTGATCAGACTGAACTGAATAAAGCTTGAACAAAAAAATCTGAAGGTTTTACTTCAGTTTTTAATAGGTATAAACAAAATGATGTGCTAAATTTAAGAGATAACTGGTAACTGCAATAGTGTCCAGACCCAGCACTTTAGTATTTAGTCCGAACAGTTGAACAATGTTAGATAATGTAAAATACAACCCTGACGATAGTTGCATCAGAAACAAGAATGCATAATGAAATATTGCATGCATTCAATTGTACATTCAGTGATGACTTTTCTAACTTTATTGTCCATATTTTATAAAATGGACACATTACATCTTAAATAATAAGTTTAAAACTTCAGCTAAATTTTATCATGCTTCTTTATTAAACCTTTACACAAAACTTTTTATTCAGTATTATGATTGTCATCATTGTTGCCAGCCCCTTGATTTGAGGATGTCTATTAAGGGTGACAAGGTTCTGCTGTGGGTCTTTTTGTGATTAAGTAGATAAAATCTTGAGCTGTAGATCTTTGGGCACATAGCGTAGTGAGAGCTAAAGTACAGTATTTATCTTTTTCTTGTAAGTAGTTATTTAATAGAAAACTTGAGGTTTGCTGAAAATTGATGCATTTTGTCAGAATTTTTCATCTTGCTCTCATCAGGACAGTTTGCAAGTTGCAGGCCAGAGGACCCAAAGTTTTGTAGTTTGTATCAAATTGCACCTTCTTTCAGTTTTTTTGGAAGAAGCAAGATACTGGATGTAACCAGACAACAATTGCTGGATAACCCCGAATGTGAGGGAGATTACACTGACCGCGCACACACTGTTAAACTAGTGGTTAACTATCGAACAGTATCAACGACTACAGAGTCCACAGCAACACTCTATCACCTTGTTGATGGAATTGCTCTAATGCTCTTGTGTTGCTCATTGGCACATCAGATCTCACTGCATTGCCTTACTGTGGTGATGACAGTCAGTGTACACTAGGAACTTTATTGATTTATGGAGTTCTATGTTGTGGTAGATTCCATAGATGGATAATGGTAGATCAGACTTGCAACAAGTAATCAGATAGGTGTAAAACTGCAAAGCTTTCAGCCCTAATGTTATTGTAGCCAAAATATCCAAAACTAGTTGGTTTTTCTTCACATTAAGACCTGCACATATCCTATGGATTTGGGAAGAAGATGTGTCCCTCTCCCTCTCCTCAGCAGGCTTCAGGAATGGTCCCAATTATAACTTTCTTCAAGAAGAGGGATAAATTAGGCGGGAAAATGTTCAGTATTTTGCTGTTTTCCATTATAGGAAATGTCCTGACATGCGCTCTTCTGAATCCTGCCACAAACACAGTATGGCTTTAGATCTGAGATAACAAGTGTAGAGCTGGATGAATTCAGCAGGCCAAGCAGCATCAGAGGAGCAGGAAAGCTGACATTTCGGGTCTGAACCCTTCTTCAGAAATGGCTTCAGATCTTCCAAAATGACCTTCGAAATGGTCTTTGTTGTTAGACAAATACAAGAAAACTGTTGGAAACAATACTTGGAACCTTGCATTGAATCCCTCTATGTGATCAAAGCATTTGCTTCAGTAAATTGAATGGCTCTGTGGATTGTTCTCCAGAGATTTAGCTTTCTAAGGAACTTCATGACAATCCTGGAAATACCCAATTTGGTTCTGTGGGACATCTGAAAACAAACACCTTTAATACGCAAATTGGAGTCAAACAAGGCTGTATGGTAGTCCCCACATATATACAATTTACCTGAAAGAAGTTATTCACCTTATCAAAGATCAACTGCTGTGTAAGGATTAAATACTGTCCAGATGAAAACAGCTTTCTCTGCAGTTCTCTCATGCCAAAACTAAACTATCCCCTACAGGCATAAATGTCCGACAGTATGTAGGCGACAGAGTTCTTGTTGCCCTCTCCAGACCAGATTTATTAGCCACCCACTATCTCTTCAATGCGGCTACAAACAAAACTCATGTCAACTGTTGAAGAAAGGTCCAGATCCAAAACGTCAGCTTTCCTGCTCCTCTGATGCTGCTTGGCCTGCCGTGTTCATCCAGCTCCACACCTTGTTATCTCCTGTCAACTGAGACATAGTCAGTCAAATATTTTACCTCCAGTTTAAATTCAAGGCATTTTGGAGTATGTTCAGTACATTCCAAACCTCAAACCCCAAAATGAAAAAAACATAGAAGCAGGTCATTCAGTCCATAGAGTAGGGCTGCTGTTTGCTAATCATACTCCCCTGTTTTTTACTCCCAGCCCTGTAGCTGCTTTCATTTCAAGGATTTATCTAACTTCTTTTGAAATGATAACCAAATCTACTTGAAGTGCCCTTTCAGGCTGTGCACTCTAAATCATAACAAATTTCTGGGGGCACCAAAAGTGATTCCTCATTTTGTCTCTGGTTCTTTTACCATTCACCTTGAATACATGTCCTTTGATTACTCAACGTTTGCAATAGGTAGCAGTTTTCCTTTATTCACTTTATTAAAACTGTTCATAGTTTCCAACAATTCTATCAAGCCCCCTTTTAACATTCTCTGCTTGAATTGAACAAAATAATCCAACTGAGGCCTAGCCAGTGTCCTGCAAAGGTTTCATATAACTTCCTTGCTGCTGTACTCAAATCTATTGATAAAGCTGAGGAACTCATTTTCTTTATTAACAGCCCTTCAACTGGTCCTGCCATTTCAGAGGTTTGTGTTTGAGATCCCACAAGTTCACTGTACCTGCACTCCATTCACATTTGTACCATTTAGCTTGTGTTGCCCACCCTCATTTTTCCTATTAAATGATATTGTGTCACATTTTGGTATATTAAAATTCATGTGCTGCTAGCTTGTTCATACCCTCTAAAGTCAGTTACTGTCCATCTTATTGTTTACTATATATTCCAGTTTCAATTCTTTTGCAAACTGCTGTAGGAAACTATTCCCTGCATGCTCAATGCAGGTCATTAATACGTATGAGAAACAGCAATGGTTTTGGTGCTGAGTTTTGAACAGCAGCATTGTTTGTGTTCTCTCAACCTGAAAAACAACAGTTCGCTACCAATCTCTGCTTTCTGTCCCTTAGCCAACTTTATTAACATGCTGTCATTGCTCCATTAATCTTGTGGATATCAATACTAACAGGTTGACCATGGGACACATTTTTAATCAAGCAATTTTTAAAAATCCATGTCATTCATGCCACAATGTCAACATCATTCCCTTCATTAACCCTTTGTTAATTCAACAAAAGAAACAAAAAAAATGATCAAGTAAGTCTAAAGTGAATTGTCATGAACAAATTCCCACTGAGTTATACCTTTCTAAAAGGTAAATATACCTCTCTAAAGATAAATTAAATGTCTCCACATTTTCCCTATTACCAGAAGTAGGCTGACTATCTTCTTGATGCCTTATTTGCCACAGCTTTTATTTTAAATAAATACAAGATATAACATTTACAATCTTCTAGTTCTTTAACACCATTCTCTTTTCCAAGGAGAAATATACAATTATGTCCATCAACTCTGCAATTTCCCATCTTGTATACGTCAGTAATACAGGGCAGGATCTTGAAGCACCAAGAGTTTCGCCTACAAACTGAAGAGCCAGTGAGAGACGTAGGCTTCCTTGTTTCAGGAAGACCTACTAAACTACTAACCCATCAGATAGGTGACAAGGACACCAGCAGGCCTTCCCTTGGAATCGGGACCTCAGAATTGGGGATCTTGCCTCCCAACAGCAGGCAGCTCTTCAACTCAGTATTGCCAGAGGAGGCCAAGACTGCTGCAGACTAATCATGTCATAGCATCCTTGACACTGATCCAGCTCCCTCACAGCCACCTCTCAGAGTGAGCAGAGATTCTGGATAGTCTTGTTTATATTGGACCAGATTAACAGCCCCAATCAGGGAACTCATATTCAGTGGCATCCACCTGGCTGACCTCATTACAATCACTACCTCCCTCCCCTTCTGACTCCAAGGTCATAGGCTCATTCTTTTTCTGTGGATACTCCTGGGGTGTTTTACCACCGGGTCAGGTTCCTCCAACCCTGCCTCTGATAGAGGCAAAGTATAACTCACAGCAGCTTGCCCCTTGCACTCTTGCATCTCTGAGACACTCATTCTCTTCTTCAGTTGGTAAAGGCAGCAACATGCGCTGTGTCCACATCAGATTCCAAGGTATCTTTAATGCTGGATTGAATAGAGAGAACCCACATGTTCTGGGACAGTCAGAAAGGCAGTTGAGGAACAGGGCACATCATGTGCCCACACTGCTTGTGAGTTTACAGCTTTCACATGGTCCATGTGCTTGTTCTGGGCTGCCTCACCTGCCTGAACTTTATACATCACTGGACCTGGCCTCACATCAACTTTGCCTCTTACCCATACATTTCCATGGTTCCTGCACGAAACTTCATTCCCTTAAGTAAACTGTCTCCCTCGCTTAGCAGAGTCCTGTGTCTGGCATAGTCAATGTGTAGTCAGGTCTAGGGGTTACCTGCCCATACCCACTGCTGGTGGTAATTTTTGTCCTTGTTGGCACTCTGGCCTCTAGCCCACCAAACAGCTACATCTGCATCCAATCCTGGCCACTAGACATAACTTCTCACCAATATCTTCATTTTGGAAACCCCTGATGGCACTGGCGGAGTTTAGCCATTATCTGGCAGCGACCTTTGCTCAAACAATCACTTTTGCTCCCCATAATATTATGCTGTCCTCTACTGTGATCTGGTCTCTGTGTCCAAACGGTTTCAGTTCAGGTTGTGATGGCCCTTTGGTTGTCCCCATCATCACCAGCTGTTTCTGTTTTGCCAGGACCAGACCTTTTTCTGTCCAAACTCTGACGCTGTCAGCTGTGACTAGAAGTGTGTCCAGAAAACGTAAAAAATCATTGCAGCTTCTGTCAGTGGTGGTATTATTGGTGGTATATCTGCCAGCGGGATGCGGCTCAATGCATCCACGTTTACTACTTGGCCACTTGGACAGTGTTCCAAACTGTAATTATATGCAAGATAATAAAATGTGAGGCTGGATGAACACAGCAGGCCAAGCAGCATCCCAGGAGCACAAAAGCTGACGTTTCGGGCCTAGACCCTTTATATGCACTTTGTATTAGAGCTCACTGCTGAATTATGCCTGAAGCTGTGGGCGGCACTGCCTTGTCCTCCAAGTGGACTTAGCAGGGGTTGTGATCTGTTACTATTACAAATTTATATCTGTAAAGGTATTGGTGGAACTTCCTGACTCCAAACATGGCCATCAAACCTTCCTTCTTCATCTGGGTGTATTTTGCTTTGCATTAGCCAAAGTCCTGGATACATATGCTGTTGGGCATTCCTCTCCATGTGGCCACCTATTTGCTAATACTACCCCCATATGATACAGGAAGGTATCACACATCAATACCATATCTCATCTGAGATCATCGTGTGCCAACACCCTAAAGGATGACAGCTGTTTCTTCACTTCACTGAAAACTATGGCTTGACTATGCGACCGTTTCTAATGCTGACCCTTTTTTAACATTTGATGCAAACATGCCACGATGGAGGCTAGGTTGTGTATGAACTTCCTGTAATAATTCACTAGCGCAAGGAAAGACCTCCGCTCTGGTACAGATATGGGAGCCTGGGTAGTTCTGGTCACCCTCACTTTATCTTCCAACAAGTGTCTTGTTGACTCTGTGGCCCATGTTGGTCAATTGGAGTGCCTGGAAAACACATTTTTCCCTTCTAAGGTGTATACCTACCTGGGAGAACCATCTAAGTACTCTATCGAAGTTCTTTAAGTGCTCCTTATTGGTCTTCCATGTTATTAGCATAACGTCATGATAAACGGCAACCTGGGATAGATCTTGTGAAATGTTCTCCATCATCCCCTGAAAAATTGCATAGGCTGATGATACTCCAAATGGCAATCTCATGTATTGGTACAAATCGTTACGGCTATTAATTGCAGCAAACTTCTGGGAATCCGTGTCTAACCACAATTGCAAGTCTGTATGGCTCATATCCAACTTCACGAAGGACAGACCCCCCTGCCAGCTTTGCATATAAATCCTCTATGCGAGGTTTGGGTATTTGTCCTGCTGAGAAAAGCAGTTTAGCATTTGTTTAATATTCCCAAGAAGGTGACTCGACCCGTTGGACTTCACAATCAGTACAAACAGTACTGCGTATTCTGCAAACCGGACTGGTTTGATGATATCTTCACTTTCCAGCCTTCTGATTTCTGCCTCTACTTCTGTCCGTATAGAAAGTAGCACTGAATGGATCTTGCCGAATCAGGGAATTGCTTCCTGGTCAACATGCAAGGTAGACTTGGCCCCTTTAATAGTCTCTTGACCTTCCTCAAAAACTTCCCAGTATTTAATTAGGACTTCACTCAGGTAGCCATTTTCTAATCGAAAAATGTAGGTGAAGTTTTTGCAACTAAATTTGCTCCATCAACCTTGGGTCTGAGTCTTTAACTACAATCAGTGGTAATTGAAAAAGCAGCTCCTCATAAGGGACTGGAACCAAACTTGTACCTTAATCTATAAAAGTTCCCTGGCATAGATTCTTAGTCTAACTGAGGTCTTACACAAACTTAAGATTTGGAACCCAGAATGAATGTTGTTAAAGACAGGTTTTACAATCACTGAAACATCTGTGCCAGTATCGACCTGCAATAGAAACCAAAAGAACTGCGGATGCTGGAAATCAGGAACAAAAACAAAGTTTCTGGAAAAGCTCAGCAGCATCTGTGAAGCAAAAAACAGAGTTAAAGTTTTGGGTCCCAGTGACCGCTTCCTCTGGCAGTTCATTCCATACACGCACCACCCTCTGCATGAAAAAGTGGCCCTTTAGGTCTGTTTTAAATCTTTGCCCTTTCACTTTAAACCTATGCCCTCTAGTTTTAGACTACCACACCCAGGGGAAAAGACCTTATCTATTTACCCTTTCTATGTCCCTCATAATCTTTTAAACCTCTATAGGGTCACCCCTCAGCATCTGACACTGCAGGAAAAATAGCCCCTGCCTATTCGGCCTCTCCATATAGCTGAAACCCTCCAACCCTGGCAACATGCTTGTAAATCTTTTCTGAACCCTTTCAAGTTTCACAATATCAGGCCACATTTGGAGTATTATGCACAGTGTTGCACCCTATATCTCAGGAAAGATGTACTCGCCTTGGAGCAGGTTCAGAGGATGTTCATGAGAATGGTCCCAGGAATGACATGCTTAACATATGAGGAATGTTTGAGGACTCCGGGACTATACTCATTGAAGGATGTGGGGGGGGGGGGATCTAATTGAAACTTACAGAATACTGAATGGCCTGGACAGTGTGCGTGTTGGGAAGACGTTTCCAACGGTAGGAGGGACTAGGACCCAAGGGCACAGACTTAGAGTAAAGGGAAGACCTTTTAGAACGGAGATAAGGAGAAACATTTTCAGGCAGAGAGTAGTGAATCTAAGGAATTCACTGCCACAGAAGTCTGTGGAGGCCAGGTCATTGAGTATACTTAGACAGAGATAAATAGGTTATTGATTGTCAAGGGGATCTAGGGTTACAGGGAGAAAGCTGGAGAATGGGCTTGAGAAACTTACCAGCCATGATGGAATGGTGGAGCAGACTTGATGGGCTGAATGGCCTAATTTCTGCTCTTATGTCTTATGGTCTTATTAACATCCTTTCTATAGTAGGGAGACCAGAATTTATGCAGTATTCCAAAAGTTGCCTATACAATATCCTGTACAGCCACAACATGACCTCCTAACTCCTATACTCAATGTACTGGCCAATAAACGCAAGCACACCAAATGCCTTCTTCACTATCCTGACTACCTGTAACTCTACTTTCAAGGAATTATGGTTCTGCACTCCAAGGTCTCTTTGTTCAGCAATACTCCCCAGGACCTTACCATTAAGTGTGTAAGTCCTGCCGTGATTTGCCTTTCCAAAATGGAGAAGTTCACATTTATCTAAATTAAACTCCATCTGCCACTCCTCGACTCATTGGCCCATCTGATCAAGATCCCATTTTATTCTGAGATAAACTTCTTGCTTTCCACTACACCTCCAATTTTGATAAAATTACTAACCATATCTCCTATGTTCACGTCCAAATCATTTATAAAAATGACAAGCAGAGGACCCAGCACCGATCGTTGTGGCACATTGCTGGTCACAGGCCTTCAGTCTGAAAAGCAACCTTCCACCACCACCTTCAGTCTTCTACCTTTGAGCCAGTTCTGTATCCAAATGGTTAGCACTCCCTGTGTTCCATGTGATCTAACCTCGCTAACCAGCTTACCATGAGGAACCTTACTGAAGTCCATACAGATCATGCCTACTGTTCTGCCCTGATCCAGCCTCTTCATTCCTTCTTCAAAAAACTCAATCACGTTAGTGAGACACATTTTCCCACACACAAAGCCATGTTGACTCTCCCTAATCAGTTCTTGCTGTTATAAAAACATGTAACCCTATCCCTCAGGATTCCTTCCAACAAAGTGCCCACCACCAATGTTAGGCTCACTGGTCTATAGTTCCCAGGCTTTTCCCTAACACCTCTCTTAAAAAGTGGAACCATGTTAGCCAACCTCCAGTGTTCCAGCCCCTCATCCACAGCTATCAATGATACAAATATCTCAGCAAGGGGCCCAGCAATCACTACCCTAGCTTCCCACAGAGTTCTAGTGTACACCTGATCAGGTCCCAGGCTTTACCCACCTTTATGTGTTTTAAGATGTCCAGCACCACCTCCTCTTTAATATGGACATTTTCCAAGACGTCATATTTAATTTCCCAAGTTCTCTATCTTCCATATCCTTCTCCACAGTAAACACCGGTGCAAAATACTCACTTTGCAACTCCCCCGTCTCCTGCAGTTCCACACAGAGGCAGCCTTGCTGTTCTTTAAGGGGCTCTATTTTCTCCCTAGTTACCTTTTTGTCCTTACTGTGCTTGTAGAATCCCTTTGGATTCCTTTTAACACCATTTGTCAAAGCTAACTCATATCCTCTTTATGCCCTTCTGATTTCCCCCTTAAGTATACTCCTACTGCCTTTATTCTCTTCTAGGCATTCATTCAGTCTTTCCTGTCTACACCTCACATTTACTTCCTTCTTTTTCTTGACCAAGTCCTCAATTTCTCTCATATAGTCTTATAGCATTCCCTATACCTACCAGCCTTGGCCTTCACCCTACCAGGAATATACTGTCTCTGCCTCTCATTATCTAATTTTTGAAGGCATTCACCCTAATCAGCATCAGTTAAGCCAATTCTTTTCTTTCATAACAAGGTGCAGAGCTGGATGAACGCAGCAGGCCAAGCAGCATCTTAGGAGCACAAAAGCTGACGTTTCAGGCCTAGACCCTTCAGTGCTCCTCTGATGCTGCTTGGCCTGCTGTGTTCAACCAGCTCTGCACCTTGTTATCTCAGATTTTCCAGCATCTGCAGTTCCTACTATCTTTTCTTTTCTTTTCATTTTGTCTGAATTTTAACTGTAGTGTAAAAATAGAGTGTGTTTTGCTTAAAGTCGAGTAGTTTTGACAAATTGAATTGCATCTGGAATGCAATGCCTTGCACATACTTCTAGAATAAGAAAAAGTTAGGGTCTAGGCTATCTTCTTAATATATTTGAGGGGGTTTGATCTGATCCATAACACAACTTTCCAAACTTTCCTCGTATGATAACACCCTCATCCCAGGAATCAGTCCAGTAAGCCTTCATTGAGCTGCTTCTAATGTGATTATTTCATTTCTTAATTAAGGAGACCAAAACTGTACACAGTATCCCAGATGGATCCGAGGCCCAGCACAGCTGCAGCAAAACATTCCTCCTTTTATTTTCCATACCTCTTATAGAAAATGATCACATTTTATTTGCATTTTTAATCATTTGCGGTGGCTGCATTCTGTATTTTTTTTCTCATTCAACTACTAGGACACCGAATCTTTTTGTACCTCAGAGTTCTAAAACTCTCCCCATTTAAATAATTTGCTGTTTTTCTATTCCTCCTGTGAAAATGGAAAAGTTCATTATTTTCCCATATGATACTATTGTGATCGCAGTTGATGTTCCTACAGGACAAGTCAGATCCCAGCTTTAAAGCTGGCTTAATAGATTTTCTTTTAATGAGGTGGTCTTTCATGAAGTACAAGTACAAAATGCTGCAGATTTGGTTTTGACAATAAAAAGAGGTTTACTGAAAAATAAACAAATATAAAATAGAATAAACCAAGCTATTCATATATAATTTACTTGTAAATGTTTCTTAACTCACTGTAAATTGCATTTCATCTATCACAAAAGCATCCTTTATGGCACGCATACATGAGAGAAAATCCTTTCTCTATCATACTTATAGGTTTGATTAATTGTCACTTTTGATTCCAAATTTTGAGAGTTTGACAGCCTTTTCTTTGAATATTAGCACAACAGAGCTTAAACTTCCTCAGCTTCAAATAACCCCTTCACTGTTCTTACCAAACATATCAGGTCTGGAACTTTCAAACTAAACTCCTTATGCTGAAGTAATCTATTTCTTAACAGTTCTAAAACACCACTTTTCTTCAGGAGGAAGTATTTTACACATTTAATTTCTACCACAAACTGAAACCAAAAGGCTTTCCAAGCTACGGATGTTTTCTCTAAACGTAAAAAAAATCCTTTTGACTGAAAGCTTAATGCATTTTGCTACTTATTCTATTCACTTGTAAAAGCTTTCCCAATGAAAACAAATTCTCATTAGCACTAAAGGAATTGTCTCACTCATACTGTTGTTTACTCAATAAACAAGTTGTTTCTCCAGAGAACCTCACAAGTTAATCATTAAACTCTTTTATACAGACTAACAAAAGCCAACATGGCACTAGCTCAATATCTAAGATAACTCTAAAATAAATGATATTAAAAATATATGAAACAAATACTTTATGTCACCATCTCACCTTTTTGCCCCCTTGCTTAATCTTTCTATTTTTTTTGTGGATTTTTCATGTCTTCTTCACAACTTACTTTCATACCCACCTCTATGTCATCTGTAAGTTTGACCAGTATCTAGATTTGATCAGATCCACATCAAATCATTGAGGTAACTTATAAATAGTAGAAACCCAATACTGATCCCTGTGGCACTCCAATCATCTCATATTCTCAACCTAAAAGGTACCCATTTATGCTTATTCTTTGTTTCCTGTTCGCAAACAAATCCTCAATGCATCCTAATCTGCTAGCCACTATGCCAAGGGATCTTATTTTTCATAGTAATCTTTGATGTTGTACCTTGTCAAATGCCTTCTAAAAATCTGAGTGCTGCACATTCACAGGTTTCCCTTTAAACAGGTTGTTTGTTATCTCCTCAAACATTCCAATTAACTAATCCCCTTTCCCTTTGACAAAACTATGTTGACTCTGCCTGATTGTATTGAGATTTTCTACTTGTCCCGCAATAACCTCTTTACTTGTGGATTAAAGCACGTTCCGTCTGATAGTTGTTAAGCTAACTGCCTGTAGTTTCCTGCTTTTTACCACCTTCCTTTCTTTGCATTGAGAGGCCCCTTAACTGTTTTCCAATATGATTAAACTGTTCCAGAATCTCAGGAGTTTTGGACAGCTAAACCAATGCATTTATTATCTCAGCAGCCATTTCCTTTCTTCCCACAGAATTAGGTCCATCAAAACTTGGGAACTTGCCAGATTTCCGTTCTAATTATTTTCACTCTTTCCCATGTGACTGTGATAGTTTTAAGTTTCTCCCTCCCTTTCACTTCCCAGTTCACAATTACTGGTGGAATATTTTCTGCATCTTCTGCAGCAAAGCCATATGCAAAATATCAATTCATCTGCTAGTTTCTTATTTACCACTATTATGTCCCCTGACTAACACTCTGATGTACCAATGCTCACCTCACTTCCTCTTTTCCTTAGTAAACTCTGTGTTTTTGAACTTCTAGCTAGCTTTCACTTATACTCCGCCTCTCTCATTGTCAATCTTTTAGTAATTCTTTGCTATTGTATACATTCTGTCTAATCTGCAAATCAGTTTTCCAGAATTGTATTCTTGTTCATTCAATTTGATACTATCTTTGTTTTCCATTGTTGTGCAGGAACAGTGCACCCTTCCTTTAGAGTCTCTTTCTCTCACTGGAATGTATTTTTTATTGAATGTTCTAAAATAGCTCTTTAAACATTTACCACAGTTTCTCTAATGAAGTATTCCTTAACCCAAGCTCCCAGTTTACTTAATCCAACACTGGGATTTATATTTGAAACAATAGTCTTAGTTCTACTATTCTCACCCTTAAACTGAACGTGAAATTCAATCATAGTATCAAAACTGCTAGCAGGGGCACTCTCTCTCCGAGATCATTAATTAATGCTATCTCATTGCATATTACCAGATTTAGAACATAGAACATAAAACATAGAACATTCCAGCACAGTACAGGCCCTTCGGCCCTCGATGTTGTGCCGACCCGTCATACCGATCTCAAGCCCATCTAACCTACACTATTCCATGTACGTCCATATCCTTGTCCAATGACGACTTAAATGTACCTAAAGTTGGCGAATCTACTACCATTGCAGGCAAAGCGTTCCATTCCCTTACTACTCTCTGAGTAAAGAAACTACCTCTGACATCTGTCCTATATCTTTCACCCCTCAATTTAAAGCTATGCCCCCTTGCGCTTGCCGTCACCATCCTAGGAAAAAGGCTCTCCCTATCCACCCTATCTAACCCTCTGATTATTTTATATGTTTCAATTAAGTCACCTCTCAACCTTCTTCTCTCTAATGAAAACAGCCTCAAGTCCCTCAGCCTTTCCTCGTAAAACCTTCCCTCCATACCAGGCAACATCCTAGTAAATCTCCTCTGCACCCTTTCCAAAGCTTCCACATCCTTCTTATAATGCGGTGACCAGAACTGTACGCAATACTCCAAGTGCGGCCGCACCAGAGTTTTGTACAGCTTCACCATAACCTCTTGGTTCTGGGGCTTGATCCCTCTATTAATAAAAGCTTAGCAGCCCTGTCAACCTGGGTGGCAACTTTCAACGATCTGTGTACATGGACACGGAGATCTCTCTGCTCATCTACACTACTAAGAATCTTACCATTAGCCCTGTACTTTGCCTTCTGGTTACTCCTACCAAAGTGCATCACTTCACACTTGTCTGCATTAAACTCCATTTGCCACCTCTCAGCCCAGCTCTGCAACTTATCTATGTCTCTCTGCAACCTACAGCATCCTTCGTCACTATCCACAACCCCACTGACCTTAGTGTCGTCTGCAAATTTACTAACCCATCCTTCTACGCCTTCATCCTGGTCATTTATATAAATGACAAACAGCAGTGGACCCAACACCGACCCTTGCAGTACACCACTAGTAACTGGTCTCCAAGATGAACATTTCCCATCAACTACCACCCTCTGTCTTCTTTCAGCAAGCCAATTTCCGATCCAAACTGCTATATCTCTCACAATTCCATTCCTCCACATTTTAGTTATAGTCTGCTCTCTGGTTGACTCAAGTATCATGATAATTCCAAAATGGACAATCAATTTTCAAATTGCATCATCTGATTTTTAATGCCTGTGATCCTTCATGAACTAAAAGGTTTTCAAATGGAAAAATCACAGACTTAAGACAGTTCCAAGGGTCATCTAATCAAGTTGAGCCAACCTTATGAAGTTCTTAACATACAAGATCCAGGCTGAAATGAAATTAACATGTAATCAAAATGACTGAAACCAGTCCTTAGAACTGTACCGCTTTGTGTGATCACACCTTTCTGGAAGTATTAAATATTAAAATAAAAATCACCTGCAGATTATCTAGCTTGGGCTAATCAATGAAAATCAACATGGAGATACACAATGGAATCATATTTCATGCAACAGCTTGGGTAGAACAATGTGAAGGGAAGTCGTTTATAAGAGCAGAACTAGAAGACACTCTCTCTCCTTGTTTCTGTCAGCCTCTCAAAAATGGTATTTGGTGAAAAACAAATCAGAGAAGCATTCACTGAAAACCCAAAAATATCTAAAAAAAAGGTCACTACTGCTGAGGCTACAAGTCATCACTGAAATAACAGTGGTCTTATGTTGAAACCCAACACCAAAGGACTCTGAAGACTTCTTAAACTGTCTTCCCTGATTCTTTATTTTTGTATTAGATGGTCTCACCATCTAAAACTTTATATGTTTGTTTCTATGTGTGTTTGATGTCATTTTTTATTATTTCTCAGGATTATTAAGAAATAAAATTCCTTTTTTTATTCGAAATTCTTGTAATTAGCTCATTAATTGTGAGCTAGTACTATGATTAATTGATGTATGATTTGGCTGCTGCTGCTAAAAAGAGTTAAACATTTGTTTTGTGACAAACCAAAGAGGATTTAAAAGGGGGGAGCTGATTCAGTGCTCTCCACTAGGTTACACTGGGTTGTAACACTAGAACATGCTGCTCTAAGAAATTGTCCTGAAAACACTCCACAAACTCATTTTTCAGGCTGCCTTCGCAAATCTGATTCATCAAATTTATTTGTAGATTAAAATCACTGCAGATATTGCCAGATATTTCTCACAGGCTCCCAGTATTTATTCCTGAGACCCTCGGCCTACAGTGTAGTTACTGTCAGAGTGCCTATAAATCATTCCCTCATATAACTTCTTGCCTTCATTATTTCTCATCTCTACTGAAACAGATTTTTAAACATAATTTGCTGGAACCATGATGCATTTCCATACTTATTCATAATTTGATGCTATTACAACCGCAATTCCCACAATATGCTCTCACTGAAACATAGTCCACTTGTTCCACTTTATATTTGCCCTCGATCCATGGGAATATTTCTTCCTCTTTGGCTTGGCAGTTCTCTTCGACACACTTCAGAATGTCTTCTTTCATTTTGCCACCATTATGTATTGAAATGTAAATTGGACTAATTGAAATCTGCATATCTGTTTTATAATTTGCATCTCTGTTACTTGACTGTAAACTTACTGCTCTAACTTCATTCCATCATTTGATGGTGTATAGTATATTTCAGAAAGTGCAATCACTTTTATAATTTTCTTCAGTGCTAACCAAAAGACCCTGTCTTAGGCTTCAACAACACCCCCTCCAGTGCTTTAATCATTCACTTGTTCAACATTGCTACCACTCTCTTTTTCGCCCTGTCCCATCTTTGCTGAATTCCAATGTAACCAATTCATTAGGTTTCTTTTATTTCCACTGTATCAGAGCCCCAGCAAAGTTTCCTCTATGCTTCTCATATCCATGGACGTACAACAATCTGGAAATGTACCACACATTATTGAGGAAACCATTCATAATTGAGAGCTGAAGCAAGAATGGGGTTTTCAAATGGCAAAAATGCAAGCGTCTGGAGAAAATGGGAGAACATCGGCTGTAACTGGAGTAGAGGCTTAGCTTGAGGTGCAGAACATCAGCGACTGCAGGAGAACCTGTGATTGGAGGTGCAGGAAGAATGGGAGACAGGGGATCTGACTGGAGAAGCAGTGAAGATGGGAGAATCTACTATTGGAGGAGAAGCAAGTACACACCAGCTGTACCTCAAGTTTGGAAACTCTGCAGCCAAAGTTGAACAAATGGAGGCATTTCCTGAATCATTTCCAGGACCCATCACTTCCTGGAGTTCCTAAATGGAACGGCAGGCAATGGATTTTGATTGTCCCATCAATTTTCTTTGATAAATTATTTTAGAATGACTGCTTCCCTACAATGTGAAAACAAGCCTTTCGGTCCATCAAGTCTACACCACCCCTCCAAACAGTATCCCACACAGACCCACACCCCTACCTTTCCCTGCAACTCAGCTAACTGGCAAATCCACCTAGACTGCACATCTAGAATGTGCAAACTCCACACACACTGTTGCAGAAGGCTGGGAGGCAGCTGTGCTAACCACTGAACCACTGCACTGTAATTTGTCTTTAATTATTAGCACCTCCTTCCTCATGTATCCTGGATTCTCAACCTCTAAAATGTCTAATTTCTTTATTTACTCGCTGCATGGTTAAATTTAAATATTACAGAATGATGCAAAGGAATGAAAGAAAATGATACTCTGTCATGTTAGAATATGCAATGTTTCCGACAAGACTCCCGTCCAGATTGAAAAAAATTTATTTAAACATGATTGGAAATATGCACTTTAAACTGCCCCATATGCCTTTAAAATGAAACATGTTTTAGAGGTATTGTCGCATATTTATTCTAGTACGTTCATTGTTTAAAACGTAAATTGTTTCTGGGTAGATTATTGATTTTCTAATCATAGGAGCAACACAACTACATACGAGTTGTTTACTACGAATTATGCTATTTTAAATGCTCTCTTTGTTATACATTTAAAAAATCCTGAACGTCAAACATAAGATTGATATGAAACTCTCCCCGGCTGCATTGCCTTGTGGGGAATTGGTTAAATTTCATCATGCACTTGCGCAGTTGATTGAGGTCTTAAGGTTTTTTTGCCTGCGAAATGTTGAAGCAATTAGTTAGGTGCAGTATAATTAACTGATTGTTGCCAATAATATATTGCAGTGTTTTATATAATAAAAACGTGGACTTTCTCAAAACGATTGCAGTAAGCCCCCTTAGACTGACTAGTATTTTAGTAGCTGTTAACGTCCAGGTG
The DNA here is from genome assembly GCF_030684315.1 of Stegostoma tigrinum. Taxonomy (NCBI): domain Eukaryota; kingdom Metazoa; phylum Chordata; class Chondrichthyes; order Orectolobiformes; family Stegostomatidae; genus Stegostoma; species Stegostoma tigrinum. The sequence continues at coordinate 45,727,034 of NC_081361.1, read as the reverse complement.
AAACCTTATTCAACCTTATTCAAATTAATCTCCCCAGTTTACAATAACGTATACGATTTCCTCCATTTAGACCTAAACAATAGAAATAGAAATGAAATTACCGTACCACAAAATTGTTACTGCATGGAGGCCATTCGTCGTGGTGTGTGTGTGCTGACTCTCTGAATGAGAGATGCCACTCCCTTGCTATTTTCATATAACCCTGCATATTCATCCATTTCATATAATCAATTTCCTCTAACTTTTCGACTGAATCTAGTTCCACTAATCTCTCAATTAGTGCATTTCAGATTTTAATCTCATGTTGTTTGAAAGGTTCTCCTTTGGTCTGTCGAGTTTTTTTTGCCAATTATCTTAGATCTGATGCAATCTTATTCTCCATCCTTCCAAAGGTGGGAAGAGATTTTCCCAATCTATTTTTTCTGTGCCTATCGCGATTTTGAATACCTTGTTCAGATCTCCTCTCAACCTTCTCTTCAAGCAGAACATCCCTAATGCAGCTACAGAGACGGTAGATGCATGATAGTAATCTTTCAAAAATCCAGAGACTCTGGAAAAGTCCCAGATGACTGAAAGTCTGTCATTGTAATGCCCTTATTTAACATGGGAGAGAGAAAAAGCGGTTATTGGTAGACCCGTTATCTTAAAATCTATTATAAAGGAATTAACAGCAGAGAATTTAGAAACACATTATAATCAAGAAGAAGCAGTATGGTCTCATGAAGGGGAAGTCATACTTGACAAATTTATTACAGTCATTTCAGAAGGTAACAGGGTAGATAAAAGTGAACTATGAAATACAATATACTTTGATTTCCAAAATATATTTGATAAGGTACTGCACACAAGATAACTTAATAAGAAAAAAGCCCATGGTTGTTGAGGTAGTGTATTGCCATGGGTAGAGGTATAGCTAACTATCAGAAGACAGAGTTAGGAGAAAAGGGACATTTTCAAGATAGCAGCCTGTAAATAGAGAATAACCACAGGGATCGGTGCTGGGAACAGAAATACTTAGAACTTATATCAATGGCTTGGACGTGGAAGTTAATGCACCATAGCAAAGTTTGCAGATGACGGAAAAATAGGTGGGAAGGCAAGTGGTTAGATGTCACGAGGAGTCGACAGACATTGACAGGTTAAGTGATTGGGCAAAACATTGGCAGATGCAATATAAGGTTGGAAACTGTGAGGTTATTCACTTTGGAAGGAAGAATGGGAAACTTGAGTATTATTTAAGTGGGGAAAGATTACAGAGAGCTGAAGTGCAGAGGGATTTGGGAGTCCTAGTGCATGAATTACAAGAAGCTAGCAGCCAAGATCAGCAGGTAATAGGGAAGGAAAGTGAAACATTGCCTCTATTTCATAGGGCATGGGGTTTAGAAATGGGGAGGTTTTGCTAAAACTCTACAAGGCACTAGTCAGACCGCAGCTGGAATATTGTTTACAGTTTTGGCTTCCTTTTCTAAGAAAAGATATACTGGTATTGAAGGTATTCCAGCAGTTGATCCCAGATATGGAAGGATTTTCTAATGAGGAGAGGTTGAGTAGTTTGGCCTTCTATTCAAAGGAGTTTAGAAGAATGAAAGGAGAATGTTTTGAAAAATATATGATTCTAAGGGAAGCTTGACAGAGTAGACATGGAGAAGTTGCTCCCCACTGTGGGAGAGTCTAGGACCAAAGGGTATAATCTCAGTGTTTGAAATTGCTTGTTTAAGACAGAGATGGGGAGGATTTTTATTTCTCTCAGAGTTTTCAAAAATAAATTGGATAGATTCTTCAAGAAAATTAACTTGTGGGGCTATGGGGATCAAGTCCAGCAGTGAAACTGACTGGAATGTTCTGTTAAGAGCACTATTATAGCAGGCCAGCCAACAAGTTCCTCTCGTAAATGACTCAAAATAATCCTAATAGCGGCTTGTCTAGTTTTTCAGAGGTTCTTGATTCCTGGTACCATTCTAGTAAATGTTGTCACACATAGAAAATTGAACATTTATGGCCCATCATCGCAATGGCAGCCAAAGAAAAGCTATCCATCGTTATGCCACTTTTCAGTTCTTGGTCCAGGGCACTGTGGGTTGAGTAGTGATTATCCAACTTGTTTAAATATGTTGAGGGATTCTGACATTATCCCGTTTCAGGGTAGTGGGTTACAGACATCCCCACCCTCTGGGTGTGAAAAAATCCACCTGCCGGCCAATCCATTTGCACGTGTACAGGTTACCATGACCAAGATGTCGAAATGGTAATGAATGGAACAGAGTTGTGACAAAGTTGACTCTGAAATTGCATCTTGCTCATTTTCGGTTTTCGGTTTGACCTGGAACAGCAGCAACGTGAAATCTGGGATTTGTGCCGCTGCAGGCCAGACTGAAGGGAAATCGGATTCAGACAAACAGAATGGTCACGCCTCAAGCGGAATTCTAATCCCGAGGAGGTAGAGGTGCAAGGTTGTGGAATAGAGAGGGGGACTATAGGCAGTTATGTTTTGAACCTTTCTATAGAGGGGGAAAAAAGCCCTCAGATCCTAGCAGCACAACATAATCACTATAATTCACACCCCCGCGCGGGTATAAAGTGGGGCTTTATAAAGTGAGAGAAATAGAGGGTGGTGAAACTCAGCAGGCGAACGGGGACAACAAGCAAAGAAATAAAAGGGGGAAGCGCTGCCTCCGGATCAATGGGTGACGCAGTAAGCGTGAGCAGTGAGGCAGCCGGAGCTGGCAAACAGTGGGAGCGGCGCCTGCAGACACTGCAGACACCAGCCAGACCGACAGACAGGCAGGCAGGCAGTGAGCATGGCCGAGCCCACTAAAACCCACGTTATCCTGCTGGCCTGCGGGAGCTTCAACCCCATCACCAAAGGACACATTCAGATGTTTGGTAAGTAACCCACCCATCGCCAACCGGTGCTGCTGCTTCGTCTTACGACGAGAATGTCTCTGCACGTCGCTCCCAATGAATCGCTTAATCCATTCACTGAAAACAGAAACCTGCGTCTGACCAAAATCCTCTTGAAATGAGGAGGACGATGGAAAGTGAATGTGGGAAGAGTTTGCCCTGGTTTCAGCCAGCTGCTTTCCCTTTGTTCGCTGTCCAAGGCATGTGGTGCTGAAAGACACAGCCGGGAAAAGCCTGCAGCACTCCCAGCCCAGTCCAGCGAGCTAACTGCAACATCACAACATTTCCAAACGATGCTGAAACTTTTCCTGTTTATCTTGTTTCCAAATGACCCTGACCCTGCTCACGCCCTGGTGGAAGACAGTCTCGGTTTTGGCGGTGAACATTAGTACCAGCGCACGTGTCTGTTTCCTGCAGGATACCCGTGTTTTTGTTTTATAACCCTTACCACCACACTTGCCATCTCCAACAATTTATTTATGTAGATTTACCGGATTATTTAGAAGCAGAGGAAGGCTGGATTCCTTTGCCCCACTTTTTTTGTGTCGATCGGTTGTATGTATTGTGTGAAAAGTCCATCCTCGTAGGTCCAACGGCACTTTGGGTCTAATTGGATGATTTGGCAAGGAGTCGCAGCGGCCTGAGTGCTGTGAAATGGATGTAAGGAGAAAGAAACACCTAATAAATAGGGGAGTTGTTGCGCGGAGTCCTTTTGAAACTATTGGTACCCGGGAGTTGGAGATGGTGTACAACCTAAAAACTTGATTGTGTTTTATTTTTGCCCATACACAGTATTTTGATGCGCTCTTTTATTAAACATAGTGAATGTTTCGGCGCGCACAGAATCAGTAAGGACTTGTAGCGTTCTTAGTTTTTAATGCTGTGTTAAAGGTAGGATGGAAGATTGTTGCCGTTTGTTTTTAAAGCAACTGGATTGCTGCAGTTGGATGACGAGCTGTTTTAGCGGTTTCTCAAACTGGAGAAGGCGGTGAGGGGATGGATGGTCAGTGTGAGGGTAGGAATAGGGGAGCTGCCTGATGGCAGGTATTTGGAAGTTTTGACGGATGGAGTGGCGGGTGCCGAGGACAGCACAGGCAATCACAGGCACTTTGGGAGAAGTGGAAATTTCCAGTGAACTGCCGAGTTGCCAGGCTGCAACCTCACGGTGGCTTAATTGTACACACAGAGAAACTCAGTCACCCTGATATTGCTGAGCCGCGATACTAACTGGTTCCCTTTTTTGTTCAAGCATGGAATATGTAAATCTTATTCATGCACAGGCATTAATCGCCGCTGCTCGTATTCTAACCGTTTGTATCTGCCTCCTTCTTCGAGCAAGACATGCCCCGAATACCTTACTTGCCGGTGTTGTTCCATGTCTAGTAATGCACTTTCAATGCAGCATCAGTGATCAGAAGCCGAATCCAGGATGACCTTTAGTGTTTAATAGGCATTGCACAAAAAAGACAGCCTTTAGGAGAGACCATGATAAAATGGCTGCTTGATATTATCCATGCAGTCACAGTAAAGCAATGGACAGTAATTAATAACGTGTCAACAAGATAATTAAGTATCTGGGCCTCCTATAGGTGAATGTCTCCAGTTAAGATGATGATGTTTGTACATTTTTAGTAGATTTAGAATCAAAGTTTTTTTTCTTATTATTCTATGAGAGCTTATAATTTGAATTTTGAGAGCATTTCCGAGTCTGCAACATACCAGATAGGCAATCCCGATACTATGCAAAACTGCAGAAATAAAGTATTACTGGTAATTACTGGTAATGAAAGACCATCTGGATTGCAGAGAGATGCACAGTTAATGTTTGTGTTGTACATAATGTACTGATGCATTTTGCGTACATGCACTGAGGCAGAATGGATTTGTTATTACATTCCAGGCAGGTTGTTTACAGACCTGACAGGCTTGTGTGAAATATTTCAGACCCAGTTTATTTGGTTTAATTTTTGAAATGATCTGTGATAGGATACAGATAATAGAGCATTATTAAAGGTCTGTATAGAAGGACCTGAGATTGGAGCCATAAAATTTAAGATTTTTTAAATACATTTTAGCTGGTTTATTTGTTTTGCTATTGTGTATGTTAACATTTCTGTGTAGCTTAAAGTTAAAGCCTTTTCAATGAAAATGTGCTGATGCAAATCAGCCAAGATAAAAGTGCCTTTGTTACTAATTGGTATATGTTTAGATGATTACAGCATTTGTAAGAGAACACAAATGAAACCTGCCATGGATTGGGTTAGTTCAAAACTAGAAGGAATAGGTCTGAGGAACTCTTGCATTATAGCTGAAAAGTATTATTGAGACTGACACACACATTGTAATCACAGGACAAATGTCTTTATTGTAATTCCATAGTAATAAATGTACATTTCATGACAGAGCCTTGGTTAAAATGTTTTTGTCTGAATGCAATACAATTGATTACTTATATTGTAGAATTTAGTTGAAAAATGAAAAGTAAAACACCTTTGAAAGGAGAAATTAATTTCTTGTTTTACCTAATATATTTCATAAGGGAACATGAGAGTCATTAAATTAATTAAAATGACATGAATGTTTATGATGATAATTTGAGAGCTTAGAACAAACAATTAAAGCAGGTAGCGTTTAGAAGAAAACCAATACTTCATTCTTTGGAAATTAAAAGTGAACAGTGTTCAGGGGATGTAATTGATGTTATAATGGACAAGAGAGCAGAAGTGATCTGAGCTGGCTTGTGTTTATAAATAATTTAAAAATAATGCTTTGCACCTGGAATAATTCAAAGAATATATGCTGCAGTGCTATTTTAGGAAAACATGCTTTCCACTGTTTGAATCAAATGTAATGAAGTAAAAATGGAAAGTCAGATGTAAAATATTACCGCATGAACTAAAAGAAAAAAATAGCAGTAGCATGTTTATAACTATATACAAATGGGCATGGGGTTCTTTGCATTCTGAATTATTCATGTGACTAAAAAATGCCCAATTCTCTTTGATATTTCATGCTTGCCCATCAAACCCTTCATTTGAATAAATCTCTGCCCACAAAACTGACTATGACCTGGCTCCCGAATTTGAGAAATGTGCCCTGGAGTCTCGGTAATTTGGTCAAACAACCAGGCACAGCAAGGTGGTTTCTCTGCTCTGTTAACTTGATACTTTGGAGCAGGAGTTTAAAATCTATCCTTATTGAGAACAGCTCTTTAGTTTTACATTTTGAATGGATTCTTATTGGATAAGAATGTCACATTAAAATTGAAAATCTTCTTTGATTGCTAGATCTTTAACATGATGTGTTTCAATGATGGCTGAATGAGTTCAAACTTAAATTTGTATTCAAAGAAGAATTATACTTAACTGAATGTGGCATTTCCTTGACTCCCAATTGTTTCCGTAAAATCCCACTGATTTTTGCCTGTGCATGGATTTTATGTTTAGGTATATTCCTTTGAGTTGGGTGGATAGTTAAATAGTACTTGCCATCAGCAAGGATACAGCTTCAAGTGCAGTTTCAGATGCAGCATCTGGATTGTACCCAGGAAAGCATTTAGTGGCTAGCTATGTTTCTAATCATTCTTAGTCACCATCCTCTGAATATATTTGTGTTTTATTATCTTTGTTCCCAAGGAATTTTCAAGGTTGATAATATGCAATGGTTTATAATCCAGGATTTATTCTCAAATCTACATTGGACAGTTAAAATGAAGTACAATTTGATCACTGAAATTAATCTCCAAAGGATTGCTTTTGGTTGATAACACATGCAAATGCCTACAAAGTAGGGAATGAAAATAACAGCTTATTTTCAAAACAATGAGGAAAAGGATGAAATAAAAGGAGATGGGAGGATAACAGATATAAATATTACCAAACTTAATTTGAGAAATATGAGTTAAGTGATTTGTTTTTATTGCTCTGATCTTTCTTGGATTGAATGTTATATGACTGTGAGGGTAATTTGGGATTCAAAACAGGTTTCCCATTAATTAGTACAGATTATCAACAAGGTGCTTATGTGTTGCCAGGTTTGTACGAAGGTCTCCGGTGAATATGACGGATACATTCTATAATTTGGAACATAACAGCCAAGGTAAACTTGGTTCAGAAACAGATCATAGCCAAAATGCACCGTTGATCAAAGCTCCCTGAATTTTTCCTCTGCAGTTTCATCTGTCTGATATTGGATGTACGTGACAAATGGTAATAAAATATTAATACTTGGCTGTCCGCTTGTTCACTGTTACTAGCAGTATGTCGATCTCCTTGTCTTTAGTGATGTAGTAAGCTTAGTTTCAGTCATCCTAATTATTGACATAGATTAACTCAATTCAGTGTGTTCTGGTTTTTGTAACATTGGAGTGATAGATGATGGTGATAATGATATTGAACTTTGTGGAAGCCAGCAAAAGACCTTGAATTGTTAAGGATAGGTTCTAAGACCGGAAATAAATGTGACACTTGGAAAAGTAATTAAGCATCCACCAGTAGCTACAGTTTTCTAATTTTACAAGCATACTGATTGATGATTTACTGTTAATTGTGTGAATTGCATTTGTTAGCCCTGACTTTAAATACAGATACTTCTAAAAGATGACTTGATTTCTACAACTGTGCCCTTAAGAGTTGAATTCCAAACTGTCTATAATGTTCTAGTGCTAGTGGTATCTTCAATATTGTCTTATGTGATTTCTTGATCAAGTAATTAGATTAGGGTACAGTGAAAAACAATTATTGCATCAGCAGACATGTGCCAATTTTTTTTTACTTTGGCATTATAGAATGTCTTTCAGATTTATTTGAAAATTTTAAAAAACAGTCTTTGCAATGAGCTTGTCAACACTCTCTTACTTTTTTTTCCCCCATGATCTTGCAATAAATCACACTGATCAGCAGTTTAAGATCAAAAAAACAGTTTTGGCAAAGTCCAACAATCAAGGCAAATGTTACCACTTAAAGGAACTAACAATTTGACATAGGTCCAACTAATGTTTACTAGCTAGGTAATTTCTTCAAATTCACAGAGCTCAAAAGAAGGATGACACACACAATCCAGCTTTAATTCATTGTAGAGGGTGTGTGAAATAGTCAGTGAAGGAGATGGTGCAGATGAATAGTTTTTAATTTGCTAAATATAATTAAGGGGCGATAGATAGAATTTCAGAGAATTGTCACTTGAGAAGAATTAGTTTTGAACTGCAGTATCCTTGGGTACTGTACACTGGTTACTTTCCATCAATGAATAAGAAAGAATCAAATTACAAAAATAAGTTATTTAACAGCATTTACTTTGAATGGAGAAGTAATAAATTGCAGTAATTGAACACTTGAAGTGTGATTCAGCATTCAATATGTTGACTAAAATAATCAGTGCCATTTGAATATTGGTGTATAGTCCATAGGTTTGACTGTCTCCTTGTGTTAGAATGATCATATTAGTAGAAGCTTAAATTGGAAACAAATGAATTAAAATTTCATGCCATTTATATATTGTTAAGAATTCTTATGCATATTTTTGGGCTGTGTGATGAACAGGAAGATATTTAGATATTGAACTATTTGGACACTTTGGATTAAAAATGTTTTTACCAAGGATTTGAGGGCATCCTGTATGGTAAATGAGATCACTAGTTCAATGTGAGCTGTGATTACAGGTAGCCAAGTGACTTTGAAAAACAGTCAAGCAAATTGTTTAGGGAGTTTATTTCCCTGAATTGCTAGCATACCTGCCTACACTAGAGACACTGGGGTTCTGTGCTGATATTTTCCTAGCAACACTTAATGAGCTTGAAGGTCTAAGAAGAAGGAAAAGTCCTCCAGAGCAACAATATGGTTACAAATTTAATCTCTTCCCTTCAATTAGTTGAGGTACATGGGAACCTGATAACGCTTCCACACTTCATGTGTTGATTAGATTGTAAAGCCTGAAAAGCTGAACTGTAACCACTTTCTAAAGACTTGGATCCAGCTTGAGTTACATCGAAACTGAGGCTTTGTTTGGAAGCTGTATCATTGATTTACAGCTGAGAGCAATTCATTTTCACTAAGCAGAAACCCGGTGGTCTGTGAGAATTTATAGGAACAGAGGAACACAGAAACAGAAATAGGGCATTCAGCGCATTAAGCCTGCTTCACCATTTAATATTATCATGGCTAGTTGAACATTTCAATGTCTTTTACCCACACTATGCCCTTTGCACATTGATAAATACAAATATTTTACCTAGCTATTCCATTCAGTATTTTGTAGGTTTCAATGTGATCACTGCTCATTCTTTGAAACTCAAAAGAAAACAGCCCCAGGTTGCCTAATCGCTTGTCATAGAGCAGTCCTGCCATTGTGGGGACAAATCTGAGAGACCTCATTGCGTTCCTCCTGTGGCAATAATGTCTTTCATGAGATAAGGGGACCAAAACTGCATGCAATTGTCCAGGTACAATCTAAACAAGCTTCTATACAATGAAGCAAGGCTTCACTACTTCTCTACTTAAATCCTCTTGCAATAATGACCAATGTTCCATTCTCCTTCATTGCATCTAACACCTGCATGCTAGCCTTCAGTGACTTATTGACAAGTCACTTTGCATGTCTACACTTTCCAACCTTTCACCATTTAAGAAATACTCTGCGCATCTGTTTTTCCTACAAATGGATAACCTCACAGTTTTCCATATTATATTCCATCCACCATCATCTTGTTCAAATTGGCAAGCGAGTCCAAATCACCTGAAAAAAAAATTGTACCTTCCTCAAGCACCTGTTCCTGCTTAGCTTTGTGTCATCTGCACATGTGAAAATATTGCATTTGATCCCCACCTCCAAATCATTGGAACAGCTGTGGTGCCAAGTACAGATCCTTGCTGTCCCCCACTAGACAAAGTCTGCCTATGCCAGAATGCCCCATTTATTAATAATCTCTGCTTTCTGTCTGTTAGCCAGTCCCTAATCCATGTCAGTATGTTACCTCCTTTCCTATGTGCTTTAGGTTTGTTAACTAACCTCCTGTGGTGGGTCGTATCACAAGCCTTCAGAAAATCCAGATATACTTATCCACTCTCATGTGCCAATTGTGTTCATAACTTCCTCAAAAAACTCTCAACAAATTTGTCAAATATGATTTTCTATTCAAAACTCCATGCTGACAATGGCCAGTCAAATCATTTCTATCCAAATGTCAATTTATCATGGCCTCGCTGATGGAGTCAAGCATTTTCTGTACCATTGATATCAGGCTGACAGGTCTGACCTTCCTGTATTTTCCCCTTACTCCTTTCTTAAATAGTGGGTGTCATTTGCAGGCTTCAAAACTGCAGGAAGCATTCCAAATTCGATGGAATGTGAGAAGATGGTTACCAAAAAATCAACTGTTTCTCTAGCCACCACCTTCAACACTTTGGAATGTAGACTATCAAGGGACTTACCGACTTTCAGCGTCATTAATCGTTCCAGAAATCCAATAATCTTTCTGACAGTATTTTCCTTCAATTCCTCATTATCCCAAGTTACTTGGATCTCCACCTCTGAGAAATTCCCTGTATCTTCCTCAGTGAAAATAGACACAAAGTAATCATTTAGCTTTCCTGCCATTTCTCTATTTCCCATTGCAAAATTTCCTAACTGTTTCTTTTTTGTTCACTTGTGGGATGTGGATGTTGCTGCATCTATTGCTTCCCTTGGTTACCGTTGACGAGGTGTTGATAAGCTTCCTTCTTGAGCCGCTACAGTCCATGTGGTATAGATAGACTAACAATGCCATAAGGGAGGGAAATCCAGTATTTTGCCCCAATGACAGTGAAGGAACGGCGATGTATTTCCAAGTAGGATGCTGAGCGGCTTGGAGGGGCGCTTGCAGGTAGTGGTGGTCCCAGTATCTTGTGTTTCTAGGTGGTAAAGATTGCAAGAATATATTGTTGAAGGAGTCCTGGTGAGTTACTGCAGTGCATCTTGTAGATAGTACACAGCTGTGATTGGACATCAATCTTAGAAGAAGTGGACGCTTGTGGATGTGATGCCAATCAAGTGGGCTGCTGTGTCCTAGATAGTGTCAAGCTTCTGCTTTTAGTGGACCCATATTTTTCTTATTGTACTGTAGAAATCTTTACAGTCCATTATATGTTTTAGCTATCCTTTGTTTTTCAGATTATTGGCCAATAAAAAAAAGGCCAAAAAAAACTTTCAAAATGTCATCTGTCCAGAGTCTTTGTTGTCCTTTGTGTTATGTGAATTTGTTTGGTTTTGGATTAACAGGTGATGTCATTCTAATTCCAATTAAAAGCTTGGATATTAATCAGCTTTCTTCACCTGTTCTTAAGAGTTAGGCTTGCTTTATAAGAAACAGAGTATTTTGACTTTATGAAGGAAAGCTGGTGAAATTCTTTTATTTTGGATAGCAATAGAAAAGGAAACCAGCTGGTCATTTTTAGTGATTGAATCAAAACATTTATACAACTGATGCAACTCACGGATTAGTGGGTCTTGGCTGTCCATGCATTCCTCCCATCATAGTTGCAACAATATTTTCTTGAAAATGGCTAACTTTAAAAGTATTCATTTGAAGTGCTTGCGCAATGCAGACATAAAACAGGGAAAATAGCTTTGGAGTGACTAAACTAAAAATATCAACTCATGAATTTCAGAAAAGGCTGGAGAAATAATTGATATGACACAGGAATTGATACTTTTTATTATGTTTAGTGCATTTATCAACTTAATTTTTGACGTTGTCTGCCATGCAAATAGTCCAGTTAACTTGAACCAATCCACGAAATATCAAAATCTCTGAATTTTTAGGGAATTTACTTTCTGGATTAAAGAAAAATGCAGAGAAATTGGACACCAACAAAACTGAAACTTTAAATACCATGCATTAAATGTTTTCTTATTTTTGACATCGATCTTCCCTACCATTCTGCTTTCTTTCTTCATTTCCAGTTTGTTGAATGTTCTAAATTAGAGAACATCTGGAGTTTTTCTTCTTAATTTGGAGTCAGTTATTGTGATGAAATGGTTTAAGACCCTGCTATCTGGTTATCCTGTGGGCTATGACTGGTGCATATTGTTTGAGATAGAAAAAAACACTGAGTACAGAGAGATGCAAAAGAAGTTTATTTGCATCTCAAAGAGAAGGGTAGATTTATGTGTAGTGTGGGATTTACTCTGAATTTTCACTATTTAATTGATGATTCAGTTCAGCTATCAGTTTTTTGGAACACTGAGATTCTAACAATTGGCACTAAAACATCTTTTAAAAAGGATCCTACCTTGCATGGTGTTCTAAAAATATTTTTGTATTATTCTTTAGTTATGTGACATTGTAGCCAGGCCAATACACAGTGATTTTGAAACAAAATATTGCTTCTGGAATAATTTTATTTATTGTTAGTTAGAGTCTAAATGTTATGCAATACAAAACACTGCCTGAAAAATAGCTACCAGCTCATGGGAAAGTGATACGTCTGTTTGATTATTGCCTGTAACCAAAACTATTCAAGTCCCCCTGCCGTATTTGGTCAGTGAAATAATTGGGACATTTGCCATGAAGAAAAAAATTAAGTCCTTTCCGTAGCAGTATTAACTATTAGTAGACTTTGTTTCTGACTTAAATAAGTAAAATTACAGTTCAGGAAACTGCTTGTTCCATTGACTAGAGTGAATGCTGCAGTTATTAACCTCTTGAAAAATAACTCCATTTTCTACAAAGAAGCAGGTCCAGATTTGAGAGGTGAAGAATATAACTGGGCATTAGGATGTTTGGTTTATTCATTTCAGCTGTATTTCTACATCCTAATGATAATGCAGAGGTCCATGTAACATGGTGTTCAAGTGTTTTCAAAGTGTTCAGCTTACCATTTTGTGTGGTCAGTTTAACGTTTTTATTACTTTATATTTGGAAATTAGTTAGAGAACAATTATCATCTGAACAGCATTGCGCAAATTAAACACACTAAATTTGCTTCCAAGTGAAATTCAAGTGGTATATTTGGTTCATAATTTTGGCATGAGATGTATGATCTGTTGTTGTAGTTTCAATGTTTTTTTAACCGTTTATAGTGCTCAGCCTGCACTCTGATTGTTTACTCGGGTTATCACTAAGTCTACATAGCGTAGACAGTAGATTCACTCAATTGTAGTTTCTATTTCAGAGCATTATAAGGATGTATTTCACTACTGAAACATCAGCATGTAATCGAAGCTGATATTCATCTGCACTTTTTTGGTCAGATAGTATGGAGTTGTCCTTTCTGTCCTGGCCAATATTTATTCCTAAAATTGATTTAATGTAACTAATAATTTCTCATTGCTGTTTGTATGTGCAAACTAACTGCCAGATTCCCTATTACCTAACAGTGACTCAAGAAGTGTACTGTAGTGTGTAAAATGCTGTGGAGAGCCCTGAAGTAGAGAAATGTGTGCTATAAATGCAAGTCATTTCTCTGCTTTGATCCTGTTCACTCTGACTGCAATTTATGCATCTGGGCTTATAGAGAGTGCTGTCTAAGTGTGTGGGAATCATGAATTTGTAACAATTTCAATAGTTTGAAAAGCTTCTTTACTATTTTGTGCTTTCAGCCTTGATGATGTCAATCAATGGCAATCCAGCAATGATTGTGAAAATGCTGATATACTCCACTGAGAGCATTAGCAGCACCAGAAAAACAAAATACGTGATGTTGAGTCCATTTGAAATCCAGTGAAAAGCTTTTATCATGTATCCTGAGAGAACAGCTGAAGTGACTTCCTTTCTCTGTTTATTTTCCAGTCTTTTAATCTTTTCTGAGATTTCATTTGCAGTACTGAGATAGTGCTACAATGTTGGAGTTGCATTCTTTAGGATGAGGTATTAAATTATGACTGATTCGCTGGCTGATGAATGTAAAAGACTCTGTGGGACCAGTGTGTAGATAATTCTCCCAGGGTCTTGGCCAAATGTGTCTCAAAACAAAGATACGACAAAACGAACAGATTGTGTAATCAGTCATTTCATGTTTTGCTTGTGAAACTGTGCACAAATGGTCAGCCATGTTTGCTAGTATAATAATGATGACTAATTTTAAAAAAATGATTTGATGGTTAACTGCTTTGGAATATCCCAAGGATATTATAAAATGATATAAAAATGTAAGGTACTTCTTCTAAATTAGTACATGTAATTAAATTTATTACTACTATTAGCTACAGTTTCTTTACCCTAGCCTTCGTGGAGATGTTTAAATTATTCAGTTTCTTTTCAAGTTTGCCTCAGTCCACATCTCAATGTTATTCACAGAATTGATATTTCTTCCTCCTTTTTTGCATTTACCTTCAATTTCTCCTTCGGTTGTTACCAGGGCAAGTCTGTTGAGTTCTTGTTTCCAGAATCCATACTTGGCTATTTTTTTTTCCCCTAAGTGTACTTGGCTGCCTTATTCCTGAACCTTGATTTCACCCACTTATTTGTCTTTATGTCCATTGATTTATTATGAGCATCCTCCACTTTACTCCTGTTTTTAAAATTGCCATCCTGTTCACATCCTCTTCCTTTAGAGCTGATGCTCACATCTGTAGAGTGCAATACTCCACTCTTGTGATTGTACATGGCATCTTTTCAGCTTCATACTGATGCTTTTGGCCCTGCAGTCCACATCGTGCCTGTTGCATTGTATATCTAAGGTGGATTTCATTCTTGGATGTAACTTTGGTGTTTTCATTGAATCACCAACGTGGAAAAACTGCAGCAATTTCTGTTTCTATTTAGAATGTTGCGCTACTTGTTTATGTTAGCCCTGAAAGTTTATGAGAAGTTGTTCTCAAAGTGGGTAGTCAATGTAAATATTTAGGGGAGATGAATATTGGTTAGAAAATGGAGTTAGAATATTGCTCTTATCTCTGAAATCTGATCCGTTCTAATGCAGTGAGGCCTTCTTGTTGTGATTGCGGCTTAGCCTTCTTGCATGTCACTTTCCAGTTTTCAACACAGGAGCAAACGCTCAATTATTTGAGATAATGGGAACTGCAGATGTTGGAGAATCCAAGATAACAAAGTGTAGAGCTGGATGAACACAGCAGGCCAAGCAGCATCTCAGAAGGGTCTAGGCCTGAAACGTCAGCTTTTGTGCTCCTGAGATGCTGCTCAATTATTTGCCGCTTTTTAGATAGCAACGACACAAGAAAGGCAGCGTTGGAAAATTGTTCTCGTTGTCAGAGCAGAAGTTAGTTTGAGAGAGGCCACCAACACATTAAACTGCTCAGTGTTATATTAGTATCAAATTAATTACAAACTATTTCATCACAATATATACCACATCTGAATTTCTTTATGAAAATGGGTATTAATCTGCAATGGCAATCAGGTAGAATTATGTATATATTTTCAATAAATATACTGAAAACTAACAATTCTTTAATTTCTGATCAGAAATGGAATTTTGAATATTCTGTGTTATAGTCTTAAGCCTTCTTCAGTTACTTTTCAAAGTCATGGTAATTATTATAGATTAACAGTAATAGGATACAAAAACTTAGAATGTGTCATCCATTACAAACATTCAACACGTTAAAACAACTGTTCATTCATCTGTTCATTTCCCCAAACTTAAATCAAGCTATTGTGGATCCATAATGTGGTCTAGGGACAGTATCCTCACATTTAGCTGTGTTAAAATATCTTGGTAAAATTGCGCAAATTTAGTGTATTGTCCTTAAAATAGCATTTGTTGTTAACACATGAAATTCAGGCCTGACTTTTCGCCAGGTCAAATACAGCCTCTAGCTTAATGAGATGGGACTGAGGTCTCAGCCCACAAATACTGATTCCCAACAGGGCACCTACCATTTCATGAAATGGAGACAAGTTGCACTTTGGACAAGCACAGTCCAAAGGGGCAGCTGCACACACGAACCTGTTACAAAAGAAAGAACTGCGGATGCTAGAGTCTGAAACAAAAACAGAAAGTGCTGGCAAAACTCAGCAGGTTGGTAGCATCTGAACCAGTTGGATGAAGCGTTACCAGACCAAAAAAAAATTAACTGCTTTTTCTTCACGGGTGCTGCCAGACCTGCTGCGTTTCTCTGCAATTTCTGATTTTGTCAGGCAAATCTAATTTTTGAGAGTAAGGAATGGTAAATATGACTTGTGCACTTTGAATTATCAGGAGAAGATCTAAAACTACCAAATTTTGAGAAGTAGGATACCCTTTTGAATTGATTCAGTGCCCTTTAAAAATAGTAGTGAATGTGCATTAAAAGTGGATAAACTAATTGCTAAGGGAACTTGCAAGCTATTGAAGCATTTAAAGCTCTAGGCCTCTAAATTTTTGGGAAAAAATGTCAATACTTGCTATTTCACTCTAATGATAAAATCCTGTGTGCTATCCCTACAGGATTTGTGGATATGACTGACTTTAGCCCCACATAAAACCATGCATTTCTATTAACAGTTCTAACTGCTTAAAAAGTCTCTGATGTGAAGCTGTGTTTAGAAATGCTTGTTTTATGTGGGCCTAAGTAATTGAAGGGAGATAACTGTAGTAAATGGGTTTTATTTTAAGTCAGTGAGAATGTTTGTTGAGAATGCTGAGTTCATAATAGATATTTAATAACTTTATTTCATTTTACATCAGCACTGAGGTCTGCCCATGGTGGACACTGGGTGAATTATAATGGAGGGTGTAAGCGTAAGGGGTAGGTAGCATGGGTTGGCATGTTGGTGCTAAATTGGTATAGGGGCTTTAAAAGGCCATGAGGGTGGGTGGGCGTGTTCTAAGGTTGACGTAGACAATGAAAGGCACGGGTCAGTGGGGAGAAAGTTGGTATTGAGAATGTGAAATGCTACAGGGTGAGTAGGGAGCTGAGGCATCATGATGTAGCATGGATAGGCCATGGGGAATGTGTTGGGGATTGAAAGGGGTGAGATCAGTAGGGATATTCTTTATTTGATAGTTTTTTTTTGATAGCTACAACAAAATCCTGAAATACACAGACCCAATCCTACCTGCAGACCACAGCGAGCTACATTGGCTACTCTTTCCAGGGACAAGAGGTTTGATTCTAATAAACATTTTCTCCCAAGCTGTGAATTATCTGAATGATGTGAACTGTAGGCATTTATATATAAACACATATATAACTTTTAATGTTATTTGCGAGTTTGGCTTTGTTTTTTTGAGCTCAAGTTGGTGGGGTTTCCATGTGTCTGAAGTTAGTAATTGACTTGTAAATATTTCTGTCGTCAACCTGATTTAATTTAAAAACATTTGTTCAGGACTGGCTTTAGAATTAATGAGCACTGTGCGCCACTAATGGACTTATAATTATTTTAGACTGTTTTGTAACCAAGCATGGTAAATAATGGGGACTTGAGATTTGTTAGAGAGATTTGGACTTTCTTTAAGCTTTAAAAAAAATGCCCGTAGCTGAGAGAGAGAATTTTAGCCTCAGTTTTGACTTTGATTGGGGCTATATATATGTGTTACTCCTAGGCCGGAAGTTATGGGATAAAATCTTGAAGAGATTACTTAAAGCTGAGTGAGCAATTGTATAATAGCTTCATGGAGAAGTTTAAAAGTTGAAGTCACAAGTGACTTAAACTTACCGTGGTGTTAGATAATAGAGCTGCTGGTGTTAGCATCTTGAGTGTTTTTTTGAATACTGTGCTAGAGTGTGTTTTGGGTGCTATACAAAAGCTGTTTTGCTCCTTTTAAATTTACAAAGGAGTGTTTTGGTTTAATGGGATTATGTTTTTAGTCTGTGTTTAAAAAAATTTGGTCTTGTATTAAAAATAGATTGTTTGGATTATTCAATTTCAGCTTTATTTCATTTTAACAAACCTCTGTTCTGCTGTTAAAGCAGTATCTGCAGCATTGTGTACTTAGGTTTCAGTTTTGTTAAAACAAAACAAATCAAGATACGCTGTATCCATCCAGGTTCAGGTCTGGGACCTGACTTGTTTGGCAGTAAATCACCTGGGATCATAACACTGTGCTCTGCACACCACCCTCAGGAGCAACAATTCAGATTTCACTCTTTTGGTGTTCTTCTTTCTGGGACTTACACAAAGGTCTCAGGATGTGGGTGTTTCTGGCTCAGGTAGGTTTCATTGCTCACCCCTAATTGCCTGGGGGTGGGGTGGAGGGGGAAATAAGAGTCAACCAAATTGCTGCAAGTGTGGTTTCGCATGTGGGTCAGATGAGGTGAGAATGGCAGGTTTCTTTCCCTCAAGAGCATTTGGTGAGCCATGGTCATCTGGAATTAAAAATCTGCTGATGTTTTTATTGCTGTGGCAAGATTTGAGCCTGGGTCCCCCGGACATTAGACTACCAATCCAGAAAGTCAGAGATAATGGGAACTGCAGATGCTGGAGAATCCAAGATAATAAAGTGTGAAGCTGGATGAACACAGCAGACCAAGCAGCATCTCAGGAGCACAAAAGCTGGCGTTTCGGGCCTAGACCCTTCATCAGAGAGGCTCTCTGATGAAGGGTCTAGGCCCGAAACGCCAGCTTTTGTGCTCCTGAGATGCTGCTTGGCCTGCTGTGTTCATCCAGCTTCACACTTCATAATCCAGAAAGTCAGCTAGCCGTAAAACCACAACACAACTGCTTCGGCTTGCCTGCAGTATTACAAAGCTTGGCTCAGTATAAATATCGATTTTGAAAAAAAATCTGCAAAGGTATAACCCAGACATTGAATTCATGCCAAGACTTTGCAACTAGCTTGAGTCCTGTAGTTTTTGTGATCTCATTTTCCTCAACCCTGAGACTAAAGAAATTAATCAGGTCTTTGCCACTAATTTTAGGATAATAGAAAAAAACATTGGGATTGTGCTTCTGACTGGAAGGTAGGCAACTTGACAGCAGTATTTTTGTCAAAAACTAATAATCACCCAAATTCCTACTTACTAGTAAGCTTAATGTCATTAAGAACATAATTGGAAAACTCCTGTTGTGGTAAGTGGAAGATGTCGTGTATATGCGGGAAAGAGATTCTTGCGAATACACTTTTCTGGAATTCTTTGGGAAATTGTGTTCCTTGTTAACACTGGAAATGCTGTGGAGTTACATTTGTATGAATACAAGAACTTTTGTTACTGTGTCATGTGAATATACAGATAGATAGTCATGCTCGAAGAGGCAGGCTCTATAAAACTGTCTGAACCAGAGAGAGCGAAATGTAGTTAAGGTTGGAACAGAACTAACATCGCAAGGGGTGATTGGTTGGTGCCATTTGAAATATGCTGTTCTACTGCTGTTTAGTAACACAAAAATTAGTTTTCTAGGTACAGAAGCAATAATATCCTAATTTGCATTTGACACCAAGTTGGAATCACAAATACTAGGAAGTGATTTAATCGTGTGCAAAAGGGGCTGTAGGGCTGTGGAGATAGTTTGACATGTGGGCAAATGCAAGGTCACATGATGTGGCCAGGGAGAGAAGTACTGAGAATATAAACTCATGGTTCTCTTCGAGGGACACAACTAAGCAATCTAGGAATTCACCCAAAGTATCATCGAAATGAACAACAAACAAAAACAGAAGTTGCTGGAAAAGCTCAGCAGATCTGGCTGCATCTGAGGAGGAAAAAAAGATCAGAGTTAATGTTTCTAGACTGGTGTCCCTTCTTCAGAACAGTTCTGAAGAAGGGTCACTGCACCCAAAACGTTAAACTCTGACGTTTTCTCCTTGGGTGGTGCCAGACCTGCTGAGCTTTTCCAGCAACTTCTGTTTGTGTTCCTGATTTACATCATCCACAGTTCCTTTGGTTTTTATCATAGAAATAAAGTTAGGTTCCCTCAGAGGGTGACTAAGAATCAAAAGCCAATATTAAGGTAAGTAAATTGGATCTTGGGATATATTGTGGAGGGGTGGAGCACAGATACCAGGAGATATCACAAGTCTACACGACACTGATGTGAACATGCCTGGAGTACTGACTCAGTTGGAATGCTTTATTTCTAAGGATATTCACATTTTGAAAGCTGTGCAGAAAATTGCAATTGAACTGAATTGAAGAGCCAATGATTGTTTACTCTGCAGAACAGAAAGTTCAATTCAAGATGCGTATAGGAAAAGAAACTGAAACTCCACCTCAACCAGTGCAACATTGAGGGCCGAAGGGCCTGTACTGCGCTGTATTGTTCTATGTTCTTCAGGCACTGCTGATTTTCCCTTCCCCCCCTCCTCTAACACAAACTAACCTTCAGGGCAAAGAAATGCCACCAAGACCATAGATGAACAAAGCAACTTTGTTAAGCATCTAGTTATTAATAGCAATTATTTGCATTTTGGAAGGGATGAAACTTTCTTGTTACTTTTTTTTGTGCCATCAAGGTTGTCACACTAATTATGCAGCCATGCCTTAGTGCCAAGGTCTTAGTTGTGGAATTCCCTTGGTTAAATTTTCCATCTCTTGAATACTGTTTCTTCCTTTAGGACACTGCTTAACACCTTTCTCTATGATCAACGTGTCAGTCATTTGACCTATTATCCACTGTGCAGCTCAGTGTCACATTCTACTGAAAATCTCAGCATGGCAACAGGTGGAGTTTGAATTCAATGAATAAATCTGAAAGTGATAACTGATATCAGTAATGACCCCCATGAACCTGTTTTCAGTTGCTGTTAAAAACCCATTTGACTCACTAATGTCTATAAGTTCCTGTAGAAGAATAAAATCTGCTATTCTTACTTGGTCAGGCTACATATGACTCCAGACCCGTAGCAACTGGTTGACTCTTAAGTGCCCTCTGCAATGGCCTACAAGCCACTCAGTTTAATCAAGCTTAACAGGAACATCAATAAGGGATAAAACAGATTGGACCACCAATGATGGACTTAGGGGCCAGAAATGATAATTGACAAAAATCAGTGCAGGCTCTTTTTTATTTACTGACCCCTACTGCGGTATCCCTCTACTATGTATGTACATTAAATGAGGACAGAATTGGGATGACACCCCATAAATTGAAGTGCTTTTTTGCTTGTGATCTCCAGGCCAGAACCACAGCTCACAGCTGGGAGGAGAGGATTTTAGGGATGAATTAAAATGTGCGTCAACCCTGTACTGAGCTCAGGCAGGTGGTCTTCTGGCTAAGTCGTGCCTTCAGGTGCAGTGGGTAGATGTACAGTTCATCTGAAACCCCTGTGGACAGTAGGAGGGAAGAAAACAGCCAATGTTTCTGGCTGTACTCTGTTATGCAATGACCCTGTTGGAAAGTCAGTTTATGCTGATGTGGAGTGAGGAAAGGACAGAGTTTGGACATGATGTATCCCACATTTTAAATAGCTTACTCACATTCAGCAACTGCCTTCTCAAATGAAGATTCACTAGTATGGCAACAAGTGTTGATTTTAAAAACGGGATGTGTGTCATTCTTTGGAAATCCTATTGTCTGTCTGAGGAACAGAAGAGTGAGCATTCACCATTCCAATTATTAAAATCAAATTTAAGTTTCAGGCATTTATTTACATTAATAAATCACAGACACCAAATCTGCTAAAGTATTTAAAAAACATTTTCTGTTGCTGAATGAAATAGGCATTTTCCTCCTTTTAATAAATCCGTTATCCGTTTAAACAGGGACATGACAAAATGCTGGGATTATATTGCTCTAAAAGGCATACTACTAGTTTCTGTAAAGGAATATCAACATCAAAAATAGATATATTCCTCATTGAATTTATTACAAACAAAATCATTTTAGTTATGACACATGACTTGAAAAAAATAAAATAAAAGCAATAGGGAAAGAACAAGTAAATAGAATTAGAGTTGATATTCCAATACAGAACTATTATTAGCAGGATCAGCTAAATAATTCCCTTAAGTGTTGGTACTGAAAATTAACAGACCATGCACTTTCCATTCATTTTAATGCTGAGGAATAAATGATGAGTGAATGAATGATTTGAAAGAGAGTTTATGGAATGAGTGGTTGCTTTGTCGTTACTTTGTCACTGTATTAATTAAATACACTAGCCGCATTGTTACAACCACATTTTCGTTTTAATCTGCAACTTTAGGCTGTTGAAAGTTTGAACAATGCTTACAAAAAGTGTGCAGTTACATGAACCAGGACCCCTCTCAATCCTTTAAACAGGGAGGGTATAGAGTAAGGAAATAATCCCTTTGGTATGTTATTCGAATTTTTCTGCAGACTATAAAACATTTTCATTATTCTTGTAATATTACGTGACTTTTTCCAGTATGTTTTGTTGTGTATATAGGTTGGACTATCTGGCAGTCAGTGTCCTCCAAGATTAATTATTTGAGCTAAGCATTTTTGAGGTAATACTTTTATGGAACTAAATCAATACGAAGATTATTATAGGTGAGCAATTCCAATAAAAGCACTGAAATAATAGTTCATAGACTCATAGAATCCATACGGTGAGGAATCAGGCCATTCGGCCCATCGAATCCACACTTCTCCTCTGAAGAGCATCCCACCCAAACCCACTCCTGTAACCCTACATATCCCATGGCTAATCCACCTAGCCTGCAAATCCCTGGACGTTGTGGGCAATTTAACATGGCCAGTCCATGTAAACTGCACATTTGTGGGAGGAAACTAGAGCACGATTGAGATCCAAACTTTATATTTTTAGGGGTACGATCTCGAGAAATAAAGGGTGAACAGAAGCAGTTGGTTCCTCTTGTTTTTATGTATTTGTTCTTGGAATGTGGTAAATTCTTGGAAAATGTACATTTAACTTTCACCTCCTGAAAGCTCCGAGAACACTTTTTGATATTAATTATCTCAGACTGGAGTCTGGTGTAAGCCATACTAGGAAGGTGCCCTTCTCTGAAACCACTAGTGACCCAGTTGAGTATTTTGTAACCATCGTGGCCCCGGTTATGTTGTCTCATACCAACCCACATCCCTCTGCCCAGCTGGCGGATTGTGTCCGATTCTGGACAGGGTACATAATGAATAATGCAAAGTCTTCAGAGAAACTTACCAGATTGGTTCTAGAAATTGGGTTAATAAATTATCATGGATAGTCTGGAGGTGCTGGAGTTATTCTCCTGACAACAAAGAAGAATAAGAGGATCAAAAATAGAGATTGGTGGAGAAACTCAGCAGGTCTGACAACATCTGTGGATAGAAAGCAGAGTTAATATTTTGGGTCCAGAGACCCATCCTCAGAACTGATTGTAGCTCAGAAAAGGTTGGTATGTATGCTGAAGATGGGTTGGGATGAGCAAGGATGGATGCCCAGAGAGGGAGAGAGAACTGCAGCTGGGCAGATAGAGAACTGGGTAAAGGTCAGCCTGGGAGAATCAATAGCTGCTAACAGTGCCCATTAGTGGCTTACAGTGGGTTGTGGCAGCAGTGCATCCCTTCGAACCACCTTCTGCTTTCTGATGCTGAATGTTCTTTAATTACAAAGGTCTTGGTTTTATCCCTCTGCACTTTCACCTCAATGAATTTCAGGCACAACATGTGTTGAATTCTTCTTCCATCACCTTTGCCTTTGTGCCCATCCCTTTGGCCAAAAGTCCTCTCACCATCCCTCAGACCCCTTCAGCCACCTCCGATACTGGCTCCCTCCACCTGGACCTCTCCCTCTGGCCTTTTACTGGTACTTGATCTTTTCATTGAGAACTGCAGATGTGACATTGGTCATATCAATTTTACTGACCTCCTCACCAATCCCAACCTATTTCCCTCTGAACTGACTGCACTCTGTGCTGTCAGATCCAACCCTGACTTTGTAATCAAGACTGATGACAAGCATGGTGTTGTTGTTGTCTGACATATTGACCTCTGGATTGCAGAGGCTGAGCGCCGACCTGCTCCTTCTACAGACACCTCCTCCTATCTCTCCCTGGACCATGACTCCTATCTCACTTTATTCTCTGATCTCCCACTCTCTGCTGCCTCCCAGCTCATAGTCCCCAGCTCTGCACAGCCCTCTTCTGCCTCCTTTCCAAAATCCACAAACAGGACTGCTCGGACAGACCCACTGTTACTGCTTGCTCCTGCCCTCCAAAACTCATCTCTTCCTAACTCGATTCAATTTCTTTTCTCTCCTTGTCCTGTCCCTTCCCACTTACATCTGCCACACCTCTCACACTTT
Source organism: Stegostoma tigrinum (assembly GCF_030684315.1). Lineage (NCBI taxonomy): Eukaryota > Metazoa > Chordata > Chondrichthyes > Orectolobiformes > Stegostomatidae > Stegostoma > Stegostoma tigrinum. The sequence goes on along the minus strand of NC_081361.1, from coordinate 45,703,071 downwards.
ATGTCAGCTTCAGAATTTCCAGTTTGTGGGCTCCAGCAGCCTCCTCTTTACCATGGACGTGCAATCCCTTTACACATCCATTCCTCACCCCTCAACCCCCCCCCCCCCCCCCCCCCCCCCACCATCAAGATGGTCTCAGGGCTCTCTGCTTCTCACATGAAAAAAAGCCTGAACTGTCCCCACTCTCCTTTGCCTGGCCAAGCTTATCCTCACCTTGAACAACTTCGCCTATAACTCTTCTCACTTTCTTCACATCAAAGGGATGGTCATGGTACCCACATGGGCCCTAGTCATACTTGTCTCTATGGGGGCTATGTGGAACATTCCTTGTTCCAGTCCTATTCTGGCCCCCATACACAATTCTTTCTCTGGTACAACAATGATATTATCAGTGCTGCTTCACTCTCTCTAGCTTAGAATCCATTTTCCTTCCAATTTCCAACGCACTTTCACATCACCTGGTCTATCTCTGATTCCTCCCTTACCTTTCTCAACATCTGTTTCCATTTCTGAGGATAGTCTGGCCACTAATATCCATTATCAACCCACCAACTCCTGCAGTTCGCTTGAGTGTACATCCTCACATCCTGCTTCGCTACAGCTCACTACTACTTCTCTCCTTTTTAGACACTTTTGAAAGTCATTTTCTTTGCCCCTTGACCTAACATATGTCCTTGGGATGTGTCGTTATGTTAAATGTGCTAGAGAAATATAAATTATTGTGTTCCTATTTGTGCAATGTGTTTGGGTGGTGTGGCTGTCATGGTTGAATAGCTGGCAGTGTATAAGCTGTGAGTTGTCAAGCTTATGTCAGATTGAGGTGTATGAGGCAGAGGTGGATCATGTGAATGTGATTGATAGTGAGCATTGTTAGGGGAGGGAGGGTATTCCTTTTGAAGTCACTGAATATTTTGTGTAGCCAGCTTCTTGAAGCTATCCTCCTGACATTGACATTAATGGCTATCTGCGACCAGTGCCTTGTGAGCATGAGCCTGGTCCTTTGTGGACATCGCTCCTACTTTTCACCTCCTCCATAAAGCCGATGCAGCGTTGAGGCCTTCTGTTTGCTATTTTTCACCTCCTTCGCTGTTTCCTAGCCAAGATTTACTGCCCAGATGACAAAACTACTCCAGCCGTAGTGCATTTTTCCTTCAAACAGGGCAGGCTGCTTTAAAGCTGTATCAGTGATAATGGGAACTGCAGATGCTGGAGAATCCAAGATAATAAAATGTGAGGCTGGATGTACACAGCAGGCCAAGCAACATCTCAGGAGCACAAGACTGATGAAGGGCCTAGGCCCGAAACGTCAGCTTTTGTGCTCCTGAGATGCTGCTTGGCCTGCTGTGTTCATCCAGCCTCACATTTTATTATTTTGCTTTAAAGCTGTCAGGTTAGCCCTAACACGTGTTCACTCCTCACAGGGATGTCCCACTACTTGGTTATCCAGCCAGCCTACAGTCTATGAATGTGCAGTACTTTGCCTGCATTGCAGTCATTGGCATTACCAGCCCCTGTGTCTGTTTTCAGGAGCTATTGTATTCCACTTTGTTATTTAATCACTGAGGTCTGTCATCAACAAGATGATGTTTATTGGCCCTCCTTTTTATTTGTTGTGTATTATATACCAACAGTCCTTTTGGTACAAAGGGCAGTTTATAGATTTTAACACACTTCCTGGCATTATAATGTGTTCATGTGTGATTGCTTTTAGTACATGTGCGAGTTGAAAGGTAAGTCTCTGGAGCCCATTTATTTAATTGCTCCAGAATGTGTAATAAACCTAAATGAAAAATCCTGTTCAGCAAGACATGTTTGTAATTTGAGTTTAAATAAAAAAAAGTTTTCTCCTTCCTTGGAGAAAAATATAACCCAATTACATTTTAATTTAGATCAGATATGATAAACCATTAGTGCTTTTCAAATGAAAGCCATCTTCATTGAGGGAAAGCTCCTGGATGCTTGCAGCAATATCTATTTGCCTGATCAAAATAAATATACATGACGGTTTGCTTCTTTGAGTAGAGTCAAAGGAAATGTAACTGAATTGTTATTAGTTGCATCAGTTTGTTTTTGCAGCACCTGTAACATAATAAAACACCCAAAGCACTTCATAGGAGCATTATAAATTAAAATATGATACCAGCCATACTGGGGGATATTAGGGTGGGTGATATAAAATCTGGTTAAATAGGAATGTTTTAAACTGTTTTAAAGGAGGAAGGTAAGATGGAGAAGCTGCAATGTTTTGGAAGAAAATTCCAAAGCTTGGGGCCCAGGCAGTTGACAAAAACTACAAATAATGGAATGAGTAAAATCAGGGATGCTCAGGAGGCCAGAATGCAAGGACTGAAAGTTTTTAAGGTGATTACAGAGGTGCAGAGAGGGAAGGCCATGGAGGAGTTTATATACGAGGGTGAGAGTATTACATTTGAGGCACTGCTTTAGCTTGTAGTAATGCAGGTCACTTTAATAAAGAGCTTACATTAACCTTGTAGATAAGAATATGCTGCAACATCTGTGGGAACTGATGAAGTCAGATTGTTGCAGTCCAGATTTTGCCTGGTCAACAGAATTTTGGTTTTAGTCCCCATTTCAGTGAAATATGAAAAATAGTTACATAATACTTGAGCCTACTTGAGTCATTATCTACCTCTCATTGGGTTTCAATTAAGCTGTTGGTTTTAATTCAGCACTTCCGTCCTCTACATGAGAATTGAGAGAAGTTTTGTTTATCAAATTAAATCTCATTGAGCAGGAAAGGTACTGTAGGAGCCATTCGATATAGTGGTGTTCAGACCTTCATAGATTTTACACAAATTAAAAGTGTCAGAAGCTGGAGATCAGCATGGGCTGAACTGTCCTGGAGGAACTGCATACAACATGGAGCACCGAAGTCCATTTTTTAATTATTTCGTCATGTTTTGTCATTCAAAACAATTTTGGTAAATAAATTGCTTTTCATTTTTAACTCAGATTTCCACTGAAGTGCCATAATTTATTCTTCTGTAATAGTTTGTGTAACACAAGTTTGAAAATGATAAAATATACAAAGGGCTTGACACTTAAACTTTATGCTGTTTTGTAATAATATGCAGCTAAGTGAGTCATCTGTGCATAAAACCAGAAAATGCTGGAAATAGTCACTGGGTTGAACAGCATCTGTGCAAAGCGAAAGAAGATTTATGTTTCACATTTGTGAACTTTTATCAGCGGACTGCAGTATGGATCTAATGCCTCACGTTTTAAAAAAAAGCTTTCTATCATAAAGAAGACAGAAGTAGATGGCAGTGAAAAGGCCATTTAATCCATTCTGTTTGTGCTGACTGCAAAGAAGCTGTCCAGTCCAGTCCCACATCTGGCTCTTTGTCCTTAGTCCTGCAGTTTCTATATTATCTCAAGTGCATCTCCAAATTTGTTTAACTGAACCTTAAGTAACTGGCTGGAATCTCACCCCATCCATGCTAGTGGACTGGCAGGTAGGAGACATATTAAATCAGGTACTCTGGCAGTACGTATCTGTGCTGATATCCCACTGGAACATGATAGATGTAAGGTGCCACTCAGTCAATCAAAACAATTAACGTCCATTACTATCACCTAGGGATCTCCACCCATTTGCACATCAGTCCTGGCTTGCTCACCCTGCAGATGTGGCCCTGCCTTCAACCTTGCAGCTGGGTGATAGTGCTGATCGTTCCACAGAAATCTCTATTCATGGTATCTTCTTCTAACATTCGTCAGAATAATTTGAAGCACTTTACACAAAATTTATTTTGAAGAGCAAATACTATTGGCAAATGCAGCAGGACACAAGATCCCACAAGTCGTGCTGAACTGAGTGATCAGTTAATTATTTTTGTATTTTGGTTCCACTAATAGAGGGAGGAATGCTGACCAGAACACTACAAGGATTTCTTGCTGAGGGATCATTCAGTTCAACAGTTCAGGTATGAGAAAGTGGAAAACAGTGAACAGTGAAAACCTAAGGAAGTAAAATGGCAATATCTGCGTCACGCCATCTTACCCAGAGCTTGGATTGTGTTGTGGTTTATAGATAGAGAAAATTTCATTTCTGTCATCCTAATAGATTGCTAATGAAAATTACACAATAAGATACCAAATAAATAACAATCCAAGTTTCTGATTCCAAGCTGTATGACTGTATGGTTAGAAGAGCATAGAAGAGAAATATAGCATCCTTCAAAATCACCCTCACTCAGGCGCATTTCTTAGATGCAGTTAGGTGCCTTGAGTTCCACTTTCTCCACATTCAACATTGCCATTATTCTTCAAGGTGCATATTTGGAGATGTTTAATGGAAAGATGACATAACAGTTCTCTGTACTGATTCAGTTGAAATCAGTGACTTCAAGCAATTGGTTTTATAGCACCACAAATAACCCTCCGTTGAGGATTTATTTTTATTCATTCATGGGATATGGACATAGCTGGTGAGGTCAGCATTTATTGCCCATCCCCAGCTGATCTTGAGAATGACTTCAATGTGTAAATCTTTGACTTTATACTGTGTAGCTGTTTGGAATCTGTAAAATTTTAACAGCAACTCATAAAATAAAACTTTCGACTGGTGATGCATTGCAAAATTTCCAATTCAGAATAATTTGATCAGAGAAGCTAAATCATATCCACCTTTTAAATTGAAGTGTTTTAATGAGTATTTTAAGAAGTTGCTGAGAGAAAGGTAATGCACTGAGTACAATATAGGTAGTGTATATTTTTGAAGAACTTCAGTTGAAGTGAGGACCGAAATTAGCTGCTAATAGCATTAGATGTAAGAATTACTGGTAATTAATACTAGTTTAGAAGAAATTATTTATTGTCTACAGGAATGGGAAATGTACCCAATGTTCATATATGCACACTTTTTTCAGACTTCTAGTGACATACAACACAATGTCTTATTTTATTCTCTGCTTCCTTACCCAATGGCTCACCACCACCAATATGGCACACTGGCCACAAATTATACTTCCCTGCATGCTTTTAGGTCTACAATAATCCTGTTCAAATTAGTTAATAGACCATTTTGTTCAAGCTTAAATGCTGACAAAGCTGAAATATCTTGTGGAAGCTATCCAAGGCCTGCTCAATAAAGTTCTGGAAGCTTCACATTTAGAAATGACAGACAGGACCTAGAAATGCACCCAAACTACTGAGTTCAGACTGACAGCATTTTTACTTTAGCAAGGGCTCAATGCGAGAGTTATGAATTTTAGATTTGTTGAATATGCACTCGGAGAATGGATATGGAATAAAAACTGACAAAATTGGCAGTTATTTAAATCTCAAGTCCTTTAAATATTAGAAAAGACAACCCCTATCAATGAGAGAAAAAATAAAATTGGGCTATGAATGTTTAAAAATCCCTAATGCTTTAAAAAAAGTTATTGGTTTGATCTGTCAGTGAGAAGAGAAGTAAAGGGTGTTTTCTAATCCATCTGCTCAGAGACTTCTTGCGCACCTTTGGAGTAGGCAGGACATGAAACCAGTCTTCCTGGCTCAGAGATATGGGCACTGACAGGAAATGAAAAAAAAACTGGTCAATATGTTACAACAGCTGTTTGTTGATATTGTGTCAAGGGCTATTATTATATATTGTAAATGCTTGCCCATTGACCTATTATTGTCTCATTAGGTGATCCTAAGTTCACAGTTTGATTGGCAAGTCAAATAAATTTAGCTTCATGGAGGTTCACTACTTGGTGGGAGTTCTGTTATAAAGTGAAAACTATAATAGACAGTTTTAGAAGTTTATTTTAATTCATGGAGCCTGAGTTATGCCCACAATGGATATTGGGTGAGTTGACATGGAGAATGTAAGGACAAAGGGCATGTTGAAATGAGGGGCCTTTTTAGGGTGGTAAAGCATGGATTAATATGAAGGGTATAGGAGCTGTTGGGTATGGTTGGGGAGGAATGGGATGAATTTGCAAGGATGGGGCAAGGGAAGTGAGTGGGGAGAGAGGGTGTGTATAGGGTAAAGTCTATAAGTGACTAATAGCACACAAAACAATTACAAGCAAAATTCCAGAGAACCACTCATTGACAGCTCGTATAGCTGTCCTCAGTCTGCCTCCAGGGACGACAGGCCTGACTACTTCCCTCTGCTATACACCCTCTCCCACTCCACCCTCTCCCACTGCTAATGAATAAAACTAGAAAGCACTATTGAGAAGTGAAGAGACCAGTGACATTTGATAGCTGGAGGCAATAGTGACTGATTTGTGAAGTATCTAATGCTTGAAAATCTCAGGTATTAAATAAATGTTCAGATCCTTCCTGGGTCTTAAAACAATTTGTTTGTAAAATAAAACCCACACAATGGAAAGAAAAATAAAGAATGGTTGATACTTCTAAAGTTTTTGAACCATGTCAGATCACGGTCTAAAGCATATACTATGCATCAACTGCATGGAGTAAGAACGGTAAAGACCCTGTCCTGCTGCCCTTTCACTCAAGAGAAAGGCCTTCAGGAAGGAAGTAGGGAATAAATCAGCAATAGTGAGGTAGATTGAAAGTGTTCAAATCTGACTCTGCTGAGTCAGCTCTCATTTTTCTGAGTCAGTGCCGGCTTCCTTTCCATTCTTGAAAATAAGTGATTCTTTTGTATGTACATAAACTTCACAGAATTGATATGGTTGAATGACATTTTCATTATGTGGGAAGTTTCTCACAGTATTTTTGAATTAAAAAATTCAATTAAGTTTTGAATTAATTCTGCTCATCTGAAAGCAGTTTTTTAGAAATTTGAAGAGGCATAACAGTTTGTTAGATTAAAGTTCAATGACCTGTAGAAGTTATAACCTCCACAGCTAGAGATGAGATATATAAGAAAGGAGCCTCAAAGGAACATGAGTAGCATGTTTCAAATCTGATTTTAATTTGTGAACCACATTAAACACTTTTAAGTGCCTCCATTAAATATTCCTTATCACTATTGATCTCTTAGATGTGTCCATGGTTGTACTACTACATGAAGCTGAAAGATCAAATCACTAACTGCATTCTTAAATATGAAAGGAACATTTTAAAGCAAAAGAAAACATCTAAGTCTCAAAAAGCTCTCAGCAAACCTTTTTTGAATAAAAGATTTTTGAAGCTTGTTGTCACTTAAGTTCATCTATTTCTGATGTCTAATTCATCTTGCAGATGCACAGCTTGGCTCGACTTTGAGGTCAGCTTTGGGCATCCACATTGTGTTATAACAGAATTAACTCGGTGTAATAGAAATTTACACAGCATATAAATGAATACATTATGAAATGGTGTTATGTTTTTGGCTTTATTGAGAAACCTTGGTGAGGAGCTGAACTCCCAAGATACTTAACATGGCTGTTGTTAAAAGGAGTAATGATTACTGGCAGCAAATGTGCCATTCCTCATGCTATTCTCATGATTGCAAAGAAAGAGAAACCATAGGAAAAAAATATATAGGAAAGGGTTGGTTCAATGTTTTGAGAAGATCTGACTTCAAGAATATGATTTCCTCGAGATATATGGACCACAAAGGTTCTACAAAAAATTACTGAGCCATATATTAGTCAAAATGCTTCAGAAAAGACACAAAAGAGTTGAGCTGTTACCGCAAGGTGACTTACTAGTCTGTCAATGACAATGGAGTTCGCTACCCCTATAAACTTTTATTATGCAGTTTCACTTTAGACAGCCACAGAGATTCTCTGTAATTTGTATGTCAATGTATGCCAATGGCCCACGTATAACTGAGGCATTCTCCAGGGGGTCTGAAAAATATCACAGCCATTCAGATCTCTGGCTGACCACCTTGAAGCCTGGGATGCCATTGATAGCACCCATGTTGTTTTGTAGGATCCAGCAGACAGCTTCTTCAACATGCTGGCTACACTTCCGGAATTTTGCCCTTCCTGGAAGCTTCAAGGAAGAAATTATATGTTCATGAGTGAGTCTGGATAATCTGGGCTGTGTGTTTGGTACTGTAGATAGTCTCTTCTTAAGAGCTGGCACTTAAAGGGATGGACCAAGTTAGCAGATGAATATCCTCAGCTTGTCCTTGGTACAAGACTGCCAGTAGACAGCACTGGGGAAATCTACTAGTACTATACAGCTCAAAAAGCAATGAGCACTAAACCAGTCAGCTTGTGGAATTTTTTATTACCAGTGACTCAATTAAATTCTCAATGTGTGAACAGCCAGGTGAAGGAGGCTAAAATTACAGCATAGAAACCCCATCAATCCTCATTTCATTTCATATTAAAACCACCAGTAATTTATTGTAACTTTATGAATGTTAGTTTATTTAAATACAGAATGGCTGACTGACTGACTGTGGTACCAGGTGTACTGTTGTGAAAGTTATGAACTATCACTAAACCTCAAGCTATGATCCTATTTGGTGATACCTCTTTTTTTGAAATTTTAAGACAGACAAAATCTACCTTACTACATGAAGTCAACAGTCCCAATTGGGAAGGGGCATCACTTCCAGAGTTATAGTCAGCATTCCCGGTCTAAGTGGGCGCACATTTCATGCTGCAGATACTAGGTCTGTAGAAGCACACCCTTTTTAATGCACCTTTCTGCTGGAAACTAGTTGGCATCAGGGTTAAAAATTAAAAACTTTCCACATATTGTTTCAGTTAATCTTTTGTGATCCAAGCTTACAATAAATTACTGGTGGTTTTAATATGAAATGAAATGAGGATTGATGGGGTTTCTATGCTGTAATTTTAGCCTCCTTCACTGGCTGTTCACACATTGAGAATTTAATTGAACATAAGCACTACAAGGAGTAAGTGCTAAGACAAATGATTATATATAAAATGTGTGGCCCGTTGCAGTAGATGATTAGTGTGACCTTAGCGCGATTGGTGATTCCAGTGTTGCTGCCATTTGTCAAAGAACAATTTTTCAAGGCACGAGACAAAGTGTGTATTTTATCTGACCTCAGCACCATGGTCACTGCTGCCTGCTGTCTGATTTCCCCTGTCAGATTCCTATGCTTTGAAGGACTTTAACCATGTTCTACAACAACAGTGCGTGACCTTAAAACCAGCAGTTTGTTTTGGCTTAAGCATGTTGGAAAATCATCCGGGGTGATGTGAAACAGTGGTCCTGGTTGCTTTTCCACAATGTTCAACATTGAGGCAAAGATAGGGTGATAAGCCAAGGCTTCTTCACCAGGATAGGGGCGTCCAAAACTAGAGAGTACAGGTTTAAGATAATAAAATGTGAGGCTGGATGAACACAGCAGGCCAAGCAGCATCTCAGGAGCACAAAAGCTGACGTTTCGGGCCTAGACCCTTCATCAGAGAGGGGGATGGGGTGAGGGTTCTGGAATAAATAGGGAGAGAGGGGGAGGCGGACGGAAGATGGAGAGAAAAGAAGATAGGTGGAGAGGAGAGTATAGGTGGGGAGGTAAGGAGGGGATGGGTCAGTCCAGGGAAGACGGACAGGTCAAGGAGGTGGGATGAGGTTAGTAGGTAGGAGATGGAGGTGCGGCTTGGGGTGGGAGGAAGGGATGGGTGAGCGGAAGAACCGGTTAGGGAGGCAGAGACAGGTTGGACTGGTTTTGGGATGCAGTGGGTGGAGGGGAAGAGCTGGGCTGGTTGTGTGGTGCAGTGGGGGGAGTGGACGAACTGGGATGGTTTTGGGATGCGGTGGGGGAAGGGGAGATTTTGAAGCTTGTGAAGTCCACATTGATACCATTGGGCTGCAGAGTTCCCAAGCGGAATATGAGTTGCTGTTCCTGCAACCTTCGGGTGGCATCATGGTGGCACTGCAGGAGGCCCATGATGGACATGTCATCTAAAGAATGGGAGGGGGAGTGGAAATGGTTTGCGACTGGGAGGTGCAGTTGTTTATTGCGTACTGAGCGGAGGTGTTCTGCAAAGCGGACCCCAAGCCTCTGCTTGGTTTCCCCAATGTAGAGGAAGCCACACCGGGTACAATTGATACACATTGGCAGATGTGCAGGTGAACCTCAGCTTAATATGGAAAGTCATCTTGGGGCTTGCGATAGGGGTGAGGGAGGAGGTGTGGGGGCAAGTGTAGCATTTCCTGCGGTTGCAGGGGAAGGTGCCGGGTGTGGTGGGGTTGGAGGGCAGTGTGGAGCGAACAAGGGAGTCACGGAGAGAGTGGTCTCTCCGGAAAGCAGACATGGGTGGGGATGGAAAAATGTCTTTGGTGGTGGGGTCGGATTGTAGATGGCTGAAGTGTCAGAGGATGATGCGTTGTATCCGGAGGTTGGTGGGGTGGTGTGTGAGAACGAGGGGGATCCTCTTAGGGCGGTTGTGGCGGGGGCTGGGTGTGAGGGATGTGTTGCGGGAAATGTGGGAGACGCGGTCAAGGGCGTTCTTGACCACTGTGGGGGGAAAGTTGTGGTCCTTAAAGAACTTGGACATCTGGGATGTGCGGGAGTGGAATGCCTCATCGTGGGAGCAGATGCGGCAGAGGCGGAGGAATTGGGAATAGGGGATGGAAATTTTGCAGGAGGGTGGGTGGGAGGAGGAGTATTCTAGGTAGCTGTGGGAGTCGGTGGGCTTGAAATGGACATCAGTTATAAGCTGGTTGCCTGAGATGGAGACTGACAGGCCCAGGAAGGTGAGGGATGTGCTGGAGATGGCCCAGGTGAACTGAAGGTTGGGGTGGAAGGTGTTGGTGAAGTGGATGAACTGTTCGAGCTCCTCTGGGGAGCAAGAGGCGGTGCCGATACAGCCATCAATGTAACGGAGGAAGAGGTGGGGTTTGGGGCCTGTGTAGGTGCGGAAGAGGGACTGTTCCACGTAACCTACAAAGAGGCAGGCATAGCTGGGGCCCATGCGGGTGCCCATGGCCACCCCCTTTGTACAGTACAGGTTTAAGGTGAGAGGGGAAAGATTTAAATGGGATCTGAGGGGTAACCTTCTCACATAGAATGAATTGCCAGATGAAGTGGTAGAGCCAGGTACAATGACAACATTTAAAAGACATTTGGACAGGTACATGAATAGGAATGGTTTAGAGGGATGTGGGCCAACCACAAGCAATAGGGCTAGTTTTGTATGGGGTGGTATGGATGAGTTGAACCAAACAGTCTGTTTCTGTGTGTATTGAATCTGTGAAACTACGAATTACATCAAATCCTGAAATGTGTACCCCTGCCCCCTTCACGTATTCTTGGGCTAAAGACCTTATGAGCTCAGGGAAACCTCCAGACTTGCATGTGTTTGCCAGGTCATCATGGGAAAGACGTGAATCTTGTATTTGTACAGAGGATGCTTTTGTGCTCATTTGAACTGCTGTAGCTTATCACCACCTTATCCAGGGATGAGCAATAAATTATTGGGCCAGTCGACAACACTCTCACATCCGATGAATGAATGAATTTCTAAGAAAAGCCCTGAATGTGCTTCAAGCCATGTGCGAAAGAGGAGTGGTCCTTAGTGGAGTGAATGGGACCACAGTTGGTCAGAGGGTACCACTCCAGTCAGTCAAGGGACTCAGCTGTTATAGTTGAAGGGATTGGCCTTATCTATTAGATGCTTGACCCTACCAGTCTGAGGTATGCCCATGCCCATGCAATTTGGGATTGGCCGTGGGCAGTTCTGCAGGTCAAATACAAGCAATATTGAGTTAGAGGTTGGTCAGTCAGAGTGCAGTGGAGAAATCACAAAATCAGAGTCTTGGAATTGTTATGATGCAGAAGGAGACATTTGGCCCGTCATGCCAGTTCCAGTTCTATTACTGACTGTCATTTGTCCTGCCATTCTCCCATATCCCTGCACACCATTTTCTGGCCAAATAATCATCTAATAAATTCTTGGATGCCTGGGTTGAGCCTGCCTCCATTACATTTCTAGGCAGTGCAGTGTATTCCCTAACTACTCACTGTGTGAGAAAGGTTTTTTTTCTCACATCGCCCTTGCTTCAGTTTAAATCTGTGTTCACTCATTCTTGTTTCTTTTACAAGTGGGAACAGTTCTGCCCCACGTATTCAGTCCAACCTGCTCATGATTTTGGAAACCTCTATCACATTTCCTGCAGCATTCTCTCCAAGGAGAACAGTCCCAACCCCTTCACTCTAACATCATAATGATATATCAGTTGGGTTGGCTAGGCTGTGGTCATTTGAGGCTGCCCTCCCAAAACAGACTGGGTGGGTGGGCCCTGGTTAGCCCCTGGGGCTTCAGTCAGTAATAATCAGGGGGAATACCAGGGGGCAGTCCACAGAGTCCAGAGGTAATTGGGGAACTTAAATCTGAGGTGGTGCCTGGAGTGAAGTCAAGGTCCTTCGGCACACTCTCACTGTGCTACTGATGCCGAGTATCTATGTCTAGAGTGAAGGAGTGCAGGTCCTGTGTATAACTGACAGACACTGAGTGTTCTGGATCTCGCTCCCCACAGCAGTCTCCACCTATTGAAGGAGACAGCCAGATGCACACACCCTATAGCCAGCCTGGTACTCATAGTGTTCATGGACTCCTCCATCCTTCGACCCAGTTTACTGGCTGCTTGTGTCAAACCTGCTTGCTGCCCCGTGCTTGTCTCTGCAGATTGATAAAGTCATGAAGGACTGAGGTCAGGAATTGGTCTTCTACCAAGGGATGAAGAGGGGCCTGGTCTCTGGCAGTTCTGTGTTAGAGACCTAGGGCTGTTTCTTCCTCACCCAGCTGCAGAGAGCTGTCAGTGATATGTTCACCAGACGGTGCTCCTGAGTATGGTCAAGCTTTTGTTCCCACCGAGTGAATGTCTGAGTGGTTTTTGCCTTCTGGTGCATCCTTGGAGGGTTCAATGGATTCTTCCTCAAAGTAGTTGTGCAACCCTGGCCCCTTCTTCATTGGGTCCCACTGGTGTCTGCATGAGAGAACAGGGGGAATTAGTTGCCAACGATGTATGAAACGTTATGCAGGCTACGAATGACCTAGCAGTTGTGGAAAGGGGAGCAAAGCACTGCACAGCAGAATGAAGCTTATGGCATGGTTTGTCCACTGAGATCTCTCCAACGCCACATGAGCATTCATGCTGTTCTCTGGGCAGCTCTGCTACTTTCTCCTCATAACAAGTGAGGAGTCTGATGCCTCACATCTCCCCCATCCCTATTAACCTTGGACCTTTTGACTAATTCTTACTGCAATGAGAGAAAGGAAGAGATTGAGCATGAAGGAAGTGCATGGAGGAGCTGATAGGAGGCATCCAGTGAATATGATGCATGCAATAGTGAGAGATGCAGGGCATGAATCTTGGTGAGCTGTGTGTGCATTGGCAGAGTTAGAATGAATAAATGTGAGTGAGGTGACAAAACGGAGATCTTTGTAAGGCCACCAGCGACGCCAAGATACTGGACTGGAGACCCAAGCTAACCAGTCAAATACACATCAACTGTAGCATGGCATGCATGATACATTGGGCTACAAAGCAAAGTCGAGTAGAATTGCTGACAACAATGCATCCCTCCCTGATGAGCTCAATGCATTCTGTGCTTATTTTGAACAGAAGGCCAGTGAAATGATGTCACCTCCCCCGACAGTGTCGGGTACACCTCGCGCCTATAACCATAATCACCACCACACACATCAAATCGGCCTTTTTGAGGGTGAACCCACGGAAGGCGACTGGCCTGGATGGAGTCCCTGGCTGTGCACTCAGATCCTGTGCGGGAACAGCTGGCAGGAGTATTTACAGACATCTTTAACCTCTCCTTACTACAATGTGACGTTCCCACATGCTTCAAGAAGACCACTATCATGCTGATGCCTGACTTTTCTTTGGCAATGTGCCTCAATGACTATCGCCCAGTGGCTCTGACATCCAGCATTGTGAAGTGCTTTGAGAGGTTAGTCATGGCACACATCAACTCCAGCCTCTCAGATTGCCTTGATCCTCTATAATTCACCCGCCGCTGCAATAGGTCCACGGCAGATGCTACCTCCCTCGCCCTATACTCACCCCTACAACATTTGGATATCAAGGATGCCTAATCAGATTCCTATTTATTGAATTTAGTTCCACCTTCAACACCATAATTCCAACAAAACTCGCCTCCAAACTCTGAGACCGAGGACTCTGCTCCCCTCTCTGCAGTTGGATCCTTGACTTCCTCCCTCATAGACCACAACCAGTAGGCTCGATCTAAACAACAACGAAACTGTGCACAGGAAGGAGATAGACAGCTTAGTGGCATTGCGTTAGGACAACAAAGAAGCTGGTCATCGACTTCAGGAAGTTGGAGGTGATCAAGAGTTACAAGTTCCGAGGAGTAAATATCACCAATGATCTATCCTGGTCCATCCACATCGCACTACAGACAAAGTATACCAATGCCTCTACTTCCTTAGCAAGTAAAGGAAATTCGACATGTCCACAATGGCTATTACCAATTTTTATACCAATTCTATCCCAATGCATCTTAACTTGGTATGGTAACTGCGCTGTGTGAAACCACAAGAATGTAGAGTTGTAAATGCAGCCCAGTCCATCATGAAAACCAGCCACCCATCCATTAGCTCTATGTACACCTCCTGCTGCCAACGTAATGAAAGACCCCTCCCACTACGGTTATACTCTCTTCCACTGGGCAGAACATACAAAAGCTTGAAAAGATGTACCAACAAATTTAAGAACAGCTTCTTCCCTGCTGTTATCAGGCTCATGAATAGATCTCTCATATACTACAGTTGATCTTTCTCTGCACCTTCGCTATAGCTGTAACACTATATTCTGCACTCAGTTCTATTGCTTTAATGTTTTGTTTTGCTCATTTGTGGGATGTGGGTGTCGCTGATTGGCCAGTATTTATTGCCTATCCCTAGTGGCCCCCTTGAGAAGATGGTGGTGAGCTGCCTTCTTGAACTGCTGCAGTCCACCTGAAGTTGTTGGCCCACAATGCTATTAGGGAAGGAATTCCAGGATTTTGACCCAGGAACATTATATTTCCAAGTCAGGATACTGAGTAGCTTGGAGGGGAACTTGTGATTCCATATATCGGCTGCCCTTGTCCTCCTAGATGAAAGTGATTGTCGGTTTCGGAGTGGAGGGAATGGATGCTTGTGGATGTAGTGCTATTCAAGCAGGCTGCTTTGTCCTGGATGGTGTCAAGCTTCTTGAGTGTTATTGGGGCTGCACTCATCCAGGCAAGTGGGGAATATTCCATCACACTCCCGACTTGTGCCTTGCAGATGATGGACAGGCTTTGGGGAGTCAGGAGGTGAGTTACTCACCGCAGTATTCCCAGCTTTTGACCTGCTCTTGCAGTCACTGTTCTTGTGGTGAGTCCAGTTGAGTTTCTAGTCAATGATAACTCCCCAGGATGTTGATATTGGGGGATTCAGTAATGCTAACGCCATTGAATATCAAGGGATGGTCATTGGATTGTCTCTCTCGTTGGTATGATCATAGCCTAATATTTGTATAGCACAAATGTTACTTGCCACCTGTCAGCATAAGCCTGGATATTGTCTAGATCTTGTTGCATTTGAACATGGATTGCTTCAGTGTTTGAGGAGTCACGAATGATGCTGAACATTATGCAATCATTGGTGAGTATCCCCAATTTTGATGTTAACTAGAGAAGAGGTCATCGATGAAGCTGCTGAAGGTGGTTGGGCATAACTCCTGCAGCACTGTCCAGGATCTGGCATGACTGACCTCTAACAACCACAACCAGCTTCCTACGTGCTAGGGATGGCTCCAACCAGAAGAGAGATTGTCCCTTGATGTCCATTGATTCCGGTTTTACTAGTGCTCCTTGATGTCACACTCAGTCAAATGCAGCCTTGATATTAAGGGTTGTCACTCTCACCACACCTTTTAAAATGTTCTCATGTAGGGTCTGATTTGTCTGGTTGACATGCAATATAATATCTTTCACTGCATCTTGGTACATGTGACAATAATAAAAAAATCAAATCAGCAGACATTAGCACTTACCCTTCTAGAGCACAGAGGACCTCAGACCCTCTTCCACCCAGGACATGGCACTGATCCAGTTGTAATATGTTTCCAAGCTTGCCATGTCTGGTGGTGTCCTTTGGCAGCCGGCAGAGAAAAAGAGACTGCCCTCCTATCTACTGCCCCATCCACTAATAGCTTCAGGCCCCTGTCCACAAAGTGTGGGTGGGGGCTGGCTTTCCTTTCTTCTGGGTAATGTATTGTATGATAACGGTTGAACACAGCATCGTGATGAGCTGTTCCTTGCTTGCAGCGTATGAAGTGGTGTGCAGTTGGGTTTTAAGCATGGTACCCAAGGCTTATAAGCTAGACTGTCTTGTCAGTGGCCAGCATTTTGTACTGTCCAGTCATACAATCCCCTGGGAATGGAGCCCGGGATTCCTGTTTGTAAGTAATGAGGAAGAGTACACAATTGTGTGTAAAAAGTCATTCTGAGCATTGATGGACTGGACATCATAAAATACAGTCATCAAACCACTTTAATTGCAAATGGGAAAATTCCACCCCATGTTAATCTAGGTGACACACAAATTGGGATAGAACTCTTGTTAATTCTTTTTTGCTTCAGTGCCATTTAGAGGTTGGAGAGAGGCTGCTGGATGAAGTATAGTTATAAAATAAATTACAAGCCATGGATACATACTTGCTCAGTGGAACTAGTTATATAACTGTGGGTGGCTGTAATGGAAAGGATTATGTTTGTATATGAAGGCACAGCAAGGTGGGAGTGCAAAGACGAGTATTATCATCTTTGGAAAATCAAGCTTTTTGAGGCACTGGATGGAGCTGTCAACAATACATTTGAAACTAATCTCCCAAAAATAGGAATGTTGAATTGTGAGCATCTTCCACTACAGAAATCTTCAGTTTTTAATTTGTCTACCTCTGGCTTATTCATTATATGGGAGCTTTCCCCCTAGGTCTTTAAACTGTAAAACTCCATATCTCCCTCTGTCATTCCTTTTTCATGTAGTATTGAGGGTTTGAAAATATAAGGTTGATGCTATCTGATCATCGCTACCACAGTAGTTTTGTCTCCTTGTTGGTGACCTGAGTGTTGATTCCTGGATCTTCATCTCAATTCTTAAAAGAACAAAATGACTGAGAGTTGTTCAGTAAATGCAACCCTGGTATTCCAGCAAAGAAAATCGTAAGACAGGCACAGTGCATGTTCAGAACCTCCAAAAGGATTAGTTATTACTGAGGAGGACAGTTGTATTCTGAACTGCTGACCAAACACGCAATTCAATTGAAATAAACTGACACTGGAATAAAATTTAATTGAGAATTGGAACAAGAGATCTGGAGAAACCAAAAATTATTTGGCATTCATCAAAAGACTGTGATGGAAACTGTCTGTCTCTGCAGCATTTACTGTGGTATTGCCAGCTGCTTTGAAATTCTCCCGAGTGACATTCAAATTAATAGAAATGATCTATTTTAATTGTTTACTAACAGTCCAACTTTCTGTGCAGAAGACGTTGATGCGCAGTTTTCATTATTTATGACTGAATCACAGCTTTTAATCATTAGCTTGTTCAGTGTATCTTTACTGGATTTTAAACACCGTTGCAATGATGGCCTCTACACAAGTGGTTTAGTCATCCAGTAGAATGAGTCACGTCAGTATATTTCTGGCAATGCTTAAGCATACAAAAAAACAAATGGATTGTATTTTAAGGATCAATTATTAGATGATGGGTAGCACAGGAGAGGAGACTTTGTTGTTTGACATTTTGGAGTGGACAGCAATGTTTTAAATTATTTGTAACAATTTTTATATTGTCTACTGCTTTTAATGGTTTATACCCTAAGCTTTGGTTTGATGGTACATCTCTATCTGCTGACTGCATATGAGAAGATCAGACGGTTGTATTTTTTTTATTCAGTAAATTAAAATACAGCAAGAAGCTTCTCACTGAATTTTACTTCATGGACTTACACATTGGGCAGTTCGAAATACGTTGGTTCATTGGAGATAAGTCCTCTGCTTATGGCAGTGTGCAGTGATGCAGAGTAATTATTAAAACCTAGAATAACATCCTTCAGTGTGAAATGAAAATGCTGGAAATACTCAACAGCACTCTCCATACTTGTGGAGGGAGAAACAGAATTACCTTTTCAGGATTGATAAATGATCAGTGACAGGTGCACATCAACTTAACCTAGAAACTAGTCAGTTGCACATGTTTGATCCACATCTGCAATTGGACAATAGCTGATCTGCCTACTGCAACTAAAGGAAGTTGGAAGAGGTGAGAAAGTCTTAAATTTATCATTAGATGTCAACATAAAAAATATTAGCACCCATGCTAATCAAGCCCGGCAGTTTAACACCTCAATAAAAACAAAGTATGGTGTTGAACTAAATAACAAGCACAGAGCTCAATGCTCCCTGGTTTGTCCAGCAGCAAGCATTATTCCCCAATCATCTCTAATGCAGCAACAAGAACTGAATTCAATACTCCAGGAACTGTGTTTAGTTCTTGTTGCTGCATTAGTGTCATGTGACTTCTAACTCTGTCCATCCCAGTTCCAACTCTGGCACCACCTCATCATGACATGAGCCAGGGCAGACCAGGCCATATGAATCTCGCTTAAAACCACTGTCAAAAAATGGGATAATTCAGCCAATTGTATAAAAAATGGTACTGAAAAGATTAATCTCAAATATTGTTTTAAATTAAACTATTAATGAGAACTCTGGTTAATACTGGTAATTGGTAGCAATAAGACTACAGGGCCTATATGAGGACTGACCAACATTTTCAGGTAAAAGTTGTGGCAGTAATAAAGCTGAAGTCATTTAAGAAGGAGTTATATGTGACACTGTTGGGAGGCTTAGGCAATCTACCTGGAAATGTGAATTGTGATGAATCAAATTAGCTTTCTCATTTGTATGTATCTTGTGATCTGTGAATTTCGCTGTGAGAAAAATTAAGGCATATACAAACATTTAATTAAAACTATTGGTCTTGTGAAAGCCAGAGCTTTAAATCCTTGAAAATGGAATGCTGACTTGAGTGAATTGTTTTCTGCTCTAGAGTTCCTGTACTGATGAATGAGAGCTGAGAGTGTGTTTCCTCAGTTGGCAGTGAGCTAGCGGAGCATTTTCCATTAACCCCTTTCCCCTGCATTAACCTTTTTTCAAGTTCATTTAATGCAGATGCAATTCCTTCCAATTGAGCCCATTCAGCATATGTCCCAAATAGAAATAAACAGCTTTTTTTTGCCAAGCAATACAGACTTCAATCAATGAATATACTCAGTGCTGAGTTAAAGAGTTTTTTTTAAAATCTACCTGAGCATCAGGGGTTCTCAGGGACAGACAGGAAAGTAGAGGTGAGACTACCATCAGATCAGCCATTATGACATGGCCAAACAGGCTTGAGGGGTTGAATCACCTATTCCTCCTCTTTTTTTGCATTATATTCTGAGCCTTGCCTGCCACATTTTGATTTTTCTTTAATTGCATTTTTGTGGCATCTGGGACATTTAAGTCCAAAATTAATTATTTTAATTAAGTGGAAATGAGTGAGCATCTTTTAAAAAAGTGACAATTTGAGACATGGCAGTTTAAAAACGATAGAATCAGTCTACAAGTTTGTTCTGCATTTTTGTGATACGACACACCCTGCCCTTTCAGATTAATACATATGCTTATAGCCTTTTCATCACAATTTAAAGAAATGTATTTTAATTTAAAACCGGTGAATTTAGTCAGAGCCCCTCTCTCAGGAACTGAGTTTCAGAAGTTCACTCTATTGTGACACACCCAAATATGCAAACTTGACCTAATTGTTGACCTAAATGATTTTATTAATACCACATTTGAATTGTAATTTCATCCAATGTAATTTGTACAATTGGAGGTTTAATTTGAAAAGACCAATCTTGGATGTATTATGGACTGCTGTCTGATAGATTACAGTTTGTATTCTCTTTCTCCCTCCGTAGTAATGGGCTTAATCTAACTGGAAATCAGCTAAGGGTCATTTGTGGTGAGTTTCCTGGAGGGTTTATCCCTGTGAGGCCTAGTGAGTTTTATTTTTGCGCAATTGTCTCAAACCATCCTGATAGACTATGCATAACACCAGTGCGGTGCCTTGCTTGTATCCTCACACTTGGCATAAACAAAATTACTCACCACTGCTGGGATATCCTGGATTCTCTGGTGCAGGTGCTATCTTTGATTCCCAGCAATGTCTACAGACAAGTATTGGCAGTCTGGTTTTTGGTTGCTGTCCCACGACATGCACAGTGAAAGGCTACACCAATGTTGGTCCGTGCACATTGGTGGCATGGCCGACACTTCAGTGTATGTGCAAAGACACATTTCTATATGTTTTGTGTTTAAAACCACCAAGCCACAAAGCTTGCCCATTTTTAACCACATCCAATCTTTACAACCCTGCCGATTGTCAAGCCACCCATTTCCCCCCATTGCCCAGTGTAATCCAGCATCTTATAACTGTCCAATGTGGGCCATCATATGAAGGAAAACCTTCAAGCACTTCAAACTACTCAATTCTGTTCAGCAATAGCCAAAGCAAACAAACAAACAGAAGTTGCATTTTCCGCTCAGCACAGAAACAAACTGTTTGCCTTTTGAGCACCAACATGGAGGTTTTTCACTGACTGAAATTTATCTTGCAAGGATGCTTGTTTTGTGATATCTTTATTCGGGTTGTTTGTCATTTAACGCTGTGCTTCAGTGCCATCACAAATTCAGTTGTGCTATTTGCAAATGATCTGAAATACCCATGATTCACCCACGTATTTCCCTATCAGTAATGTTTATATTGCATTTAGCTGAAGAAGACAGGATTAACAAATTGACATCGGAGCTGCCACTCTCTGTGGGATACACTCCACGTATCTCATTTGGACTGCTTGTGGTGTGATTTTGACATGACTTACAATTCACAGCTATTTCGTAAGCCTTCAAATTGTCAATCTTACAGCCCTTAGATTTGTCAAATTTACCACATTGATATGTATTTGAAACTCGAGTTTCTTTTCATTTCTTGCTCAAATGTAATTTGGGAGAAGATGAGCTTCAATTATGTTCATTAAACCTGCTTTGCTTTATTTACTCTGAAGTTTATCTTGCCTATACTATTTAATAATTCATACATCTCAATGCGGTCCCCATTTGACCAGCTTATGCATCTTTACCCCATATCACATTCATTTTATAATTGAAAAATATTATTTTCCGATGTGGATACAGCCAGGACACGTTGCTTCACCCTTTCACTTTCCTTTTTCAAGATGATTTACTTCATGACAGGCAGAAGTGAAAGCTGAGCAAAAGATCTGGAACATGGAAGCAGGAAGGGGATTTCACTAAGCATGTCGGTGGGGTAAGCAATCTCCACCACCTTCCTACCTTCATCAGAATTCAGCTCTGGGTGGGACCACCAGGGTTATCGTCCTTGATTTCCACAAGTAGGAATTCATAATGATGTAAGGGCCTGACCCCACCACCAGCTGCCTGTGAGCTTTGGTTACATGCTGTCTTTCCAATAGCTGCTACTTCACAGGCAGCTTGTCACCTTTTTTAGGAGAGGGGCTGCCAGAATTAAAGCTAAACTCTAAGGGCTGGACCTTGGCTGGGAGGCAGCTGTCAGTCTTTGGTTCTGACCCCTATCTCTACGTGATCTTCAACCCAAAGTCCCCCCTCCCTGCCCTGAGGAGTCCTTTACCTATCATCATGGGCCCTTCCCAGTGCTGGCTTCGTGGGTGCTCATCCACCAGCAGCCCTGGTTTTCTCTGTAATGTAGCTGAGGCTGGCACCATGCTTTGTGGGTAAGGATGTGGAGATCCTGGAGGATGAGCTGGGACATCCGCATCTCATGGACAACTGACGAGGTCACTACATCAGAACATGCCTGCATGGTCCAGGCTGGTGCAGCCTTAGCCATTTGAAGGAATGTCCAGCACTTCAGGAAGCTCAACAATCTTCTCCACTCTGCCACAGCAATTGTCACCTGTTGCTCCAATAGCTCACACTCTCTCCATCTCTACTACTGTACCCACCTCCCAATAAGGCTCATGCTCTGCTGCTGTCATTAATGTCTGCAGTATCTTAACCTCCCTCACTGTCACCCACGCCAACCCCTGACACCACTAACCCTACATGTTGTCTGCTCTGCTTACTCACTCATTCGGGATACTGCCCCACCTACACCAAAAGTAACAGCGGTGCTACTGCCGTCCATATTCTTTACCTGCATCTGTGTCTTGCCCCAGGAATGAAACAGCCTGCAGTGGGTCAGCAAGATTCAAGGTTGGTGGTAATCTGCCCAAGTTTCAGTTCCTCACTCCTTTATGCGGTGAATATCCTGACTCTGACCAGCCTAAGTGGCTGACTGATGGTTTCCAACCCCTGGTATCAGAGACTGCTTTCGACTTATTGTGCTGGCACCCATTGGCTTAAACCTCTGCGCCTTCACTTTTTTTATTTCCTTTGTTCTGTTACGGGCTGTGGGTATTGTTGGCTCAGCCAGCCTTTATTGCCCATTCCTAATTACCCAGAGAACAATTAAGAGTCAACCACATTGCTGTGGGCTCTACATTCATATGGAGGTCAGATCAGATAAGGACAGCAGATAAAGGGCGTCAGTGTACTAGATGCAAAACAAACTTAAATGCTGAGTTCATCTGAGCGCTGCTAGAATCCAAACCAATTTGTGTCCCCAAGCAATAATGGAAGTGTGAGTGATCTTAGGCTGTATTTACTTACATTAATTAGATGTTAGGGTGTGGTCATCTCAAACATTGATCCATCTTTAATGGCGCTTGTCAAAAGGCATGGCTCTTTAATATAGACAATATTGTTCATTTTTGCAAAGCACTAACTGTTGTCAGCTACTATTGCAACTGTTGTTTATTCCTTATAAAATTTAATTGTGACCTATGTAAGAGAACAGAAGTTAAATATTCAAAGGCATTGCTCACAACACAGCTTTATCAATGAGGATGTGAAGAGAATTGGAATGGAAGAAAACGAGCCCACTCTGCAGTGCTGACCTTTGGCCTGGTGCTTCTTGTGATTCACAGAAAGTGAACAGAATTTGGGCAGTATTGTTCTTTCAACACCATGACACACACAAAAATTGTGGTTGTCACGGGGAGAGGTTCGGATCCAGGCCTCTATAAATTCAGATCGGTTGAAAAGTTTGGCTAACAGCCAGACAGTAGCATCTGCTTTCTGCACAACACAATAAAAATCTAACTATGGATGTTCGCTACAGGAAATGAAATAAAGATATAGTACCGAAAGGTCACATTGACTGAAATTCATAATCTTGTAGTTGGTTGCGTTTTCCATGTTATAGGTACAGATGGTATTTTTAAAAATGAACCACTTCATTCAGAGCAGGAGTAAAATCTTCCATGAAACAATATCTCTGACTTGCTTGTGTCTGGGCAATGTACTCCTGACCTGGCCTGAGATTAACAGCTCGTATCTCTTCAGGAGAACGTGCTCTATTGCACACTTTGGATGACACTTAACTGAGGAATAGGGAATGAAGAAATGCCAGTGAGAGGTGTGTGTGAGGCATTTTCAGTGTCCGTGAGGAAGTGTTAATGCTCACTGGCTGATTGCCAAGCAAGCAGCTTGCTGTGCTTGGAGATGCTGACTTTCAATTCATGATCGTTAACACAAACCAGGCTGGATCCCGAATGACCGAACAGACATGAAAAGCTTCTGTATTCTTATCTGGACTCAGCATTTTGTAAAAGGAAAATCTGTTTTTATTTTTCCTCAATTCCCTGTGTAAATCAGAAAAGCTGAACTGGAAACAGTATGCTTTGCACTTTTTAGATTGAATTTGTGTCATTATATTGGTTTTGGAAGACATATTTCATTTCAAACACAAAATAGGTTTATTGCCATTCTCTACCAAAACTCTGCCTCGGTGGTTCATCCACACAGCTGCACAATGGCATGGCGTATATGATGTGATATCTGGAATCTGGGAAACCCTTCTTTATAAATGATCTACTCTGCTGCCATATTCTATCAGCGATTTAGTGATAGGCTTTTACCTTCAGCAAGTATTTGAACCTGATGCGCTGATGCTTTTGTTAGACCTGTAACATAAGAATTAGATGTGAATTATGTGGTATTAAAACATTGTATTAGCTTTTATTACAGCTCCTCATATCTACATATGTACATTACCATCACAAACACTTGTATGGGTTCAAGCTAAGCAGTTTGGATATAAACTATAGCATGCTCCTTCTGTGTGAGTTGCTGCAAGAGGATGGACTTAGTAAGATGGAGCCTGATACCGCTACACCACTGGGTCACATGCTGTGAAATGTTCATGATATTATGAGACTGTTCCTGAAAAGTACATCGCAAACTGTCAATGAGACATACACAGCAGTCATTGAGTGGCCATGTGTAGTAGAGGACAGGAGTCGGAAGGATTATAACCTGGTGTCATGTGATTTCTGACCTTGTCTTTGGGTGGGACCGTGGTTAGCACTGCTGCCTCACAGCGCCAGGGACCTGGGTTCAATTCCAGCCTTGGGCGATTGTCTCTGTGAAGTTTGCACATTCTTCCTGTGTCTGTGTGGGCTTCCTCCAGGCGCTCTGGTTTCCTCCCATGGTCCAACGTTGTGCAAGTTAGGTGGATTGGGTATGTCAAATTGCCCATAGTGCCCAGGGATGTTTAAGTTAGGTGGGTTAGACATGGGAAATGCAGGGTTAAGGGAATGAGTCAGGGTGATATGCTCTTTGGAGGGGCAGTGTGGACTTGTTGGGCTGAAAATAAGGGAGGTTTGTTGCATGTCAAAATGGACCCAAATATTGGCGATATCCCAGGTCCCAAGATGACTTTCCATATTAAGCAGAGGTTCACCTGCACATCTGCCAATGTGGTATACTGTATCCATTGTACCCGGTGTGGCTTCCTCTACATTGGGGAAACCAAGCGGAGGCTTGGCGACCGCTTTGCAGAACACCTCCGCTCGGTTCGCAATAAACAACTGCACCTCCCAGTCGCGAACCATTTCAACTCCCCCTCCCATTCTTTAGATGACATGTCCATCATGGGCCTCCTGCAGTGCCACGATGATGCCACCCGAAGGTTGCGGGAACAGCAACTCATATTCTGCTTGCCTGCAGCCCAATGGAATCAATGTGGACTTCACCAGCTTCAAAATCTCCCCTTCCCCCACCGCATTCCCAAAACCGGCCCAGTTCGTCCCCTCCCCCCACTGCACCACACAGCCAGCCGAGCTCTTCCCCTCCCCCCACTGCATCCCAAAACGAGCCCAGCCTGTCTCTGCCTCCCTAACCTGTTCGTCCTCTCACCCACCCCTTCCTCCCACCCCAAGCCACACCTCCATTTCCTACCTACTAACCTCATCCCACCTCCTTGACCTGTCCATCTTCCCTGGACTGACCTATCCCCTCCCTACCTCCCCACCTATACTCTCCTCTCCACCTATCTTCTTTTCTCTCCATCTTCGGTCCGCCTCCCCCTCTCTCCCTATTTATTCCAGAACCCTCACCTCATTCCCCTCTCTGATGAAGGGTCTAGGCCCGAAACGTCAGCTTTTGTGCTCCTGAGATGTTGCTTGGCCTGCTGTGTTCATCCAGCTCTACACTTTGTTATCTTGGATTCTCCAGCATCTGCAGTTCCCATTATCTCTGATACAATTGGCACCTGGAAGTGGCATTGGTCATGTTTCAATCCTCCAGTGTTTGGAGTGTCCAAGGCAGGAAAGCTATTGTTCCAAGAGGAGGAAAAGAATAATATGCTTATACATGCACATTGGGAAGAGGCTCTCCCTTAAAGCTTCTTTGTTAGCTTGCAAACATGTTTGAATAGTTTTTGATTTCCTTGCAGGTTTCCGATGGGCCCTACCAGTTGTTAAGTGTGACAATTAAAATTTACTCAGAAAACAGCACTGTATCCATGTACTAAAAGCACACTGCTACAGCCTTTAAGAGCAAAGCATTCCAATGCATTTGCTGAGATGAATATTTGTTCAATTCAGTTTACTCTCATGTCCACAAGTGAATAGAAAGCCATCCTATTTGAAGACTAGAACATAGCTTGAACGAATTGTTCAGTGTAGTTTTGAGGGAATGTTGTGCTTATAAAGCTTGTGCTCCAGGCAAGACTTCAAATATTCAGATGGATGTAAATTGCCAGTAATCGTAAACAAAAGGAGATGTATTGACTTAAAAATGGATTGGGGGGGGGGGGGGGGCTCGGTGGGGGGGGGGGGGGGGGCGCGAATATTGTTCCAGCATTTTATAAAACCTCAAAATATTCCAAAGATGAATGTTAATGTGTGGTGGAGGGGAAATAATAGCATCATCGATCAGCATATCCCATTTATTTTACAGAAGTGAAAAGACTGAGAAATACACTTAGTGTAATAGATCATAGCACAGTGGGGATCTTTTTGACAGCCAATATGTTTATATTGATGGGGTCTATTAACATATTCAAACAACAAGAAGAAGTTTATCATTTGTTTAATTAAATTAATCACTGTACATTTTTGGCATTCAGTGTCAGTAGGCATGTTTTGTATCTGTGATGGTGAAAATGAATTAACTGTGTCCTAACAAAATAAATATTCATTTCAATCATCTCTTACTGATACCTTCAAAATACTCTAGGAAGTTATCTTGCAAAATCCCATGGCATTTGTTCATGTTGAGAGGAATCATTCAGCAATCTAATGCAAACATCAACTAAGAAAACTGGATGTTTCGGAAAGAATTGAGAGCTTATGTTTAATGCATTAAATGTGTTTCACTCTCTGACTGGATGAGAAGCAGCATTTTTGTGCTGTTGTGCCTGAGGTCCTTTAGATTGGGTTGAAATATAGACTGCAAAAGGATTGACCAATTTCTCTTGGGGGCGGCAGTACAATTTCCTTCAGGCCTCACCCCAGCAGCACAGAGATAAATATGTAAATTATGAGGATTCCAGGTTTGACCCAGAGCAAATGTATTGTTCATTTGACTTTATCTATATAGTTACTAAAGTAGAGCATAGCATCTGAATTTTGGTGTGGAAAAATCTACAAGGGTCCCTGCCCTTTGTCACTGACCAGTCATAAAAACTATAAAGTGTAGATCTATCTGTAGATATCAGTTGAGGAGAGGCCATTGTTGGCTGTCACCTTGTCTTTTAGTTGCATGGGGCTGCTGGTTCCATCAAGGTGCCTAGAGACTGTGGTGAAATACTTATTCATACAAGAAGCATCTCTGGGATAGAAAATGAAGGGAGGGTGTCCTGCAAGGACTAATCTGTGTATGACATTGCAGATCTTACTGTACAGGACCAATAATTGGAATGACTTCAAATCTCACTAAGGAAGATTGAGAACTTTCAACTATGTTTTGAAATTGTTTTTAAAAATATGGGCAGAATTTTTCAGATGGTTTTGTTTCTTGCTCCACCTAGCAGAGAGTTGGTGAAGAATACATTCCTACCAATCACAGCAGCTCCACAGCCACTTAACACCCTGAGAGGTCTCTGACCGGGCATGGTGGTGAGGCTGAGGGTGATAGGGAGAGATTGGCCATAGCCTTGATGAAATTGGGGTGGGAGGGGCTTAAGAGAGGAGAGGCAGCATCCAATGGAGAAAGTGTGCCTGATGTGGAAAAGAGGTCTTAAGAGGGAGGCCTTTCAATCTATGCTGGGAGGAAAGTGCCTGATAATTATTCACGTTAAGGCAGTTAGAGGCAAAGGTGAGCTGGCAGTCTGGTCAGGGGTGGCGGACCAGCAGAAATGCCATCTGGGGAATTTTACTGGCCTCTCCCACCACCTACATCCTATTAGCAGGGAACCATGAAAATTTGCCCAAGTAATTTTTACAAGAAGGTGCCTTGATAAAGACCCAACTGGGTCCCCAGTGTCCTTTTAGGTTGGACACCTGCCACCCAGACCAGGTCTGACCTATTTGTGAATCCCACCCATACGAATGTGGTTTATTTTAAGTACTCCAGCCCATCAAGTCACTCAGTTGCATCAAACCACAAAACAAATGGCACAGACTATGTAAGATCACACCATGTTCTCAACGCAACTAGAAATGGACAATAATTACTGACATTGTCAGCAATGCCCACGTCATGAGAATGACAGAAATGATTTTTGCATATCTGCCATGACTAATAATGCATATTTAGCAGCAGACTTGCTCTTTGCATTTCAAAATTAAATATCTAAAAAACCTCTGGAACCAAACGTGGATCTGTTCCGAAGATTTTGATTTCATTCTTGTTTCTAGAAGTTTGGTTCAGCAATCAATCTATTTCTGGATACCGTCTTATCAATATTTTACCTCAAATCCTTATAGTTATTCGAAGCAGCTAAAATGCGGTTGGACGGAGAAATCATTAGATGATCTGTTCATGAGTCAGACATCTTACACTCCTGTGGGGGAGCTGGTATCCACTCTTCTACAAATAGCCTTTCCTACCTAACTAACTTTCAGCTGATAAGGACAGCCATCCAAGTGAATTTCCTTCAGAACTAATTCTGATTTATTAGCTATAACAATACTGTGCTGGAGGTTCAGATAAAATGCTCAAAGATGAAGTCCTTGGGGAGGGCCTTGATTTTCCTTCAGGCAGACGTCATGACTAGTCTGAAACTGACTAAAAACACTTAGCTTTCCCAGTATATTCTGCAAATACCCTCTCTTTCTTCTGCTGTTTTCTCTCCCATTGCACATTACAATCAAAGTGGGCCTTTCTTCTTTTCGATATCTAGTCTTTTTGATGTTTGCACAGATCATCTCTAAAAGTGATTATGTATATGTAATGATCAGCAATTTACACCTTCCAGTCCTACCTGCCAATATTCTGTTTAACCCATCACCCAACACTCATGACCTCATTATCTCAGGGGACCTCCCACCTACAGCCTCCAAACCTGCCTGCCCTGGTCGACCCATTGTCTCAGCCTGTTCCTGCCCCACCGAACTCATCTCCACCTATCTGGGCTCCATTTTCTCCCCTTTGGTCCAGGAACTCCCTACCTACGTCCGTGACACCACCCACGCCCTCCCCCTCCTCCAGAACTTCCAATTCCCTGGCCCCCAACACCTCATTTTCACCATGGACATCCAGTCCCTATACACCTGTATTCCTCATGCAGATGGCCTCAAGGCCCTCTGCTTCTTCCTGTCCCGCAGGCCCGACCAGTCCCCCAACCACCGACACCCTCATCCGCCTAGCCGAACTCGTCCTCACCCTCAACAACTTCTCTTTCGATTCCCCCTACTTCCTACAGACAAACGGGGTGGCCATGGGTACGCGCATGGGCCCAAGCTATGCCTGCCTCTTTGTAGGTTACGTGGAACAGTCCCTCTTCCGGACCTACACAGGCCCCAAACCACACCTCTTCCTCCGTTACATTGATGACTGTATCGGCGCCGCCTCTTGCTCCCCCGAGGAGCTCGAACAGTTCATCCACTTCACCAACACCTTCCACCCCAACCTCAAGTTCACCTGGGCCATCTCCAACACATCCCTCACCTTCCTGGACCTGTCAGTCTCCATCTCAGGTAACCAGTTAGAAACTGATGTCCATTTCAAGCCCACCGATTCCCACACCTACCTAGAATACACCTCCTCCCACCCACCCTCCTGCAAAAATTCCATCCCCTATTCCCAATCCCTCCGCCCCCTCTGCATCTGCTCTCATGATGAGGCATTCCACTCCCGCACATCCCAGATGTCTAAGTTCTTCAAGGACCGCAACTTTCCCCCCACAGTGGTCGAGAACGCCCTTGACCGCGTCTCCCGCATTTCCCGCAACACATCCCTCACATCCCGCCCCCGCCACAACCGCCCCAAGAGGACCCCCCTGGTTCTCACACACCACCCCACCAACCTCCGGACACAACGCATCATCCTCCGACACTTCCGCCATCTGCAATCTGACCCCAACACCCAAGCTATTTTTCCATCCCCACCCATGATTGCCTTCCGGAGAGACCGCTCTCTCCGTGACTCCCTTGCTTGCTCCACACTCCCCTCCAACCCCACCACACCCGGCACCTTCCCCTGCAACCGCAGGAAGTGCTACACTTGCCCCGCACCTCCTCCCTCACCCCTATCCCAGGCCCCAAGATGACTTTCCATATTAAGCAGAGGTTCACCTGCACATCTGCCAATGTAGTATACTGTATCCATTGTACCCGGTGTGGCTTCCTCTACATTGGGGAAACCAAGCGGAGGCTTGGCGACCGCTTTGCAGAACACCTCCGCTCAGTTCACAATAAACAACTGCACCTCCCAGTCACGAACCATTTTAACTCCCCCTCCCATTCCTCAGACGACATGTCCATCATGGGCCTCCTGCAGTGCCACAATGATGCCACCCGAAGGTTGCAGGAACAGCAACTCATATTCCGCTTGGGAACCCTGCAGCCCAATGGTATCAATGTGGACTTCACAAGCTTCAAAATCTCCCCTTCCCCCACTGCATCCCAAAACCA
Source organism: Stegostoma tigrinum (assembly GCF_030684315.1). Lineage (NCBI taxonomy): Eukaryota > Metazoa > Chordata > Chondrichthyes > Orectolobiformes > Stegostomatidae > Stegostoma > Stegostoma tigrinum. The sequence continues at coordinate 45,672,648 of NC_081361.1, read as the reverse complement.
GCACAGCTCATCCCCTCCCCCCACTGCACCACACAACCAGCCCAGCTTGTCCCCTCCCCCCACTGCATCCCAAAACGAGCCCAGCCTGTCTCTGCCTCCCTAACCTGTTCTTCCTCTCACCCATCCCTTCCTCCCACCTCAAGCCGCACCTCCATTTCCTACCTACTAACCTCATCCCACCTCCTTGACCTGTCCGTCTTCCCTGGACTGACCTATCCCCTTCCTACCTCCCCACCTATAGTCTCCTCTCCACCTATCTTCTCCGCTATCCATCTTTGGTCCGCCTCCCCCTCTCTCCCTATTTATTCCAGAACCCGCTCCCCATCCCCCTCTCTGATGAAGGGTCTAGGCCCGAAACGTCAGCTTTTGCGCTCCTGAGATGCTGCTGGGCCTGCTGTGTTAATCCAGCCTCACACTTTGTCATCTTGGATTCTCCAGCATCTGCAGTTCCCATTATCTCTCTCACCTACCACTGTGCACACCTGAAAACATCTTCCATAACATAATTTTGTTATCTACACCTTGTTTTCCTGATCGTGTCCAAACTTCATCTTACATGTAGGACTCTTTCAGGCTTGACCATTACCTTTTCCAGCATTTTCTGCTCTAACCGCCTGCTGTTTAACCTTTTTATTTGTGTTCCTTGGCACATCTGCATAAATGATACGTCATTGCATGAAGCTTGAGAGTTCCATGATTGATTTCTGTCAGGAAAGGGTTGAAAAAAAAATCACTATAAAAATGTGATTTGGCTGCAAAACTGCCAAATAAATATGCACACTAAATTTATGAAATGGGTTGAGAACTGAGCTGAGTGTAGGTCTGTAACAATGAGTCTGGAATTTATTTTAAAGTTTTGATATTTAAAATGTTTCCTGGTGGGTGAAGCAGCTGTTGAAGAGACATCACCATGGCAATATTGATTGAATCATTATGCACATCAAACACTCCATTACCACAATCCCCATCTCCATTCATCTGCTAGATAATTATGCATTTCCATCAAGGTTGGGTTTCAAACCTCGTTCACACTGTGACAATCCATTTACTTCTAACTACTAGACCTGCTAATGTGAGAAAGTTTTATTATTATTTTTCAGACAAATTATTTGCACAGACTTTATTCTTATTGTAAAGTCCCTAGCTCTGCAGTATTGGTGAAAGTAAACTTACATTTCCGAATACAATGGTTGAGGGGTATCTGCTAATCCCTAATCTTTTATTTGAGTCATAGAGGGTGGAAACAGACCCCTTCAGTCCAACTCTTCTACGTTGGGCAGATATCCTAAATTAAACTAGTCCCATTTCTCAGCATTTGACCTATACCCCTCCAAACCCTTCCTGTTCACATGCATTTTTAAATGTTGTAATTGGACCAGCCTCCACCACTTCCTCTGGCAGCTCAATTTCATAACGTGAAAAAGTTGCCCCTGGGGCCCTTTTAAATCTTTCCCCTCTCAATTTAGTTATAATCTAGTGGATCATCTTCTGTTTCATAATTACAAGGATGATATTACAGTGTAGTATGTATAATTTAGAAACATACAAAATAGGAGCAGAAGTAGACTATTTGGCTCCTCAACTCTGTGCCACCATTTACTAAGATCATGGCTGATCTATATCTGATAACCTTTGATTACCTTGTTTGACAAGAATCTGTCTATCTCTGTCTTAAAAGGATTTAATGACACTGTCTTGACTGCCATCTGAGGCACAGAGTCCCAAAATCATTTAACCCTTTAGAAAAATAAATCTGTCATCTTTGACCCAAGAGGCAACCCCTAATTTCAAGACAGTGCTTCTTAGTTCTGGGTCTCCCCACAAAAGGAAGCATCTTCTCCACATTCACCTTGTCAAAACCATTCAATGTCTTCCATGCTTCAGTCGTCACACTTCACTCTTCAGAGTACCAATGAAAACAAGCCCAGCCTGCTCAACCTATCCACATAAGACAGCCCAACCATTCCAAGTAGCAATTGAATAAACCTTCTCTGAACCACCTCTGATGCATTTACATCCTTCCTTAAAGAAGGAGGCCAAAATTGCACACAATATTTGAGATGTGATCACATCAATACCTGTATAACTGAAGCATAGCATCTTTATTTTGTGTTTAATTCCTCCCATAATAAAGGATAGCATCCTATTTAAATTTCTTAATTATTTGCTGTGCCTGTGTACTTTTTTGGTAAACTCATACACCTTGATCCCTTTGCACTTTGGAATTCTGTAATCATTCTCCATGTAAATAATACTCTGTTTTTCATTCTTTCTGCCAGAATAGGGAGAGACCTTGGCCCAGTGGTATTAACACTGGACCGTTAATCTAGAGATCCAGATAATACCCCAGACACTGGGATTCAAATCCCACTATGGCAGATGGTGGAATTTGAATTCAATGTAAAAGTTAAAAAATCTGTAATTAAGAGTCTGACGATGACAATGAGTCCATATCAGGGGAAAAGCCCCTCTAGTTCAGTTAATAACCTTCAGGAGAGAAGACTGCCATCCTTACCTGTGACTCAAGGCCTGCAGCAATGAGTCAAAAAGGTGTATATTTTCCCACATTTAATCTGTTGTCAATTAATATATATTATTCTGTAGTTAAAGGAGAGCTGTCTGTTTGGGAAACAACATTCAATTGATAATTGAAAAGAATGCTTGTTGGTATTTAGTATTTGACTGGAAGGTAAAATTTATAGGAAGGCTACCTGTAAATTCAAGGCTATAATTCAATATAATCCAATATTAAATAATAACTCTTCTTTTTATTAGTGTCCATAACAAATATGATTTTGTGATTCAGGTGAGCTTTTATGTGATGTTTTGTTTCAATTAAAAAATCAATTTAGGATAAAAATAGTCACTCCTACTCTCTCATGTGCTTCCTCTCCCTCCCTCCCTCTTTCTCTCTTTCTTCTTTCTCTTTTTCCCCACCCTCCCCCCTTCTCTCTCTGGCTCTCAAATTTCGCTCTATCTCACAAACAGTAGTAGACTGTCCACATTTTTTAACAATCACCCCAATATAAGTGAGATAATTAAAGACTTTCTGTAAATACCAAAATTCAATTGTTTGAAAATACATTTCCATTAAAAGATATCAGTGATGGGATATTGGTCTGAAGGAGTAACATGCTGAATGTTGACATTTACCAGCAAACCCCCCTAGGATTTGTTGGGAATTAGAAAAGGTCAATTCTAATAGCTTTAATCTCTGAGATAGACAGAAGATGATGGAGACAAAGAAGCAAATCTTTGTATTTTAATTTTCATAAAATGTTTGTATATTGAAAACAAACAAAGCCAAGGAAAAGTTAGAGTTGAAATGGGACGGTCTAATAGAAAATCAAACTTAAATGGCATGGCAAATGAGATTTCAGAAAGATGCTTTCAGAAATGAAAGTAGGAACAGGGAAGCCATGCGACTTGTCACAGTGATAGGAAAAATGGTACAAGAAAGTGTAGGAGCTGTATTTTGAGAATGGGGAACATACTGGTATCTGAAAAAGGGTCCTGACCTAAAACGTCAACTTTTCTGCTCCTTTGATACTGCCTGGCCTGCTGTGTTCCTCCAGCTCCACACTGTTATACTGGTATCATGAGACGTGCTGGTCAGCATAAAGGAACAGGTAATTGAATAAGGAAATATGCAAAGCTCAGGCTGGCCACGGGAGCTGGATGGGCATGAGCTCATGGGGAAGCTCAGGAATGTCAAACCTCAGCTGGGAGTAACTGAGTGGAGGTTTTCTCACTGGATAGATGTACATACAGTATCCAATCTCCGTATCGGCACTAATGTAGTCCCCTGGCTATCCTGCTGCTGTCTGTTTTCTTGAAGGGGAACCTCATATCAGCCTCAGAATTCTGTACCACCCTCTCCTGTTGCACTTATTGTGCACATTCTTCTCCTGTAGAAGATGAGAAACATGAGAGACATGGGTACATCAGAATTTCCTCTGCATTCATTAATACAGACTGACACATCAGTCCCCAGACCATGGATGACTGTTTTATGTTGAAAGTAAGAAGAATGTGGTTTAAGACATTGGAGGAGTTAAAGGTTTTAAACAGTGTTCCTGTTAGGGCAGAGAGTTAGAGCTGGTGAAAGGTAATTAAGCATTATCTAATGTTTGTGACTGAGGTCACTCCTGAGTTGTTCTGGCTGAAGCCACCTTCTGTCATTATGTCCTTGTGCCATGCCTCCCCTTTGGTGAAAGAATACCAGATATGTTCATTCTCCTCATTATAATGAAAGGTCAGTGACCTGATGGTGCCTAAGCTGCTGAATATTGCCGTTCCGTTTACGTTAAAACTGTAAACCCTGACAGATATGAGAGGCAGTACTACTGTGATATTAATAGTGCGACACTGCTGCTAGTTGAGACACATTCGATACACAGGAGACAATTGGTTGAAATGCATAGCACCCAATCTCTGCAATGGCAATTGTGCAATGCTAGCTCATACTGATAGAGGCTTGAAGCACAGCGGCACATTCCCTGGCATTGACATTTCGAACAGGTACATGAATAGGAAAGATTTAGAGGGATATGGGCCAAACACAGGCAAATGAGACTAGCTCAGTTTAGGAAACCTGGATGGCATGGACAATTGGACTGATGTGTCTGATTCGGTGCTGTTTAAGAGGCATCTGGGTGGTTATATGAAGAAGTAAGGTTTAGAAGAATATGGGCCAAATGTTGACAAATGGGACTAGAATAATTTAGGATACCTGGTCGACATGGACGAGTTGGGGAACCTGGGGTTCTGTTTCCATGCTGTATAACGCCATGACTGAATATTCAGACATTGACTTATGATTAGTGGACAGTTTTACACTGAATAAAATATTTACTTTCTGTATCATAATTGACTCTTTATCCTATATTTTCACCAGATGGTATTTCTCACTGTAACCATCTCAAGTCATTTCGAAACATATAAATAATCTAGAATCTCTTTGCATATTAATCCACATGACTATAAGTGGATTACTATGATATTCTTTAGCTCAGGTAATAGTAACTATTGTATATCTGGAGGATACTAAAAGATTGGATGTCATTATTGGCTGTTGGCTTAAAGTGTCCAGTCATTGTAACATTGTTATCAATAATGTAATAAAGCACTAGACACAGTTGTGGAATATTTGACATTCAGGACAGCTTTGTTATAATTCAGCATCTAATGATTGAAGGGTCTCCTCTATCTGTAAGACATTTCAGGTAAAGATATACTGATATACACGGAATCAAAGTAGCTTGGAAGATAGAAACTTACAAGATGTGTGATCAGTTTAAAGGAGCTTTTTTTTGTGTAGTTAGAGGGAGCTGAGTCCTCCAATTACATGCTACTAACCAATCAAATGTCAATAAGACACTGTCACTCACTTGAAATGTAAAAAGCCGAGTACAGTACAAAGATTTTTTTCTTAAATAGTAATTATGGAAAATCAGCAGTGAAAGCTTGTCACTTAGATCTTGTATAGATTCTTGATGAGATCAAGGTTGGAAGGATTGTACAAGTCAGGGACTTGACCTTTAAGCAGATGTAGATGCAATAAAAACAGTTCAGAGTGAAGTGAAACTGCAGTTTGCAAGACTATATTTCAAACATTAAGATTCATGCAGTAAATGTAATATAATTTCCTGTGTGGTGACATAATTAATTTTTAAAAAATGATGGCTAACTGTTGAGGTTGGTGCAGAAATATTGAGGTGAAGACCTTGCAGGGAGTAACAGTTTGTGAAAGATGTTTCAGTCTGCAGCTACAGCTCTGAGTGAGACCTGTGGGGATTGCTTATAAAATGCTCCATCTGTCCTCCTCTCAGATGGAAGACTTGTGGTGCATGAAGTGAAAGAACTGAATATTCCCACACCTTTGGAGATGAGCTGGGAAGCACTCAGGTTGGCACTATGGTGGAGGAAGGTATGGGAAGGGACCCTGACAACGGCTTATTCTCAGCGGTCAGAACTTTTATTGCTGTGGTTGTCTGCTGGAAGGTCCACTTGAAGTGATTAATTGACCAATTCTGGACCGGACCAGACCTGTATTATGCCCACAGTGGGAGACCCCCTAGTAAAAGGTCAACCCAGTGTTTCACTGTCCATTGTGGGGGTGGGGGCGGGGCGGGTCGGGGGTCGGCTCCAAATTTTGATCTGCCAGTGGGAATTTGGCCCTTAATGGAAAAATTCAGAACCCCTAGAAACAGAAATTCAACCCCGATTTCAGAAGGTTCTAGCTGGCAAATAATCAGCATTCCTTCTGCTTAGAAATTGAAAGAAGCAGTATTTGGAATGCAAGATAATAAAATGTGAGGCTGGATGAACACAGCAGGCCAGGCAGCATCTCAGGAGCACAAAAGCTGACGTTTCGGACCTAGACCCTTCATCAGAGAGGGGGATGGGGAGAGGGAACGGGAATAAATAGGGAGAGAGGGGGAGGCGGACCGAAGATGGAGAGTAAAGAAGATAGGTGGAGAGGAGAGTATAGGTGGGGAGGTAGGGAGGGGATAGGTCAGTCCAGGGAAGACGGACAGGTCAAGGAGGTGGGATGAGGTTAGTAGGTAGATGGGGGTGCGGCTTGGGGTGGGAGGAAGGGATGGGTGAGAGGAAGAACCGGTTAGGGAGGCAGAGACAGGTTGGACTGGTTTTGGGATGCAGTGGGTGGGGGGGAAGAACTGGGCTGGTTGTGTGGTGCAGTGGGGGGAGGGGACGAACTGGGCTGGTTTAGGGATGCAGTAGGGGAAGGGGAGATTTTGAAACTGGTGAAGTCCACATTGATACCATTAGGCTGCAGGGTTCCCAGGCGGAATATGAGTTGCTGTTCCTGCAACCTTCGGGTGGCATCATTGTGGCAGTGCAGGAGGCCCATGATGGACATGTCATCAAGGGAATGGGAGGGGGAGTGGAAATGGTTTGCGACTGGGAGGTGCAGTTGTTTGTTGGGAACTGAGCGGAGGTGTTCTGCAAAGCGGTCGCCAAGCCTCCGCTTGGTTTCCCCAATGTAGAGGAAGCCACACCGGGTACAATGGATGCAGTATACCACATTTGGAATGCAGTTTGCTGAAATGTTAATTTGCACTATATGATGTAACTAAATGTTTAATTTCTGGCTTCTTTAATGTCTGTGGTGACAGATTTAACAGCCATGGAGTCTAAAAGACACATTTATGGTATTATTAACTCGGCAGCAGTTAACAGTGGCATTAATTTAATGCAGCATGTTTCACAGCTTAATTTGCAGCTTTGCACTGAACAAGCCTTGACATAGCTGATTCAAAAATGCTGCATCGAAAGGCCAGCCATTATTACACAGTCACCAGAATAACTGCAAAAAATCTGTAAGAAATAAATAACAAACAAATAATGTAATGAATTCAGTCTTATTGAATATTACTTGATTTTGACCACATTTTTCAAAAAATTGGTCTCTTAAGTGCTGATAAGCTTGTGAACAATTTGATGTGGAGTTGTACAAATATATAACTTTGCTACAAGCTCTGAAGAACCCGCTGCTAGCTTGAGGAATGTAAAAAATGTGAATATGTCATAATACCTTGTGACTTATATCGATTTCTGTATGAGATTTTCAGTAAGCTAAAGTACAACTTTAATTTGTAATATTCTGTCTGCCTGTTGTACTTCTTGGGCTGAATCCTGCATCCTCCCTCATGCAAATTTGGAGGCAGGTGATATATAAACAGGCGAGAGGAGACCTCACCATATTCCTCACCCCACTCTGATTAAGTTCAGGATGGGAGGTTCCTTGAATAGCCTTCCTGCTCCACCAGTGGTGGGATGCTGCAGTGGGCTCTTTATGTCTACTGAAATCCACCTTCTGCTCTTCTGCCACCTGCCTCCCACCTCTCGCCCCTGCAGACTTTAGCCTGTGACACCATCCCACGTTAGTCACCTATGGCTTGGATTTCTGTTCGGTCTGAGGACTCCCCCAGCAGGTACACTACTGATACCAGCCACTATCTCCAAAGTAGCGCTGTTGAATACAGAGAAGCTGCTGACCTCTGCTTGGTTATCACTCTCCATGGTAAATCATGGTTAGGGTTAGTAATGGGCACCCCTGGGATCTTGTATCTGGAGCTAGACCCACCCCATCCTGTCAAATGCCTTAGTGACATAAGGTGTGAAGGATCTTCCTGGGGGGCATTCACTGGCTGTCTAATTGGTGGGCAAGGCCATGAGTGCTTCCACAAGATTCTGTCATTTATTTTTACAGAATCAATATTTCCAATTATAACAGCAACAGGAAAAATGCTTGCAAACAGTACACAGGATGTTGCATGCTCATCTAAAGGCCATGAATAAGCAATAGTTTGTTGTGAGAAGCCATCCATCCATGCACATGCTAGAGTTATTCGAGAAGGTAAATAAATAAATAGAGGAAAGCAATGCAGGGAGTTTGATTTATTTGGGTTGAATGAGACCTTTGGCAAGGCTACACATAAATGTAGTTTAAGGATAATTAAGGCACATACGAAAATTAGATAAAAACACTGAAATATAGAAACATAGATAGGAGCAGCAGTAGGCCATTCAGTCCTATGAGCCTACTCTGCCATTCAAATTGATCATGGATGATCATCTAACTCAATAGCCACTTTTTGCTTTTCTGCCATCTCCTTTAATTCCTTTAGCCCCAAGTGCCATATCCAATGCATTCTTGAAATCATACTATGTTTTGGCCTTGATTGCTTTCTATGGCAGAGTTCCACAGGCACACCCTTCTCGAGGTGAAAAATATTCTCCTCATCTCAGTCTTAAATGACTTACCCATTATCTTTAGACTGTGACCCCTGTTTCTGGATTTCCCAGCTACTAGGAACATATTCTTACATCTACCCTCGTCTAGTCCTGTTAGAATTTTATGGGTTTCTATGAGATGCCCCCATTCTTCTGAATTCAGTGAACAGAATCCCAACCAGTTCAACCTCTCCTCCTTCGGCAGTCTTGCCATCCTGGGAATCATTTTTTAACATTCTTTGCTGCACTTTCTCAAGAACAAGAACATCCTTCCTCAGATACGGAGACCAAAACTGCACAGAATATTCCAGACGTGTCCTCATCAAGACCATCTATAATTGCAGGAAGACATCGCTGCTCTTATACTTGAATCCTCTCACTGTGAAGGCCAGCAAACCATTTCCTTTCTTTAGCACTTCCACACTTCCTTCAGTGACTGATGTATTCATAAACCCAGGTCTTGTTGCACATTCCCCTTTGTTTATAATCGTTCAGATAATAGTCATCCTTCCCGTTTTTGGTCTTGAAATGGACAAACTCACAACGATCCACTTTGCACTGCATCTGTCATGCATTTACCCGCTCATTCAGCTTGCCCAAATTACACCGAAGAATTAAAACCTCTGCAGAAAAAGTGCTTACATCTATCTAAGCAGCTATATTGCTGGATCCCTTAATGATAAAGTGCTCTGTAAATAAATTCTAAGTTATTCTGTCAAGCTGCTCCAGACCTGCTGTCTTTATTTCACTGGAACTGTGATGACCTTAGGATGCACTCAAATCTAAGACTCTGACAGAGAGGCGAGAGTGAAATGGTGCTGACAAAAGCTGAAAATTATGTTAGGATGAAACTCGGGAGCAGAAGTTAAAGGAAGAATGCAATTTATAAAAGAAGAATGAACTGGCATTTATATAAAGTACCTTTCATGACATCAGGACATTTCAAAGCACATCACAACCAATTAAGTAACATGAACCATAGTCTCTGCTGTAATGTAAGAAACACCGGCAGCCAATTTGTACATAAGGTATCACAACATCTGTGATGTAATGACAATTTATTTTAGTGATGTTGGTTGGGGAATAGGTATTGGCCAGGACAATGGTTGTTTTTCATGTTGGGTATGGCTTCAGCTGGTGAAGATTTCCCTCAATTCCCATTAAGTTCAATTGTACTGGGACTCATAGTTATCATATGGTCAAATATTGTCTCAGGATCAGGACAATCACTCTCATCTCTCCTCCAGAACTGAAGTCTTTTTCCCATGTTTGGACCAGGACAATATTGAGATCTGAAGCTAAGTGATGCTCACTAAACCCAAACCGAACATTGACGAATAAATGGTTGTTGACCTGCTTGCCGAGCTGGCAAGTTTGTTCACAAACGTTTTCATCGCCATACTAGGTAACATCATCAGTGTGCCTCCAGTGAAGGGTCGGTGTTCTGTCCCACTTGCTATTTGTGTGTCTCAGTTTGCTGGGGTGGGTGGCAACACTTCTGGATTTGCTTCTTAGTGATTGGTATATGGGGTCCAGCTCTACATGTTTGTTAATGGAGTTCCGGCTTGAGTGCCAGGCTTCCAGGAAATCTCATGCACATCTTTGCTTGGCATGTCCTAGTATGGCTACGTTGTCCCAGTCGAATTGGTGTCCTTCTTTGTCCGTAATATTGAAATGAGTGATAGTTGGTCATGTCTCTTGGTAGCTAGTTGGTGTTCATGAATCCTGATGGCTAGTTTCCTTCCAGTTTGCCCTATGAAATGTTTTTGGCAGTCTTTGTATGGTATCTTGTAAATAACATTGGTTCTGTTAGTTGTGGTTGTTGGATCCTTTATTCTGGGTCCTGGTCAGTGCTGATGTAGTGTAGCTGCCCACTTGTGGGCTACCATGATTCCTAGGGGTTGAGTAATCTGGTGGTCATTTCAGATGTATTGTAAATGTATGGTAGGGTGACTGTTGTCTCTGGACATGTTGTGTCATTCTGTTGTGGTCTGTTGTGTAAGTGTGAATGGACTACAAAAAGCACAACATACAACAACAGGAAGACACGACACGTCCAGCACTTCGAAGCACTTTGTGATTATGGAGGTCAGAACCACTGGACAGTAGTCATTAAGGCACATTGCTTGTGCTTTCTTTGGTAGTGGGATGACGGTGGGCTTCTTGAATTGATTCTGTGTCTGTGCCACCCTCAGTATTTCTTTGAAGTGGCATTCAATGTGGAGGAATCACTAGTTAATTAGCTGAAGGAACACAATGGCATCCATTTCTGACCAGACAGACTGATATAACGGCAGTAAGACACCCATAAATGGGTGACTTTCAGGGAGAAATTCGCCTTCTGCCTCTATGTATTTTGCGTGCTGTTTCCTAACATTTTCCTCACTGTGTGGCACTATGTCACTACCTCCCATTGGGCTTGTCTGGTCAGGATTTACCTAACGATGGTATTGAAGGTGTGTGGGATGTTAATTACTTTATGCTAACAGCTAGTTTAATATTTCTATTGCAGCTTGTAGTCTGTTATAATAATAATTAGCACTTTGAGAGGATCATTGTGTTAATTAGTAAAGTTTTTTGACAGCTTTCACTGGCTACAAAAAAAAGACTGAATTGAATTTAATTACGTCACGTGGTCAGTTAGGAGTGAAATTTAATGTTGGCGGCCCGGGTCTAGTAAGAAAACTGGCAGGAGTACTGTGTTGCATCTGTTGGTGAAAGCCAAGATGATGCAGTGGCTCAGTGGTTAGCACTGCTGCCTCACAGCACCAGGGACCTGTGTTCGACTCCACCCTTGGGGGAGTGTCTGTCTGTGCGGAGTTTGCACATTCTCCCCGTGTCTGCATGGGTTTCCTCCAGGTGCTCCGGTTTCCTCCCACAGTCCAAAGACGTGCTGACTAGGTGGATTGGCCATGCTAAATTGCCCGTAGTGTTCAGGGAGGTGTAGGTTAGGTGGGTTATAGGGGGATGGGTCTGGGTGGGATGCTCTGAGGCTTTGTTGGGCTGAAGGGCCTGTTTCCACACTAAAGGGATTCTATGACTCTCTGAATTCATTTCCTATCTGGCCGTCTACCCAAGAGGTAGAAATCGCCATCCCCAAGAATAGGCAGAGACCAGACATTCTGCTTTGCCAATCAGCATAACTGGTAGTGGTGACATCTATCAATAATGCAAAGACTATGGGATGTGGGTGTCACTGACTAGGCCAATATTCGTTAACCACATTGCTGTGGGTCTGGAGTCACGTGTAGGCCAGACCAGCTAGGGATAGCAGATTTCTTTTCCAAAAGGACATTGATGAACCTTTATGATTTTTTATGAGGATTGATCAAAGTGTCATGGTCACTAATACTGAGACTAACTTTCCATTCCAGAATTATTGGTCAATTGAATTTAAATTTCACCAGCTTCTGTGGTGGGTTTTGAACCTCTGCCCCAGAACATTCGCCTAGGCCTCTGGGTTACTCATCCTCTGATATCACCACCTCCTGAGAAGGCAGCATGAGTGTTAGGGAGACCTGGATCTGAATATCTGTTTCCTCTGCCCTGTGAATTGGTAAGTGGTCAAAATAGAATCGAAAGGAGCTGCTGCTGGTGTTAATGTAGATTCTTGGCCTGATCCCAGCAGAAATGGAAAGTTAACGATGCATAAGCTGTTCTTTTTCGATGACAGAGGCTGACAACATGGAAATACAATTTAAGTAAGTGAGGGTGCAGAGGAGATTTACCAGGATGTTGCCTGATAAGGAGGGAAGGTGTTATGAGGAAAGGCTGAGGGACTTGAGGCTGTTTTCGTTCGAGAGAAGAAGGTTAAGAGGTGACTTATTAGAGACATACAAGATGATCAGAGGATTGGATAGGGTGGACACAGAGCCTTTTTCTCTCGGATGGTGATGGCTAGCATGAGCGGACATAGCTTTAAATAGAGGGGTGATAGATAAAGGACAGTAGGTTCTTTACTCAGAGAGTAGTAAGGGCGTGGAATGCCCTGCCTGCAACAGTAGTAGACTCGCTAACTCTAAGGGCATTTAAATGGTCTTTGGATAAACATATGGATGACAATGGAATAGTGTAGGTTAGATGGGCTTCAGTTTGGTTTCACAGGTCAGCGCAACATCGAGGGCTGAAGGGCCTATACTGTGCTGCAATGTTCTATGTTCTAATGTAAGGACATTTGACTTTCAGGAAGTATGCAAAGATTTATCAAGTGGCAAAAACCCTCTCTGAAAAGGAATGCTTTGAGCAAGCCACCTTTCACCTTGCAGTGATGCAAGATATTCAACATAACTGATCAAAGGCTGTCTTGCCTGCCAGTTTAATAAAGAAACACTCCACACTGTGCAGTCATTTCAGTGATCCTCGGACACTGGTTCACTCTCAGTTATATTTAGAATTCATCACTAAAATAGAATTGAATTACTAATTATAATGTTTAAATGCCTAACCTGACAGTTGCGGGGAATGCAGTGGCCTAGTGGTATTATCACTGGACTGTCAATCCAGAGACCCAGATAACGTCCTGGGGACCGAGGTTCGAATCCTGCCATGGCAGTTGGTGGAATTTGAATTCATTAAGTATCTGGAATTAAGAATCTAATGATGACCATGAATCCATTGTCGATTGTCGGAAAAACCCATCTGGTTCACTAATGTCCTTTAGGGAAGGAAACTGCCATCCTTACCTGGTCTGGCCTACATGTAACTCCAGACTCACAGCAATGTGGTTGACTCTGAACTGCCGTCTGGGCAACTAGGGGTGGGCAGTAAATGCTGCCTGGTTAGCGATGTCCCCGCCCTGTGAATTTAGTCCACCACAGATAAACTGACAATATCCTAGCTACCATCAGTTCTGAGGAAGGATCCCAGGACCTGAAATGTTACCTCTAATTTTTCTTTTCAGGCGCTGCCAGACCTGCTGAGCTTTTCCAGCAACTTCTACTTTTGTTTTTGATGTAGGTATACTTGTAAATAGCATTTGAGGAACTTACATGCAAAGGGTGATAGTCAAACAGAGAGCTGGATGCCAAAGGACTGCTCTCGCGTTAAAGAGAAATGAGTGGTGGTGATTTAACCCGAGGGCCACCATACCCCAGATCAGGGAAGACGTTCAGAAAGAGTACTTCATGGTATCCTCAGCTGGTGATGGGATTGAATCCATGCTGCTGGCGTCATATTGCTTTGTAAACCAAACTTCCTGAGCTGGATAGGTAATGGAGTGTATTCTAGAGGTTAGGATCTTTAAAGCTGAAGGCTCAGTTCTAAAAATGGAACAATTGTATTTATGGCTGCTGAAAAAGCCTGTAATAGTGGAAGGCAGATTTCTCATTGGAGTGTGGGGCAGGAGGAGAGAGTGCACAGATAGGGCGGGGGTGAGAACGTATGGGATTTGGAAACAAGGTTGAGAATTTCAAAGTCAAGGTGTTGCCTGACCAAAAACCAGTTTAGATTAGTGATGTTGTGAATTCAGACATAGACAGAATATTTTTGAAGTGCTCAATTTTATGCAATGGAGCCTGGACAGGGGTATATTGGAATAGCCAAGTCTAGATACCTTCCTGGTAGAGATAATACAGCGTGAAGCTGGAGGAACACAGCGGGTCAAGCAGCATCAGAGGAGCAGGAAAGCTGATGTTTCGGGTCGAGACCCTTCTTCAGAAAAGTTTCGACCCAAAACGTCAGCTTTCCAGCTCGTCTGATGCTCCTTGGCCTGCTGTGTTCATCCAGCTTCGCACCGTGTTATCTCAGATTCCCCAGCTTTGGCAGTTCCTACTACCCCACTGATAGACTTTTATTTTGGACACATTGTGACACTTTGCACATCTTCTAGATCAATAGTGTTTAGAACTTGTTTTTACTACCTCCTTCTAAATGATTCTACTCATTTAGTTGCTGTTTAGCATTTTTGTTAATGGTGGCAAGATTCTAGTGTACTCTTGTGGAATTGGTTTTTATGTTTATGCTGGAGTCGGTTCAAGGTATTTCCTGACATTCATATGAAGGATGCTGCATGCTTCAGTTGTGTACCAGATTATTGGTGTGGCCCTATGTCAGTTGATTATCATAGGGCAGTGAGTGTCCACTGAGAATACAGAAATCTGATTGGGACCAATCCCAAATATGATCTCCAAAGCTAACTCAGCTAAGCAAGTTGCAAATCTATTCCTTTGTTGATGGTTGAGTCATATATCAGCACAGACAGATTTTGACTTGCCAACTCATGTAAACAACTTATATAATTTAACTAGTGTACTTGCAAGTAAGATCTCTTGCATAAAATGTATCCTGTGGTTCATAGTAAGTTACATATATATTTAGGACTAACACTTAAAATAGAAATAAGCAGGGTGTAAATATAGGAAGCTCTCCAGATTTAACAAAATCTCCAGGGTATACATGTGAACATATGAGTTGAGAACGGTAGGCCATTTGACATTGAAGCAAGCCTGCTTCACCATTCAGCAAGATCATAGCTGACCATTTAGTAACCTCAAATCTGCCTTCTCATCCATACTTGATACTATTCCATTCCCTTGCTTCAGAATCTATCCACCTTTGCCGGAAAAATATTCAAGACTCTGCTTCCACTGCATGTCACCAAGAAACTTTTTTTTTGAATTTATGATCCTCCAAGAGAAAGAAAAACTGTTTCATCTCTGTTTTGACTGGACGACCCTGATTTTTAAACAGTGATTGTTGGTTTTGAATTTTCCCAGAAGGGAAAACATCCTCGCCATGTCTACACTTTCAAGACCCCTTAGGATTTTGTACGTTTCAAGCAAAATTGATTCTTATTCTTTCAAACGTCGGCAGATTCAAGCCTAGACTGTCTCTAATCTTTCTCCATAATATAACCCTTTCATATCGCGTATTAGTCAGATAGTACTCTCAGAACTGCCTCCAAACTATTAATATCCTCACTTAAATAAAGTGCATTGTATAACTGAAGCACAACCTCCCTACTTTTGTATTTAATTCCCTTCACAATAATTGGTAGCGTTGTATTAGCTTTCCTAATTACTTGCAGTGGCTGCACCCTTGTGACACTCAGACCCTCAGAGCATGGAAATCTCTCATCAGTTCGAAAATATACTGATTTTTCTTTGTACACCAAAGTGGGCAATTGCACATTTCCTACATCTTCTCCATTTGCTACATCTTTGCCTAGCCTCTTAATGTATCCATATCTTTTTGTTGCCTCCTCATGTCCTCTTCACAGCTCACTTTCTTACCTATCTTTTGTGTCATCAGCAAATTTGGCAACCTTCTAAGTCATTACAAAAATTGTAACCGATTTATGCCAACTGTTTGCTCATGTTAACCAGCGAATCTTCCATCCATGTCAATAGTAAAACCAAGAACTGTGGTTGCAGGAGATCTGAAGCAATCAGTAACAGAAATTGTGGGAGAAAGTCAACAGGTTAGACTGTATCTGTGGAGAGAAGGCAGCGTTAACGTTCCGACCCAGTGGCCCTTCTTCAGAACTGAACATTGCCAAACCTCTGAACATTTCTGAACTTCTGCCTTGTATAATTTTAGCAAGACTTGCCTATTTTTATATTCCATTCTCTTTTTGAGCAAAATCTGCAGTTTTTTTCCACCAAGTCAAGTTGCCATAGTCTTACCAGGCCATAGGGCTGGTCTCTCTGTCATTAGAGAAGGATGAGTGGTGGTGATTTAACCTGAGGGCCACCATACCCCAGGTGAGGAAAGATGTTCGGAAAGAGTACTTCATGGTAACCTCATATGGTGATGGGATTGAATCCATGCTGTTGGCATCATATTGCTTCGTAACCCAAACGTTCAGCCATTGAGCTAAACCTACCCAGTTTGATTTCATGCTAACCACAAACTAAATAAAGTTTGGTTAAAATGAAAAACAGACTTTTTTTCTGTGCAGTTCTGTTGTAATGAAATATGAAGGCACAGCAGGAAACATAAAAATATTCTTGCTCCTTTGTGGCTGTATATTCATAAAGGACTGTGATTTAAAGGGAGATTTACACCTTTTTTTAATAATAGGAAGCAATCTGTAGTTTCCTCAGAAAAAATCCGATATATGGTATTCACTTATTGTTTAAAAAAACCACCTGTACTTCTCTAGAACAAAGCCCACTGTGGGACTGCAGGAGCATAAATCATCCATTAAATACAAATACTTCATCAAAATCTAATTTACAAATAACTACTTGAACATATGACTTTAAAGAGAGGTCTAAGTTTTGTCATTTTTGAAGAAGAGATATATATTGATAGTCAATTACTTTTGTTTTTCATTTGGAACAGAAATTCACACATACCGTTGTCAGACAATTGCTCTGTAAATTATTGATGTTTGCCCAGTGTAGTCCACCATATTTTAAAAAAAAATTTGGAAGGAGCTAAAGAACAATATCAATGGATGATTCTGAATTTTGGATGAACTCTGAATGGATTGCTTATCGAAACAGAAAAGATCAAAAAAACCCATAACTAGGATTTTTTAAATTATAAAGAAAGTTATTAGTGAATTCAAAGAGTTTGCCTCAGGAAATCAGGAGGAAAATAATCAGGGAAACTAAGTTTAGTAAAAAAATAACTTGGGTATTTGGACGATGCAATGGACTAGATGCTCGAGAGCAAGATTTGATAGATCTCAAAACGGGCATAGGGATACTGAAGTGTGATTAATCCACTGCCTTCGATGCAGACAGCATGTCCTCATTGTGTTGCTTGCTCATTTACATGGTTACTACATGCAGCCACCACTATACACTTGTCAGTGGTTGCACCCCTCAACAGGGGGCACCAGTTTCTGTGAGTAAGCTCAATTCAAGCCAGCCTGCATGATAGGAGCAGCACTCTGCCTGGATCCTCACCTTTCTGACCCACAGACTGCAATAAACGAAGGTAGGTAACTTTAGCTCCTCTGCAATAACATTCAACTGGAGCCCCCCAAGGATGCATCCTCAGCCCCCTACTTTACTTCTTGTACACCCACGACTGTGTTACCAAAATCTGAATGAATGTCATCTACAAGTTCGCTGACAACACCACCGTCGTGGGCTGGATATCTAACAGCAAGTCAAAATACAGAAGGGAGATAGAGTGCTTGGTGATGTGGTGCAATGAGAACAAGCTGTCTGTCAATCTTGGCAAAACTAAAGAACTGATCATTTCTTTCAGAGAGAAATGAGGAGACGATGCCCCCATCTAAAACAACGGACCTCAAGTTGAGATGGTGGAGAGTGTTAAGTTCCGTGGAGTGACAATAACTGACAACCTGCCCTGGATTTCCCATGTTGATGCAACAATTAAGAAGACACAATAAAGTTTCTTCTTCCTCAGGTGATTCAGGAAATTTGGCACGTCCACAAGGTCCCTCACCAACTTCTATGGATGGACAATTGAAAGCATACTGTCCGGGTGTGTAACGGCCTGGTATGGCAACTGCTCTGCCCAGGACTGTAAGAAACTACAGAAGATGGTGTGCACAGCCCAAACCATTAAGGAAGCCAAGCTTCCATCTGTGGACACCATTTAACAGCTTGCTGCTGCAGAAAGGCCCCCAACATCATTAAAGACCTATCGCACCCCAGTAATGTCTTACAACCTCTTCTGCCAGGCAGAAGATACAGAAACCTGAACACATGCACAGCAGGTTCAGGAACAGCTTCTTCCTGGCCATTATTAGACAGTTGAATGGGCTCTCTAGCCTCAAATAATGCTGATCTTGCTAACGTTGATCTCGCCTAGCGCACACCCTGTGCAATGTAACCTGTATACCTCTGTCTAAATCGTTTTGATCTGTACAATCTTGCTTACTATTATCTGCCTGTACTGCTCGTAAACAAAGCTTTTCATTGTACTTCGGTACATGTGACAATAAAAAAATCCATCAAACTGTCGAAGACAGTGAGCAGGAAGCTGAGTGAATTACAGTGCAACAGGGAGGACAGTGTGCTCCAGGGTTTGTTGAGGTTGTACTGGACGTCTAGGCTGAGGAAGTGGAGGGGATGACAATGTGACCTATCCACATGGGAGTCAGAAGGCCCTGCAGTCAAATTTCGCAAAGCCAATGGGACCAGAAAACTGGGGAGGTGGATGCCGCCAGTTTTACCCAGAGGAACCGAATGCAGTACCACAATGAGTTCAATGACCTCACACCAGTGGAAGTTTTTCAGAGGGGTGCAGGCCTCTGCTGTGTTAAGAACTGAGGTGTGGAAGGAAATTTACTGCACAACAGGCAGTCTGAGCCACAAGCTGTGTGAGCCATTTTTATTAAGTTGGCAGCAGTGCTCTGGTCTCTGCAAGCAGAAGGTGTAGTGTGCAGCCCCTTTTGTGGAGGCTGTTGTCCCTGTTGTGTAATTCTTATTGTAACGACCGACAGTGCCCTCCTACTGAGGATGCCTCTCTGGCACTACTGCAGCTTCTGCTACTGCCACTTTAGCTACATCCACACTGCAAAGGCAGCTGGCAGCCCTACCTACAGGTCACACTGTCTGGCAACCATCACCCACCAAGCATTTTCCTATCCACAAATTGTGAATGTGCCATCATTGGCCCCTTGCACCATGAAGCTGCCTGTACTCCATGTGAAGTCATGTTCTTACTCTATGGGCTGCTGCCTAATGAGAAAATGTATTCAGTTCTCTTGGAGTACAGATCCTCGGTGATCTAAATTATGCAAAAGTAGGTCACTAGTTTGTAGATACTACAAATACTTCCTACTCCATCCTGGAAGGACCCCAAATGATGCCCCCACTCAGTCCGAAAGGAGAGAGACTCACCTGAACCACCAGGTGATAAAGTCCAATCTAAGAACAGCCTGCTCACCTTCACAGTTGCACATGTCCACCAGGAGCAGTGGAACAGCTGATGACGGTGAATTTGCTGACTGTAAGACTTCTGCATAAACCACTTGCTCCCTCATGGGTGCAGTAACATGTACTTCCCCTTGAACTGTTGTATGATGTGGAGAACAAGCAGAGGTGACACAGAGTTCAACCCTGCTGCTGCAAGAGGGTGGAAGAGATGAATGGGCCTCAGTGAATGGAAGCCATACTCACCCAGACAGTTCAGGGAGAAAATCACATACCTGAACTTGAGTGAGAAACAGTGGGTGAGATATCTGCATTACACTAAAGAATCTTTGCTGAAATCTATGAACTGCTAGAACCACACCTGCACCTTCAGAGCAGGGTTCTTTCAAGTGCACCTGTTTGATCAGGCTTTTCGCAGCCCAGTGGAAAGCGTTAGTTGATAACGTTGCTGTGAAGCATTTTGAGATGTTGAAGGAACTATTTAAGAGCACAATGTTATTGAAAGAAATATTTGTTAAAATGCAAAGTCTCCTTGCAGCAGAAGCCAGTTTTAAGAAGTTTCTTTGGGCTTTCTATAAGGCCATCTGAAAAATCTGAATTTCTTTCCAAATTCTTAGGTTTGCCAAAGTATGTGAGGAGGAAACCTTTCAAGTTTGTCATTTGTATCTTGATGGAATTTGATTGATGAAGTGAAATATAATGCTTGTGTTAAACATATCGCTGTGTATCTTGTAAATTCACCTCATCCTGTTTCTGCTTTCAGAAAGAGCCCGTGATTATCTGCACAAGACAGGACGGTACATTGTGATTGGCGGCATTATCTCACCAGTTCATGACTCCTATGGGAAACAGGTAAAATTGAACATAGTAATTTGTTGTACTTTTGACCTTCGGTGCTTCAAAGATTCAGTTTGCCCTTTCAAAGCAGGTGAAGCGACAAACATCACAAATAAATGTGAAATGCTGTAGTACATTTTGGTAGGATGATAAGGAAATCATTTATTACTTGGAAGGTGCAGATTTAGAGGAATAGATGAACAAAGGGATCTTGAAATACAAATACATCAATCTATAAAAGTTGTGCGATACCTTAGTAAAGCCATAGGAGAACCGAACTACGCACTAGGGAATTCAGAAGAAACACCTTTGCTCAAAGAATGTTAAGAATATGGAACTCACTATCATGGGAGCAGTTGACACAAATAGTACAAATGCATTTAAGGGTTAGCTGGATAATTGTTTAAATGAGAATGGAATATTTGGCTCTGACAGTAGATTTAAGTGGGGGAGATGAGAAAAGGCTCATGTGGGAGATGAGAAAAGGCTCATGTGGAAGATAAACACCAGCATGGACTCATTTGACTGAATGGTCTGTTTCTGTGCTGTATATCCTGTATGAAGAATTTCAAAAATGGTTCAAACTATAAAACCACTAACTTTTTCATTACCTATAAACTGTTATGTACCTAAAGGTTTAACATACGATGAACGGCTGAGGATCCTGGGATTGTATTCATTAGAGTTTAGAAGGCTGAGGGGAGATCTAATAGAAACTTACAAGATAATGTATGGCTTAGAAAGGGTGGACGCTGGGAAGTTGTTTCGTTAGGCGGGGAGACTAGGACCCATGGGCACAGCCTTAGAATTAGAGGGGCTAAATTTAAAACGGAAATGAGGAGACATTTCTTCAGCCAGAGTGGTGGGCCTGTGGAATTCGTTGCCACGGAGCGCAGTGGAGGCAGGGATGTTAAATGTCTTCAAGGCAGAGATTGCTAAATTCTTGACCTCACAAGCAAGGGCTACGGGGAGAGTGCGGGTAAGTGGAGTTGAAATGCCCAACAGCTGTGATTAAATGGCGGAGTGGACTCGATGGGCCAAATGGCCTTACTTCCACTCCTGTGCCTTATGGTCTTAAAAGACGTGAAAAGTTTCTGTCTTATATGAAACAGAAATTGATGTGAATTATGAATCAGTCACTCTGTTTGCTTTGAGATGAAGATTTATTTAAGTTCCATTGTCCCACTGTATCAGGATAGCCAAATGACCCATCTCCAGGCTGACATCTCTATTATTTCAGATGCTTGGTGATTCATAACGCTTGCACAGGTTTTGCAGTTGTGTTACTGGTGATATTGTCATGTTTTCCAACATTGTAATTGTGAAACAGCTCGTAATTTTCGATTTGCACGGTGAACTGCGTAAGTGCAGACGTTGCTATCGCTGGTCCTATGCTTCTCTACAGTATGTGCTGTTCAGAATGCTGAAGATAAATACTTAAAATTCACTTGAATAGATGTAAACTTCCTCAGTGTCATTGTAAAAACATTAAGCCCTGTTGTTTGAGGTATTACTGGTTTTTTTATGCAAGTTTGTAACTACTGATGAGAAATCTTGTTAGTCTGAAAATTAAATTTTATGCAGTTGAGTGTAAAATTTCATCTTCTTGATGTTTAAAAGTTGACAGATTTTTACTTTGTTCTTGTAATAGCTTTATGATAGTACAGTTTTTACCTTTAAGCCAATGGGTATATCCAGGTTTTCATTTTGCTCTGTAAACAGATTAAGCAGTGAAAATTAATCAGTGTTCTACTTAATGCTTTGCTGTCTGTGAGAATTATTAAATGTAATTATTCCACTTTGCTTGTTGAAATAAGAGTGAGCCATTTAGCCCTTTTGAGCCTGTCCCATCATTCTCTTCAGTTTATGGGTTGATCTGAGCTTCAAGTTCTTCTCCCTTAACACCCTCCGCTAACAGATTGTATTGATCCTGTGTGTTCACTGTATTCAATCTTTTCACTCTATTTATTGTGGAGAAATTGTTTCTTAATGTTGTTCCCGGATGGCCTGGCTGTAATGTTAAGATAAAAGTCCTGTTTTTTAACCCCTGACAAACCCTGGCCTCTGGATTATGATTCCAATGGCATTGCTACTATTCTACAGTTTCCCCATCTCCTGAGAAATCCTGCAGTCTATCTTCAAATGAACAGAACCTACAGTTAGTTCATCAGTCTCGGTATGAAACTGGTGAGTTTGTGTTTAGCTAAAGCAGGCGCAGAACCACAGCAGCTCTCTCATCCTGGTGACCAGGACTAGGACCACAATAAATCCTCAAATTCAAAGTCCCAGAGTCTAAGACCACACCGCTGTGGGCCTCTCAGAGTGAGGAAGGGAGATGAAATAGGGAGAGATGATAGTAGTTTGGGATGGAGGTTATAATAGACAGGCTGAGGGAAAGCCGTGCCCTCCAAGGCAAATATTGAGGATTATGCCTGATGTGAAAAGGGGGCCATAAATGAAGCATCCACATCCCTTTTCACCCAGGACCCAGGCAGGATGTCCTTCTGAAACTCGCCAGCCATTGTACTCCTCCTGCTAGTCTACTAACTGACTGTGGGCAGGCTCAGCATCAGCATTCATCTCCAGGTGGCCAAGCAAAGTATTCCCGGATGATGATAACAAAGTGTGGAGCTGGATGAACACAGCAGGCCAAGCAGCATCTCAGGGGCACAAAAGCTGACGTTTCGGGCCTAGACCCTTCATCCAGGAGATTGGAGTGCAGATGCCTGCTTGGATGCAAGTATACATGCTGTGCATGTGTGCAGAGATGTCATCATGCACTTTGTTATCAGATATGGACAAGGTTACAGCAGAAATAGGCCATTCTGTCCATCAAGCCTGACCCCTCTTTCAAATGGATTATGGTTGATCAGAGGCAGAAAGAGCAGAGGAAGTGAGGGAGATCTGTCTGGTCCTCTATGATTGTTTGATCAGTGACACCATTAATGCAGGCCGTTCACAGTGAGTGTGCAAGGCCTCCACCGTCACTGATTTTCCTGCAGTGTCAATAATCCAGTTCCGATGGAAAAGATATCAGATTTTATTTTTCAGACAAAAAACTTTGATGTAGTCATGTGGAGCCTCAACACCAGCCTGCTTTTAATGGGAAGATTGCCGCCAAGAAACCCCACATGTCAGCCATCTTGGTGTAAAAGGTGACAGTCTGAAACCAGCTGGCTGTGGTAGAGTGCCCATTTGGTGGATACAGCTTGAATGTTAAGATTATGTTTCCTCCTTGATTTTGCCCAACATGAAAACTAGTTTCATATTCACAAACCTCACAGCCTGTTCTTTTCTGGGAAGTCACTTGCCCACTGAAATCTCCTGGAATGTGTCCAGTTAGTAACCCCAGTTGTTGGAAACAGTTAAGGTCCTCAATTGCGGCAAGAGTACAGGCCACTGTAGGTCTTTTCCACCCCATGTATAACAGTGGTCAGGAACACGGTGGGAAGACCATGTGGGTAACTTGATGACTTTGTGTGGGTTTCGTCGGGGTGCTCTGGTTTCCTCCTGCTGTCCAACGATGTGCAGGGTAGATGGATTGGCCATACTAAATTGCCTGTAGTGTCCAGGGATGTGTAGATTAGGTGGGTTATAGGGGGATGAGTCTGGGTAGGATGCTCTGAGGGTTGGTGTGGACTTGTTGGGCCAAAGTGCCTGTTTCCACAGTGTAGGGAGACTATGATTGTGAAATGCTGCCCCTGGAGCGTTCAATTTCCTTGTGATTTCCCATGAAGTAATATTGCCCTAGTCCAAATCAATCTTGATACAGCATCGTGGGAGGATCTAAGAACTGAATAAAACCACAACCTGACCTTCTACAGTAAGTATTACAAATCAATCTTCTGTAGTAGGGCTGAAGACAACTACACCTACTCAACACTCCCTGAAGAATACATTCCAAATTGACCCAATAAGACCCAGCGGTGGCAGTGCTGGCTGTAATACCAGACGAATAGGAAGCATTCAGCCTGATGAGTCTACACTGACTGGAAACTCTCACAAACCATTCTGCAGATGCTGGCAATCTAAAATAAAAACAGAAAATGCGAAAAATATTCAATAGGTCAGGCATCAGAGAAAAACAACCTGCAGAATATATCCAGCGTGTTCTGTACTTATTTTTATTGTAGAGTTGCATGCCTGTCTGACTCAAGAAAGATTTCATCCTCTTTCTACTTGACAACATTATTGGTATAAAGCAGATACCTTCACCATGTGCTAATTCCAGGATGAAGAAACCACTGATGATGCAGTGACTAGGATACGTCAATGCCGATTAGCCACGGTAAAAACACAAACTGACATCAGGAAGGATGTTTGATGTTTCATATACTGATTACCAAGCCTTGCCAATTAATAATTAGTGGCTTTCCACTAGGGCTTGCTGTCTTGTAACTGCTGTTTGAATTGTAATAACGCATAGACTGGAAAAAGCACTTGGTTAAAATGTTTGTGTTATGTGCTCAAACACATACATTTACTTTACAGATCATTTATGCTGAAAAAGCGAACATGAGATATTGATCTGCCATTTTTTCATGGTCATTGAAAAATACAAATTGTGTGAAGGTTAAATATTGTAACATAGAATTAGGAGCAGGAGTAGACCATTCGACCCCTTGAGCTTGCTCTGCTATTCAATATGATCATAGTTGGCCATTGAGCTCAATACCCTGATCCCACATTCCTATATCCCTTGACCCCTTTAGCCACAAGAGCAATATCTAACCCTTGCTTGAAAACACAGAATGTTCTGGCCTCAACCACTTTCTGTAGCAGTCAATTCCACAGACCCACCACTTTCTGGGTGAAGAAATTTCTCCTCATCTCAGTCTAAAAGCTTTATCCCCTTTAACCTTAAACAATGACCCCCAGTTCCGGACTCCCTCAGCATTGAGAACATCCTTCCTGCATCTAACCTATTTAGTCATAAGGTGATAGAGTTGTACAGCATGGAAACAGACACTTTGGCCCAGCTCATCTATGCTAACCAGATATTCTAAGTTATCTGGTTCCATTTGCCAGCATTTAGCCCATACCTCTCTAAATCCTTCCTATTCATATACCAATCCAGATGCCTTTCAAATGTTGTAATTTGTACCAGCCTCCACCACTTCCTCTGGCAGCTCATTCCTGCACACATCATCCTCTGCATGTAAAAACTGCCCCTTAGGTCCCTTTTAAATCTTTCCCCTCTCACCTTGCCCTCTAGTTTTGGACTCCCTTACCCTGGGGAAAAGGCCTTAGCTATTTGTCCTAATCTTACAGGTTTTTGTGAGGTATCCTCTCATTCTTCTGAGCCCCAGTGAAGATGAAGAATAAATAATCAAATTGTTTTTTTTCTGTTGATAACCAGAGCATAAATTTTGGGCTGCAGTGTTTTTGCTTTATTCCTGGCAGTTTACCAACAAGAAAATATTTCTAACTAATGCCGAATTGACAACAATTAACATTATTTGTGATAAAACGGGGTGAAGCTGGAGGAACACAGCAGGTCAAGCAGCTTAAGAAATGTTAGCTTTCCTGCTCCTCTGATGCTGCTTGGCCTGCTGTGTTCATCCAGCTTCACACCGTTTTATCTCAGATTCTCCAGCATTGGTAGTTCCTACTATTCCAATTAACATTATTTGTGAATTTTTATCTATTTAGCTACTTGTAACCAAACCTGATTTGTGACAAAGTGATTTTTTTTTACAATAAGATATTGAAAGTGAAGTTCCACTAGAACATTCTCCTTGCTGGAACAGTGTTGCAGAATTCGTCATAAGGCTCAGTAATAAGCCTGTCAAATTAATTTTAGGCCCTTCTGATAAAGTTTCAGGTCTTAAACTTAATCAAATTCCACAGGTCTTCCGTGAGTACAAAAACATGCCCAAGGCAGCGTGATGGCTCAGTGGTTAACTCTGCTGTCTCACAGCGCCAAGGACCTGGGTTCAATTCCAGCCTCTGGCGACTGTCTGTGCGGAGTTTGTACATTCTCTCTGTGTCTGCGTGGGTTTCCCCTGGGTGCTCCAATTTCCTCTCACAGTCCGAAGATGTGCAGGCTAGGTGGATAGGCCATGCTAAATTGCCCCATAGTTCTCAGGGATGTTTAGGTTAGGTGTGTTAAACATGGAGAATGCAGGGAAATGTGGAATGGGCCTGGGTGGGAAGCTCTTTGGAGGAATGGTATGGACTTGTTGGGCCAAATGGCCTGTCTCCACACTCTGGGGATTCTATGATATATGATGAAACCTAATGGTTTAAAAGTGGCTTCCCTTACCAGTGAAGAGCCCTGCAGGTGACATCCGTTGGAATGTAAGTCACTGAAGAAAGTGTATTCATGGAAAGGCATACTGCAGCCTGGGAAAAATACCTTTCAAAGGGAGCTGTCCTCAGACTGGCCAGAGATCCACTTTCTTAAAGAGGCCATGCTTTTCAGGTAGCGAGAGGTCAACTCTTATAATACCAGGCACAACTTTGGCAAGAGATCAAAGGAAATCAGGATGGCTTCTGTAATGCTGTAGCCACTGGCTTTTGACCACTACAAGGCTGAGGGCAACGAGCAAGGATGTGGAGGCAGTGCAACAGGATTGCCAGCAGCAGGTGTAGGAGGCTGCACCCCATCAACCAGACAGGCTGTCAGAGAGAGCTAGGCACTGGTGACAGCCCAGAGTCTTCAGAAAAACACAAATCTACAAAAATCTGCCGAGTGGACAGCTGCCAGCGGCAACTCTGCCTCTCTAATGAGACAGCCACTGATCTGTGCGCTGTAATAAAGGTCACTCTTCAACCAAGGGGTGAATGTGGCAACGCCTTACCAGTGGTGCTCAAAGTTGCAACCATACCCAGTATTTACACTAGATATACCTTCTGGGACTTGTATGGCAGCCTGTTATTGCTCCATCAAAGAGGTCACTAATACTCCCTTCTGGAGACTGAAGCCTTTAATAAATGTAGGCCATGCAAGGAAAGCCATGGGCTTCATTGACTTTACAGGGCTCCCTAGACTATTAGATTGCATAGATGTGGTTATTGAGGTCCCCTCTTTCTTGCACAATACACTTAACAAGTGTACAGACCCCTACTCCCTCAATTTCCAGAGAGTCTGTGACCATTGCAAACAGACACAAAGAACTCTCAAATAGATACAAAGCAATGAGTTGATGCCAGTCCCAATGTCCTTAACTCAGCAGATTGTAGGACTGTTGAAGATGTGTTTGCATTGTCTGGATAGGTCAGAGGGAAGTCCTTAATTCAACTCTGAAAAGGTCTCGTACATCACTGCAGTGTGCTGCATGTCACATAATCCTTCCCTGCAGAGGGTGAATACCTAAACTGCGAGGAGGAAGATGTGACAGCATCTTCATCAGGTGAAGATATGGGGAGAATGAGAGTTGCTGTGGAACAAGAATGCCCACAATTGATGCCTGAATTTAAGGCTGAGATTGAGATCTGTGGTATGATTAGAAGGGTAATAATTACTTGGTTCAAATCTTATCAATTTGTGAATATGCAATGCAAACGTGTTAGCTGTGACCTCTCAAGTCTTTGGAAGGCATGTTTCAGGTAATACTTGCTCCTGTGCAGAAGTGTGTCAATTTATTTGGAAAATAAAATCTTCTGTTTCTAGCTCATGCTAATTGTTTTCTTGTGACAATTTAAACATTATGGTATGTAGAAAATGATAGATTTGTTTGCGTTTTGTGGCTCTGCGTTGAATGGAGAGGATGATTATTATTGGGGAAATTAATTAATTCTTCTTCAATTCTCCTTTTTCTAATCCTGCTGCTCTGTGAGTCCAATTAGCCCACACAAACTCAGACAACCATGTTACTGTGTGACTGCGTCCTCAAATCAGTGAGCTGGTGAGAATGAAAAAGAGGAGCCCCTGAAAACCAAAAAGTAGCTCCCAAAATCAAAAAGTAGTTTTCATGAATATCTGAAGAAGAACTTTTGAAGAAACAAAATATTTCTGACCCCAACAGTGGAACATGGCCTTCCAGGCTTCTTCCAGTATTCCGTTGTAACCACCAGATCAGCAGGCCTTTGAATTATTATGATGAAAACATTTGGATGACCCTGATCTCTCATTGTTCCTTATCTCTCTTCTTATTCAGGAAGAATTTAGTGATGCACTTCACTTACTGCACACAAAAACAACAATAACATCTTGATGAATGCATTTTCCCTTTATGTTCATTCTCATTTCTCTCATTTTCTGGTTTTCTTGAGCTTTTGTGAACATGAAGCTTGCAAGGCAGAGATGTAGTAATAATGTTGCATGGTTAGCAATACTGAGGACACAGATTCGAATTCTGCCACTGCAGCTGGTAACATTTCAATCCAATTTATAAATCTGGAAAATAAATCTCATCTCAATGCCATTGATGTATCTTACTCCCAGTATGGCCTACACATTTGATGCCCAGCACATAGTGGAGTGTTGATTCTTGACAGCCCACTGAGATAGCCGTTCAAGGGCAAATAGGGATGAGCAACAACTATTGGTCATGCCAGTGGTGTATACATAACACTTGGGAAAAAAATAACGAAACATTAAAATAATTTATTTAGGTAGAGTTTCTTTATACAGAGAGGGCGATTGAAGAAGATAACATGATGCCTTTAAGGAGGCATTTGATGTGTACATGAGGATGTAGGGAATAGAGAAGGTTGAGGACATTCAACATTAGAATCTAAGGAGGTTCAGAAGGATTAAGAATATCAGTTGAGCCAAATGGCCTGTTTCTCAGCCGTAGATTCTGTGTGATTGTCAAGTTTTCATGATCTTGGCACCCGATGAAGAACACTCATCAGAAACCACAGGCCAGAATGATGTCTTGTCCTTTTAAATTAATTTACAGATTATTAAAGGTTGTGGTCCTAGGATGTCCCAAACAGCATTCCTTCAGTAAATGTCTGTATTTAACTCACTTGCTGGAATGAAATCCCAAAGTACTAATGCTGGAAACAATTCTCACACTAGAAATGGTTTTGTTCTCATCTAAAAACAAGGATTACCCTTTTGCCAAATCAGCTTATTTTCCTCCGAACACAGCATTTATTTCCATGTAATTGCTGTTGAGATTTCAGTGAGCAGCAGAATTGAAAATGTCACACAAACTGTGAGGCTTGGGTTCCTCAGTGGTGTCTGATGCCAATGTTTAACTGGCAGGGAGCTCTTTGACTGTATACCAAGCAGCAGCTTTAAATACCATTTCAAGCGTATGAGCAGGCATATATATGGTATATGTATACATGTGCTTTCAAGGTCATTGGGGTCATTTAAGAGACTGCTGGACATGTATATGGTCACAGAAATTTGAGGGTGCATACATGAGGACCAATGGTCGGCACAACATTGTGGGCTGAAGGGCCTGTTCTGTGCTGTACTGTTCTATGTTCTATGTTCTATATGCATTCCAATGGACATACTCTGATGTAATATGCTAGTGCAGTCCTTTGGACCACAGCTACAATGAACCTCTACTCCTCTGTTTCAAGCTCTAGCTCCAGATACCTTCACATTTGGCCAAAGTGTAGTTGAGTACCCAAGTATCCCTGGATCAACATGGAGAGAAGTCTAGACCACCATTATTAGCCAACCGGGAATGTGACACATTGCCAACAACAGATCTGTAAAAACAAGAAAAGAGAAAAAGAGACCACTTTAAGCTTCCAGCGTAAATTCAGTGTCAGGATTTTCTTGAGTTCTGATGGAGGATATACAAAATAAGGCTAGGCACAAGACCAGGTCATCGTTCTCTAGTTCAAAGTTTTGGCCAGTGGGTGAGAAGGGAAAGTGCACAGAAAAAAGGTTGGAACACTGTTGACACAACTTTGGCCAAAAAATGGTAGTGACAAAACAACAAAGAAAGCATTGTGGACAACAAAGTGTGAAGCTGGATGAACACAGCAGGCCAAGCAGCATCTTAGGAGCACAAAAGCTGACATTTCGGGCCTAGACCCTTCGCCTGCTGTGTTCATCCAGCTCCACACTTTGTTGTCTTGAATTCTCTGGCATCTGCAGTTCCCGTTATCTCTGATACAAAGAAAGCATTGTCTTTGTTTTACATTAGATTGAAGGCTTTTAATGGAGTAACAAATATTACTTATAAAAGAGAGGATGGTGATAGAAAATACATTTTGGTTTGACTCCAATACTCTTCAAATAAAACTAAATTTATGTCACTAATATTTTTGCTGATAAGCATAACGAATCACAAATCCCTTGCCCTAAAAGCCCTGTTCTTCCTCTGGACTCTGTGACAACGCTTGCTGGTGTGAATTAGGTGGCCAGGGATATCTGGGGCAGGGAGGTACACAGCAAACAGTAGGCCATGTATTATAATGGACAAGGATCAGGGATCCTGCCTGTCTCTGTCCTAGTACAATGTTTGGATTGGTGTGTAATGTTGTTTCCCATGTAAGGGACACATATATGTAGTAAAAACCGTAAGAATTGTGGATGCTGGAAATCAGAAACAAAAACAGAAATTGCTGGAAAATCCGAGCAGGTCTGGCAGCATCTGCAAAGCAGAATCAGAGTTAATATTTTCGGTCCAGTGACCCTTCCTCAGAACTGATGTCAGTGAGTCCTGCAGCCCCCTCCATCACGAGCTGAGACACCGTACCCCATCCAGTCCAATTATGGTGGCAGCCACTTTCCTTCCCGTTGTGTAGTTTTTTGATTTCCAGCACGATGCAAGGTGACAGCAAGCATTTCTCATCCAGTGGCTTCCAGCCTCTGCTTTGATCTGTCAGTGAGATTCTGAACAATCTGTGCCCTTTTTCTGGTTGCCCTTTCCATGAGCCTGGTAGACTTTGCACCTCCCAGTTCTCCCCCTGTCAGCCCATCAAATGGACCTTCATCTGCTCACCTTTGTGCCCTAGCCCTTGGCATATGGGATGACCGTGCCAGATATAGGTTTGTAAACTGTTTGTCCCTTGAAGCTAGAATGGTCCTGACCTTATTGCATGAGCCCATTCTCTTGAACCCTTTCCCATATACCCCCTCTCCCCACTTACAGATACTGTTGCCCCCTTCCACAGATGTTCTCTGCCTTCCCCCATCCTGCAGCCACCAATCCGGAAGCAGTCCTTCTTGTCTCCCTGACCCACCTTTCCCGTGAGCGTCTGTGGACAGACTGAACCTGGCCCATGTCCTTTGGTGACCAACTGGACAGCTCTGGTGCCCTGACTAATGGCTGCATATCTCCCTGACTGTGTTATCTCCATGTTCCAATGTCTACTGTGCAGCCACGAGACTGACCGTGACTGGCATTCAGGACTGCAAAGGCATCAAGCCTGGACTGTGAACCCCACCTCAAGTGGACACCTGACTATTTTGCCCAACTTCTGGGCTGCTATGGGAGGCTGCCCTGGATGTAGTACACTGGGACTTCCAGACTAATAGGTGCTTCTGTGGACGTTGGTGAGCACTATGCCCCCCTTGCTGCACACGACATATGTTTATTGAGGAAGCTGCTGGTGTACGGTGCTAGGGTAGAATTGATGTAGCAAAATGCTATACAGCAAGATGTCCCTCACCCCATCCCAGACTGAGCTCTGCTGCCCAGCAAGGCATGCAGCCTGGCTCTGTGACTGCACTTATTGACATGGCAAGGCAAGACAAAGATGATGCAAGATTGTAGGTAGTTGCTAGGTGAACATGCACTCAGAAAGCAAGTGAACAGCTCTGAAATACGGCCTGGTTCAGTCCGTGAGCCGGGTACCTGTCCCTGAAGAATATCCTCCATCGTGTTGCATGGCACTATCACTGTGCTAAATGGAACAGACTTCGGACAGATCTAACAAATCAAGACTGGATATCCATGAGGTGCTGTGGGCCATCAAAAGCAGCAGAATTATACTCCAGCACCCACTCAACCATTTACCATCAAGCCAGGGAGCAGCACCAGGCATACTTGAAGATGAAGTGTTAATCTGGTAAAGCCACTAAACAGGACTACTTGCACACCAAACAGCACAAGCAGCAAATGATATGCAGAGCTAAGCCATCCCACAACAGATCACAATTAAGCTCTGCAGTCCTGCCACATCCAGTCATGAATGGTGGTGGACAATTAGACAACTCACTGGAGGAGGATCCTCAATGATGGAAGAGCCTAGTACACTCCATGTGATATCAAGAAATGGTTAGAGGCACTGGATAATGCAAAGATTATGGGCCTTGACAGCATTCCAGCAATATTACTGAAGACTTGCGCTCTAGAACATGCCCCTTCCATAGCCAAACTGTTCCAGTATTGCTATAACAATGGCATCCAATGGAAAATTGACCAGGTTTGTCTTGCAGATTAAAAAGCAGGACAAATCCAACCCATTGCCGCCCCATCAGTCTCCTCTCAGTCATCAGTAAAGCAAAGGAAGGTGTCATCAAACAGCACTATCAAGCAGCACCTGCTCAGCAATAACTTACTCAGTGATGCCCAGTTTGGGTTCCGCCAGGGCCACTCAGCTCCCGACTTCATTACAGCCTTGGTTCAAACATGGACAAAAGAGCTGAATTCCAAAGTTGAGGTGAGAGTGACAGCCCTTGACATCAAGGCTGCATTCAACCAAGTGTGGCATCAAGGAACTCTCGGAGGCAAACTCTTCACTGTTTGGAGCCATACTTATCACATAGAAAGCTAGTCATGGCTGTTGGATGTCAGGCATCTCAGCCCAGGACATCTCTGCGGGAGTTCCTCAGTAGTGTCCTAGGCCTAACCAACTTACAGCTGCTTTATCAATAACCTTCCCTCTATCATATGGGCAGAAGTGGGAATGTTTGCCAATGCTCAGCATCATTTGTGACTCCTCAGATACCGAAGCAGACCATTTTCAAACGAAACAAGATCTTGGCAATATCCAGGCTTGGGCTGACATGTGGCAAGATATATACACGTCACACAAATGCCAAGCAATGATTATCTCCAATCTAACCACAGGCCTTCGACATTCAATGTTGCTATCATTACTGAGTCCTCCACAGTCAACATCCTTGGGGTTCCCATTGACCCAGAAATTCAACTAAACTCTCTGCGTAGATGCCGTGATTACAAGAGCAGGTCAGAGGCTAGGAATAGATTACCATTTACAAGGCACAAGTCAAGAGTGTGATGGAATACTCCCCACTTGCCTGGATGACTGCAGCTCCAATGACACACAGGAACCTTGACTCCATCCAGGACAAAGCAGCCTGCTTGATTAGTACCACTACCACAAGCATACGTACACTGCATAAATTCAACAAACCATGCTAGACAGCACCTTCGAAACCTACAACTACTTTCATATAGAATGACCAGGACAGCAGATACATTGGAACACCACCACCTGCACTTTCCCCTCCAAGCAGCTCACCATTCTGACTTGGAAATATATTACCATTCCTTCACTGTCGCTAAGTCAAAATCCTGGAATTTCCTCCCCAAGGACATTCTGAGTCTACCAATAACACGTGGACTGCAGTGGTTCAAGAACGCAGCTCACCACCACCTTCTCAAGGCTAACTAAGGATGAGCAATGAATACTGGTCAGCTAGTGACACCCTATGAATTAATTTTTAAAATCCTCTGTAAACAGTAATTCGCCACTGCCTAGTGAGAAAATCACCTTGCTGGTCTGCAAAAGTAAAACAGCACCAAATTGCTTCTGATGTTGAGATTGGGCTTGCCACACCTCTTATTCATTTCTACCACAAAGCTCAGCACAGCCACTATAAGACCCCTATAAGCTTTCTCATTTTGTGAATATTTTGCATTAAGTCAATGAGACTAAGAATACTATGGTTTTTGCAGTTCATTAATGAGGGTTCAGTGCTGAGAAACTAGAAGGTTGTTATAATCTGAGTGGAAAGAATCAGTGAATACAGAATGCAAGATAAGATGAGCATGTGAAGCTTTAGTGGTTATATAGTTTGTATAAATCCACCATATCCTAATAAAGCAAAGAAAGGGAATCATAAATCTGCAAATTAATTGTATGGAGTTATAATAAAAGTGCATTACCAAGTTTATTGAAAATATTATTGATTTTATTGCTATATAGGAATAGATATAGAAAGAAGCGCATTAAAATAAATCACTGAAAAATTCTTCTAGTAGGATGAAGACGTCAAAGTACATTTATTTAATAGAGAATGTTCATGAACTGCTTTCTTAAATTAACTTCCTAGAGTTTATATTCCCAGTGAAAGTGTTTTATGAATTCTTTGTTGCAGAGATGGTTCATTAGTCTCCATGATGTGCAGTAAGATAGCCTTTAGAATATAATACAACTGATGACCCAGTAAGTCAACAGATAAAGATAAAAATAGGATATGATTTTCCCCTCCTTAGAGGTGGTGAGAATGATAGTGAGAACGGCAAAAAATTGTGTAGGTTTGCCTCAGAGAAATAACTGCCTCCTTCTCGCCTCATTAGCAAATAAATGCCAGACAAGAAGGTCCATGCGTATCGTTCCTGAGTTGCCACCAATTAAGGTCTTTAAGTGGTCAATTAATGCCAGCATGGCCTCAGCTCACCACTGGTTCAATTTCTTGCCTTTGTGGCAGGCTGGAGAAGCCATCCAGCATCTGAAGTTCCCATTATCTTTGATCACAATTTTAACCTCACTGTGAAACCTCTTCCAGGATGCCTAACCTGAAGAAGTTACCCTCCGGACCAACCTCGGGGGATCTCTCTCCCACTGCAACTCGCTTGACCGCCTCCCCCTCTCTCCCTATTTATTTCAGAATCCTCTCTCCGTCCCCCTTTTCTGATGAAAGGACTAGGCCCAAAACGTCAGCTTTTGTGCTCCTAAGATGCTGCTTGGCCTGCTGTGTTCAGACAGCTCCACACTTTGTTATCCTGGAGAAGCCACTGGTATTGTTTGACATGAGCTGCTGGCTGGTTGGGAGGGGTGTCTCATTTTACCCCACATTGGGCAGAGATGTCCCTGTCTCGGAACCACATTTCCCCACCCAATGTAACCCTGTAACTTCTCCCTGTGACCGAAACATGTAATACACTGAGAGAGCCACTTAGCTCTTGCCATTTCAGATGCTTGTCTTTACAGCCTGAGCCTCCAGCAAGAATCTCTCGGACCCAGAAATTGCCAGCTGCTGTTGGCCAGCTCCTTCCAGCAGGGCAGGACCTCAGGGCTTAAAGCTCCTGACTGGATGTGAGAAGCTCGCTGGTTAGCACATTAAGGACCTAACTGGTGCTTAACCAATCATGCTTTCTCGATAGTGGGGTTTGGGAAGGTAGTGATTGTAATGAGGTCAGCCAGATAGACTCCATGGAATGAGTTCCCTGATTGGGGCTGATAACCTTATTCAGAGAGCAGGCTCTGAGGGAGCTGAATCAGTGTCAAGGACTCTCTATTTATAAAAAAAGGTGACTTGGTGATGGGATACCAGCCTCTGTGGAGATGTTTCAGGAGTTAGTTTCTCCTGAAGTCACTTGCCCCATATTTAATGTGCTGAGTACTAACTCAGCCACAGTAACAACAGATAGTCAGAAATCTGCTAAGCATGGTTACTATGGGAATTACCTTGGTAATTACTATAGTCCTGGGGTCTTCCTTGGAGATGTTCTATCTGAGGACACTCTAACAATGTTTTTGTTGGAGTTCACTGTGAAAAACTAGAACAATGCACATTTAGGATAAAATTTATGGCGCCGTTCCACAAAACTGGTGGAGCGAGTGAAAGAAATTTCAGAAACGAGTTGGCCTTTCATTGTGGCCATCTGCTGTGCATTAAATATTAATCTGAGAGTACAAGCTACACAGTATATAGAAACGTGATCAATCAATCCCAACCTCACAGAATGACACATAGATACACTCAAATTGCTTGCAAAATCCTCATTATTCTTGTTCTCAGGCATTGTGTGTCAGTCGTCCAATCGAGGGCTAACAGGTACATGCTTGAGGTGCTGAAAGAATCTGCCATCATAAATATCTTTTTTGTTATACTGTAATCCAAGGTGTGGATCCATTTAAAAAGGAGTAGCAGGTACACAATGTGCTGATAATCTTTTTCAGTGCTATTATCTCCATAGGGACAGATAGCGTTTTTTAAAAGAAAATTTAAGCTTCCAATTAAATGCATCAGTCTTGTAACTAGTCAGAACTACTAATTAACTGTTCTTGACCTCAATTTATTTTCATTTTGGAATTAAGTGTACAACACAACGATTGGCCAAACGATAACCACAATACCTGTCTGGGACTTTGGGAGACTCAGAGTCTACTCATTGCAGACTTCCAGACTGCTGCCATTGTCTCCAAGCATAAATATCTTGCATCTTCTTTTCATCTCACAATTTAAATGTTTCTTTGATCTGTAACAATCAAGTCGCTCAGGCTTGCAGTCAGGCATGCTGGCCACTAGTCTTCATCTTACAATGTCCTCCTTAATGGAGCACACAGTCAATAGTGGAAGGCCAAGTGAACTGGCTATGGCTACTGCCCTGTCACCACTGTCACCTGCTTTGTAGCATTGTAATTTCTGTTCCAAAGTAATACTTGCCTCTTTTGGGAGTGATGGAGGACATATTTCTTAATAGATATTTGGTAGACATACTTGCAGAATCAACTCTCATATTTCAGAGTAAAATAGTAAAGCAAAATAAAGAAACACCAGATGACTAATAGATGCATTTAGAGAACAGATTGTGTGTCAATACCAAGTGTAAGTAAGTGTTAGCATCTATTCTTCAAGGATTCAGTTACTGACACCTTGTCTATGTCTACGTCAGCATGTGAAAACGATTAGGACCCAACCAATCAGCACCTTTTCATTCTGTATAAAACGGTGTCCCTTTTTTTCAAGCCTCTTTCTCACATCCTAGTTTCCATGAGTGTGGATGAAAAACTTCAGTTTCTCATTTACTTTTAGTGGATTTTACACTACCAAGCATTTGTTTGTAACATTATTAAATAGTTAGGCTACACCAAGGCATTTTGTGAAAATGAAGAGTTCATGGGACTTTTTCTGAAGTACTGACTGAGGTAAAAAATAAAAGTCACTAAAGTGATGAGAACCAATCTGAAAAAAATGGTTTGACGATGTAATGGACACATATTGTTCACTAATTACAACATAAATATACAGAAATTAATACATAGAACATAGAACCTTCGGCCCTCGATGTTGCACCAACCTGTGAAACCAAACTGAAGCCCATCTCATCTACACTATTCCATTATTATCCACGTTTACCCAATGACCATTTAAATGCCCTTAAAGTTGGCGAGTCTACTACTGTTGCAGGCAGGGCATTCCACGCCCTTACTACTCTGAGTAAAGAACCTACCTCTGACTTCAGTCCTATATCTATCACCCCTCTATTTAAAGCTATGTCCCCTCATGATAGTCATCACCATCCAAGGAAAAAGGCTCTTAGTGTCCAATTTATCTAATCCCGTGATCTTCTTGTATGTCTCCATTAAGTCACCTCTTAACCTTTGTCTCTCGAATGAAAACAGCCTCAAGTCCCTCAGCCTTTCCTCATAAGACCTTTCCTCCATACCAAGCAACATCCTGGTAAATCTCCTCCGCACACTTTCCAATGCTTCCACATCCTTCCTATAATGCAACGACCAGAACTGTACGCAGTACTACAAGTGCAGCAGCACTGCAGTTTTGTACAGCTGCAACATGACCTCATGGCTCTAAAACTCCATCCCTCTACCAGTAAAACCCAGCACACCATATGCCTTCTTAACAACCCTATCAACCTGGGTGGCAACTTTCAGGGATCTATGTACATGGACCCCGAGATCTCTCCGCTCATCCACACTACCAAGAACCTTACCATTAGCCCAGTACTCTGTATTCCTGTTACTCCTTCCAAAGTGAATCACCTCACACTTTTCTGCATTAAACTCCATTTGCCACCTCTCAGCCCATCTCTGCAGCTTATCTATGTCCCTTTGTAATCTGCAACATCCTTCCGCACTATCCACAACTCCACCAACTTTAGTGTCATCCGCAAATTTATTAACGCATCCTTCTGCGCCCTCATCCAAGCCATTTATAAAAATGACAAACAGCAGTGGCTCCAAAACAGATCTTTGTTGTACACCACTAGTAACTAAACTCCAGGATGAGCATTTCCCATCAATCACCACTCTCTGTCTTCTTGTAGCTAGCCAATTTCTGATCCAAACAGCTAAATCACCCTCAATCCCATGCCTCTGTATTTTCTGCAATAGCCTACCCTGGGGAACCTTATCAAGCACTTTACTGAAATCCATATACACCCCATCAACTGCTTTACCCTCATCCACCTGATTGGTCACTTTCTCAAAGAACTCAGTAAGGTTTGTGAGGTACGACCTACCCTTCACAAAACCGTGTTGACTATCCCTAATCAAATTATTCCTTTCTGGATGATTATAAATCCGCTCTCTTATAATCCTTTCCAACACTTTACCCAAAACCAAAGTAAGGCTTGTCTCTACTCCCCTTCTTGAACAAGGGGACAACATTTGCTGTCCTCCAATCTTCTGGCACTATTCCTGTGGACAAGGACAACATACAGATCAAAACCAAAGGCCCTGCAACTCCTCCCTAGCTTCCCAGAGAATCCTAGGATACATCCCATCCGGCCCAGGGGACTTGCCTATTTTCACACCTTCCAGAATTGCTAACACCTCCTCCTTATGAACCTCAATCCTGTCTAGTCTAATAGCCTGTATCTTAGTATTTTCCTGGACAACATTGTCTTTTTCCTGTGTGAATACTGACGAAAAATATTCATTTAGCGCCGGTCCTATATCTTCGGACTCCACACACAACTTCCCACTACTGCTCTTGACTGGCCTTAATCTTACTCTAGTCATTCTTTTGTTCCTGACATACCTATAGAAAGCTTTAGGTTTTTCCTTGATCCTACCTGCTTCTCATGTCCCCTCCTGGCTCTTCTTAGCTCTCTCTTTAGGTCCTTCCTGGTGAACTTGTAACTCTCAAGTGCCCTAACTGAGACTTCACGCCTCAGCTTTACATAAGCCTCCCTCTTCCTCGTGACAAGAGATTCAACTTCTTTAGTAAACCATTGTTCCCTCACTTGACCACTTCCTCCCTGCCTGACAGGTACATGTTTATCAAGGACACGCAGTAGCTGTTCCTTGAACAAGCTCCATATTTCAATTGTGCCCAGCCCCTGCAGTTCCCTTCTCCATCCTCTGCATCCTAAATCTTGCCTACTTGCCTCATAGTTGCCTTTCCCCCAGCTATAACTCTTGCCCTGCGGTATATACGTATCCTTTTCCATCACTAAACTAAGCGTAACCAAATTGTAGTCACTGTCACCAAAGTGCTCACCCACCTCCAAATCTAACACATGGCCTGGTTCACACATTCCCAAATGACGGTGATTTGTCTGTATCTTGGTTCGTGTAGATAGCAAGACTTTTGGGTGTGTCATTAACTAACAGTCCACAAAAAAAAAGACTACCTTGGATGGCTGTCAAGATTCCTGTGTGATCTGACCTATAAAAGATAAGTGAACGTACAATGACTTTGGGCCATAGCATAAATAGTCAGTATCAGGCTAGCTCTCTGTTGTACATCGTTCCCAAATTTCAATTCCATCCACTTTATGGTGGATATCTTGCTGGCTGTCAGTTTTTCCATTGAATAGTGCTCTGCTGAATGTCAGAGGAGGGTTACATTTGACAAAAGGGCTACATGCTACTCAAATTTCACAATCTTACCAGGAGGAAATGTGGAAGATAATGACTGTCAACCGACACAGAATGGCTGCTAAATAGAGATGATTTATTCTAAACAAACCTACAGGATCTGAATTTCCTGTAGAGACCCAGGAGTGCTAGGAAATATGTCAGAATGGGTCCTCCTCCAGCCCCTTGTCCATGACCCAAACTCATTTAGAAGTTTTGGTCAGACAGATGATTTGGGCAGCTATCCAAGCAGGTTCTGCTGCAACTGGCTTCCCAGTTGATTGGAGGGAGGCAGACGATGATAGCATGTGGGGCAAAGAGTAACAACATTCTGTTTCAATACTTCACTTCTACAAAATTGCTATCTATGTTTCTCAATCTTTGAAAGAGACCCTGTTTCTCAATGTATCTGCAAAGGACTGGAACCCTGTTCAAAAATCCATCCCAATTATTCAACCTGTGCACTATAAAACCACCCATAAATTTTGGGATCACTTGCACAAGGAATGGCACACACTAGCTGATATGTTCTCTCCTTATTTATGTTGACTTGCTTCGATTAATTTGCTGAGGTGTAAAAATGCACTCTAACCTGGAATTATAACCCCTCTTGCCCATTTTATTGGGGTAAATATTTGTAATCAGTGGACTACTTGAACTACGATGTTGCAGAGATTATTTTGAAGCAGTTCTTTAGCATTTTTTAAACCTCTGACACCCACTTACATGTATAGGAAAGCACCACATAATCTCTCATGCGGAATGAAACAAAGACTTTGCTCTGGGGCTTGGGAAGAATGTCATGTCAGTTTTCAAATCACTAGCACCATCTTGATCATTGGAAGAAACTGCAGAAAAGCATTCTGCCGTAGTAATGGGAGTAATGGTTGAAAGATGAAGGATTCCCCACCTTAATTTTCTGCATTTGTCACCAATTTCTATTAATTTTAACGAAACCCAATTCTCCTTTCTATTCCCAGCTGATTTGATTCAATTTGTAAGTGCAGTGTCTAGGGTGTCACTGAGGTGTAGAGATCAGGAGAAGCCCCAGACAAGCCTATGCTGAGTTTGAGTGGTCAAGCGCAGTCAGAAATGTTGATCCTGATCACTGGGTAGTAACCTTCTTTGGAACATTATTTACACACAAATGTGGCAAAGGAAGCTTTGACATTGATCAGATCCACATCCAGGCTGCTCCAGTAAAATGGCTCAGATACCAGATCTCTCTCTTTTGTCTCGTTTCCAAGCTGGGGTAAGCATTAGAGCAGCAGAGAAGCTGGTGGTGTCGTATTACTGTAAATGGGCAAGTAATCCAGAGGTTAAGGCCAGTGCTCTGGGCCCAGGCATTCATATAGCAGCTGGTTAAGTTTAAATTCAGTTCATAAAATTACTTATTTCATTACAATTAATAAAATGAAATAAATTTATAAATTGGTGACTACAATAAATGCTTAATGCTGTAAAAAAAAACACCATCCTGCTCACTAATCTTCTTTAGGATAGGGAACTGCTCTCCACACCTGGTCTGGCTGCATGGACTCCAGACCCACAACAATGCGCACGTCCTTTACATGCCCTCTCAAAGCCAGTTACAGATGGACAAAACATCCTGGCCTTGCCAGCGATACCCAAACCCCATGAAAAATTGCAAGGAAAACACAGTCTCGGTTACATAATGTGCAACCTGTCTTTTCTTCCCTAAATTTTCCTCTATCTGAAAAGGTTCTAACGCATTATATGGTGCAGTTCAATGAACGTTCAACATCCTCTGAACTAAGTGGTCATTCTTTGCTCGTGAGTCAAATCAATGATTGGAAACAAACTGTTCGACTGCACTGGTTGATGTGAAAGAAGTTCTCGCGCTGTGAGCCTTTAATTATTGTTAAGATCTTTTCTCTACCGATCGTTCCTGCAATGTAAACAAATAAACACCAAAGGTGTGAACATTGCCGCAGCTTGTGCTGTTTGTCTAATAGACCTTTTGCAAGCTGCAATGAACCAGCGCCAAGCAGGCAGGATACTGGCAATTTAATTCATTTGCTTAAACTGTGAAAACAATGCAGATTAAAAATCACTAAGAGTCAATGTTGAATACAGTATGACATTTTGGACTGCAACTAATTTATGGCTTGAATTTCACTGGAACCACTACATTTTAAGTTGTACTGGACTACTCATATTTTTACTTGTTCAAGATGTGTGGGTGTAGCTGATTTACTTATTCCTTACCCCTAATTGCAATGGAGAAGATGGTAGTGAGTTGCTTTGCTGAATCTCTGTGGTATTGGTGAAACTCCTCCAAAGTGCTTTTAGGAAGGGAGTTTCAGGAATTTGCTCCTACAGTGATGAACAAACAGAGATATACTTCCAACTCCGAATGTTTAGCCTGTTAGAGAAGGGAACTTGAGGTAGTAGTTTTCACGTGCTCCCCTGAAGGATGTAGGTGCTATGAATCTTTGGGATTGCCTACCTGAGGGGTCTGTGGCTGTTAGTCCCTGAGTCTATTCAAGGCTGGTATCAACAGATTTTGAGACACTCAGGGAGTTGAGGGATATAGAGACAGCGTGGGAAGGTGGAGTTGAGGTAGCTCAGAATAAAATGGCTATATGACCTCCTTTTGCTCTTATTTCTTTATATTCATATAAAGTTTCCACATAATGATGAATCTACATCAAACCTTGTAAGAGTACAGCTGGATAATGTCTGAAGTTCTGACTCCACACTATAGCAAGGATGATGAGAAAATAGCAATAGCACAAAACAAATTCACTAGGATACAGCCTGGCATGAGGAAATAGAAGAAAGAAATGAGTTGTGTAGAAAAAAAAATGGACTTGTTTTCATTTGGATCGAGAGCGTTAAGAAATAACTCACTAGAGATGATTAACATTATGAAGAGATTGGATTAAGGTGCTGTGTGAGTGAAGCTGGGAGAATAATTTCCGTCAGTGTGGGCAGAAATTTGGTGGTTTCGAAGCTACTGTTGATTATTTATCTCACCCACTTCTGTTTTCCAATGACTTCATGTGACCCATTCTTTATTACAATTACTGTGATAGGTACCTCTTAGTCAGCAGGTGCAGAATTTATGTCCTATAGTCCTTGACTGTGAAAACACTGGCTTTACATTCTGATCGTCTCAGTAAAATTGTACACGGTTAAGTGGGAATTGTTGACTAGGTCAACATTTTTGCCCATCCCCATAATTGCCTTAGGTAGGCTAATGCTAAGATGCCTTCTTGAATTACAGCAGTCATTGCTGGTGTAGGCACATCCACTGTGCTGTTAGGGAGTTTCAGGATTCTAATCTGGCAACAGTGAAGAAAAGGCAATATACTTGACTTCCAATTTGTGATAGTCATAGAACCCTTACAGTGTGAAAGCAGGCCATTTGGCTGTTGAGTCCACACTGACTCTCTGAAGAGCAACCCATCCAGACCCCCACTCCCCCCATACTAGCCTGTAACCCTGCATTTCCTGCTAATCCAGCTAACCTACACATCCCTGGGACCCTGGACAACTTAGCATGACCAATTCACCTAACCTGCACATCTTTGGACTGTTGGAGGAAACA
Source organism: Stegostoma tigrinum (assembly GCF_030684315.1). Classification (NCBI taxonomy): domain Eukaryota; kingdom Metazoa; phylum Chordata; class Chondrichthyes; order Orectolobiformes; family Stegostomatidae; genus Stegostoma; species Stegostoma tigrinum. Next base: position 45,629,013 of record NC_081361.1, on the reverse strand, counting down.
GGAGCACCTAGAGGAAACCCACACAGATGCAGGGAGAATGTACAAACTCGATGCAGACAGTCCTAATGATGACCTCTCTGCATCATACAGGTTGTGGGAGCCCATAAACAGTTCCTATTGAGTGGGACTAGCCACTTTCTGACAGGCAACATGGCATCTCCCTGGAAAGATTTAATCAGCTTGCATGTTCTTCTACTACTTTAAATTTTACTCCAAAAAGTGGCAGCAAAGATACAAAAACGATGTGACTTGCTTTATAGTCATTCATTGTGATCCTGTTATGACTGATTTTGGAGGAGTGCACTGTGTCTCACTCTACTGCCATTACTGCATCAGTCACAACATCTATTTAATGTTTTACGCAGTTACTGATTGAAGTAGTGGATATGATTGTTCATATTAGGTTCGTAATACATTGGCCCATCAACTAGATTTCTTTACAGAACAACAAAATTATTGATTTACTATAAAGACAAAACTTATTCAACAAAAACACAAAGCTGATTAATGTACTGTTTGGAATTTTGAAGTATGAATGTTTGCCCTTTTTAAAAACACATAGACCAATTCAAGAAAAAAAGAGAACCTTTCTCTACAGATATTATGTTTGGGGGGATAAACGCAAGCCAAGTTCTTGTTAATTTTCAGAGAACAAACTGATTAGATATGAAATATTCCAGGCAGCTTTCAGTCTGGCACTGTCGCACAATTAAGTAGTTGTCACTGGGCACAGTTGGGTAGTTATTAGACACATGCAGTTTGACCGTGGGATTTCTTCAGACACAGTTCATTGTTTAAACAAAAGCTCCTAGAAGCCTTCCAGAAGGAATAGCTGCTTTGGCTTTTCAGCTCTCTCATGAGATCCCTAAAAGGTCTTTAAGAAACATGGAAAACGCTTGAGCCAGACATTCTGATCTCTTCACAGGCTACACTTCAACTGAGCGCCATACAACATCAACATAGCTGTAACTCCTGACAGCCATATACTCAGATATGTGAATTCCACTAAGTCTAAACAGATGTTTGTGCGTTTGTTAACTGTGTTAAGACATGAGACCTCCAGGAAACAAACTCCTACAATTTGTTTCAGTCACATAACTTCTGATAAGAGATTTTTTCAAAAGAGTGTCCCATACACCCATTCAGATGCCTTCCAAAAAAAAGGCCCAAGTTTCTTGTCAGTACTTCTAATGAATGAGGTATCACAATCCTTTAGGAATAATGGGAACTGCAGATGCTGGAGAATCCAAGATAACAAAGTGTGAAGCTGAATGAACACAGCAGGCCAAGCAGCATCTCAGGAGCACAAAAGCTGACATTTCGGGCCTAGACCCTTCATCAGATCTCTGATGAAGGGTATTGGTCCGAAACGTCAGCTTTTGTGCTCCTGAGATGCTGCTTGGCCTGCTGTGTTCATCCAGCTTCACACTTTGTTATCACAAACCTTTAGATGTATGTTCTTAATAAATATTAACACTGGAAATGCCTTCATAACAATCTGCACTGTCGGATAACCAGTGGCGTACGATAACTGTGTTATGCTGTGTACTATAACTGTTGTAGGGTACAATAATAATGCTATCTGCACCAAACTAAAAGAGAATCTGAGTTTAATAAAGATATGGCTGAGCTGAAACAAAATGAATACTTAAAATAGAAAACCCTGCTATTTGGATGCGTTTTGCACCTCACATAACAGCTAAATGCAATGACGTCTTAAGGATATTTTCTTTCAAAAGTAATTCCTCAGTTTATGTATCTTTTTAAATAATTCATTCTCTCCTGTTATTCTTTTCAGGGCCTTGTTTCCAGTCGACACCGCCTCACAATGTGCCAGCTGGCTGTTCAGTCATCTGACTGGATCAGGTAAAAGAACTGATTAACCTCTGCTTGACTGTTTCTGTCTCTCCACTTCCCTCCCCCTCCTGCCCATAGATTACTTCATGCACATACAGCGTACACTTCTATGAATGTAGCTTGGAATAACAAGAGCTGCATTGTAGAATTATGATAGAGTATTTTTGAACTGAAACTGTTGCAACAAAATTGATTGGTTTGCAGTCTGTAATAAACTATGAAATTCTGATGAAAATGTAACAATAGGAAACAATAGTGATTGTAGTATTTCATAGACCACATTCAGAAGAAACATTATTACCCAGAGAGTGGGACAAGGTGGTAAAATTCCCTAGCACCGAGAGTGGCTGACATAAACAGTGTGGATATTTTTAATGGGAGACTTGATAAAACAGAGAGAGAAGAAAATAAGGGATTTATGCTGATAGAGCTGGAATTGTTGGATGGAAGGATCTGCTTCAATGCTATATACTCAATGTAATTTTGTGCAAGATTGCTGATTGAGTTTAATTTACACTCAGCAATTCAAGAATATAACACAGGCCAAGATTTCCCCTTCTGTGACGTGACAGGTAGGTATCGATAAGGGCAAATCATTGGGTGTCTTGGCACCAGGGAGCTACCTACCCATCACCTCAGAAATGAAATTCTGGTTTGGCAGGCACATAGTCACCCTTCCAGACCCAGTGCCAATGGAAGTCCTTAAGAGGTTAATTAAAGATCACTTTCTCATTGTGAGTGAATCTTTAGTGTTGCAATTTTGCGTATATAACCTGGACAAATACTGAAACCAGGTGTCGGAACCAACATTGTAAACTTGCACTTATATTTAACTTGCACTGCTTAAATCTAGTTTGCACTCTTACATTGAGGTACATTGTGACTGGATAACTGGCGGAAGTCATACAGTAAGAAAATATGATGTGCAAGAGTTAAAGAATGGACCAACATGGAAGGGAAGCAGCTCCAGGCTTTCCTATCGCTGTACTGGAGGTCTTGGAGGAAATGTTGGAAAGCGTATGAGATGGTCTGTATCTGAAGGGGGGAACAGGAGACCCTTCAGAAACATGGACAGAAGATAGTGGGAGTAGATTCTTTGTAGAAGCCAGGGATCAAACACTGTGAGATAGCAAGAATGGCAGATGCTGGAGTCAGAGACGATACAATGTGAAACTGGAGGAACACAGCAGGGTCAGGAAGCAGAACTTCAACAGCCCTGATGAAGGGTGTAAGCCCAAAACGTCAACTTTCCTGCTGCTCTGATGCTGCCTGACCTGCTGTGCTCCTCCACCTCCACACTGTGGATTGTGTATTGCTCAAACTGTGTATGACTGTGTGTTGAGTCAAACATTGAGGATGTCGGGGCTGTGGGTATTTCAGTGAGCTCACATGAGGAGCATTAAATGCATCTTGAAATGCAGTTATCAACTGCACATCCAGCCTCAGACACGGCTCAATGCATCAAACCCTCATCATACACTAATCAAAGACCTGTAGAAATCTGGACTCATGCCTAACATTCATATGTTCTCCCTTCGTCTCACACACGTAGCACTTTAACTTACTGATCACATTTCACCATTTATATTCACAGTCAGCTATTCAATCATGACAACCACACTGGCCAAACACATTGCATAACATACAGTGATACTGTTTCTACTCTGATTCAGGAGGAAGTGGTGCACAACCTGAGGTAGCAGGAACTAACTGCTGGGGAACAGAAGGGCCTGAATGTTCTAACCTCTATTAAGATGTTGCTGACTATTTTCAGATGGCGATGGCTCAGGTTGTAGCCAGCAGTGGATATGAAATCATTGCAGACAACAGGAGCTAATTCTCCTCCTCAGAGAGTCACAGAATTGTTATGCTGCAGAAGGAGACCATTCATGCCATTCTGGCTGTACCAGCTCTTCACATGAGAATTATTACCTAATGCCAACCTCCTGCTTTATTTCTGTATCCTTGCACACTGTTTTTATACAAATAATAATCCATGTCCTCTTGAATGCTTCAATTGAACCTGCTTCCACCACACTCTCCGACAGTGTATTCCATACCCTAACTACTCATTTTACAAATAGGTTTATTTTCTCACATCATCCTTGAACTGTTTCTTCCTATATATCTAGTCCATTCACTATTTTAAAACCCTCTATCAAATCTCCTCTCAGAGATGGGATCTGCAGTGGGCATAAAGGGGCAGCAGCCAGGGCAGAGACAAGGATAATGCAGTGCCAGCTCACTGGAGAGCAAGATCACACATGTGTTCTGCCTTCAAAGACTCAGGAGTATTGTGATGGCAAAAAATTGATACGATGCTCAAGAAAATAGTCGGTGCATTGGGAGCTTGCCAGAAAGCTTACAGTCATTATGAAATAAAATAGAGGAGCCCAGCACCAATTTACCACAGGATTCTGTGCAAGAGCATAGAGTCTGTCCTTTCCAATGTAGTATTAATGACTAAGCGTTCACACATTTGTGGATCCAACCATGATGCAACTTGCAATGGTCAATGTTACAGCTTTCATGCAGCAGTGCAAGCAACAACCACCCTACATCTCTGTATTTTCTTGTTGGCTCTGACTTGTTTATGTCATGGCTGTAGAACCCTGTAGAACACAGTGCGAAAAACAGGGCATCACTACTGTCCAGCAATCTGTCCTTCCAAAGTTAACTAGCATTTAGCATTGAGAGAGACTCCATGGAGCAAGAACCTAATGCCCTTAAACGGGATCGCAGAATTTGTTCTCCCACCCTTTAGCGCCCTTGGTGAGCCAGCCCATGCTAATTGTTTCTCACACCCAGACATGGATTTTGCATCTGGTTGATTTAGATTGAGAAGCACTTAAAGTCATTGCTCAAGGACATCTGCAATCTCTTCCAATGCATGTCAACTAGCTATGCTGCAGGCATTGTGCCCACAGTCTCTAAGAACACGAGGGCAAAGAGACAACAATCTATGGTCCTACGGGATTTGGGCAGCTTTCACTTTCCATTTAATTGAGATGCTGAGGGATAGAGGGAAGGGAAGCTGTGGTACTGCTGGTGAATTGCACACTGGGGACTACAGTTAATGCAAAAATGAGGCTTTACTGGAATCGCTCGTCATGTTCTGCATGGCCTCTGTTCCTTCTCCAAATCGTGATGTGTTCCATCAGCACTGGGTTGTGGTGCATCCAAATTTCGAAGCAAACTTGTGCAAAAGCTTTGAAGTCAGGAACAATTTCTTCAGTATCTTCCGATCCACTCTCCACAGAGTTCTACAACTTTGAACCGCTGCAAAAGGCATCACATCCTAGAGAAAATAAAATCCAGCAATACCTGGATATGAGCATACTGCTTACACTGGGGCTTTAGTTTGAGGCATATATGAGAATTCAGCTTATGAAAAGTTTTTCACAGGTTTTTCCTTCAGTGACACTTACAGACTCAAAGAAAAAGCCAGAAAAATTAACCAGTAGTTAACCTGCAAGTATTTCATGGTTCCTCTGAATAGTAGCTGATAGGAGGTGCTTCCGAATGCTGAACACAATCTCAGATGAATGCAGTAGAGGAAACATTACACTGTATCAACTGATGCAGTATGTTATGAATGGTAGGTTTACATTTCTCCAGCTAAAGTACAGAATTGTATGAACAGCAGAACCAGATGGGACCTCTTTTATTTGTCTACCAATCACTAACTTAAAAACAAATACACTCCTAATGAAAGAAAGAAGTTGTGTTTACATAACACATTTTTCACCCACCATGCATCCAGAACCAGTTTGGATCTGTCAAAGTACTTTTTGAAATGTGGGAAAGCTTAGTACCCAATTATCAGATATCCACTTTCCAGAATCAATAATGAAATAAAAATAAAACCAAGGAACTATGCATGTTGAAAATCCAAATAAAACAGAAATTGCTGGATAAACTCAGCAGGTCTGGCAACATCTGTGGAGAGAAATCAGAGTTAATGTTTCATGCCCAGTGACTCTTCTTCAAAAAGTTGTAAATGATCAAATGGTCTGTTTTACAGACGTTGACCGTGGAATAATTCATGGCCTGGAAATTGTGAGAACTCCCCGTAATATGCAACAGAATCTTTCACAACCACTGGAATCTATTGATTGAGTTCCTTATTTCTGGCCACCTATTCTTACAAGTACTTAGAACTCCTCAACTCTGTCTGGGACAATACCTGATCCATTTCAGCCAGTAGAGTGAGATGACTTTAAATCCAACATTAAGAATTTAGACTTAGGCCCCAGATACTGAAAGATAGGCGGCTGGTCTATTGCATCATCCAATTACTCAGGAAATAACTCATTAAAATCACGTTGGCAGACAGAGTATACCTGTAGACATTTAAGGATTATTCCAATTAATCTAGGAATTTATGATTCACCTCTTTATAGTGTCTAAGCTGCCAGACGCTGTATATAACATGATTTAAATAATGTAATTTAAAACCAGTTTTTACAGGTTTTTCATGTAGTCTGTTTTCCAATTAATATTTCTTTTTGTTATCAAATCAGATTAGTTACAGTTGATCTAAAAAACCTTAAAGGGGGAAGGAACGTTTAGTGCAGATACGTTTTTGATCTTCAAAAATGTTTTGACAATTCAGCTGTGGGACAAAACTATCTACTAATGTCATTCAGCTTTTACACTTGTGATTTCTAGCTTTTCAAGGTCAGTGTCCCTGTAAAGTAAATTGGCATTTTCTGTTTAAATTTTAAACTTCCAGCTAAAATTAATAGATAAAACCCTGAGGGTGGGCCCTTTACTGGATTCTGAAATAATCAGCAATGCCCTGTATGCCTACTCTGGTTGATATTGTGACATTGCTGTGACAATTGTAGAATTCTTCCAGTGTCCTGATGCATATTCTTCCCTCAGCCGTCACTGTCAATCAAATACTCTGCCATTCATTCAAATAACATGAGTAATTCACTGCCACATCTGCCTTTTTAACAAGTGACTACAGTAATTCATTAATCGAACAGAACTTTAGCAAGTCTTATGGAGGTGATCAGTCACCACATGAGTGAATCCTTTCTTAAACTTCTGGCATGAGTTGAAACCTGTTGTTAATGCTTCTGCATGTGAGAATGTGTGTACAAGGCCATTAGGAAAGATTGCCTCTGTTTGCCAGATGCAATGAAAGCATAAACATTCTATTAATGATTTCACAATAACTAGTGCACTAAAAAAACTTTGCACAATGTTTCCACAAATTCAAACAAAATTGATGATCCTCCTGTTTCTGGTTTCGCCTCAGCATCATCTGCAGCAATTGCAGCCAGACACGAAGTGTGCCAAGCAGTACATGCAGTGCTTCTTTCAGATCAATACAATGGAATTACTGTTACACAGCAATGGAAAGGTCAACATAATTGCAGGAGGCATCTTGTTAGGGTTTTGCAAACGCATTTACACAGAGCCATGTTCTCACAATGCAAAGCACTGACATTCTGCTGAGTGACATCCCTTTTGTTCATTCTCCATACAATATCCTACGCTGACCACAAAAATGGATTCGGAAATGCCTGATTATTTTCATTTTTTTTCAAACAAAACCAGAGGCTGTTTGACAGCAAATAACTCAAATCACCACCATGATAAATTGTGTAAAAAAAACCCAAAAAGTGTGCATTTTGATTAATTTGAATGAGATAATTTATTGCTGGACATGCATTTTTAAAATCTAATTTGTCAGTTTGACTTCTTAGCTGCCAGCAGTAATGGGGATGAAGCTGGAAATATACAAGAAGCATTCCAGTTCATGTTTTGTACATAACTTGCAGAATCATTATTTTTGAGAGACAGGTATATAAGTTCAGATTAGTCACACATTGTCTGGCTCTCAGCGGTCTAGACTAAGGAAATGTGTGTAAAGGAGTGAGTAGTTAATTGTTTTACAAGGCCAGCAAAGTAACAATGACACACAATCAGTTTTCTGAGTTGCTATTATTTGTCCATGCTGAATTTGGTGTCCCCAGCAATTAAGAAAGTTAAACAGTGACTTCCTTCACACAATTTCCTGATTACTCACATTATTCATGATATGAGCAACCTTTTTCTATTCGCTTGTGGGAAGCAGGTATTGCTGGCTGGCCAACATTTATTGCCCATCCCTAATTGCCATGAGAAGGTGGTGGGAAGCTGTCTTCTTAAACGTGATACTCCATGTGCTGTAGGTTAACCCTCAACGCCCTAAAGGAGGGAATTCTAGGCTTATGGCCCAGCAACAGGAGGAATGACAATATATTTCTGAGTCAGGATGGTGAGTTGCTTGAAGAGGAACTTGCCGGTGGTGTCCCCCCTATATCTGCTGCCCTCGTCCCTCTGGGTAGAAGTGGTCATGAATTTAGAAGGCATTTTCCATGGGTCTTTGGTTAATTTCAGAAGTGCATCTGAAAGATAGAAAACACTCTGCCATTGAGTGTTGGTGGTGGACAGAGTGGATGTTTGTGATTGTGGTGCCAGTCAAGCAGGCTGCTTTATCCTGGATGGTGTCAAGCTTTGACAGTGTTGTTGGAGTTGCATCCATCCAGGCAAGTAGGGAGTATTCCATCACACACCTGAAGATCATAGATCATAGAATCCCTACAGTGTGGAAACAGGCCCTTTGGCCCAACAAGCCCATACCAACCCTCAGAGAATCCCATCCAGACCCATCCCCCTGTAACACACCTAATCTACACATTCCTGAACACCATGGGCAATCCACCTGGTCTGCACACCTTTGGACTGTGAAGGAAACTGGAGCACCCAGATGAAGCCCACGCAGCCACAGAGAATGTGCAAACTCCACACTGACAGTCGCCTTAGGGTGGAATCAAACCCGGGTCCCTGGCGCTGTGAGGCAGCAGTGCTAACCACTGAGCCATTGTGCCACTGCTTTGGGAAGTCAGGGGGTAAGTCACTTGCTGCTGTATCCCTAGCCTCTGACCTACTTTGTGCTTTCTGTGTTTATATAATGAGCCCAGCTCAGTTTCTAGTCAGTGGTAACCCCCCAGGATATTGATAATAGGGCACTCAGTGATGGGAATGCCATTCAATGTCAGGGGGTGATGGTTAGATTTTCTCATGTTGGAGATGGTCATTACCTGGTATTTGTGTGGCATGAACATTAATTGCCACTTTTCAGCTGAAATATGGAAATTGTCAAGGCCTTGCTGCTTTTGGACTTGGACTGCTTCAGTACCAGGGTAGCTGTGAATAGTGCTGAACATTGTGCAATCATCAATAAACATCCCCAGTTCTGACCTTATGATTAAGGGAATGTTGTTGTTGAAACAGCTGAATATATTTAGGCCTAAGACACTACCCTGAGGAACTCAGGGCTCTTGTTGCACAGTGATAATGTCCCTGCCTCGGAGTCAGAAGGCCCAAATTCATGTCCCACCTACTCTAGAGCTTCATAACACAGGTTATAAACAGGTTGATTAAGAAATATCTCCTCTGAGGAACTCCTGTGGAGATTCCCGCAGCTAACCACAACCATCATCCTTTGTGCCAGGTGTGACTCCAACCAATGGAGCGTTTTCTCCTCTTGATCAGTGAGGAAGTACAAAGGTGGAACATGGAACCTCCTCTGGATATCAAAGGCATGCTGCCCGTCCTATTGTTTGAGAAAATAGTACGTGGTACAAGAGGAAGCCTAAAAATAAATCCACTATAAATATAAAATGTGGGGCCAAACAAATTAAAAATAAATCTAGAAACACTCTACAAAATTTGTCAAGCATAACATTTCAAAGCCTAGTCAATGTTGAGCGAAGTATCTAAGAATAATGCTGTAATGGAAAGACTGTTCATGCAGTTCTTTTTGTGGGTAGCCATTGAACTGAGAGGGTTGCTTTTGACTGGCAAAATACCAGTTGCCTGAAGGAGTCCCCTGCAACTGGTTCTGCAATATGAAGATATGTTGGTTTAATAGTGACTAGTGCAAACACAGGGTGATTGGATTTTCTTTGTAGTATCTTCGAAGACTGTTCTGCATGGCAGGTTAGCCATCCTGCAGCTGCGTTCATATTTCTGGATTGCTAAGTTTCATGCTGAGTTCTATAAAAAAACAAAATCTTGTTTAGCTAGATGGAAAATTATCTGTACTATACAATAGAGATCAAGTGGTGAATGTTATTAAAACATAAATGTGCAGGGTTGGTGAATACCTTTTTATGTTTGCTTCAAGGATACATATCAATGATGCCTTTTGTATGGCTGCTTCATGAGAAAGACTTTTTTATTGTTTATTTCAGTATTGTGTTCAGTTCTGGATTCCACATATTAGGAAATACATAAAGACATTGGAGAGGCAACAGAAGTAATTCACTGGAGATTTGTGAGTTGATATAGGGATAGACTAAAGAAGGTTACAGCAGAGCAGTCAAAGAGGAGATTTGAAAGCATTGTTCAAAATCAGAAAGAAAGGTTGGAATAAATTAAAGGAAAACACTTTCTTGTCTTTGAAAGGTTGATAATCAGAGGGCACAGACTCAAGAACCAGAGTCAACATGAGGAAAAAGCTTCTTGACACATTAGTGAGGTAACAAGTTTGGATGAACTCCCTCTTCAGGTGATGGGCACAGATTCAGAGGTAAATTTGATAATTGCCTAAAGAATATGTAATTGCAGAACACAGGAAATAGACAGTGAAAGGTAAACTCAAATGCCATTCAAAAGGATTTTGAGATTCTTTATGCTGGAACAGTTCCTATGGATTGGAGGGTAGCTAATGTAACTCCACTATTTAACAAAGGAGGTAGACATAAAACAGGGAAATATAGACCAGTTACCTTGACATTGATAGTAGAGGATATATTAAAGTCTATTGTAAAAGATTTAATAGCAGAGTATTTTAAAAACTGACCGAATTAGACAGAGTCGGCATGGGTTTATGAAAGAGAAATCATGCTTGACAAATCTACTGAATCTTCTGAGGAAGGGGTGGCACGATGGCTCAGTGGTTAGTACTGCAGCCTCACAGTGCCAGGCAGCTGGGTTTGATTCCAGCCTCGGGTGACTGTCTGTGTGGAGTTTGCACGTTCTCCCTGTGTCTGCATGGGTTTCCTCAGGGTGCTCCAGTGTCCTCCCACAATCGGAAGATGTGCAGGTTAGGTGAATTGACCATGCTAAATTGCCCATAGGGATGTGTAGATTAGGTGGGTTATAGAGGGATGAGTCTGGGTGGGATGCTCTGAGGGTCAATGTGGACTTGTTGGGCCAAAGGGCCTGTTTCCACACTGTAGGGATTCTATGATGTAACTAGTAGAGGCGATAAGGGAGAGCTAATGGATTTGGTTCACTCAGTCTTTAGGAATGCTTTTGATAAGTTCCCAGATAAGAGATTAGCATGTAAAATTAAAGTGTATGGAATTGGGGATACTGAACTGACGTGGATAGGAGAACGGTCACAAAGAGTAAGAATAAATGAGTCTTTTTCTAAGTGGCAGGCAGTAACGAGTGGAATATCACAGGGATCAGTACTTGGACCCCAGCTATTCACAATGATTTAGATGAAGGAACTATATGCAATACCAAGTTTGCAGTCGACATAAAACAGGGTGAGAGGGTGAACTGTGAGGAGGATGCAGAGGTGCTCCAGGAAAGAGGTCTCTGGGAAATGAAGAGTCCAGAACCATTGGTCACAGTCTGAAGTGGGCCATTTAGGATTTTGATGAGACTAATGAGCCTGTAGAAGTCTCTGACACAAAAAAGCAGTTGAGGCCCGAACACTGAATGTTTTTAAGAGAATTAAATGTAGTTCTTAGGACTAAAGGGATCAAATGGAAACGAAGCGGGAACAGGATATTGAATTGGATGATCAACAGTGATCATATTGAATTGCAGAGCAGGCTTGATGGGCCGAATGGCCATTCCTGCTCTGTTTTCTACATCCATGACACAAACCTGATGTACTGATTAGGTTCCTTCTGTGCTGTAGTAGATGACCCAGTGATTGTTCTGTGATTCTTGTAGATTTGTTGACTTCAAGTGCTACTGTACTTCCATCATTTGATGCTGCTGGATATAGAAATTTCAGAACCCAATAGAAAACAAGGGATATTTTATAGAAGGGCATCATTCAGCCACTCATGTTCTTGCTATTTTTCTGCAAGAGTTATTTATTTTGTCTGAATCCTACCAGTATCTTTAGACTATTATCAAGTCCCTCCAAAAGCTGTGATCAACTCTGCCTACTTAGCTAATGTGGCCTTTTCCAAATGCTTGCTGTATAACGCATTTTTCTTCATAGTAGTTTTGGCTCTGGGTTACATCAATGCGAGACAATACTGTTAAAAGGTTGAGTTATCCTGTCTTCTGTATAGGAAGTGAAAAGGTGATGCAAACAGAGCAACAGATCATTCATTATTCTTCTATGGTCCAGCAAGAGATGCAGTGTTTTTGTTGAAGTTCATCCCAAGCAGCTCTGTGATGTAGAACTCTGCACTCTAAGGGCTGTTCACAGGGATGTATGCCAAGACAATGCTGATAATGCCTGGAGAACCATCAACTTAGGGAAAATCCAAAATCTGCTGGTGTTTCAGTCAAGGACAGCCCTCTACTCTGGATGTTGTAGGCTGATGCATTCTCAGGTACAGAGCTACATATTCAGGAGGGGCACTAAAGCTTGGGGCAACTGCTGCGAAGATGCAGTGGTGAAAGGCCATAGTCAAAGCCATAGTGTATTGAAGCTCGAGCTGAAAGCATGTAGTCAATGTCATACGCATTGCAATGAGATTGAGGCTCATTTAGAGGCCAACATGTTCAATGGATAAAACCTCTCCATAATGCATTTTCCATAATGTAAAACCTGAAATATTATATAATTAAGTATAACTTTGCAAAAAGAAAGCATGAATTCCCAATGCAAAGAAGCCCGCATCTTGTCAAACCATAATGAAGGATTTCAGTGGGTAACCTTTAGATTACTAGTCGTATTATTTGATGAACGCTGATGCAAGTGGAATGCTCTCTTGGTATTGTTAACTGGCTTTTTATGAATAATGGTGTACAGGGGAGTTGATGAATTATAATGCAGTCAATGTATACGCAAAATTCAGAAAATATATTTTCTCACAATATTTCACAACAGTTGGTATTACATGGTAGCTCAAGTAACCACTACTGGCTCTGATTGAAATTCCCTCAAGAGGATGAGAAGGCCCCCTTTCAGTACTTGAACTGAAATCAGGCATTTTATTTCGCTTGATTTTCAAGCCAGAAACATTATGATTGAAATAACATTGAACATAATGTTAAAGTTTTGTTGGATAAAATTACTGTTGAACATTTTAGTTACAAATCGAACAACTCAAATACCCTAAAATATATTTCCGTGTGTTAAATTATTAAATAATCAAACTCTTGTGTTTACAGCAAACATAATTCTTCAATTGTTTAGAACATAATTGATTTAAAATTGTCCAAGAAACTAAATGATATTTGTTAGTGTAAACCAGGAAGCATGTTGAATAGCTATGGTTGAGTGATTTATTGAATTGGCTATCCTTTTTGCCTTGTTATCAGAGATTTGAGTGTAGATCTGTTGTCAGGGTGGCTTCATGTTTGAGTGGATTATCATTGGGTGCACACCACCTTTCTTTGATAATGTGACTAGTGTTCACCACAAACTGCCTTCAGCTTCAGCCCCCTTAGTATTCACCCAGCAATTTCACTAGGCCGTCTGCCCATGTGGCAGTGGGAAACAACTTGTTTCCCCTTTCATAGAACATAGAACATAGAACACTACAGCGCAGTCCAGGCCCTTCGGCCCTCGATGTTGCGCCGACCTGTGAAACCAAACTGAAGCCCATCTAACCTACACTATTCCGTTATCATCCATACGTTTATCCAATGAAAATTTAAAGTTGGTGAGTCTACTACTGTTGCAGGCACGGCATTCCATGCCCTCACTACTCTCTGAGTAAAGAATCTACCTCTGACATCTGTCCTATATCTATCATCCCTCAATTTAAAATGATGTCCCCTCATGCTAGCCATCTGCATCTGAGGAAAAAGGCTCTCACTGTCCACCCTATCTCATCCTCTGATCATCTTGTACGACTCTATTAAATCGCCTCTTAACTTTCTTCTCTCTAATGAAAACAGTCTCAAGTCCCCCAGCCTTTCCTCATAAGACCTTCCCACCATACCAGGCAACATCCTGGTAAATCTCCTATGCACTCTTTCCAATGCTTCCACATCCTTCCTATAATGCAGCGACCAGAACTGTATGCAATACCACAATTGTGGCCGCATCAGACTTGTGTACAGCTACAACACGACTTCATGGCTCTGAAACTTAATCCCTCGACCAATAAAACCTGACACACTGTATGCCTTCTTAACACCCTTATCAACCTGGGTGGCAACTTTCAGGAATCTATGCACATGGACACAGAGATCCCTCTGCTCATCCACACTACCAAAAATCTTACCATTAGCCCAGTACTCTGTATTCCTGTTCTTCCTTCCAGAGTGAATCACCTCACACTTTTCTGCATTAAACTCCATTTGCCACCTCTCAGCCCATCTCTGCAGCTTATCTATGTCCTCCTGTAATCCGCAACATCGTTCCACACTATCCACAACGCCACCAAATTTAGTATCATCCGCAAATTTACTAACACATCCTTCTGTGCCCTCATCCAAGTCATTTATAAAAATGACAAACAGCAGTGGCCCCAAAACAGATCCCTGCAGTACACCACTAGTAACTGAACTCTAAGATGAACATTTCCCATCAACCACTACTCTGTCGTCTTATAGCTAGCTAATTTCTGATCCAAACCACTAAATCACCCGCAATCCCTTGCCTCTGCATTTTCTGCAATAGCCTACCCTGGGGAACCTCATCAAATGCTTTACTGAAATCCATATGCACCCCATCAACCGCTTTACTCTCATCCACCTGATTGGTCACCTTCTCAAAGAACTCAATAAGGTTTGTGAGGTACGACCTACCCTTCACAAAGCAGTGTTGACTATCCCTAATCAAATTATTCCTTTCTAGATGATTATAAATCCTATCTCTTATAATCCTTTCCAACACTTTACCCACAACCAAAGTAAGGCTCACTGGTCTGTAATTACCAGGGGTGTCTCTTCTTGAACAAGGGGACAACATTTGCTATCCTCAAGTCTTCTGGCACTATTCCTGAAGATAATAACGACATTAAGATCAAAGCCAAAGGCTCCGCAAGCCCGTGAGAATCCTAGGATACATCCCATCCGGCCCAGGGGACTTATCTATTTTCACACTTTCCAGAATTGCTAATACCTCCTCCTTATGAACCTCAATCCCGTCTAGTCTAATAGCCTGTATCTTAGTATTGTATCTTACAACATTGTCTATTTCTTGTGTGAATACTGATGAAAAATATTCATTTAGTGCCTCTCCTATCTCTTCGGACTCCATGCATAACTTCCCACTACTGCCCTTGATTGGCCCTAATCTTACTCTAGTCATTCTTTTATTCCTGACATACCTATAGAAAGCTTTAGGGGATTCTTGAACCTACCTGCCAAAGACTTCTCATGCCCCCTCCTGGCTCTTCTTAGCTCTCTCTTTAGGTCCTTCCTGGCTAACCTGTAACTCTCAAGTGCCCTAACTGAGCCTTCATGCCTCATCTTTACATAAACCTCCCTCTTCCTTGTGACAAGAGATTCAACTTCTTTAGTAAACCACGGTTCCCTCGCTTGACCACTTCCTCCCTGCCTGACAGGTACATGCTTATCAAGGACACGCAGTAGCTGTTCCTTGAACAAGCTCCATATTTCAATTGTGCCCAGCCGCTGCAGTTTCCTTCTCCATCCTATGCATCCTAAATCTTGCCTAATCGCCTCATAGTTGCCTTTCCCCCAGCTATAACTCTTGCCCTGCGGTATATACCTATCCCTTTCCATCGCTAAAGTAAACATAGCTGAACTGTGGTCACTATCGCCGAAGCGCTCACCTACCTCCAAATCTAACACCTGACCTGGTTCATTACCCAGTACCAAATCCAAAATGGCCTCATCTGTTGTAGGCCTATCTACATACTGTGTCAGGATGCCCTCCTGCACAGATTGGACAAAAAGCAACCGCCCAATTACATTACCTCACTTACTTTCCCGTCGGCACTCTGGTTCACGCTGCTGCCGCTGAATACAAGAGGGCCGCTGCTGCACGCGGTAAGCTTTTATACCCGTAAAATGTAAAATGTACTTAATTCACAGCTAATCCAGTCAAGTGACGGCATGTTTGAATTGCTTGTACAGTGTCAATGGCTGCATAATTTACTCATTATTTTCACAGCGTGAAAAACTGCCACATGAGGTGACTTCGTTTAGAAATTGAGTGATAAATAATTTAGAGTAGAAATTATAGCGAATCACGAGATGAGAGTTTACACACAGTAGATTAATGACTCTGTGAGTTCTAAGGTGCTTTCATGGGATTACAACGGGATGTAAATCAACTATTCAGTTTTCCCTTGTCAGACATATCTTTCAGTTTTCATTTAGCAAGAAAATCATTGTTGTCTATTTTGTCTCAATATATGCAAGCAAGTTATAATAAATAAATGTGTTTGTAGAGTATTTTACCATATTTTATAATTTATATCTTATAAGGGTATAATTTTGCAGCATATTATCTGTTGTCATGTATGCAATTGCAAAAGGTGTGTTATACATGGAATAAGGTGAATGAACGTTTAAACCATTTTCTGATAGCCTGGTATAAGAGATTGATATTTTTTCCCCTTTCTCTCTACTCAGAATTGTTGTCACATACAACAGAGTGACCATCCCCCCACCAAAATCACCATGACGTTTTCTTTTGCTTTTTTTTCACTAATAACTACCAACAGTAAAAATGCCCAAATAACCACTCATGGCCAATGTAACCATCAAAGATTGGGGGGGGGGGGGGCACAATGTGTTGGTGGTGGTGGAGGAAGAGGATAAGATGAAGGGAGAGTGGGAAGGAAATGAATAAAAATGGATTTGGAGGGAGATAAAGCACTGTATCCCCTGTGGTGCTCATATCTCTCTAAACACATCGAGAGCATTGATGGACACTGCATTCTCCCTCTCCAAGGACACCCGGACACAACCATGACCATGAACAGACAGTTGGCAGAGGCTCAGGAGTCATGTAACTAGACTGATGCTGATTAGGATACAGAGTGAAATCTCCTGCTATTTTTGAGTGCACAGGATCCTCCTGAGCTGGTAGTCAGGCCCACAGTTTAACATCTCATCTGAAGAATGACACCTCAGATATGCAACGTTGCTTCAGTTTGCATTGGAATATCAATTTAGGTTAATAAAGAGCTAACCCATCTTCCCAAAAGGTGAAGTTAATATTTGCAAAGCAGCAGCTCTTTCCCAAGTCTACTACAAAAGCTAAAATCTTTGTCCAAAACACAATGTGAGCATCAGCAACAAAAATAGCCAATGCACAATGCACAGTGCTTCTGAAAAATAAACTCAGTAATAAAATCAGCTTAAAAATACTGCCAAGAATTATGAGGCATAAGAGACTTTATTAGTTGGACACTAAAGTAAGAATGTGCATTAACACAGACAGGGCTTTGCATGCTGTCGCTGACAGTCATTACATTGGGCAAAAGTACTAGGATCACAACAATTCCCGTACCTGAATGAATAGGCTCAAGACACATCAAGGAAGAATGTGATTTAAGACTGGGAACTGTGATACTAGTACTGACTTTCTAGTGAGTTACTAAAGGGAACTAGAATGAGAAATTCAGCAGGGAGTATAATGATGGCTGTGAGGAGGAATCAGAGAAGAGTTGTGTGGAGAAGTTTGTAATCAAAAGACAATTGAGTAACAATTGAAAGGGGTTTAGGCTGATGTAACCTACTGAGCCCATTAGGTCTGCAGAAGCAATCCATGTTACCCATGTTACTTGTGGCCTGCAGTGATCTTTTTAGGGGGTCTGTGTAGTCTTTGTCTTTCTGAACACAGCAGCTGTACTCACACTAACCTGATATTGAAAAGGGGCCTTCAAACAGACTTCTGGTTTCTAATTTGAATTTTCAAAGTGTAAATGCCTGTTTCAGCTGTGAGCACTCAGGGCTGAATTACTGTGGTTGTGATGGGAATCAAGAGACAGGTTATGACCCTGCCTCTGATGGGATGTAGATGCTGTTCGATAATTTGATAGAGGCAAGCTGTCTGCTCTCACAAGTGTCATTAGGGTGGAGATGGCAAACCACCATATACCATGTTTCTTCACCCACCTCCGTTCCAACCCACTCCCCACTGCGAACATCCAGCCCCCAATGTGGTACTTCCAGCTCTTAATGTTTCTCAAAAGTTCGTCACTCCATCATGTTCATATTGTTTAAACAGAGCTAAATGAAAAGCAGGAAAGAGGAATAAATGTAATAGGCATCAAACGCAGCAGAGGGAGGAGGAAGGCATTGAACAGAACACCACAGGAGTCAGTAACTGCTCCAATGACCTAGAAGCATGCTGTGGAGGGCTGAGAAACAACACCAATATGTCAGGCAGAAAGCATCTGGGCTAGCAGACCCATATGCACCAATTTCCATTTCAGGGAAAGGGAATACTATCAGTATTCCCCTGAATTACAAGATTATATAGTTAGATAGAGGGCAGTGTGGGCAATTCCTGTGTGCAAGCCTTGGGATTGCTTATAGGAATCATCAGCACTGCTGCACCTGAAAGAATACCCAAGGCAACCTGAACATGCCATCTCTGGCAATCCAGTCTATTCTCTCATGAGGTAGCAGTGAAGCAAAGCTGTCAGGTGGTAATGCCAGATATAAATGCAAGCTGCACTCCCCAGAGAACACTGAAGCAAATAGAATCAAGTTTCCAGGCAAGATACCAGTTGATTCTGCCTCTGGCAAAATTTCATGGAGATGGAACCAGTAGATGATGGAGTTACCCAACATTTTCTGTTAATGTACAGGGGATTTGTGTCATACACTATCTTGCTTATCCACTTAGTAAAAATAGGAGGGTGCTGATGTTGGGAGCAGTTTGCTGCCAGGAATTCTGGAAGAACAAGGTTTTCCCTAGCAGAACCAGCCCAATGACCATATTTGTACAGCTAACCAGTCTGAGAGGCTAACAGGCCTCTAAGCCTATGGCACAGCTAGAGATTAGACAGAAGGGAGTGATAGATCAGACTACAGATGGTTGGGAATGGTGCTCAGAGAGAGACGGTGGCAGGAGAAATTCCATACTCGAAGACGGATGAGATCAAGTTGGATTGGGTTCAACTTTGGAATATTTTTGTTTTTCTACATACCCAACTAAATCCCCTCAAAATGCCCCAAATTTGTTTCTGCTCAACCAATTACATATTGGCAGTTGCCTCATGCAGCCAGATCAGACAATGCTATAACATTGTCAGACCACACTACAAGGGAGCACATCCTCCTGCTGCAACTTTACCCATGACATTCTGGTCTCTTTGTCTTAAAAGATGCCCTCCATGCAAAAATGTCCTTCAACACAGGTGAAACATTTTTTTTTACATACAAGCCACGACGTCAGTCGGGCCTTTGGATATGACTATTTCTTTTTGGGTTTTCCACAATCCTAACGCTTGTTCTCCACCCCCAATATCAAGGCATCATCTTTCCAAAGAAACTAGTGGCAACATTATGATTTGTTACTAGCACTGGAACCTTTCAGCTTGTTATACAGGATGTGAAATTTGGATAAATAATTCTTCGTTTTGGTGCTATTCATACTGTCTTGCTTCCTATCTGGCAACCACAGAGAGTGAGCAGATCCTTAATTCTGACCATGTAACAGAAGCAATGGCCATGAGTTAATCACGTAACAAGAATGCATATCCTGACTCAAGACCAAAGAACAATACAGCACAGGAATAGGCCCTTCATCCCACCAAGCCTGTGCTGACACAGGATGCCTTTCTGAACTAAAAATTGTTGCCTTTATGTAGTCCAAATCCTTCTATTCTCTGCTCATTCATGGATCTTATCAAATTCCACGGTCACAATTATTCTACTCACTACTTGATCTATTAACTTATTAGACTGAAAAATCAAAACAGTTTTAACAGCTACATGGCCTGAATGAGCAGAAAAGAATTGACGCGTTAAGTATTCTGTGCAAAAATACTAAAAATTGGCATGAAAGTCCAGATGGAAGATTACACATTGCACATCTGGAGTAGGGCCAGCTTCCCATTCCAACGTTAAAGCCGGATGGAGCTCACTCCCACATCAGAATTCTTATTCTTTGGTTTCATTACTGGAACTTCCTTTGAAAATACAACTCTTAATATAATGGTCAATTTGGACTGTCAGTTTAAGCTGTTTTCTTTATTAAATATTGTCTGATCCTTGTCACCAGCTACAGTTTAAAAAGATTTAATGAATCAGTTCAACTTCAACATCAACTTCCACACTGATTCACCAAAGACATTTTGGTTTCTGTGTGTGGATATTAACCCATTTTTATCACAGCAACGAGGGCAACTGAAACCCTGATGGACTAGGAACATAAGCAGTTGTCAGTTTTTAAGAATCTCTGCCGGTGGTGAGTGAGCCCCTCGCTGCTGAACTAAGCCTTTACAACGGTGTTTGTTCTGTACTCACCATGCACCCAATCCTGCCCTTGAGCATCTCGAGCAGGGCCACATTAGAGATCTTTTCACATTCCCAGAGGTGTGGAAGGCCTTCAGGAGCTGTCTGACGTGGTCCTGCTCAAGTTTCTGCATTTGCATTTATAACACTGTCTGGGCTGGCTGCATGAGGTAGCTGCCCATATGGAATTGGTTCAGCGCAAACAAATTTAGAAAATTTTGAGGGGATTTAATTGGATGTGCTGAGAAATAAAATGTCCCAAAATTGAACCCAATCCTCCTCAGCCTTAACCACTTTTGAGTTCCAAACTTCCCCTGTCACCATCCGTTTGGACACCATCCCCCAGCAACCCTCTGGAGTCTGGTCTATTCCTCCCTTCTTTCTGGTGTCCAGCTGTGGCCTGTGCTCAGAGGCCTGTTAGCCTCTCGGACTGGCTGCCTGTCCATATATGGTCAGCTGGACCAGCCTGATATGAAAATTCCACAGGGCATGAGGGAACTTTGTCCTTCCAGAATTCCTGGCTGTAAACTGCTCCTTACATCTGCACACTTTCTTGTTAATGTTAGGGGATTTGTATCAGACATTATCCTTTTTATCCACTTCGTAAAAGTAAGTGTTGGGTAGCCTCACCATCTCCTGGTTCCACCTCCATGAAATTTTGCCAGAGGCAGAATCAACTGTTTTCTTGCCTGGAAACTTGATTCTATTTGCTTCAGTGTTCTCTGGGGAGTGCAGCTTGCATTTATATCTGGCACTACCACCTGACAGCTTTGCTTCGCTGCTTCCTTATGAGAGAATAGACTGGATTGCCAAGATGGCACGTTCAGGTTGCCTTGGGTATTCTTTCAGGTGCAGCAGTGCTGATGATTCCTATAAGCAATCCCGAGGCTGGCACACAGGAAGTGCCCACACAGCCCTCTACCTCAGTATGTGATCATGAAATTCAGGGGAATACCAATTAGTATCGCTTTTCCTGAACTGGAATTTGGAGTCTTTCCAATCTTCCAGTGGGAAGGTCTGAGTCATTAAATGGTTTTATTTTACAGACAATAGATAAATAAATGTACAGAGCAACAGATAAAACCAAAGCCGTACAAGTCTTTACCTTATTTTTCTCTATGACCAGAGAGAGCAGTTGCACTGCTTCCCTTTCTAATAGTGGCTTCTCAGCAGGGCCCCTATGCTGGGACCAAATGGATACATCATTCTAATGATAGAAGGAATAGATAATCACTGGGAAGCCTAAACCACTTGTCACTTTATAAAACGCTCAAACAATTTCCAAAATATGCTTCTATTTGGGGAATTTTGAGGGTTTTTGGCTGGGCCTGAGTCAAGTGAATCTTCCTAGCACTGCAGAGCTAAGAGTTGGAAAATATGCTATCGTGTCATCCAAACCATACATGCAAGCACTTGAATTGGGAACAGAAGTGGACAATGCAGCTATGGCTGGTCTGTTTGTGTTCACATTCCCATCTATTTCCCACTAACCTTTGATTCCCTTGCCTAACAAGAATGTGTCCATTACTGCCCTCACAATATTCAATGACTTCCACCTCCAATCCCTTCTGAAGCTGAGAGTTTCCAAGTCGCATAACCCACTGAGAGAAAAAAAATCTCTTCATCTCTGTCTTGAAAGGGTGACACCCTAATTCTAAAACAGTGTAAAACAGTTAAAACAGTTCAGCATTCACTCTCAAGAGGAAACATCCTTTCTGTATTGAGATAACAACGTGTGAAGCTAGATGAACAGAGCAGGCCAAGCAGCATCTTAGGAGCACAAAAGCTGACGTTTCTGGCCTAGACCCTTCATCAGAAAAGGGGGTTGGGGAGAGGGTTCTGAAATAAATAGGGAGAGAGGGAGAGGCAGATCGAAGGTGGATGTCTCTCCCACTGCAACTCTCTTATAACTTATCTGCCTCCTCTCCACCTATCTTCTCCTCTATCCACCTTCAATCTGCCTCCTCCTCTCTCCCTATTTATTTCAGAACGCTCTCCCCATCCCCCTTTTCTGATGAAGGGTCTAGGCCCGCAACATCAGCTTTTGTGCTCCTAAAATGCTGCTTGGCCTGCGGTGTTCATCCAGCTCCACACTTTGTTATCTCGGATTCTCCAGCATCTGCAGTTCCCATTATCTCATCCTTTCTATATTGACCTTGACAAGACCATTCAACATTGTCTACACTTCAATGAGGTCACCTCTTAACCTTCTAAACTCCAGTGGAAGCAAGCCAGTTTGCCAAATATTCCAACCCAGTCATTGCAGTTGTCAATCTGATAAACTTCCTCTGAATTCCCTTTAATGCATTTGCATTCCTGACCATAAGAAGACCAAAACTGTGTACAGTGGCCTCACCAGTGACATGTATAACTGAACCATAGCCATGCTGACTCTTGCCGATTACCATGAGTTTTTCTAATTGCCCAACTATGCTCTCTGCAATGATTGATTCCACCGTCTTCCACTGCCCCCACCACCCCAAATGAATTTCTGTTGGATGGCAGTTAGTTTCCTGTTGCCACCTCCCTCCTTTCTTGAAGAGGGCCGCAGAGTCAGACACCATGGAAACAGACTCTTCAGTCCAAATCATCTGCGCCAATCAAGTTTCTCAAACTGTTCCCACTTGCCTGCATTTGGACCGTATCCCTCCAAACCTTTCCTATTCAGGCATCTATCCAAATATCTTTTAAATGTTGTAACTCTACCTGCGTTTACCACCTCCTCTGGCAGTTCATTCCACATACCAGCCACTCTCTGTGTGAAAAAATTGCCCCTTACATCTTTTTAAATCATTCTCCTTACATCTTAAAAGTATGCCCACCAATTTTGAACTCCCCTGCCTCAGGGGAAAGACCTTTACTATTCACCTCATCCATGCCCCTCGTGATTTTATAAACCTCTATATGGTCACCCCTCAACCTCTGATGCTCCAGAGGAAAATGTCCTTACAAGTCAATTCCTGGCAACATTCTGATAAATCTTTGTTGAACGCTCTCCACTTTAATACTATCTTTCCTATTACAGGTGACGAGAATTGCACATAGTTTTCCAAAAGTAGTCTCAACAACAACCTGTACATTCTCAACATAACCTTTTATTTATTCATTCATGAGACAAGGGTGTTGCTGGCTAGGCTAACATTTGTTGCCCATCACTAATTAGCCAGGGGGTAGTTAAGAGTCAACCACATCGCTGAGAGTTTGGAGTCACATGTAGGTCAGACCAGGTAAGAATGGCAGTTTCCTTCTCTAAAGGGCATTATTGAACCAAAGGGACTTTTCCAACATTCGACAATGGATTCATCATCATCAAGAGACTCTTAATTATAGATTTGTATTGAATTCAGATTCCACCATCTGCTGTGGCAGGATTCAAACCTAACTCACCAGAACATTACCGGGTCTCTGGATTAACAGTCTAGCAATAATGCCACTAGGCCATTGCCGCCACCCCTCCGGCCCCGCCCCGATTAATACTCAACGGTCTGTGCAATGAAAACAAACATGCTACATGCTTTCTTAACCACCCTGGCTACCTGTGACACAACGTTTAAAGAACTATCTACCCAAAACCCCTAAGTCTCGCTGTTCGACAACACTACCCAAGGCCCTACTTTTAACTATATAAATGCTCGTTTGTTTTACCAAAATGCAGTAGATCATATTTATTCGAATTAAACTGTATCTGCCCGTGGTTGTACTTGCTAATTCCCAATCTGATGGAAGCTTTGCAGAATCTTGGAAATTTGGAAAATAAACACCAACACATCTATTACCTCATTACCCACCTCTAAGACCCAAGGATCATGCCCACCTAGACACCAGGACTGGTCAGTCTGCAGCTCCAGCACTTTGGTCAGGACCGCTTTTGCAGTGATTTGTAATTTAACTGAGTTCCTTTGTTCCTTCTACACCCTGATTTACAACTAAAAATTGCAGTTTTTATATTCTCAAGTGAAATCAGAGACAAAATATTAGTTCTTTTCATTTGCCATTTCCATATTGACTGCGACTATCTCTGCATTTTCACTATCTAGAGAACCAACACTCACTTTACTGACTCTTTTCCTTTTTGAACACCTGCAGAGAGACTCTTGCTATCTGTTTGTATATTTCTCATGTCAGTGCAACATATTTCTGTGTCTGAGTGCTCTTTTCCCCGACTGAATCAAGGTAAGCAGCAGCTTCCCACTCAGCATTGGCAGGAGCCAGCCGGACATGTTCATGAGGAAATGATGATGAGACCGTTGGGATCTTCCCAGCAGTGTCTGGAGCTCGGCAGACATTTGGAGATGACCAGCTGGAGGCAGGCCAGACAGCCATTGAGACCTGCTCTGTATTACCTCCACATGGATTCGTTGGGATGTGACGGCCACAGCCGTGACCTTGGGATATATACTGTGTTGTAGAGAACGCCTCAGTTTTGTGATAGCTGTGGTCTCCTGCCTGCCTCAGCAGGGCCTGCCCACTGGCACTACCAGCTGGGTGTTGTTGCTCAGCAGACAATGCAGCTACTGTGTGGCTCATGACAATGCTAACCTTGCAGGGTTCAATCGTCATGGTGGCTGAGGGAGAATTAGGGTTTGTCTCCTTACCATCCTGTAACAGGATCACAGCTCAGGCATGGTTCAATAACTCTCAAATTCTCTGGGGATACATCCTGGACAGACAAAACTCCTGGGGATTGAGGAAAACATTTTATAATTAGGCAAAGTCAATGTGGTTTTATGTGTTTTTAAAAAATCGTCTTTTAAAGCTATAACCAACATATTGAATAACAGACTGTGCCCCTGAACGTTTGGTAAACATGTCAAGCAGTAAATGTCAGGATGCTGTAGTCCCAGGGACCATTGAGCTGCTCTTTTATTAGAGGGAAACGATTGGCGCTGAGCTTAAACTGAGGGGTACCATACCTCAGGTAAGGGAAGAGGCTGAGAAGGACCCACGGCAACATTAGCCAATGTGGGGACTGAGACTGTGCTATTGGTATCATGCTGCATTACAAAGCAGTCACCCAGCCAACTGAGCTATCTGATCTCTGATGCCCTGGGATGTCCCAAATATACTGAATCCATGCAAATTAGTCATTTTCCAGAAGAAAGACTGTAAGATATAGGAGTGGAATTAAGCCATTCAGCCCATCAAGTCTTCTCCACCATTCAGTTACATGGTACATATGTTTGTCAACCTCATTCTCCTGCTTTCTCCCCATAACCTTTAATCCCCTGGATCTAGCTGCAGCTAGATGGTGTTGGGTATGATCTGCAAGATACTACCATATACAGGTGATAGAAGCAGACTGTTTCAGTAACTTTCAGACAAGAATTGAACATGTCTTTGAAAAAGCAAAATTTGCAGGGCTGTGGGGAAAGTGCAGGGAGTGGAGTTATGTGGATAATTTTTTCAGAGAACTGGCACATGCTGGATGTCTTCCTTCTCTGTTTTGTATGAATTGATGATATCTGCCTGACAGCCAAAAAATAAAGTAACAAGTTTCTACTTTGAAATGATTCACATGGTTGTTTATCTGCTGGCCTGAAGTATAAATGAAAACAACTTCACAGCTTCAGGAGCATTTGGGTCATGTTAGGGGACTATAACATGCAATGTTACCCAGATTGCAGTTAACAGACATCCTCAGAAATCATAGAAAGCTGAGACACTAGTGAAGAGCAGAATTTGCTAAGCCAGCAGATGGATTGCCTTGATTAGTCCTAGATCCATTTCTTTCCTTGTGCCATGTGACACCAGTGAACTGCCTTGTGGCAACAATCTGTTGTAAATGCACTTCCAACTATCACTGGGATTATCACTTAGAAACACAGAAAGACATTCGATGCTGCAGGCCCTACAGCTGTTAAAGACAAAACTACTTGACAGAGAAATCGGAAGAATATACACTGAGAAATTGCCATCTCAGTGACCTCAAGAATTGAGAATTTGCATTGAAAGAGATAGAAACCTTAGGTGCCTTGAAACCAATGACAATTTAGTGAGTGAATCTGCTTTAATCTTCTTCCTGTCTGTTAGTTTTGACCGTTCTAAGGTATAGAACACATAGAACATAGAAAAGTACAGCACAGTACAGGCCCTTCGGCCCACGATGTTGTGCCGTGGAATAATCCTAATCCAAAAATAACATAACCTAACCTACATTCCCCTCAATTCACTGCTGTCCATGTGCATGTCCAGCAGTGGCTTAAATGTCAATAATGACTCTGCTTCCACGACTACCACTGGTAAACTATTCCATGCGCTCACAACTCTCTGAGTGAAGAACCTCCCTCTGACGTTCTCCTCTATACCTTCCTCCTAACACCTTAAAACTATGACCCCTCATGGCAGTCAATCCTGCCCTGGGGAAAAGTCTCTGGCTATCAACTCTATCTATGCCTCTCATTACCTTGTACACCTCAATCAGGTCACCTCTCTTCCTCCTTCTCTCCAGAGAGAAAAGTCCGAGCTCAATCAACCTCTCCTGGTAAGACAAGCCCTCCAGTCCAGGCAGCATCCTGGTAAACCTCCTTTGCACCCTCTCTAAAGCCTCCACATCTTTCCTATAATAGGGCAACCAGAACTGGACACAATATTCCAAGTGTGGTCTCATCAGGGTTTTGTAGAGCTGCAGCAAAACCTCACGGCTCTTAAACTCGATCCCTCTGTTAATGAAAACCAAAACACCATATGCTTTCTTAACAACCTTATCCACCTCGGTGGCAACTTTGAGGGAGCTATGCACTTGAACACCAAGATCCCGCTGTTCCTCCACACTGCCGAGAATCCTGCCTTTAATCCTATATTCAGCATTTAAGCTCGATCTTCCAAAATGCATCACTTCGCATTTATCCAGTTTGAACTCCATCTGCCATTTCTCAGCCCAGCTCTGCATTCTGTCAATGTCTCGCTGAAGCCTGCAATAGCCCTCAATACTATCAACGATACCTCCAACCTTTGTGTCAGTAGCAAACATACTAACCCACCCCTCAACCTCCTCATCCAAGTCATTTATAAAAACTACAAAGAGCAGAGGCCCAAGAACAGAGCCCTGGGGGACACCACTCGGCACTGACCTCCAAGCAGAATACTTACCATCTACAACCACTCTCTGCCTCCTGTCAGCCAACCAATTCTGAATCCAGACAGCCAAATCTCCCTGCATCCCATACCTCCTGACTTTATGAATAAGCCTGCCGTGGGGAACCTTATCAAATGCCTTACTGAAGTCCATGTACACCACATCCACTGCTCGACCCTCGTCATGACTCATGACTTCCTCAGAGAACTCAATAAGATTTGTGAGGCATGACCTGCCCCTCACAAAGCCATGCTGACTCCCTTTAATAACGTTATGCTTTTCCAAATAGCCATAAATCCTATCCCTCAGAATTCTTTCCAAAACCTTGCTGACCACAGATATAAGACCTACTGGTCTGTAATTTCCAGGGATTTCCCTATTCCCTTTCTTGAAAAGAGGAACAACATTTGCCTCCCTCCAATCTTCCAGTCCGACTCCCTTGGAGAGTGAGGAAGCAAAGATCTTCGCCAGCGGCTTAGCAACCTCCTTTCTCGCTTCCCAGAGCAACCTAGGATAAATCTGGTCTGGCCCTGGGGACTTATCAATCTTAATGTTTGCCAAAATTTCCAGCACATCAACTTCCTCAATCTCGATCTGTTCTAGCCTGTTTCCCTGCTCCTCAAAGTTCTCATTCACAACAAGGTCCCTTTCCTTAGTGAAAACTGAAGCAAAAAACTCATTTAGGGCTTCCCCTATCTGCTCAGACTCCACGCACAAGTTCCCTACGCTATCCCTGATCGGCCCTACCTTCTCCCTGATTCTCTTATTCCTCACGTATGAGTAAAATGCCTTCGGGTTCTCCCTAATCCTTCCTGTCAAGCCTTTATCATGCCCCCTCCTGGCCTTCCTCAGTCCACTTTTGAGCTCCTTCCGAGCAAGCCTGTAATCCTCTAAAGCTGTGCTAGGCCCTTGCTTCCTCCACCTTACATAAGCTGCCTTTTTCTTTTTGGTGAGAAGCATCTCTGTTCCCGTTATCCAAGGCTCCTTAATCTTACCCCTTCTTACCTGTCTCAGAGAAACAAATTTATACATCACTCGCAACAACTGCTCCTTAAACAGCCTCCACATGTCTGCTGTGCCTATTTTGTCTTTTCATATGTTTTGACACAGGGTGTCACATGAGGACTCACAATATATTTCTAGTGGTACAATGTTAAAGGGAATGTAAGAAGAGAGAGACCTGTATTGTTTGTGCACAAATCTTTGAAAATAACAGAATAGGCTAACAAAGCAGTTAATAAAGTATACCGGATCCTAAGTTTTCTAAAAAGAGGCATAGAACACAAAAATCAAGAAGTTGCACAAAAGCTGTGTATTGAAGCTGCAGCAATGACATGGCGATGGTGTTCTATTTGGGGCCCACTTGTATCACAGTATCTATGTCCCTACCCTTGGACTGGGAGGGCCGGGTTCAAGTGCCACCTGTTTCAGAAGTATGTAATAACATCTCTGAACAGGTTGATTTGAAAAAACAGGTAAATTTCTGGGCCCAGCTGGGGTTCTGGGTCCAATTCTGAGCACCACACTTTAGAAAGGCCATTAGGGTTTTGGGAACAGATTTGCAAGAATAGTTTCAGGAGTGAGACCTTACAGTTATGTAGATAGACTACAGAAGTCATAGCCCTCACTAGAGCAAAATCAAAATTTTGTGGAGGTGTTTAAGGTTATGGAGAGTTTGGATGGGATACATACAAAAATTATTACCAATCTCTGATGGGTTAATAGCCAAGGGATATAGATTTAAAGTGATGAACATAAAGAACCCAAGATGACAAGGAAAAATACTTTATACGTAAATAGTTAAGATCTGGAAACACTACCTGATTAGATGGTGGATAATTCAGAAGTAACTTCATAAAAGAATTTAGATAAATACTCGAAGGAGAGAAAATAGAAGGTATTATGGAGTCAGTGCAGGGAAAAGAGGCAGCGTAAACTTGATGTGCCAAAGGACCTCAGCCTGCATTGTACTATATTGTGTTATATTGTTCTCTAAGGGGAACAGAGGTATGATACACAGTGGAGAACTGAGCGCACATTGCAGTATTGCCAACACGTTAAACATACTCTGTGCAGTTGTGGCATTTCTTAAACCACATGGGGACACTGAAGTCTATTACACCCTCCCATTGTGCTAATTTGTAAAGACTGCAGTTTGTGTTGTTTATTTAAAACAACGATTTAGTTGCAGGTATTTGCTTCTGTGGAACAACAGCAATGTGGTGTATGGTAATTGGTCATAATCCACCCAAAAAAGTTGTGGTCTGATATTAGACTATTTTTAGCCAGAATAATCCCACCTAACCTGACTGTATAATCTGTCCGCTTCCAGAAACTGTCCTTATTACACTCATAAAGTATGAAATGAGTGACAACTGGGCAGCCCATCAATGCCAGTGATAGCAGTGACCCGGATAATCTATTATAGTATTCCGGTCTACAACAAATTTATTGCCTCCGTACCATCTGTGTCCCCAATATGCTACTTCTTTCTCTGTCTGCCTGATCCCCATTGCTCTTCTGTTGTAGCTATTTGTTTCTTTGGGAAGGATGTTTGCTACTTAATTACAACTAAGACCAAGTGGCGTTTAGAAGAACTTTTTGCCCTGGATAAGTTTAATGAGTTGAAAGATTTTCTTTATTTCCTGAAAATTAAAAATATATTGTTCAACATAACTTGTAGTGAGAAATTTAAAAGACTTAGATTTAAGATGATGCATGGCACAAATCAGAATTGCTGATTTTTGTGTTCACATTCCAAATTTGAGGTTCTTCTGCCTCCATCTCTGGATCAAGAGTGCCAAATTATAAAATTGGCTTTCATTGCCAGAAGGTTAATATTCAATGCCAACATCGTTATCTGGAAATTAATTACAAAGTGGGCTGTTATTCCAGCAAAATGAAACATGATGAAGTAATGGTTGCTGCATGTATTATGTAAGAAAAATCTTAACGATCTTATGTACTGTAGGAATCTAGGCTAAACCTCAAAGTAGTGCTGCAAGTGTACTGCATCATTATATGTGGTGAGGTTTGAATGAGAGCTAAATCCGGGGTTAGGCTTTTTGTCCAAATGAAGAGCTCAAGCCATTTTTAATAAAGTACATTATCAACATTATCCCTCAATCCATTGCATAATAAGTAAGTTAACTGGTCACGTAACTCATGAATTGTGAGATCTTGTTTGCAAATGGAGCCACTCTATTTGTTTACATAGCGGTAACTACAGTTCAAGAATTAGTATTTGGCTCTGAATCATTTTGGGAGTGTTTGACATATGAAAGCCACTTTGTGAATTAAAGTATTTTCTTCCAGTAAGTAGAAACACAATATATACAGCACTTGTAAGATTTAAGTAATGACAGCAATGACTTGTATTCATATTTCACCCTTAACAAAGAAAACTTCCTAAACTCACGTCATGGATAGAAATGAATAAGGGAACTAACACTGAGCTGTAGGGGGAGATATTAGGAGGGGTGGTATACAGTATGGCCAGAGGAGAGAGTTTGAGAAGATTTTTCAGGTGGAGAGAGTTAGAAAGGTTTAGGAAAGGCATTTCAGAAAACAGGTCCCAAGGCAGGTGAACCCACTAATGTGTTACTAATAAAGTCAATACAACTCTGATGCTAAAAACCCAGGACTACATTTTAAACAAACAACTTTATTCAGATAGCAATTCATGAAGAATTCATGCAACAAAAATATTTCAGAATAGTGAACATTGTAAATTTGAAACAGTAAAGAAAACTCATATCAATCAGTGATAGCAAGAACTGTAGATGCTGGAGTCAGAGATAACAAATCCCGACCCGAAATGTCAACTTCACTGCTCTGCTGATGCTGCCTGGCCTGCTGTGTTCCTCCAACTCCACATTTTGCTATCATGTCAATCAGTCTCTCCTGAGTGAGGTGATAATTCAGAGATTATTACTTTCCAGTAAGCTTTGTTTTTATTGTGATTACATTCTCTGTTTATTTCATGTCTAAAAATATTATGTCATTCTTGTTGGTCACTGCGCTTGTCTTCATGTAGTACATTGGTTTAATTCGGATGTTCTTGTTATAGCTGTGGGTTTGGATTATTTGCACTTTCTTCAGAATGGATAGTTTATGCTTTTGCAGGTTAGCAGGCCTTTACAATGTGCAATTGGCTCCTGTATTTCATGCCCCATCAGCTGTTTCTCTATCTGTTGGAATCTGGAATTCAGCATTTTTTAAATTGGTTAACAGATCAATTTTCAGTTGGTAACTTATTTTCCCTGAAATCTCAACAACACCAATTTGAATTGGTATTAGACAGAGGAGTTATACATTCAATCTTTTTTGAGGCAAAAATGGAGATTACTGGAGAAACTCTGCAGGTTTAGCAGAATTTTAGAGAGAAAGCAGAGTCAACATTTCGGGTCCAGTTAATCTCCTTCAGGACTGTTAAGATTTCCAATATCCACAGTCCTTGGTTTTATTTTGAAACATTTTCTTGATTTGGAATATAGTACAAGGCGGGAAATTTGAGTTGTGGATGGATCAATCATTATCTAACTAAATGGCACATCCAGTTTAAAGAGCAGTTCAACTTCCTACTGTTACTGGTGTGTGTGAAGAGTATTCAGAGCCTTAAAGAGCAAGATAAAGACAAATGTGTTGTGATAATTTTCTATTCTTCTTCATTGTAAGAAGTATTATTTTCATATGCAGTGCTGTAGGCATTATATTAAACACCAGTTTGTTGTTAGTTTTTATATACACAAGTTGGAGTGGGCAGTCTGCTCTGCCAGTTGACGAAGCAAAATTGAACAGGAAAGCATTAGATTACAGTTTGCAGTAGCAAATGTTGACAGTAAAAGTATCATAAATGACAGGAAGTAAAGTTTGTAAATCTGAAGTATGTGGCCTGTGCAGATGTTAAACTGATATATCAATGTCATCAAAGAGGAGAGAATATAATTATGACACATATTGGAGCATCAAGCATATTGTGCCACAGCAGTTGGATGTAATTCTATTTAAGCCTTGTTAATGAACTGCTGTTCACAATTGCATAGCCATGAGGGAGGAAATTGGAGTCTGATTTATTGCCTGATCCCAAGATATTGCATCTAATACATTTATGGAGGACAAAGGGGAGGTAGTTTCTGGCCTGAGGAGACAACAGGGAAATGAGAAATAAAATAGTAGAATTCTTTTCCTCCAATCTCAATGTTCCACTTGGAGAGGGAAGAACAATCTGCATCACTTGTAATCATTAGCAATTGACTCCTGTTGGAAATTATTTGTACCTTAATGACGAAAATACAAGAGGATTAGGTTTCTTTAAACCTAGCTCTGGCAGAAATCCTCCATTCAGAACACAAAATTGGATTTTGTGTAGCTTAAGAGCAGGTAACTATGACAACACAAAGGACATGACGGATCAGAGTAAGCCTTTTTCAGTCATCAGCAGAGATTATGATCGCTACCTGCAACACCTTCTCAACAGTAATGGAAGGATGCAAACTTCTATCAAGTAAAATTGTACTCTTCAGTGTTTGGAGAGAGTTTAAGCTGCAAATGTACGGTTTTTATATAAAATAAAAACTGTGTTTCCAATTAAATTATAGATGATTAGGAAGTAATGATAAATGTAAATATCATAATTTAGAAAGCAGCCTTGCTAGCATGGATAGATTCATAACTGCCTGCAAACTTCATTTAGCTCATTTTGAAGAATCAATAAAATCACTTTTAATACTCTAACCCTTTGTATGCCTGAATGAAATGCTTATTTTTAATTACTTTGCAAACTTGTGTAGTCCTTTAAAAGAATTGTGATAATCCAATGTTGTTGGATAGTTTGCCAAAAATTCTTGGGGTAGCCCTTTCGGAAGCATAACTGAATACACATTTGCTACATTAATCTTTATTTTTATCAAAAGTAACATTAAGTGGAAAATTGCTTAGTTAAATTAAGGTTCTTTAGAAATTTTCATTTTGACTGTGACGTGGTTCCAGAAGCTGGTTTAAAACTTAGCTATTTGTTTGAGGAATATCAGTGGAAAACTGGGAGACGATTAAGTTAACTCTGAAGTGATGAGTGATCTATCTGATGGTAAGTGTTATTGAAATTTGATGCTCACTTTGCGCTCTGTCAGGTTCATTCAACTCAAACCTAATTTCTCACCTGGGTCCAAAGATGGGCAAAAGAGCTGAATTCTAGAGGTGAGGTGAGTTTCAGAGTGGTTGTGTTTGACATCAAGGCAGCATTTGACCAGATGTGAAAGGAACCCTAGTAGTATTGAAGTCGATGGGAATTGGTGGAAAATGCTGTACTGTCTGGACTCTTAGCAAAAAGAATGAAAGAAGGTGGTTGTTGCAGGTCAATGATCTTAGCCCCAAAATATCGCTGCAAGAGTTGCTCAGGGTATTGTTCAAGGCTCACTCATCTGCAGCTGTTTCATCAAACTTTTCCCTCCTATATAAGGTTAAAGTAAGCACTTTTGCCAATGATTGCACAATGTTCAGGCAGTACCATTCACAACTATTCAGGTGGCTATACGTTATAGTACATGGATAATATTTAGGTTTGGAATGATTAGCAGCAAGCTACATTCATAGAACATAGAACTGTACAGCGCAGTACAGGCCCTTCAGCCCATGCTGTTGTGCCAAAATTGTACCCTAAACCTACGGTCTATCTAACTCCTTATACGATCATCCATATGCCTATCTAATAGCAGCTTAAATGACCCTAACGAGGCCAACTCCCCTACCCTCTCCGGCAACGCATTCCACGTCCCTACCACTCTCTGAGTAAAGAACCTACCTCTGACATCTCCCCGATATCTACCTCCACTCACTTTAAAACTATGCCCCCTCACAATAGCTACCTCCACCCTAGGAAGAAATCTCTGGCTGTCTGCTCTATCAACATCTCTGATCGTTTTGTATACCTCTATCAAGACACCCCTCATCCTTCGTTCATGTCACATGATTGCCAAATAATGGCTGTTCCCAACACATGTGACCTTAACCACCTCACCATGACCTTCAGTGATGTTACCATTGCTGAATCCTCAACTATTTAATCAACATCCTGGGATTATCATTAATTAGAAATTTAACAGGACCAACCAGATAAACACTTTGGCTAAAGCAGTAGATCAGAAACTGGGTCTTCTGCAGATGATTTAATGACTCCACAAAGCTTGTCCATTATCTTGATCACTGGCACATGGAGAACTACTGCGTGTGGCATCTGCAAAAAGAATAGTAGTGGCCACAAAGGGCTTTGTGATGTTTCAAACCAACAAACATCTGGAAGAGTAAGGATTACAGGTGCGTGGGATCCAATCTGCCTCCAAGTCACAAATCATTCTCGAAACTATATCTTTGTTTTTCTATCATGCTTTGTCAAAACCCTGGAACTCCCCATATAGCAGCATTATGGTTTTACCACACTACATGACTGTAAGGGTTTGAGAAAGTAGTTCATCACCACCCTCAGAAGAATTATTAGGAATGGGCAATGAATGTTAATTTTACTATACTCCCATCCATCAATGAACTTAAAAAATGTTTTTTATGCTGCATCTGGAGAACATTTACACACACGCCCAAAACTTGAAATCTTCATTAGCCCTTTAGGGATGAACCCATAGAACACAGAACATAGAACAGTACAGCACAGTACAGGCCCCTCAGCCCACAATGTTGTGCTGACGTTTTATCCTACTAAGATCAAACTAACCTGCATACCCTACATTTTACTATCTTCCATGTGCCTATCCAAGAGTTGCTTAAAAGCCTGTAAAGTATCTGACTCCACTAGCACTGCCGGAAGTGCATTCCACACACCCACCTCTCTCTGTGTGAAGAACCTACCTCTGATATCTCCCCTATATCTTCCTCTAATCACCTTAAAATTATGCCCCCTCATAAAAGACATTTCCATCCTATCCACTCTTTCTATGCCTCTCATCATCTTGTACACCTCTATCAAGTCACTCTCATCCTTCTTTGCTCCAACAAAAAAAGCCAGAGCTCTCTCAACCTTTCCTCATAAGACCTGCCCTCCAGTCCAGGCAGCATCCTGGTAAATCTCCTCTGCATGCTCTCTATAGCTTCCACATCTTTCCTATGATGAGGGGACCAGAACCCTGAAGACAAGATTCCAAGTGTGGTCTAACCAGAATTTTATACTGCTGCAGCATAACCTTGCAGCTCTTAAACTTAATTCCCCTGCCGATGAAAGCCAACACACCATACGCCTTCTTTACAATCCTATCAACTTGGGTAGCAACTTTGAGGGGTCTATGGATGTGGACCCAAGATCCCTCTGTTCCTCCACGCTGCCGAGAATCCTGCCATTAACTCTGTATTCTGCATTCAAATTCAACCTTCCAAAATGAATCACTTCACACTTTTCTGGTTGAATTCCATCTGCCACTTCTTTGCCCAGCTCTGCATCCTGTCAATGTCCCGTTGCAACCTACAACAGCCCTCCACACAGTCCACAACTCCACCAACCTTCATGTCATCGGCAAACTTACTAACCCACCAATTAACCCATTGTTAAAATTTAATGCGCTAAAAATATGGTGACAGTTGAATTGACTGGATCTTCCTATGTGTACATACTATACCGTTCTAAGACAATAGAATGTCTCTTAATATTCACCATATCTCAACATGCGCGGTATCCTATTCATTACTAAGTCTGTGTTTCCGTCCAAGGACAGCACTGGCTGCTAAGACTTAGCTGGAGGAGTCTTGTCTCTTCCATTCTCAGTCTGTTTTCCCCTTAATAAAGGCAGTTATTAAACCTTATTAGTAATAATTACTAAAAATATGCCTGTTTTTCACTAGTGATTATTAATTACTTATTCTTCTATGACAGTAAATTGAAGTGTTTCTAATTTTGTCATTTCTGTCTGTGTTATGGAATTGTCACTTGTGGTACAAAATAGAGCAGTGTTAGTCACAAAATGGTGTTTTGGCCATATTTTAAAGCAAAATACATTGTCAGTAAATAACAATCTTTAAAAATACTATATTAGCTATATCTAAGACTAAAATCTAAAATGCATATGAGATAATGAGATGAGGTTGTTGGCTTGCTGGCCGAGCTGGCTGGTTATCGTACAGATGTTTTGTTACCATGCCAGGTAGCATCATCAGTGCGGCCTCCGATGAAGCGATACTCATTGTCTGGACAATGAAGGCCATTAATTTAAGTGGGATAAAAATAACTGGGACAACGTGATCATCCTAGCTCAAGCCAATGACAGACATGCACAGAAATTCCTTGAGGCCTGGTTTTCAACCTGTAATGAAATCAACAAACGTGCAATTAGACCCCATATATAAACCCGTTCAGAGCAGAACAGAACCGGAAATGATGCGACCCAATTTACCAGGCCGGACCACATAATTACTAAGCGGAATAGATCAACGTCGTTTCAGCAGAGGCTGAACTGTTGATTTAATCTAGCACGGTGATGTACGAAAACCAGCCAACTCCACCAGCAAGCCAACAACGTCATCCACAACCCGAGCTACAAATCTTGGCAAGAACCTTACAGTTAATGTAACATTTTGCTTCCGTTTTTTCTCAATTTGTAGACAACCTCACTTTTTTGATGTTGTACTCAAATCTGCCGAATACCTGCCCACTCACTGAAGCTAACTATAGCCAGAGATTCTATGGGTAGAATGCTATAGGTGTGGCAGAATCAGGCAACAAGCACGGCAAAGTATTGACTTTGGGAGTGTCTCATTCTATCTTTTATGCTTTTCACAACAATGTGGTGAGAGACGGTCTTTATTGATTGTTAAATGCCTTGCTAATGCCATAACTCACTTTGTTAATATTCAGGCTCCCATCTTATCAAACTCATCAAACGAGCTCAATGTCCAGCAAATTAATTAGGAAACCAGAGCATGAACCAGGTGGATTCAGCTTGCTGCTTGCTCTGAACTACCTCCCCATTGGTCACGAGCCAACAAAATTGCCAGACATGATCCTCTGGTAACAGCTGACGGCACTCCTCCTCCATGAACTTTTGTATCTACTGACCCATAATGACTTTCCTTGCATTCTGCTATTCACCATCAGCGTGCTTAGGAAACAGACAGTTGCATTACAGTACACACCAGCAGCTTGCATTGAAATGCTTCAGTAAGGACACTAGGTGCACAGAGACAGGCAGCAAGCTTGCGGATTGGACTAGGCTGTAATTCCGGGCTTTCTCTGTTCTGACTAACTTAGCACCTGCCTGCTTGCTCACAGCATTCTTCCCTTGCCTTGCCTTTCTTTGGCTGCAGTCACAGCTTGCCTTGCTGGGCAGCAGTGCTCAGTCTGGGATGGGGGTTGGTGGTAGACATCTTGCTACATGGCAGTGTGCTACATCAATGCCACCCCAGCACCATGCACCCGCACCTTGGCCTGTGTGGCAAGCAGGCAGCCAGGGCTCCACATCTGAGGGGTGCAGTCCTCACTGATGTCCGTGGAGACACCCATCTGTTAGGGGGTCCCAGCACAGCAAGTCAAGGGCAGGTTCCCATGCTGGTCAAAGGCATTGGTTTCTGGTCAGGGGCAGTCTCAGTGAAGAGGCCACTGTCGGTCCTCTTCTTCCATTATGTGAGTGAGGGTTGGGTGTGGGGGGCGGGGTGTGTGCACAGGCCTACTGCGACTGGGGACGTATTCAAGCACTATACAAGTTGTCTGTGTACGCCGTGCTTGGGGCTGTCCACTCATGTTGGCCAAGGGAACGGGGCTATGGGCAGTCTGTCAGGTCCATCCACAGAATCAAAGAGGGATTGGGGAGGATGGGAAGGGAAAAAACAGCTGTAGTCATGGCACTGAGCCTTAGCAGTTCAGTCCTCAGGACGGGGGTGCTGCAGGCTGTGGGAAAGCGCGGTTGCAGAGGGGGGCAGTAGGATTCTGAAGGGACTGTTACTGTAAAGCACAGCTGGGAAGGCAGTCAGGAGCATTCTAGCATCAAGATGAATGGGGGGAGTGAGGTGGTGGGTCAGCGATCACACCTGGTCTGGTGACCTCACATGCCAGGGTCTGGGGGAGAAACGTAGGCAAGTGTAGGTGTGCGTGGATGGGGACTTGGTGGACGTGTGTGTCTCTAAGCACGCAGTGTTCTTGCTGCATTTTTACAATGATCATTGCCAGGGCAGCCCGAGGTGCAGGAGTGAAGTGCAGAAGTGTCCTGTAACCGGACTGATGATATACTGTGAGGGTTTTCGGAGGCTGGTACATATCAGATGCCAGTGCAGAGTGCCCATGGAGCATGCCCTGAGATGTTGGTGCCCAGTGTCTAACATGGAGGTCATTTGGAGCAAATGTCAAGTTGAATCCACCTGATTCCTGCTGTGGCTTCCATTGTGCCATTTTCTTGACTGGTTTGGCAGGGCTTGTTAAGATAAGTTGAATACACATGAGGTTGGTTTTTCCATCAGCAAGAGCTTTAACACACACTGACTCCCCTTAATTAGCAACTCACTGTTGCCTACTATGAAACTTGTCTCGTCACCCACTTGTTAAAAACATGAAAGCTGGAGTGGGATGCTCCTGACATTGAGGTGGACCATGCCTGATGTCTCATCAGGTTCTGCCACAAATCTTGCCAGAGCCTATCCTCAGACACCTATAAAATTCCACCTGTAGTGTTGAAATTTTTGGAATGAAGTTGAACCATTAAACTCCCTGATGCAAAAATAAAAGATTGGCACCTTGGAACATGTAGAAGGTTTTCTTTTAATTAAAAGAAAAAAAAGCTCAGTGTTAGTGTTTAGAAATGATAAAAGAGTACTGAAGCATTTTATGTAGAACTCCCGGACGAGAGCTCAGAATTGCCTCTGTGAGAAGGAGGAAGTAGTGTTGTAAATTGCACTGTCAGGTTGACAGAAAATTTAACAAATTTAGAACCTTTGCAGATCAGTGCCATTGTTTTTCTGCCTAATATCAGCTGACTAGCTTTCCCTTAATTCTAAAATCACCAGGAACATATAAGTATTTAAAACCTATTCCACACAAAAATGAAGAATTATCGATGCTGGAAATCTGAGATAAAAACAGATAATGCTGGAAATACTCAGCAGATCAAGTAGCATCATGAATAAATAAACACAGAACAGTATTTTCCTCTTTCTTGAGGTATGAGAGAAGTGGTGAGAAGGGAAATTAATTGTGGGAGTTGGCACAGTTGAGATTCTCACCCCCAACTCGCCACCTCACCACCAATTAAAGGCCGGCTAGGAAGGTCTATTGATGACTTTCTTTGACTTGCCACCAATTAAGGCCTTTAAGTAATCAATTAATGCCACTTATGGGCCCTCAGCTCACCCTCAGTTGGGGACATTGCTTTATTTGCTTCAGTCAGGTACAAGGATGCAGGCAGCTGTTCCATTGCCCCTTCCATTCCCTTCGCCCTTACAAACTCCATGACTGTCTGCGAGAAGCAAACAAAATCTACGCGCCTTCTCGCAATTGGATCCTCTGAAGACTAGGCCTCAACTAAAGGTCTTTGGAATCGACAACTGCCACCCTCTGGCTGGCAGCTTGTGTCAAGGTAAGAATTCACTGCTGAGGATTGCAATCGGCCAAGATGCTTACCAGTCCGTCCTTAACACAGTGATTAGCTCACATTCTAGCAAGTTTTCTTGGTGGTAAGGACAGAGAGCCCTTTGCTATTGAATATGTCTACCTTATGTGTAGCCTGTGAATCACAGCAAGAATTTGTACTTCAGGTTGATGATGTTCAAGGTTAGGGATATAACAGTTTTTGAGCAAATATGTAGGCAGGACACGATGCGAAAGGAGAAGAAGAAACAACAATAAGATGGGCGCCTGAAATAATGGAATAAAAGAGGAATGATTGTGCACAGCAATGGGTAACTGACAAATTTCTGTACTCCGTTTGCAAGTGTGACCAATCTTCCAGACTCTTGACATGTTAAAATTTTACCCGTCTCCCATTCTGACCTCCCTGCCCTTAATCTCTGACACAGTGCTCCAGTGAAGCTCAACAGAAATAACATCTCCACTTCCAGTTAGGCCCTTTGCAAATTCACAGGGTCAACAGTGAGATCAACAGTTTTGGATCAGAACTGTAGAGTAATGTGATAGTGTTGTTTGCAATGATCTAACAGTGGCA
Source organism: Stegostoma tigrinum (assembly GCF_030684315.1). Lineage (NCBI taxonomy): Eukaryota > Metazoa > Chordata > Chondrichthyes > Orectolobiformes > Stegostomatidae > Stegostoma > Stegostoma tigrinum. The sequence goes on along the minus strand of NC_081361.1, from coordinate 45,588,336 downwards.
TCAACAGCTGTGTCTAAGCATCTGAGAACAAAGCTCGGGTATTCTGTGCAAGAGAGAAGTATACTTGGCTCAGAGTGTAGATTGCACCACATGTAAGTAGAAGGGTGTTGAAGGAAACTACTAGAGTTAGCCAAGGTCACCGATAGGTGGAGGGAAACCTCGCCAAACCAGAGCAATCGACAAATTACCTGAACAGTAATTACAGTAGTCTTTAAAGTGGAGCTAAACCACAAACCAATAACCACTGTTCCTATTTTTTTGAATAGCAGGTAGTGAGCAGATATGTTGCCAATGGCTTCCTTCTCTCGATCCAACATTTGGTTGTACTTTTTGTATTGTCTGCCAGCTGTGACTCACTGTGTAGCACTCTCATGTCTAGCTCACGACTCTTGGCTCGAAGTCCCAACTCTTGTCTTCAAAGCTGACACTCCAGTAATTGATTTTTTTTTGGTCACATGTACCAAAATACAGTGAAAAGTTTTGTTTACGAGTGGTACAGGCAGATTTCAGCAAGTAAATAATGTAATTTTCACATTGTTGTATGTGGGGGAATTACTGTGTGCAAACTGCTTCTGTGTTTCCTGTAATATTTTAGTAAATACATTTTTAAAATACTTCATTTACTGCACAGTACATAGAACATAGAAAAGTACAGCGCAGTACAGGCCCTTCAGCCCACGATGTTGTGCTGTGAAATATTCCTAATCCAAAAATAAAATAACCTAACCTACATTCCCCGCAATTCACTGCTGTCCATGTGCATGTCCAGCAGTTGCTTAAATGCCACTAGTAACACCGCTTCCACGACTATCACTGGCAAACTATTCCATGCGCTCACAATTCTCTGGGTGAAGAATCTCCCTCTGACGTCTCCTCTATACCTTCCTCCCAACACCTTAAAACTATGACCCCTCGTGGCAGTCAATTCTGCCCTGGGGAAAAGTCTCTGGCTATTGACTCTATCCATGCCTCTCCTTGGTAATTCCCAGAGTTGTGAAGAGTGCTGTAATAATAAAAGTCATAGTTTTGTCTTGGACCATGATTGCTTTAATCATTCCTGCCTTCCACCCTATCACAGATCTATCCCTTCATACTTCCCCACAACACCCTTGTCACAGTTAAACCTCCCACTAACACCCCACCTCACCCACTACCTCTCTTTCCTGCTTTTGTATTTGCTTAAAAATTATTCCACCTCATCCCTCACACCCCGCCCTTGCAATAACCGCCCCAAGAGAATCCCCCTAGTCGTCACATACCACCCTACCAACCTCCGGATACAACGCATCATCCTCTCAACACTTCCACCATCTACAATCCGACCCCACCACCAAAGACATTTTTCCATCCCCACCCTTGTCTGCCTTCTGGAGACACCACTCTCTGCACGACTCCCTTGTCTGCTCCACACTCCCCTCCAACCCCACCACACCCGGCACCTTCCCCTGCAACCGCAGGAGGTGCTACACTTGCCCCCACACCTCCTCCCTCACCCCCATCCCAGGCCCCAAGATGACTTTCCACGTCAAGCAAATGTTTACCTGCACATCTGCCAATGTGGTATACTGCATTTGCTGTACCCGGTGTGGCATCCTCTACATTGGGAAAACCAAGCGGAGGCTTGGGGACCGCTTTGCAGAACACCTCCGCTCGGTTCACAGTAAACAACTGCACCTCCCAGTCACGAACAATTTCCACTCCCCCTCCCATTCCTCAGATGACATGTCCACCCTGGGCCTCCTACAGTGCCACAATGATGCCACCCGTAGGTTGCAGGAACAACAACTCATATTCCGCTTAGGATCTCTGCAGCCCAATGGCATCAATGTGGATTTCACCAGCTTTAAAATCTCCCCTCCACCACTGCATCCCAAAACCAGCACAGCTCATCCCAGCCTGCCTAACCTGTTCTTCCTCTCACCTACCCCCTCCTCCCACCTCAAGCCGCACCTCCACTTCCTACCTACTAACCTCATCCCGCCCCCTTGACCTGTCCGTCCTCCAGACTGACCTATCCCCTCCCTACCTCCCTACCTATACTCTCCTCTCCACCTATCTTCTCCTCTGTCCATCTTCAGTCCACCTCCCCCTCTCTCCCTATTTATTTCAGAACGCTGTCCCCACCCCGCTTTTCTGATGAAGGGTCTAGGCCCAAAACGTCAGCTTTTGTGCTCCTAAGATGCTGGTTGGCCTGCTGTGTTCATCCAGCTCCACACTTTGCTATCTGTAGCTGTTCCGGTTCTGATGAAAAATAAGTAACCCGACATGTCAGCTTTCCTACTCCTCTGATGTTGCTTGGCCTGCTGTGTTCGTCCAGCTCTACACCTTGTTATCTCAGATTCTCCAGCGTCGGCAGTCCCTTCCATCTCTCAACCTGAAACAGTAACTCTGTTTCCTTTCCATGAATGGTGCCTTGACCTGCTAAGTATTTCCAGCTCACTAAATTATTGTGAATCCACATGTCACATCAGCTTATTTTACAAAATTTTATTGATTTTCTTTGTGAACAGTTGAACTTAGAGCCAAAATTGAAATCAGTTGGAATTCACATCACAATTTGACACTTATTACTAAGATCCATTGCATGTTTTTCAGTGCCCATCGTATAGACTGTTACAGCACAGGCTGGCGCAGAAGCCAGAATAGACTTTAAAATCTGGCAAACATGCTGACTTTTCTAATGGAGAAAATATGCTCCATTGGACTTTAACTAACTGAATAGGACTAGGATACTGGAAAACAGAGATCAGGCAGATCCTTTGGACTTCAGCCCTTTCAGCCCATGCAATAAATATTTCTAGCTATAATCATGATGACTAATGCAGGGAGCTGAGTAAGAATCAGCTAATCAGCAGTTCTGGATAGTGTCACTTTGTGGATATATTGTACAGGAAGGTCATCAGAACTGAAAGTCCTCATCTCACATAGCAACGTTGGCAAAACTTTCCTGTTCACTCATATGAATTGAATGCAAACATGCATTCGATCATAACCAACAGGTTAGTTATCAGCTCAGTTAAGAGACTGCTAATCAGTTGCTTCATGAAAGTATTGCACATTTTAAAAAAAAATCTGTGTTCTGAGACATTCTGCTGGCCAAGCTTTGAGCATCACATTGACAAGTGTGAGCTGAAAAGCTGTCATCCTCAGTTATACACTCCCACCATAATTCTAGCACAAATGTAACAGAGAAAATGGGATTATCAGTCAGGACTCAGTTACAGAGATAGTAGGAACTGCAGATGCTGGAGAATCTGAGATAACAAGTCGTAGAGCTGGATGAACACAGCAGGCCAAGCAGCATCAGAGGAGTAGGAAGGCTGACGTTTCAGGCCTAGACCCTTCAGTTACACCCAGCTTTCACTGCCCACTTGTAGGCAATCTCTTTTTTAGGGCAGATATTCTGTCAGCTGACAAGGCTCATATAAAAGGAATTCAAATGTCTAATTCAGTCACTAGGTTTGATATGTTTACCCATTTCCTCATTATCAGCCATGTATCATATCATTGGGAAATGAGACAGCAGTACAAGGCAGTGTTGTCAAGAGGAGAGGATTACCTTAATTAAAAAGTATTATTTTTTGACATTATCTATGCACATAACAAAGGTCGACCTGAGAGGCAGGACAGATCAATATGTTAGCAGCATCTCTTGTTTTTGAGAAGTTTAATTCTTCTTACTCCTGGCTGCTCAAATCTAATTCTTCACTTGCTCATCTTGGGGCCCATTTCCCTTCATCACCCTGTACAACCGTGTGCATGCTGTATGCGCAGTGCATGTCCCACATAGCGGAATGCAGTGTGGTCCTATGTATATCACATTAATGAGGCAGCCCCCGATTTAGTGATCTTTTGAACTGCTTAATGGAAACCTCCCAGTAAATTTTGCTGAAAACAGAACTTTTAAGTTCACCACAGATAACAAAGTGTGACGCTGGATGAACACAGCAGGCCAAGCAGCATCTCAGGAGCACAAAAGCTGACGTTTCGGGCCTAGACCCTTCATCAGAGAGGGGGATGGGGAGAGGGTTCTGGAATAAATAGGGAGAGAGGGGGAGGCGGACCGGAGATGGAGAGAAAATTAAGTTCACCACAGCCTATTTTAAACCCACTACCACCCCATTTCTGTTGAGTTGGTCATTAAAACGAGCCCCTAATGTTTCCTGTCCAAAGTTACACACTGTCATCAATTTGCATTGTGCCCACTCTTGTCTACAAAGCTTCTGTTACGAGTTAATGCAGAGCTTTGGAAGAAAAATAAATGTTTTCATCTTCAAATAAAACGTTAGTGCATGAGAAATTGAATTTCACTAATATGATTTGCAGCACCCATCCTTCCATCTGTGTCAATTCACTTGCTTTAAATGCTATTTGAGAAGATCAATCTTTGAGAGATTAGACTCTACTGAGATTTTAATAAAGAGCTGAAAAAAAAACTAGAAACCACCTTTCAGCCAGGCTGCAAACAAATATCTGTTTCATTTAATTCAGTTCTTAGTGAGCATTTGCACAGCACACAGGCCAAGAACAGCCATCCTTCATTCTAAAATAAGGTCCTTGTGAAAATTCACAATGGCTTCTGACAGCCATGCTATTAACTGACAAAAGCAATGGGTGAGAGAAAATACTGCTACTAAGTTAAATATTTAATTTTTTTAAAAATTAATTGATTCTGTGTTCAAATATATGAACATCTAACATTCAGCCGATTTTAGTTTGTTTATATTGCTTTATTTTGCATGCAATATAAACAGAATAACTAGCAAGGAGATATGAGATGCAATTTATTTGCCCTATGTGACTATGTCACCATGAATTTAGTCATGCCACTGCTCAAATTTGATTTGATTTGATTTATTATTGTCACGTGTACCGAGGTGCAGTGACAAGTGCTTAACAGGCAGATCGTACTTTATAAGAGCATCAGGGTAATGGAACAGAGTGCAGGATGCAGTTGGTGCAAAGAGAGTCAACATTAACGTTAAAGAGGTCCATTCAAAAGTCTGACAACAGTAGGGAAGAAGCTGTTCTTGAATCTGTTCATGCGTGTATGCCAAACATTTATTTCATCTGCCCGATGGAAGAGAGCATAACAAGGATGGAAGGGGTCTTTGAGTATTTTGGTTGCTTTCCTGATGTATACTTTCCAGGAAATATAGATGAAGTCAATGGATGGGATGCTGGTTTGTGTGATGGACTGGACTGTGTTCACAACTCTCTGCAGTTTCTTTCGGTCCTAGGAAGAGTAGTTGCTATACTATGTTGTGATGCATCCAGAAAGGATGCTTTCTGTGGTGCATCTAATAAAATTTACAAGAGTTTTTATTATCAAGCCAAATTTCCTTAGCCTCGTGAGGAAATGGAGGCATTGCTATGCTTTCTTGGCTATAGTGTCAACTTGGGCAGACCAGGACAGATTGTTGGTGATCAGCAATCCCAGGAAGCTGATGCTTCTGACCATCTCCACCTCAGCTCCATTGTTGCAGATGGGGCATATCTTCCACTCTGCTTCCTGAAGTCAATGACCGGTGCCTTTGTTTTGCTGACATTGATAGAGACATTGCCGTCTTTACATCATGCCATTAAGTACTCTGTCTCCTTCCTTTACTCAGTCTTGACCTCTAAAGAACACAGTTGGCCACTGTGACCTTACAATCTCTCTAACCTGTCCATTAGACCCCCAGGATATAACCAGTTGATGCATGTAGGTGATCTTTATATAGACATGAGACATGCAGGACTTTCATTACACCCATTTGTTTTGGATTTTAACTCAGATCCAAGATGGTCCAAGATGGTGGCAGAGTAGGAAGATCCAGTTGGAGATCCTCTGCTTGCCTGGTTCGTTATCTCTTTTTCTCTTTTTTTTTCCTTTTCTCCCCCACCTCCTGGAGTGTGGAGTTACGAAGCGAGCAACAGGCCGAGACCCGCGGCAGGCCGGAGCGAGAGGAGCGGGCTGAGACCCGAGGTGGGCCAGAGTGAGCAATGGGCTGAAACCCGTGGTGGGCCGGAGAGAGAGGAGTGGGCCGAAACCCGTGGTGGGCCGGAGCGAGAGGAACGGGCCGAGACCCGCGGTGGGCCGGAGCGAGAGGAGCGGGCCGAGACCCGCGGTGGGCCGGAGCGAGAGGAGCGGGCCGAGACCCGCGGTGGGCCGGAGCGAGAGGAGCAGGCCGAGACCCGTGGTGGGCCGGAGCGAGAGGAGCGGGCCGAGACCCGCAGTGGGCCGGAGCAAGCCGTGTGGACTTGTGCTCGGTGGCCTGCAGGTTGCGCCTTGTAAGCCCCAGAATACCGCGGGCAGTGAGCCGTGACAAAGCACATGGGCCGCAAGCCCTACAGCAGCAAGAGGGAAGCAGCCCTTTTGCAGCATGCGGGCAGCAAGTCCTGGCTGGAGACCAATGTGAGGAGACAATCCTTACCTTAGAACACAGTGTTATAACTCCTTCATATACCTCTTAATATATTCCTGTTTTTTACTTCTTTTCAATGATGTAATTAAGCAATTACTTTTATCCCTCTGCTGTATCCAAGAATTGTACCTAGGTACTTGTGCCTAAGATGTCACCATAAGAAGGCAGACATTGTGAATGTTTTTCACTGGACTCCTACAATGGGGTACACATGACAATAAAAAAAGATATTGTAGGACATTGTAGACCCCCTGAAGTGAAATGACAATGTACAAACCCACTAACCGGGATTGAAATTTACTGTATTGACTGTGAAATTATTTGCATCATTATCACAGGCAATTTGACTCAGCTGGTCTGTGCTCATGTTGATGCTGCACATGATCACCTCCATCTCCCCCACCCTAGTTCACCTCATCTGACATTATACACATATTCCTGTATTGCTGTCTGCATAATGTACTGAGATAAAAAACAGAGGTTACTGGAAAAGCTCAGCAGGTCTGGCAGCATCTGTGAAGAGAAATCAGAGTTAGTGCTTCGGGTCGAGTGACAGCATCTGCAGTTCTTTTGGTTTTTATTCCCTAATGTACTGATCTAGCTTCTTCCAAAATGTACTAATGCTACTCACACAGAATAGTTGATGTGATACCACTTCTCAGCTACTTTCTGGGTAAAGAGGTTTCTGCTGAATTTCTTCAGAATTTTCCATTATTTAAACATAAATATAAACCTAATGCAAAAGCTTCAAGTTGATCTACTTGCAAAATATTTTTTGTTGTGATCAACTTGCAGATAGATCCTTCCAAGTGTTTTGTGTTGATAGTCATTTGGTGTGTGCATTATTACTATATCATTTGTAAATGAAGGAAGGTAAAACAAAAATATCTGGATTTTTGGCAACAATGGGATGCGTAAATGAGGTAGCAGTTAGACTGAGAACTACCTGTTATCATTAAACATTGATAAATGTTACTGAGCCTGCTGTTCCTGTTTATCTACCTCAAGGGGTGTCAATATCTGTAGTGGCTTGGCAGGACTGACAGTGACCCCAATCCATTGGCCGTAGTGATATGAACTCCCGACTCTGACCAATCCAGGACGCCCACTGACTATGTCCGAGTTCCTGGACTGGTTTCAGACATTGCCCCTGGCTGAAGGCTGTCTCCCTTGACCTGACTGAGGACTGCATCTCCTGAGACATGGCCATTTAGTGGCGTGTAGTGGCGTGTCACATATGTGGTGGGTACATGGTATAGGTACGAGATTGACATGGTACAGTCCAATACAACAACATAGCCACCCCCTTGACCGAACACTGCTGGCAACCATGACGAGCTGTCTGTCTTAATATCTGCACTAAGCAACAAAGAAACACAGAAATACCTTGGGCTTTTGAATATGATGTTAAAATGCAAAACCACAGGTCAAGGCTGCAATGCTGTGACCATCCAGGTAAGTGTAAAATGATAAGCACTAACAGACTACTCTGCTGGTATAGCCCTACAAGACTGAACCATTGCCCACTCCCCAGACTGCAGTTGGACAGATCTCTTGACGATGCATGGCCCGAGTGGATGACTGACCGTGGTCGAGTCCCCGGACTGAGTGCAGACTGTGACAGATTCTTGCCAGACAGTAGCCTTCCCCCCTCCCCAAACCCCTCCTCTTCCCCTACCCTCAGGCTGGACTGCAAATTAGCCCCCACTTGGCCAATCAGTTGAATGAATGTTCAGCGTGTTTGCTGTACAGGCTGATGCTGGAGGTGTTAGATTGACATCATGGCGAGGCATAGAGCAGAGTGCCCCGGACAGGTATGACAGGCAGCATGACACAGGGTTTGTGTTAAACAGCTCATCCATATTTAATCACTGACGGCTTTTGGTTCTGGCTGAACTACTAACATACCAACTAGTGGGGTACTATAAGGCATGGCAAAGTAAGGCAAGGCAAGGCCTGGGTGCTGTGAGCATGGAGCTAGGCATTTAGTGAGTGATGTTAAGAGACCAAGTGCACAGCCCTGAGGGGCAGTCTGGTCCAATGTGTGAGCTGGGTACAAGCCCCCATGTACAAAGTGTCCTCGCAGCAGTATTTCAATAATAGTTCCTGGTGCTTTCTGTGTAATTCAAGTCTGGGGAAGTGATGAAATACCATGAGGATTGTGAGGGGTTGGTACGTGGCAGATGCCAGTGTCTGTGGGCAAGCAGTGTGTTGCTGGTGCCCATGGACTGTACAGTGAGATGCTGTTTAATGCTGAGTAATCTGGAGGTACCTGGCAGCCAGTGATGAGCTGAAGACTTGCATGCCAAGATTTCTCAACATAGAAATGTAGGAAATAGGAGCAGGAGTAGGCATTTGGCCATCAAGCCTGCACCGCCATCCATTATAATTGTTATCGTGGCTGATCATCCAACTCAATAGCCTATTATTGCTTCTCCCCATATCCTTTAAAATCTTTAGCCCTAAGAGATGTATCCAACTTATTGAAATCATACAAGGTTTTGGCCTTGACTGCTTTCTGTCTTGGTGATTTCTGTTAGATTACCACTCTCAGGACCAGCTTATTTAATGTGTTTTGGTAAAATAGGAAGCTGAATATTAATGAGGATAACTGTGACATTATCAAGGCATTTAACAAGTTATAATCCCTTCAAATGGTAACTCATTGCTGGCTCGTAAGAAACTCACCTCAGCATACAGCAAAGGTATAAATGATGGATGGGGATGCTCCTGACTTTGAGATTAACCTCTCCACCTTATTAGGCCATAAATCTTGCCATAACCAATGTCACTCTGACCTTGCATTCATGGACATCTGTTACATAGAGCCTGACAGCACAGGGACAGGCCCTTCAGCCCAAATTGGTCTGTGCTGACCAAAATGACAATCCACGCTAATCCCATTTCCCTGTCCTTGGCCCATATCCATCTAAACCTTTCCTATCCATGTATTCATCCAAATGCCTTTTAAATATTGTTAATATACCCGCCTTAACCACTTCCGCTGGAAGCTCATTCCATATGCATACATTCCTTGCTGTAAAAATGTTTCCCGTCAGGTTCCCATCTATTCTTTCCCTATTGACCTTAGACTGATGCTGTTGAGTCCTCTATTCCCCAAACCTGGGAAAAAGGTTGAGTCCATTCACTCTATCCATGCCTGTCACGATCTTCAGTCTCCTATGCTCTAAAGAAACAAGTCCTAACCTGTCCAACTTGTCCCCCAAACTCAGTCCCTTGTAAATTTCTTCTGCACTCTTTCCAGTTTAATAATGTCCTTCCTATAGCAAAGTGACTGAAACTGAACACAATTCTCCAAGTGCAGCCTCGCCAATGTCCTGTACAACTATGACATAACTTCGCAACTTCTATACTCAATGTCCCCTTACTGATGAAGGCCAGTGTGCCAAAAGCCTTCTTCATCACCTAGTCTACCTGTGACACCAGGGAACCGTGCACCTGCACTCCAAGGTCCCTCTGTTCCACTACACTCAATGAGGCCCTACCGTTCACCTTGAAACTCCTAAATGTAACACCTCACACTTACCTGTATTAAACTCCACTTGCCATTTCTCGGCCCACTTCCCCAGCTGATCAAGATCCTGATGCAGTTTCTGACAACTTTCCTCACTGTCCATGATACCACCTATTTTAGTGTCATCTGCAAAACTTACTAAACATGCCCTGTACATTCTCATCCAAATCATTGATACGGATAACGAACAGCAATGGGCCCAGCACTGACCCCTGACACGCACCACTAGTCACCAAGCCTCCAGTTCGACAAGCATCCTTCCTCTATTACTGTCTGCTTCCTACCAGCAAGCCAATTATATATCCAATTTTCCAGCTGTCCCTGGATTCCATGTGATTTAACCTTCTAGAGCAGCCTACCATATGGAACCTTATCAAATGCCTGACTGAAATCCATACAGACTATGTCTACCACCCTGCCCTCATCAACCTTCCTGGTCCCTTCGCTAAAGAACTCTAATCTGTGAGATTAGTGAGGCATGATCTCCCACACAGAAAACCATGCTGACAACTCCTAATCAAACCCTGCCTTTCCGAATGCATGTATATCTTATCTCTCCGAATCTTCTCAAGTAACTTACCTATCACAGATGTTAAGATGACTGATGAAAATTCCCAGGATTTTCTTTGCAGCCCTTTTTGAATAGAGGCACAACATTCACTACCCTCCCGTCTTCCAGCACCTGACCAGTGGCTAACAATGAAGCAAATAGATCAGCCAGGCCCCCCGCAATTTCTTCTCTAGCCTCTTGCAGGGATCTTGGCTATATCTAGTCTGAACGAGGAGATTTATCCACCTTCATCCATTATAATACATCCAATACATCCTCTACTGTGATGTGGATTGTCCTCAAGGTATCACCACTAACTTCCCCAAGTTCCCAAGTCTTCATAAAAACTGAAAGAACTGCAGATGTTGTAAATAAGGAACAAGTTCCAAAGTCTTCATATGTTTCTCCATGATAAATGCAGAGGAGAACTATTCATTGAGGACCTCGCCCATCTCCTGCGGTTCCACACATACATGCCCACTTTGGCCCTTGGGGAGTCCTATTCGCTCTCTAGTTAGTTTCTTTAATAGGCTTAAAGAATTGCTTTGGATTCACCCTAATCTACACAACCGAAGCTATCTCATGCTCCCTTCTTGCCCTCCTGATTTCCTTCTTCAGTAAACTCCTGTGTTTCCCATATACCTCCAGGGATTCCCTGTACCTGAGCCATGCCTCCTTTTTTCCGGTCATAGCCTCAATATTTCTTGTTGCCCAGGATTCTCTACTCCAGCCAACCTTGCCCTTCACCCTCGCAGGAACGTGTAGACCTTGAACTCTAGCTATCACATTTTTAAAGGCCTCCCACTTGCCAGAGGTCCCTTTGCCTGCAAACAAGCTACTCTAATCAACTCCTGCAAGCTCCTGTCTAATTCCATCAAAATTCATCTTGTTCCAATTGAGATCTTGAGCCTGTGGACCAGTTTTGCCCTTCTCCATAACTATTTTAAAATTAATAGAACTATGGTCACTGATCCCAAAGTCCTCCCCTGGTATTGCAGTTTCATTTTATGTCACTAGATGGTGGTGATATTCCATACAAAAAAGTCTCAAATTCAAAACTTTTAAGCTATTTTGCTGCACAGCATGAGTGAGTTCTTCATCAGCTGCTACCTTTTCTTTCTTGGTACTTTTGATCATTTGCTCCTCAAGGCCAGGACCATCTGGTCTCGTGGATGGTATCCATGTGACAATAAGCTGGAATCATTTTGGAATCTGCTCATTGTGCTACATGACCACATAAAACAGGAGGGTTTAAGGGAGTCAGTCTGGATCAAACCATTTTGCTTGGTGTTTGAGTTTCTGCATTGTCTTTCACCTATCCTGCAAAGGTATCACAGTTGGCAATAAAGTATGATTGTGGGTATCTTTAACTAAACAAATTTTGGTTGAACGATCTTCCAGTGAACTAGTGGCAAGCACATTGTTTTGCTGAGAGACAGTTTTTAAAATTTGTACTTTGTGGAAGTACTGTTTACAGAAATAGGTGGACTGACCATCAGGGATAGCTGCATCAACAAGTCTTAATCAGAAACTGGGAGGCCAAACCTGACCAAGAGAATCTTTCAGTACAGTATGTAGCGATTCAAGATGTCTTTCAATGGAAATTATATCCTTCATGTTCCTGATAATTGGGCTGTTAACCAGACAGTGTGGGAAAGGAAATGGGCAATTTTTCCATCTGAGAGGTATCAAGAACCGTAGCTGCTGGAGTCAGAGACAACACAGTATGGAGCTGGAGGAACACAGCAGGCCAGGCAGCATCAGAGGAGTGGAACGTTAGCATTTTGGATCAGGATCTTTCTTCGGAGAGAAGGGTCCCGACCCGAAACGTTAATTTCCCTGCTCTTCTGATGCAGTCTGGCCTACTGTGTTCCTTCAGCTACACACCATATTTCTAACTGAACCAGGCTCAGAGGGATATGAAAGAATTTGAATTTGCTCAGTCCTGTGAAACCAAAAGACATGCCACTGTTGGCCATTTTATGTACACTGGAGCAGCACCATAATAAGCTAGAGGTTGCAGAAAGCTATTAGTTTGAAATGAGGTATCAGTTTCCCAGTGAAAAGTTTATCGAGGCTTTGAAAATCTTCCATCCTCTGCAGCTTTGGAAAATTTGAAAACAGAGCATTTAGGGACAAACTACTGTTTACAAATGACTGCGTTCACAGGAAGTTGGTCACGTTGCCAAATTAACTCAAAACCTAGCTTGCCAAACAGCATCGTCTATGGATAACATAGAACGTAGAACAATACAGTGCAGAACAGGCCCTTCGACCCTCGATGTTGCGCCGACTTGTAACTAATCTAAGCCCCTCCCCCTATACTATCCCATCATCATCCATATGCTTATCCAAGGATTGTTTAAATGCCCATAATGTGGCTGAGTTAACTACATTGGCAGGCAGGGCATTTCACACCCTTACCACTCTCTGAGTAAAGAGCCTGCCTCTGACATCTGTCTTAAATCTATCACCCCTCAATTTGTAGCTATGCCCCCTTGTACAAGCTGAAGTCATCATCCTAGGAAAAAGACTCTCACTGTCCACCCTATCTAATCCTCTGATCATCTTGTTTGTCTCTATTAAATCCCCTCTTAGCCTTCTTCTCTCCAATGAGAACAGACCCAAGTCCCTCAGCCTTTCTTCATAGGGCCTGCACTCCAGACCAGGCAACATCCTGGTAAATCTCCTCTGCACCTTTTCCAATGCTTCCACATCCTTCCCGTAACGGGGCGACCAGAACTGCACGCAGTATTCCAAATGAGGCCGCACTAGCGTTTTGTACAGTTGCAGCATGACATCACGGCTCCGGAATTCAATCCCTCTCCCATTAAAACCTAAAACACCGTAAGCCTTCTTAACAGCACTATCAACCTGGGTGGCAACTTTCAGGGATCTATGTACGTGGACACCAAGATCCCTCTGCACATCCACACAACCAAGAATCTTTCCATTGACCCAGTATTCTGCCTTTCTATTACTTTTCCCAAAGTGAATCACCTCACATTTATCCGCATTGAACTCCATTTGCCACCTTTCAGCCCAATTCTGCAGTTTGTCCAAGTCTCCCTGCAACCTGCAACATTCTTTCACGCTGTCCACCACTCCAACGACTTCAGTGTCATCTGCAAACTTACTAACCCATCCACCTATACTTGGGTCAAAGTCATTTATAAAAATGACAAACAGCAGTGGTCCCAAAACAGATCCTTGAGGCACACCACTAGTGACCTGACTCTAGGCTGAATATTTTCCATGAACCACCACTCGTTGCCTTCTTGCAGAAAGCCAGTTTCTAAGGTTGAATGTGAGGTCAAGCGAAGTCAGAATTAGCAACTATCGGTGACCCGTAGAATCACATAACCCGCACCTGAGTAGTCAAAAGTTCTAAGTTCCAAGTTGTGTTTCCAGTGCTTTACAGGCCAAGATTGGGCACAGAATTGTCCATTTGTTTTTCAGGATAATGTCCTACCCCCAACTATCTTTGATTACTTCATCAATGGCCCTCCCTCCATCAGAAAGTCAGAATTGCATAATGTTCAGTACATTTTGGGACTGAAGCAGTCTGTGTATATGCAGCAAGACCTGGAAACCATTCAGCTGTCAGTTTCTAAGAGGAAAGTAACAACGGTGCCACACAACTGACAGACCATGATCATTTCCAAGAAGAGAGAATATAACCATCACCCCTTATCATTCAAGGACGTTATCATTGCTGAATCCCCCCACTATCCTGGGGGTTACCATTGACAACAAACTGAACTACATGAACAGGTCGAAGGAGTAGTGGTGAGTAACTCAGCACCTCACTCCCCAAAGCCTGTCCAGCATTTACAAAGCACAAGTGAGGAGTATGAAGGAATACTGTCCACTTTTGGCGGGCAGCTCCAAAAACACTCAAAAACCTGGTCACCACCCAGGACAAAGCAGCCCACTTCATGGACACCACATCAAAAACATTTACTGTCTCCACCCCGACCCACAGTGGCAGCACTGTTCACCATCAACAAGATGCCTGTTTGTACCCCTCTCCAACTCCTTTGACACCACTTTCTAAACCCACGACCACTTCCATCAGAAGGGCGAGAGCGGCAGTTACATGGGGACACCACCACCTGCAAGTTCCACACCAGCCACTCACCATCCTGACTTTGGAATATATCGCTATTCCTCTGTTGTGACTGGGTCAAAATGCCTTTCCTAACAACATTGCGGGTCTACCTACAGCACCAATACAGTGGCAGTTCAAGAAAACAGGTCACCACCTCCTTCTTATGGATAATCAGGATGGTAAATAAATGCTGGCCCAGCTAGTGACACCCCCATTCTGTGATTGAATGAAGCAAATTGAGAATGCTGAACGCTGCAGGTACAAGGGGAAAAGTTATCTGACAAAAGCGCGCTCGAAGAAGATAAATGTACATGGAGAAACACTGAAGAAGGAAATGGTTGACACTGAATACAGTTAGCTGCGTGATCATCAACCTACCCCAGTTAAAGTGGCAATCTGAACAGTGGCAGGTTAATGGAGGGTCAGTTGAGATCTATACAATGAGAAGTACAGGGATGTCCAATGGACATTCACAGGGTGTGATGGCACCCCAATGCAAATGAAGATTGACACAGGGGTATTAGTCACTGTGATTTCCTGAATCACTATATTCGGTTTAAACTAAAGCAGCCAAAGGAGAAATCTAATGTGGAAAATCCCCACAATACAAATGGTATCAGTCCCTGTTGCCTACTCGGAACAATGTGTAACAGTGACCACTATTGTAGTGAATGGTGAAATGTGAGCCTTTCTTGGAAGAAACGGGTTAAAACTCAGAATTAGACTGGAACGAGCTCTGGAACAAGAACTTATAACACAAGGTGGCACAAGTACCCTCAGGTATCTAGTGAAACTGGCAAGTCAATTTGAAGACATAAAGCCAACATGTAGCTTCAGGGAAATACCAGGCCAGTTTATGGCAGACTTTATGTACAGTACTCTATACTGCAAGGGAAGAAATAGTGTAAGAGTTGACAAATCTGGAAATAAAGAACGTGATAACAAAAGTTGAACAGAATAGTTGGACTAATCCCATAGCAGCAATTTTTGTGTTGTGCTCTACCTCAATTTACACTTTAAGCCCTAAAACTTTGTCATCACAATGCCATCTCCTTCTACCCCTAACATTCCCCACTCAGATCCCTAATTTAACCTCTTTGCTGCTGAAAGCCTCATCCATGCCTTTCGCCTTTAGACCCAATGAGTTTTGATATGGTCCCAGCCATCCTTCTCTCTAAACTTTGGCTCATCCAAAAATCACTGCCTGTGGCAATTTTCTGGTCAGCCTTTTTGAAGATGCTATTGCACACCTCTGGGGCAGGTGAGACTTGAACTCAGGCCTCCTGGCTCAGAGGTATAGTCACTGTCACTGCATCATAAGAGAGCAGTCACTTCCTGTGTCCTATCATGCAGCAAGTACTGCCTACCTACTACCTTTTCTCCTGGATCCCCCATGGTCTTAAGTTTGTAATTACGACTGCTCCAATTGATTTAGTGGAGGTTAATCTCCTTCTCTGCTGTATAAAGGAGCAGCTGCATTGTGCTTTCTCTATGCAGCCCCACTGCTCAGCCTGTCGCAATGAAATTGTACAAGCATCATTTATTCTTTCATTACTCTTCTTAGCTCTGAGGTGGCATGTCATTCTCTCTCAATTTTTGTTTGAAATAAAATCTTTCCAAAAATGCCTGAGGAACAAATACTGGCAAAACTAATGAGGTAGTAGGTTGTTTTTCTGAGTTGAGATTAATTTGTTCCTCCCTGTGATTCATTGTGTTGTAAATGCTGCTGCTGATGATGTGGATTGACCTTAAATTCACTGACTGCAGAATACTGATGACTTGGAACTGAAATAAGGCTGGCATGTAATTTTCAACCAGTACAGATGTTATAGAATTAATCATTCTCTGTCTTGGCTGCAGTCTCTCAATTGCAGATGGTTAGCTGTGCATTAAAGAAAGCCTTTTCTCCACTGCACACTATAATGACAGCCCTTGAGAGAACAATTTAACGATTGATACAAGAAGCAATGTCATTTCCACATTCCTGTATAAAATCTGTCCTGGCTGAAATTTTACCATCCCTGGTGAAGATAGCTTTGAGATAACATGGTTCTAGCCTTTTAAACTTTGACTTCTTTTTGAATGAGATGAAAGTAGTAATCCTGATTGTACTCCTTCAATTTGGACGACATTACAAGGAATGGAACTGGAATCCTGAGAATCTGGAAATGTCATTCACCTACCCTCTTTGCATGGTAAAGCACATTGAAGTGGTTGATTAGAGATTCTGTGCTGTCACTTAGATCTATCTCAAACTTGGCACCAGAACTAGGATTATTTCACATACTTCTGTTTTCACTGGGCTATCTATACTGTGTGTCCTGTACATATAAGACAAGTACATATTGTGTGGAAATATAAAAAGCCTGTGACTTAGAAGGGACTGACTAGTTTGAAGTCAAAAATTATATCTTATGTGAGTGACAGTGGTTACTCTAACCTCTCCTTCTCAAGCGTTCTAGAGCTTTTGACACCATTAGCATGTCAGCTTCCTCTCAGCATCTCTCTACTGCTATCTAACTGAATGGGACTGGCTTTTGTTTGATTCCATTTTCAACCGTTCAGCCTTAGCCAGAGAATTGCCTGTAATTTCTTCTGTTCTCACTCCTACATCATTAACTTGGGCCGCCTCCTGTGTCTCATCTACTTGCTGCCCCTTGAGGGCCTCATCTAAAAACTTCATGGCAGGATGCACAGACACACAGATAATATTGAGCTTTGCCTCACCACTGCCTCTCTCAACCCCTCCGCTGCCTTTGATCAGTCTGGCTGATTCTCAAATGCCCAATATTGGTTGCTCAGAAATTTCCTCCAAATACATATTTAGAAAACCAAAGCCATTCACTTAAATTGCCTGCCCAAATTCTATTCCGTAACACAAACAAAAACAGCAATTGTTGGAAAAACTCAGTAGGTCTGGCAGCATCTGTGTAGAGAAAGCAGAGTTAATGTTTTGGTTCCAGTGACCCTTCTACAGATCAGAAGCATCTGCAATTCTTTGAGAGACGGAAGGGAGATGCTGGGGAATCTGAGATAACAAGGTGTGAGCTCAATGAACACAGCAGGCTAAGCAGCTTCAGAGGAGCAGGAAAGCTGACACTTTGGGTCTAGACCCTTCTTCAGAAGGTTTCATTTCTGAATTCATCCGGATTAAGTGTTATTTGGGAATCCAAATTAGCAAAGCTACCAGTGACTGTCGTTGGAAATGGAAGTATTTTAAAAGATATACAGTCTTGAAATTAAGACATAGAAAGAAGAGAGAAAATAATAGATACAAAAGGGGCCCTTACTGCTCCAGATAATTTGTACCATCTACTGCCTGAGAATGCTTGGTTCTGATGCTGCATAAAAATGGAGGAAGCATGCCATTCACCATGATTCACAACCTCAAAATATAAGACCAGAAAACAGACTGTTGGTCTTTTCCAAAGGAGGTTTCCTTCGTCCAGGTGCCGTGATGAATTCTGTAGATGCCCTTTTGTCTGTGGAAATGACGTGAGGAGAAACTTGACTCAGAACACAGGCTGACCTGAAGCCAAATGCACCTTACGAAGAAACATAGAAAATAGGAGCAGGGTAGGCCAATCAGCCCTTCAAGCCTGCTCTGTCATTCAATATGATCATCCAACTCAGTACCACTGTCCTCCCTAAACACTTTTGTCCCTTTAAGCCTCAAGAACTATTACAAACACAATCTTGAAAACCTGTTGATTGGCTTTCAAAAGGGTGCAGTCATTGACAACAATACCTCAATCAGCTGCCTGGATCAAATTTACTGCAGATCCAACACAGACAGAAAAATCACACAACACTGTTCCTGCTCCCAGCGACTCACCATTCTCATTAATGGTAGTCTCACTTGGCCAATTCTTCACCTGTTACCCACCATCCCTCTCCCAACCACTCGCCTCCTCACTCAGCACTTCCCTCCCAGTATCATACTGTATCACTGTCTCCCTTACTAATTTGCAAATGCCCCGCTCACCAAAGGAGGCAGCAAGTGGGAGATGACAATGGTCAGAAGGAGCACAGAGTGGGAGGTGGTGAGGGGTCAGAAGGGAGGCAGTTACTGGGAAGAAGGTGTGGGATCATGAGAGATAATTCAAATATAGAGTTCTGAGAAAGGTGGTCACATATTTGCAAGGCAACAACATGTTGAAGAATTTTAGCTAGGAACAGGGTAATAGTTTGTAAGGGTAGCATGTTGAACGGTTTGTTTTCAGCAGAGTAGTGACGATGGTACACGTGATGGGGAAAGGGGCAACACCCGAAAAAAGTTTGTAATATTTGCTAGTACAGGGACCAGGAAGCCTAATTTGGGCTCAGTATTTTACATGCAATAGAGTAACAAGAGCAGCAGGTGATTCTTATGGACAGATTGAGCTTGGAAAGGACAGTGGGAAGAAGTAGAAAAGAAACCAAAGCAAGATGCAGCTTGAGTGCCCATAACGGGGAGCTAGGGATCCCTGTAGGGAGAAGGGACATAGCAAAGGCAGCCAATTGGTCTCAAAATAGCATTCCTAGTGCTTACTATTAGAAGTGAGAATGAGGAGACCAACTTAATTGTATCATCGTAAGCATTGCTGTGACAGATATGTTCATTGTTTTTAAAGCTTGTATCTCTCAAATCTCAATTTTTTAAAAAAAGTGAAATAATCAGTCAACCAATTGGCAGCAACATTAGAAATTTTCCAGACAAAACCCAGCGATCACAATTTGGCTCTAATTAGTCTTGCAATGTGCTCCCTCGGACGCAGTTACTCATATTTATCTTGGGTCCACTTAGACCTGTGACCTCAAAGGATAAGCCAAATAAAAACAAAGCTAACCTCACTGTAGCAGGCTTCATCTGGGAAAGACAACCAAGACATGAACATGCCTTATCTGTTAGATCATAATGTTCCGTGTGATAGCTGACATCTCAATATCATTACAATACAGCATGTTCTTCCTGTGAACAATTCCATATAAAGTCCAGTGAAATCCTGCCAAGTCAACTGGTTTAGGCTGGAGAGCAACCTGTTAAATATTACTAGAGTCTGGCGTTCTTTTGCTTCCTTTCGATTTGAAACAACATTCTGAGGCTGGTATGCCTGGAGGTGAATTGTCATATGAATGTTGCTGGGCTTGATTCTTTTGAAATAGATGAGGAGCTGCAGACCTTTCTCTTTCCTTTATTTGAAAATAAGTCATACTACTTCATGAATGCGTGCTGATTTTTACATTAGATTGAGCTGGCTGTGCAGGTCGCACCCTAAGCGCAATTTAATGTTTATCATTTGCGTTGCTGCATCAGTTCTATTAGGCACAAATACCGGCATTTTTGAATGATTTTTAAGCTGACCCATTCTGTAATAGTT
This sequence comes from Stegostoma tigrinum, assembly GCF_030684315.1. Taxonomy (NCBI): domain Eukaryota; kingdom Metazoa; phylum Chordata; class Chondrichthyes; order Orectolobiformes; family Stegostomatidae; genus Stegostoma; species Stegostoma tigrinum. The sequence goes on along the minus strand of NC_081361.1, from coordinate 45,568,373 downwards.
TATTTGTTTATTTTGCCACACATCTGAAGACAGCCAAAACAATCTTTAAGGAAATCAGAGAAATAATACAATGGGGACAGATAATGAGAATTACCCAGCTATTGGTGATTGCCTAATTGCGTGTAAATTGTTTGATGTTGCATCGATTTCTGTGTGGAAATTGAGCCTTTGACTCACTTACTAACTAAACAATGGTTTACTCTTGTTACTTTTCCCAGGGAATACATAACCTCTGATGTGTAGCTATTTAAAAACCCCAAGCCCTGGAAAGTCCGTGTTTCAATTAACAGTCTTCTGGGTTAATCAATCTCATTTATGGTGCTTGTAACGCTCGGTGAGGGACTCAACATACCAAGCTAGGGAGTATGAAATCAGTCAGCACTTTTGCTCCAAGTTGTGTGTTCCGTTGCAGAGCGTGAATAAACACCATAGAACATAGAACATTACAGCGCAGTACAGGCCTTTCAGCCCTTGATGTTGCGCCGACCTGTGAGACCAATCTGAAACCCATCTGGCCCACACTATTCCATTATCATCCATTTGTTTATGCAGGCTATATTATCAGTCCTGATGCATGGTGTAAATATTGACTCTCCTACTCCTCTGATGCTGCCTGGCCTCCAGCTCCACACTGTATTGACTCTGGCTCTAGCATCTGCAGTTGTTGCTATCTCCAGGCAATATTGTGCTGTCCACACAGTCAATCATGACATTCACTACAGGAAAGCGTCACTAAAAGTTGTGGTTACATGCCTGAAAATTACAGTTTTTAATTTAACTAACTTTAAGTGAATCATTGATTCCCATAGGAATCAATATTAAAACTGGAGTTTGGTGCTGTATCGTCTAAGTTAAAATACAATATTTTAAATGGTTAAATTCCTTCAAGGGTAAATTAAATGACTGTTAACATCAAATACAATTAAGGTTATAAGAATGATAAGATCCTTTTTAGTGGTCCTTCTGAGAGTACAACCTGGGGTTCCCCGCCCAAGGTCTGTGCCAGGACACTTGCACTCATTGGGCTCTGGGCTGCCAGCAGAGGCTGTTGCTTGTTCCTGGCTGCACTCTGGTTACTGCCGTGTCACATCGTTTTGGATATCTATGGTGCCACTTCTGACTGGCCACTGGTACCTCCAGTTTCTCCTCAGGCCACCACTTTGTTAGGCTGCACATCTTGACTGGGAGTCTGTGTCTGAGTTCATCCCCACTCACTGTCTCTAGGGAACACCCAGCATGGATCGTCACTTATGGCTGGTTGTGGAATCTGGGGTGTTTGTCCGAGTCTCTGGTAGGATGTGGTGTGGGTTGTAGAATAAAGGTCACCTCTGTCCAGTAGATCCTGGTGACTCCTCTACATTCTTCCACCAGCTGCGGAACCTGGTTTGCTGCCAGGCCACACAGGTCTGCCCAGCCTGCTAGTGGCTGTGGGTCACTGGAATGGTGTGGTCTTCCCAGATGTTGAGGGTTGGGATCAAACCCCATGGCCTGCCAGGAGGGGGTAAATCCATAGTTTCTGAGTGGGTGCTGGGTGATGCTGGCTTTTCAGGTGGACAGCTGTTGGATGTCTGGCTGGGGGAAGTCTAGCATCCCCAGCAGGCAGTCTGGGGTCTGGTGGGTGGGAGCTTCCAGGTAAAGACCTCAGGCATTGGTTCAGCAGAGGGAGGGGACAAAAGCCATCGGGCCTCAAGTCTACGAGATGGGAGGTCAATCCAAAATGGTACCATTCAGGTCAAGTAACGTACTGCCTTCAACATGAATCATGTGATGCTAAACAAGATCTCAGGCTCCAGTAATTTACTGACATTAAAGAAAAACAACATTAAACATGGATTCCCTGTACAATGGCTGTGTCAGCAAGATATGAGGTCTCTGGAAAGTACCCCAAGAAATATCTTCATGTGAGGAAGAGAAGGAAAAGATTGGCAGAGCAAACTGACCAAAGAAACAGCTTCTCTCCTGTTCTGAATTTGTATAATTGCAGAATATAGCTTCACAATTTGCAGTCTGGTCCCAGTTAGATTTGGCTGCAGAACACTGAGCAGAATTATTTTACCCGTCTACAATTTAATACAATATATATCAGGGTTCACGATTAAGGCTTCTTATTCTTTCAGTGTTGTGTGTATTCAAGTTCTTGGAATCACTGGTTGTCCAAATGAGACATCTGATTTCGTTTTGACATTACTCATGTTTATCTGCTGTTTTCAGTTAAGGTGATAAGATTACAGCAGGCATGATAAAGCCTTGCAGGTGAAGGCCATATCCTATAGGACAGAGCAAGAGATGGTTGTTAAGGGAATTCAGTGTCAGATTAAACATAAACTGAGAATTAAGGGGAGAAACACAAATAAATCTGAAGGAAACACCAGGACTTTTTTTCTGCAATTCATTTACAACAATGTGGCAATGACAAGGCCGATATTTATTGCTCTTTCTTAATTTCCCTGTTTGAAGATGAGGCAAGTGGCTTTCATCAATACGATTGATTGGCTAACCGGACAATTTCAAATTATGATTAAGAGTCAGCTACGTTTTTGTGGGTCTGGATTCATGTAGAGGCTAGACTGAGCAAGGATGGCAGATGCCTTTCCCTGTATGATGGGTTTTTACAACAACCTAATGGTTTTACTGTCATCACTAGTATCTTTACAATTCCGGATTTATTTTGGTTAATGACCGAAATTAAGCTCTCTCCTCCTGTGGTTGGATTTGAACTGATATCTCCTAACCATCAATGGATGCATTGGGATCCCTTAAACTAGCAACATAATCATTGTGTTTCTAAAGGTATGGGTGATCCATCAGTTGGGTTGTACAACATAAAGTTATGGATTCAAGTCACATCACAGACTATAGTCTAGATTAACTCTTTCCTGCAATACTGAGGAGTACAACACTGATGAGGATGTCATCTTTTAGCTGGAATGTTAAATTGAGGGTCCATTTATATGTTCAGAAATATGTTCAATGACATGTTTTGCACAAGAACAAGGAAATCTCTGGTGTCCTTGACAACTTACTTATCCTACAACCAACAATACCAAAATAGATAATAAAATGTGAGGCTGGATGAACACAGCAGGCCCAGCAGCATCTCAGGAGCACAAAAGCTGACGTTTCGGGCCTAGACCCTTCATCAGAGAGGGGGATAGGGTGATGGTTCTGGAATAAATAGGGAGAGATTTGTGTTTGTGGGCCTTTGGGAATGCTAACATTAGTGAAGAATTTGATTTTAAAACAATGATGATACATTTTTTTTAAAAAGCCAGCCCATAGTTCTGAAGTTCAGGAATGTCCTGAGGATATGAAAGGCACACTGTTAATTGAATCTTTCAATTGGATCAGTTGCCTTGTTCCAACATTAAGAATTAAAAACTGTTCTCACATTTGTTGAATGAATTTCATTGTCTTGGTGAAGGCAACATACAGCATAGCCCGGAAATCTGAAACAAACACAGTGAATGCTGGAGAAACTCTGTAGATGTGACAGCATCTGTGGAGAGTGAAGCAGAGTTAAGGTTTCGAATTGGGTATTATTCTTCTTCAGAAGTCCGTTTTGAAGACCACTCATACCAGACTTGAAACAAGAACTGTGTTTCTGTCTCCACAGATGCTGCCAGACCTACTGAGTTTCTCCAGCACCCCCTCTGTTTTGTTGTCCTATAGTATGTTAAGTTGAGACCATGGAATGACTCATGTATTAAGGCACCTTCTGCCTAACAAAGGCTTCCCCCCACCAATTGAAATTTCCACCTTGCTGCATCCCCCTCCCGATCTTGCAGCACCCCATCTCCTCAGAATGTCCTGGCATATGGGGATGGACACTCAGGGACTGCCAACTATGAAATCCGGGCAAGCTTTCCTGTGCTGGTGGTGGTCGGCTTATCCCATACTGCTCATTCAGTGAGTAGGGTCAGCATTTCACAGAATGCCAGCTAATATGCTGTATGTGCTCTAACCAATGATTTGCATAAAGTCAACATTACTGTCCTCTTATACTCTGTCACTATTTGTAAAATTCAGGATTTTATTAGCCTTTATCTACATGAAATATGCATGGAAACCTCTAAGCTTCTCTCTTTAGCTCCCACCCTGCACCGCACAAGGTGCCTTTCCCTTGGGGTATATCACCATTCCTTCTTTTTCCTTCCATCAAAATTTCTGTTGTCGGAATTTGTTCTAACTAGTTATTAATATAACCACTGAAGTAATGTATAATATATCCACAGGGTGGATCCATGGGAGTGTTACCAGGATACTTGGCAAACAACCTGCAGTGTACTGGAACACCATCGGGACCTTATGAAGGTAAGGAAATGGCACAACTCAGCGATCTACAGCTCATTAGGAGCAGAGGGGTTGCCAATGTCTTCCTACTGCTAGGATTCACAAAGGAGTTTGCGGTCTGGAATACTGCTGGCATGAATAGAAAGAATGCAAAGAAACTGAAAGAAAAGGAGAAGTACTAGGGAAATAAATTTACTTCTAATTTAACCTTTGATAGTCTGATTAAATTAAAGGCAGACAGAAGAAATGGGTAATTATTGCAGAATATGGAAATAGCTGCAAATGTCTCAGAGTGAAGTGAATTGAATCTCACAGCCCTTCACCTGGAAGTGGTTATACTATATGGCAGGGTGCTTGGTGGTCCCAATTCATTCTCTTACCTTTTCAGTTTGAATTCAGAGCTATAGTGTCAATACTCTGATGGCAGTACACACTGATGCTCAGAAAACGTAGTGCCAGCAGTAAGTTTCCAATGGGGTGGGGGGCATTCTGCTGGATGCCAGATCGAAAGGATTTGGGTTAAAGGATACAGCGATGAAATGAAAATCAGAATTCGTCCTGTTTCTGCTCAGTTAATTTCTTCCTCATGGGCTTTCCTCTCAGCTGTAAAGAGGACAGCACTCTTGCAGTTTTAAAATTGAAGCCAAAGCTAATATTTTTGTTAACTTCTGTCCTGTCATTGCATTTCAAAAGACAATAGGCAAAAGTAAATGCACACTTTAATCTGGAGGTACAATATATTCACAGAATGAGTTAAGCTACTTTATGTTGACTTCTTTCTGGGAGGAACTTGTGTTGTTATTAGGAGATGGGAAGGCCTGGGGCAATTGCACAGGCTGAGGCTGAGCTATGGATACTACCCTCAAAGACCCAGTTCTATATTATTTTAAAATGCTGACAGCGGCCTTGTCAGAACTAAATTGACTTGGTTGATCCTTTTGGCAATGTTTACAGGCATGTCTATGTGAAAGCAGCCCAGAGCGAGTCATTGAGATAACAAGGTGTGGAGCTGGATGAACACAGCAGGCCAAGGCAGCATCAGAGGAGCAGGAAGGCTGACGTTTCAGGCCTAGACCCTTCTTCAGACACGGCTGTGATGCTGATGCTGCTTGGTCTGCTGTGTTCATCCAGCTCTACACCTTGTTATCTCAGATTCTCCAGTATCTGCAGCTCCTACTATCTCCGGAGTGACTCATCTGTTAATTGTGTAATTGAACGGGAGGAAGTAGTTGTTCATACTGGATCCACCTGATTTGTTTGAAGCTTTGTTATTTATCTGTTTTGTCAGCGGGGCTGTCTTGTGGCACTGTGGTAGTGTCCCTTCCTCCGAGCCAGGAGACCCAGGTTCAAGTCCCACCTGCTACAGACCTATGTAATTATATCACTGAAACATTCCTCATTGTGGCATAGTGGTAGAGTCCATACCTCAAGACTGGGAGGCATCGGTTCAAGTCCCACCTGCTCTAGAGGAGTGTAATAACATCTCTAAATATGTTGATTGGAAAAATGGGTCAATAAAGAATATGTTTCTTCAACCCAATGTTACTATAGTGTAGCAGTTAACCCATTTTTAAAACAAGGCCTCTTGCAATGCAGTGGTAACGTCCCTGCCTCTGAACTAAGGGGCCCAGGTTCAAGACCAACTCTTTCAGAGGTGTGTAAAAAACATCTCTGAACATACTTATTAGGAAAATATTTGTTTCTTCAAAGCTGCTTGCTTGATATCACTTTTAGATGTTTTCTGCAAGATAAATTCTTCGGTACAATATTGACAGCCACTTCTGAAAGCAGATCTCATGACCTCTATAACCTGGAATTTTCTGCTCCTGGCCTGCTATTTGGGTAAAGGGTAAGGAAACCTAGGCACCACAACAAGAAACTCTTACACTGTTCCTCAGGTAAAACAATGTATTAAGTGCCTCCAGGATTCTCCCTTCTTTGGCTGAATATTCAATCAGAGCAACAATCCACTTTTAAATGAACAGATCACTTATTTAAAAACATGCAAATGAACAGCAGATAATATAAAACAGTGATTTATAAAGCTCATTATTCTCCATTATGAAACACACAGTAAATATTTGACTCATTTTGTCACTGCATGTAGGCTTTAAAACAGAGGCTCATTTCCTGCGCTGTTGGTTGATTGACTGAGTGAGTGTTTGATTTATTGTCTCGAATACTGAAGTCCACTGAAAATTATTGATTACAAGCTTTTATATATTGACTGAGGTACTTCTTCATTTTTTAACAGTTTCTCTGATCTTTCATCATTTTTTATGAAAAACATGAATAAACCCTGAAAGTTTTGTGTGTATAAGTAAATTTGTGAATGGCAAAGACTGGCAGCAGTTGCTTAAAGTTTCCAGGAGCAGGAAACCTGCCTGATTCTCTCTCTTGTCCCTGTTAATTGTAACCGGTCCACTCTTTTTCAGCTCGAGGTCGGTTAACTTAGCCAAAACTGTCATTGCAGATCTCTCACCTATTTCTTTTCCAGACTTCAGCTGTAAAGTTCCTTAACTCTAATTCCTGCCCTTCCTTCCTCCTATAACTGCAGGCTTTTAAAACATAATACAAATGAAAATAAGGCAAACATTAAAAATCTGAAGCAAAAACAGGAAATGTTGACTAAGCTCATGCAAGAGGTGGGTCACAGGAGCCAGGAAATTTCCTAGCCTGGTATGCCTCCCTCAGAAGAAAGGCAGTGGGTACATGCTCGAATTGGGGCCCACTGCACCAGAAGGTGTTAAAAGGCCACCACAGGGGCCTACTGCGTGTAATTTAGAAATAGATCTAAGCTGTAAATTAAACAGTGTTTTCCTTTATTGTTCCATTGCTGAAACTGTCTCAACAGGCTGACAGGCATCTGGGCTGTCAGCCAAGAATGCATAATGGAGGCAATGAGAAATCATGGGATGGTTTGCAGAGGCACAGGTAGGCAGATGTACAGTTTGGGGACATGGGTAAAACGTTTTGAACTTACCAGTCAAAACGTTCCCTCATTCAGACTCTGGTTGATGACACTGACTCTTTGAAAAGCTGGCTCTACTCAATGATAATCTCATACAGCTCGAAGGTGCCTGTTACTGTGATGGAGCCGTTTAGGTCAGGGGTGTATGCAGTGGTCTTGTAACATGTCCTGTTATCCTTCATGACCACATTTGAGGGTGCTGGGAACCCTTGAATCTGATGCTGGCGACCTTTTCAAGAGGTCATCCAACTCATTGGGCTGACAGGCTCCATTAAGGATGGGTGAGGGCTGGTGTTGAGAGGCTAGGGGTTTAGTAAAGTGGGAGCTGTGATCTTGGCAACTGTTATACCTCCAACAGTGCAGAGTTCTCAACACCAGCCCACCTGCTAAAACTTTCAAGTTACCATTTGTTTTGAGCTCCACTGACATTAAAATAGCAGCAGCAAAGATTTGAGGCCATAAGACCCAAGAGCAGGTAGAGCTGGCTGCCTGATGCTTTCATCCCCACTTGTAATATCTCACGTAGGTTAGGAGTGGGCACATAGGCAGCAGGAAGCAGACAAGCTGAATTTTATGATGGGGCAATGTAAAACCAAGCCCATGAATTCTGCCCATTCACAGTGGTTGCCAGACCCGCAGAGTGTTTCCAGGATGTTCTGTTTTCATTTTAAAACCTAACCCCGTTAATCTTTGAGACGTGCTGGTGGTTTTCTCCTTGCTAAACTCAAAATTGCTCTCCAAAATTCTGTGCAGTGAAGTGCTTTCAGCAAAATTAAGGCAGCAGATCATTTACTGTGGGTTCTTTAAGGTGTTTGATGAACTGAATGACACACATTCTGCGCTCCATTTCATTTCTCTACAGGTATAGACTTGCAGCAATCAGCTGATCAGTGTGCCTCTCAGAGTGTGGGCTGCTGCTATTGCTGACAGTTCCTTACTTATGCAGTATTGGGAGATGCAGAGTCTCCTTTTTCATCTGTTATGGCTCATTCAGCACCTTTAATTTCCACTTTAATGAATAGAGGAGCTATAATAAATATAATGTGTTTATTTTTTAATTATCTAAATTTGCAGTTGTAACTGCTTGATTGCTCCAGGCCCACAATAGCTTAGACGTGCAAATTAAAGAAAAATCAAGCTTATTCAATTCTCAGAATGGAAAGCTTAATTTGAAGACTTTAGCATTGTACTGTAAAGATGACAATAATGAATTGTTCTGTCTCCTGACTTTTTTTTGCATAAATTTAAAAGCTAATTCAAATTCAATGCAGAAAAAAATCTTCAACCCTCACCAAGAGGTGATTAAACATCCAGCTATATAAAAGAATATAGACTGATGGCCCATGGAAATTAAACTGCACTAAGTTATTTAAATGGATAACACTCTGTTGATATCCTGAATCCCATACTCTATGATGGGTTGATCATTGTATTAAACTAATGGGTAAAGGAAGCATTGGTATGATAATAGCACAAAACATTATTTTCAAATTGATTATCGGATTATTTGCTATTGAAATAATGTGAAGGCAAAAACTGCTCAACATATTTACGTTGCAAGTGTTACAGCAATTTCGGACAAGGGACAGATTTTTGTTTTATTTGTCCATGAGATGTGGGTGTCATTACCCAACCCTGGTTGCCCTCAAAAAGCACCAGTAATCTGTCTTCTTTAACCAATGGAGTCTGTTTGGAGTAGGTACCACAATGCCATTCGGGATGGAATTCCAGGATTTTGTTTGAATGTCACTGAAGGAATAACGATATATTTCTGAGTCAGGATGGTGAATGGCTTGGAGGGGAACTTGCAGGTGGTGGTGTTCCCATGTATCTGCAGCCCGTGTATTTCTGGATGGTGGTGTCCATGGGTTTGGAAGGTGCTGTCTAAGGAGCTTAGGTGAACTTCTGCAGTGCTTCTTGTAGATAGTTCACACTGCTGCTGAGCATCTGTGATAGAGGGAGTGGAGTTTGTGAATCTGATGCCCATCAAGTGGGTTGCTTTGTCCTGGATAGTGTTAAGCTTCTTGAGTGTTGTTGGAGTTGCATCCAATTGTGCAAGTGGGGAGTATTCCACTGACTCCTGACTAGCACCTTGCAGAAGGTGGAAAGGCTTTCAGGAGATGAGTTACTGCCGGTGTATTCCTCACCTCTTTTGAAGGTATTTACGTGACAGATGCACAGTTATAAGTAGGAATCCATAGGTTGCTGTCTGTATTATATTGCTCTGCCTCTAGCTCTACTAAAAATACAGTCTCTCTGTCAGCATCACTATTCACATGCATTAGGTAGTTTGAAATTATAGTAAACAGAAACAAAAAACTGAAACTCAACCGACACGTTGTTGGGCCTGAAACGTTGATTCTACTTTCTCTCCATAGATAATGCCAGGTCTTATGAGTTTCTCAAGAAATTTCTGTTTTTGTTTGAAATTGTGCTATAAACCAATCTGCTTACAGAAGGCCAGGCCAGGCCCATTTCTGCCCAAGCATCTTTTAATGATCTAGTAAGTATTAATGACTACCAGGCAATCCCTCACACACTGAAAACTATTACAAGTCTTTCAGGAATCATTGGAGTCAAGGGGTGTCCCAGAGGATTGGAAAATGGTTAATGTAGCATCTTTGTTTAAGAAAGGAGGGAGGCAGAAGACAGAAGACTACAGGTAGGTTAACCTGACCTCAGTTGATAAGATTTCGGAGTCTATTATTAAGGATGAGATTGCTGAGCACTTGGAACTGCAAGTTAGACAAAGAGCACCCAGTGGACATGATCTGTTTGGATTTCCAAAAGGCCCTTGACAAGGTACCGCACAGGAGGCCGCTACGTAAGGTAAATGCCCATAGTGGTAGGGAAAGATACTGTCATGAATATAGTTGTAGCTGACTGGCAGAAGGCAGGGAACGGGATGAGGGGGACTTTTTCAGGATGGTAGTCAGTGAACTAATGAAGTTCAGCAGGGGGCATAGCTGGGATCACAACTGTACATGTTATACATTAACAATCTGATTAGGCATTGTTGCTGAGTTTGCAGATGACACAAATTTTAGGTGGAGGGACAGGTAGTGTAGAGCAAACGGGGAGGCTGCAGAAGGACTTGGACAGGCTAGGAGAGTGGGTAAAGAAGTGACAGATAGAATACAATGTGGGAAAGTGTGAGGTCATGCACTTTGGTAAGAAGAATAGAGGCATATACTATTTTCCAAACATGGAAAGCCTTCAGAAATCTGAAGCACAAAGGGACTTAACAGTTCTAGTTTAGGATTCTGTTAGGTTAACATGCAGGTTCATTTGGCAATTATGAAGACAAATACAATATTGGCTTTCATTCTCAGAGGGCAAGAATACAAGAGCAGGGATGTATTTGCTGAGGGCGTATAAAGCTCTGGTCAGACTGCATTTGGAATATTGTGACCAGCTTTGGGCCTTATCTATGAAAGGATGTGCTGCAGATTGGAGGGGGTCGAGAGAAGGTTTACAGGAATAATGCCAGGGATGGAGGAGTGGTTGACGGTCTGTTCTTAGAACATAGAACATAGAACATTACAGCACAGTACAGGCCCTTCGGCCCTCGATGGTGTGCCGACCTGTCATACCGATCTCAAGCCCATCTAACCTACACTATTCCATGTACGTCCATATGCTTATCCAATGACGACTTAAATGTACCTGAAGTTGGCGAATCTACTACCGTTGCAGGCAAAGCGTTCCATTCCCTTACCACTTTCTGAGTAAAGAAACTACCTCTGACATCTGTCCTATATCTTTCACCCCTCAATTTAAAGCTATGGTGGAGCTTAAAAGGATGAGAATGGATTTGATTGAAACTCATAGAATACAGAGAGATCTATATAGTGAATGTGGAGTAGGTGTTTCTGCAAATAGGACAGAATAGGACCCAGGGGGACAGCCTCAGGATGAAGAGTTGAAGCTTTAAAACTGACACAAGGACAAATTTCTTTAGCCAGTGGCTGGTGAATCTGTGGAATGCATTGCAACAGAAGGCTGTGGAGGGCAAGTCATTGAGTGTACTTAAGACAGAGTTAGATGATTCTTGATTAGTAAGGGGATCAAGGGTTATGGGGAGAAGGCAAGAAAATGGAATTGAGAAACATACCAGCCATAATCGAATAGCAGAGCAGGCTGAAAGGACCAAGTGACCTAATTCGCCTCTTCTAACTTATGGCCTTTCACGTTTGTCACATTCTTTCAGGTTTTAATGATCAGTGATTTTAAAATGCAAGTTGAAAATGAAGAACATCTTTACAATTTTTCCTGTCTCTTTGTTTCTCTCACTTGTGATCCAGCCATTTTTTCCCCTCTTTTCATTCTTTCTGTGCTCGTTTTGACAGAGAAGTCAATGAAGAAGTGACATTTACCCGGCCTAGTTTAAGCTTCTTCTCAATCCTTCAACCTGGTTGAGGAGATACATTGATGTTTGATCTATTCGATCAGGCTAGAAGTTACACAACACCAGGCTGTAGACCACGAGGTTTATTTGAAATCACAAGCTTTTGGAGCGTAGCCCCTTCGTCAGGTGAAGCGAAGAAAAGCACACAAGCACAGAATTTATAGGCAGAGACATAAATGGGCAGAGAGATCAAAAGATCAGACAAATGGTATGAGTGGAGTGTCAATAGGCTAAATAATAAATCTCTGCAGGTGATCAAAAGTGTCAGGCAGTGTGAGTAAAGTGTCAACAGCTGACTAGCAAGTGGAGGGGTGACCTATAATCCTATTAATTGAGACAGATATTGTAATTACAAATATTAGAAGTAAAATAGTGCTGGAGACAAACCAAGCAGCTGGAATAACATGATAATTCTAATAGTCACATGTGGAGGGTCTAACCAAAGTAACGAGTAATCATTTGGGGAAAACTTCAGCGGTCAAGGACATTCAGCCTCTGATCTTCGGGTAAGTATCCTCCAAGGCGGACTTAGAGATACACAACAACACAGAAATGCTGAGCAGAAACTGATAGCTAAGCTCTGTGCCCATGAGATAGCTTCAACTGTGATCTTGGGTTCATTCCACGCTACACGTAACCCCACCATACTGTTCTGTATTTGTAAAATCCTCCTTACTGTCCTATTTTAACACCATCACCTTCATAACTTGTTCTGATCTCTCCACATTAATTAATTTGTATGGTTTTGGATTATTTGTTCCTTTTTTAGGTCCTTGGCATGTGACTCTTTTACATATCATGTTATTTCAGTCATTTAGTTTGCCTCCAGCACTATTTTATTTCTATTTTTTGTAATTATAGTATCTGCCTCAATTAATAGGATTATAGGTCACCCCTCCACTTGCTATTCAGCTGTTGACACTTTACTCACACCGCCTGACACTATTGATCACCTGCAGAGACTTATTATTCAGACTATCAACACTCCACTCACACCATTTGTCTGATCTTTTGATCTCTCTGCCCATTGATGTCTCTGCCTATAAATTATGTGCCTGTGTGCTTTTCTTCTCTTCACCTGACAAAGGGGCTATGCTCAAAAAGCTTGTGATTTCAAATAAACCTGTTGGATTGTAACCTAGTATCGTGTGAGTTCTGACATTGCCCACTACAGTCCAGCACCAGCACCTCCACATCATGGCAATTCAATCAGGTCACAGGTGCCAATTTCCCTTGCTGCAACATTATCAGCTCACACTTGTAGCAACTTTCCATGCACAAAGCTTATAGCCTTGAATAAGATTAACTAATGGTAAATGACTTGGCTAAAGCAAATTATGCCTCATTGTTTTACATTCCCCTGAAGATTCAGTGTGAAACTTAACCATTCAATCTAGAAGGTGCCAAATTCAAACCCAGTCTGAGCTGAATTGGTTAATTTCAACTGAAGTAGTTTCATAAGATGCTGCATATATCCTTGGTAATGTTTGGCTTGGCGACATAAGGTCAGGTCAACGGTGTTGTGCGTGATCATTATCCAATGATCCTTGCTTGAGAATATGGTTGTATGATGGGAGTAAAACTGGAATTTCACATAATTTACACTTGAACAAGGCAAAAATCCCCACCATCTAGATTCATGCCTGAAGTACGACCTGGGGAAGGTTACCGAAGAACAGCTGGTATCTATGTAACTGTGTTCAGAAGGATGGCTGAAACAGGCATGTAGCCTTAAATGTGAATTAGAAGTTTAATATCTAATGGATGACCCCCTTTCAAACCTTACTCACTAATGAATGAAGTTGGTATTATGTCTGCTCATTTAGAATTCTTTAATGGCCTATGCCACCAATGTCAGGGTAATCATTATGGGGGTGATGGGGGGTGGTAGAAGGTGCGTCAGTAGATTAGTTGGGATGTGGAGGAGGGAGTTTGGGGATTGGGGTGATTGTCAAGTCAGGGTAGGGGGTAATTGTGAAAGTAATCAGGGAGTAGCCAAGGGTGGTTGGGAAGTTGGATTGGAGGGCTAATTGGGTTATTGGAGGTAGTCTGGGAAGACAGGGTATTTAGCATCAAGGAGGGAGATGTCAGAGCAGCTAGCCCAAGGGTGATTATCAGCAAGGTAGTAGCAGAAAGTTAGTAGGCAGGTCAGGAGGCTACTCAGGAGTGGAAGAGAGAGTTTGGGGTCTCAACACAATTGTTGGGCTGGTGAAGGGTAATTGAGGGATCAGGGAATTGTCAGGGGTTCTAAGGAGGAGGCGGGGCTTAGTGAAAGTGGCTTGGGCGAGGGTCAGTTCTGGAATTAAAAAGGAGTTTAATTTGTTTACCACTGCCTGAATATCTATTCAGGTAAATACCTCAGAACTGTCCAAAGTCTCCCAGTCCAGCTTAGAGTCAGAGACGTCTGTGGGGGTCCCAGCAAGCAGAGGAAGTGTCTGTCAGAAGTTCAGTCCTCAAAGACAGTTCTCATGGAGTGAGTACTCCACACTCATCTCTTGGGGCATACACTCAGTCTGTCATGACCTTGGAAACTGATGATCTGAGAAATGACTATTTTACATCTTTATCTATTTTGCCCCTCCATTTGCGGTGAAAGCCACATGCAAGTAAATCAAAGACCCTCCAATTGATAACAACGTCCTGCTTTGTAAGCTCCAACAGTAATAACATTTTACAATAAAACATCTGATGGTGGACAATTCAGAAACTAAACTCTGTTTGCCCTCTGAGTATTCCAGGTGTATCTCTCTAGACTGTTTGAGAAGTTGTAATCCGGAACACAGATTAATCATCTCTTTGAATGCCTTTCACTTTCAACTTTGTTAGAAATCAAAATCCTTCTGCCTTCAGGCATCAGAAAAATTAAAATGTTTCCAGAGTGATAGTTGTGACTGACAAATGACATATCAGAAAAAAATGTAACAAACCCTGAAAGGCAAACCTTCAGCTAAATATCAGTCACGCATCCTTAGTACTGGACAGCCCTGACAGGCTCTTGTGTATTCACTGGCTGTAGTTAGGAGTATCCAGCATACAGTACACTTACTGCAGTGGGTCTGATAGCTCAGAATAGGACAAGCATTGCTGATGACAGTGGAGCTATTTAATCTTTCATCCAGCTCAGCTTGGCGTTACAGATGTCGTGAGAAGACAGAGCTGTTCTCTTCAGTTGGTATATGAGTCTTATCCAATGTTGTAGCTTTCCTATATTGTACACAAGTGCAAGAGATTTTCTGGTGTTTCTCCAATTAAAATTAAACTACATTGATAAAGTACCAGAAAATAATTCATAAGAAAATTTTGCAATTCTATGTTTCAATGTATTATATATTTTCTCAATTTTTGGAATCTTCTTGTGCCTTGATCCATTACTAACTAGATTGAACTGCCTATTAACCTGCTGTCAAGGCTCTGTCAATGTTTGATATTTTTGACTTATTGCATCTGCTCTGCCATTTGATTACTCATGTCCTTTACTCCAATTTCTTGCCAAGCTCCCATAACCCACCACTTTCCTTGTCAATCAAAAATCTGTCTGGCTCTGTCTTAGATATATTCAGTGACTCCACAGTTCTCTGGAGAAGAAAATTCCAATCAGTAATGATCCTCAGAGAGAAGAGATTCCTCCCCATTTCTGCCTTAAATGGGACACTGGTTATTTTTAAACTGTGCCCCGTGGGAGGAAACACCTTGCCAGGATCTACCCAGTTAATCCTCCTCAGAATCAGATGTTTCAACAAGATGCCCTCTCATCCTTCTAAACCAAAATGAGCCCCATCACAAGACCAAAAGAGATAGGAACAGGAGTAGGCTATTTGGCCCCTCAGGCCTGCCCCACCATTCAATAGGATCATAGTGGATCTGGCATTCCTAGGTCCGCTATTTTCTGAACTATTTCCAAAGCAAGTTTATTCCTCAAGACCAAACCTATACACAGTGCTCCAGGCACAGTATCCCCTGTACAATTGTAGCAAGATTTCTGTATGTTTTTGCTTTATCCCCTTGCAATAAAAGCCAGCAATCCATTTGCCTTCTTAATTACTTGCCATAGTTGCATGCTAACATTTTGCACAAGAACACCTCAATCCATCTGCATTACAGCATTCTGCAGTTTCGCTTCATTTAAATAACATTCTCCTTTTCTATTATTTCCACTAAAGTAGCTAACGTCACATTTTCTCACATTGTACTGCATCACCATTTTTGCATCTGATCACTTCACCTCTTTATATCCCTTTGCAGATGTTTTTGCATCATCCTCATAACTTGCTTTCCTATTTACCACCTATCATCAGCAAATTTGGCTACATTGCAGGCCCCTATATCAATGTCATTAATGTAGACCATAAATAATTTCAGTCCCAGCATTGATCCTTATGACATCCCACTAGTTAGTTTGCCAATCAAAATGTTATATTTCTTTTCCAACTTTGTTTCCTTTTGTTAGACAATCCTTTATCATGCTAATACACTGCCATCACCAGGGCATCTCTACATGAGGCCTAGTGAATTTCCTGCTCTATCATCCCAATCTTGCTCCATTAACTGTCTACCCACCTCTGTGGAACCCCTCTCATCTGATGCCAGCTTGATTCTACCACTTGCCAAAAACCAGAAGATCTCATCACTGTCGGATATCCTGGAATGGACCAGCATTTCTGGTGCCCACCAGGCACACCTGGACAACCACTATCAGTTAGGAGCTGCCCTGCACAGTTCATGATATTTGCTCTGCACGTAGCAGAGAAGAGGAATTTGGCAGATTACTTTGTGAATCTTTGTCCTGGAGGTCCTTGTACATGAGGTGATGTGGAAGAGGGCCATCCTCTTGCCTATCAGAGCAGCCAGAGGAGACCATGTCACCTTGCCTGAGGCTACCACCCAGATCTATGCAGTCTCAGCCACCTGGAGAATGCCAGGCAGTGTAGGAAGAAGATCAGTGACCTTAGATAATGGGAACTGCAGATGCTAGAGAATCCGAGATAACAAAGTGTGGAGCTCGATGAACACAGCAGGCTTTTGTGCTCCTAAGATGCTGCTTGGCCTGCTGTGTTCATCCAGCTCCACACTTAGTTAGGTCAATGACCTTCTCAGCTTGCCAGCTTAAATGCTGCCAACTGCTCTTTGCTGCCACTTGTTAACTATCTCTGCCCCACCTCCCACCAGGCCTCATGCTCTACCATTTCCAGCGATGCATGTAATATCTCTCCTTATTCACTCTCACCCACATACCACAAACTCTTCATGCCCTCTGTACTGCCAAATCATGTTCTCAGGACAACTCACCATTTTTTTTCCTGGACTGCATCACCATTAGCATCTGTGCCATCTACTTGCATCTCAGTTTTCTTTCATTACAGAAGCATACTGCTCCTAAAGGGCAGAAAGAGCCAAGACAGATGGGGCACTGCCTGACATTCAGCTGCTCACCTCAGACATGGCCCCAAGTGGCTGATTGACCATGTTTGTAGATTGGTATTGGTGTTCATTTACAGTGCTGGGACACCCTGACTGAGCGCTGCCTCCCTTGAGCTGAGGCATGCTGACAATGATGATAATCTCCTTGTGCTAAACAATAAGGTGAGACAGGAGTAAGGTGAGCATGGCTGAAATAACTCCACACAGGCCGGTATCCTGTCACCAAGCTACCCTATATTGACATGTGGGAAGTCCTTAACTCATCAAAGACAACACCCAGAGTGAACGGAATGTCTGACACTCGTGTTTATATGTGTCAGCCGAGACTCCCTGATGGAATAAGAGTTCCCTGATGGGGCTCTCGTTCGAAGAGGTCAACCTGGCTGACCTTGTTACTATCACTACACTGGCAATGCACAAAAAGGCAAAGCAAAGTAAGGCATAGATAATGTGGCATTCCGATGTACTGAAAGGGAGTGAGCATTCAGAGAGCACACCCCTGAGATGCAGCCTGTTCCAGTCTGAAGGCTGGGTATATGCTCCTATGTGTTTGTGCCTTCCAGCAGTATTACAATGATAGTTCTGAGGAAGGACACGAAAAGTTAGCTCTGATTGTTTTCTTCACGGGTGCTGCCAGACCTGCTGAGCTTTTCCAGCGACTTCAGTTTTTGTTCCAGATTTACAGCATCCACATTTCTTTTGGTTTTTACAATGACAGTTGCTGCGGCAGACCGAGGTGCAGCCTCAAAGTACAAAAGCATATTGTAATTGGATCAGAGATGTACCACCATTTTATAGAGGACTAGCAAGTGTTCGATGCCAAGGTCCATGGACAGGGGCTGCATGTAGCCACCTACCAGTGGAGTGTACCCTGAGATGCAGGTATTGGTGCTCAAGATGGAGGTAATTAGGAGCAAGCAGTGAGCTGGTGTTGCCAGGCAGCTACTCCGACGTCCATGTTGAGATTTCTCAGCGTCTGGTTTGTTTTCAGCAGGTGGTAGGGGAGGAGTCTGACTGTTAGTAAGGTGAGGCCTGCAGTTAATTAGGCTGGCAGCAAACCATAATCCCCCTTCATCGCCATCTCACCACTGTCTCATGAGAATCTCATCTCAGTGTCCAAAGCATGATCAGAAACTGCAGCTAGTTATTCTCGATGTCACAAAGCACCTTGCTCAACCTCTCATACAATATCATCCGATTTCTCACCTTCACCCCTATAAGATTCCACCCGTGGTCTTTGTTATAATTGCTAGATAAGGAAAAGTAATATTCCCTTATATAGTGACCTATCATTGGATCTGCCATTAGTCTGCCATTGGATTTCATAATGAGGAAATAGATTTTATATGTATCATTATTTTCAATCATTATATTTTTTGTTTTAATATTCTTTCATCAATTACAAAGCACATATTTTATTTAAGTAAGTGGCATTGAGTAACTGCAATGGGGTTACCTTGATGAATTTCTTTTATTCTTACTCACAGAGACTTGTTAATTGCTTCACTTTGAATGCCCCTCTGGATATACTGCGTTCACAGGAAGACCACAGGAGTTGAGGATGAAGCTTTAATTTTTCCTCTCAGCTAATTTTCCCCAGCTACTTATTGCCTTGGGTTCTTCCCGTTGCAGTGAATTAATGCTTTCTTTGGCTTGCAGCTTATCTGATGTTCTAGCTGTTGGCAATGTGCTTCATGAAGAGTGATATTGCTGATGTGTTCTGGCAAAACACTTTGACATCCTTCTCTTTTTATAGCCCACCGGAAATTGGTTACTGTAAATAGAAGATTGCTGTAAAATGCTTGTTTCTTTTCATCTCACTCCCTCTTCAAAAGTTTAATTTAAGAAGCAGACTTCCCATGGCCATAGCCAGGCTGATATATTTCAAACAATCGGACAGACATTTTCTACCTTGACTCAGTCTTCTCTCCCCAGTCCAGTCCTTGCCCATCTGTGATTCCTCCGAGGCTTTACACCAGTTTCAAAGTTTCCAGTTTTTAGGCTCCAGCCACTTCCTTTTTACCATGGACATGTAATCCCTTTAACGTCAAACTCCCACCAGGAGGGTCTTAAGCCTCTCTGCTTTTTCCTGAACAAAGGCCTGAACCGTCCCCATGCACCACCACCCTCCTCCGCTTGGCCAAGCTCATCCTCATACTCAACAACTTATCTTTTAACTCCTCCCATTTTCTTCAGGTCAGAGGGGTTGCCATGGGTACCCGCTTGGGCCCCTAGTTATGCCTGTCTCTTCGTGGGGTAGGTGGAACATCCCTTGTTCCAATACTATTCCGACCCTCACCCTCAACTTTTTCTCTGATATATCAGTGCTGCTTCCCCCTAAGGTCCAGAATTGGAAAACTTCATTGATTTCACTTCCGATTTCCACCCTGCCCTCACTTTCACCTGGTTTATCTCTGACTCCTCCCTTCCCTTACTTGACATCACTGTTTCCATTTCTGGGGATAGACTGGCCACTAAAATTCACTATAAGCCCACTGACTCCCACAGCTGCCTGGACTATACATCCTCGTCCCCTGATTCCTGTAAAGACTCCATCCCATTCTGTCAGTTCCTCCGTCTCTATCACATATGTTCAGATGAGGCCAATTTCGACGAGGGAGCCTCTGTATTGAACACCTTCTTCCTCAACTGAGGATTCCCCAGCACCATTGTCAACAGGGCCCTCAACCGGGTCTGACCCATCTCTCGCAATTCCGCTCTCACCCCTTCTCTTCCCTCCTGCAATAGCGATATGATTCCCCTTGTTCTCACTTACCATCCCACCAGCATTCACATCCAGAAGATCATCAGACACCATTTCCGCCACCTCCAGAGAAATGCCACCACCAGACACATACTCCTGTCCCCTCCCTTGTCTGTCTTCTGCAGGGACCGTTTCCTATGGGACACACTGGCCCACTATTCCTTCACCCCAACACACCAACCCCCACCACGTCCCCCCATCCCCACAACAGCCCTACGGCACATTCCCCTGCAACTGTGCAAGGTGCAACACCCGCCCATTTACCTCTCTCTCTCCTCAGTATCCAAGGGTCCAAACATACCTTCCATGTGGAGCAACACTGCACCTGAACTTCCCAGAATCTAGTCTACTGCATTCGCTGTACACAATGTGGTCTCCTTTACATTTGGGAACCGAAGCATAGACTGGGTGACCACTTTGCAGATCATCTACGTTCTGCTCACAAAAAAGACCCTGAGCTTCCAGTTGCCAGTCACTTTAACACAACACCCTGTTCCCTGGCCAACATCTCTGTCTCTGGCTTGCTGCAGTGTTCCAGCAAAGCTCAGCACAAGCTGGAAGAACAACACCTCATTTTACGCTTGGGGACCCTGCAGCCCTCTGGACTTAATATCAAGTTCAATCATTTTAGCACCTAAACTCTCCCATGGCCTAGCCCCCTACCCCACACACCAGGCCCTGTTATCATATAGCCTGCCATTTTACACTACAGTCCACATTATCAGATATTCACCATTCTCGCCAGATCAATTCCTTTGTCTATCCAACTACGCTTCTCCTTCTCTGGGCTCCATCCTATTGTTTATTCCCTACCCCATCCCCCTCCCTATCTTCTACATTTAAACCAACATTCTCCGAGCTACCATCAGTTCTGAGGAAGGGTCACTGGACCTGAAATTTTAACCGGATCTCTAAATTTTTCTTCACAGATGCTGCCAGATCTACTAAGGTTTTACCAGCAACTTCTGATTTTGTATCTAACTTACAGTATCTGCAGTTCTTTCGGTTTTTAGACTTTTATTTACTTGAGTGTGGTATTTATCACGTTATTAATTACAATCTCATTATCTGCATTTCTTCCCAAGAATCTTAGTAGACTTTCAAATTCAGTGAATTTAGCGCAGACTGGAGTAATTTAGATTGTGATCTTCAATATATATCAATTTGGGGTTTAAAAGATTACTGGAGACAACATTCTAACATTTAAGCTCTTATGAGAATGTATAGTGTTTTTAGGTGGCATTTATATTGTATCTGAATTGTATCTTGGTTCAATTAGAAAAGCAATCACCATTGGAAGCAGCCAGAAATAGAAACTGGGATTCAAACAAGTATCATTATTGAAGCTACAGACAGTGGGACTCATTCAGTGAAGCCTAAAAGCAACAGAAATTATGTATTTAGGATGTCAATAGTGAGACTCAAGGGGAGAACTCATAAAAAGACAGGAATCCTCAATTTTGAAAAAATGCAAGGAAACCCTTCAGGTGGAATACAGAGAGCTACATTTTCAGAAGGAGAAAACACATAATACAGGTAAATGAGAGATACTGTCCAACTCATCTTGTATGTATAAAATAGAGGTCTGGTATGACCCAAGCATTCAGTTCCTGCAGAAGGTAGGTACTCTTGTCCAAGCTTTTGGTAAATGAACATTCATATCAATGGTTACCTCATTAATTTCAAGCTTGACAATGAGGTTATTATATGGGCAACTCCAAGATGTAAGAGGTATAACACTTCATATTAAAGGTATTCTACAAACAACCCTCAAATACTGTTAAGAATTCTCACCCCAAAGGCTAAATGCATATCTTATCCTCAGCTTGCTTCAAATGATTGATGGAGGCAAACTAGTCAAAGTCAAGAAAAAAAATTGGTCCAGGAACAATTAGTCATGTAATAGCAAGTCCAGGAATGGTTAATGAAGGAACAGTCAGGCTTGCAACAAAGGACCACCAGTAGTAGATGTTATCAGGTTCCGTAGACTCCTGATGGAACCCAGACAAAATACTTAACTGCATTGTGAGTAACTATGTCTGTGTAAGAAATTTATTTCATGCTGTAGGCAAGATGGAAGCTTACAACTATGCTGGGGGCAGAAATTTCTTTTCCAGTTCTCAACATTGAGAGAGTTCAGATTGCAGAGAACAGCATGGTTGGTGAGCAAACAGAACAGTGATGTAGTAAACGAGCTGTATACTTCATTTGAGTTCACTAGTGCATCTGGTGAAGATACAAGTTCAAATGGAGAATTTCATTTCCTTATCTTCCTAAGAAGAAGAATCCTCAGTAACAGTGACAGAGATCATATCAAGCAAGAACTCTTAAATAACATTACTGCAGAAGTGAAGGCAATGGTTTCATGAATACTGCAATCAGTGAGCTGAAGGAAAGCTAATTGACAAGTTAAAGTTAAGAACATGCTTCAACACAGATCAAGCGTCAGATTGAGAATAAAAAATCTGCTGAGATAGATTGAAAATCTGGTGCTTGCAGCCACACGGAAGCCATCATTGTAATGGAACAAGCAATTGCAGGGATCCAGGATTTAATTAGGAAGGAATTTCCTGGTTCAGTGATCAGGATACTGAAGAAAGGAATTGCCTGTTCCAATAGGATAGCCATCTTTGGCAAGGGGAATACATGAGATTTAAAATCCTACAAATGTTCTAATGGTGAAAGTACCTGTGTTAGCAGGGAGGATATCCTCTGTAAACAGAAGCCCAAGATATTAAAGGCCCACCATTTTAAAGGGACTTGCACACTGTCTGGAATAGAATCAAAATCAACAACCTACATATCTCCAAGTTTTTAGGTCAGAAGAGAATGCCAATTCGAGGAATAGTGAAACCTCAGATTGTCTGACCTTCTGAAATTAGAGACTTGGAGGAGGATAGGATAATGGTCAATCAGTTATCCACACAAAAGTTTACATCAAAAAAAAACTTCGGTGAGATATTGTATAAGTTTGCAAGGGTCTAAAAGGGTTACTTTTGAGACATGTCTTCACCAATGTCCCACCAGGATAGATTTGACATGGACCTGATGGAAGCAGGTTCAAATCTTGGAGGAGTAAGAGTTACCATCCAAGCCTTCTTATTCTCTGAAACAGTGTCGATCATATCAGTAATTAGTTAATGTCATGCAATAAACTATCATAAGACTAGCCAGTGGCTTTCATCTTCCACACCAGACCAAGTGAGTCTGTAGATCCCTCCCTAAAAAGATGATGGTGACAGGAAATCTCACCATTGACTAGCAATTCTGCAGCCCACCTCATACAACATGGTGATCAATGGTGAGGATCGTTCTTGCGAAGTTGCTATGTTATGATAACATCAACCTATTACAGCAATAAAAGCATCATTACATTCTCCAACTAAAATTCCTTCTCAAGTTGTAGTGCCACATTTTTATAGGTCAAGAAGGCCCAGTAAAAGTGAGCTCAATAATAGTCAACTGAAGGCCCACTTTCTCACTCCCAGGGCAACTAAGGATACATAATGTCCATATTACATGAAAATTTGTAAAAGTAGTCTTGTAGCCTCAATACAATGCCTTAAAAAGTGCAGATGTCTGTAAAGTAGAATAAAACATTGATTTCGTTAATCCTGACAGTGTTAAGCCTGAGCATTAGCCAGCTTACATTTCAAGCCACTCATAAAGAATTAATTGTTGGTTTTCATCTGAGCCCCGAATGATCAAATATCCTAAGATTCAAGACTCAAAGTTGACTCACAGCATTCTCCCTGAGGAAATGTATTTCTTCCTGGCTGGGAGAGAAACAGTATTCTTAATAAAGATTGATCATGTGTGGTTATTTGCCCACCCTGAAAGCTATAAGAAATTAGACATAAAATAAAGCACTTGAGAGGGAGTATTGGCCTGATGTCAAATCATGATTAACTTCTTGAAGATCTGCTGACAGAATTAGACATGTTGTTACTGTGCAAGGTTGAGAATGAACTCGATTCAGGTATTTAATGTATTGACAGATAGTTTTAAGGTCTGAGGACATAGACATAAATTTGAATAAATTTTGAGACAATTTTCTTCCATAATGAGAGGAGTCATTTTTGACAGGCACTGGACCCTCCCACATGATGTTGGAATGGACTCTGGGAAAAATACCATATGTCTTATCAAATAACTTTGTAAAAAATGAAGATAGGCCAATATCTTTCACAGTGATTTTGTAATCAGAAATATACATGTAAAAGTGAAGAAATATTTCACGGAACATCATAGTTCCCATCCATTTTAATTTATAAAGATACCTTAGTTTGGAAACAAACTGGAATGGTTAATGCAAGTAAGTAAGGTAGCATGGTGGCTCAGTGGTTAGCACTGCTGCCTTTTTGTGTCAGGGACCCAAGCTTGAGTCTAGCCTCAGGCAATTATTTGTGTGGAGTTTGTACATTCTCCCCAGATCTATGTGGATTTCCTCCCACAGCCCAAAGATGTGCAGGTTATGTGGATTGGCCATGCTAAGTTGTCTATTCTGTCCACAGATATGCAGGCTAGGTGGATTAGCCATGGGAAATGCAAGCTTACAGAGTTTGGGTGGGAGGGTCTTTGAAGAGTCTGTGTGGTATTGATGGGCTGAATGGACTGCTTTCACAGTAGTGGGGGGAATTCAATGGTTACATTTGATAGCTGAATCTTAATTTTTCTTGGCTAAGTGCAAGTTATGTTGAGTTTGTCGAGGCATATGTGCTGTGTGGCCCAGCTCTCACCATATTATAGTACACAGTATATTGCACACACATCCTACCCTATCCCGACAATGTCTCACATATCCACTTCAATCCCCATTTCTATCATTCTTGCTATTCACTAGAGATCCACTGAAAATCCTGCATCCTTTGCACCTGCACCATTTTTAAAAGCCTGTTGTGTACTCAGTCATGCACGGTCAGTCTAGATAACAAGCTGTAAAGCTGGATGAAAACAGCAAGCCAAGCAGCATCAGAGGAGCAGGAAAGCTGGCATTCTGGGCTTAGACCCTTCTTCAGAAAGGGTCATTTCTGAAGAAGGGTCTAGGCTGAAATCTTCAGCCTTCCTGCTCCTCTGCTTGGCCTGCTGTGTTCATCCAGCTCTACACCTTGTCATCTCAGATTCTCCAGCATCTGCAATTCCTACTATCTCCATCAGTGTAGAACTACCCAAAGGATTCTTCTTGCCCTGTTTTTCAGGCAGGGAACCTGGAGGTCCTATTGGACTGAATGAAGTAGATGTGGGGACTTCTTTTACCACCAGGACCAGCAGTGAGGGCCATGACACCAGACCATGCAAGTTAAGTGCCAGGTTACCACCTTCATAAAGCAGTCTCAGCCATCTCTAGAAGGTTAATGCCCTTGTCCAATTCACAAGTATACGTGCCACCATTTTTTCTCCTCACATTCTGTCTCTGCTGCGGCACCCACCTGCCAGCAAGGCTCATGCTCTACCATTCTCTCTAATACCTGTATTACCTGCCCTCACTCACTGTCACCTACCCTTACCCCTGACACCACTAATCCTCTGCTTTGCCTACTCACCCACTTAGGATACCGCCCCACCTATGCCAAAAGTAATGGCTGTGCAACCTACATTCATCTCCTTTAATACCTGCCTCTGTCACTCATTCCAGGAAGGAAACAGACTGCTGTGGGCCAATAAGACTCCAGCCGAGAGGCATGGGCTGTCCAACATTCAGCTCCTCATCCCTTTATATGAAGAGCACCTTGGCTTTGACCAGCCTAAGTGGCTGACTGCCCATTTCCAAACCCTGGACTGCTATCAAAGGGCTACCCTTGACTTACTCAGGGCCCCCTTGACTTGACTGAGGCCTGCTGACAGCCACAATGAACTTCTTTTCTTTGTGTCTGTGTTAAATGGCAAGCCAAGACAGGAATAATGTGAGATGCTGCGAGCATCTATTTAGGCTTAGATTGAGTGTGGACTACAATAGTGAGTGAAGAACTGGAGGTCCGGCTTGGTCCAGTCCATGAGCACACAGTATCCTGACAGCAACATTACAATGATGGCTGCTGGTGCAGTACTGAAGTGAATGAGACCCGTACTGTAAGTGGATTGGGGATGTGCAGTGAGGGTTCTTAGATGCTGGAACATGTCAGTTGCTGGTGACCATGGATAAGATGTGCAGTGCCCATGGAGCATGCCCTGAGATGTTGGTGCCTGGTGTCCACAGGGAGGTCCTTTGGATTGAAGCCATCAGATACTTGCCATGTCAATATTTCCTAACGTCTATCCTGTTCAGTTAGTTTGATAAAATGCCTTGCTGAATATTAATGGGGCAAATTGTGCCATTAATAAGGGGTTGAACATGCTGTAATCCCATTTAATTGACAACACACCTCATCCCTCAGTAAATACATAAAAGATAGAGCAAGATGCTCTCAACATCAGGATAGGCCTCACCAGACCTCCGGACCAATTCTGCCACAAATCCCATCATGACCCATGGCCACTTAGACCTCTGTCGGATTCTGTCCAATATTTTGGAGTTGTTACCTAATTTCATCAGTGGTCGTACAAGAATTTTCATCTTCCTCATCTTCAAAGTTTTCATTTTGTTTATTAATCTCCATAAGTTAGAAAAGAATCTTGGTTGTCAGTTGTATCTAATCTTTTGATATATGAAGATTAAATTTATTGAATTTTTATTTTAATCAGTGTTTTATTCTGCTTGTAATTTTACTGGCATTGGAATAGAAATAAGGCAAATAGACAAGGGAGTCCACAAATAACGATAAGAGAATTGGTGGAAATATTAACAATTTATTTGGCTGTAGTATTTACCAGCAAGATAGAACAGGACAACATAGCAGTGGATTTGTGATGAGTAATGAGGTAATTACATTTAAAATTAAAAAAAAAGAGGATTTGAATAAACCAGCAAACTCAGATAGGACCAAACTCCTGGTCCAGATGAATTGTATTCATCTTTTTTCAGATAATCTAGGGAGGTGATAAAAGCATTACAACACAGTTAGTCATTTTTAGAGAGGTGCAGTACCAGAAAACTGGCAGATAGCTAATGTAATTCCTATATTTAAGAAAAAGAAACAGGACAGGTACAGGCAATCATACTTTTGTAAAAAAAAACACATTATTACTGCATTGTTCTATTGAAGGAACAACACGTCATCTTCAATTACTTACTTTATAACACTCTGCGCTTCTCGTTCAGTGCAAAAGTTTAGGCCTTGAGCTCCAGGCACATTTTGATTCTTTTCTTTGCCATGCGCTGGTTTAGCTCTTTGTGTTTTATTTTAATTTTTCAAATGTTTTGCTTTCAGGCAGTTCATTATTCCACCGTTTACACTCATTCTTGACAATTGTTTTGTTTCTTCACCATTGTGACCCTCCTTTGCCTTTTAGTTCCGTGAAATGTATGTTATTTAATTTCCATCCTAGTCCAGACCTTGCCTTTTCTTCTTCAGGCCACTCATTGGTGAAAGCTGGATATCTACCTCCTCTGCCCATCAAGTGGCATGCCACTGGCTTCAATAGCTCGGCTACAAGAAATCACGTGAAAATGGGCTAACAGTTCTCAGTTTATATTCCTTTTTGTGAGAAAGTTTGCTGACTTGCCTCAGAAATAGATCAGTTTTTTTATCCGCAAGATTATTATTTGATATATTGAAACAATTTAACAACAAATATTTGCTGTTTGAATCCAATTCATGCCCAGTTAAGTTTTGACTTGTCAGCATAAATTTTGAATATATTTAAATCTCTCATTTGGCAACAAAGAATTTCTGATCTCAAAGTCACTTTTCTGATCAGCAGGCTTGTCTGAGTGTCTGTGCAATGTCTATGCAAGCTAAAATATTTTCCATATTATTTCATTCTTTTTGTCACTAACACTTTTTTCTCTGTATATGAATACTCTTTCTTTTCCTCCAGCATTAACTATTCTGTTTTTTTTTCTATTTTCTCTGCCAAGCTTAACACTTTATTTTCTTTTCTGTACTTTATCTTAACATTCTTCAGCCTAAATTTCCTTTTTTCATTTTTACCCCTTTCCTATCAGTTCAAAAAAATAAGGCTAGTTAAACCTTGGAGATTAACTAGAAAGTCAAGGCAGAGATCGGAGTTGGATAATCTTGTCTGTAGCATCACTACTTCACTTTTAATTTTGGGAATAACAGTACCCATTAAGAAAATTTGTTTTATTTTCTTACCTTCCCCTTGAACGGTCTGGCAAACTTGTTGGAGGTTAGTGAGAAACAGGCTCATATCCAAATTCTTTCTGATGTTTATAACTGATATACATTAGTGGATTAAAAAAAAACTCATTATTTACCATGGACTGAAATCAAATACTCCAAAGAGAAAATCTGCCTAATCTAGAGATGTGAGAGGGCAAACCAAAACACAAACCAGATGTGTTAAAACAGAAAAATCATACAGATTTGTGCCAACTAACTGAAGTTCTTTATATAGTCTAAAAAAATTAAGACCCTTATGGCAGGATGACAGAGAATACTTTTGTTGCTTAAATCCTCAATTCAGATCTAGGTGTGTGAAGTGATCCTTTACAACTTGTCCTTACAATATGTATAGTGTACAAGTTAGGATTTACTTTAATTTTGTATTAACCTCATGGAATTTACTACCCAATGCAGCTTCAAGAATTAGCTTTGGATTAATGAAGCCAGCAGGAACCGAACCTTCAGATTGTGAAAACAGTGGTTGTTAGTTCTTCAAAATCCACTTGGAATGTCATGTTCGTACTTTTAAGGTCAGATGAAATAGCTGGATTGAGCTTACAGCAGGTATGAGGTCTTCTGATCTGGGTGGCCATCATGAAGTATATAGTCTGCTCCTAATTTGAAGAATCTAATTCAAATAATCCGTAATTAGCTTTGAAATCTTGCAAAATATATCTTGTGTTAAATTTGTTTTGCTTTTACTTTGGTTAACAAAAACACCATACAGGAAAATGGAATTTGACAGTAGTTGATGAACAATCAATGATACTATCAGTCTTTACATCAAAAGAAAGTAGCACATGTGCAGGAAGCAACATGACTCCATACCCAGGCTCTGATTTAACACTGGATTAAAACCATGTAGTGTACACAGGGAAACCATTTCAAAAAGCTTAGTGTTGGTGCCACGTGGAGGCCAGTGTGAATTAAAAATGCTCAGCCAGTTTTTTTGTTCCTTTGGCACACTTTATCATAGGTTGTATGAATACAGATGCAATACGTGTTCAGGACAGTATGTGCATTTACATGGGTCTCTCCAGCCAGGCACAACTCTTCACCTACAATTTAACATAGACCTCACAGCCTGTTGTCACACTTCCAGCTCCTGCAATACAATTGCAGCTACATTGCTGCCAGTTATTTTCGGATGGATCCATTTTTTTAGGGACGGATTGTTATCACGTTAACAAGAGAACTAGCCCAGAATATCTACAGTAGAATGAAAGTCATCGACCTGAAATCTTAATTTTGTTCTCTCTTCAAGAGTGCAGTGACCTGCTTAGTATTTCCAGCATTTTTTATTTTTATTTCAGATTTCCAGTAACTGCAGTATTTGATTTTTATATCATTGTTAGAAAGCTTTGGTACAAGCTAACACATGTTCAACCTTTCCTCAAGGTATCACTGCACAGAATCAAAGGATTTATACCACTCTACATAGATCCAATTGAGCTTGTCTTCAAGAGGTGCAGACTATAAATAGCCTTACACACTTGTAATATCACGCCCCATGATGTTGCATATAGTAGTCTTGAAACAATAGAGAAAACAAATTGAATATGCTGCCTGCAGCCCCAAAGAATGTCTGTGTGTTAATTATGTACGACACTCCCTGGGCCCATTTTCCAGACCTCTGGAATATCCTGCCAGAAACTATGATGTAAGCAACATCTATGGCCAATTTAAAAGGGAAATGCATAGATGTGGCTTTTCAGAAACGGTACAAAACTAATTAGATAATTCTTTCAGGGAGTCGGTACAGATGAAATCAGCGAAAGGACTTCCTTTGGAATAAAAAATTCTCTGTTCTGAAATCGTTATACTGAATTCTGTTCTTCATCATTCTGTCAATGGGTACAACATTTAGATACAGAGTAGTTTTTGAGTCATGTCAATGAACCACACATAGTTTTCTTGCACACTGGGCTAGTAGATTTAACAATTGAGATACTGTAGAACTAAACTGCAAATTGATGACATAATAGGCTGAATTTTCCATGCCTCTGCTGGGTATTCTTTCTGCAATGGGAGCTGCAGGTGAAGAAGAGAGGTGCTGGGCTCATAAACGTTTTACCCCCCCACTCCCATAATAAGGTAGATAGATGAATGGTGGGAGTGGGCAGCTAAGTTTTGAAGAAAAGATTTTTAAAAACAGGAAGGAATGCAATACTGTCTTTGGGAGGAAGATGGTTTAGCTAAAGGTAACTGTGGTGAAACCTTTCATCGAGCAAAGGCAAGGAGTTTTCTATCATGCATTGATTTACTTCTGAGATACAGAAGCAGATCAAGGCCTATAGACAACTGCCTTTAGAAATTCAAGATAATAAAATGTGAGGCTGGATGAACACAGCAGGCCAAGCAGCATCTCAGGAGCACAAAAGCTGACGTTTCGGGTCTAGACCCTTCATCAGAGAGGTCTAGGCCCGAAACGTCAGCTTTTGTGCTCCTGAGATGCTGCTTGGCCTGCTGTGTTCATCCAGCCTCACATTTTATTATCTTGGAATTCTCCAGCATCTGCAGTTCCCATTATCTCTGCCTTTAGAAATTCTATTGTTTTGGATAGACATATTTTTGATACAAAGTTTTTATGCCTCATGAAAGCAATAGGATTGAACCTACTATCTTGACTGAACTTTGTACTGGCATTTGTACGGACCAAGAGCTGTATGTTTGAGGGGGTGCCTGTGATGGACTTCTGTTATTAATTAATTTGAACTTCACCTCTCATTCCAGATGGAGTTTGAATAATTCTGAAAGCACCATATTCCTACCCTGTTGATGAAGTAGAGAACTGTCCTGAAACTACCTGTACTGTAAAATGCTTCTATACGTGGTTATGAATAAAAGAGGGAAACAGTTTAACATGACATTGCTTCAATGGACAAATAATGTCATCCACCACCATGCCACTAATTTTAAAATCTTAATGTTCAAGAAAACAATGTACTTTTTTTACTTTTCAAATTGTCCCAATCTGTGAAGAAAGGTCATCATTTTTTTTAGTGTGTTTTCTTTGTGCGGCACGGTGGCTCAGTGGTTAGCACTGCAGCCTCACAGCGCCAGGGACCCGGGTTCGATTCCTGCCTCGGGCGACTGTCTGTGTGGAGTTTGCACATTCTCCCCGTGGCTGCGTGGGTTTCCTCCGGGTGCTCCGGTTTCCTCCCAAAGATGTGCGGGTTAGGTGGATTGGCCATGCTAAATTGCCTGTAGTTTTCAGGGGTGTGTGGGCTATTGGGGGATGTGTCTGGGTGGGATGCTTCAAGGGGCAGTGTGGACTTGTTGGGCCAAAGGGCCTGCTTCCTCACTGTAGGGAATCTAATCTAATCTAAACTCCAAAACCTCGATGAAGGCCTAAGACAGCGTCATGTATCACAAAGGCATAGGGAGTAATTTAGGGCATGATGTAATAGGAGGTAAGGAATTCCAGTTTTGAACTGGAAATATCTGTCAGCCTGGAAGACAGCGCATTCAATTTTGATCCCAATCAAGTGAGGATACGTGGGCAAGCGGGAAGCGCACGATGATTGCTATGATGATCCAAGAAACAGGAAGGACATTCAGAGGAGCAGTGACTATAGCAGTATTGATTTAACTCAAGATAGAAAGAAAGATTACAGGAAGAGCAAAGAGAGAGACAAAAACCGAGAAAGAGATCGCCTTTCTGGCAACGAGCTTTCCAGTGTCTAGCACCACTTCAATATTTAGTTGCTGTTTGTGGGATGATGCTATTGCAGAATTGCTACTCATTTAACTACTTGACAACTTATCACTGTGTTGCTACCATTGTGCTTTATATGAAGCCAATTTCAACGATTGGACAAAACACTGCTGCTATCATCTTATAGGGTCTGACAGGGATGCCTGAGATTGAATGGAGTTCGAGAACACATGAATTCAAAATGTTAAGTAAGGGTTAATTAGGTGAGAACCTGGTATATTAACATGTGGAGCAAGTAATCAGTGTCGTTGAGTTTGTGGCGTGCGAACTACAAGTAAAACTCTGACGAGAAGAGTATATATTGGGCTTTGTCTAATCAGCACTTTTAACCTCTGACCTTTAACAACACTACGAAGGAAAATTCTCCCTGAATCCAAGATAATAAAATGTGAGGCTGGATGAACACAGCAGGCCCAGCAGCATCTCAGGAGCACAAAAGCTGATGTTTCGGGCCTAGACCCTTCATCAGAGACGGGGATGGGGTGAGGGTTGTGGAATAAATAGGGAGAGATAGGGAGGCGGACCGAAGATGGAGAGAAAAGAAGATAGGTGGAGAGAGTATAGGTGGACAGGTAGGGAGGGGATAGGTCAGTCCAGGGAAGACGGACAGGTCAAGGAGGTGGGATGAGGTTAGTAGCTAGGAGGTGGAGGTGCGGCTTAGGGTCGGAGGAAGGGATGGGTGAGAGGAAGAACAGGTTAGGGAGGCAAAGACAGGTTGGACTGGTTTTGGGATGCAGTGGGTGGAGGGGAAGAGCTGGGCTGGTTGTGTGGCGCGGTGGGGGGAGGGGACGAACTGGGCTGGTTTTGGGATGCGGTGGGGAAAGGGGAGATTTTGAAGCTGGTGAAGTCCACATTGATACCATTGGGCTGCAGGGTTCCCAAGCGGAATATGAGTTGCTGTTCCTGCAACCTTCGGGTGGCATCATTGTGGCACTGCAGGAGGCCCATGATGGACATGCCATCTAAAGAATGGGAGGGGGAGTGGAAATGGTTTGCGAAGCCACACCAGGTACAATGGATGCAGTATACCACATTGGCACATGTGCAGGTGAACCTCTGCTTAATATGGAAAGTCATCTTGGGGCCTGGGATAGGGGTGAGGGAGGAGGTGTGGGGGCAAGTGTAGCATTTCCTGCGGTTGCAGGGGAAGGTGCCGGGTGTGGTGGGGTTGGAGGGCAGTGTGGAGCGAACAAGGGAGTCACGGAGAGTGTCCCTCTTCCGCACCTACACAGGCCCCAAACCCCACCTCTTCCTCCGTTACATTGATGACTGTATTGGCGCTGCCTCTTGCTCCCAAAAGGAGCTCGAACAGTTCATCGACTTCACTAACACCTTCCACCCTAACCTTCAGTTCACCTGGGCCATCTCCAGCACGTCCCTCACCTTTCTGGACCTCTCAGTCTCCATCTCAGGCAACCAGCTTGTAACTGATGTCCATTTCAAGCCCACCGAGTCCCACAGCTACCTAGAATACACCTCCTCCCACCCACCCGCCCTCCTGCAAAAATTCCATTCCCTATTCCCAATTCCTCCGCCTCCGCCGCATCTGCTCCCACGATGAGGCATTCCACTCCCGCACATCCCAGATGTCCAAGTTCTTCAAGGACCGCAACTTTCCCCCCACAGTGATCGAGAATGCCCTTGACCGCGTCTCCCGCATTTCCCGCAACATATCCCTCACACCCCGCCCCTGCCACAACCGCCCAAAGACGATCCCCCTCGTTCTCACAGACCACCCCACCAACCTCCGGATACAATGCATCATCCTCTGACACTTCCGCCATCTACAATCCGACCCCACCACCCAAGACATTTTTCCATCCCCATCCTTGTCTGCTTTCCGGAGAGACCACTCTCTCCGTGACTCCCTTGTTCGCTCCACACTGCCCTCCAACCCCACCACTCGCGGCACCTTCCCCTGCAACTGCAGGAAATGCTACACTTGCCCCCACACCTCCTCCCTCATCCCTATCCCAGGCCCCAAGATGACTTTCCATATTAAGCAGAGGTTCACCTGCACATCTGCCAATGTGTATCAATTGTACCCGGTGTGGCTTCCCCTACATTGGGGAAACCAAGCGGAGGCTTGGGGACCGCTTTGCAGAATACCTCCGCTCGGTTCGCAATAAACAACTGCACCTCCCAGTCGCAAACCATTTCCACTCCCCCTCCCATTCTTTAGATGACATGTCCATCATGGCCCCCTGCAGTGCCACAATGATGCCACCCGAAGGTTGCAGGAACAGCAACTCATATTCCGCTTGGGAACCCTGCAGCCCAATGGTATCAATGTGGACTTCACCAGCTTCAAAATCTCCCCTTCCCCCACTGCATCCCAAAACCAGCCCAGTTCGTCCCCTCCCCCCACTGCGCCACACAACCAGCCCAGCTCTTCCCCTCCACCTACTGCATCCCAAAACCAGTCCAATCTGTCTTTGTCTCCCTAACCTGTTCTTCCTCTCACCCATCCCTTCCTCCCACCCCAAGCCACACCTCCATTTCCTACCTACTAACCTCATCCCACCTCCTTGACCTGTCCGTCTTCCCTGGACTGACCTATCCCCTCCCTACCTCCCCACCTATACTCTCCTCTCCACCTATCTTCTTTTCTATCCATTTTCGGTCCGCCTCCCCCTCTCTCCCTATTTATTCCAGAACCTTCATCCCATCCCCGTCTTTGATGAAAAGTCTAGGCCCGAAACGTCAGCTTTTGTGCTCCTGAGATGCTGCTTGGCCTGCTGTGTTCATTCAGCTTCACACTTTATTATCTCGGATTGGCCCATGGTTTGCTAGGCCTTCCCTGAAACTGTACAGGTCCCTGGCCTGCTCTTCAGCTGACAGACAAGACTTCTGATGCCTAAATAATGAAATGTGAGGCTGGATGGACACTGCATGAATCTTCTGATGCCTAAATATGATTCTGCCCATTGTAAATACTATACTTAGACAATTGAGGTGAATCTTTGCAGCTTATTGCAAGAACAATAATTGCAATTCTACTTTTAAAGTAAAAATTAGTGAAAGTAAATCGGCAGTCAGCAGGAGTCGTGAAGTAATTTAACATTTAACTGAAGCGCTAATTGGAACAAATAAAACCAAAAAACTGTTTACTCATGGAAACTGTTGTCATCTGCTCGCAACTGAAGAAGCCAATTAGTGTCACTGAGAACAAACTCTGAAATGGTGGCTGATGTTAATAACCTGAGTCTTTTATAATCTGTTTCTGAACTTTCTCCTAGAGAGTGACGGGTTGTATTCTATCCAATGTAAACTCTCCAGCAACACCAGTAATTGGACAGCCGCAGAATGGAAGACGTTCCATCTATCAGAATTCCACAATCACAAATGAAAAACCCACTGCAGGTAGGTGTCAGCCGTGATATATTGGTGGCATAATTTGCGGGGGAGGGGGTGCGAGTGTGCGGTGGACTGAGAATACCTTATCAAGCATTGAGTCAATTTCAGCGTACACTCCTGCTTTTGGTGTTTATATGCGCAAATGGGCTGTTCAGCAAAAGCTGTGTAAATGCAGCAGAATAGTATTATTCCATTTTATTGGAAGTAGACTCTTTACATCTTATCTCAAGGCTCGGTGGACATATTCCATACCTGACATGTTATTGACCCACAAGAAGCAGGGCTGATTGAAGTTTCTTCGCCAGTTTGTTGTAAAATGAGCTAACCTCAATCAAGCAGGGGTTCAAGAACTTCATCGGAATAATGGATGTTGGGGTCATAGCCCAAGAATGCATAACAAGGCTTCAGAACTATATGGTGTTTAATTCACTGCATGTTACTGAATTCAAAAATCTTTCTCCCAGAGGAGGTTGTTTTTGGAACTGTGCGGACCCAGTGCATCATTTAGGTCTCATATTTTGGCAGAGCAGCACAGCTAAACCCTATCCCTTATTTACCTGGTGTTCACACATCCATCTTCATATTACTTGGATCATAAAACGTAACGGCTGCTCTTTTTATAAAAGCAGCTGCTGGGCTGACTTTTTAAAGTTGGTCACTTTGCAAAAGCCTTTCTTTCTGGCCAGGGCTCACCAATATGATGTGCACCTATCCATTCTATCCTTCAACCCGAGCTTTTCTTTGCTGTGTGACTATACGCTTCTGTTTCGGTGGAGTAGCATGTCTGCGTGTGGGCTCTTGCTTGAGGCTCAACCCCTCCCATTTGTTTTATTTCTTTTCTTCTTTTTTACTTCTGCTTTTTTTCTTTCATTATTTTTCATTTTGCTTTTCTTTTCTTTGGCGGGTTAGTTGGCAGCATCGGACCAGCAGCAGGAGCAGACCGTGCACTGAGTGGCAGTAGCCTCCCAGCAGTGGGAGGCAGTGGCAGATGCCACACCTCCAGTGATTGGAGGAGGCAGCACCAGCGGCGACAATGCACCTCCAGTGATTGGAGGAGGCAGCACCAGCGGCGACAATGCCCCTCCAGTGATTGGAGGCAGCAGAGGACAATTCAAGATGGTGGTGCTGTGTAGGTGACATCTCAGGTGTCAGCGGCTGAAGTGAAACTCCTAGCGCAGCCGAAACCTGGCCTGGCAGTGAAGCCAGCGACTCTGGCTTGCGGTCACAACAGGCCCAGAGTGGAGACTCCTGGTGGCACGGCAGGTGTGGGTTCAGCAAAGGACTGGTCAGCGGTGAGGTGGGCCTAGCAACAAAGAGGTGGCAACTCCTACATTAGTGGTGGCAAGGCACTGGAGGAGTGGTGGCAGCACAGATGTTGCTGGTGAGCTAACTGAGGGCTCAGGACCCTGGTAGAGGCAGCGGAATGAAGAATGACTCTCAGCCAGTTATATCTCTTACTCTTTTTTGTTCTTGAACTATTCAAAACAGTGCAGGATGTGGGGACAGTTGAAGCTTCTCACTGTATTTTACTGTGTTATTCACTGTAAACTGCAAGTGAAAATAAAGCATTCAAATTTAAATTCTGCCATGATTGTAATGAGGTCAGCCAGGTGACCCTGATAGAATATGAGCTCCCTGATTGGTACAGTTAGTGTGGTCCAATCAGGGAGCCCTGGCTGACATAAGGACAGGCGTGTCAGATATCCTGTTCACTCTGACAGACGCGTCTGAGGAACTGGATGAGTGTCAAGGACTCTCCACGTGTAAATAAAGGTTGACGTGGTGATGGGATACCCACTGCCTGTGGAGTTATTTCAACTACTCTTAGGGCAAGGACTACAGAATTGATTCAATAATTTGCATAAAACCTAAGAATACTTTGCAGTGAAGCTTAGAAAAATAGTCAGTGTGAATATTTAAACTGAATACCTGTACAGTTCAGAGTTTCGAGCATTCACTTTGACACATGCAGTGATAATTTCCATGATGTGCATTTCCACTCCCTGGGATGTTACTTCATTCCTGACTGTTTCTGTGGTTGCTGTTATTTGACACAGCGGTGTAATTAAAATAACTGCTAATTACTATTGTGATGAAATTACAGCTTTATTTTGTGTAAATACTAGTTTAGATGACGTGCATGATGTGAAATGTTAGCAGCCCATTAATTTTCTAATAAAAACCATGTGCAGAATCTTTAGTAAGCTATGGTTACTTAAATCTTCTCCTCAAACCAGAAAATTGGTCCCTTTTCAGGCAATCTCTGTTGCAACGCCCTATTTCAGAATCAAAACATTTTGAAGATGATACTAATGCCACTATTGGTTCATCTTCATCACCCAAGGAATGGGGTGGGGCAGGATTGAGCAGTAAGCAGCAATTATTTCCACTTCTGCTAACTGTTTTGAACCTAAAGATGCAAGCTGCAAGCCAGGAGCAGCCCTGAGTGTGTGGATATGCTGTTCCAAATGGCATAGCTAAGAGAGACGAGTGGTCATTCTGTTTCACTTACACAGGTGTGGAGATGCTACTGGATGGAGAGATGGAGAGGAGGTTTCTGCAATCTCCTCAAGACCTCCAGAGGTGGTACTGGACACTGCCAACCTGCTTTGAAGTAGCTACTCAGGCCTCTGCAGTGTCCATGGTAAAGAGAAAACACAGCAAATATTACAAACATTTATTGATCTTCTAGATTCTACAGCAGTTCCTTCTGCTCACTCTGTACCCACCTTTCACCAAAATTGTCACTCAGTATTCATCATCTCTGCTGCGGGTACATGCTTTAGGTGTGACAATGACTTATTACAGTGCACTACACCAGCATGTGTGGCCCCTCAACTGTCAGTGCTGGCAAGGATCACAAATTGCCAGATTGTCTGTCTGTGCACAAAGGGCGAGGTGCTGCAAATATCTGAGTAAGCACAAAGTGAGTGAGGGCTAAGATAGTAAGTAAAGAGCCCTAAGATGCACCCTGTTCTGATGCACGGGATGGGTAGCTGTCCCGACACACAAAACATCCTTGCAGCAGCATTGTAATGCAAGCTGTTGGTGCAGAATTGAAGGACTGAGCTTGCGATTGGCCATGACCATTTGGTGAAGCTAGTACTTTGCTAGTGCTGCCTATCCCTCGACACTATGGGCAATTTAGCATGAACAGTCCACCTAATCTGCACATCTTTGGACAATGGGAGGAAACTGGAGCACCTGGTGGGAATCCACACAGACATGGGAAGAATATGCAAACTCCACATAGGCAGTCACCCAAGGCTGGAATCGAACCCAAGTTCTTGGCTCTGTAAAGCAGCAGTGCTAACCACTGAGCCACTGCACTACCTTTCAGGCATGGATTTTAGAACCTGAGGATACGGGTGCTATGGAATTCTCCTTGTTTATCTTTTAGAGCAGGTACTGCACTGTACTTTCTTAACATTATTCTCTGGACTCTGGGTATCAGCTGAATGGCAATCTCTATAAAGAAGGAGACGAGGGAGTGCAATTTGAATCCACTTTGAAAGGGACATAACTAAAGTTGGCTGCAAATTCAGTTTCTCTCAGAAAAGAGGGATTTGCTTAGAGTAATTAAGGAATTAAGTTACCTCTATGAAAGAGTACCATTTGTGAAATTTCCAGACCAGGAGTGTATGCAATGGCTATTCAAAACTGAGAAAATCTAAGATTACCACTGTGTAAATACTCTGCGAGGGAAAACCACTCAACTCTAAGAATCAGAATGGGAGAGGAAATAGTTAAGTCAAAACCTACAGAGTTGATAAGAAAGGAATTTCTCTGGTTTTTCAGTAACCATGAAATGATGGTGTTAGGGAGTAGAGAGAGCAGTTTGTTTTAATGTGTGTTTTGAAATCTTTCAAATTCTATGTATATTAGTTGTTTCATTCTATTTTGTTTTCATTTTTTGTGTAATAAACTTCTGTTCTATTGAGTCATATAGTCATAAAGTACAGAAACAGATCCTTCAGCCCAACCAGTCTATGACAACCATAATTCCAAACTAAATTGGTCCCACCTGCCTGATCCTGGCCCATATCCCTCCAAACCTTTCCTGATCATGTACTTATTTAAGAGTCTTTTAAACATTGTAACTGTGCCCACATTCACCACATCCTCAGGAAGTTCGTTCCACACACAAACTACCTTCTGTGTAAAAGAAAAATTGCCCCTCATGTCTTTTTAAAATGTTTCTCTTCTCACCTTAAAAATATGCCCCTCATATCTTGAAATCCTCCATCATTAGAAAAAGACCCTACCATCATTATATCCTTCATGGTTTTATGAATCTCTATAAGGTCACCTCTCAGCCTCCTAGGTTCCAGTAGAAAATGTTCCAGCCTATCCAGCCTTTCTTTAGAACTCAAACCTTCCATACCCAGCAACATCCTGGTAAATCACTTCTGAACCCTTTCCAGCCTAATAATATCCTTCTGATAACAGGGCAACCAGAACTGGACACAGTACTCAACAACAGCCCTTACCAATATCCCGTACAACCTCAACATGATGACCCCACTCCTGTACTCAAAAGAATGAACTTTTGCAGCCTGGTGTGCTTATCTTTCAGTGAAAGACCATCATCGTTTTTAAAAAAAAATCGATCAAGACAGTTTTACTATGGGATCTGACTTGTCCAGTACGACCGTCAGCTGGGATTATAATAATGGTTTTATTTGAAGAACTGATTGAGTTGCAAGATTGATCAAGATGATGATATTTGCTTCAGTGGCTGATGAGGTCACAAATATTAGGTGGTCACAAAAAGCATCAGCATGAGCTTTCTCTGCACACAGGAGGCGGTTAGAAGATTATCAGTCACAAGTCACTGTTGAAGCATAGGTTATAAAAATCTTTCAAAACATGATTGCTGCAAGATGAAGAATATTAAAGGGGAGGGAACCAAGCAGGAGAGTGAGATTGGATCAGGGGCTGGTGTGGAAACACGCCTAATAGACCAAATGGCCTCTTCCTGAACTGGAAAATTTCCATGATTCTGTGAGTAGCTGACTTCAGTTACAGGATTCTTGCTTCACCTGCTGGCAACCCATTCCAAGGTTCGATCACCATCATAAAAGGACATACCTTTTGGAATCTGACTCAAACGTTGTTGTTTCAGCCTTTGTCCCTACCTGTGACTGAATGGTTTTTGCATCTTCTTCATGAGAAAATGTAATCCACCGGAAAAGAGCAGCTTGCTGATGTTTGCTGTAGGTGGCGCTGTAACCCTATCGATCCAGCCCTTAGAAATCTGTTTACCAAATTAGGCCCGATGTTTGAGACAAAAGTTGTCCTGTTCAGCAAAAAAACACATCCCGTCAATGCCTTTTTATTACTTGGTTTCCACCTACGAGGTTTATTCTTGTTTTTGTTTTGCAGTAAGCTTGATTTTTTTGTAAGAACTATAGCTTTGTAAGTACAGGTTTCTGCATCATTTGATCTGGCCAAGCATAGGTTAATTCAACTATGGGAATTACTACCTCATGTAGGGAGGTTTAATGTGCTTTCATGATATTTGTATTTTTTGCTATTTTAGTACAACGTTAATTCATTAATTTTAAATGGATTAACAGCTCTAGCAAAATATTATTTGCAAGAATGTAGCCTGCCCGTGAACTTGCATTGGAACTTCCACCCATTCATGTCAGAATCAATGCATGGAAGTGATTTTAATTTCTTTCTTCTATGTGTGGAGTTCTGGACAGCAGAATTTCTCATAAGCTGCATTTATATTAGTGGGTACAGTTTCAGAACGCTGGGGTATGGGTGCTGTGGAATTCTCCATGTTCATCTTTTAGAGCAAGTACAGCACCGTACATTTCTAACTTTATTTCCTGAGCTCTGGATGTCAACTGAATGGGAATTTTTACAAAGACTAGGAAGAAGATGAGGGTGTGTATGTCATGGTGGGGAATGGGTCAGTGAGGAGGAAGGAGAAAAATTTCTCACAGGTCTGATTAGATAGATGGAGTTGTACAGCCTGGCAAGGCCTAAAATAATAAATATCTGTATTTCTAGAAGTAATACTTTTAATTGCTATCTTTGACTAGGAAATAACTTGTTTTAGTGTTAAACCCTCT
This sequence comes from Stegostoma tigrinum, assembly GCF_030684315.1. Classification (NCBI taxonomy): domain Eukaryota; kingdom Metazoa; phylum Chordata; class Chondrichthyes; order Orectolobiformes; family Stegostomatidae; genus Stegostoma; species Stegostoma tigrinum. The sequence goes on along the minus strand of NC_081361.1, from coordinate 45,527,136 downwards.
GAAGATATCTGAAATAACTCCACAGAGGCTGGTACCCCATCACTAAGTCACCCTTTATTTACACATGGAGATCCCTTGACACTGATCCAGCTCCCTCAGAGCCAGCTGTCAGAATGAACAGGATGTCTGACACTCCTGTTTATATCTATCAGCCAGAGATCCATGATTGGACCAGATTAACAGCCCCAGTCAGGAAACTCATATTTTATGAGGGCCATCTGACTGACCTCACTGCAATCACCACAACACCTACCAGACCATTTGCACGATACCTTTGCCTGTATCAGGATGCAGAGCAGCGAAACTACAAAACTAGTGTCTCAAAATGAGCCTCGCCCCTCTCCCACAGGAGGAAACAGTGAACCAGTGGAAATTGGAACGTGTGACAAGTGCAATCGATTGGGTTACTATGCTGTAATCACTTGTGTAAATGGCTCACTGTTCTTCCACATCCCATATTTTCCTGTCTACCTTATAGCTTTTAGGTTTAGGTTTTTTTTCCTCAATCGTGACAGCTGCTCAGATGGTTCAGTTCAGAAATACATCAGCATAAATTTATTCTGAGCTGTAATGTAAAGCAGGCAGTAATGAATCAGTCCATTTTACATGTATCCACCCAATCTTGTTTTCCACTGAACACAGAATACAATTCACAATTGCTTATTGTGTTATATCGCAACTTTTATCAGTGCCTCACACTGTTCTGCATCACACATACCAGGAATTTCTGAGGTTTGATGTGTGTTTGATCTGAGGGCAAGGGAAGGAAAGACAAGTACATAATCATCCTCTGTGCTGTTGGGTTTGGGCCTAGCATGGTTAGAAAAACCTGCCAACAATTTGCAGGCTTATATGTGAAAATTGAGTCTTTGTGGAAAGTTCTGTGAAATCATACTGATCACAGATCAGCAACCTCATTACTACCAAAGGAGAAGACTGCTTCGTCAATGCTTCACCTTTGTAAATGAAAACATTTTCCCAGCATGGGAAAGGGAAAATAATTTCCAATATATTTTGAGGTGATATATACTTTCTGAAATGACTACTGTTTAAGCGTTCAACAAGACAGGCACCCTTCCCAAGTTGACAATACCTACTGTTTCTGAATAACAAAAACAAAATGATTCTAGTAAGAAAATTAATTCTTTATTGAAGGCAAATTAGGTTAATATTTGAAGAAAGAACTTATTTGAAGCAATCTCCATTAAACAGAAGGAGTTTGTACTAATGTGTAGAATCAAGCTCTGTAAACCTGTTGAGAATGAAATATTTTGGGATCCATATTGTTAGCAGTGAAAAGTTCATCCATTAACATTATTGCTGGTAATTTCCCGCACAGAGGTCAAGTTGCCTCTGAGTCCAAAGGTTGTGGATTCAAGCCTCAAATGGAATTGAACTCTTCATGTGGGTTGATGCGTCAGCACTGCCTGGATAAAGGTGCTAATTCTTAGATAAGGCAGGAAACTGAGCCTCTTGTGTGCTGCTGGCTGGGGATAGCAAAAGTCCCATGACATTATTTTACAGAAGGCAAAGAGTTCTCCTAGTATCCTGTGAAGCATTCCTACTTTAATCAGTACCACTGAGGGAGGGGAGGTGTGTGATGGGGGCAGATCTGGGGGAGGCGATGGCCTAGTGGTATGATTGCTGGACTGTTATTCCAGAGATCTAGTTCTGGGGATCCAGGTTTGAATCCCACTGCGGCAGATGGTGGAATTTGAATTCAACAAAATATCTGGAATTAACAATCTAGTGATGACCATGAACCCGGTTGGCGATTGTTGGAAATATCCATCTGGTTCACTAATGTCCTTTAGGGAAGGAAACTGCCATCCCTACCTGGACGGGCCTGCACGTGACTCCAGACTCACAGCAATGTGGTTGATTCTTAACTGCCTGCTGGGCAATTAGGGATGGACAATAAATACTGCCTAGCAGTGACACCCTCATCCCATGAATAAATAAAGGAAAGGTTATTTGTTTGTTTCCTTTTATTTTGGACAGCTTGTTGCTTACCTATTTAACAGGAGTGCCTACATTTCACATTGTAGATATAAAGACCTAAAAAGTCTTTTGCAGTCTTCAGTAGACATAAGGAGCTGAATAAATACATGTTTATTCTCTTCTGGGCATTGCTTCCATTTTAGTAATCCACAGCTACTGAACAGCCTGTATTTGTTAGTTGTTTATCTGTTTTTTTTGGGGTTTATTTTGCAGTTCGAATCCTGGGGAAGGTCAGCGAAAGTCTGGGAAAGATCTGCTGTGTTCGTCCACACGTTGAACGTTTCACCTTTGTGGGTAAGACCATTTTGTGGTGGAATTGACTTTTTCCAAAAGCTGTACTTCCACATACAAAACAATTCTGTACAAACTATTAAAATCCCTATTTAAACCTCAACATTATTGTAGTACCATTAGAAAACCAGAGTACTCAATGGGCTTACAATTAAGCAGATCCAACAATAAAAGTCACAGTCACAATTTAAAAGGAGCTAAGCTCTTCTAAAATTATTGCTTCATGTTTGTGGCTGCAGACTTTTGTCAAAGACTGTGTGTAATGACCATATCACCAGTCTGTGTGGATGGAGCAAAGAACACACACTGCCAACTGTGTTATGTTACAGTATGGGGGCCCCTCATGACGTGGATCCAAGTGCCTATGATACCACAAATGCTGCCTCGTTTTTACATTTTCTTAACGTTTACTAAAGGGATTTCCATGAATTGCGGTCAAGTGTTCATTATTTCCACTGGGAAAACAGATGTAATCCCGGAGTGGAATCTTCCCAATTCTGTAGAGGTGGGCTGGAAGATGGGGCAGGAGGAAAATGGAACTGAGCAAATCAGGTTGGGAGGCCGATATGATTTTGTTGGAGGCAGGTTGTAATTGCAGTGCCTAACCACCCAGTGGTGATGGTTGGCCATTACTCTGTCATTAGAAAGGAGATCGCGCTGCTGTGATACCTCTTCCTGAAGCCTCCCACTCAGCTTGCCAGCACCATTCAGGCAAACTCCCTGTACAGGCCAGGGGGCCATTGGATATGGAGGTTTTGTGACCCAGTGAATGGACTATGGGCCAAAAGTGAAACAACTCCACAAAGGTCCCATCACCAAGTCACCCTTTATTTACATGCGCATAATACTTGACACTATTCTAGCTCCCCCAGAGCCAGCTCTCAGAGTAAACCAAACCTCTGACATGCCTGTTTATATCTGTTAGCCAGGGCTCCCTGATTGGACCAGGTTAACAACCCCAATCAGAGAACTCTTGTTCTATGAAATCCACCTAATTGACCTCATTACAAATGCCACAGGAAGGCTTCTCCTATCGCCAAACAGTTCCTCCAGGTGGATTTCCCTTTGCTGTGGGAGCCTGATGGCTTTAGTTCTCATCAAACTTTTATTTTGTGTATGCTTTTGAGGATGTCCCCATATTGCGATGATCTGACCTTCCCCTTGCTGCCTGAACAGCACCTCTCACTGCCAGCCAACCCTGAATGCCTCCCAGATGTGGACATGATTTGCATTTTTTAAAAAATTCATTCACGGGATGAGGGCATTGCTGGCCAGACCAGCATTTATTTCCTATCCCTAGCTGCCCATAACATTCAACCACATTGCTGTGGGTCTGGAGTCAAACGTAGACCTGACCAGGTAATGATGGCAGTTTCTTTCCCTCAAGGGCATTAGTAAATCAGATGGAGTTTTCCCAACAATCAGCAATAGTGTCATGGCCATCATTATATTCTTAATGCTAGATTCTTTATTGAATTCAAATTCCATCATCTGCCATGGTAGGGTTCAAACCTGCATCCCCAAAACATTACCCGGGTCTCTGGATTAACAGTCCAACGGTAATGCCACTAGGCCTCGAATAAGATTGTGCACATAGGCAGGACTCTCAGTCCATAGGGATTGGGATTCACAATGCACCCCAAAAGGAGAATGTTCCCATAGATAGTGAAATTCTGAGCATGGGGCACATTTTGCCAACCAAAATGCAAATTAATTTCTGGCAGGCCACAGAAGTCTCTCCACAGCTCATGGTTTCTAGTCCAGGCCAGGGTGAAACACCATAAATTCAATAACTTCTGGTTTTTACTTCTTTAGAACTAGAACCTGTTCTGAAGGTAACATTGCATATTCAGCACATTTCCCATAAAAATTAGTCACTTCCCATAACTCTTATGGATACGTGAATAAATGTGAAGTTATACATTTTGGTAGGAGTTATAGTAAAAAGGATTATTACTTGAATAGTAAAAAGTTGCAGCATGGTGCTATGCAGAGGGACCTGGGTGTCCTTGTCCATGAATCACAGAAGGTTGGTCTGCAGGTACAACAAGTAATTAGGAAGGCAAATGGAATTTTGTCCTTCATTGCTAATGGGATTGAGTTTAAAAGCAGAGAGGTTATGTTGCAGCTGTACAAGGTGCTGGTGAGGCCACACCTGGAGTATTGTGTGCAGTTTTTAGTCTCCTTACTTGAGGAAGGATGTACTGGCACTGGAGGGGGTGCAGAGGAGGTTCACTAGGTTGATTCCAGAGTTGAGGGGGTTGGCTTATGAGGAGAGATTCAATGGATTGATATTCATTGGATTCAGAAGATTGAGGGGGGATCTTACAGAAACATATAACATTATGAAGGGAATAGATAAGATAGAAGTAGAGAGGACGTTCCCATTGGCAGGTGAAGCTAGGACGAGAGGGCATAGCCTCAAGATTAGAGGGAGCAGATTTAGGTCTGAATTGGGCAGGAACTTCTTCACCCAGAGGGTTGTTAATCTATGGAATTCCTTGCCCAGTGAAGTAGTTGGCGCTACTTCAGTAAACTTTTTTAAAGCTAAGGTAGATTTTTTTTGAACAATAAGGGAATTAACGGATACGGTGAGAGCGCGGGTAAGTGGATCCGAGTCCACGAAAAGATCAGCCATGATCTTATTGAATGGCGGAGCAGGCTCAAAGGGCCGAATGGCCTACTCTTGCTCCTAGTTCTCATTTCTTATGTTCTTTATGTTCTTGCTTCTTGTCCCAGTTGAGTGATTACACTTTGTGAATGATTACCTGAAAGAAAGTAGCAATAAATCACAATTCCAGATAAATATAACATGAAAATCAAAAACAGATATAAAAATTGTGACCATGATTGGACATGTTACTCCTCTACAACTGCAAAGTAGCATATTCAATGACTCACTGTGGAAAGTCCCACAGACAGCCTGGCAATAATTTGAACTTCTCTGCAGACAACACTACAGACAGCAGCAAAATTGAATGCTGTTCATTCACTGAATGATTGCCATGGAGATGACTCAATATTATAAAACAAGGCAATTGAGAGTGTGGCAGATGTGATTCAAAGGACTGGCAATGAATGTAGAGATATGCTGTTGGCCTTTCGACTGAGATTTCTATTAAAATGCAAGCAGTTGGACATTTTACAGTTGATGTACTGATTCCTTGTGCTCAGGTCACCAAATTAAATTTGTTTGCTGGAGTTTGTCATTTCCAGAAAGAATATTAACACTGTTCCTTCAAAAACAAAGGCAATCCTGTTTCCTCACTACGGAATATGATATTACTAAAGGCTATTGGAATTAATCCATATTACCTTTTGGCTACAGTGTTTATGGAGGTCACCCTCATCTGGGGATTATAAAATTACATCTTGATATCATTTAACATGACTCTAAAATCTCTGGAAGCATTCCAATCTTATACGTTCACTAATAGAGTAAAATAACATAATCAATTAAAGGCCAAATTCTCGTCGTCTAATCATTGGAGTTGTAACTTATGTAGTTCTTTTTCCAATTTCCAGTTACAAGAATACACAAGTTCAAAGAGCTGCAGGCAATTGTCCCGTACATCATATTAAACAGAGAGACGCAAAACACCTTGAATGCTGGAGATGCGAAATAACAGCAAAATGCTGAAAATCCTCAGCAGCTCTGATTGCATTTGGGAAGAAGTAAAGAATTCACGGACAGAATCTCTGAGGATAGACAATGTGGTCATGTCGGTAGATTAAGAATCCATTCTAGTGGGGAGTATGATTTGTCAAGGCTGTTCACTGGAGCCACAGCATTATCATTTCACTTCTGGGTTTCGTGACCAATGAGAAAGGACAGTGGTTTGGTGCAAACATTCTGTCACAGGAAGGATCTGTTGTTAAAGGGAGCATGGCATGGGTGACATGAGCTCACCAGCACCAACATTTTTTTTCACCCTTTCAAAGATGTGGGCACCACAGTCAAGGCCTGCATTTATTGTCCACCCAAATTGCCCCTGAAACTGTGGTGTTAAACTGCCTGCTTAAATTACCGTGATCAGCTCTGGTGCAGGAATACAGACAATGCTGTTAGGAAAGCAGATCCAGGATTTTGACCTAGTAACAGTGTAGGACTGCTAATATAGTTCCAAGGAAGGATGATGTATGACTTTAGGGGATCTTTCAGTGCCCCTTGCACTTGCAACCATTGACCTTCTTAGTCTTACATATTGTTGGCTTGGAAGGTGCTGCCAAAAGAGGTTTGTTGAGTTGATGCAGTGTATCTTTTTTATGAGTCATGCTGCTAATGAAGGTTTACGTTGTGCTAATACTTAATTTTCCCGAAAACTGCAATGTCATCTGCAATACGGAGGCAACCTGATACATAAAATAAAACAGAAATTGCTGGAGAAACTCAGCAGGTCTGGCAGCATCTGTGCAGAGAAAGCAGAGTTAATGTTTTGGGTACAGTGATCTTTCATCAGAACTCATTTGATTTTATTTATTTTAGTGTTGTTGCAACACTATCAATGCAGATGGCAAGCTGAGAAAGCGGTGTACACATAAAGAAGTTCTAAAAGTGGTCAGTACATGGGACGCCAATGAAAGGTTGATGGACCAATGCCCATTCTTGGCATTGTGTGTGGAATAGTGCTTGGCACCTGAGAACTTGTTATTAAGCTCTTCTAGGGTAGGACTCCTGTGTGAGCATTTGTTTAGAGCAATATTCAGTTGCTTTGCAACTAAAGATACACATAGAGTGCTGACTTTCTTTGAAACACAAGCACCAATGAATGTGATATTCAACTTTGTAAATTATTTTTTGTACTGTGAGATCCAATTCTTATTCTGAATGTAAATATTGCAGTTATGAAGATGGTTGATGCTCGGTTGGGCATAACCTTTAAGATATAACATTGCATTACTGTTAAAGTTGCAAATAGAATCAAAGATGTTTATCAATTAAAGTTGCAGGCTGGAATCTATGGTATTAAAACTGATGTGTTCTTTACCCTGTGGATCGTAATAATACATGGATCTGTGCAAGCTGAATAATAAAAGTTCCTTTATGTATCAATGATATAAAAGGAGTAAAGGGGTCCATCCCAAGGGGACCTATCGACAGTTAAGGTGGATAATGCCAAAGTATGGGATGTCAGCCCTGTTTGCTGAAGTTAGATTATCATGTGTGAACTGCACCATATTCTGCCAGTTTCCTAAGCACATCTCATTTAAGATGCACAAGATTTACATTGACACCAGTGTCAGTTTTGTCCAGTAGTGCACGTTGTCCATTGCTTTTGAAGAATATCACTTGAATGGAGGTAAAGGCTTCAACTTTTCTGATGGTGTCCATGTAGTGTGTCAAATTGGTCCCATGTACTATCTGACTGGGGTCTGCAAGCTGTGGCAATGCAGTTACCTCTTGGACTTTGGTAACATGTTGGCATGCTTTGATTGGCAGCTAGGAAATGTTTTTGACTTTGTATTGTAGTTCGCACTTTTTCAAACATTGCTGTGGAACATTGGGTTTCTCTGAGCACTTAGATGTCCAGCATGCTTTAGTTCAATGCCCTTTTGCAGGGCATAATTTCATACAGTTCTGGCCCCCACACTACCAAAAAGTGTAGAGGCTTTGGTGAGGGTGCAGAAGAGGTTTACCAGCATGTTGTCTGCTTTGGAGGGTATTAGCGGTAAGGAGAAGTTGGACAAACTTGGTTTGTTCACACTTGAACTTCAGAGGCTGAGGGACAACCTGATAGAGTTTTATAAAATTATGAGCGGCACGGATAGAATGAATAGTCGGAATCGTTTTCCCAGAATAGAAATGTCAATTACTAGGGGACATAGGCTTAAGGCAAATGGGGGGAGAGTTTAAAGGAGATGTGAAAGGCATGTTTTTTACACAGAGGATGGGAAATGCCTGCAATGCACTGCCAGAAGAAGTGGTAGAAGCAGCTACAATAGCAATGTTTAAAAGGCACCTTGACAGGTACATGAATAGGCAGGGAACAGAGGGATACGGACTCTGTAGAGGCGAGAGGTGTCATGTTTAGAAAGGTGTCTTGTGTTGCTGCAGGCTTGGTAGGGCAAAGGGACTCTTTCTGTACTGTACGGTTCTATTCTCTTTGTATAACTCAGAAATAACGCATGAGATTCTCAGATAAGATTTGGATGTTTTACTGACCTGTTAATGACTGCAATAGGTGTTGCAGAGTCAAGGACCTGAAGAAGCCATTGTTCTGTTACAACTGCTTCAAATTTGTGGCCTTCTACCAGCACTGCATTGACAGTATAATCCTTAGCTTTGTCCAGAAGCATCTTTTAGAAAGAAATTATAGGTGGAGAGAAAGTGATCAGTTCCATAAACCTTTCAGCTCAGTTAGCTACAGTGAATTTACATCCATAGCTTTGCATTGATAGCTGCGTACGAATTGATCGATATTTCAACTTGATTGTGGCAGTTTGAGATGAACATGAGCATGTGTATGCCATAGTCGACTGACATTGAAACTGACCAAAAGATTGGAAAATATTTTGTATTTATCACTAGAAATAATGAGGATTTTATCCTTTTCAATCCTTCATTTCCCGCAGCAATAAGAAGGTTGATGGCCTGTTTTTCTTTAAGAGCTACCCATTGACCTCATGATCGGACGTTTGCTTTCCATCTTCCCATGCAGCTTTATCCTCTTTAATTGTTGCCAGTATGTAAAGGATCTGTACTGTTGGTTTCTCTCTCTGTATTTCTCTCCCTGTTGCTGTTTCCTTTTATTTCTTTCATTTTATGCTTTGAAAAGAAGTAGCTGAGCAGAACCTGTATGTAGCATTCATGCCAAAGAAGTATCAGACAGATGTTACATGTGCCCTTCTTCTGCTATCTTGCCATTTCTGAAGAACACAAAATAGCAGAATCAACCAATGACTTTGCACAGCTAAGGCCTTACCGATATATAGAAACTGTGTTTTCCAGCATTTTAGCCTCTACTTCATTCTGAAATCCCTTTGATGCTGTTCTGGATCTCTTGTAAACAGCCAGTTTCTAAATTGGGCGCAGCTTTCTTTCTGAAGAGAAAGAGTGTGCATGTTTTCTTCACTGTTTTTCCATTGTGGTTGCTGTGCTCCAGCTGAGCTTCAGTCCTGATTGTTAGATGTGGATTTCAGCTCTGAACTCAGACACATGAGGGATGACAGCTAAGTAAATAACTCACTATCACTACTGTTGCCATCTTCTTTTTAGCATTCGGTATTGACTTTGCTGCAACTAGCTTTCAGTGTCCACTTGCTGCGATGATGTGATGTGATTTCAATATGCTAGACAATGAAAACACAGAGACTCAGACTCTTATTGAGACGGATAATCTGGATGCTTAGTAACAACTAACTGTGTCATTACTATGATATATCAGACATATACATATTCTGGGTTACATGCTTATTCATATTAATGTTACATGATGTACATAGTTGACTAGCTGACTAGCTAGCTGTGATAATGGGAACTGCAGATGCTGGAGAATCCAAGATAACCAAGTATGAAGCTGGATGAACACAGCGGGCCCAGCAGCATCTCAGGAGCACAAATGCTGACGTTTTGGGCCTAGACCCTTCATCAGAGAGGGGGATGGGGAGAAGGTTCTGGAATAAATAGGGAGAGAGGGGGAGGCGGACCGAAGATGGAGAGAAAAGAAGATAGGTGGAGAGGAGACTAGAGGTGGGGAGGTAGGGAGGGGTTAGGTCAGTCCAGGGAAGACGGACAGGCCAAGGAGGTGGGATGAGATTAGTAGGTAGATGGGGGTGCGGCTTGGGGTGGGAGGAAGGGATGGGTGAGAGGAAGAACAGGTTAGGGAGGCAGAGACAGGCTGGGCTGGTTTTTGGATGCAATAGGGGGAGGGGAAGAGCTGGGCTGGTTGTGTGGTGCAGTGGGGGGGGGGGGGGGACGAACTGGGCTGGTTTTGGGATGCGGTGGGGGAAGGGGAGATTTTGAAGCTGGTGAAGTCCACATTGATACCATTGGGCTGCAGGATCCCCCTCGTTCTCACACACCACCCCACCAACCTCCGGATACAACGCATCATCCTCTGACACTTCCGCCATCTACAATCCAACCCCACCACCCAAGACATTTTTCCATCCCCACCCTTGTCTGCTTTCCGGAGAGACCACTCTCTCCGTGACTCCCTTGTTCGCTCCACACTGCCCTCCAACCCCACCACACCCGGCACCTTCCCCTGCAACCGCAGGAAATGCTACACTTGTCCCCACACCTCCTCCCTCACCCCTATCGCAGGCCCCAAGTTGACTTTCCATATTAAGCTTACTGTATCCATTGTACCCGGTGTGGACTCCTCTACATTGGGGAAACCAAGCGGAGGCTTGGGGACCACTTTGCAGAACACCTCCGCTCAGTTCGCAATAAACAACTGCACCTCCCAGTCGCGAACCATTTCAACTCCCCCTCCCATTCTTTAGATGACATGTCCATCTTGGGCCTCCTGCAGTGCCACAATGATGCCACCCGAAGGTTGCAGGAACAGCAACTCATATTCCGCTTGGGAACCCTGCAGCCCAATGGTATCAATGTGGACTTCACCAGCTTCAAAATCTCCCCTTCCCCCACCGCATCCCAAAACTAGCCCAGTTCATCCCCTCCCCCCCTGCACCACACAACCAGCCCAGCTCTTCCCCTCCCCCCACTGCATCCAAAAACCAGCCCAGCCTGTCTCTGCCTCCCTAACATGTTCTTCCTCTCCCTCATCCCTTCCTCCCACCTCAAGCCACACCTCCATTTCCTACCTACTAACCTCATCCCACTTCCTTGACCAGTCCGTCTTCCCTGGACTGACCTATCCCCTCCCTACCTCCCCACCTATAGTCTCCTCTCCACCTATCTTCTTTTCTCTCCATCTTCAGTCCGCCTCCCCCTCTCTCCCTATTTATTCCAGAACCCTCTCCCCATCCCCCTCTCTGATGAAGGGTCTAGGTCCGAAGTGTCAGCTTTTGTGCTCCTGAGATGCTGCTGGGCCTGCTGTGTTCATCCAGCTTCACACTTTATTATCTTGACTAGCTAGCTGGTTGTCTGTCCAATGGGCTGGTTACTAACTATCTGACTCTATAGACCTTTTATACTGGGTCATCACATGCTGCGTTGTCATCTACCTGTCTTAAAAGCATATTGCCTTTCTGAGATCTGTGCAATAACACACCACACCTGCAAGGACTTAGTCTCAAAGACAGCTGTAGGTTGATAAGCTCAGTAGAATTATAAGAGATCATTTAACTACATGGAGATTATTCTCCCAATTGCTGGGAAACTAGCTCATTGCTGCAGAATAAATCATAAATGCTAACTCCTATTCAACCAGATATTGTTCTACATAGACAGCAGACAGTGGAGACATGAATTTACTTAACAAACTTTTAACAGCACTTAATTCTGTCATTATTTCAGATGAAAATGCAAATTTGGGCACTGCCATGAGATATGAAGAGATTGGTGAGTGGAATCATTTCTTGCGACATTGTCTTTTTGTAGTAGGCTTGAGATTTTTGAGATTTAGCTCTTGAAATGTTGCACGGGTGTGATTTTAACCATCATGAGAATGATATTTAGGGAGACAGTAGCATGTTATTGCCTTGTCCCTAAACTATTTGGAATTGTATATCCATAGACAGCAAGTTATCGGTTAGATAAGGCGGCATCACTGGGACTTGGGATGGTGTGTAACACTGTGACAGAGGTTTTGGCTGGTGTATTGAGAATAGGCAAGATTTCAATAACAGCGTGCACATAAGCAGTTTAGATTCTGTAGGTAGTACTAGACCTTCCTGTTTGACCATGAATAAAGCGAATTCTTGAATGACTTACACCTTCTCAGGTCGAACGATTATAGTTATAATGGAAGAATTTAATTACCCAAGTATAGACTGGGATACTGGTAGCGTAAAGGGCAACAAGGGGCAAACATTCCTAAATCATGTAGCAGTATTTTCCTTACCAGTATGTGTACTATCCAATAAGAAAAAATGCAATGTTGGACCTAGTTCTTGGAAATAAGGCAGGCAAAACAAAACCGAATGTAACCATGAAGTAATTAAAATAAGTGCAATCCTGTCTTTGCATTGGAGTTCTCTGTCCAATGCAATGTTTTCCAGTCAGGACACTGTAAGACAGAGTAAGACATTTGACAAGGAGGATTTTGTAGATAAACAATAGTTATCATCACTGTTTTATCTGATTGTTATTATTTATTTATCACATCTCACGATTTGGACAATCCCCTTCCATCAGGCAATAACTTGATGTTTATCTCCCAATCATGCAGAGCTCCGCATCTTGTTGCTGTGTGGCAGTGACTTGCTGGAATCTTTCTGTATCCCAGGACTGTGGAATGAGGAGGATGTAAGCATTTTTTCCAGCTATAATCTGTTTCACTCTGTTTGTGCATTGAGTGTTAATAAAGGGGTAATGGTTACATTGTTGTTGAGATGTTGAATGGGTGTTCATGTTTTTTTACAGGAAAAATCTGCTACAGAATAAAACTATAATGATTATACTCAAAGGATGGAATTTTCTTTCCTCTAGTTGTTGCTTGAGTAATGGTGAGATAGGTGGGAAACACAGCAAAAATGAAAAATAAATTGAACATTTCTTGATGTCGAGAAATTTTCTCCATTTTCCCTTTAAGCCTTAAATGAAAACTTCAAAAACTTGCCATTGAGCAGTGACTGTGTTTTACTTCCTTGCGTTTGCATCAAAGCCCAATTGACAGTTTAGTTATTAATGTGCAGAGGCAGACTACTGGGTGCTGTGAGGAAGCTGAGTAAGGATGGTGGCACTAATTAATGCCGCGAGGAGCTAGTATTTGTGTGAAAAATGTTGCTGTAAGCCATGGCAGCCAAAACACTTGAACTGGAAATGGGAAAATTCCAAGCGATGAGAAGAAAACCAGTAAAAATTCTGTTTTTCTGTGGGAAACTCTGTCTTGCACTTCTCTCTGCATCCGTCTGACTCAGTGTCAGATACTTTCACAATGGAAACCCTTGGGTGTGAACCCACATTGTGCCGTTTGGATGTACATTGTTTCTCCTTGCGTTATTTTCTGTCAACATCACTGAGTTAATTGAAAGCAGCTTGATGTCATGTAGTTCATTAATCATGATCTTATTCAATTGTATAAGTAGCAGTTGAATCATCAAAAATGGGAGTGAGTTTCTTAAAATCATTTTGAACATCAGATCTGTTTACCCTGTACCTTAAGCCACAAACTCTAGTAAAGTACCTCATGCAGTGTTAACTAATTACACTGTAGCTGCACAAAAAGTAGTTTTCACACCCTCTGGAGTGATGTGGATCATTATTACAGTAATTGTAATGTCTTTTTCCAGATGGAAATGATAGTGGGTGATTTTGGAATAGTGGTTGTCCCTCGTGACAATGTAGACACAGACAGGATCTTGAATCAGTCATCATTGCTTCGCAAGTACAAGGTCAGTCCTCAGCACGTTATGTAATGAGAAGGTTTTCACCAATGTATATCAACTTGCTGAGCGCTTTTGTAAAAATATTTCACTACGAAGTGACCTAGTGTGTAGTAAATCATGTTTTATTTCGTTAACAACATTCAATAATCAGGAATCAGAAAAGCTTAACTTTTGATCGGACTGAATGAAATGACAATAACTAAGGCTAACTCCCTTAGTGAGTCTGAATAATAGTGGAGTAGGTCCTATTTGTCTTTATTGAGAAACATAGTGTTTGTTACATTGGAAGGGTTCTTATTTTTATTATCCTAATCACTATCATAGCACAGTGCAACTAAGGATAATTTCTCACAGGGTCAGTTATTGTGTCAATTCGACCATTGTACCTGAGAGGTGAGATCTCTTCATCTCTGTTGGATTTGATTGGCCAGGAATGCTGAAGAAGTGTAAGATGTACACTTCTGTGCCCTATGTCCGAGTGCTGAGGAATGGCATCACCCTCATTTATAAGCAGAAGGGGAAAAGGGAAGATAATTAGAAATTGACTGAATGTGAACTACAAAACTGTGTCCCTGGTCATTGCCATTTTTGTCAAGTATGCTCTGAATTCAGTCATTCACCCTGAAGAAGCACATACTGCACTTGACAGGAAGATCTCAGACAGGGATAAGATTGCCTTTGAGCAGCAGGGGGTGGACACCAGCCCTCTCAGTCTGGACTGGGGGAGGCATTTGACAGAATATTCCACACATACATGATGTCCTCTCCAAAGTAGGATTTCAGCAGGGAACCATAATTTTATCCAAATGTTGTCCATCGCAAATGTCATTAGCATGGTTTCATTTAAAGGATTGGAATCAGAAAGCTTTTCAATCCAATTTGGAGTCAGACCAGGGTGCTTCTTCTCCCCTCTCCTATTTGTATGTTAGATAGAATCCTTTGCTGAGTCTGTCAGGATGAATGCTGGTATAAGATTGCAGCAATCCCAGGTGTGGAGGTGGGCAGTTGAAAGCTTTCTGTGCATGGATACCATCATGCTCAGATCTGCTGTCGGTGCACAGACTGACTAGCACCCACAACCTTCTTGAGCAGGCCTTGGGATCCCTGGTAAACTGAGGCAAAAACAAGGCCATGTTCTTTGGGAGCAGGGACAACAGATTCTTTGCCCCTTCACCTGCAAGTGCTGGGGACATGGTTCAGAGAGACTCACAAAGCTTGGGGCAACTGCCACAGAGGTACAATGGGGAAAGGTTACTGTCTGAGGTCTTTTGGGCACACTACACCAAGGGGCTAGTAACTGTAAAACCCTTTGGGTAGTGTACCTACCAGGAATGTACAGTGTGCAGATCAGGAGTATTAACATTATATGGAGACACCTCAGTGTGAAACATGGTATATAAGAATAAGTTTATTACTATTTCACTTCCATTAATTTCCAAATCGAAATGTTTTGCCCTTGGGTTGTATGGATATTGTAAAAATTAAGACTGTGACAATTGTATTGAGTGAGACATATTCATAGAAACAAGTTAAACTCTGTATTTGGAATGTCTTTGCTTTACAGATTTTATGAATAATGTGTAACTTTGGAGAAAAAACAAGTTATAATTTTCATCTTGGTGCCCAAAAGCTATAAATGCTTGTTTAATGGAATAAAAATGATCCAACTAAATGCACGAACTGCTACCAGCTGGCAATGCCTGACAGAGCAGAATTTCTGAGGCTCCTTCCTTTGCTACTCTGCTCCACAGCCCCAAATGTTATACTTTCTTTATTATTCATGCAACTTCAAGAATGTTTGAAACTAGCTCTGTAGTTTCCGAAGGAGAGCAAACCTAAATTAGTACAGCCATGTGAAGTTTGAACATTTTTATTCAAAACATATACCCAAAAGAGAAATCATGTTCAATCTGTATCTGACATTTCATTATACATATTAAATTTTGTTAGATAATGCAGACCCTTTAACAGCAGGACACAGATAGTGTGGAAGGCTCCAAAGCTCTGATTTGATTTGCTCCCCTTCCTGTTCATCCTATAGGTAAAGATTAAATGTATTCTACATGTTGGACTTCCTCTACTTTGTCTGCATCATGTCCTATAACCAAGAGAATCCACCACAAGACCATGTGTGAACATTTCCTTTCTCCGATCAGCTATCATTCCCCTCGTTCTCTCTTTAACCAACTTATATAAAGCTTGTATCAGAGATAATGGGAACTGCAGATGCAGGAGAATCCAAGATAATTTTGTTCTGTTGAGTTGTCTTTGATTGGAATTGACTTGAGAATGAAACTTCACATTAACTCTTTAGAGATGTGAGTAAGGATTCCGGGATGGATTCAAATCCAGGCCCTGGAATTACAAGTGCAGATGCTTTAACATTGTCATAAGAAACAACCTGTTTGTGCTGTCGCAGCTATAGCAATAACAACAAACTCATCATTTCTTGGGCAGTTTCTTAGGTTAAAAATTGATCTGTACTTGATTTGAACATATGTCTATATATCATAATTCATTTCTTTTCCTTGAACAGGATAACATCCTTGCCGTAAAAGATGACACTAATCATCCCATGTCTGTTGTGAGTTCTACCAAGAGTAGGTATGTAACCTTCTTACATCTAGATAGTGACTGACCAATTCTTATTTGAAAATATGCACCAGGCTTGCTGATCTGTACAAACTAATAATTCTCAGTCTAGAACGTATTAGCTTGTGTTTATTCCAGGAACACTGTGATTGGTTTTAGTGTCTCTGCGTTAAGGAGGGGAGAAATGATCCACACACTCTAATCTTTATTGTTATCCAATGACTACTGCTCTGCATGTATGAGTCCTGGGAGAGCGATAGATTAAGATAAAGCGAAATACTCCATGCAAACCAATGGCAGTGAGTAGACAACCAGCTACTGAATATAGAACTGAAATCCGCATTCTGGAGTGGGAGAGCTGTGGGTATAAGCTGGCATTGCGCCCTCCCATTCACATTGCATCAGAGTTCCACCACACTACACCGCCATTGCCAAATGATGCAGCCCAGGATCTAAAAATGTATGTTTCATAAAGTAAGTCAATAAATAACTCTCTATTTACCTGGATAAACATTTTTATAGTGCACAGCAAGCTCAGATTAGCTGCACATTTATTGGTGAATTTCAAAGAAAAGGGATCCACTCTGTTGCATCTATTGTGAACACATTATACCGAAAGGGTTTTAAATTTAACTCCCCCATTGACAGAATCTTTCAGGTGATGAGGACATAGTTTGACTTTTTTGGCCTTAACGGAAAGATATGAAAGGGATTACCAAATCATTATCACTTATTTTGCAGTCACAAAAAAAACTACATAACCTGCCCCTGCTCTCCTCTGAGTGGAACATAATAAAATTATATTCTATTGAAGCAGGATTGAAGTCTGATTACTAGTTAATGTCCAAGTAGAAGAGGCCAAATTGCATAATCTGGCACTTATTTATTTATCAGTGGGATTAAGTATCATAGTCAAGTAAATGGCCTCAGATCCTGGTTGAAGCTTGTTTTGGATTTGAAACTCTAAAACAGGCAAAACAAAATATAGACCACAAAGAGTTAAGTACATTTTCAACAACGTTCTGCTTTTGCAATGCAACCTCAAGCATTACCAACTCCCTCCCACCCTGCTGCACTCCACAGACATTGCCCATAACCAAGGTTGACTTTTAGCTGCCCTCTGGGCAATTAGGGATGGGCAATAAATTCTGCCAAGCCAGTGATGCCCTCATCCCATGCATGAATAAAGGATCCATTCTTCTTAGGCCAGTAGTGATGTAGCTTCCCCCCTCCACCTGTTTATAGGTGAACTAGATGCTTGCTAACACAACTGAACCTGGAAGTACAGAGTGGTCACACAAAGTAGTCTATCTAGTATCCAAATATGGGGGAAATCATAAAGCCTTTTGCTTCCGGTTGGAAAGGAGTTTGGGCAGACAGAAAATATCTTTCTGCACATCACTGTACAGTATTAGTGGTGTATTTTAGGATAAAATGAATTTATAGTTCAACCACTTCTGACTGTCTGGAGGTCACATCCTTACAATGGAAAAGAAAGCAAATAAATAGTTGAGGGGGATTTGGTCTCCATTCCATTTTATTCCTACTTCCAGATTCATGAAAGACAGTAAAGAAATTTCAAGTGAGTGAACAGATTAAACAACAAAATCATTTTGCTGCACTGGTGTATGAAGTTCAAACATTTCACTTTGTATCTTGACAGATTGGCTTTACAGCATGGTGATGGCCACGTGGTGGAATATTTGAATCAGCCCGTTATTGATTACATCCTGCAAAATCAGCTTTACATCAAGACGTCTGGATAAAACTTTCCTGTAAGGACCAGAAAGAACAGCTTACAGTTTCCCTCTCAGTAAAACTGTACTACTGCTCTACTGCTTATGTATACAGAGCTTCTATTGTCTGCTATTCCCACTGTATGATAAGAGTAGAAGCTCTACTGACAGAATGCACTGAATGAACTGCACAGAACCTTTTGCTGTCCACTTGTGTCTCTTTCTCTGTGCTGCCCTCTAACTGACACTTATGCTGACCTTCCTATTATCGCAGAAAACCAAGCGTCAGTATAACTATTTCCTTTTTTTTAATTAGAGGTAGAATCATGTACGTTTCTTCGTAGGAAATTCCTAATCTCTCTGTGCTGCTTGCAACTTTGATACAACCAGGTCACTTACCCTTTCTGGGCGAGTGGTTCAGATTTTGCAGTTAGTAGCATGCTTAGTTCAAAGAATTGCTTCAAAGTCTCTGTGTTTAATAATGTGATAAGCTCAAAAAGTCAACTGTTTCTCTACAAGAACAAAGTAAGAATTTGATGATATTGCAGGTATTCTTGACATTTCACAAAATGCATAGCGTCTAAAGTAGTCATCACATCTAGATATAGCTGGGAAAAATAAATTTTCATGAAAGTTCTGTTTGGAGATGGACCATCACATTTGGTCATCTTTCCTCCAATTACATCACAGTAGCATACTGAAATAAAAGGAAAAATGAGTAGAACTTCAATATTTATAAATGAAGCAACTTTTATTGCTTGGGATTCATCAGCAGTTTCACAAAACAGCTTGAAATAGAATCAGAATGGAATTCAGCATCAAACAGTCTGTTTACAATCACACTGTGACAAATTATTTCTATGCAGCAGTAAAAAGCACAATAGAATGATCAAATTGTGTGCATAAATCAGACTTTGTTCTCTAATGTAATATACAGCATCATTGAGCAAAATTGTTTAAGTAAACATGTTATTGTATCCACAAAAGCCTTCAAGAAATGTTGAGAACAGCATGATCCTTGTATAAGCAATCTACCAATTTAATTGATTGCAAATGATTGATCATCAATGGTCAAGTGTTGAAGTGGAGAGGCCTAATTCCTTTATAGCAGACCATATTCCTTGATAGTATTGGCTTCATTTTAAGCTTATTGGAACTCAGCTTCAAACTTCTTCCATCTCTGATGACTAAATAATTCAAGTTGGTGTAATGTTTTCTTATAATACTTCAGTTACGCTGAGAGTCCCATTTTGCTCCCAGGATTTGACTTTCATCCATTTTTATAGACCACACTGACTAATTTTATAAAAGGTTCTTATTTTCAATTGCTGGCTTAGTTGATATGTTGTCACCATTCTGTACAACCTGAGAACACTTGTATTTGTATGTTAACATTGTTCTCAAAGTCCTATAAACTTCCTCACCAAGGATATCCAAAAGCAGCTTTGTTTTTCTTTTTCATGCTTATGCTCTGTAACTTCAGGAAATGTTTTAATTATCCTCAGTCTGAATACTGTTGAATTGATTTCATTTGACTGTAAAATTTTTGATTATTGGTTCAGCCTCATTTTCACTTAGTGTAGGCCTATCCTGGAAGACCGATGATTGATCCTTACAACACTTTACAAAAAGAAACAAAATACAAAGGGAAGAAGGATATGTAGTCTCTTGTCAAACTGTTCTTCAGGTCAGTCTGAATGGTTAGTTCCTCTCCCCTCAGTGGTCCACTTCTATGACCATCAATCACGCATTGCTTCAAAGCAGCCAAATGTATGTCTATAGGACCCCCCACAGCCAAAAAGCAGAACATCAAATGAATACTATAGTTCTCTCCAACTTAATTAGAATTCATGTTGGAAACAAAACTAATCCTGATTGTGGCATGTGTCATTGTTTTACCTCAGCAATATCTTGACCTAACAGAAGAGAAAGTATCTTTAAACAATTGATTTTTAACAAAAATTATGACTATTATCTTCAGATACAATCAGGTGACAAAGCTCCATGTCAACTAATTTGGTTTCACTGGCCCTCTTCCATCCATCATTTCCGTATTGCTTTGTTTATTTGCAATTGGCGAAGATTCCTGTCAAAAATACCTGCTGTTTCTGTTAAGATTGCACAGAGCTGTCAGACATATCCCTTAATGTACCATATGTGACTGATCTCTGTTCATTGTTGTCCAGTGTCCAGCCACTAGTAGTTTAACCTGTAATGTTGCACGCTCGTGTCTATGCACCAATACTAGGCAGATATCATGAAAAATTCTATTATCACTTTCCAGGTGTTTTCATTTTATTGTCATCCAAAAATAGTAAAAATTAGAAGTGAAGTGTGTTGTCAGTTTCAGAGCTGTAAATGATCTAAGTGCATGCTTTCCGGGTTCTCCAGCTAGTTGCTATTTTTATGAAAATAACTTGTATGACAACACGGTCCGTCTGTGGCAGCCCAGTTGGCTGAGATGCATATCATGAATTGCATATTTACTTTAAGAAACAAACTCTAATATCTCAACTTGAAATCCTGCATTTCCAGTAATCTCAGTGAAATTTATGTTAGTTTATTGAACCATTGTCGTTCTTGGGCTGTGTCTTTCTTTCTAACACAAGCCCAAAATCCTTAGTACCATATCCTCACTTCTCATAGCTCCTTCCTAATTGCTTGAAATTTGTTTCTGTTTATAGCTTGTACTGTGTCAGAAAGGAAACTCCAGTTTTTATAATTTGTTTTTTTTTATATAAGCCTGAGATTCTAATCAGGAAGTTAGAATTCTTCTTCATGAACTGTAGTAAATGATTAGTGGTGTTAACGAATGCTGGTGTGGGCTGCAAAATTTGTTCCATTAGGAAATGATGTACAATGAAGTTAGTTTAGTCAGATGATGAAGCCACAAATCAGATGAGCTGCTGCAACATCCTGGCCTGTGATTAATCTTTTTTCGCCTACAGCACACAGCCAAACGCGTACTCAGAAATTTATCAAGGCACTTCTACATATTAACTAGCCGATTCAAAATTGCAGTAGCAACTCATGAGAGAAACCTCCTTGCACCTCCAACCCCCAGCCCTAGTGGTCATTCAATGGTCAGTGTATGCATTTATTATCATTTTTTTAAAGCTAGAATAAAAAAAATTCACATCTGAATTAGAAGTTTAAACATTTTCAATTGTGCAACTGACATTTGTAATATTCCGCACAATGTATTGATGTGGTTAAAGCATATGTCGGTGTAAATTACTGAGAAAATGAGCATCCAATAGATTATTCAATGAAACTTCCCTGGTATAGGTGTGCTAGTGTCACTCCTACATTGAAAGGGTGTGTAATATAGTACACATTGACTAAAAGCTAACCATTTCTTTGGGTTTGATTCTGGATGGCATGTGTGTGAGCACAATAGTTCCATACTATTATTACTTGCCTGTCACCTTTGTGCAATGTGTGCTACAGGTAAAAGGGCAGAAAACATTAGGATATATTACTACAGTTATTGATGGTCATCTTTTGAATGTTTCACAAATGCTGAATTGAGCACATTTTGAAAGGAGGTCATTGGTAAAAAGAGCTAATAGTGAGACAGCCCATATTGTTTTCTTTTGAACTAAGATAGGATGAATCACATTCTTTATCCAAACCTTTACTGCAGTGTGTTGCAATATCAGAATAGGCTGTATTGCTGTACTGTGTTTCAAAGATACCGAACCTTGGCTCCCAATTTGGCAATTTCCATTTAACAATTTGCTGTAGGAGTTTCACTACTGCTCCCACCATGTTATAAACACACAAATGCATCCTCTCACAGGCCGTTTTAGAATTAAGTGTGTTCTCTTGAACCTTGTTTAAGTCTTTAGTAGGTAGTCTAATAATGTAGCAACTTTTATGAAGGACATATAATTGAAATTGTCGGGTAAGGAACAAAATAATTATCATTGTCCAAAAAAATGGACAAAAATGGCTGAAATGGCATTTATATTGCATGACTGGGAGTGCTGTGCACTGGAATTGTGAACTATAATTGAATTAAAACAGCTGGTTATTACAATGAATGGTATTTTCTTTTCTACTCTTCTGATGGAGATCCCAATCCGACCACAAACCACATCTCCTCGGGATATCAGCCCATTCTACAACAAGTCAATTGCTTCAATCTGGTGACCTATCAGGTCATTTGCAAATTTCTATCTCGATGTCTTAGTGAGAAGATATGCACAAGCCATTAAGTGACCCCTTATCTGTAACTTTACTTTTTTAACACATAATTAATTTTCAAACGTTCCTACTTCAGTGTTTTAGTGTTCAAATGAAATTTCTCACTGGCTTTAGCAGGTTTAAAACTATTGGTATTTAAAATGATGTAATGAATTTAATAGTTAAGAATCAAATATTCTGTTTTGTGTATCATAAACTTTCAAATTATTTCTTAAAAATTGCTAATAAAATTACTTGCTGTAAAATAGTGACTCTATTGGTCATTACCAAATATTGTTATTTGGCATTCTGACTTGAAAAATGAATGACTAAAGCATGGGAATTGGGCCTAATGGTTGTTATTAGCTAATTGGATAAAGATTGAACTGAGAATGGTGGCCTAATTTGAACCTGAAGATGAGTTCCAAGTAGAAATGGGATGGGGTTTACCAAGATGGGACCAGCAAACTTGTAACCTTTAAATATTTTTCTTCTGGCTGATTGAAGAATCTGGCCAGCATGAGACTTTTTCCACAAGGTTGTAGTTAAGGAGATCGGAAAGAGTGGTGAGGATCGGATTGTTGAGGGAAATTAAGTACAATGAAAAAATCTTCCAATCACAGGAGTTCCAGATTGGTGAAGGGTTCAATAAATCTGTGGAATTAAGAAAGCAGTTAGTGATCAAGAGGATCTGATTGGCAAATTCCTTGCTTACAGACAATAGCATAGATATTCTGACTAGTTTGTCAAGCTGGAGAGCACACTGCTCCTTTTCCCGGCCCACAAGCAGTGTTACAAAGGCATTTCTCTCATGGATTTGGCCTTTCTCACTTCTTCTCAGCAATCATGTCACCTAAGATGTGGAAACCCAGTCAACAAGAGTTTAAAATAGAAAAACCTTGGTACAAAGTGCTTGGCTGTGAACATTGATTTATTTTTATCACATTTTAAACCTTTAAGCTGATTGCTATAATAAGAGTATGTTTTATTGAAAGATAACTGAAGCTATATTACATGCTGAAATAGAATTGCTCCTGAAACAAAATAGCGTAAAGCATTCCAGGCTAAGAGTTATCATATATCACTTGCACAAAATCCTTAACAAATATATTTAAAGATGACAGTGGCAAGTAGTACTGGGAGAAGTAAAATGGAAGATAAGAAATATCACATTATTCAGATATGTAATGTGGACAATTATTTCATTAACTTGAAGTAGCCTATTATGTTGTCCTGTATTCATTGGTAACACGTTGCTATTATATGTGGAGTGGATGTACACATGTTACAATAAAACTGAAAATTCTATCCATTTTAATCAATAAGTACCAGCTGAATCATGGCTAGGAACTGTTCTTTATGTAAGCTGTCATGATTGCAACTGATGGTAATACTGGACAAGATCACAATCTTGACACACTGTATGTTTTAAATTTATTTTGTACTTTTTTTATACCATAGTCAGTTACTGAATATATTCACATGATGCTCCCAATGTACTTTTAACAAAAGAATATCAAAATTTATTACACTAAAGGAAGAAAAGAAAACTGTTTTACGATATAAGAGTTATTTGCAATGGTCTTATTACAAGTGTCAAAAATATTGATTCAATCCTTCTTCCCTCAACACCAATTTCACAGATACTAGAATTACAGTGACAGATGACCCTGTTTCCATTTTAAATTTCCTTGTTTGATCGGCACAGCTGTACCTGGCTTGTTTCTAGCCTTTCCAGCAAACTTCTGCATTCACTTAATGCTGTATTATTTAGTTAATGTCTCCTAGTGAGAACCTGAAACAAATTGCTAATGCAACTCACTTACTCTTTAACACGTGTTTCTTAAACTCATGCATTTTTCGTTCTTTCAGGGGCTTTTACTCTCAGAAGCCTTCTGTTTTTGGAGTTTTTCTCATACTAACTTTTAAGCCACTTGGGATTCATTTTCTTCGGCCCTCACAGGTTTGGGGACTGTGAAACTGCACTGCTGATCTTACAGGCACTTCCTCTCTGCATGACCTGCTGTCCAGAAAGAAATCTAGACTATCCCTGATCTTCTGGATTATTCTGTTTCTCTTTTGAAAGGAAGCTTGTTTCTCCCTCTACATCCCTGTGTTGTCGGCTACCTTGTTGCTAGGCAACCACCCAATTTCATTTTCAATGAAATATTCACCTCAGGAGTTTTTAGAGCATCAGTTAATGCATGTAAACAAGTTTCTAGACAAAACTGAGCACTAAATAAACACAAAATTGGAGCAAAGACTGTCTGCCCTCTTGATTTGACTTATTACTGTCACATGTACTGATGTACGGTGAAAATGTTATCTTACATGCTTTATAGGCAGATCGTACTGTACATGTCCATCAGGGTTACAGAACAGAATGCAGGATACAATGTTACAGTTGCTGAAAAGGTGCAGAGAGAGATCAACATTAACATTAAAGAAGTCCATTCAAAAGTCCGATAATAGCATTATCTTAACTTACATAATAGAAATTCAGAGCAAACCTAAAGCCATGGTTCTAAGTCAGAACCCATTTCCAAATGACAATGGCTCCGATTTTACAATTGCCAGGCAGTTGTTTCGGCAGCAGAGATGAGATTTCTATGCTGGGACCATAGAGAGTCCTCGATTAAAGCAGACGCCAAAGGCATTAACTGGGAAATCGAAGATTCCAATGTGCAATTACCCTGTGCCTGAAATCCTCTGAAAGTATCCATTTAAATCAGGGAACCGTGAGGTTTCCAGTGCTCCTAATAGTTACCCAGGAAACGTACAACAATTAAAGTCCTAGCCTAACTCCTGGGTAACTGGTAAACTGACACCCAACTTAGTACACACCACCTGATCACCCTGGCTTGGAACCTAACCCAGCACATCTCTGCAAAATAAAACCAAAAGAACTGCTGATGCTGGAAATCAGAAACAGAAATTGCAGGAAGAGCTCCTCTGTTCTGAGGAAGGGTAACCAGACCCAAAACATTAACTCTGAATTCTCTCCACAGATGCTGCCAGACCTGCTGAGCTTTTCCAACAATTTCTGTTTTTGTTTCTGATTTACAGCATCTGCGGATGTTTCCTTAATTGTATATTATTTGTTCAAGGAGGATTGTTGACCTAAACATTGAGTCCTTTGAATTGAGCCTGTAACCTACAATGCCAACCTAGGCTTGTAACTGATGTCCATTTCAAGCCCACCGACTCCCACAGCTACCTAGAATACACCTCCTCCCACCCACCCTCCTGCAAAAATTCCATCCCCTATTCCCAATTCCTCCGCCTCCGCTGCATCTGCTCCCACGATAAGACATTCCACTCCCGCACATCCCAGATGTCCAAGTTCTTCAAGGATCGCAACGTTCCCCCCACAGTGATCGAGAACGCCCTTGACCGCGTCTCCCGCATTTCCCGCAACACATCCCTCACACCCCGCCCCCGCCACAACCGCCCAAAGAGGATCCCCCTCGTTCTCACGCACCACCCCACCAACCTCCGGATACAACGCATCATTCTCCGACACTTTCGCCATTTACAATCCGACCCCACCACCCAAGACATTTTTCCATCCCCTCCCCTGTCTGCTTTCCGGAGAGACCACTCTCTCCGTGACTCCCTTGTTCGCTCCACACTGCCCTCCAACCCCACCACACCCGGCACCTTCCCCTGCAACCGCAGGAAATGCTACACTTGTCCCCACACCTCCTCCCTCACCCCCATCCCAGGCCCCAAGATGACATTCCACATTAAGCAGAGGTTCACCTGCACATCTGCCAATGTGGTATACTGCATCCACTGTACCCGGTGCGGCTTCCTCTACATTGGGGAAACCAAGCGGAGGCTTGGGGACCGCTTTGCAGAACACCTCCGCTCAGTTCGCAACAAACAACTGCACCTCCCAGTTGCAAACCATTTCCACTCCCCCTCCCATTCTCTTGATGACATGTCCATCATGGGCCTCCTGCACTGCCACAATGATGCCACCCGAAGGTTGCAGGAACAGCAACTCATATTCCGCCTGGGAACCCTGCAGCCTAATGGTATCACTGTGGACTTCACCAGTTTCAAAATCTCCCCTTCCCCCACCGCATCCCTAAACCAGCCCAGTTCGTCCCCTCCCCCCACTGCACCACACAACCAGCCCAGCTCTTCCCCTCCACCCACTGCATCCCAAAACCAGTCCAACCTGTCTCTGCCTCCCTAACCTGTTCTTCCTCTCACCCATCCCTTCCTCCCACCCCAAGCCGCACCCCCATCTACCTACTAACCTCATCCCACCTCCTTGACCTGTCCGTCTTCCCTGGACTGACCTATCCCCTCCCTACCTCCCACCTATACTCTCCTCTCCACCTATCTTCTTTTCTCTCCATCTTCGGTCCGCCTCCCCCTCTCTCCCTATTTATTCCAGAACCCTCACCCCATCCCCCTCTCCGATGAAGGGTCTAGGCCCGAAACGTCAGCTTTTGTGCTCCTGAGATGCTGCTTGGCCTGCTGTGTTCATCCAGCCTCACGTTTTATTATCTATGCCAACCTAGACTGTGTGTTGCCAATTTATTTAAAGTCCTATCTGAATGATAATAACTCTTAACAATGCTGGTCCCTACTGCACTGGCATGTTAACCTAAATTATGAAGTTGAATTTTGTTGCAAAACGCAATCCTGTATTTTTCTAACTTCAAAGTGAGGACACCACCATTTGGACTCAACGTGATATCTGAAATGAGAGAGGACAATTGGTCATAAAATAATAAATATGTAAAAGGAATGAATATTCATTAAACAGTATATCCTGCTAGTTTCATTCAGTTTGTCTTAGATTCTGGCATTGTGGAAGTCACTTGTTCAGCCAGCTGCTTTGATGGCTAGGCAGATAGATGAAGAAATAGCAGATGAGGATAGGACTGCATGATTATGGTTTGGCACAGGAAGCATAAAATATGCAGATGATAAACATATGCGAATATTAATTTAGAGCATGGAAAAGAATTTGGATATGATTGATTGCTCACGGAAAGTAATCATTCAATAGAAAGCTGTCATCTTAGATATGGGACAGATAGCAATATTTCTGACTCAGACGCAAGTGTAAGCCCTGGGAACCTGCGTTAACAGGGAAAGGCTCAGAATCAACAACATTAAAGAAATTTCAGCTATCGGTTTGCTTGAATGGATGTCGTCAACAATCACAGCCTGATTTTGGGATGCAATCTAACAACAAAATGAGTACAGCATCAATAATAAATGCTTACTATCCCCTGCAGTACTTCAACGAGAACATGATTCAATCCACACTGCAGGTGTTTGCACTTAAAAAATCTTTGAACTTACTATTAGCCTCAAATGGCACTAAATGAACTAAGTAAGGTCCATTCAAAGTTCCACTCTTATCAGGTATCAGCTGTCTGCAGACAGTGGGTCCTTGGCATGGTATTTTAACCAGTAGCTGCCACTAGGTCTGTTGTCTAAATGAGGAAGGCAACCCTACCCACAGTACTGCTGGCAGTATAGTTGATGGCAACACTGGGCTGGTCCCAGAGAGGAGCCAACAGAATAGACCATAAGTTTTACTTTTCATTTCCCATGGAAATCAGTCACTGAAATATTTACAGGAGACTACCATTGTTCTTTTAACAAAAAAAGTAAACGTTTATTTTACAAATGAGAATCACAATCTTTACTACACTAAACAATAACAACCGAAGCAATCTCAATACAAACACCAGAAAGGAAGGTTCATTCCTTTTACCCCAGCAATATCCTCACAGATACTCAAAGCTCGGTTTCAGAGTGAAAGCTCAGTTCAACCGTATTCCTATGCTAAAGCTTCTTGCTCAGCTGACAAAGCTGTAATCGTTTCCTCTTCGAAAATTACCACGGATTCATTGCATGTTATTTCCTTCAAATGATATCTCTCCTTGAGTCCCTTATAACAAATTGTTGACTCCACTCACTATGTATTTTTAAAGGTACCTTAAATGCAAAGGCATGTTCCATGCTGAACCTCCACAGGCTTGTGCTTTTAAGTCTCATTGTCAGGACATCTCCCCAGTTTGACTGCTTGATGATCAAAAATAACAGCAGCTCAGTTATAATAGAGTCATATAGCCATACAACATGGAAATAGACCCTTCGTTTCAACCATGCCGTACATAATCCCAAACTAAACCAGTCCTGCTTGCTTGCTCCTGGTCCATATCCTCCAAGATTTTCCTTTTCATGTACTTATCCAAATGTCTTTTAAATGATGTATCTGTGCCCTCATCCACCACTTCCTCAGGAAGCTCATTCCAGACGCAAACTACCCACTGTGTAAAGCATTTACCCCTCGTTATTTCTAAATCTTTCTGCTTTAACTTTAAAAATGTGTCTCCACTCATGAAATACCCCAATCTAGGGAAAAGACAACTACCACTAACTCTATCTATACCCCTCATTATTTTATAAACATCTACAAGGTTACTTGT
Source organism: Stegostoma tigrinum (assembly GCF_030684315.1). Lineage (NCBI taxonomy): Eukaryota > Metazoa > Chordata > Chondrichthyes > Orectolobiformes > Stegostomatidae > Stegostoma > Stegostoma tigrinum. The sequence continues at coordinate 45,498,404 of NC_081361.1, read as the reverse complement.
CAACCTCCTATACTCCAATGAAAAAGATGTAGCTTATCTAGGCCTTTCTTCATAACTCAAACCTTCCATGCCTAGCACCACCATCCTACTCTTCTGAGCCGTCTCCAGCTTGATAATAATCTTCCACTAACTGAGCAACCAGAACTGGATGCAGAGAAGGCCTCACCAATGTCCTGCACATCCTTAGCAGGACTTCCCAATTCCGATACTCAAAGGACTGAGCAATGGAGGCAAGTGTGCCAAACAACTTTTTAATCAGCCCATCAATGTGTGAAGGAAACTTCAAAGAATTATATCTCTGCACCCCCTAGGTCCCTCTGTTCACGAACATTACCCAAGGCCCTACCATTAATTGTATAAGACCTAGCATTCTTTATTGTACCAAGATGCAATACATTGCATTTATCCAGATTGAAATCCATATGCCATTTTTCAGCCCATTGAACCATTTGATCAAGATCCCTTTGTAATCTTAGTACACCTTCTTCACTGTCTACTATACCACCAGTTTTGGTGTCGTTCACAAACTTACTAACTGTGCTTTCTATATTCCCATCCAAATCGTTTATATAAATGACAAATAAATGAGGAGCCAGAGAGCCCTGTGGAACACCACTGTTCACAGGCTTATAGTCCAAAAAAACAACCCTCATCAGTTACTGTCTGACTCCTGCCATTAAGCTAATTATGTATCCGATTGGCAAGCTCTCTCTGAATCCCATGTTACCCAGCTTTACTAATTAGTCTTCCATGTGGAACCTTGTCAAAGACTTTACTAAAGTCCAAGTAAACGCCCTCTACTCCTCTGCCCTCATTAATCTTTTTGATAACCTTCTCAAAAAACTCAATCAAGTTTGTAAGACACAATTTCAGCCAAACAAAACCATGCTGACTATCCCTAATCAATTTTTCCCTTACTAAATGTCCATAAATCCTATCTTTTATCATCAACTCCAACAAGCTACCCACAACTGAAGCCAGACTCACAGGTTCACAGTTCCCCAGTTTCTCTTTACAGTCTTTCTTAATCAAAGATACAATGTTAGCCACCTTCCAGGCATCAGGCACCTCTCTCATCGTTATAGAAGATGCAAATATTTCTGCAAGGGGTCTCACAATTTCTTCCCTTACTTGCCACAACATTCATCTTCCGGAGGTCTATCCACCTCTATATCCACTCAGACCTGCCAAACTTCCTCTTCTGTAATGTTAACTGTTTCTAAAACAACAAAATTTATTTCTCTACATTCTCTTGACTCCATTTCTTTCTCCACAGTAAAATCTGATGTGAAATACTCATTTAGTATCTCTCTCATCTCCTGGGCTTCAACACAAAGACAACCTCCTTGATATTTCAAGAGCCTTACCCTCTCTCTAGTTACCCTTTTGCTTTTAATGTATTTGCGGAATCTCTTTGGATTACTTTTATCCGCCAATGCTATCTCTCATCCCTCTTTGCTTTCCTGATTTCCTTCTTAAAATTCCCCTACACTCTTTGTATTGATTAAGAGATTCAATTGAACCAAGTTGTCTATATCTAAAATAAGATTCTCTTTTGCTCTTGACTGGAACCTCAATATCTTTATTCATCCATTGTTCCTTAATCTTACCAGCCTTACCCTGCACTCTAACAGGAACATAATGCCTCTGAACTCTTGTCAGCACACTCTTGAACATCTCACAATTGTCAGTCGTCTCTGTACCTGTGAACAGTATACTCCAGTCAACTTTTGAAAGTTCTTGTCTCATACCTTTAAAATTTGCCTTACTCCAATTAAACACTTTAACTTTTATGGAAGGCTTATTCTTTTCCATAACCATTTTGAAACTAATAGAATTATGATCATTAGACACAGTGGTCCGCCACTTTTACTTCAGTCACCTGCCCTGCCTTGTTGCCCAAAAAATCTAGTTTTTCTCCTTTTCTAGTAGGAGCATCCACATATTGATAAAGAAAATTTCCTTGAGCACATTTAACAAATTCTTTGCCATCCAAACCTTGAACATTACAGTAATCTGTTATGGACCTCTACTCTGTGTGAACCTGTGTCTGAGCCCTTCTCTGTCTCTGGAAATCATACAATGAAGTCAGCAAACAACTTAACAATTATGTCCCCAGGTGGCTTTCCAGTCATTTGGCTAAAATCACACAATTGCTTATAAATACTATAATTAAGTCCTTTTCAAAACTAAAATCTTATTTCTCCTCTTTGGAACCAAGAATCCTAAATTGCAGTAATATATTATGAATGTTTATCACAATGCATATGCAGCTTCCTCTAAGACCAAATTTTCCTTCTTAGGATTTGTTGCCCAGAACCATTCGTATGACTCCAAGCTCAATTAGGATTTTGTAAAGCTGAACTATGAACCCTTGTATTTCAGAAATAAAGCATTTCCTTGCCCAATTTGGTCATTTTCTGTACCTGTTCACAATAGTTTAAGGTTCTGTGTACCTGAACCTTCAAGTTTTTGGACATCTGCTGTTCCTAGCTTATTGCTGTTTTGAAATTACTTTGCTCTATCATTCTTTAGACCCAGAGTGGATGACCTCACATTTTCCTGAAAGGAAAACCGCCTGCCCTTCTCTTACCCATTCATGTAATCAATTCATATCTCATTTAAACGTTCTATTTCTATCTACATAGCCTACCATCTTAGGGTGATTGAATGTGTGGCTTTGTGTCCTATCATCAAAGTCATCATTGAGATCATGTATTTAGGCCAATTGTGAATGAGTCAGAGGGCCCTAGTTCAAATCCCAGAAGAGTGTCATCATATCCTGAACAGGTTGATTTGAAAATACCCGAAGACCACAAAACCAAATTGATGGACAATACCTGTCCACTACTTTAATCACCTTCTCAAACACTTTAGTCAGACTCACCAGACACAATCTACTCTTAACAAATCCTACACTGGTTGTTTGTAATCAGCTGTAAAATATCAAGGCGCTGTGACAGATGCAAGACGTTATGAAATGGTCATGTTTTAACTGGTCTCCAATTATCTACTGAATGTCCTGGAATTGGGCATTGTGAATTTTCATAAAGTCTCTTCTAGAAATGGATTCATGTGATATGGTTGTCATAGAGAAAGAGACTTAAGCCAAACCATAGAAAATCAAGTGTCAGTTTTCATACATTGACACTGTAATTTCTAGGCACTGACTGTCAAGCTTAGAGGCCTGGACATGGAAACCGAAAACCAAGTTTGCTGTGAAAAGCCAAGAAATAGAATGCTTTGTATTAGCCCTCAAGTACAATGCCAGACTGGCAATTTAAGGACTGAGGATTTGTCAGCTAGGGCCTTACTGTTGAAAGTTAATTGGGCGTATTTAGAAGATTAAGTGAAACAGTTTTCAAAGGACATTGGAAGACTTCCTCTGGTCTGCAGGGAGAAGCATTTGCTGAAAATCTGGGAGGAAAATGGGACTTAATCGAAAAGGTTAGATCTCGGTTAAGCAGGTGACATAATATGCAAAAAGGTTGTAAAGCATTTTTGGTTGCATTCATTAGTTAATGGTGAAATATCTTTTCTGTAGTTTGATAAGTCAGTTGTCTTTTCAGTACCATTCTATTGTATGTTGGTTTTAGCTTGTTTGTTACAGTATAAGTCAAAAATCAAATCTTGTCATGCAGTTTTTGATATTGGTTGCCAGAAAATTATCAGTTTCTGTTGATATCATGACATCGTTCAGTTTCTCCTACATTAATTAAAGTCCCTTATAATTTTCTGACTCGAGACTAATTGCTCTGAATTGACCTAGTTTCCTCCTTTGACTTTTCCAGTGCAAATGTGCAATTGTCCAATCTAAAGGAATGATTGCCAAATCAAGGGAACTGTGAACAATTACAGCAAAAGTGTCAGGAAGCCAGGTAGTGGGATATGTTGTGGTTTGTGTCCACTAAAATCAGCTGATGTGTCTAGAGTAGATACACTGCCACCAAATCTTCTTATTGGTATGGTTTAGATTATTGATACCATGTGAGAAGGATGACTAGACAAAGCCCTCAGCAGAAGTGAGGATCAGTTTAGTCAAGCTGAGTAAGTTTATCACATAGTACTTAATATTCAGTTATGTTGTATCTGAGTCTCTGTTAAGACCACAGAACATACTTACGAATAAACACACATCCTGTATAGCTACTTTGAACTTAGTACTAGCACAAGATATTATACTGGAAATAAAATACACTGGTTAACTCCTCCCAAGAACAATCCTAGGGGGATAGGATGACATTTTAAATATGGTCATGTGGCTGAAGTCTTGGATATTAGCTACTTTTCAGGTTTAAACATGATTGAAGTGTTCCCCAGGCCTCAGGAAATCTAATATCTGCAGGGAAATGAAGAAACCCTCAGGGAAAAGAAAAGTCAGGGTTTGGGCTTAGGAATCAAACCCTGGTTCAAACCTCCCCTTTGGAATCAAACCTCCTTACTGAATTTAAACTTTAACCCTTTAATTCCTTCATGATGTTTGATTGCTCCCATGCCACATTCCTGGAGCTCAGAAGTCAAACTTACTTGTTTTTGCAGCCTCGTCCAACTATTGCCTGCACAGCTGGAAGCTGAACCTGTCAATCATACTGACTTCCAAATAGCAAACTTATCAGAGCTACAATTCAAACTGGTTGAAATAGAAAATTAACAACATGTAGGTGATTGTGGACTTCCTAGTTTTTCATGTGCTACCTGAACCAAATCCAACCCAGCACCTCCAGCTCTCCCACTGGGTCAACAAGTTAAAATTCCACTGGATAACAAAATGTGAGGCTGGATGAACACAGCAGGCCAAGCAGCATCTCAGGAGCACAAAAGATGACGTTTCGGGCCTAGACCCTTCATCAGAGAGGGGGATGGGGAGAGGGAACTGGAATAAATAGGGAGAGAGGGGGAGGTGGATTCAAAGACGGAGAGAAAAGAAGATAGGGAGAGACGACAGTGTAGGTGAGGAGGTAGGGAGGGGATAGGTCAATCCAGGGAAGACGGACAGGACAAGGAGGCGGGATGAGGTGGTAGATAGGAAATGGAGATGCGGCTTGAGGTGGGAGGAAGGGATGGGTGAGAGAAAGAACAGGTTAGGGAAGCAGAGACAGGCTAGGCTGGTTTTGTGATGCAGTGGGGGGAGGGGGCGAGATGGGCTGGTTTTGTGATGCACTGGGGGGAGGGGACAAACTGGGCTGGTTTTGTGATGCAGTGGGAGGAGGGGAAGAACTGGGCTGGTTTTGGGATGCAGTGGGGGAAGGGGAGATTTTGAAGTTTGTGAAGTCCACATTGATACCATTGGGCTGCAGGGTTCCCAAGCGGAATATGAGTTGCTGTTCTTGCAACCTTCGGGTGGCATCAATGTGGCACTGCAGGAGCCCCATGATGGACATGTCATCTGAGGAACGGGAGGAGGAGTTAAAATGGTTTGCGACTGGGAGGTGCAGTTCTTTGTTGCGAAGCGAGCGGAGGCGTTCTGCAAAGGCTTGGGGACGGCTTTGCAGAACACCCCCGCTCGGTTCGCAACAAACAACTGCACCGCCCAGTCGCAAACCATTTTAACTCCCCCTCCCGTTCCTCAGACGACATGTCCATCATGGGCCTCCTGCAGTGCCACAATGATGCCACCCGAAGGTTGCAAGAACAGCAACTCATATTCCGCTTGGGAACCCTGCAGCCCAATGGTATCAATGTGGACTTCACAAGCTTCAAAATCTCCCCTTCCCCCACTGCATCCCAAAACCAGCCCAGTTCTTCCCCTCCCTCCACTGCATCCCAAAACCAGCCTAGCCTGTCTCTGCTTCCCTAACCTGTTCTTCCTCTCACCCATCCCTTCCTCCCACCTCAAGCCGCACCTCCATTTCCTACTTACCACCTCATCCCGCCTCCTTGACCTGTCCGTCTTTCCTGGACTGACCTATCCCCTCCCTACCTCCTCACCTGCACTCTCCTCTCTACCTATCTTCTTTTCTCTCCATCTTTGAATCCGCCTCCCCCTCTGTCCCTATTTATTCCAGTTCCCTCTCCCCATCCCCCTACTGATGAAGGGCCTAGGCCCGATATGTCAGCTTTTGTGCTCCTGAGGTGCTGCTTGGCCTGCTCTGTTCATCCAGCTCCACACTTTGTTATCTTGGATTCTCCAGCATCTGCAGTTCCCATTATCACTGATAAAATTCCACTGGGCTCACTTTTATCATAGCGAAGGTGCATATCGCATATTGGTTTCAAACTAAAGCCTGGCAGAAGTACATTTAAAAAGATTAACATGCTTCGGTTTTCTCGTGACTCTTAAACAAGAAATTTCACAATTAAGTTGTATTCTGATCTAAGGTGCTGATTTATATATGTTTTAGTATCATTTAGTTTTGGGTTTGAAATAATAACATCTGAATTTTGTCTGTATGGATGAAATGATTCATAACTGATTTTAAAACGCATACTGGTTTGAAAAAAAAGTCATGACTGCAGAAATACTGACAAGTTAATTATCAAACCCTTTCATACACACGGACTAAAACCCCCATGCCACTAGTTTAAAATCCAATGACTGAAAGAAATAGTATTAACATATAGCAAACTTTGCTTTAATTGGCACCTTATGAACCGGCATACTCAATAAATCAACAAAAATTATATACCTGAAATCCCAAGCTTTTACTGAATTACCATGATGTCTGAGTTTTCAGTTGAGGGTGCGAGTGAGAAGGCTTTCTGCTGGTAAATTTTATTTAAGGCAAAGTTGCTTTATTAAAGTGGTTTATGCTGTAAATAAAGTGATGCGTATACCCTGCATTACATTTCTATTTCCTAGTTTTTGCATTGATTATGTGGATCTTTTGATCAACTGCAATATTTGATCAACCAGCATACTCCTGGTCCTATTGATGCTAGTTAATAAAACGTTTATTGTATATTTATAACTTCTACATGTTACATCGCAGCTGGGCTTCGAAAGACTCTTGTGTGGAGGCCAAACACTGATACCCATGAAAAGCACAATCAACAACGATATGTGCACCAGAATTGTAACAGAGTAGACAATCAGGATGGTGAAAATGCAAATTAATTGCTTGTTCAGATTGGAAGGCCCTCTTTAATACCATATAGCTGTCCAGGTATTCAGAATGATTCTGTGCACTGTGTGCAGCACACAGTAGCAGAGAGAATAGATGTGCAACAAGAGAAAGGTGTTGAATGCTTTGCTCTCCAGAAAAGGAGCTAGAAAGCGCCAACAAAGGAGACACCACACTCAAGGATGACCAGAACATCTTGATTCAGACGCAGTTCTGTTAAAGTGAGGTGATGATGGAATACAAATTCTGAATTCTGTGTGATACACAGGCCCACAATCATTAATCTATCACTTTCGTGAAGGCACATTGCTATTCTTTAACTCTGAGTGCACATTTCTTCACAAGGCAAAGGATCACCAGCAGGAAACAGGTAAAAGTTAAGAAGAAGAGACAACAGAGTGGTGAAATGATCATGAAACATTTAAGTTGCACTAGAGCATCAATGTTAGATTCACAGATGAATTCCCCAGTGTAATTAAACATTCCTTATTTTCATTTTTTTGACTATTCCTACATGATGCTCCTTCTGTGGCAGGCTGCTCACATCTCTGCTCTGACTGCTCAAATTCTTTTGACACTGTCTTCTGAATTTGGGAAGTCAGAAGAATCCTGTCAAATACAGTCCACCTGTAACTTTACAGAGCTAAACTAAACCTTCAGGACAGGAGTAACCTCTGATGCTGTGACCGAATGATTACTAAAGGGTAAGAATTACAATGGCTTCCAGCCATTCCACACTTTCCTACTTCTATGTCAGCTTTCTCCACCTTCTGTCACAAGGCCGGCCTGTATTTCTTGGCTAGCCAGGAACTAGAGAGCATTTTGCTGCATTTCAGTGAGATACCAAATGGCCAAGGTAAGACTTCTCTCCATCCTGACAGTGCAAGCCATTGGTTAATGTTCTCGACTGGCAAACACTTCTGATGCTCCCCAAAGAGGCTGTGTTTTCCTTGAATGTAGGTATCAATATGAAGGCCTGAAACATTGTGGTTATCATGCTACTGAAGGACTTCTCTGATCTCTCCCCAATCATGTAGTGCTGCAGACATGTTCACACATCCAGAATAATCCCTGACCTCCAGCATCTGCATCCATTTGAGCAGAGTTTGGGGAATGTCCTGCACCCTCTAACTGAGCCTCTCCCTGCCTACTGCAGCATGCTTTCACATGAGTCTTATCTACCTGTATTGGCAGTCCCACCTAACTCTATCTTTCTGAACAGAGGGTGGGTGTGCTTGAGTCCTATAAGACCAAAAGAAATCAGGAAAGGAGTAAGCCATTTGGCCCCTCAAGCCTGCTCTACCATTCAATAGGATCATGGTGAATCTGACATTTCTCATATCCACTTTCTGGCCATTTCTCTGTGCAACCATGCATCATCAGAATGAGTGAACTCCTCAGAGCAGTCTTTGTCTTCCTCCTCCATCACTTTTGAGGGACACTTCAATGGCTCTTGGGAGATGAGAAACATGAATTGGAACATCATTGTGCACATTATTATATTTTATTGCCTGCTAACATTAAAACAACCTGTGTGAGGGTTACACACCAAGTAATGGTATGACATTTAATTCTGCCATCCATCAGGTACGTGGAGCACAGTAATCACCCCACCTCCAATAAGCTGGCCTGCCAAGACCCTGGTAGGTTTTTCAACCATCGAAGAGAGTGCAGTCAAGCCAGATCCATTCATTGCCTCACATCGAAATACACATCAAAAAGGGGTCAAATGAAAAGAGAAAAAATAAACAAATTGGAACTCCTAAAGCAATGGCAAAAAATGGTGGCGACAAACCATAGGTCAGTCATCATTCTTAATGACAAATCATAAGTTACAATTTTAGATGTAGGACAATGTTCAGAACTTTATATCTGATGATAATTAAGTTGGTTTGCAAAATGGAAGAAGGAGTAAAAATATTCTAGTAGATTGCACTTAATTTGTAATTAATAGTTAATCTCTAGAAAACAAAATGAATATACCTAATAATGCACAATGTTAAATAGTTTTGGGTAAAGCAAGCAATGAGAACAATGACCTTGAATACAAAGCTGAACTATTCTAGGACCCAAAAGTAAAAACGTTTTAGCTGCCACTTAGTTTGGTTGACAAAATAATCCAACTTTCGTTTTGCTTTAGCAATACATGTCATACTCTCAACAGAAATAACAAATAGAAAATCTTGTACCAAACTATTCCAAATTGCTGTAATATTTTTCTAAATAATCGAGGCTTTCTGAAACAATATGTTTTCAGAAAATAACCCTTAAGCATTAAAACAAATGTAAACTCTCAGCTGATTTAGCATCTAGTTAAAGAGTATTTCCCCTAATCAGTCATTTATTGTCAGCAGTTAAGAGGCTAAAAGCACACACAGACACACAAAGCAAGATTTATTGCATTAATATTATACCATAAACAAAATTTATGATTTTCCAGCACTTTTACTTGTATGCAAAATAAAGTGAAATCTGCTTCAGGCATTGATAAACAGCAACCATCCTTTGTTCTTATTCAACCAATAGGCAGTGTACCTCTGCCTATAAATAGCCAATAGCCTACTATCCATCTCACACAAGCTCCCATTGTCAGTGTGGTATTGCCATTGAACTGTCTGAGACAAACTAAGGGCAAATCGAACAGGGTAACATTGACCTCCATCACCACGTGGAAAAAACTTATTAAATGGATTAAATCAAAAATGCTAAACTAGTCCATTAAAGTGTAATGTGATAGTTTATTGTGCAACTGTAACAGAGCAAAGAACAAAAAAATCCTACACAAAGCATGTAAAACTGTCAAAGACAACAAATAACCCGTATGAGACTTCTGTTTTGCAGTCTGTGCTCCTGAACCTCAGTGACAGCTTGTGAAATTATGAAGGAATAAAGAGGGTGCACAGTCATTGAAATTGGTCTTAAATATCAGGATACTGCAGATTTTGTTTTTAAAACAGCTAGTAATAAAATTTACTTCCCCAGGGATCACCATGGTCACCACTTTTTCTCATTAATTTCTTATTGTGATGTTCTTGTGACTGTGTAAAGTTCTATTGTCGGTAGTCCTGCGCACAGTCTTGCCCACGTGTCTATTCTTTAATAGTTTAGATTATGAGTAATGGCCAGCCGAGGTTCAATTATCAGTGACATTGTCGGCAAGTCTGATACATCTCAGCAAATCAATAATTAAATATTATAAAATCTGGAAACATGAAATAAAACAGAAAATGTTGGAAACCCTCAATAGGTCAGGCAGCATTTGAGGGGAGCCAAGCAGAATTAGTGGCTTATGTTCACCAATCAGGATTGGAAACTTTGGAGTGGAATCTTAACAGGCTCTCATTGCAGAGCAGTGAGATCCCAAATGATGTTCTTCATTGCTTGCTGAATAGCTTGTTAACAGTTCCACTCACCATGGGCGACAATCTTGCTAAATTCGCGAAACAAACTCACCCGCAATAAACTCGACATAGAAACCACAGCAGGTTCTCAGTGGGATCAACCTGCCATTTGACCCACCAGCGTTGGCAGCATGTACCCTTCAACTATGGACATTGGCACTCCACTTTCAGGGAGGCATTGCCACAACCCAGGCATCCTCCAAGTCACTGGCACTGCACTGTGCAATAGCAGACTGGTCTAGGAGGGCACACCACTGTCCCACAGCCTTTGGCCTCATTGGGCAGTAACTGCACAGGGAAAGGAACCCATTTCACAGATTTTGCCAGGCTGTGTTCCTTTGCTGTCTCAGCACACATTCACTTGGTTTCACTGGCATGCCAGCAGCCTACAGACTTTGCACTGCCTTGCCATGCCTTGCCCTGCCCCATTGGGCACAGTCAGACAACCAGGCAGTGGCCGTGCTGTTCAGTAGCCTGCAGTCAACAGCGTGTGCATCTCACCTTATGTCAGTGTGGCGTGTCACTTCAGTGTCCGAATCACTTGGCTCCCATACTTGTGACAAACACACAGCGTCTGCAGCAGGCTGAACAACATTTCTGTGTAAGAGAAGTGAGGGACAGGGGCCGTGCCCAGCCTGTGAAGAGTTAGGGTGCCAAGTGAATGAGGAATTAAGGTGCCAGGTAGTTGAGGGGTAAGGTGGAAGGTGGATGGGGAGTAGGTGGCAGGTAGGTGAGAGGTTTGAGTAACAAGCAAGCGAGTAGTGCTTAGTGTCTATTTGGGGTTCCAGTCATGGGGTTGAATTTGGGACACACAGAGGGGTCCTCCTGGAGAGTTGTCTCGGGAACCTGGAGGACTTGGAGCCAGGTCAGTTTAAGCTGGGAGGAGGCTCGGTACAAGGGGAGCTATTGGGCAGGGGTGTGTTGTTTGAGTCCAGTGAGGAGACTTTGCTGTCCATGGGGTGTCTGACTTGGGATTCAGGGCCAGGGGTAGTCTGATCTGAACAGGAATCAGGGGGAGTTAGGTCGACTCCAGGCCAAGGATTGTTGAGTGCCCACAAAGAAGTCAGGTGAAACCAACCCTGGGCACTGGGTTGTGGAGCAGGTGGAGGCATTGATTTATTTATTGTCATGTATATTTTGTTACAAAATACAGTGAAAAATATTGTACAGTATTGTCACTCTCTGGTGCCATTATAAAACACTGAAAAATAAACCTAAACGTAGAATATAAAGACAGAAAAATGAAGAAATAGAGGGCCATAATGGGCTATAGGCCTGCTGGCCAGGCACAAGTCCTATTCGCCACGCTACCCCTCTTCTGCACCATCTTACCTCCACCCTCTCCACTGTGAGTCCTCAATGGACCATGCCAATTCAGACGCAACCAATACAACCAGGTGCCACGCCAGTACAAACCTGATTCCATTGCCACCATAATTTCACCTTGGGCCCACCTCACCCATACAGCCACTGCCAATGTCACCGGGATCTTATTTGGCTCGAACCCACCTCTGCTGCCACCTCTATGAAGAGCATTGGACTCAGACGCCACCTGGAACCCAAACACACCTCCAAAGCCATTGTCAAAGGACCATGCTGCTAGGCCTACTCGAGTCCACGCTGGGCTCACTCACTGCTGCCAATGCTGTTGCCATGATTGGGCTGTTCAACTAGAACATTACGGCACGATCATCATGGCCAATTCTCTATCTTAATGGCATATTCCCACTCTCTCTCCATAACCTTTTAATGACTAGAAAGCTACATCTTTTTTTTTAAGTATATTCACTGACTTGGTCTCCTATGGTACAGAATGGAATTGAAGGAGGGACACTGTAGGAGCTGGTTCATGAGACGGGTTTGGTAACAGACAGCAGGGAAACCCACGAGGCCCTGTAGCAGGAATAACTCAACATGACTCAATTTTGGCCAAAAGAAAACAGTAGACTCAACCTAACGTATTTCCCAAGCCAAGCCATTTTCCAACAGATCATCAGCACAGCTTTTTAGAACAAAGCTGTATTCCAAAGTTGAAATCAAAATGCAGAACCTGGTTTTTAAATAATTTTTATTTGAAAATTATCAGGGACGTGAGAGTAATTAATTGTTTGCAAATGAATGGCTTCAAATACTTCAAAATAAAAATGGTTTCAAAGCACAAGTTAATACTGAAATATTTAAATAAGGCATATAGTCTTCATGCAGAAAACACAAGTTAGATTCCAGCAGTGCAACATTAACTATTTGGTTATAAATTAAAGATATTGCTACATATCTGTTACAATTACAGTGAAAATATCATTCAACAGCCGCTTTGTTTTGACATAATGGCTTTAAAAAAGTCTACCCAGTCATTAGAAGGTCCATCTTTGCTGAGAAATTCCTATTTTGGTAAATTAACATAATGAAATTGTTACAATAATATACTGTTCATACCTTTATTTATGTAATTTGATGTGACACTGTATTTTGGCAAACAAACAAAAACACTTCAAATTGGTTTACTGAAAGACTAAACCTTTTTAATGTGACTGAAACATATGAAGAGTGTCCAGCTCTCCAGACTCATAACTACCAAGGTTTTTAATTAATTCAATAACACAAAACTAAGTGATAAGAAAGCATACTGATTGTGCATCTTAAAATAAATAAGAAAATCTCTGAAAATGTCTCACATTTTACCACAAAATATCACAACTTTCCTGAATTTAATTTGCACTGAAAAGTTCCAGCTGCTGATGAGAAAAAGGAACAGTGCTGGAGGAGAAGAATTCCAGCTTTTCCAAGCCTGATACAAAAATAGGACATCAATATCTAACAAATAATTGTTTGTGTGTAAATATCCAGATTTATGCAGCAGAGTTTTATTATTTCCATATGGAATGTGTTCCCACTGAGAGCGTAATCCCTTAGCCATAAAACATGTTTGGACATCCTAAGGGTGTGCATTAGTGCAAAAAAATGCGCATGTTTCTTTTTGTTGCATTGCACAATTGAAAGGCAGTCAGTGAGATAAAGTTGATTCAGATCTCTAGAATCTATTAACAAGTCTCAGAAAATCATACATATCAAACCACCCATGAGAGAGAAATCTTTAAGTGGTCCCTGGTCATTGCATCTGAGGGAAGTGAATAGGAAGTTGGTCTAAACACAAGATGTGAGCTTAGTTCTGTAAAAGGAAATAACCTATTCAAAACCAATGCTAAACAAGACAAAATTAGACAAAGCAAATTATTGTATTTTTGTAAGAAAATATACAACAATCAAGTTGTTCATTTATGATGTCAGTTGTTGAATTTAAAAATTACAAGAGTTTCTTTTGATATTGGCTCAGATCACCGGAAGTGGCTAAATAATTACATTTTGTATTGTGGCTGAATTTATCCGAAGAATTTTAATTAAAAGAATGCAGAATTTTGGTTGGTTTGAGAGGTTAAAGTGTTCAAAATCTGAATCCTAACTCTCAACCTTCTTCAACTAGCACATTTCCAATTTTGATGGAGGTGGGGCTTTGGAGGTGAAACAGATGTTATAATGCAGAAGTTGGTCTTAGATTTTGATTTAAAATGTAACTGTGTCCGGCTGGCTTTCCCTGATTTCTGTAAAACCTGACAGTGAGGGCAAGAGAGGATTGCTGGATCCAGGAGGGAAGGCTATTTTAATTTGTCTGCTGACTTCTGACTATAGGCATTGCTAAATCCTCAAGATTGGCCACTCCATGTGACCTGTCTGATCTCCCCTAAAGCCTCCAGCCTTGTCCACGAGGCTTTCAATTGCCCATATCACACCACCTTAATTCCTGATCTCGCACACACCTCTAATCTTCTAATCCAACTCCCAGCTTCGGATTGCTCAGGTATTAACTCACCTTCACATCCCCACACAACCAAATCCTGGCCTCTGATCCGACATTCTCTCTTTTATCCTCTTTGGTAACAGATTTGGCAAAGGCCTATCTGCTGTTAGCTACATAACCCCCCCAGTTGGTTTAGAACGGAGAAAATAAATTTAATAGGGCATGAATGAAATGCATTCTTCCCAGTTTCCCAATCTTAATCCAGATCCCCTGCTCCTACCTGACCACTAACTAAAATTCCAGCTCTGAAGGAATATTAGCATTCATCACCAAAGAAGGTCATCTGACCCCTTGTACCTATGCTAGGTCATTGAACAAACAATCATTCAATCCATTGCCATGCCACTGCAAATCTTTACATTGCATATAATAATAATTGTGTTTTCTTTCCAAACTATGGCACTGGAAGACAAGCAGGTAGATGTTAAATGACTAAATGTTGTCAAGAGAGGAATAACTCTCAGAACTGTGGATAACAACATTATAAACACGTCTACAAAGTTACTAACATACAATACATTGGTCTATCTCTCTAACCAACCCCTGTTACTTCCCTGCTACTGAAGACTTGTCATATTTTCAGTAGTAAGGATTTAAATAGTTATGACAGCAAGAGGGATATCGTCAGTACCTCAGACTATGAACATCTGGGAGATGGGCTGGACAAAATGTAATGTTAAGCTGTGTGGTGGCAGCACGAGAATATACTACACTTCAGAATTTGATCCACAAAGAAAGCTCAACTCTTTTACAAATGTAATGAATTTGTTTTTTTACTTGTGTACAGAGAAGACAATTTTGGACGTTTAGTTTCTAATCTCTCCATCACTAGAGTCTTCCTCATTATTTCTGCCTTTGCTATAGGTAGTAGTAGATTGAGTTCTTTAATTAATGATTAACTCTACTATCATGATATCATAACACTAGACAGTAAACTAGATGTAATCAGCCATTTTCCATCTTACAATTCTTCTGTTCTAATTGAGTTCAGTGGATAACGTGTGACAGAACACATTTGCATTGATCTTGAAATAACAAGGCATAGAGCTGGATGAACACAGGAGGCCAAGCAGCATCAGAGGAGCAGGAAAGCTGATGTTTCGGGTCTCGACCCGAAACGTCAGCTTTCTTGCTCCTCTGATGCTGCTTGGCCTGCTGTGTACATCCAGCTCTACACCTGTTATCTCAGATTCTCCAGCATCGGTAGTTCCTCCCATCTCTGCATTGATATTTATCCAGCATTGACCTAAACTTTCTAACAAAACATGCGCAGAGCAGTAAAAATAAGCAAAATACAAGAATTTCTATTTGCTTCTGCATATAATAAAGATTTGATAGATAGATACATTCCCAAACAATTGTCCCGATTTGAAACATGCATTACAACATGCCATATGTTCAATCATTTTCTGGTCTGTTTAAATATCTAGAACACAAAACCTGTATGACTTATAGATGATATACTAGCTTTTGGCTAGGGTCAGGCTGAGTTTCCATGTCTGTAATTTATGTTTCATCTCACTATCGAAATAAAGCATTCATTCCTATATCTTCCCACCATATAACCTTGTTTGATATTTATTCATAAATTAGGTTGGAGTTCATGTTGCACAGCATGCAATCCCAGACAATCTGCAGGAAACCAAAGTGAACTGTTTCTTTGCTTTCAAAGAAATAAGGAAACGAAAAGGGAACTACTGGGGCAGTGAATGAAATGCAAAAATAAACATGCCACCAAATCTATCTTTGCATTGGGGATTTAAGATCTCAGAAGGATGCTTGAGGAAATATACCAGCTGAGATTAATGTGCTTAAAATGCTGCCCTTCAATGATTAGTTAGTTTTTATTTGATTTCATAAATTTAAGGAAAAAAAACAAACCTTTTGGATAAAGATTAAAGCAATCAGTCTACACAAGGTTTAAACAGCGAAATTTAAATAAATATGCCCATGTAGGGCAAAACGTTTTCCCCAATTTTCCTCTCTTGCATTTTCTCAACCCGACTCCAATGTTGCTTTTTGGCTGAATTTCATTTGGCAGCAACTTCCTAGGAAAAGTAGATTTCCTGTAATTCACTTAGGGTGGCTACTCTTCCACGTGTTAGTGTGGGCAGGGACCCATGGGGCAATGGCATTAGGCAGCAGATGTTGGCTTTGACAGCAGCATCTACGTCTCATAAAGAATAAAACAAATATGTAAATAGGTAGCAATCAGGAAAGAATATCTTGGATGATTTCTCTTCCTTCCCCTTCCCCTTCATCACCACATCCCAACTAATCTAGCTGGCATCCAGTACAAGTACAGTAGTTTTCTAGCAGTTATTTTGTTTGTCTTTGCTAAATTGGTTTTTAGTACTGGTTACTGTTAGAATTCACAGAGACAACACAATAACAGCAGCCATCTGAGCAGCCAATTCTGTACAAATGATCCGTAGGCCACCAAGAGATCCATACTCATTTCAAGCTAAATATTGACTTTCTGCCAATGTCGAAAGGGGTAGATTCCGAACATTAATGATAGTATCAGAATAAATGCACAGTATGGCACTGAAACAAGCAATACAGCTTTGTATTGCCTTCATACATTGTAGACTCAGCAACAGTAAACTATAGAACATAGAACATAGAAAAGTACAGCACAGTACAGGCCCTTCAACTCATGATGTTGTGCCGTGGAATAATCCTAATCCAAAAATTAAAAAACCTAACCTACATTCCCCTCAATTCACTGCTGTCCATGTGCATGTCCAGCAGTTGCTTAAATGTCACTAATTACTCCGCTTCCACGACTACCACTGGTAAACAATTCCATGTGCTCACAACTCTCTGGGTGAAGAATCTCCATCTGACGTCTCCTCTATACCTTCCTCCTAACACCTTAAAACTATAACCTCTCATGGCAGTCAATCCTGCCCTGGGGAAAAGTCTCTGGCTATCAACTCTATCCATGTATCTCATTACCTTGTACACCTCAATCAGGTCACCTCTCTTCCTCCTTCTCTCCAGAGAGAAAAGTCCGAGCTCAGTCAACCTCTCCTTGTAAGACAAGCCCTCCAGTCCAGGCAGCATCCTGGTAAACCTCCTTTGCACCCTCTCCAAAGCCTCCACATCTTTCCTATAGTAGGGCGACAGGAACTGGACACAATATTCCAAGTGTGGTCTCATCAGGGTTTTGTAGAGCTGCGGCATAACCTCACGGCTCTTAAACTCGACCCCCCGTTAATGAAAGCCAAAACACCATATGCTTTCTTAACAACCTTATCCACCTGGGTAGCAACTTTGAGGGAGCTATGCACTTGAACACCAAGATCCCGCTGTTCCTCCACACTGCCGAGAATCCTGCCTTTAATCCTATATTCAGCATTTAAGTTCAACCTTCCAAAATGCTTCACTTCGCATTTATCCAGGTTGAACTCTATCTGCCATTTCTCAGCACAGCTCTGCATTCTGTCAATGTCTCGCTGAAGCCTGCAATAGTCCTCGATACTATCAACGGCACCTCCAACCTTTGTGTCATCAGCAAACATACTAACCCACCCCTCAACCTCCTCATCCAAGTCATTTACAAAAACTACAAAGAGCAGAGGCCCAAGAACAGAGCCCTGCGGGACACCACTCAGCACTGACCTCCAGGCAGAATACTTACCATCTACAACCACTCTCTGCCTCCTGTCAGCCAACCAATTCTGAATCCAGACAGCCAAATCACCCTGTATCCCATAGCTCCTGATTTTATGAATGAGCCTGCTGTGGGGAACCTTATCAAATGCCTTGCTGAAGTCCATGAACACCACATCCACTGCTCGACCCTCGTCAACCTGTCTCGTGACTTCCTCAAAGAACTCAATAAGATTTGTAAGACATGACCTGCCCCTCACAAAGCCATGCTGACTCCCTTTAATCACGCTATGCTTTTCAAAATAGTCATAAATCCTATCCCTCAGAATACTTTCCAAAATCTTGCTGACCACAGACGTAAGACTGACTGGTCTGTAATTTCCAGGGATTTCCCTATTCCCTTTCTTGAAAAGAGGAACAACATTTGCCTCCCTCCAATCTTCCGGTACAACTCCCGTGGAGAGTGAGGAAGCAAAGATCTTCACCAACCGTAACTTGCAATGCTGCAGCATTTTGTATGTATGAAATATTGAGCATGAATATCTGGCCCAGTTTCTAAAAACGGACTTTATTTATGAAAAAAAAATTATTTTCTTTATTTTGCGACCTAGTTAGACAAAAGTGGGAATAATTGAAGCTAGCACTATAGCAATAGTGCAATGCATGTGACACAGAATAAGTAATGGAAAGGATGTGGTGAAATTTGCATCTAATTCAATCAATTACCAATTTAGAAGTAATTAGTTTTGCAAAGGCTGTTACTGTGTTCACATTCTATCTGTCTGTTTGATGCTGATAAAGTGTTGCATAGAATGCCTTTTGCTGAGGCTTTTTTTCTTAAAACAGAAATTTTTCACAATTAGTTTTAACAGTACAACTTCTGTCAAAAGGTGTCAAGCACTTAGGGCCTTTCGTAGGCTGCAGTGTTGAAGCATCCAGGAGGTAAAGTGTCTCTAATGTTTTCTAGGTTTTTAATAGCTCCACGGATGTCCTCAATATCATGATCATAAGCTGCTATTGCTTCTCTTTGTTCTCTGGCAGCTTCCTGTAATTCTAGTTGCTTTATTTGAAGTTCATTGGTCAATTGGTATTTAGAGATTTGCAAAGAATCTTCTATACGTTGTAACTTAGTCGCATCAATCTCAGCTGCATTACCTGCAAAGAAAGGGCATCAATTTGAACAGAGTTTTCATGACCATAATAGTTAATTAGATGAAAGGACAACTGTGAGGAAGAAAAATATCTGTGAAGTTACAAGTACTTAAGCAATAATAGTGGAGATTATCAAATCCAGATTTCACAGGGTAGTCTTGAACATGCTAAAAATCAGATGTTGAAACATTCTGCAACTTTGAGGCTGTCATCTGCATAAGATCCATGATGGCTTTATTTCATACAGGGTAGCAAGACCAGCATTAAAACTAATCGATACATTTCTGTGTGCCCGTGCTCTGAATCTGCATAACTTGTGTTGAAATTGAACCTCCACAACCAAATTAGCACAGTGCAGCGAAATGCTGGAATTCCTGAGCCTATCCAAAGCTGATGCTGAACACTTTCCCATTTGGATACGGAAAAAATGTCGATGAGAGATTCAGAATGAAACTATTAATGGGCATGTCCTGATCTTGGAATTGCGTCAAAGGCCTGCAGCAGACTGTGCATTGGAATGTGTACAGCAGACATCAGGGCTGAGGCATGTGATTAATCCTGCCCTAGATGGAACGAAAACTCAGGTTCAGGTTTCTAACAGGACATTGTGCAGTGTGTTAAACCTATATGGACACTGCCTCAGTTAGTGACTTATGTTGTATTTTCAGTTAGTGAATCATGCTGCATACTTTTTATATGTAGTGCTACATTTCAGCTTAGTTCATTTTCTATACTCGTTACATATTAGTGAGATATTATCTTCCTTCTGTCAATTCATTTAAGCCTAGCTTTTATGAAAACAAAGACAAACCCACAGAGACTTGGAAATAGATTATCATGCTTCTGACTGCTGGGTTTGGGGGTACAGATTGGAAGTTAAAAACAACATTGTGGTCCCAATTCTGGATTCCCATCCCCATTCCTGGCACACGTAACTTTCAACAGGGCAGGATAACAGCCCAAGTAGTAAGGCTGCACCTTGCAGTCGCAACTTGGCCTGCTCCATTGCAGGGATAGATAGGTCCTAATCCTCTGAAATTATCATGGAGTTGGGTCAGTTTCTAAATGACTCTTGCTTCACAGCTTCCTCGGGGGAGGCAGGAACAAAAGTCTAGATTCTGGAGTATTTAAAAGATAAGATGAAAAGATCATATCTGCACCCTTCCATGCCAACTCATGCCTGCACCCACCCCAAAAGCCCCCTTATGCCCTCCATGGCAATTCATGGCAATTGCATGTTCATTCCCCTCTATACTGGACTAATCAACCCTACAGTAAACATGCTATGTGTTGAACTGAAAAAAAAATTCATACATTTCCTTTAAAAATCTGCCTTTGCTGCAACTACGTGTCCTTCCACCGTACGTTCAATGCCAGAAGCTATAGCGTATGAAATCTCTATCTTATGAAAATAAACATTGAGCAGTTAGCAAAACAGATCACTGAAGGAAAAGCTTATTATAAAATCATAAAACTTTTAATCAGACGTTGATTTCTTTTCTTCCAAACGTATCAAAAATTTTTAAACATTTTATGGGAGCCTGGTCTCTCAGGCAGAGATGCGTAATGAGGCTTATAGCTTCCGTTTTTCATTGTTTGATTCTTTTACCAGGTTGCAGTGTCAGCAGTTTTCAAAAAGCTAATTAGTTCTGCACAGAATGTACAGAGGGTGAATGAATATGGAAGTTCCATGAGTTGGTATGAACGGCTTAGTGGCTATTCGTGGGGGCATGTCTTGCTATTTGGTGTATGAGAGGCCAATAGTAGGCAGGTGGGGTAATGTATCAGCATGGAGCTGGCATGGGTATGTAAGATATGAGGACGAGAGACTTTAAAGTATACCAAATATACAAAAACAATGAGAGTGAAGTCCCAGCAAACCGAAGTGGATGTTTTTAAACTCTACCTTGGCACTCCAATGAAATGTGATATCTGACTCTATCCAACACCTATCCCAATCACTCCCAGAAGTCCCAGGATTAAACTTGGATCTGATCGAGCAGGTTCGATTAAGGTCTTTGGAGCCTTCACCTGTCCCCTCACTAACACCAGTATTGGTAGAGTTTCAAGGATTAAAAAAGTGATGTTTTTCACAAAGTTTTTGATTATTCTTTTTGTTTCCAAGTACCTAACGTACACTGAGCTTTCATTATAGTTACAGAACCTTGTCAATTCTGAACTGTGTCACACTCACCCATAGAAAGCAGTAGGTTGCTTATCAAGTCCATTGTTTTTTTAATGGAATCCTGTGTACTGGCTACATTCATGGTCGCATCGTTTACATTGGCTGCGATCTGGAACAATAAATGGAAGGATAAACACATTGAGCCATGTGATAACAGGTACAGAGTACAACAGCTCCTAATTTGATTAGATGAGCTGTTCTGGTCCATGGGAATGATGAGTGTGATGTTAGCACAATGGGGTTTATGGAAGGAAAGCTAAACTTTGCTTCCTGCTCTTAACCAATATCTGCTACCCACTCCAAATAAAAACTGAGAAAAGCAAAGATAGAGCCAGGTTTCACCATCCAATGTTAAAAATCCTGTGAATAGTTACTGTTTGGGGTCATTCATGAATATTGACGTAACAATGAACACCATCTGTTACAGAATAATCCTCCCATAAGAAATCTTCACCTTAATTCCATCAAAAGGGAAATGTGGGAAATTAAAAAGGTAATTCCAGAGCCTGGGTGCATAAAAATGAAGCTGATATTCCAAAGTAGAACTGAAGGAAGATCAGAGGCACTGTCTTTGATTGACACAGCACACTGTTCAGATGGATGTAAAAGATCCCATGACACTTTTTCACAGAGAAGCAGTGGGGTTATCCCAGTGTCCTTGCTAATATCTATTCCTCAATCAACACCACAGCACATAGACTATCTGGTCATTATCCCATTATTAGCCACATTCAGATTTTGAAAGATATTGATGGAATAGAAATGTTAGACTGTGGTGTTGAGAGAGAAGAAAACAGAAGCAGGACTAAAATGAATAGTAAACACTTTGTATTGGTGTTTACTAAAGAGGAGGATGATGATGAAACATTAATAGAGGCAGTAGATGGATGGTGGCGGTAAAAGTGGTAGGCAGATGTGCTGGAATCACTGGCCATGTCCACATTGAGTGGGCCATCCAGGCTAGGTAAATTTCATCCCAGGCTATTATTTGCAAAGAGAGGATGGAGAAAATGAAGGGCCTTGCCACAATTTACAATCTTCCTTGGATAGCAAGAAAGCACTAGAGGGTTGGAAAGCAGTAAATGTAACACCAATGTTTGAAAACCATGTTAGGTCACTCTAAAATAATCCAAACTCTTCAGTTTAACATCCTGATGTCAGAAATAGGGAAAATGCTTGAGTTCAATATAAAAGAATTAATAGCTGACCGCTAGGAAAACTTTGGCAGAATCATTTCAAGTCAGCATGGATTTACAAAAGGGAAATAATGCTTGAAAATTCATTAGAAGTATTCTTTGAGAATGTAACTGGTGGAGTTGATGAAGACATGTGTGCATTTGGACTTCCAGAAGTCTTTTGACATTGTTTCATGTAAGAGATTAATGTGTAAAATTAAAGTGCAAGGAATTGGAGGTAGTTTATTGAGATGGATAGAAAAGCGGCCGGCAGACAGGAAACAAAGAGTAGGAGTAAATGGTTTTTTTGCCAAATGGCAGTCGATGACTAGTGGGGTGCCGTAAGGATCAGTGCTAGGACCCCAGCTATTCATAAAATATACTTGTGATTTAGATGAGGGAACTAAATGTAATATCTCCAATTTACAGATGGCACAAAGCCTGGTGACAGAATGAGCTGTGAAGAGGAGCAGAGATGCTTCAGTGTGATTTGGACAGGCTGAGTGAATGGGAAAAGCATGGCAGATGAAGTGAAATGTGATAGATTATTATTTGAATGTCTACAAATTGAGAGAGAGAAGTGTGCAACAAGACCTGAATGTCCTCATGCACAAGTTGCTGAAGTGACATATGAGGAAAGATTGAATTGTTTATGATTTTATTTGCTGGAATTCAGAAGGATAGGGGGGAATCTCATAAAAACATAAAATTCTAGAGAATTAGCTTGGTTAGAACCAGGATGTGTGTTCCTGATGGCAGGAGAGTCTACACAAGGCTTCAACAGTCGAAGGATCTAAGGTAAACAATTCAGAATTGAAATGAGGAGAAATTTCTTCACCTAGAGAGTGGTGGGGTTTGTGGACTTCATCATCACAGAAAGTGGTTGAGGCCAAAACATTGAATGTTTCTCAAGAAGAAGTTGGAAGCAACACTTGGAGATAAAGCTATTTAAAGATATGGGGGAGAAACAGGAGCCCACTAATGAGCAGGGTGCACACAG
Source organism: Stegostoma tigrinum (assembly GCF_030684315.1). NCBI lineage: Eukaryota > Metazoa > Chordata > Chondrichthyes > Orectolobiformes > Stegostomatidae > Stegostoma > Stegostoma tigrinum. The sequence goes on along the minus strand of NC_081361.1, from coordinate 45,474,956 downwards.
CAGGATTAAAGGGCCAAATGCCCTGCTCCAACTCTGATTTTCTATGTTTCTGTTTCTATGCTTCTACAGTGGGAAGGTTTTAGTGACTAAAACAGATATTTAGCCTGAATAGTTACGCAGGTGGTGAGGGTGAAAATGGTGCTAGAAGTATGATTCTGAAAATTCCCTCTAGCCCCACACCACCACACCCAGTCCCTGCCATTCTCACAAAGAAGAATGAGGATGGCTTGACATTAACACATTCATAGTACATGGAGTTCACTTTGACTGCTCATGTTAAACAGCGCTTCCCTCTACATCTGGTTTTTGCTGGTGGTGTGTGCAAAATATGACTTTTACACTTTAAATCTGATAGAAGAAGGTATAAAATTAATAAAGTCTTTAGAGGGATAGGGTGTCTCTTTCTCAGAAATAAGGTACCTCTATGATCCCAAAACACCTTTTGAAGAGGTCAAATGACCTTTGGGATTGTTAAAGGTCGTCATGAAATTATATAGAACTAGATAAATTTATTAAAACAATGGAGCTGTCAAAAGAGTTGTCAAGGCATTTAAAGCTCTAGTCCTTCAAATATTTGAAGAAACATCTTGATGTTTAAAAAAAAATGGTCATTGCTGTGTCACTCTACCAACGAAATAGGCTTGGGATTTTAGTCTTGCATGACAGATCTTACAATTATTACCCTGTGAATCTGCAGATTTATTGAAAACGTCAAATGCTTGTGAAGTCTTTGAAATGCAACGGTAAATACAGATATTTGTTTGTATACAGTATTAAGTATTTGAAGGAAGTTAATTCAAAAAGTTTTTTTTTATAAACTTAGCTTTTTTTTGAAGTAGTGAATTCACCAAAAGATACTGAGTACATTTAGTTAATCTCAAACTGGTCCATGACATCTGCCCATGTCTTGATATTGGATGGGTTGGGATGGAGGATGTGAAGGAAAAGGTAGTGTGTGAGGCGGCAGCATGGGGTGTTATAATTCAGCACTAAGTTGCTGTAGGAGTTGTAAAGGCCATGGGTTGGATAGCAAGGGCATAGGCTGGTTGGGGTAGTACAGGAGGCCATGAGGGGTGAGTGAAGTCATGATATGAACTGTTAACCTTGACTAATTGGCCTTTTAAAGGACTATATAAAGTTGTTCTTATTGTGATCTGTTATGTCAACATTTCAATGATTTTGGATAAAACTAAGATCTGGGAAGCGCTTGAAACTTCTGACATTGTTGCATTAAAAGTTATGTCTGATTGACATTTTAATAGGAATAAAGGAAAATAGCTCTTGTTTTTCAAAAGAATATTGGTTAATATGAGTTCTATTTTCTCTTAGCAAGGCCACATATGCTATTGTTAGCATATAACTCATTGGTTATTGTCTCATGTGTTATTGTACAAATGATGTATGGACATAACTTGGTATAGACATTATGTAGGGCCTTAGTGTGTGGGTGAGGTTATATGAGGAGTGAAGGCGGAGGATCTAACATATTGTAAAACAGCTAGAATGAAAACCAGAGCATCGAAGATATGCTAACAGTCCACCTCATCATTTGCCTGTCCTGTGATCTCCACTATGCTGGCTTCTGGATTGGTAGACCTGATGTCCTTTACCCGATAGCCATCTTCAGCCCAGATCAATACTTGTATATATTGTGTGTATTTTACCAAGAGACGTTTTTCACAACTTGAGTTACCCTCCCGGGTAGCCAAAATCTAGTACTATGACTGTAATCCACGAGGGGGAGCATTAAGAAGAAAGTCTTCAGCTTCAAAAGATAGATCAAGTAGGACTAACAGGATAACCAACATGTGCCACAATATAACAATAAGCAGGTAGAGCCAATTCCCTGCCCTTACTCTTCGATGACAGAAGTAAATTCTTTTATAGTTATTCTTACTTTCTGGTTTCGATTTTGATATCTTTGCTCCAGTAACTGCTATTCCAGAATGTTAATTTCTTTTATCTATCACACCTTGGTCTTTTCAGCAGGCTGGATACATAATTTGCATTCCTTGCTTTCACCAACTTCCAAAACCACTGCACTTCAGAACGAAGTATATATTTATACTTCCTGCAAAGCAAACCATTGCTTTTGCAATCCAATAATTTCCTTCTAATAGTTTGGTGCTAAAATAGGAAGACTTACATAGTTGTGAATGTTACATTGTCCTTTCCTGAAGTTACATATCTCCCTTTCTTTGGCAGAAACCAATGACTGCCCCACAAGTCAACAATTGGGCAGATTACGGTAAGTATATTTTTAGTGCTACCATTGAAAGAAAAACAAACCTTTCAGTAAATTAGAGTAAGTAGCACCGAAAAAGATCTCACCATCTCTGCCATTGCGGTATCTCCATGCACTGATCTCAGTTTGTTCTCCATGTCTGTCTGCACACGTCCTAGCTGCTCAAACACATCTTGCACGTCTCTATCCAGTAGTCCAACTTCAGTTAGTGTCATATCTGTGTCATCTAAAGATTTCACAGCCATCTGTTAAGAGAATTGGAACAAGAGCACAAGGTCATGCTGAAGTTCATGGTCAACATTAAGATGAGAGATGCTGTTGGACAAAAATTTATTCAGGCTGCAACAAGTGATAATATAAAGCACGGCGACCCATTCAATAGGGTTTTGCAGTGATAAATGATACTGTGCAGAAGAAATGAAAATTAATGCCTTATTACCGTTCACATTTGTAGCAGATATAATTGCTTTTTTTTACTCATTTTTCAAAAAATACAGCTGAATAAATATATGCTCAGGGAATAAACAGGAATTTAAAGATAAGTCACAGACAGAAATGGTTACATATTTTAAGGAGCATGATGGTTCTTGTCCTGCTTTAACCTTGGAACTGTCATCTATGAAATACAACTAGCTAAGATTGAGTAATGCAGATTGTAGGTTGGTTTGACATCCTGGAGTTTTGCCAGATTACTTTCAGTTGCAAGGGAGATATTAAAAGAAAATCCTGTCTGCTGAAGGAGGTGATTTATGCTGAGAAAGAACCACACAAGGCTCAGTGATGAGTATGGCAGTCAAATCGACTGTGAGGGATAGTTCCTTATGCTGTCTTCACCCAATATCCAACATGAAATTTTCTATCAGATTGAACTTGCCTTCCAGCAATTGAAGGATCAGAGATAGTGCTGTTGTAATGACAATCTCACTGGAACTGTAATCCAGATGTCCAGGATATTGGTTCAAATCTCACCACAGTGGGTCAGTTGGTGGAATTTATGTTCAACTATTAAATCTGGATTTTTTTCACTCTATGATGGGATATTGGCATTCCTGACAAAGAACCCTGGGATCTGTTGTAAATTCCCCAACTACCCTTGAACTTTCATACTACATTGCTGCGTTTGGAGTCATACCAAGCAGGAATGGCAACTTTGATTCTCTTAAGGACAGCAGAGTACCAGAGAGGTTTTTAAAGCAATCAAATCTTCTTGATGTTCCAGTTCTGAAGAAGATTCATACTGGACTCAAAACATTAACTCTGTTTCTCTCTCCACAGATGCTGCCAGACCTGATGAGTTTCTACAGCATTCTTTGTGGCTGACTCTAAGCTGCCCTCTGAAATAGCTCAGTAAACCACTGAGTTGTATCAAACTGTTACAAAGTCTGAAGAAAGGAATTAGATGGAATGGATACCCAGGCATTGACCTAGTCACTGGAAGTAACAACAGTAAATGCATCCCTGTCAACCCTGCAAAGTCTACCTTACCTCTCTCTAGGGGCTTGTGCCAAAATTGGGGAAGTTTCACACAAGTTAAACATGCCTCAACTTGACACAGGCATATTCCTAGATCATATCATAAGGACAATGTCGCAGACAACTCGGTCACAATGTTTGAGTATGTCCCATCCCACCAGTATATCAGACTCAGACACAATGGCATAGAGGTTGTTGATTTTCCCACTGACCTGTCTTGTTTTCATTGAAACGTTTCGTCACCATGCAAGGTAACATCATCAGTGAGGCCTCCAATGAAGCGATGTTGTTCTACTCCGCTGGTCTATTATGGCAAATGTCGTTTCTGTTTTTTGTTCTGTGTGGGTTCGTATGCAGAAATGACACTACTCACCATAACGGACCGGACAGTATAAACTCCAAATGGAGTAGAATAACATTGCTTCATCAGGGGCTCCACTGATGATGTCACCTAGCATGGTGATGAAACGTCTGAATGAAAACAGGTCAGCTCAGTGAACAAATCAACAACCTCACCCACAACCCGAGCTACAAATCTTTGCTAAAACCTTAAACAATGGTGTACCATTAGGAGAAAGTTGGCACAGGAGTCCTTGACATTGACTCTAAACATTATGAAATCTCATAACATCAGGTCAGACACGGACAAGAAAATCTCCGACTAAATTACCACTTAATGCCCCACCCTCCCACAGCCAATGAAAACGGTATACCTCCATGTTCAACATCAATTGGAAGAGGCACTGAGGATGAAAAGGGGACAGAACATACTCTGGTTGGGAGATTTCAATGTCCATAACATTCAAGTTGATGAACTTAATGCATTGCAGCAACTAAATGTCTCAAATTAGGTAAAAGTTCCAGATCAGATCTCCAAAGAGCAATCAAAATTCTGAAGAGCAAGAAATTTGGGATCAAAGCGACACCAGAAGCTCAGTGAAACCTATCAAAAATCATAGACCCATTGTACAAGACCTGGACTTCAGAGAATGTCCTGGATGATCAGAGGTGGGGAGTAATCACTAATCTGCCTAAGTCAGGAAACCTCAGCAACTTCAGCAACTGGAGAGGCGTAGCCCTGCTCTCAGCACCCGGCACGGTCTTCATCACTCTGCTACTCCACACATTGGAAGCCAAAGTAGATGGTTCCATTCCTGAAGAATAGGCAGCTTTCTGGAGGGGTTGGTCATGCTGTGAGCAGGTCTTTATGCTGAGAAACATCATGCAGAAGAGCCACTTGTTCATAAATTTAATGATTTCAAGAAGCCTTTTGATAGTATCCATTGGTATCACTCTGGTACGTCACAAGGCAGTGTTCAATTCTGGAGCACTCCATTAACACCTTCAAAGCCTTATACCATGAATCCAGCTGCTGCATCGAGGCCAGCAGTGGCACTATGCACATCATCACTTTAACACCATCATCAGAATACAGCAAGACCACATACTCTGAAATAGCAAGAGCTGCCGATGCTGGAGTCAGAGATAACACAGTGTGGAGCTGAAGGAGCACAGCAGGCCAGGCAGCATCAGCATACTGTATTGGTTTTTGATTTCATCATGAAGAAAACAATAGCCGGTGCTGATGTTGGCATCCCACGGCAATGGAGAGACCTGGATTTGACAGACAAAATGGCTTTGCTGTTGCAGAATCATGTGCGCAGCAAAACACAATCCCAGATCATGAGCAATGTCAAGGCTGGTCTCCTCACCTGCTGTGAGAAGACCAAGGTGAGGATGATTGGATGGTAACAAGGCACATCCCCCTCACTGCATTACCAATCGGTAACAGAAACCTGAGGGTGTCACTCACTTCCCCTCCTTGGAAGTAACCTCCTCAGGGAGGATAATGTACAGATTGATACAAATACAAGGTTCAGCCAAGAAGTATTAATCTCCCAGTGACTCCACAGGGTGTCATCCAGAAACAACAAAGCTGCCTCAAAGCTGTGACTCTCTAAGTCCATTGGAATACCAGCTGCAGCCTATGTCACTATGGCATGGAAGAGAAAGGTGCCACATGTGTGGGATGTCTCTCAACAGTGTTACCAGTACTAGAAGAGAAAAGGTGACAAATGAAGAAGTGTTAGAGAGGACGGGTCAGAGGCACTGACAGAAGTTGTAACAGAGAGATGACTGGGGCTGGGAGGATGTGAATCTTGTCTCCCAGACATATAGCCCTGCCAGAGTGGTAGTGGGATAGACGCTACCAGATAGGAAAAGAAGTATGGGCCTGGCAAAGAAAACCTGGCGAAGTGCATTCAGTGGAGATCTTCAAGAACAGAACACCATACCGAATGCAGCAAAAGCAACATTGAAATGATAAAACTAATGGCAGCTGGTGAAATGATTGGATGACTTTTGTAATCAATAGAATATTAAGTATTCCTTTTGCACTTCTGAAGATTTCCATGAAAGCTGGCAACAACCAAAAGGCTGAATAAGGAGTCAACCAATCATGGACTCAAGATGACACCAAGAAACAATAAGTCGCAAAGCAAATTGATGGCTAAATTTGCTAACTTTTGAATTCATGCTGCTTATAGAGTTGAAAATGAATTTCAACAAATTGTACCTTCAGAACATCAGCAGCAATAATATTTGCTTCGCTTGCTTTCCTCTTTGCCTCATTGGCAGTTGCTCCTGCATTTCCCAGTTGATTCTCAGCCTGGTTAGTTTTCGCATTGGCACCATCAATGGTCTTGATGATATCAGGTATTTTACTCAAAGCATTTTCGGCAGCTGTTTTATTGCTGATCACTCTTGTGTTAAAATCTGCAGTATCAAACCAAACAGTGTCTAATGAGATTGGAATAGTTCACATCATCACACTTAATAAGAACATAATTCAGATCTAATTCAATATTTTACTCAAACAAAAAGAGTCACTGAGTTCATTGAGATTAAATGCTCAATCTTCCCTCTGCTCATCTTGTTTTGTTTTGATAAATTACTTATTTCTGATTTATTTTCATGTATTGCGAGATTTAAGATGCTAGTTTTGGAGAATGGGACATTTTCCAAGCCATGCATCTAATGTCAGCATCAAGCGAACCCACACAATATGTGGCAAATGCCTGTCAGTAATGTATCTTCAGCCCAAATCTCAGACACTTCCCACCAAACATTTTGACTGCCCAGAATACCAATTATGTGAAATTACTGAAATTGCAGAATGGGAAAAAATAGCAGCCAAGAAAGACATTTAATCCATATTGCTACAAATGGAAGATAGCGTTGTGAGTATATGAGTAACAGAAACTATCAGATTGCAATAGCTTTCTCTTTTCCTTTCATTTGGAAAGTGTGGTCCACTTCACACCTGCTGACAGGCTTACACACTTTGGGGTCTGTTGGAGTATCAATTTCTATCCTTATTGTTCTCAATCTCAAACTTCCAAGACTGCTAGCCAAGAGGCAGTGACAGGGATTTTAACACAACACTATCTGTAAAGTGTGGGAGGGGAAGGTGTGTGAGGTTGTGGGGATGTGGTGGCCTCTTGAATTATATCTTTGGAATGAATTCTTCAACTACAGTCTAATCGGAAAATGTGTACAATTGTAGCTTAAGACAATTAGGTTTCTTGTTCTCTCAAGAATACTCAGGATTCTTTCTGGATTTGCTAATTTTTACACATACAATCAACGCTAACCATGATATTTATATTGTCATGAGCATAAGGCTTTTATATGCAGACAGTTGCATTTTGAATGGAGGCAAATCTGTTCTTTATATTTTGAGGCAACTAGGAAATAGCTTACAAGAGAAAAACATGGAATGATGGTTAATTAAATGGCTGACGTAAAACACACAGTAATCTTTTCATGTGGATGAAACAGTTGTTATCCAAATACAATTTTATTCTAAAATTATTAATGCCGGTTACATACCTCTTAAGTTAGCTAAGATACGATCAAATTGCTCCAATGCGGATGTGCCCTTTTTAACAGCATCTTCAGCCAGGTACTTAGCAGCATTTGCTCTGGCATGTAACAAGTCAGCAGACTACAGTGAGAAGAAATTTGTTAACTTTATACAGACAGTAAAAAGTAAACCATAAATTAAACTTATCTGCATGCTTGAGAGAGGATTAAGCTTCAGTAGATATCAAGGCAAAAGTACACAGCAGCAATGTGGAAATGAAGGACAGAGACTGGCAGGAAGGGGGAAACAAGAATAAACCTGAGATAAGAGCAGACTAGCTGTTACAATGATATCAAAAAGACAAAACTAGAGGTTTTGCATCTGAATGTGCACGTCATTCTTGACAAATTAAATTAATTCATAATGCATATTGAGACTAATAAATATGATCCAATGTGGCCGCATGATGATAAGCATTAGATCCTGAATGTTGAGAGTTATATGATAATGATCAAGGTTAGGAAGCCAGGTCATGGTTGGGGAGGAGAGCTCAGTTAATTACGGGTAGTATTGGTGCAAAAGTTACAGATGGACTTGGTTCAGGAGAACGTGATATAAAATTGGTTTGTGCAATCTAACAGGGCTAAACAGGGCAGATGCAGGAAAGAAATTCCCAACGACAGTGAAGTCCAGAACAGTTTAAGGTTACAGGCTAAACCATTTAGGACTGAGATGAGGAGACATTTCTTCACCCAGAGAGTAGTGAGCCTGTGGAATTCACTACTACAGAAAGCGGCCAAGACCAAAACATTGTATGATTTCAAGAAGGAGTTGTATATCACATCCGGGGTTAAAGGGATCAAAGGGTAAGGGGAAAAGCAGGAACCATCCATTAGTTGGATGATCAGTCATTATCATAATGAATGGCAAAACAAAAGGCCCAAATCATCTCCTCCTGCTCCTGTTTGTTTTGTTTTATGTGAAGATGAGGAACAGTAAGGAAAAGAAGAGGCAAGTGGTTATGGTCTACAAACCGCTTAACAGTAAGCACTCATCTGAGTGAATTCTACATCCAAGTTGACAGGGAGAAAAGTGAGTCTAAGACTAGTATTTAAATGTAGACAAAGTCAATTATGTGGGCATGAAAGCTCAGCTAGGTGAAGTGAACTGGAATGCTAGGTTAGGGGATAGATCAATTCATTAGCAGTAGTGTAATGGTAATGTCCATAGACTAGCAATCCAGAATTCCAGGCTAATATTCTGGGAAAATGGTTTTGAATCCCATCATATTAAACAGTGAAATTTCATTCAATAAACATCTGGAATAAAAGACTAGCCTCATGATGACAATTGTTGTAAAAGCCCATCTGGTTCACTAAAGTCCTTTAGGGTTGTAAATCTACCACACTTACCTAGCTTGGCCTACACAAGGAGGAGTGGCACCGCTAATTAAGGATTGGTGTAATAGTTTGAGATGAGCTTGGCCCAGGAGATCAGGGCGCGCAATTGTTTTGGTGAAGATGAGGAATAGTAGTGGAAAGATATCATTAGTGGGTGTGATCCGCAATCCTGCTATCGATATAGGATGAAGTTTGTGAGAAGAAATGTTGGGTGCTTGTGATAAATGGACTGCAATGTGGTTGACTCTAAACTACAATAAATTCTGGCTAAGGCAGCAAAACTACATCCATGGATGAATAAAGAACCAGAAATATATGTTGGGGATTTGGGCTTGGTGATCAATATGATCTGAGATCTATCATTAATGTCAATGATCCACTGCCCTCTGCATCCACATTTTGCCTATCAGGTTCCAAGAGCTTTAAGCAGGAGTGAAAACTTACGAGCTACACCCTTTAATATTCCATATTTCAGTTCTATAATTGCCAGGCACATGCAGAAATGGGGCATTCAGTATAACCATTGCAACAAGTTTGATTGAATAAAACTATAGCTGGTGTGAGAAACTGCCAACGGCTTGAGTTTCCAAAGGTAACCTGAGAGTCAAACAGAGATTTAGTTCTAATCTTTTATCGTGGCTATTCTAACAGAAGACTTACCGCTGTTTAAATGGAATATTTTATTGTTTCAATGTCAATAGCTCATGACCTGCAAGAATATTATTACTTCAATTTACCTCATGAACATGAACACACTATTAACAGCTTTTGTACCTTTAATCCCGGTGAGGGAAACCAGCTGTACAGCCAAGCACAGGTTTTATCACAATATTATCTCATACAGAACAGCACAACCTTTATTTTTTGAACAGTGACATAGTTCTCTGATCAGAGTGAGCAATAATCACACATTAAGCAATCTTCCAGAGTAAATGCTTTCACTTAACAGAGTTGTGGTGAAGAGCTTACCCTTTGCTCTATTTCTCCATTGTCTAAAATTTTCCTGACGTCTCTCTGGAAGTCCATCACATTATTCTTCAATCTTTCATATAATTCAAGTTTTCCATTCAGCTCAAGACCAATGGCACTTTCTTTGAGTTGGAGTTCATTTACTTCAGCCTGAGGGGTATAAACAGATATAAACTTTGCACTTTGATTGCACCAGCAAACCTCAGAATGTTCATTATTATACATCTAAACGTCATCTCTAGCTGTTCTGTAGTTATCCCCAATTTCACAACTACCCTTCGGTCATCTAGGCTCACCTCACAAAGCAAGACAAGATGGACAGGATGAAAGAATCTCATAGAATCCCAACAGTGTGGAAGCAAGCCATTTGGCCCATCAAGTCCACTCTGCCCCTCTAAACAGCATCCCACCAATCCCTGTAATTCCCAAGACTAATCCACCTAGCCTGCACAGAAGAAACCCACAAAGACACAAGGAGAATGTGCAAACTCCACACAGATGTTCACCCAAGGGTGAAATTGAACCCAGGTCCCTGGCACTGTGAGGCAGCAGTGCTGTCCACTGAATGTTTACCACATTTTTGTAGTTACTTGGAAATACAAGGTTTCAATATACACTGAGGTTGTATGAGACATTGGTGAGGCTCTAGCGAGTTGAGAAGATTTGTAGCTCAGGTTGAGGTTCCGGATGTGAGTTTGCTCGCTGAGCTGGAAGGTTAGTTTTCAGACGTTTCGTCACCATTCTAGGCAACATCATCAGTGAGCCTCCGACGAAGCGCTGGTGTTATGTCCCGCTTTCTATTCATCTGGTTAGGTTTCCTTGGGTTGGTGATGTCATTTCCTGCATTGATGATGCCATTTCCTGTTCTTTTTCTCAGGGGATGGTAGATTGGCTCCAAATCAATGTGTTTGTTGATGGAGTTCCGGTTAGAATGCCATGCTTCTAGAAATTCCTAGAAGCATGGCATTCCAACCGGAACTCCATCAACAAACACATTGATTTGGAACCAATCTATCATCCCCTGAGAAGAAGAACAGGAAATGACATCACCAACCCAAGGAAACCTAACCAGATAAATAGAAAGCGGGACATAACACCAGCGCTTCGTCGGAGGCTCACTGATGATGTTACCTAGAATGGTGACGAAATGTCTGAAAACTAAACCTTCCAGCTCAGCGAGCAAACTCACATCCATTAGTGAGGCTCCTTTGGGAGTACTGCGTGCACTGACCTAATGAGCTATTTCAATAATAACAGAGACCCAAGAGCCCCCATCTTAGTTCTATGTAAGGAATTAAGTTCACAATCATAGTTGACGAATGACTATGTAATTATCATAGAGAAATTATGGATATTTATTTTCATTTGCCTTCCAGTATCTACCCTATTGCTTCCAAAGTTAATTGGTACCTCTTTTGTTTGAGATTAAATGTTTCACCAGTTTAAGCGGCCACATAAAATCATAGAACTAATTCTCAGGATCAATCACCTCCCACTTCCAATAAACAGACTTGCAAATATTACTTACCTCAAGGACGTCTATATCAATTGTAGGGAGGTTGTTCAGTTCATTGTAAATCCGCTGAGCCCTCTCACTAACTTTCTGCGCTTTCGCGGTTATTCGGTTTGCTTGTTCATCCAGTTCATCTGCCAGGTCACTGATTTGTTTAGACCTAACAAAACAAAATTTCTTACAGTCATGCTAATAAAATGTACACGCAGTGGAGCTTAATTATATCTTTATACAAAGCATTGCCCCATTAAATAGCCTACTAATACATTAATTTAAATTACACTATTTCTTGGATGATTTAATGAGACAGCTTTCCTTTTCTTGGTTGCATTAGACTTGTCTTCACTCTTATACTTAGACCTTACTGTGTCATATTGTGTTACATCTTGAACTCTATTCACCATCTGCAAATTTTCCAAAGTGGATCGAGGCTGTCTCCATTGCCAGACAAATGTACAACTGCACTGTTTATAGTACTTTTGCCGATAGAGAAACAATTGCAGCTGCTCCTTCCTTAACAATGTTAAATAATTGGCACATTGCTTTATGGTTCCACATGGATTAGAAGACAGCATGGAATACTTAACAGAATAATCAACACATGTTCCATTGGTGATGAACAACATTCAACATATCAGAGTTAAAAAATCAAGCATATGCTGCTCGTCTCAGTTCTATGTGTTTGGACTAGAACCGATTACTGCATTGTAAGTGCCTTGCTCTTCTTACTATCCACAAACAGAACTGTCCTGGCAGACCCAAAGTTTCAGCATGCTCCTGTTTTGTGCTCCTATATCTTATGTTCATATGAGCTTATTTCTTCCTATCAGGACTCTCTTTAATCATCTCTTCTTAAATCACGCAAGGATGTCTGTATCAATTATATTCATGAACCTTTGGTGCTTTATGATGATCTACAAATGTCAGCTTTCTGGGCATTGTCACTTCCTCTTGACTATAGATGTACAATCCCTCTACACATCCGCTCCCCATCAGGACGGTCTGAAGGCTGTCTGCTTCTTCCTTGAAAAGAGGCCTGCACAGTCTCTACCCACCTCCTTCACCTTGTTGGATTCATTCTCACTTTGAACAACTTCTCCTTAAAGTCATCTAATTTTCTCCAAGTCAAACGCGTCACAACGGGCATCGATCCACAGGGTCCCCAGTTATGCCTGTCTCTTTGTGGCGTATTTGTTGTTCAGATCCTACTTGGGTTCCCACCTACAATGCTTTCCCTGATACATCGATGATGTCTTTAAAACCACTTCCTGCTCTCATCTAGAATTGGAAAAATTAATCAGTTTTACTTTCAATCTCCATCCTTCTCTCACCTTCACCTGGTCCATCTCTGACTCTTCCCTTCCTGCCTTTGACTTCACTGTTTCCATTTCTGGCGATAGGTTGTTCCCTGATACTATTACAAAGCCTACTGACTCCCACATTTATCACATGCTGCTTCCCGCAAGGATTCCGTTCCATTCTCCCTGTTTCTCCATCTCTGTCATACCTGTTCTGATGTTTCCACCTTCCATTGCCTTTTTCCTCAACGGGGGATTACCCCTCCCATTGAGGTTGATAGGGCCTTCAGCTGCTGCTGACCCATTTCCCACACGTCTGCTCTCAGCCCTTCCCAGAACAAGGATAGTGTTCCCCTTGTCCTCACTTTTCACTCCACAGTCTCGTAGTCAAAGGATCATTGTGCACCATTTCACCACCTCCAGCAGATGTGACCACCAAACACATAGAACATGGAACAGTACAGAACAATACAGCACAGTACAGGCCCTTCGGCCCTCAATGTTATACTAACCTATTATCCTACTAAGATCAAACTAACCTGCATACTCTACACTTTACTAACATCTTCCCCTCCTCTCCACTGTCAGCATTCTTCAAGGGCTGTTCTCTCTGTAACACACTGGTCCACACCCCAATTGCTCCTAATGCTTCCTCGCTATCCCCAGGGCACCTTCCTATGAAATTGAAGAAGGAGTATCATTACCCATTCACCTCTTCCCTCCTTGCTGCCCAGGACACCAAACACTTTTTCCCCTTCACTTTGAATTCTACAGCGGCCATTCCATCTGGGACACTCTGGCCTAGTGCTCTATCACTCCTAGCACTCACTCGGATACCCATGGCACCTTCGTATGCATTCACAGAAGGTGTAACACTTGCCCATTCACATCCTCCCTGCATGCTGTCCAAACACACTTCCCAGGTGAAGCAATATTTCACTTGTACATCTTTCAATCTAGTCTACTGCATTCACTGCTCACAATGCAGTCTCCTTCACAGTGGTGTTGCCAAACTTAGACAGGGCGACCACTTTGTGGAGCATCTCCACTCTGTCTGTGGGAATGGCCCTAACTTTCCAGTTCCTTGCAGTTTCAATAAAAATCTTGCACTCATACTGATATTTCTGTCCTGGGTCAGCTACAATGTTCCAATGAAGCATGACATAAGCTCACTTGATTTTCTGCTTGAACACTTGCATCCTCGAGGTCTCAATATTGAATGCCTTAACCTCAGAGCCTGGCCACATGACATCTGTTATCTATTTTTCCTATATTCTCTTCCCATTCATTCAATTCACCCTCTTAATTTGTTTGTGTCTTTTTTACTTTGCTGCCAATAGAGAAAAAATGGTTTCTCCCTTTCACTCCTTAATTTATTTCCGTTTTACATCTCTTTTCTCTTCCACCCCCATTAATAACCATTTTGTCTTTTGCACTGGGCTCCCACACTATCTGTTCCCTTTGCCCCTCCTCTGCCTCTGTCAAATATATCAAAAAATAATTTTCCAACACTTTTCAGTTCTAAAAAAGTCATGTTGAACTTGAAACATTAACTCTTTATCGCAACACCTTCTGGTCATGAACCATTTTAACTCCCCCTCCCACTCCCTGGGTGACACGTCCATCCTGAGCCTCCTCCAGTGTCACAATGACACCACCCATAAACTGGAGGAGCAGCGCCTCATATTCCGCCTCGGGAGCTTACAGCCCGATAGCCTAAACGTGGATTTTGCTAGTTTCAAAATCTCCCCAACCCCGGCCTCATCCCACGACCAACTCGCCCTCTCATCTCCATCTCCTTGACCTGACACAACCTGCCCATCTTCTCTCCCATCTATCCACCCATCCCACTTCACTGATCAACCCCCACCACTCCCTACTTGCACTCACCTATTACCATCCCACCTACCCCAGCCCCAACCGTCCTCTCTCCATTTATTCCGGAGCTCCCCTCCCCCTCCCCCATTTCTAATGAATGGTCCCAATCCGAAATGTCAACTTCCCTGCTCCTCTGTTGCTGCCTGGCTTGCAGTGTTCTTCCAGCTCCACACTGTATTATTCCTGACTCCAGCATCTGCAGTTCTTGCTACCTCTCTATTAAACAAGCATTCAGTATTCAAATTAGTGTCCTTAAATGTTTCACATCAAAATTCAGTCTCACTTACTGCTGATTTAGCAGGTTGATGGACTCCATGGTTTTCTGATCATCTTTGATTACCTGGGTAATTAATTCAAGGGCTTCAAACGCTGACTGGTTGGCAGTTCTGCTGAACTGTTCTATGTCATCTGCATCTCTTACATGCCTGAATAAAACAAAGCAAGTGTGAAAACGTTCTTAACTTTTCCATGCTATGATGCTGTGAGATGAAATAAGAATCAGAGAAGTGCTGGAGGGCAGCTTGCAAATAAAAGAAACCACTCTTACTTATCTGCCAGTCTTCGAGCCTCATCTGCTAGAGCCACCAGGTTGTGGCCACCAACAGGACCCGTAGGTAAAGATGGCTGCAAGAAATAACATTGCACATATTTAGTCTGGAAACTAGCTCTCATTTATCCAAACATTTAAAGTTAACAAAACAAAATTCTCTTCTTTCCAAAAAATGCTGAACTATGCTTTCACTGGGAGCAAGCAATCCTTTGTTTCTCCGATAAGCCAATGTTCATTCCTCTTAAACACATTTTCCTGCAGGCTTCCTTCTGTATTAATAAGAATGAAATCCATTCATTCTCTGAAGCTAATCCAGTGCTACATGAGTTAATGATGACAACAGGCTAGCTGACATCAGCAAATTCAGTATAGAACCGGCCTTAAATTTGTTTACAGTCTTGGTATGTGTGACACAGTTTCACAGTAAGCAGTGCAGCATTTCACGTGAAGCTGTGTGTGACTCTTTGACATGTGTTTAGGGGAAGCAGTCTGCAGCATTGTCACATAATTTGATGTCACGTCTCCACAATTTGAGACTGGATTTTACAACCTTGGGGTTGGGGATAGAACGGCTTGCATCTCACAGCTCCTAACCCAACAGCCCCCACCAGAGGAACGTTCACCTGGATACAGGACTTTTAAAAGCCAGCACCAGCGATGAACAGTCTAAACAGACTGAGGATCAGACTCCGAGACAATGGGAACTGCAGATGCTGGAGAATCCGAGATTACAAAGTGTGGAGCTGGATGAACACAGCAGGCCAAGCAGCATCTCGGGAGCATAAAAGCTGATGTTTCGGGCCTAGACCCTTCATCAGAGAGGGGGATGGGGAAAGGATTCTGGAATAAATAGGGAGAGAGGGCGAGGCGGACCGAAGATGGAGAGAAAAGAAGATAGGTGGAGAGGAGAAAATAGGTGGGGAGGTAGGGAGGGGAGAGGTCAGTCCGGGGAAGAAGGACAGGTCAAGGAGGTGGGATGAGGTTAGTAGGTAGGAAATGGAGGTGCGGCTTGGGGTGGGAGGAGGGGATGGGTGAGAGGAAGAACAGGTTAGGGAGGCAGGGATGAACTGGGTTGGTTTTGGGATGCAGTGGGGGAAGGGCAGATTTTGAAGCTTGTGAAGTCAACATTGATACCATTGGGCTGCAGGGTTCCCAAGCGGAATATGAGTTGCTGTTCCTGCAACCTTCGGGTGGCATCATTGTGGCACTGCAGGAGGTCCATGATGGACATGTCGTCTGAGGAATGGGAGGGGGAGTTAAAATGGTTCACGACTGGGAGGTGTAGTTGTTTATTGCGAACCGAGCAGAGGTGTTCTGCAAAGCGGTCCCCAAGCCTCCGCTTGGTTTCCCCAATGTAGAGGAAGCCACACTGGGTACAGTGGATACAGTATACAACATTGGCAGATGTGCAGGTGAACATCTGCTTGATATGGAAGGTCATCTTGGGGCCTGGGATGGGGGTGAGGGTGGGGGGGGTGAGGGAAGAGGTGTGGGGGCAAGTGTAGCACTTGCTGCGGTTGCAGGGGAAGGTCCCAGGTGTGTTGGGGTTGGAGGGGAGTGTGGAGCGGAGAAGGGAGTCACGGAGAGAGTGGTCTCTCCATTTGGCAGACAAAGGTGGGGATGGAAAAATGTCTTGGGTGGTGGGGTCAGATTGTAGATGGCGTAAGTGTCAGAGGATGATGCGTAGTATCCGGAGGTTGGTGGGGTGGTGTGTGAGGACGAGGGGGATCCTCTGGGGGCGGTTGTGGCGGGGGCGGGGTGTGAGGGATGTGTTGCGGGACATGTGGGAGACGTGGTCAAGGGCGTTCTCGACCACTGCAGGGGGAAAGTTGCGGTCCTTGAAGAACTTGGACATCTGGGATGTGCGGGAGTGGAATGCCTCATCCTGGGAGCAGATGCAGCGGAGGCGAAGGAATTGGGAATAGGGGATGGAATTTTTGCAGGAGGGTGGGTGGGATGAGGTATATTCTAGGTAGCTGTGGGAGTTGGTGGGCTTGAAATGGACATCAGTTTCTAGCTGGTTGTTCTGCACCTACACAGGCCCTAAAGCCCACCTCTTCCTCCGTTACATTGATGACTGTAACGGCGCCACCTCTTGCTCCCCGGAGGAGCTCGAACAGTTCATCCACTTCACCAACACTTCCAATCTCAACCTCAAGTTCACCTGAGCCATCTCCAACACATCCTTCACCTTCCTGGACCTCTCAGTCTCCATCTCAGGTAAGATGGAGATGATCTGACCCTTCAGGACTGTTGGCCAATCAGATTGGCAGGCACACTTACAGTCTCAGCAATGCCAGTTCACAGTAGTGGGAGCGAGCAGTGCCGCAAAGAAAATCATGCCATCTACACCCATGTAAGTCCCAAGCAGGGATGGCACCTCGGGAGGGGAGCAGGAGGTTTGAGCAACAGGGTTAAAGCCAGAAAGGGAGGTACAAAGTGAGTTAAAATCATAGCGGAAAGCACTTCTAATGATCAGAGGCAACTCCCCAGCTCTCAGCAGATGTAATCCCTTCCCTCCCTGCTTTTTCAACAATCATAATTGGGCAATATTTGACTACTTGAGGCCTTTGTATTTAGTGGGTGCCTTACAGGTCTCATCTACATGATGAAGGGAGGTTGGGTATCTGGTGGGCTATCTACCTGATCTATTTTATATGCGCTCCTTCTGAGCACACACACTGCATGGGAACAGAATATCTAGCTATGCACTAACACTCAAATGGCTCAACATGATATGAATTTCAAACATAATTCTTCCATTAAGATTCCATCATAATATAAAACAGTGCAATACCTACAGGCTATGACATTTATGAAATTATATCTCATTCACAGACTGTGTAATAACTAGCATGCCTCACACATTTACCATTGGTATAATGTTCATTAATTATTAGAATTTTAAAATGCCAGGACTGCCCTGGATCTTTCACTACATTGACAAAATTTGTGTCCTTACTGTTGTTCTTTCTATTTTATAAACATGTAGGCTCCTAATTCAGTTTTTAACCTTCAAATTAAAGAAAAAGTGCTCATTTTGACTCATGAGGGCTTACCATTCGGGTCAGTTCTGTCCTGCTTTCCTGGATCTTTGTCCTGACATTGCTGAGCAACTTCTCTGTGTTCCGAATGCGATCTTCATACAATACTGTCAACCTCCGAGTCTCATCAACAGATTTCCCTATATTGTTCAGGCGACTTGTCTCAACACCCAACTTCTTGTTAAGATTTTTCAATTGGTCGAGATTGTTTTCATCATCCACTGTAAAAAGAATTTGATCTTTACTGCTGCGGCCAAATGTTGTTCATTCTTGAGTTTATCTTCTAAAGATCTTCCCATTTCATTTCTTTCTGGTAACTCTAATAGCTCATCTTATTTCCTTTTTCTATCTAGACAAAGAGATCCCTGACGCGATTCGTCTCACATTAGTTGCTCTGAACTTATAAGAGTGTCGTAAGATCACAGCAGCCTGTGAATTCAGCCAGTGAGTACAAGCTGGGTACAACCATACTGGAAAAATGATAGATGTTAAGTGGGTATCAGGATTGGGCTTGGCTGTATTATGTCTTATGGCAAACTAGCTTAGTGAATCTACCAAGGATAAGCTGCTTGAGGCCAACTAATGATTATGAGCACACAAAAATGACTAAAGAAACATCATGCCTCTGTGCTTACTATTCTCTAGCACCACAAACTCCATCACACAGTGATGGTATCTCCAGGGAAAGGCGATTTGTAAAAAAAAACTTTGTTAATAAGGTGAAGCAAAATAAAAACTACCTCCGTGCTAGCTTAAGCTAAAGAAGGATCCAGAGAATTACTCCCGCAAAGTAAGAATCCAAGATGTATTTTCATAAGAAAGTTGACTTGCATTTTCATATATGGCTACAAGGAGATTTGACAGTGCCCTGGAGCAAGTAACTTTTCAATCAAAGAAATCCATTTAGATTGGGATCAAGAAGGGAAAACATAAGGAGACCAAATGATAATGAAGGGGGGGGGAAATTGCTTTATGCTTGTATTTTATTCTAAAAATCTTACAACCTTTAAAGACACCAAGCAAAAATAAGAACTTACTTTCTGTTTTTTTAGCATCAGTTATCATTCTGTTGAGGACTACTGATGTTTTCTTCAATCTTTCATCAAAGTCCTTGTCATTCGATGGATTCCCATTTGTCTTCACTTTTGAAATTAGAATTTCCAGATCTCTAACCACATTCTTATGTTTCATTACCTGAGCAGCAGGAAAAAAAACATAAAAAGCATTTAGTAAGAAACCAAAGAAAAATTCCAACAATCTTCTTAGTATCCAAAATTACAAATCACTAAAACTGAGGTAAAGCTTTCATAATTGTTCTAAACCTCTGAAGGGATGAATGAATGAATGAGTATTTATTGTCATGTGCATTCTACAGTAAAATACAATAAAAAGTTTCCATCGTTGCCATAACCTGGTACCATTTTAATAGTTTAAGAAGAAGAGAAAATGGAAAGACATAGTTTAAATAGAAATCCATCAGTGGGCGAGTTCTGAGCTGGTTTGGAACCATCACTGTCTGAAAAGCAAAAGTAGCCTTAGCCTCAAAGAACCCTAGCCGGTTCTCTCATTAGGGAGAGATGACCAGTGATGAATTTAACCTGAGGGTCATCACACTTCAAGCACAGTGGTGGGACTGCGGAGGTAGGGCCTTCATAGTGACCTCAGCCAATATGAAAATCGCACCCTATCTATTGGCATCACTTCTGCACTCCTAACCAACATGCCTGGGAGGATAATACCAGAGAGAGTTCAGCAATAGCTTTAAGAGGGCTGGCTTCTCATAATATCAGTAGCTGTGAGGGTAGGAAGAGCTGGAGTAATTGTTTAAGGATGAATTGCAGACATTCCATAATCCAGTTCAAGCCCTTTTTGATTTAATGTATCTTCAACTTCAATTCTAAGGGTTGTTTGCATGCCTTCATTTGAAATCTCCAATTTTTGCTGCCTCTAAGTTATAAGGAATTTGCAAACAAGTATAGGAAGAACACAGATAGCATTTTGTTAGAAATAGTAAGATTTTTTTGAAAGTCTCAAATACAAATCACTTTCAATGCACTGTTTTGTAGAGCAATATGGATCATATGCTAACAAAAAATAGCTAACAAGCTCTCCGAGATTTGCCATTTAAACTTCATCTGTGAAATGTTCAAATAAATTGAGGGTGATAAAGTAGGTTGGTTACGCAATCTGAAAGCCTGTACTTTATTTCTCATGAATGGCCTGATAATATATGAATGATTAAGATAATCGATGGAGTGAGAGGGGATAGTTCCCTGTGTTCCTTTGTAAATTGTTTCCTCTGAGACCACAAGAAATGCAAATTCCAAACTTCCAGTTTAGTAATTGAGATTTCACATGTTAATGTTATCATCTTTTCTTTACAAAACCTGTTTCTATCATCTCCTTGTATTTTTCAATTCTTTAATTTCAAAAATATACTTTATACATAGAAAATTCTTTGTATACATACAGTGACACAAAAGCAGACATGTTGGTTTGGGATGCAGAATTGATGCCAACAGAGAAGGTATAATTTTCATATTGGCTGATGTCACTTTGAGGGGTCTACCTCCTCAATCCCACCCCTGTGCTTGAAGTGCCTTCATTTGAAACCTTATATAGCATACTTCCTCAAGTAAGGTGACTGCCAATGTTTAGAATGTGATAATGATGACACCTTTTCAAATAAGCAATACAGTGTCATTTCCTGGAAATATATATTAAAGGGTTCAGAGTGTACTTGTCCTAAAAGCTATAATGAAAAGTAACAAGCAATTCGGAATGCAAGCAGTATGTTGGCATTCATCTCAAGGGGATTTCAGTGCAGTTAATGAAGGTATCCTGCAGTTCTGTAGAGACTTAGTGAGACCCCACTGATGCACTATATCCTTATCAAAGGAAGGATATACTTAACCATAAAGTTTAATGGAGAATCACCAGATTAATCCCTGGGATGGGGAGAATGTCTGATGAGGAGACATTGTTGAAACTGATCCTATATTCTGTAGAGTTTCCAGGAGTGATAGATGATTTCATTGAACCTTAAAAAACTCTTACAGGACATGGCAGGGTAGACATGGGTAGATCGTAGCTGTGTTCCCCCTGACTGGTGACTCTAAAACCAAGGCATAATCTCAAGGTGAAGGGTAGATCTTTGAGAATTGAGATGAGGAGGGATTCCTTCATTAAGAGAATGGAGGATCTGGAATATTCTTCCCCAGAGAACTGTGGCGCATCCATCACTGAGCATGTTAAATACAGAAATCATAGATTTCTGGAGATTATTGACATAAAGGGGTAAGGAATTGGCATTGAGATAGATGATCAGCCATGACCTAACTGAATGGTGAAGCAGGCTCAAGTGGCTGAATGGCTTACTCTTGTTCCCATGTTCCTACATGACTCATTACCAAACAATTCCTCTTTGTTGAGACTTTCACTACATGTTTTCCTATTTGATGCTTTCAGACTAAAAAGGAAACTGGTAAAGAAAAAGTACAGAGGTTCCATGCTTTCATCAGGTCCGAATACTCAGGCTGATTCTCTTTTGTTTATTCAGATTTTGGCCCCAGCATATGTTAATGCGATCATTTGGGATTGCTATAAAAATAGACATAAATTTTGTGAGGAAATTCTGCTCTTACAATTTCAAAACAAAGACCAAGATAGCTTTCCCTTAGCCAGAGGGTATCAGGTACCTACCTTGCTTTTTACTGCTTGATAGCATCTTGGGCATTCCTGGCAGCCTGTGGTGCTATTGTAATAGGTATCCCCTGCACACTGGTTACACTTAGCTCCAAAGACTCCTGACTTGCAATCACATGTTCCATCATCCCTGCACTGTAAGGACCAAGAACCGCTTGGGTCACAGTTACAAGCTGTAAAAATAATATAATCATAACATGAAAATGTACAGCAGGTCTCAGGTTCTTTCATCTCATGATTGTTGCTTAAGTATTGAAACACATTAATCCTTACAAGCAATTCCAGTCTAAGCATCAAATTTCATTCTAGGAAAGATCATTGGACCCATAACGTTAACTCTGCTTTGTCTTCTCAGATGCTGCCAGATCTGCTGAGTTTCTCCAGCAGTTTCTGTTTTTGTGTGAGATTTCTAGCATCCGCAGTTCTTTGTTTTATTTAAACATCAAATCTATTTCTGAGCAGGAGTTCGGGTAGAATTGGGCCTGCACTTTATTGCACAGTTTACTTGAATTCAGGTGGGAGAGCAGCAGAAAAGGTTTGGATGAACTTTTGTTGTTGAGACCGACACTGTTTCATTGCTCTCTCCTTGGTCTTTCTCTTTGCTCATTCCCCACCTCAAATCAAATACCAGGCAACCTCATCAGATTTTCAAACAATTTGAAGTTACCACGACTTCATTGGGCCACCATGTGGAAGGGAGCGGTGACCCTATTGAAGTGATACAAGTGAACACACAATAGGGGAACAGAAGATTTTGCAGCAGCTATATCTTCTTGTTGCTACATGTTGCCCCAGACCAAACTGTCATCATTAATTTAACAGTGAAAACCTGCAACTTTGTGGATATCTACAAAACTGATTTATATCTTTTTTCCTTCCTTGTTTGGAGCTGCAGCAGAAGTCCCATTACAATGCTGTTGGGATTGCGCAACCAGGAACTAAAGGCTTCTATCTCAGCAATGAAAATCCATTGGGACAGCTACAATTCCCAGGGTGAGGAATCCCAAAGCAGCAAACCAGAAAATAATTCTTACTCAGTGTCTCTAAAATACTTTTAATGTAAGCAAAACTAAATTTGTATTTTAGAAACCATTGATAAACATTGAGGACAAATTACAATCTTCTATAATATTGAACTGGATTTGCTTTTTGCAGATTACCTGCGATGAAACTGTAAACTTTATACCATGGAATTTGTCTACATATAGGATATGTGAAGTTCAAAGACAATTCTTACGTTTGCACTTTTCAGCAGGATTGGAGGCAAGTGCATTTCCATAAAAGCCATCTTTGCATCTCTCACAGTGATGTCCTGCAGTATTGTACAGACACCCGCGACATTCCCCAGTCCACCGATCACAATTACTAACTGAATTGGGATCCACATTGTTGTTACATTGGCAAGGTTGACAGGATCTACCAGTCTGTGGGTTACCAAAGTATCCCTCCTCACACATTTCACACCGGTTACCTAGGGAATTTTTATAATAACGTCAAGGAATAGAAGAAACATGCATTAGAGTCTCAAAGTTTACATTAAATAAACAGAAAGCAAATTTCATCAAATTGGTGATATTTTTTCTCATACTGATATACCCTGTCATGTTCAAAAACTAAATGTGAAAACCGGAGAGGCTAATTATTCAGCAAATTGTATAACTAGGTGTCCACTGGAAAAGGGTGTAGTTTGCCAGAATTCAACTTAACAGGAAATGTGGTGTTATGTTTGAATTCTGTGCAGCAATAATGAGAGGAAAAAATTTACTGTGCTAAATTCTGATGAATTTTGATTGGGCAAGGCCTTTTAAGATATCACCAAAACTCAGATAAAGTTAGTTGGTCAAGATCGGAGAGGAAGAGAAGCTAATGGATAGCAAGATACTATGGTTCTTCACACAGGAATGCATGTGATAGTACCTCTTAGACTGAAAAGTCTGAATTCATAATGAACAAAAACATGGCTGGAAAATTTGTTATACTGCTGGAAAAATATCCACTCAGAAATGCCTCATTGTGAAAGGCAGTTCTGAGATCAAAAGTTCCCAGGAAGAAAAAGGAACATGAGTAAGCTCATGGAAGCTAAGAATCACCTTGAACTGGTTCCAGGAAAATAGAATATCTGCACAAAGCAGATGTAAAGTATATTTGTCAAGTGTGTTTTCAGCTGTGTGTAAAGGAGAAGGGGCGTGTTCAGATTTGTGGTTTAAGGTATGAACTGCCTATAAAGATACTAATTCTTCTTTACAATAAAAATCTTAAGCTGTGATATCTTGGGTGATATCATCCTTTCAGCTACTAACTGGGTTTTCACATTTCTTTTCATAAAGTTTTTTTGCACAACGTTATAACATTTAAAAACGTTCTGGGGTATCTTGAACATATGAAAAGTGCTTGGTGAACACTACCACATATTATTTCACTAGATGACAGAGTTAGTATATTTAGTTAGTATATTTACTCAAATTTGCAGTATGCTTTTACATTTAATAGGCCACATGGGGCTACATTATAAATAGTTTCAGACATGATATTGTTAATTCAATATCTTCCATAATGAAAAGAATACTTGATGAATCATAGAAGTTGGAGGAGAATTAAGTCTCCAAAATATGACTTTATGAGGAATTTATAACATTTATAACAATGATTTCCAACATCCTGTAGCTATAGCAAAAACATTGCAGGTTACAAATTAAGCATTGTGTAGGTTAATTCACTGTGCAGAAGATGAAATACAATGAATCAAGACTTATAGTTGTGCAATGAGGCATCTTCTCAAGTAAAGTTTTATTTCAATTTTATTCTGATGTATTTCCAGGGATGCAGGTCATTGGAATGTGGATAATGAAGCTATACTGTACAGTTTTCAATGATGGATGCATTTTCCACAAGTACTCACAAATTTAAACAATTCCAGTAAAAACTGAAAGAGTTAGTTCTAAGTATAAAGCTGCTGAACAGGCCTGTTTCATGTAAAAGTGACAGTGTTGTTTCTTTCCGTTAGTATTATTGCACCCAAGGCTTACCCATTGTTTTTGCTGGACAGCCCACACACAACACCTCTGTTGTTCCCGGTGTCACAGTGCACCCTGCACCTCCTGGACAAGGACAAAGCCTACAGCCTCTTGGTTCAGTAGAATCAGGGTAATAACCATGTGGGCAATTCCTGGGAGGGTCATTGGAGAAGCAGGAACCTGATGAACAACATAGAAGATCACTTTATTAGTATCATGCTCACTCAACACACAGAGATCCAGTTTTTGAAGAATCTACTGATATTGAGCCAACTACCAGTTAGAAGCTTTCAAATGTCCACTGTTCTAAGGGCAATGTTGTTTTTACTGAACTCTAACTTTGCACAAAACTTGTGAATTTTATGCTGTGCTCTCTGGAATTATGTTCATTATCCACTATAAATACTTACTTATCTCCACCTCACATACAATTATATGTTGAACAATGGTATCTCCAATCATCTCAAGTTACTCAATCTCCTGAGATAATGGGAAATGCAGATGCTGGAGAATTCCAAGATAACCAAGTATGAAGCTGGACGAACACAGCAGGCCAAGCAGCATCTCAGGAGCACAAAAGCTGACGTTTCGGGCCTAGACCCTTCATCAGAGACGGGGATGGGATGAGGGTTCTGGAATAAATAGGGAGAGAGGGGGAGGCGGACCGAAGATGGATAAAGGAGAAGATAGATGGAGAGGAGAGTATACGTGGGGAGGTGGGGAGGTGATAGGTCAGTCCAGGGAGGACGGGCAGGTAAAGGAGGCGGGATGAGGTGGTAGGTGAGAAATGGAGGAACGGCTTGAGGTGGGAGGAGGGGATAGGTGAGAGGAAGAACAGGTTAGGGAGGCAGGGACAAGCTGGGCTGGTTTTGTGATGCAGTGGGGACAGGGGACGAGCTGGGCTGGTTTTGGGATGCAGTGGGGAAGGGGGAGATTTTGAAGCTTCTGAAATCCACATTGATACTATTGGGCTGCAGGGTTCCCAAGCGGAGTATGAGTTGCTGTTCCTGCAACCTTCGGGTGGCATCATTGTGGCACTGCAGGAGGCCCCAGGATGGACATGTCATCTGAGGAATGGGAGAGGGAGTTAAAATGGTTTGCGACTGGGAGGTGCAATTGTTTATTGCAAACCGAGCGGAGGTGTTCTGCAAAGCGGTCGCCAAGCCTCCGCTTGGTTTCCCCAATGTAGAGGAAGCCACACCGGGTACAGTGGATACAGTATACTACATGGGCAGATGTGCAGGTGAACATCTGCTTAATATGGAAAGTCATCTTGGGGCCTGGGATGGGGGTGAGGTAGGAGGTGTGGGGCAGGTGAAGCACTTCCTCCGGTTGCAGGGGAAGGTGCCGGGTGTGTTGGGGTTGGAGGGGAGTGTGGAGCGGACAAGTGAGTCACTGAGAGAGTGGTCTCTCCGTTTGGCAGACAAGGGTGGGGATGGAAAAATGTCTTGGGTGGTGGTGTTGGATTGTAGATGGCGGAAGTATCAGGGGATGATGTGTTGTATCTGGAGGTTGGTGGGGTGGTATGTGAGAACGAGGGGGATTCTTTTGGGGCAATTGTTGCGGGGGCAGATGCCAAAAGAACAGTCCCTCTTCCGCACCTACACTGGCCCCAAACCCCACCTCTTACTCCGTTACATTGATGACTGTAACGGCGCCGCATCTTGCTGCCAAGAGGAGCTTGAACAGTTCATCCACTTCACCAACACCTTCCACCCCAACCTCAAATTTACCTGGGCCATCTCCAACACATCCCTCACCTTCCTGGACCTCTCTGTCTCCATCTCTGGCAACCAGCTAGAAACTGATGTCCATTTCAAGTCCACCGACTAGTACAGTTACCTAGAATACACCTCCTCCCACCTACACCCTGCCAAAATTCCATTCCCTATTCCCAATTCCTCCGCCTCCGCCGCATCTGCTCCCAGGATGAGGCATTCCACTCCCGCACATTCCAGATGTCCGTGTTCTTCAAGGACCACAACTTTCCCCCTGCAGTGGTCGAGAACGCCCTTGACCACGTCTCCCGCATTTCCCGCAACACATCCCTCACACCCCGCCTCCTCCACAACCGCCCCCAGAGGATCCCCCTCGTCCTCACATACCACCCCACCAACCTCCGGATACTACGCATCATCCTCCGATACTTCCGCCATCTACAGTCCGACCCCACCACCCAAGACATTTTTCCATCCCCACCCTTGTCTGCCAAACGGAGAGACCACTCTCTCAGTGACTCACTTGTCCACTCCACACTCCCCTTCAACCCCACCACACCCAGCAACTTCCCCTGCAACCGCAGGAAGTGCTATACTTGCCCCCACACCTACTCCCTCACCCCCATCCCAGGCCCCAAGATGACTTTCCACATTAAGCAGATGTTCACCTGCACATCTGCCCATGTAGTATACTGTATCCACTGTACCCGGTGTGGCTTCGTCTACATTGGGGAAACCGAGCGGAAGACTGGGGACCGCTTTGCAGAACACCTCCGCTCGGTTCGCAATAAACAACTGCACCTCCCAGTTGCGAACCAGTTTAACTCCCCCTCCCATTCCTCAGACGACATGTCCATCCTGGGGCCTCCTGCAGTGCCACAATGATGCCACCCAAAGTTTGCAGGAACAGCAACTCATATTCCGCTTGGGAACCCTGCAGCCCAATGGTATCAATGTGGACTTCACCAGCTTCAAAATCTCCCCCTTCCCCCACCGCATCCCAAAACCAGCCCAGCTCCTCCCCTCCCCCACTGCATCACAAAACCAGCTCAGCATGTCCCCGCCTCCCTAACCTGTTCTTCGTCTCACCTATCCCCTCCTCCCACCTCAAGCCGTTCCTCCATTTCCCACCTACCAACCTCATCCCACCCCCTTGACCTGTCCCTCTTCCCCGGACTAACCTATCCCCCCCCCCACCTCCCCACCTATACTCTTCTCTCCACCTATCTTCTCCTCTATCCATCTTCGGTCCGCCTCCCCCTCTCTCCCTACTTATTTCAGAACCCTCTCCCCATCCCCCTTTTCTGATGAAGGGTCTAGGCCCGAAACATCAGCTTTTGTGCTCCTGAGATGCTGCTTGGCCTGCTGTGTTCATCCAGCTCCATACTTTGTTATCTTTACTCAATTTCCTGCATAGGTTTAGCATTTTGCACTTTTCTTATAACTAATGGTGGAATTAAATAAGGGCTGCAGGAAGGTCCAATGCTCACCACTGAAGTTGGCAGCACTCCCACTGAACCAAGCTGGGAGCCCGAGAAGATTCTTGGTTGGCAACGGGAACTCCAATGCCAGGACTCCTGGCTCCATGGGAGATATTGAATTCCAGGACATCCCCTGGTATGGTCGAAGTCCTGTCATCAAGTACTGCCAGCTAATTGGAGGCTTACAAATTTCCATTACATAGGGGCCAACTGCAAGTGGTGACTGGGGCTTCACCACTCATTAAATCCCTGGAGAAGGGTAAGTGGGGGTATGATGGGAGTCACAGTGAGAAAATCACCAGCAGGTGGTTAAGTAGGTTAGAAGAAAGGGCAGGACAGAAGCTCTCAGTGGGTTCTCTCGTTCTAAATTCTAGGCCTGTCGTTCAGACACTATGTTCCCATGATGAAAGGAACCCAGTTACACTTTTCTTGCCAGTCTTCCTACCTGGTGAGTCCATTGACCTGTTGAATTCAGTGGAGAATGAGGGTCTTGAATAGGCATCGTTTGGCGCTTGGGTAAGAAGGCCATCCTCAAACTCTTCCACGCCAGATTTAAATTTTCATTCGAATTTAATTAATTTTAGTTTCTACTTCTTCATTGCTTGTTCATGGATATGGGTGGATGTTTACTGGAGGAGCCACCATTTATTGCCCCATACTTACTTGGCTCCTAAAACATTCACTTCGCCGACCTCACAATTATATCCGGAAGATACAGCTTTCAACAAATGATAGGTAAACAATTTCACTTGATGCTTGAATAATGCTTGTAAAAATTGCCAAACTGTAAACTGCTTTTTTAGTACAGAGGTAAATCTTGAGATCTAATTGGATATGGCATTTCATCTAAATTTTTTTCCATTATTATTTAAACTGCCTCCATTTTCACCCAGCATGCCACAAACCTTGCTACATTGTTGATCCCAACCTGACGTCTCAAGCCATAATCTGAGCTAACATAATGACAAACTCACCAGTTTCTGGGTCACAGGTGCCACTAGAGCTTTGACAGGCACATGGCACACACTTGCTAAAACTTCCAAGTTTGCGTCTTTGCCTTGTGAAGCCTCTTGCACATTTCTCACAGAATCGTCCCTCATAACCTGTTGGACATGTACATTTCTCCACCCACTGAGCAGGACTTCCAGTACCAGGTCGGGCTGTCTGGAGAGACACATTATCGATGTGTCCAGCACCTTTAATACAAAGCATCAAGGTTAAGTCCAGTGTCATGTTACTAAACTGCTGTCTCATTCACTACTGTAACAATAGGAAAAAATAACAAAATTCCATACTTGCTGACTGTAAACTAAATGTCACTTCATTACAATGGTCATATTCATTCAATCCTTTACTCTGCTGTATCTAATGTATCTATAACCAAAAGCAGTTTAAAAATGTCCACCTGTTTAACTGTAGAATAGAATTCAGGGATGCAAAGTATAAGAAAATTTCAAGCCATACTGATGATCGGCCCCAAATAGACAAATTTTCTTTTTCCCATTATACCCATAGACTAGACCCAAAGTGCATTTCACACACAATGGTCTAGAGATGCCTGTATTTTGAGGTTTGTACCTACCACAAGGCCCTAAAAGAGAGACATGCCTGGTAAAGCTGGCAAAAATTAACAGCTGGAAATGCTGCAAGTTAGCAGATCTTTGTGATCTGAGAACTTAACAAACAATGGAACTTGTTTTTAATGGCTTCATTTTCAGATATCACTCATCCCTGTTCAGCACCACCAGCCTGAACCCAACTGAATATAAAGCCTAAGGCCTGTGACTGAAAGTTAATTCAAACAGATCCCCACTGCCTTTAGTATCTTTTGAGCAAGACACAGAAATATTCACACAAGTTTGGATGAAAAACATTTGCACCATTTGAGGCAGTAACAACTGAGCTGGAGTGGTAATGTAGTCCGAATAACTCCTGTTCCTTTACCAAATGAAGTCTGGGGCATTACGTTGCGGCAATGATATGGAAATTCTATAATGACATTCTGAAGTCTTCATTTAGGAATTTTATACTTTTTTTTGTCCAGGGAGAAGCTCGCCTAGGACCGTCACACCTGGTATAACTGAATAAAAACAGCATAGCCTCCTTTGAAAGCAAGTGGACATCCAAGACAGGGAATAAAGGCTAAAATGGAGAAATTCCAAGCCTGCAATTAGTCCAAAAATCAATCATTTATCATATTCTGTCATATTTGCATCAGAACCTTCAGGACACAGATAGGCCTGAGCAGTCACCTACATACCAAACAGAAGCTATGGAATACTTCAGATGATGAACATGGTCAACTTCACTTGAAAGGTGAGCAAGAGAAATATTTCTTCCCCTTTTATCTTATGTTTCTCAGCCTATTTCTTGCTCCATTTCATTTATCTTCTATAAGCTTGGATAAAGTGTATTCTCAGAATGCTTACTTTGCCTGTTATATGAACCACGGATTTTGATGGCCTTGAGGTTGCTGAGCACTCTCTGGAAGTCATAGGAAGTTAAGAATGGTTTCCATCCATACTCCAAACCTTCATGGAGTCTATAAGGCAAAACAGGATTGTTAACATTTTCCCTTCAACCTCCACGGTGCTAATAAACAAAATCAAAATACTCTACCACTAAGAGTCAGTTAGGCAGTTATGTGATACAGTTTGTGTTAATGTGAAGCATTTATCTTGCAGTGCATCATGGGGGTAGGTCTGTCAATAACTAGTTAAATAAGATACTCAATTTATTCAAGTATTTTCTCAAAGCCTATGATAAAGTTGGCTTTTTGGAAAGATAAATCACTGAAAAGTTAACATATCTTGTTAGACAATAATTTTTGGATGCAATGTTAAAATATTTTCATTTAGTACAGATCATGTATGTGACAAATTTAGCATTCATTGGGAGACATAAATCCTGCACAATGTATCCTGAAGATGGAATGATCAACTGCATTAAATCCTTGTTCAGATCAAAAAATGTGTTCCAATTGCAGGTTAACCAAAACAACGGTCAGTTGAACTCAAAGCATCTATTTTATCTACCTGTAGTTGTATGTCTGCTTTGTCGTAGAAGGGATTGGATTATTTTGTGCATTCACTTGAGTAGTCAGTGTCTGACCATCTCCTTCCAGGATCAGATCTTCTACTGATGGGTAGGCACTATTGCTTTCCACGTAGAATGTGAAGGAAAGGTTCTGTCCGTAGCTCAGCACTTGATTTCCCAGGAACTTGGCTAAAGATGGGAAGAGTTGAACATTAGTAAGGACCATGGACACAACCTATCATCCTTTGAAACACAGTTTATTAATTTGAAACAGACCAAAATATTAGCCCTGTCTTTGGCCAATTACCAAACATCAAAGATAAGTTTATTTTCTTAACAACTTCCTTAATTCTTACAAAAAAGCTGAGACATAGATCAATTATCATGGAATTGAAAAAATTGAAGGGCAATTATGTGACTTACTTAATCATTGGTTTCAAAATTTAGATTGTATAATCATTTTATTAAGTTATTTCTTGCAGTTCTTGTGTGTTTCTCTCATTGAGGTTATGTTGACAAGGAACATAGAGATGTGATAGAGATAATGGGAACTGTACACCTGCATTCCGCATGGAGATGGCCTCAAGGCCCTCCGCTTCTTCCTGTCCCGCAGGCCCGACCAGTCCCCCTCCACCGACACTCTCATCCGCCCAGCTGAACTCGTCCTCACACTCAACAACTTCTCTTTTGACTCCTCCCACTTCCTACAGACTAAGGGGGTGGCCATGGGCACCCGCATGGGCCCCAGCTATGCCTGCCTCTTTGTAGGTTACGTGGAACAGTCCCTCTTCCGCACCTACACAGGCCCCAAACCCCACCTCTTCCTCCGGTACATTGATGACTGTATCGGCGCCGCCTCTTGCTCCCCAGAGGAGCTCGAACAGTTCATCCACTTCACCAACACCTTCCACCCCAACCTTCAGTTCACCTGGGCCATCTCCAGCACATCCCTCACCTTCCTGGACCTCTCAGTCTCCATCTCAGGCAACCAGCTTGTAACTGATGTCCATTTCAAGCCCACCGACTCCCACAGCTACCTAGAATACACCTCCTCCCACCCACCCTCCTGCAAAAATTCCATCCCCTATTCCCAATTCCTCCGCCTCCGCCGCATCTGCTCCCACGACAAGACATTCCACTCCCGCACATCCCAGATGTCCAAGTTCTTTAAGGACCGCAACTTTCCCCCCACGGTGATCGAGAACGCCCTTGACCGCGTCTCCCGCATTTCCCGCGACACATCCCTCACACCCCGCCCCCGCCACAACCGCCCCAAGAGGATCCCCCTCGTTCTCACACACCACCCTACCAACCTCCGGATACAACGCATTATCCTCCGACACTTCCGCCATTTACAATCCGACCCCACCACCCAAGACATTTTTCCATCCCCTCCCCTGTCTGCTTTCCGGAGAGACCACTCTCTCCGTGACTCCCTTGTTCGCTCCACACTGCCCTCCAACGCCACCATACCCGGCACCTTCCCCTGCAACCGCAGGAAATGCTACACTTGTCCCCACACCTCCTCCCTCACCCCCATCCCAGGCCCCAAGATGACATTCCACATCAAGCAGAGGTTCACCTGCACATCTGCCAATGTGGTATACTGCATCCACTGTACCCGGTGCGGCTTCCTCTACATTGGGGAAACCAAGCGGAGGCTTGGGGACCGCTTTGCAGAACACCTCCGCTCAGTTCGCAAAAAACAACTGCACCTCCCAGTCGCAAACCATTTCCACTCCCCCTCCCATTCTCTTGATGACATGTCCATCATGGGCCTCCTGCACTGCCACAATGATGCCACCCGAAGGTTGCAGGAACAGCAACTCATATTCCGCCTGGGAACCCTGCAGCCATATGGTATCAATGTGGACTTCACCAGTTTCAAAATCTCCCCTTCCCCTACTGCATCCCTCAACCAGCCCAGTTCGTCCCCTCCCCCCACTGCACCACACAACCAGCCCAGCTCTTCCCCCCCACCCACTGCATCCCAAAACCAGTCCAACCTGTCTCTGCCTCCCTAACCGGTTCTTCCTCTCACCCATCCCTTCCTCCCACCCCAAGCCGCACCCCCCGCTACCTACTAACCTCATCCCACCTCCTTGACCTGTCCGTCTTCCCTGGACTGACCTATCCCCTCCCTACCTCCCCACCTACACTCTCTCCACCTATCTTCTTTACTCTCCATCTTCGGTCCGCCTCCCCCTCTCTCCCTATTTATTCCAGTTCCCTCCCCCCATCCCCCTCTCTGATGAAGGGTCTAGGCCCGAAACGTCAGCTTTTGTGCTCCTGAGATGCTGCTTGGCCTGCTGTGTTCATCCAGCCTCACATTTTATTATCATAGAGATGTGATAGCTGACCAGAATAATTGTGATTGGACGAACAGAAGGGTGAATAATATCAACAATAAGCACATATTATACTCCCTGGATGTTCCATGGGGTTGCAATGTTGTGGTGATGTCAATGTCCCAGAGCATGAAGATTTTTTAAAAATTGGGAATTGCAGAGGCTAATCATTTTTCAAGACTTATTCATAAATTGCCCAAAGAACTAATTCTGAAAATGAAATGATTTCTATTAAAAACATCAAATCTTACATAAAGTTGTTACAGAGATAGTAGGAACTGCTGATGCTGGAGAACCTGAGATAACATGTTGTGAAGCTGGATGAACAGAGCAGGCCAAGCAGCATCAGAGGAGCAGGAAAGTTTGACGTTTCGGTTCGAGACCCTTCTTCAGAAAATCTGAAGAACGGCCTCGACCCGAAACGTCAAACTTTTCTGCTTCTGTGATGCTGCTTGGCCTGCTCTATTCATCCAACTTCACATCGTGTTATCTCTTACATAAAGTTAATGTTTTCCTGAAGTGAAAACATATGACACAGCATCAGAAGAGATCAGTGTCAGTAATTGAGTCAAATTATTAAATATCATATGTTGTAAATGCTCTAAACGCCTGCTAAATCAACAATTTAACCACATATTCCAAATCTTGATTATAAAGCCATGAGTGCTAAGGTAATGACTTGCAAGCCACCTGTGTCTGTATTAAACAGTAATTTCCCAGTTCTTGAAGAGACTCTGAAATGGGCCAGAAACTGTTGAGTCTGAGACAGACAACACTGAAAGTACACTAATTAAAACCAAATGTTAAATTGCTTTCATATGGACAGGACATCAAAACACATGTGGCCAACTTAACATAAATATGAATGAACTTGGAATACCAAAGTGGTGGGCTAATACGTTAATGCCCATAATTATTTTAACTCACCTGGAGCAACAAAGAATATTGGGTATTCATCTTTGGCTTCAACAACAATGTCACGTGATAATGATGACCTCATCAATGGAAGATCGCCACCCCTCCGATGCTGTGCTTTCCAACCTTCATAATCTGCTCACAAGTACAGATCAATAAAAAAACACAAACCTTCATCTAAGATAACAAAGTGTGAAGCTGGATGAACACAGCAGGCCAAGCAGCATCTCAGGAGCACAAAAGCTGACGTTTCGGGTCTAGACCCTTCTAATCACTTACAATTAGCCCTCTAACTTTGAGAAGAACTCCAAATTAGTTGCAATTAGTAAGTTAAACAATGCTACCTTTAAGCTAGAGGAGGGTATCACTCTCTACGACAGTAATACTCAAATGTGGAGGGAGTTCATATCAAATTCTTTGTTCATTACATAATTTTAATATAACAAAGATGGATTTGATAGTGGTGTGCTATGAATTTTATGTGGTAACTGATAGCAATTGTTAAACAGTACTGTTTACTGGCAAATTGGTTGTGTTGGACTATTGGCAATGAAATGCCTTTTAGCCATGTTGTGGTATATTCATTCATCTTCTAAAATATTTCAATTTGGGGTAACTTTTTTTTAGCAATATTCCAAATAAGGAAATGATATGTTTCAGTTGCAGCAGCTTCATCACAGCTAGTGTTAACAGGTAAAGCACATGCAGACTGAAACGAGATTGAAGTTTTATTAGAGTTCTTTGACGATGTAACAAAGTTTGGATAGGGGGACATTATTAGGTGTGCATTTAGATTTACATAAAGCATTTGATAAGGCGCCACATGAAAAATAAGAGTTCCTGGTGCTGGGATGATATATTAGCATGGATAGAGCATTGGCTCACGAATAGGAAAGTGAGTGTCAGGATAAAATGGAGTGTCACATGGATTAATGCTGGCTCTCAACTACTTTCATGCCATATTAATGAGTTGGATGAAGGGACCAGCAACATTGCAATGAAATTTACTGACAATATAAAGGTAGGTAGGAAAGTAAGTTGTGGGGAGTATACAAAGTCTGCAAAAGTATGCAGTTAGTTGGTGATTGGATCACAACGTTGGCACCTGGAGTATAATGAGGGAATGTGTGAGTATGTCCACTTTGGGAGGAGAAATACAACAGAAGAATATTATTTAAATACAGAGGGATTGCAGAATACTGTGTGCAGATGGACTGAGATCCCTTGTTCATAAATTGCATAATATAAACATGAAACTACAGGAAATAACAGGAAGACATATGGAATATTGGCCTTTATTGCAAGGAGGAATGCAAAACAAACATATGGAAGTCTTGCAACAGCTGAACAGTTCATTGGTGAGACCACACTCAGAGTGCAGTTTTTACGCCCATGCTCAAGAAGCTAATGTATTTGCTTTGGAAGCAGATCAGAACAGGTTCATTAGTCAGATGCCTGGGATGAAAGGTTGTCTTACAAGGTAAAGTTGAGCAGTTTAGAATGATACTCTTCAAAATTTATAAGAAAGAGAGATTATTGAAACATAGGATTCGATGGGATAGATGCAGAAATTCTGCAGATTAATTGTAATAAGTGTCCCGTTTAAGACAGAGATGATGAGGAATTCCTTCTTGCAGAGAATCATTAATCTTTGAAAT
This sequence comes from Stegostoma tigrinum, assembly GCF_030684315.1. Taxonomy (NCBI): domain Eukaryota; kingdom Metazoa; phylum Chordata; class Chondrichthyes; order Orectolobiformes; family Stegostomatidae; genus Stegostoma; species Stegostoma tigrinum. The sequence goes on along the minus strand of NC_081361.1, from coordinate 45,438,846 downwards.
GTTTTCCATGGATCCAATGGAGGCTGGGAATACTTTTAAAGCTGAGCTAAACTGATTTTTGTTGGGCAATGGAGCCCAAGACTAGGCAGGAAAGGAAAGCTAATGCTACTGTCGGATCTGCCATGATCTTATTGACTGACAGGCAAATGCATTGGGCTGAGTGGCCTACGCCTATTACTAATGATCTTATGAAGGTAACACTGCAACATCGACTTATAATTCGATAACTCCTGTGAAGTAACCTCAGGAAGAAATTAACATGCCCCAAAATGCTCTTTCAGCTCTTAAAGGCTATTACCATCGAGTCATGGGAATATCAGAGCTAGAATGAGTAACAAACAAAAGGGACACTGTTAGTTTTTCTTTTTCTAATAAGGGTGCAGACTCCAATCATAGAATCGAACAACATTATTAATGTTTTTCAAACCCGTCTGGCAATAACATGTTATTCCATGATCTTTACAAACAAATCTTTCCAATGGTTTTTCTAATCAGATTACTAAGCAATTCTTTCCATCCTCAGGTTTAATCGTATGGACTGACACCATCATGAGATTTGGTCTATGTTCTCCTACTGTCAATTTGAATGACATTTGAATTAAATTTTTGGTTGATGGCCCCTCACTTATGAATGAAACCTCAGTTCATTATAGCAAGTTGCTGCTGTACCTGTATCAAAGGTAGAGGTGATGCAAGCCTTCCTGTAACCATCTTCCACCTTGCAGACTGACGAATGTCCAAAGCAGAAACATGCTGAGCACCCCATAGGGTTATCTGGATGGAGGTTGTAATAACCTGACTTGCACCTGTAGAAGGGAATCAATTGAGGAGTTATGATGGTTGTCCCCTGTTTATGCCCAGAGGTTACTGACACAATACTCGGATACAGATCCTTTAAATCATTTTGGGGAGGGCTTCGGGGAAGCAGCTATTCTGATGGTCATCCTACAAACATGACCTTAGAGAGTGATTGTTGACAATCTAAACAATTTGCAGTGTGTCGCAGTCAGGCCTTTTTCAGACCAACAACAGCATTTTTAGCGCAGGTCACGTCTTCTCCATTTTCAAATGGCCAACATTCCAAGGGAGGGAAGGAAAATACTTCAAAGGAACTCATAAACTTTGCTTCGTGCACAGATAATACCAATTGTGTGGGGTCTGCTACCAAGTGAGCAGGAGGATGAAATCATGTCCATCAAGCACCATGTTTTGATTCACAGTGTTTTATTGATGCAGGAAGGAAAAGAAAACAAATTCTGCACCCTAGATCCCACTATCTTTCAGATATCCTGCCACCTGTTCCCAGAAACCCATGTGTTGGGAATCAGCCTGTAAAGCAAATGAAGACCCATAGAAAAAGCTTGCGATCCTAAGTTGGTATTAGCCTTGAACAGAAGGACAGCTTACAGAGATACTGCAGCAATCCTGTTCTTCCTGATACTTACCCATGCCCTTCCCACTCCAGGCAGCTTTATCTACAAACCCAGATTGTCTGCCTATAAAATACAGATGACTCCAGCTGCCAAGTATCGGCCAGGGTGGAGGGCATAATTTATACAGATATGGTCTGGGCAATTAGTATACAAATGTTTTCTTTCAATGTCCTCCATTAAAAATTAAACCTGAATAAACACCCAAAGACACAGTTTGCTTAAACTGGCAATAGCAATTAACTATGAAGGTTATAAATGGTGCTATAGTTTAAAAAAATGCACCTATAGGTGCAAGCTCGCAGAAAGAAGGGCTGAAATTACATAGAATAAGGCACGCTATTGAACAAAGATCATCAGTAACACTAATTAGTTTAAAATACTTCAAGTTCTACCGATATCTAAGTACCTTTGATACATTTATCATTATAACTTCAATCACAGTGTATAAAAGCTATAAACCTGAACCAGACAAGTTAATTTCAATATAGTTGTTACAAAAAACTTACCGGTTACAATTTGTCCCTTCTACATTATATTTACAAGTGCATCTTCCTGTTTCAACATCACAGATATCGGTGACACCAGCCATATTACATGTACATCGTCTGTGAATACCAAATAGAATTTCATAATTAATGGTAAACCGTATACCAAGCAGTGATTCACTTCAGAGGGACATTGAAGCAGAGCAGGTGACAAATATTTTCCCTGTAATTTCTTCCGATCCTGTCTAGAAGGCACTAATACTCTTGGATGTAATTCCATTCTTGCTCTTTCTGCAAGATCACAGAAAATCCATTATAATGAAAATATTCAGCTTATGTCTGTGTGTCTTTTTATTTGCCCTTGTCCAGGCTTGGAGCACACTTAAGATAGTATGGTGAGCTGCCTCTTGACAGCTCAGCAACTCCCTTGCCCATTCAGAGGGCAGTTAAGATTCAACTGCAATGCAATGGATCTGAAGTCACATTAAAGTCAGAACATATTTCTGCCACTAAAGTAAATTATTGAAATAAATCCGTTTTTCAGCAATCTAGTGATTTCTAATAGGTGTTAATGAGTACAATATTTCATTTCAGATTTATTAAACAATTTCATCTAAACTACACCAGCAGCCACAGGCAACTCTAAACTCAAATTTCCAGAACATCAGCCTGGGCCTCTGATTACTAGCTTTGTTCTAACATTGCGCTACCATTCTCCCAAAAGATCTACTTTGTGACATACCAAACATTGTGAAAGGATATGAGCTCCTAGCCATAGTTGGGATTTTACTGGCTGGCTTATGCATACCAAAAACAATGACAGTGCTTTTGTTTTTATTCATTCATGGAATGAGGGCATAACTAGGGCTGGGCCAGCATTTATTGCCCAGAGGTCGGCTAAGAATAAACAACATTGCTGTGGGTCTGGAGCTACATGTAGACCAGACCAGGTTAGGATGGCAGTTTCCTTCCCTGAAGGACAATAATGAGCCAAATGGGTTTTTCTAGCCAGCAACAATGGATTCGTAGTCATTTTATTAGACTCTTAATTCCAGATATTTATTGAATTCAAATTGCACCCCCTGCTATGGTGGGATTCAAACTCAGGTCGCCAGAACATTATCTTGGTCGCTGGATTAACAGTCCAGCAATAGTACCACTAGTTCATTGTCTCCCCTCATTGACTCATTGACTTATTGAATGGCTTGTTTCTGCAACATAACATTTTGTTGAAATGCAGAAGTGAAATTATAAGATAGCTTCAAAGTGTTAAAACATGCAAACAAAACAGACATTTCAATCAAACAGTAGATCCATCAGAAAGTGTTGGGAAAACTCAACAGGTTTGGTGGCATCTGTGGAGAGAGAAACAAGAGTCAATGTTTTGAATTTAATATGGCCCTAATTCAGAACAATTCTCTAGATCTTAAGAACAGCCATTGTGGTCTCAAACTGTAACTCTGTTTGTCTCTCCACAGATGCTGCCAGGCCTGCTGAGTTTCTCCAGCACTTTCTGTTTGTATTTCAGATTTGCAGCATCCACAATATTTTGCCTTTATTAGCGGATCCGTCAGCATCTCTACAGGGAAAGTGCCTGCATGAAAGTACGGAATTGACTAGTAATCAACACCCAAAGCACTAGCCTGCCTTTTCTCTTTCCAATACTGATCTCCCAAAATCTTCTGTTCTTTCCAATACAGTTTATGTAATATGTCATCAATATTAGCTGGGGGAGAAAAGAAAATGCCAGTCAGAAGAACTTACTTGCAACCAGTGCTGGATAATGAATAAAAGCCAGGCTGGCATTTCTCACATTTGTCTCCAATTACACCTTCAGGTTTACACCTACATCGACCGTACTCATCACAACTACTACCAGTTGAACCTAAAAGGCAGAGAATATATCAAAGCAAACAGCATTTTACTGAGGGCACAAAATGCAGTTTATATTCAGTTAACAAAATTAGCCACACTTTTACCTTTTTTACCTTTGTGGGTTAAAGGATTTTAGGATCACAATCCATTTTGATCTTCAGGGCAGTCTCCTCCCTTACAGTATAAATGTTTTCCCATTTACTTTAGTATTTCTTCCAAATTGTTTTGATGAATGCAAGATGAAAAGCTTTGACAGAATGTACCTTTTTTCAGCTATTCTCAAATTCTGTACTGACTAATGGCTACTGAAAACATGCTTTTACATGATCATACATGTACAGATATGAAATAGATTAACTTGGTACTGTATGTAATGGTTATCTAGTTAAATGCAAACTCCCAAATAGAGCCCTTGTATGGGGTTACAGTAAGACAAACATCATTCCTGTTTTTCAATGATGCTGTCCATTGTCAACCTAAAAGAGGAATGGGGAATTAAAAGCCAGTGCCTATAGCCGTTGCCTCGCTCATGCTCACATGAAAATATCCAGTTTCCACAACAAGTAAAACACATTTATACAATTTACACAAATACTTATTCATGCAGTGCCATTTTAAAATCATGTTTCACCGGCTGCACCAATTCTCTGAGAGCACTCAAAAAATGCTGTAATCAACAAGCAGAGGAGTAAAATGCAGGGTGGGCGCTGTTAGACGCAAAATCTTGCAGGGCGTACTTAATGAGTAACTTGTATTGTTGTTACTAAGGAAGAGGAAGCTGACAAAATATTTGTAAAAGCAGAGATGCAATAAGTGGGGTGAAAATTAATAGACAGAATGTACTGGAAAGTTTGGCTATGCTCAGAGTGGATAAGTCACCCAGTGTGGATGGCTTACATTCCAGGCTGTTAGATGAAGTAGGATGAAGATAATTAACATGCTTGTCGTAATCTTGCAATCTTCTCTAGATGGAGGGGACGTACCAGAGATTTGGAGAGTGATGAATATGATACTTTTGTCCAACAAAGCTGTAAGATCTTTTCTAGAAACAGGAATTAACAGGTTTAACAGCAATGCCAGTTAAAATTTTAGAAACAATCGTTGGGAAAAGCACTTGGAGAAATTTGAGCTATTGATTTCCAGCAAAGATTTCTAATGGCAAAGTGCATCCGAATACGTGCAACTTGCATACGACTAATTTACTTGAATTTTTTGAAGAGGTAACAGAGAAGGTCAATGAAAGAATGCAATTGATGATTTTTAATTAGAATTTTAAGGAAATGAGTTAGATGCCTTCAAGGCAGAGATCGACAAATGCTTGATCTCAGAAGGAATCAAGGGCTACAGGGAGAGTGCAGGGAAGTGGAGTTGAAATGACCATCAGCCATGATTTAAATGGCAGGGTGGACTTGATGGACCGAATGGCCTTACTTCCACTCCTATGTCTTATGGTCTTATGGTCTTAAGTGAGTGGCAAAATTCCCCGTAAAAGGCTAACTAGCGATATTGAGGGATCACAGAATAAGAGAGTCAGCGCCACTGTGGGTGTAGCATCCTCCTCCTGTGAAGAGGAGCTTTCCCCTCTTTGCAAAAGAAGAGGATGCTGTCCGGGCCATGGTGACAGAGAAAGAAACTGTCATGAGAAGGGTTCAAAATGAATTTGAAAAGAAGCCTGTGATAGATTGTTGGTACTTAAAGTTGACAAGGCACCAGAATTGGATGAGATGCATACAGAGGATGTGGAAGAAAATGAGGATAGAAGTAAAGGAGGTTAAGAGGAGATCTGATCGATATGTAAGAGATTATGACCATTTAAATATGGTAGACAAAGTTGTTTGTGCAAATTGATGGCATAAGTGGCATGAGAGCAAGAGCTACAGGGCGATGTGAGGAAGAGCTTTTTATGATGTGAATGATAATAACCTGAAACTAACTGCCTGCAAGGATAGTAGAAGTGAAGACAATTAATTATTTCAAAAGGAGATGTTGAGGGCAACTCAGGGAAACAAACTTACAGGACTATGGTGCTGGAATAGGGAAGAGCAAGGGGATGCAACTGACAAGTTTTCAAGACAGAGACCCTGTAGGATTTGATGGGCTGAAAGGCCTCCTTGTGTTCTGTAATCTTTCTACCAGTCATGATCTATATCAGATAGTGCTGTGGGATGCTACCTATGTTATCAACATGTGTCCCTCTATCGATATGGTTGAGGAAACCATGTGAACTTTGCAGGCCGCAGACACGAGCACTGTTTGGCCCCAGAGAATCTATACACTCTGCACTGCACTGCTTTGGAGTTGTGCTATGTAAACAAATTATTTTCTCCCAAATTATATGTGCCATTTCTCTTCTGGTGAAAAACATCATTTTTATTGATGTAACTAACTTTGATTGCAAGGTTATTCTTCAATAAGCTAGACTTGGAAACATATATAGTTGCAGCTACAGAAATGGAATACAGTTCCATGACAAAGTGCATCTGAATACTTGACATCATACTCAGGCTTCACATTGCAGCAAAATGAGTGCAGGGAATTCTTAATTGTTTATATTCTCAAACAGACTGACGTCGCCAAATTATCTATGGAGATTGATAACAAATATGAAAGGTAAGGAAAAGAGTCAAGAGCTCAATCTAAATCTTTTAAGTTTGAATATAAATGTCTAAAGATGCAATTCTTCAACTACATTAGCTTAGCCTTAATCCCTTTAGGTCAAACGCTTTGACAGACAGCCCAAACAAGTCTAACATTATTGCAGGGCATGCATTCTATTTTCATGAGCTTACCTAGAGGGTTGCATCTGCAAGGCTGACACTGTCCTCCTGGTCTCAGAGGGTAGTGATTTTCCTTACATTTCTCGCAGTGTACTCCCTCCGTATTGCCAACACAGTTCAAGCAGCGTGTACCACTTCCAGTCTGTTGGTATAGTATGGGATCCCACTCACAACGATAAGCCCTGCGATTACAGTTGCATTCTGTGGCATGACAAAAAACCAGCATGAACAATGGTGTCTGCTAAGACCATTATCATCACTGCTAACTTAGACCGTTATATTTTTCATTTATATTTTAATAATGTCATCATGACAGTATCCATCAAAATGTAAAGCAATTCATTCGCAATAGAGGTCAAAGTTCACTTGACTGATTAAATACAAACATTTCTACTTGCACACGGGTTAGCTATTTTCTTGATATTATTTCAAATGCACAACATTATGTATAATAACTTGCATCTGATCATATAACTCCACACAGAAAAGATTGCGGTCGAATGTGTGACCTTTGACCAGTAATCCCACTGTATTGGCAAATGATCTGGTACAAAATAGTACGTTGCCTAATCATATAAATTTCATATTTAAGAAAATTAAAATTATGACAAATTACAAGCAAAACCCTAGCAGAACACTCCAGAAGTAATGAATTTTAAACATTATATTGAAAGTGAAAGAGGGTGGTCAGCATAAGACATCAGATCAACCTCACAACGAAATGAAATGACTTGGCATCAGCTCAGTTAGATACTCACATATCATTTTATCACAGAACTTACAAACTCAGAATTATTCATATGAAAAGGCTTATTATAAGTTAAAATAGAGTATTGTATCCAAAATGTATAATTTTAGAAACTGCTATTTTGTTTTTATTAAGAAACAACTTACACATTACTTTATCAAGAGTGTTTTATTCAAGTAACTGATTAATGCAATTTTTTTTAAAAGAATGTACAGTTTGTCTAGATAACAGTAATTGCAATTAAACAGTTATTCATTGTATGGAGGACTTTGAGACAATTTAATCATGTAATTAGGTCAATGCAAATATAAGATGGTAGGTAATGGCCTAGTGGTATTATTGCTGGACTGTTAATCTAGAGAGGCACGTAATGTTCTGGGGACTCAGGTGTGAATCCCACCATGGCAGATGGTGGAATCTGAATTCAATAAATATCAGTAAGTAAGAGTCTAATGACGACCATGAATCCATTGTTGATTGTTGGGAAAACTCATTTGGCTCACCAACGCCCTTCAGGGAAGGAAACAGCCATCTTTACCTGGTCTGGCTTCCATGTGACTCCAGACCCAGAGCAATGTGTTTGTCTCTTAACTGCCCTCTGGGCAACTAGAGATGGGCAATAAATGCTGGCCTAGCCAGTGACACTCCTCATCCATGAATTAGAAAAAATTCTTTATTAGATCCTTCTGTATTAGGGTTCAAATCAATCAATTTCCTGTTCCGTCATTGTTAGTCTTTATCCTATGATCAGTCATTCACTTTCTTTTTGGTCCTTAAACAATTACTACCGACACATTTCTCACTTTAGTGCCAGTCATCTATAAGATTGCACTTCGCACTGATCATCATATTGTGTGAGCTCTCTGTTGGAGATCTTGCCCACCTTTTCTCATGGTCGAGCTGTGGTAGAGGAGCACTATTTGGGAGCTGATCGTCAAACAATCCAAATGATATCATCCAACTAGATAGTCGTTAAGGCCAGTTAATATCCTTAATACCATCGGACCAGCATTAATCCTTCTAAATTCTTACACTCTTATATAATGGTCAGGACAGACAAACTGTGCAATGTCTTTGTTGCAGTTTTGGGACACTTTCAGTCAAGAAATAACTGCCTTACATTTGAAACTTAATACGATAAATGTACCGAACATTTCAGATTAGGGAGTTTTTAGCACATGCTATTAAGAGTGCAAAATAATAACCAAAAGGACTGCGGATACTGGCAATCAGAAACAAAAACTGAAATTGCCAGAAAAGAGCAAAAACAAGGTTGCTGGAAAAGCTCAGCAGGTCTGGCAGCATTTGCGAAAGAAATCAGAGATAACCTTTCGGGCCTGGTAACCCTTTCTCAGAACTGAATGGACCCAAAATGCTTAATCTGTCTTCTCCGGGCAGATGCTGCCAGGCCTGCTGAGCTTTTCCAGCAACTTTGTTTTTGCTGTTTCCTTCCCAGCATTTTCTGGTTTTGTTACTATTAACAATGCAGTTTTTTTTTAGTTATCCAATTAACTTACACAGAGATATCATTACATATCCTCCCCCGGAACAGGTGGGACTTTAATCCAGTGGTCACCCAGACCAGGAGTAGGGACACTACCACTGCACTAGTGCAGCTTATGTCAGCAATACTCCAGAAGATGACAGGGTCAAACTAATGTTCAAGGTAACGCCCGCAAGATGAGGAGATGGAAAGGACTGCAGATGCTGGAAGTCAAAGTCGATAAAATGTGGAGCTGGAGGACCACAGCAGGTCCGGACCTGAAACATCGATTGTCCTGCTCCTCAGACATTGTCTGATCTGCTGTTCTTCCCCAGTTCCATATTATATCGAGAGTGCCCACAATGTGGCACTATTTCTCTTCCAAATCAGAAACTCATTGTCATCGCAATATCTTTCACTTTTTCTTGTTTGCCTTCAGTTAGTCCCTTCCCACTTTATCCTTACTCCTCCTGAAGGCACTGCCTCATTTATAGATATAAACCTACTCACAGCATTCATCTTACAGCACCTAAACCATGCAACAATTCCTCACATGTGAAAGTAGGTACCAATGCCAATAAACTATTTGTCATGAGGGAATCAAACCTAAATCCCAGCCTCTACTGACCAACTTGTTGCATATATTTAACATTATGTTAAATCACTTTGTCTTCAATATTCAGGCACATAACACATCGGATTCAATTAACTAAATCTTGCTTCTTTCTAAGGGCTTTCTTTTTATTGATTGATTGATTTATTTATTATCGCGTGAACCCGAGTACAGTGAAAAAACTTTGTTTGCGTGCAGCACAGGCAGATCGTAGTAAGCAAGGATGTAGAGATCAGAGGTTGTAAAAAGACTTAGAGGCACACAGGTTACATTGCACAGGGGGTGCACTAGACAAGATCAGCGTTAGCAAGATCAGCATTATTTGAGACTATAAGTTTGGTTTTAATGATCTGCGTTTTTAAACAGTAACATTTGCAACATTGGTGTGAAGTTCTGACTGATCTTGCTTCAATGTCATTTTTTTATTCATTCATCAGATTTGGGTGTCACTGGCAGGAATAGCATGTATCACCCATCACTAATTACCCTTGACAAGATACTTTGTGCCAGATGTTGATCGATAATTACCATTAATATGGCAATTTTCACTTAGGCATATTATAAAACATCTGAATTTATCGCAATACAAGGTACCATGAGACTTAACCCTTTACTTTGCTAGTACCTTTATTGTACTTAAACTAAGGTGAAAAACTTTGCCCCTCCAACATGACTATCCCAGCATTTATTTCAAAGAGAAGATACTTGGGTAACATTTTTATGGCTCAAACTTTTACAGAATGAACAATGGCGGTTAAGATTTTTTTAACAATTGTAATGAGTAACTTGGTCCAATTAATTAAGTTAAATTTTTTTCAGAACTGTTCAAATGATTTGAGTGATGCATTATCATCAAAACTTTGCTTGGTGCTAATTGCTGTACTATTACCCACAGGCTCAGGAAACAACAAAAACACCAGTTTCTGAGTGATAGAATGCTCATAAATATTGTTGTAAGAAAATCTTTTCCAACTTATTTTTTCCTAATGTTTGCAATTTAAGGGTTGCAGTGACGTACGTCTATTAATGATTGAATTAGTAGTGTTACTCATAGCTGTGATTTGTAGCTTGAAACTTTCAATGGTTTTGTTTTGCATTCTAACACTGTAATATTACCTAAACATTTTATTCTTTATTTAGTATTTGTGTAACACATCACACATCAAAGCTCAGTGATTAAATGTCATCATGCTATTATTTAGCTGGAATCTGGATTTGGTATCTCAATTGACTTGGAAGTAATGCGTTTTGCAGTTTGTGACCCAGCCTTATTGAAAAGCAACCATGCAATGTTTATTGGGCACCTCAATGAGACACGAGACATGTACCATATTGCACACTGTTTAAATTGGACAGATCAGTTCATTAAGCACAAGCACATGCAGACACAAATAATACTCATCAATCTCAGAGCTCTAATTAGTAATTAGCTTCACTTTCTACATGCATTGATTCTCACTGTCCATCTTTAGAATGAATTGCCTGCCTTATGTTACTGACATAACATGGTGTAAAGCTGGATGACCACAGCAGGTCAAGCAGCATCAGAGGAGCAGGAAAGTTGACGTTTCGGGTCAAGACCCTTCTTCAGAAAATTATATTTGTGATACTTGTGTTTGCAGAGTAAGTTAATAACTATTAAGACAAGGAAGCTGCATTCTTATACATCTTTGCAGAGACCACTAAAATAGATCAAAATTACTATGGAGGAGCATGTTAATTGTCATTTGGCACTATTCTTTCAAATTGGTTTCAGTTTTAATACATGGTCCTAATGAAATTTAACCTGGCTTTTGAATTTCTCTAATGTATGATTTTGTGCTGCAAAGAACCAATAGCTAAAGCTTCCCTGCCCCTGGCTACAGCCATTCCCAATTACTTTCTTCAATATTATGACACGGTGGCAAAATTGCCCTAGATGAAGGCACGATTGTCAGTCTCAAATTCCGGTGCTCTGCCAACTTCCTATTGCACCATCAGGCCTTAACCATTCTTCATATCAATATGGCTAGTAATCACCCTCTGCATAAAAGTTGCCTAGATTAAAAAAGTCACTTCACACTTCTGACCCAATTCAGTCTTAGCCTGCATCATTGATTTATTGAAAAGGATCTTACTGTAAGGTTCCCTCAAAAAAATCTGTCAGCTGCCCAGATTGTCTATCTGTCTCCGTCCTATACTTGAAGAATGATCCCCAGTCTCAGGTTCTGGTGAAGTAGATGCAGGGAGGTCTGAGAGACACTTACATCCAAATCTCATTCCTTATCTCAATTCAACTGAATACTTCTTCCTTTCAATAAAACATTTCACAGATATATAATTGGATAAGAATGAATGAATAAGATAGTAGGAAATATTTGACCAAAATGTTGATCAAAGAGATGAGTTTTAAGAATGGCTTGAAGGAGGAAAAGAATGAGGAGGGGTTTTGGGAGGCAGTCCAGACCAAGGTTGATAGAGGATCATTGAGGAGCTTCCTGGAATGAAATTGACTGGGTTCCAAATATACAAAGTATGTTCTGCAATATTATCATGTAGACACTGAAGATACAATATCTTACCAGTCACATTCTGTAAATATATCTTAAAGCTAATCTGAATCTCACTCACAGTAAAATTATTGGGTCAGCTGGTATCAGGAATAAATGTGCTTTAATTTCTAGGTTTGCAAGTTGACAAACTTTCCATCCAATAAAATCTACTACTGTCTCCCAAGTATGTTGATGCATAACACAAAGAAACTAATCTTCAGCATTAGAAGGCCCTTTTATTCATCAGAGGATATGTAATAGCTGGCTTTAACCCTGGATTTAAAGCTGGCTTTAACTGAAAACCGTCCAGTCCTGACGAAGGGTCCAGGCCCAAAACATCAACTGACCTATGCCTCTGATGCTGCCTGACCTGTCGTGTTCCTCCAGCTCCACACTGTATTGACTTTAACTCTGACCATCCAGTTGGTAGCGTAAATGGCCGTATGGAGTTTGCATTCATAATCCTAACGCCTCCCTGAGGGAAAAAATCTGAACTGTGCTTTTGCTATAGGCACTCACCAAAAAGCAATGTGTAACTTCTTTAGAAGAAAAATTTGATTTATACAGCACCTTTAATGTGGCAATATGGCCCATGAGCTGCGCAGGAGAATTATCAAACTTAAAATCAACACAGAGCCACACACGTAACCTGTTTCCGAAAGGTTGGTTAAAGATATAGGCTTGAAAGAATACCTTAAAGGCGGACAGTGTATTAGAGGATCAGAGAGATTTAGGGAGAAAATTCCAAAGCTTTAGACTGAGGAAACTCAGTCAACAAAAACTGAAAAGGGGGATCTGATAGAGCTGGAGCTGCAGCACCACTGGGAGGTAGGGCCAGAGGCAGGTGATGGAGCAGAAGTGTGCTGGGGAGTGGAGAAGCACCAATCTACATCCAAAAGGCAGACTTTGTCCTTAAAACTCTTGCAGTTAATTGCAAGAAGGTGGCAAAAATGTACTATGGTCACACAAGCTTCTATAAGTAAGATGAACCACATACTGTAGCCCATGAATACACATAGAAATACTGCGGAGTACTGCAGAAGATGCAGACATTTGTTAAACATGTAGCAGTAAACAGCTAGCTCGGATCTACAGGGAAATGGTTGGAAATGTAACTGAATCTACCTCATTCAATTTCAAATTGTCAGTTGTTTGCAAAGCAAATATTTTATATATGCCACTGTACATAGAACAACACAAATCATATCACCACATCCAGTTCATCTATTTCTACTACAGCAAAAAAGGGTACCAAATGGTTGGCAAATTGAATTGGTCAAAGTGTTGCAATGGAGACTCCAGACTCCCCAATTTCTCAGATAATTCAAAACAGTGAACAGCTTGAGCACATCCCTTTTATTTGTTGAAAACATGGTCCCTATGTACAAATGCATTTTACTTCTAGCAATCATAAATAAGTCACGATCAATCTATTTTTCTTCCCTTATCTAGTCCTCTCCCACAAATATCCAGGTGTGGATTTTCAAAGTACCACTCAGTTGTGAGGACAGTATTGTGTCTCATTACTTCATGTATAGGCTGCTTCACCCAGGTGATATGTCCACAATACCGGCTTTTAAACAGAAAAGTTAAAAATTTATATCCTGGAATTGTTAAGGAGAAAGGTAACATATCTTTCCCAACGAAAGTTGTATACCTGCAAAGCCTCAAAAATTATTGAGTCCATCAAATGGAATTCACCAGTCGATAAATGGATAATATAAAAAAACTTTAAGTAATCATTAACCACGTAAATGTTTGATTGAAATGACTCCTACTCTGACATTCATCCTATTTTTAACATGGGCGTACAACAGGGCAGCTGTATGGAGATGATGACAAGTTGTATGAAAAAATGTTTACATTTGCCAGTTGCAACATTCAATCTCACAAAGATAAATTCGCATCAGAGTTTACTGCAAAGGTCAGTGGAATCCCTCGCAACGAGTTTAGTTGTAGATCAAAAGCAGTGTTGTGGATGCCCAAAGCACATCCTATGCACGAATAAGTTATTTAGGAGGGACATGTTTTCAGAACAATGGCTCTAATCTGATAGCATGGGAATTGGCACAGCATATAAATCAATTTTAAGAAGGGATTGTGTGAAGGGTCTTCCCTTGGATATTGTGACGACTAGCATGGTTTCATTACTGGATACAATCCCTGTTTAAGATACAGGCTCATTAAATACAGACATAATTACCAGTTAGGAAGTGGCTTATTAGAACATATTAGGCAGATAAAATAATTCAGTTACTTACACTATTGAGTTTTAGATTTTCAATTAAATTCATAGAGTGAGAGGTCAATGAAAATATTGCTCTGAGACGAACTGCTTAATAGTGAACATTGAGAATTCTGAGGCCTCTGTCCCCATTCTGCAATTGTCTAAGTGGTTATGAAATAACAGCACAATTAATTTAACAAACTTGGTCTTACCATTAATTTTAATGGAGGATGGAGCTGCAATAATTAGCCATTTAACTTACTCAGCAACTATCCCTACGGAGCAGTGGAAAAGTCCCATGAAATCATGTCATTGTCATATGTAATGACGCAGTCACATGTGACATCATATCCTAGGATTTCCACTCTATATTAAGGGTTAAAGCCTAGATTTACCATTGTCACTGTTACCATTTTCAGCAATGCCAGCCCCACTGGCCAGCAGTCAGCTTCCACTCAATAACAAAGTCACTAGATTAGGCAAAATAACAGCATGCTTTAGACAGCATGCGTGAGATGCTAAATTCTGAATTTGATGATGATTTGAAATGGATCTGTGTGATGACAGTAACATTTCATTCTCTAACATATGCAGCAAAAGACATTTCATACAATAATAACCCATACATCAGTTTCTGTCCAGTTGGGATGAAAAAAAAATCAAAAGAACTGTGGATACTGGAAATCTGAAACAAAAACAGAAATTGCTGGAAAATCTCAGCAGGTCTGACTGCATCTGTGGAGAGAATTGAACTAATATTTCTGGTTCAATGACCCTTCCACCAGTTCTGAAGCAGGGACACTGGATGCAAAATTTCTGATTTCTCTCCACAGGTGCTGCCAAACTTGCTGAGCTTTGCCAGCGAGTTCTGTTTTTTTTCATATTTCAGTCCAGTGGGAGTTTATTGAAAAGCAGCCTACTCATATGTTATCCTGAGTTTGGTATGTTTCTCCCCAGTTCTTTGCCTGGTAAAGCAAACTTGAATTGTCTGGAATTTAAACTGTTTTTTACGTCCATGAAAGATAACTTTGATTAAATGTTTTGTGTGCTGTAAAATGAAAATTACAAATATTGGCTGAAAATTGGTAATATCCCTAAAAGCTATTTTGCAATGCCAAGGTAGTCAATGAGGTTATTAATGTCCAGAACTCTTTGAGAATTATGCTTTTGCTTAAAGATGACAAAAAGCCCAATAGATAAAGTTAGAAACCCCTATTTAATATGAGAACTTTATGGAAGGAAGTAACAGCAACTCTTAACATACAACAATGTAAGGGTTTTAAGATCCACTCGGATGGACTCATTGGCCGTTGGTTTATTTTCCGACTTTCACCTAAATGTTTTCCGGAGTCAATAACAGTTTACAACCTCAAATTAATGTCAATGAGGCTTGAACTCTTAACTGTCTGGCCCAGAGGAGCAAGCGCTATCAACAGAGTAATTGCTGCAGATTATGTTTTTGAGACTTGTTCTAATTTTCTCCCAGCCCACCAATGGTGTAACTTTTATCTTGAAAGATACAAACAAACCAAATAAATACGGTAATCAGGACTTCTGTGTTGATCAACTGAATGTGGTTGTAAGTAGGTTAATAATGTAATGTTTTATTTTTTACACTTGCAATCATCTAGTTGTACAAGAAAGGATTTGCTTAAGGCATCTGGTTCTTACAAATATGACAAGCTGGAATCAGAGTCAATGCTTGCACTCAATACTTGCAAAAACAAACTACAGCCAAATCTCATGAAATGCTGCAAATGCCCCCTTGCCTTTTTATTCGGGAAGCCTCTGGACTTGTTTCTGCAAGTGATGGCTCTGCTGTAATTATAGGATCCTGCCCTACCTAGTTTCAAAGGCTACTCAGGGGACAGGGCAGCTGCTCAGTCATTACAGGCATGGCTCATTTACTATTCATCCCAGACGTGGTCACTGTTAAGAAGAATAAACAAATTCTGTATGTTTGACTCCAATTGTGCCGACCGCCCAGAGATAATGGGTATCATTACAAATATGTTCAAATGCTTGAATATGTTCATGCAAGAAGATATGCATGAAAGACATTAAATACAACGCATATATTTTAAAAGAATGTCACATGGGTCGCTGTCCTTATGAAGAAGTTTTTCTAATTAGGAAGAGAAAATCCTTCAAAAGTATGTACTATATTCAGTTTACATGTATACTTCCTTACATATCTTTGGCAAACTTGGAAAGACTACTCTCAGTCTTTTCATCTAAGTCATCAATACTGATTGTAAGTAGCTGAGCGCCCAGTACTTGTCCTTATAGAACTCTACTAGTTACAGACAGCTAATATGAAAATGCACGGTTTAGCGCTACTATTTGCTTCCTGTCTGTGAATCAGTCTTCCATTCATGCTAATGTATGAGCCCCAAATCCATAAGTCAATATCTTGAGAATTTATCTTTTATATGGCACGTTACCGAGTGCCTTTTGGAAATCCAAATAAACTACACCTACTCTTTCCCTTTTAGTATACATATTTGAGCAACTCTTAGTGCATTTGTCAAAATAATTTCCTTTTCATTAAGCCATAAAAGAATTTGAAGACAGTGATATATTGTGATAGACAACGTAAGACTTCAGTTATGATTTTAACTTATTCAAAACTCATGCACTTTACATTGAATTAAATGAAGCTAAGTCAGACTTTTGAACTTCAAAGGGGGGCAGAGACATGACTGATACAATGAAAGCCCTATGAGTAAAGTAGATCTGCAAAACCACTTCAAATTAAGTTGCATGTGTAGGACAGAAGGGAAGAAAACAACTTTAAGGTTAATACTAGGAATGCACAATTCACACAAAAATTGATCAAGACAAGAATGAACTTTCTGTTCCAGCAATGAAAATAAAAATCCTGATCCCAGTATATTGATATTGCACAGTGTATCGATTGTCAATAGGATCCCTCCAAATAGGCAGTGTGCGCATTCTCATCCCAAGCTCTTAGCTAGGGTGGCAATACTATCAGCTCAAGTATTCTTGGTCAAAGGTAATAAGAATCATTCCAGAATTTTGATCCCAACCATTGTTCATAATCACTTTATACTGTAGACATCAGCTAAGAACAATAATGACCATGCATAATGACTCGTTCTATAATACCTGTTAAGAACTTTGGAACAGGAATAGACACTCAGGTCCTCGAGCCTGTCTCATCATTAAATTAAATCGCAGCAGACCAATTTTACATCTCCCACCACTTTAATGTTTCAGTCCCATACTTAATTTGCCAACTGAACCCTAAGTAAAGTCATTCAGTCATACAGATTCTTTGGCCCAAACAGGCAATGCTTACCATAATCCCAAACTGAACTAATCCCATCTGCCTGCCGACCCATAACCCTCCAATCATTTCTTACTTGTGTACTTATCCAAGTGTCTTTTACGCATTGTAACTGTACCCACATCCACCACTTCCTCTGGAAATTCATTCCACACATGAACCACTCTCTGTGTAGAGAAAATTCTTCTCATGTCTTTTTTTAATCTTTCTCTGTTCACCTTAAAAATATGCCTCCTGGCTTTGAAATTTCCCACCCTAGGGAAAAGACATGTGCCATTCTCCTTAGCTATACTCCTCCTGATTTTATAATCTCTATAAGTCACCCCTCAAACTCTTATATTCCAGTGAAAAAAGCCCCAGCCTATCCAGCCTCTCCTTAGAACTCAAACCCTCCATTTTGACTGTTACGCTATTTGGGTTTCAAATATCCACATGAAGAAACCTAACCGCTGAAGCAATTGACTTTCATTCTCCAATATTTCTTCTTGTATATTTTATTTGCAGCATGCATGCAATCTTATGTCAGCACATGTTAGTAATCCGAAAAGAGGAAATTGGAAGAAAGAAACTATGATATCTTTCTAATAACATAACGGTTACAGAATAAGATTATAAACAACCAACAGAAATGCATTTGTTTTTCTCTACAGATATATAAATATAACATTGAATGTTTACTTCATGTCTGTTTCCTCAGAGCAATTTGCTGTTGGACATATTATTACCAAAAGATATTCCAGGTGCTTTGATGCTGATTCAGCTTTCAATTCCCAGACTGGTATGTGTCTGGGCGGTTTGTGACCGATGTTGGGATAAGTGAAGAGAAATGTTGCTTACTCAGTTCCAAATCAGCAAGTAGGTTTTGTAAGACATGTTTGGAACTGCTGTTGCGGCCCAGCTACCTGATGTCTACACTATTAGCACCGTCATCACACAGAAAGGAAGGGGAGGATAAAAACAGGGAGGCAGAATAAATATTTTACAATTGTTGTCAAGCCACTGGATTGTTGTGGTCCATATTACCTCACTACTATGGAAATTGCTAAATAATCAGCCACACCCATTGAAAACAACACATTTTCAGCACAATAGTATTGACAATGAAATCACCAAGGAAGGCATGCCATCACTGCCTGTGAATATATAGGTAATCTACAATATTATATATTACATAATATATGAAATACCAGGCCTCCACCTCAATATGTCGAAAGTCAAGAAATTCAGAAATTGAAGTTTGGGCTTTCATAGCCTAGAGTGGACAGCAGAATTACATTGAGTGCCTTCTTTTATGAGCATAGAGTTACAAGTAAATAATTAGCAATTATTAATTTTTTTGGAAACCTTGAGTGCTACATAAAATGGGCATGATCAATTCTCATGCCTAACAGCATGGAGCTCTCTTTCTCCCACATAGAGATTACCTGGCATGTGTCATTTATTGGGTGTGGCTAAGGTTCAGAAACCAAAGCGTCAGCAGTTGTATGCCTTGATTTGCAATTGTTCAGAGCACAACACAATTGGGCTTTAACTGGTCGCACTCCTTTTATCCTTAATTATTTGGAGGGATTTCTATTTAAGTGATTATTTTTGCAGGAGTCACATCTTTGGATTGGAGACCAGTAGTTAGTGATGCAAGAGATTTTCTTGAAAAGAGCTTTAGTATGGATTTTAACTGGCAGGTGGACACATAAGAGGGAGCGAGGGGGGTAGAGATAGCAGCATAACTGACATCAATGAAGTCCGCAAGGGGAGTCTGGACAGTTTTACCATCCCTAAAAGCCAATTGGCTATCTGAAATGCAAATTCTATAGCTAGAACCAAGAGAAGATCAGGAAGCCCATAAAGCAACCAGCCACTTAGGTAAAGTTGTGAAGTCAGATGAATGATGCACAGTCATTTAGGGGTGAGAAAGAGAGCAGAGCTGTGGGGGTAACTGCAACCATGAGGATATCAAAATTGCTACTGGGTACAAACTAAGCCAGTGGTCCCATGCACATTCACCTAGAGTTCATCTATGTCAGGTGGGTCCCTTAACCAGCAGCATGAAAAAAAGTTAACATTGTAATGTAAATTAGTTCAAATTCAACTGCCCTCTGCCTACCTTGTATCAATGACGTGAAGGTACCAATGTTGGACTGGGTTGGACAATGTCAGAAATCACATGACACCAGATCACAGCCCAACAGGTTTATTTGATCACACAAGTTTTCAGAGCCTCAGTCCTTCTTCAGAAGAAGGAGCGGGGCTCTGAAATCTAGTGTTTTCAAATAAACCTGTTGAACTATAACCTGGTATTGTGTAACTCCTTATCTCAAGCAAAGGAGTAAAATTTGCTTAAAGCCAAACAGAGGTACGCATCAAATTCATTCACTAAATTGACTTCACTTAGGTACCTGCATGCCCTTCCATTGTGGTGCATAATTGCATTTCATTGTGCAATGAATTTTACTTATTCTACACATTTTCCTACTTTGTCAGTCAGAAAGGAGTTTATTGTCTTTTGGCCTGTAATGCTCTTCTTCCTTGATTTCTTACTTGAAACCAGGGTTTTATGATCCACCAATTTTTTAATAGAGTATTCAACCAATGATTTGGTGCAAATTGGCTGTGAAGTGTATTTACTGGCAGGAACTTTTGCTTGATAGACCAGAAATGTTCCTGACTAAATACCATTCAATTTAGATAAATTGCAAATATGATAAAAAAAAGTTCACATTCACTGTGAATTTTACAGAATAAGAAAATTGTGATAAATAGCTTCAAAGTTCAGAACTAGGAGGTCTGAAAATGTTCAAACTATGTTCCAGTAATCATATCACTAAGCTTTTCGATAACCTTAAACTACCCTAAGTTTACCTCAAAGACAATTTTATGAACTTCGGTAGAAAATCTGAGATAACAAGGTGTAGAGCTGGATGAACACAACAGGCCAAGTGGCATCTTAGGAGCAGGAAAGCTAACGTTTTGGCCCTAGATCCTTCATCAGAAAATGGGTCTGGACCCAAAACAAGAGCTTCCCTGCTCCTAAGATGCTGCTTGGCCTGCTGTGTTCATCCAGCTCTACACCTTGTTATCTCGGATTCTCCAGCATGTGCAGTTCCTATTATCTCTGATAGAAAAGCCCGTGTTTCTTGTTCATCCCTAGTTTTGTCAGCCACCATCTTGAATTGCTGCTTGAGGTGTATGTACACCCACAATATAATGTACACAGCAAATCTTGTTTAAATCCCTCGTTTCTAAACATTCTAGCACTGAAAATCATTGTGCATATTGTTTTCAATCCAAATCTCAGTGATTTTCCAACATTTGTAAACTCTACCTGTACGAATTTCCTACGCAAGTAATTAAGAGCAAAGCAGAACAGCTAAACAGGTGTCTAGCCAAGCATTAGATTCTCATTTGACTGTCGCTCACATTCATTTGAATTTTCTCAAATATACACCACTGAAATCTAAAAAAAATCCCCAATGTGATGTGAAAAGATAAAAGGGAAAAAAAATTCTGCAATTTCTCTGTAGACCTCTGAGTTTTCAGGAATATGGATATGTGGACACTGAGTAATTTACTGCCGTCTCCAACAGTTCTATTTCATGTGACAACTTTGCCTGGAGTATGCCAAGCTACAGGTTATGGACTCAGCTACATATGAATGCTTTCAGCAATAATTAGTGAACAATAGGTGATATGTCAGGAAGGATAAATTAAATTGGAAAGTTGCATTATATTTTATCTCTTATTTCTCAGATTCATTTTCTTTGATTCCCTTTTGCTATCTTATGTCAATGTGTGGCCTAACTTTGATATTGCTTCTAATTGATCCATAACTTGAGTATCAAGGGATTATTGATTATGGGAGGTAAGGGCAACAATTCTAATCTGCCTTTTCTGTGCCGCACACCGGTTGTGATTACTAGGTAAGAACTAGGGACTGGAACCTTGTGGATTCTCCTAGTTCAGGGGCATTGAGACTAATTGTAACAGTCTAACCAGGATTCACACCCAAGACCACCAACTTGCCAGTTACAAAGCATCAAGTGTGAGTTTGCTCCATATCTTGTCAGATTGGCAAGATTCAACCCTAGTAAGATTACAGAATAGATCATATCCATCTACACAATATATACAATGTAACGAAGCCACATTGTACAGCTCATAATTGTCTGACCGTTGAGTAACAGTCTATAATTTGAATAATGCACATCTGCTAGTCACTAGTCATACATTTAAAAAGGAAATCACAGGTAATTTTGAGACTTTTTTTGATCTAAACTTCTTTCATGTGAATGGCTGACATCAAGCATCGCAGATTGGAACTCCTGGCTTGCTTCTCTTTGAGAGAAATGTTTGAAAAGGCTATTTTCAGAGTCTCTATCAATGTTTGCATCTTTAACTGGTCAAAACACTCTTGAAGATAAACTAATTTATTTGACAAATGGCAGGTAGATCTATTCATAATATTCCACCTTATTTTTAATTTATTCATTTTCTAAACTACTTGAATGAACATTGATGTGACGGGAAACCAGTGCAAAGTTCATGAACTCTGTCCTAGTCGTTTATTACACCTCCAGGCAACTTGCCAGAGTTTTGTAAAGCATTAATGCTTCAGAGCCCAAGCAGCATAACATTAAACATGATCTGTTCAACAGCTGCCCCAGCTCATTTGAAAGGTGCCTGGTGCACTTCATCCCCCATTCGATGTACAGCAGGTGCAAAGGAAGCAGCACTGCTTCACTTTCACAACCAGCTGTATTCAAAAACTGAGAGACGTGGAATGTCTGCATGTTTCTGATCGGATTACCCATCTTTAAGACTTCTCTAGGTAGACTGATGAACCACAAAGATATGGGCTTTCAAGAAATCACTTTGTTTCTGCTGTCTGCTCTCTTGGAGTCATAGAGGAGTAAAAGAGGCATGATGGGATGTCTGAGGCTGTGAATACATCTTCAGTTGTCACTCCCTAAATTAACCACTGGCAGATCAGCTGAGCCAGACAACCTGGGCAGCAGCTAACAAGAAGAACCATCATCGATTGTTTCTCAGTTGGAGGTGAGGCCACCTCAAGGCTGGCAGTTTCTGCAGTCGGTTTTCATGTGGCTGAACAGGTTGATTCTTGGCCTGTTGACTTTACCCATGAGTATTCCAACATTCCAAGGCGCACAACTTAAAATGTTCTGGCTTTGACCACGAAGATGGTGGCACGGAAGGGTTATTTTCCCCAGGCAGGAGAAAGTAGGACAATCTAGTTTTAAGACACCTTTTCTAGCACCACACCCCCATTCCCTGTTTGGGGTGACAGGAAGGTATGCTGAGGACTGTTCAGTCACAAATGCTGCTGTCCAAAGACAGCTCTGTCCCAATGTATATGTCAAATAACCTTCATGAACCTGTTGCCTGTGTGTACAATACTGACCAAGAACTCTCAGGTTCACCAACCTCTATCACAACTGGAGTCAATGGGAATCAGGGGATAAAGTCTCCGCTGTTGGATTCATATTTGGCACAAATGAAGACGGTTGTGATTGTTGGGTGTTAATCATCACAGCTCCTGGACAGCTCTGTGTGAGTTCCTCAGGGCGGTGTCCTAGGCTCAACCACCTTCAGCTACTTCATCAATGACTAAAACGCCATCATAAGGTCCGAGATGGAGACTTTTCCTGATGATTACACAATGTTCAGCACCATTTTGAAACTGCCCATCTCCATATGCAACAACACTTTGAAAAATTCAGGCTTGGGCAGTTAGGTAGCATGCAACATTGATATCATCAGGCAATGACCACTTCAAATAGAGAGACTCTAACCTTTTCCCCATTGCTTCAAATGGCATTCCCATTGCTGAATACCACACTTTCAACACCCTTTGGGTTACCATTGACTAGAAACTGAACTGGACCAGCCAGATAAATAATGTAGCAACAAGAGCAGAGATTTCTGTGGGGAGTAACTCAAATTTACTATTATGAGGGGGCATAATTTTAAGGTGATCGGAGGAAGGTATAGGGGAGATATCAGAGGCAGGTTCTTCACACAGAGAGTGGTGAGTGTGTGGAATGCGCTGCTGGCAGTGCTAGTGGAGTCAGATACTTTAGAAACTTTTAAGCGGCTCTTGGATAGGCACATGGATGGCAGTAAAATGTAGGGTACATTGGTTAGATTGATCTCAGTAGGATAATAGGTTGGCACAACACCATGGGCTGAGGGGCCTGTGCTGTGCTGTACTGCTCTATGTTCTATCTTTTTTAACTCTTAATCCCCAAAGCCTGTCTTCTATCTACTAGGTACATATAAAGGAATAATACCCTCCATTTATCTGGAGTAATGGAGCTCCAAAGACAAACAAGAAGTGATGTCATCCAGGACAAAGCAACCTGTTTGATTGGCACGCAATCCACAATTTTCAAAATTCACTTCATTCATCATTGATGGACAATGATGCCAGTCTGTACTATCTACAAGATATACTGCAGCAACATAGTCAAGGCTTCTCAGACAACAACTTTCAAACATGCAACTGCTATTACCTAGAAAAATAAAGACATCAGATGATCAGAAGCACCACAACCCATAGGCCACATGCCATCCTCAGTTGGAACTGTATCACTATTCCTTCACTATTGCTGGCTCAAAAGTCCTGGAAATGCCTTGCTACCAGCACTGTAGCTGCACTGACACCCTATGGATCGCTGAACTTTCAGAGGGCAGTTCATTAACACTTTTACATTGCAATGAAGGATCACCTAACCAATATGCCCACATCCAAGAACAAATCAAAATCCACCCTGGTCCCATCGTCAGCTCTCTATTGCTACAAGTCTTGACAAATGGACCTAACAGAACTTGTTCATTACTTCATTTAACATAAGTTCTCTCAACGTTCAAATGATTCTGTCTAGTTTGTGATCCGATTTCAGTGATGTGTTGAGCCTCAGTTACAATGAGCTCTTCGAGGTTTCAGCCTTCTTCACCTTCACAGCCAGACTTCCTTTGTCTGTTCTGTCATTGAGGACATTTGGACTGTACTTTGCCGAGCACCTTCCCTCAATCTTGCTGTCATGGGTGTCCCATAGGAGCAAGGAGCTCCCGAAAGCATCACTCAAGCAACCATTGAATTATATAAGCCTCTCCACCATGTCAAAATGGAAATCTAAAGATGGACCAGTGTGCAATTGTGCACTCACAGGCTTGAGTAACATGAAGCCTCAAGCCAGGAGTAGCCCCAGAAAGTGATTCCTGCTCTGCATCTGTCCTAAGAGCAATCCCATCGCCTGCTTTTTTCTGACAGATACATCTACAATTCCTCCTGCTATTCCTCTGCCCACACGAAACCTGTACCCTGATTGAGTTTACTGAGGTTGATAATGCAATAAAAATGAGAGGGGGGAGAGCTTCAAATTCCTTGCAGTGATGATAGCTGACAACCTGCCCTGGATTTCCTGCGTAGATGCAATGCTCAAGAAGGCACACCTCTTCTTTCTCGTGTAGCTTGGAAAATGTGGCATGTCCAAAGGCCCCATACTAACTTCTACAGATGCACAATTGAAAGTAAACTGTCCGGGTGCACAATGACCTGGTATGGCAACTGCTGTGCCCAGGACCGTACGAAACTACAGAAGGTGGCATGCACAGCCCAGACCATCACAGAAGCCAACCTTTCATCTATGGACACCATTTACCAGCTCACTGTAGTGGAAAGGCTGCCTACATCATCAAAAACCCATCACCCCCTGGTAATGACCTCCTACAACCTCCTCCATCAGACAGAAGATACAGAAACCTGAACACATGCACCAGCAGGCTCAGGAACAGTTTCATCCCAGCCTTTATTAGACAATGAATGAACTCACTAGCCTCAAATAATGCTGATCTTGCTAATGTTGATCTCACCTATCGCACACCCTGTGCAATATAACCTATATGCCTCTGTTGAAGTCTTTTTGATCCGTGTACTATGATCCGCCTGCACTGCTCATAAACAAGGCTTTTCATTGTATTTTGCTACACATGGCAATCAATCAATCAATCAATTAATGAGGAAAAAGTAATAGGCCTGGTAATGTAGAGAAGTATGTTGTGACCTGACTAGTCACAGATGAATGATATTTAAAAGACAGTATCAGTGTCTGAGACAGCCCTTCCTTGCAGTGTTTATTAGCCATCCAGCACTGGGCTTGTTCACTTATTCAATTAAAACAGTGTATTGGGCCTCTAACGTTTTGCACATCCAGGAGGTTTTCACCTGCCTGCAATGAGTGTGTACGACTGACAAGATATCCAGTTAAAATGGCAATGGGTAGGAACACTTAAGTGACATGGACACCATAGTCAAATGACTGCTGTTTTGGACATATGGT
Organism: Stegostoma tigrinum; assembly: GCF_030684315.1. NCBI lineage: Eukaryota > Metazoa > Chordata > Chondrichthyes > Orectolobiformes > Stegostomatidae > Stegostoma > Stegostoma tigrinum. The sequence goes on along the minus strand of NC_081361.1, from coordinate 45,413,007 downwards.
CATACTCTTGACATTGAGGAGGTACGGTTAGGACCAGAGTTCATGTAATTCAACTCCATATCATTTCAGTAATAATTGGGAAAGCAACGTGTCTGCTTATTTTATACTAAACAACTAATTACACTCCAAGTTTATCTGTTCAGATTTTTCCCTTCTATTTCCTTGCATTTTAGCTCTTCCAGCTCCCAGATACAGAAAATGAGAATCTGGGCCGCTCCCAGTACTGAGTCATGAGGCTCCCTTTCGAGTGTAAAAAGATCCTAAACAATGTAAAATCCTAACATGGAATGACTTCATACTCAGGTTGAATATATTATCAAGCAAGGTCATTGTAAAGCAGAAGGAGTACAGTGACATACTCCTGAACTTTATTTTGTTCACAGATCATTCACAACTCACTCAAGATTTTGAATTTCTAGTTGAAGTACTGAAAGATAAGTATAGAGACCTACCTATATATCTGTTACCATTCCAAACGTAGGTGCCGGACACTGAGGATGCAATAATAATAATAAAGCTGTAACCAACCAGTGCTCTTGAGAAAAATGTATTCATCGTTAACAAAAAGCTTCAATCTCTGCAGCAAGTTAATAATCGACGTTTATTGCAGGAGAGGGAAGGTTGACTCTGAAAGTGTTTAGACTGTCAACTTATATTACTTCTCTGCTTGACTAATTCTGACACATCTAAGAATCCCCTGCAAGCAATCCAATGGCAACCAATGTGAATCAGACATTAACAAGAGCCAAGCCCTCACTAATCAGACATGCCTTACTCCATCATTCAGAACCGAACTTGACTCTTGTGAAATATCAAGCCCTGCCCTGCCTTGCCTACCGTTTCTGGAAAAATGCCAAGCATTTGGAAGATACCAATTCAGAAAAAGGTAAATGCTCCCAATGTTGTCTTTGCTAAAATTTCAAGCCCTGTCTCCTTCAAATATAACAATGAAAATATATTTGAGTAATTGCAGTAACTTACTACCTATCTGTAGAAGTGGCCTTTAAAAGGAGAAACAATTAAGGTTAGTTCAAGAAACAAAGTATTCATACAATACGTGTTCAAATAACATAGGTAGGATTTGGATTCTGGCCAAAATAAGAATTTCTTTTCTTCACTCTTTCATCCTGAGGGCACTGATTCATGTGTAATACGATTCACAGGCATTAGACACCTTTCTCTATCTCACCAAGCAGCCAATATGTGAATGTGGAGAATGAATGCTGACATACGGAGAGGATAACAGTGGATGGGGAGGCAGTATCTCACCTGAACACTGTCAGAAGTAGCTATTCTGCTTTATGCCTTCTCATGTAATGGATATTAAGGTTGTTCTTTTTATTAGTCAGTCTTGGGATGGGGCCATTTATTGGCAAAGCTGACCTTTGGTAGCCACTCTGAGAAGATGATAATGGTGGATCATCTTCAATTTGATCCCATTTAATAGATCACTTGAGCATTTTTCCAAACTTATTCTGGCTTTGTTGGCTGGATCAGCATTTGTTGACCATCCCTAACTGTCCTTGAGAAGGAGGTGGTAAACCGCTGCAGCCTGTTTGCAGTAGGTACATCCACAATATTGTTAGTGAGAAAGCACCAGGATTTTGACCTAATGACAATGAAGGAATGGTAATATATTTCCAAGTCAGAACTGAGAGTCACATAATCTGATGCGGCACAGCGGCCACACACAGGATAAACCGGATAAGAATAGTAAATTTTCCTCTTTGTCAAACTCTACAGTGCCAGTTGAGGTTTGTTTTGAAGAGCTAACAGCTTCATGCTACTCTTTTCTTTTGTCCTTTTGGTGAGATGTTAAATAGAAGGCTTCTCTCCTGCTGCAGGTGGAGCTGACAGATCTATTGACTTTGATTTCATTATCTGAATTATCACCCGAGACTGCCATGGACTGAAATGGCTTTTAAAAAGGACCTAAAACACTAACTTAAACTGGCCACAGGAATCAGCTGACCTACACAGGTTTATCACGTTTCATGAAACCAATATGGTTTAGACAAGAACAAAATACAGAACTGTGCATGCTGGAGAAACAAATAAAACAAAACAGTAATTGCTGGAGAAACACAGTAGTTTCCAGCTCTCAGTTCTGAACAAGGGACTTCCGGCTTGAAATGCCAACCCTGTTTCTCTCCACAGGTGCTGCCAGAGCTGCTGAATTTCTCTTGCAATATCTGTTTTTGTTTGAGTTAGACAAGAGACAGTCTGAGTTATAATTAACATTTTATCAGAAGGCAGTCAAACATCCTCTCAGGGAGAAGTATATAGGCCATCATTTCCTATCTAATTTGCACTGTGATGAGAATCTTCACATGTTGGAGATGAAGTATCGTTTGCAGATGGAAATACAAAAGCGAGCCGTTATTTCAAGAAGGTCTTTCTGTAGCTGAAGGAAGAAAATGGATTTTAGACTGTGGAGCTGGAAGACAGTTACAACACAGAGTGGAAAGAAAAGTCAGGAAACCTAGAACTTTAAAAATAAATACAGCCTTCACTACTGTTGACTGTCCAAAAAGCAAACTGACCAGCCGGGTTTAAGGCTTAAACCTTACAGCTCAAAGACAATCGAAATATTTTAAAGTAGATTCTTCTCTACACTATTCTGTTTTAGGCGTATATGTGCATGTGTGCCCAAAGGCTATAAAACTGATATCACTGCTTTAGATATGTATTGGTTTTTCACAGGTCTGAAGATCTACTATTGCTCTCTTTTAATACAATAGATTACTGTCAATGTCTCCTTACTGCTAGAGCAACAACTAGTTAACAACATTTCCGTTGGAGAAAGATATAGCCACATGCTAAAAGAGTGAGTTAACCTTTGGTTGTGACCATGAGTCATTGAAAAGAGGGGAACTGATTCACCCCTCCTCATCTACTCATTGTAGATCTTCAATATCGTTTGAAAGAAGATTAGGGGAGTTATCCCAGTACTCTGACCAATCGATCGACATCGCAAGAACAGATGATCTGGACACTACCTCGTTATTGTTTGAAGGAGTTTGCTGCGCTTTCTATATTGCAACAGTGACTACATTTCGAAAGTACTTTAGTTGCTAGTAAAGTGCTTTGGGATATTCAAGCATTCATGAAAGACACCATTTAAATACAGGCTTTCCTTTTGGAATTGAACTTGTAAAACAAAATCTTTTGTGTTCCAAATTTTTAAACTTAATTCAAATTTGTACTTCCTGAACAGTGTCCGTACTAGGATTTGTTGCATTATTGATCCGTGTTTATATACTACTACTCCAGTAATGTTACTGCACAACCAGTTACATTTTAATTCCTGATACCTATGGTCTGCATTATTTTGATTTTTTTTTACAAATGTGTATGTTGTTGGCAAAGCTAATGTTTGTTGCTTATTCTGAACTGCCCATAACTTGCGTTGAGATTTTAAAGAGCAGTTATGTGTCAACCATATTGTTGTGGGTTTGGAGTCACATGTCGGACAGAACAGGTGAAAATAAAGCAGATTTTCTTCTTAAAGAGCATTAGTGATCCAGATGGATTTATTCAACAATCATTGAAATTTCCTATAGATGCTATTTTTATAATTGACTTACAGATTCATTAATTGAATTTAAATTCCACCAGCTCCTGTGATGGGATTTAATCCCTTGAACCCTGAACATTAATCTGAATCTCTAGATTACTGGTGGAATGGCATTGCTTTTATACCATCCTATCCACCCATGTAGACTACATTTGCCAAGCAAGTGAGCGGGCTATACAGTGTCATGCATGCTTTAGGTAAAAGACAAAATTAATCAAAGACGTAATTTGCCTGAACAATGCATATTGTGGAATGTACAATTTTACAGCACAGAAGAAGACTCTTTGCATCTGTTCTGTCTGAAAGACCTACGCACTCAGTGCCAGACTCCCAGTCACCTATCCTTTCCAGAACACCTTTTAAAATTTATAAAAGCAAAATACAGTGGATGTTGGAAGTCTGAAACAGAAACAAAAAATGCTGAAGAAACTCAAGAGGTCTGGCAGCTTTCGTGGAGAAAGAAAAATAGAGTTAATGTTTTTAAGTTCATTGTGACTCTTTTTCAGGACTCCAGTATTTTAAATCTTTCTTTTTAAAGAAGTATTGATTTCCCTTTTAAATGATATAATGCATAGCCATAAAAATTCTGCCAAATAAATGCTGAAGCATTTCGATAATCAATGTTATTGATTAGATCACATTTAGAGTACATCCTTGGATCCCTTCATATAGCAATCAAAAAGTGGGGCTGAGATTTCTCAGATAACAAAGTGTGGAGCTGATGGACACAGCAAGCCAAGCAGCATCTTAGGAGCAGAAAAGCTGACGTTTTGGGCCTGAAGGCTCTAGGCTCGAAACGTCAGCTTTTCTGTTCCTAAGATGCTGCTTGGCCTGCTGTGTTCATCCAGCTCTACACTTTGTTATCTCAGATTCTCCAGCATCTGCAATTCCTATTATCTCTGAGATTTCTCAGCTTCTGAACGATGTGGACAATGCAGAGTCAGGTGGGAAAGCATGGCAAAATTCGAAAAATGACATTCTCAAAGTTGAGAAATAAGTGTCCAATTGTGCAAGCAGGTTTTCAACAGTGAAATAAGAATCTCACTGCTAAGAGCCAGGAAGCCTGCTTACATGCACTTACATGTCATTAACACCTAAGCTTCCTTCATGCATATGCAATTCCCTATTCTCCCTTTTGTAAAAGGGAAATTAGACAGCAAGGATTCCTGACAATGGAAAACAGAGGGCATTCCTAGCAGCTCCAGATCACTGCTTGCTTGTCCAGGCTTCCGCTTGGACAACAGTTTCCAAATCTCCATGGGCATTGACACCCTGCAGAACCCCATCTCCAATCCATAGAGCTTGCACCAGCCTCATCAACTTTTCATGGCATATCTCACTCATGTAGAATACAATCCTCCACCTCAAAACTGCACCATGGAGCACACCAGTACCTTTCATTGCTGCTACCAGGGCACTTAGCACACAGGAACAATTTGGGGCATTGAGGACTCAGAGGTTTCATATCACTACCTGTTGGGAATGAGCCATGGTCAGGAACATTCATCCATTGCAACTGGTCCAGGGATTCATGAAAGGTCAGTAAGGGAGCTGCACAGGGATCGTTCAGGGACCCACTTACTCATCAGTTCAGACAGTCAGTCGTGAGGGTTTACTCAATGATAATCAAGGTGGGTTATTGGGGCCATTGCAGTAGTGAGAAGTTGGTGAAGTCAACAATGATGATTGGAAACATCTTCTGCTTCACATTTACTGGGATGCCTCTGCATCCCAGCAGGTTGTTTCCAATTTCCCCAACTTCCCCACCACTACAGCGGCCCTTTTTAACCTATTGTGATCTTCATAGAGCACAGCCAATCAGAGACCATCAGTACAACCAGAAGTGATGACACTGGGAGTAATGTGGGTCCCAGGGTGTAAGGGTGAGTGAGGGTATGAGATAGGGGTCATTGGAAAGAGGGGGGAATGAAAACCGAAGCAAGGACAGAGGGTTGGCTTTCAGTAGGGTTGCCCCTTCCTGATATCGGGTCCCTCGGTGAGCCAATGAACACCGCTGAACAACAGAGCCCCAGACTTTGTTTCTCAGGCTCCCAGCACAATCATATCCTCAGCCACTTTGGGACATTAATTGGTGGCTGGACAGGAAGTCATCCGTGAGTCTTCTATACACCTTAATAAGGCAGGAATGGGGAAGCCAAGCATGGGTCAGGTCAGTCAGGTTCCTTTTAAAGAAAACTGCTGGCTTCTGGGCTGTCTTTCTAATTTACTGATTCACCCCATGCCAATGTGGTCCACCACCATCAGAGCTAATGGCAGGAAGCTGAAGACTCAGGTCCCCATCCTACCTAAGACGTTGACTCCACGATTATGCTACAGGATATTAAAATGTATATGAGATGGAGCAGCCTTGCTGTGCACTAAAGGTCACACAGTGTAATAAGCATCACTGTGTGAGAACATTCACCTTTTTTAGGACCGGGGCAACATGTGTAGATAAAAGGTCTTTACAGGAAAGGTTTCATCATGCAATGAGGAGCTGACCAGCTGCAATCATTCATTGTTTTTTCAGCCAGAGGAGTTGTACAAAATAATCCCAGAAAACTCAACCTGTTGCAGATCAATTGTTCACCACCATTTGATTGGGACGAATCCAGTGAGGAACTTGGTAATACAAGGAGCCTACAGACCTCATGCTGAAAGAAAGAACTAAAGCCAACTGACTGCAAAGCAGAGGTCTACCAGCCTTCCAGGTCCAAGAGAATAGCAAAATCTTTGGAGTGCCTGAATTTGTAAAGGCAGTTCCTTGGGGGAGATAAGGTAGTAGGAAATGTAATCACATGAATCTACAACTTTAATAATGAAAGAAAACGCTTGAGGGGGGAGATGTTGCATCAGTTTGTAAGGGTTTGAAAAGGTCCATAAGGATGAGTGCTACAAGCACCAACCACTACTATGATGTCACATGGACTTGTGGGCAGAACAGATAGGATGTTGAAGTGGTGACACCTAATATCTGTTCCTCCTGAAAGTCACTGTAACACTGTCTATCACATCATTGCAACCCTGCAAGTAGCTGTTAACATGTAATAAACTATTACTTGCTCAATAAAATAGGCACTTTTAGTTAGTTCATTAAATGGCTTTCCTCTCCAACGCTAAACTGAGCGGACCCTGTAGATGACTACACTTAAAGAGGACAGTGTTGACAAACCTACCATATGGTAAAGTGCAGATTCTGTTCAACAGCACAAACAACAGGAGGGACCTCCCAATGGCAATGGTGTCCTATGAACACCCTCACCCTTGTCTCTCAGAGAAACCTACCAGGTTTTCATATGTATCTTGGCCAGCCCCAATTACCCCTTAAAGGCTAGCCAAACGAGATTTGGGAGGAAAATGTCATTAATTAAAAGGTGAGGGACATTATTATACAGCCACAACCAATACAATTGACATGTCGAAACACTTTAAACTGTGCACTGATAAAGAGATTATTTACTCCAAGAACGAGGGAAAGTGCTTCATTCTTTGAGCCCCGACTAGAAATAACAAATGCTATGATACAGCACTCAACATTGAATGTAATATTCAGCAGAGATTTGATTACAAGGCAGCTGAAAGCCCAGAAAATATCCATCTGCGCATCGCAGATCTGCTGCCTCTGTCCATTTCTAAAGGTGGCTTCCGTTCGGGATGATAGGGTACTGAGCTACTCTCTCTCTGACTGGACTGACTGGTTGTGGGTTGCTTTACTATCCTTAATTGCTATCCTTGGTGCCACTGTCTTCCAAAAAAAAGATTGCCTTCTGTTTTTGACACTGATGGTGGGACTTTGAAATAAGTGACAAAATTCGGACCGATCTCTCAGGGTAAGTGTTGAAAAACAAAGCCTTTCACGCAAGAATATACAAAAGCAGCCCTGAAGTTTTAGTGCTCATTAGCAAAATTCCTTGTTACATCCTCAACCACCCTCCACCAAAGGCCTTTTCTTGTAGTCACTCATGGGACATGGACACCACTTGCTGCCCAGCATTTATTGCCCATCTCTAGATGCTCTTGAGGAGGTGATGGTAAGCTGCCTTCTTGAACCAAAGCAGTCCATGTGCTGTCAGTTGACCCACAAAACACTTTGTTTATTGGAAGACCGATTAATGCTTGAGTTTCACCCAGAGACAGTGAAGGAATGGTGATATATTTCTAGGTCAGGAATGTCAGTGGCTTGGAGGGAAACTACAAGGTGGTGGCATTCCCATGTATCTGCTGCTCTTGTCCTTCTAGACGGAAGTGGTCATGGAATGGTGCTATCTGAGGACCTTTGGTGAATTTCTACAATGCATCTTGTAGATAATACACACTGTATCTACTGAGCTTCGGTAGTGAAGTGAGTGGATGCTTATGATGGACAGGATTGGTGAGTCAGGAGATGAATTACCCACTGCAGTATTCCTAGCATCTTGTAGCCACTGAGTTTAACCTTCAGGATGTTGATAGTGGGGAATTCAGTGATGGTAACACCATTGAATGCCAAGGGGTGGTGGTTAAACTGTGTCTTAATGGAGACGGTCATTGCCTGGCATTTGTGTGGTGCAAATGTAACTTGTCACTTGTTAGCCCAAGCCTGAATATTGTCCAAATCTTGTTGCATTTGAACATGGACTGCTTCATTATCTGAGGTGTCATTAGTGTTACTGAACATTGTGCAATCATTGACAAACAACCCCACTTCTAACTTCATGATGGAAGAAAGGTCATTGACGAAGCAGCTGAAGATGGTTGGGTCTCAGACTCTACCCTGAGGAACTCCTGCAGAGATGCCCTGGAGCTGAGATTAATGATTTCCGACAACCACAACCTCTTCCCGTGTACCAGGTATAACTACATTGTGTTTTCATCTTGTCCTTACTTGTGAATTGAAGTGGATTAGGAACCCTGTGAAATCAAAGGTAAATTGCAAGTTAATATTGCTCTAATTGAGTGAATTACATATTAACAATCCACCTCTCTGTGTACACATATCCTAACATGTTGGAATTAAATCTGGAAGTCACAGTTTAAAGTTGGCTTCCCTACCTTCTGTCAGTCTCCTCAGTTTTAAATAACAGCCACTTCCAAACTCAACACATTATGTGTTAAGTTTCATTTCAGTCCTACTGATTTTGTTTGGCAACGCACTATTAGAATTCATCAGTAAGGTATTCAACATGGAGTGAAATGAAAAAGGAAAGAAGTCTGAATAGTTGGATCCGGGAACAATTAGTTTAACTGAAGCTACAGGAGAAATTTTTCAAGTTGCTATTCAAACGTAGTGGATGGCCTGCCCATTACAAGAACTGCCAAGCTGCCACTCCTGTTGATACTTGTTTTATGCAAGGATGGTAAGTTGAAAGTTCATCTCACAAATTTTTAAATACCATACTACAGGCATTTGCATCAGAATGTATCTGCTAAATGTAGGTAGTCTACTGCACAAAACTCACACAAGCGCACTTTGTTTATTGGCTGACAAACTAAGGCTTGGTGTTGAATGTCAGCAGTTTATTCAATTATAGAAAGTAGCACAACGAAGGCCTGTTGCCAGCCAAATAGTGATCTGAGTAGAATTGTAGCTGATGATTTTTCTTTCACTTTTGTCCAAACGCATTGAAGCCAACTGCAATTGACTAACTGTAACCCTGGCTGGAACCCACACAGGCCTGAGCCATGAACTTGTAACCTTCTGATATGCATGCTACAGTACTGCACCAAGCAGCAGCCCATATAGTTGTTATTCTGCCATGTATATCACAGGTTTATAAGTGTGGTGTAAACAAGAGATCTAATAACAGTGTGAGCTGTTAAGCATGTTAAATGTAGCGATAACTTCTTTTTAAGTTGCTGCTTTTTTTCTCACTATTCTTTACTTTCTTGTGTCACATATCACCTCCTGCACTCTACTTGGAATGGAGTGCCAGTTGGAATATAGTGATAAATTCCTTGGACGTTGTGATTTTTGCTGATGAAAGAGCTATGGGCTATGTCTTGCTTGTCCATATTTCCTATTCTTTCTTGAACCATCCAAGTAAGCATGTGAGACCATAACACATCTATGGTGATTTATGGAGCCTAGAATTAGTTAGTTCAATGTTGTCAGTTGTATTAATGAGCCTGATGGCATGAGCATAAACTGGGCAATTCCTATTTACTGATTTGTTTTGCTACAGTTATTAAGAGGAGGAATTTCTCTCCCACCCAATTATACAAACCCAAGACACCAAAAAGGTCACTCTGATTTCATTTATATCAGATTTTGACAATAACTTCACTTTATTCAACAGCAAATAAATCCACTTTTATAATTAGATTTCTAGTAATGGTAGAAGTCGATAGGATAATTTCCTGCCTGGAATCAATCATCATGTCTTTGCAATGTATGATAAGCTATTATAAGTGCTTAATAAACATGTGATACAATCAATATTAGACCCATGTAGAAATTATTCCCAAATTTGTTTAATGGCATTTCAAGTCTGGATGTGGCAATGATCTATAGAAAATAAATACAAACAAGGTGCCTTTAACATCAACACACTACAGGGACATTTCTTTTAGATAATCTTTTGTAAGCTATCAATTGTAAACGCTATTCTTCAAACTCTACTTCTTTCCATCACATGTGACTCATATTAGCTTATGGTTCCAACCAAATATTTTTCTGTACTTGACCCAAGTGACCATTCCACATGTTAAGCAGAGACATTGCAAATCAATGGTTTACCTGAGTTCTCATGTCATCAGAGTCAAGCCTGACATACAAATGACTAGTCTTAGCAATGGCTTGGAAGTCCAGAGAAGCTTGGGGTCCAATACAACGCTGAAGTTGTGGATTGTTTCGTTTATTTTCACACATTGCCAATTAGAGGGGTGAGCCAGCTTGAGAGCAGAGTTGGGTGTGAGACCAAAAACTGTGGCTTCAACTTTCCCAATATTTAATTGGGCAAAATTTCTTCTCATTCAGTGCTGCTCGTCAAACCATCTGTCCAATTAATTATGAACAATGGAGGAACCTGGAGAGGAGATGGTGAGGCACAGTTGAGTGCTTTCATTGGGTATCTGAAATCCAACACTGTACTTCAGGATGGAATCAAAGAACAGCAGGTCAATAAGTAAAAGGAGGGGCTAAGGATACATCTTTGGGGGGCATCAGAGGTACAGATGTGAAGCCATTGCAAGTGATACTCTGGACAGGGTTAGACAGATCTGAATGGCATCAGGCAAGTGGAGAGGCACTGGAGGAAGTTAGAGTGCTCAGCCATCTAGTCAAGAAAGAAGAAGAGGGAAAGTTTGGCTTTGTGACAGTCACATAGGAGATCATTTGTGACATTAGCAAGTACCATTTCTTTGGCTGGGTGGAAACCAGATTGAAGGGATTCAAACTTAGAGATCTGGTTAAAATTGCCATAGATTTCGAAGTTGTAACACAGTCAAGAACATTGTGGAAAAAAAATGTGTTGGGAGGTGGGACATAAGCTTTCAGGGACATTGGACCAAGAGTTGTGTATTTTTAGGAAGTGCGTGAAGGCAGTAGATTAAAGAAAAGAGAGATCTACTATAAGGAAAATACAAAAGACTACGTGAAAGAGAAAAGATTGATGTGTCAATTGGTTCATTTGCTTTGCACACTTTTTAAATTTCTGTTTAAATTTATTTGTCATTTGTTTGCATGAGTATCATGTCTACTCACCTATGATATAACAGGAAATGGGTGTACTCATAACATCATCAGCTTAGTAATGGGAACAGCTCATCAGTTTAACAAGATCTTCTACTGAACTTGTTTTCAGTTGTTATTGAATAGCCTCAGGGCTTTAAATTTGATATATTTAAACAGTGCGTGTGTTCACAATGCAGGCTTACATTCAACAACGTAGCCTAGAACTATCAACACATGTTCAATTTCACCTGCACATGCAAATAACTTACTTGGCATTGATTGCATTTTGTTTCTTTAATAAATAGTTAAGCAGTTGTCGAACATTGATTTCTTCGAGCTCCTAATCCAAGTAGGGTCATCCTAAAAGAAATTGAGAATATTGTGGAAAGCTTGAGAACATGACTTTGATTATTAGTTAAGTAACAACTTGCAAGTCAGATCTCAACAGGAATGATATTACATCTCTCCTAAAACAACGACACTGCATTTTTATTTTACACTATACCTGCAGAATGTAACCCTTTGTCTGGCATACAATCAGTCTCGATATTTCGATGGGCAGTTCTGTCTCACAAGTTGAAAAGCAGGACTCCAATTTTGCTAATGCACATGTGATGTTTCATCTTGAAGTTGCACTGACCACAAAGACAATCTTTTTTAAAATAGCTGTTTATAATATCTTTTTGATTCTCTCACGAATCTGATAGTCTGTACATAGGGACTCCCCCATTAGATTGGCCTATGACTCCAAGGGTACATCCACTTAGGTCTTGACAATGAGTTTTGGTGCACCATTTGTCCATGGAAATTGAATACTTGCCTTTTCCGGCAGGGTCACCGCACAACATTCAGATACTGGCTGATCTTATATTTCTTTACCAAGCATTCTTCAACTAAAGCAAATTTTAGCACTCACACTACCTAGGCTGAAGTCAGTAAATTTAACAGTAATCAGGGAAAGTACTTGCCACCTTCCTGCCTCTAGTGGAGTGTTGAAAATAGATAGTAGTACTGCAGTACCTTTAGGATGCCACAGAGGAAAAGTAATTCAGTGGGATAGGTGGTATCTAACCAAAAGCATATTTATAAAGATTCTCGTATAAAGATATCCCTCCTTATTCTGTTTTCTCAATCCTAATTCCACAAATTTCCCACTCTTATATCTGTTAAAAGAAAGATGCCCAGAGGCAATCTGCTGAACCTGGATTTGCTATCATTGCCTGTTCAGCTTTTCATAATCACTAGAGCTCTCAATACAGACTACACCTCAGAAAGCAACCTGGGTGTGTTCATCCACTTGAATGTGACTAACAGATGATCAACCACAGTGATCGGAACTTACCCAGTGGCAATTGGAAAAAATTCATCCCCTGAGAACTTTCTATTCAGCGAGTTATGCTCTGGTACAGAGGTATCGAAGGAAATCAATACACTGCAGTTCATTCTGACAACGATAATTGTTTAAAGTCTGCTTTTATCTGCTGAATAAATGTTCAGTTTATAGCTGTTCAATAAGATATTAATCATGGTCTCATCTGCCTAATCCAGTGTGCACGTGGATTGAAATGACACATGTCACTTCTGAAAAGAGCATCGCATACAATATTCTTCCCTCAAACAACTTCCTGAAAATGGTAGTTCGATAATAAGAAATTAACAAAATACGGTAATGATTTAATCACAAAAAATTCAGTGAATGATAGAACAAATAGAGAAACACCAAGAATTGCAATCTCCCATAATTTCAAAGGCCCGTTTCCTCCCAATAATTTATTGGAGACATTGAAAGAGGTGTGGGACTTGTATTGAATAGGTATGCCGTCTTCAACAGAATATCTTAAATTTGACAAGAGATCACACTCACTAGTACGGCATATGAGCTCTGTTGTTCGCTCCCTGTGTTGCCTTGGTGAGGAAAGGTGGCATTAGCCTCAAATTCAGTTCTTTGCAATTTATCCATCTCCTTGCAAATCTTTCCTGAGAATGTCAAGGACTGTGGGGTAACAAGAGATGAAAGTGTTGTAAGTGTTCCCCTTCTGTGTTAACATGCAGGAGGTACAGAGCAGGGCAATCAGCATTTCACAGATCTGTAGATAATCCAGCTCAACCTGGCATAGTTGTTAGAGTAGTTATGAACCGCCAGGAGTCTGGCTGGTAAAGTGATGAATCAGAAGTCGGTTTAATAGCTGTGTGTCATTAACAGGATTCCTGTGAGTTCACAGCTAAATGGTTGTGTTATTGCAGCTCCAGACAGCATGCCAGTGAACAAACGTAAATTGAGGGTAATTAAGTCCAGTGGGAGGTAGGGGATGGGGTCAGTCAATTGTTGTTATAGTAGGGAGTGTTCAGGCAGCAGTAATATAGAAAAGTACTTTTAGACTTGCCTTTTTTTTCAGCCTACTCCTTTTCATGGAGAGATTTCACTGAGCAGAGTGATGTGCATGCAGAAGAAAGCCATAACTGTGAAACTCCATTTGGTTCTGTTGGTCCCCGAGGCAGCTCTGTGGAAGGTCCTGGGTATAATGACAGCTACAGCAAAGAAAATAAAGGCAAACTGAGAAATGCAGCAAAATGCATTTTAACAGAGATCAAAAATAGATTTACTCTGTGGTATTTTATTATTACTTCCTTTTCCATCCTATTATAAAGTTGAAAGGAAAGAAATAGGCTTACTGGGATTTACATTTACATATTGACTGATGGCATTACAATCTAAGGATATATTCATTACAGCATTCTGTGAAGTAAAATATAAAATCTGATACAGCACTGAAGAAGCTCATGGAGAAAAAGTCTGGTCATTAACTCTGGAACGCTAGTATATTTTTCTATTTATCACACAAGGGGCTGCTCTTCTTCAGTTGGCAATGGTCTGCATTGGAGTACTGAAAAGCAAAGGTAAAGCCACCATACGGGGGGTCTCCCATAATACGTGTTCCAGCAATGTAAATTGGCTATAAAGGGATTGAAGAATAGGGAAATGCTATTTCTAAAATGTGAACTTGTGTTGGCTATAATGCAATACAGCATTATTTAAAAATTCAGCTCATTTAAATAGAAGAATAGATTCCAATCCTAAATTGATGGTATAAGTAAAAATGAAGCAATTTCAAAATAATATGAGTGCTGTTGTTTGTGTGTAAGATTTTGCCTAGAATCTGTTACATATTTAATATGTAAGGGCTTTTGAACTTGCTCATGTAAGTCATTTATACCAAAAATTCTCTGTGGAACAACCTGCTCTTTTCCAGCACTATTTTGAATACAATGTTACTCAGGTTTACAACACATTTTATTCCTACAATTAACTTCAAGGCCAATGGTCTACGTATGAAAGAAATGTCAGATTCCACTGCTTCACGTATCAGAAAAAGCCTGTGCCAATGGAATGTCAGGTCAGATCAGCATTTAAATGGAGCAGGGGATTTTACTAAAAATTGCTGACATGTCAGTTTTGGGGCAGATTCATGGAAGGTTGCTGGCTTGGAGCTCTTTCTCACTTAATTTTGCACTGCTCACTTCTTTTGGATCATGCTCACACTATCATGCAGGACTGACCATTGCTGGGACCTCCAGCAGCAGAATTCAATTGAAAGCCCAGCTGGCACTTCATTGCAACTACAAGGTCAAATTAGTAAATGTGATGCCTGTTTGTAGCATCACCTGTCTGATAAACTGTCATTACAACTACAGCTATAAGAACAAAGATACGCAGGTGAGGAAGCATTTGGGAAAAAATAATTGTTTTGTGTCCCTTGTGTCCCAAACCCTGTTTTTTCCATAGGCCCTATGATTTATATAGCATAATTTTCTATAAAGTGATGTTGTGCTGGAAAGCAACTATTGCATTGTAGGAGAATCCCCTGTACTCATGCCAGACCATTAGGGAGAGATGATTGGTGGTTATTCAATCTGATGGTCACCAAGCCTCAGGTGAGGGGAGAGATTGAGAGAAGGAGAATCCTTCATGGTGACCTTAGCCAGAGCAGGAACTGGACTCACGCTGTGGGAAGCTCTCTGTATCACAAACTGTCTATCGAGCTAAATGAGCCAACCAACCCTACAGGTTACATCATAGTAATTGGGCATTCCTCACCATCAGGTCTCAACCACTAAATGTGAGTGGGAAAACTATCAGAGTGACAGTCTTCTTGACCTACTGGCTATGGCATACCATTCTGCAGAGGATAACCATAATATCTTAACTCCAGGAAGAACAAGAATAGCAATTTCCTGTCCATCTACATCACTTAATCAGAACCCAGGACAGAAATGGGATTGGACCCTTGCTGGGATAAACTGAAGAGCACACCCATTCAGTCGAAGCTCCAGAATTTCATTCTGAGGGGATTAATGAAGGCTCATACCACTGCATGGCTGGTATCATTTTCCTCTCCCTCAGTCCTAGTCCTGACTGTTGTCAACTGCCAACTCTTCAGTGGCACACTAGTCAGCATATGAATTGAGTGATTTATTGTTGCTTAAATTTTTGCGGCAATAATACAATAAAATGTAAAGTTCCGTGCATAATCTTGTAAAAGGCTATACTAAAGCCCAAACAACATCTACCACTCTGCGATAATAGGAACTGCAGATGCTGGAGAATCTGAGATTAAAAAGATGTGGAGCTGAATGAACACAGCAGGCCAACCAGCGTCAGAGGAGCAGGAAAGCTGACATTTCGGGCTGAGACTCTTCATCAGAAATGGGGGAGGGGAAGAGGGTTCTGAAATAAATAGGGAGAGAGGGAGAGACAGATTGAAGATGGATAGAGGAGAAGATAGGTGGAGAGGAGACAGACAAGTTAAAGAGGCGGAATGGAGCCAGTGAAGGTGAATGTAGGTGGGGAGGTGGGGTGGAGATAGGTCAGTCCAGGGAGGACGGACAGGTCAAGCGGGCAGGATGAGGTTAGTAGGTAGGAAATGGGGGTGCAGCTTGAGGTGGGAGGAGGGGATAGGTGAGAGGAAGAACCGGTTAGGGAGGCGGAGACGGGTTTGGCTGGTTTTGGGAAGCATTGGGGGAGGGGAGATTTTGACATGTCAGTGGAGTGGGACTGGAAGTTCTGGAGGAGGTGAATGGCTTGGGCCTATGTCTGTGTCACCACCCATGCCCTCCACCTCCTCCAGAACTTCCAATTCCCTGGTCCCCAACACCTCATTTTTACCATGGACGTCCAGCCCCATACACCTGCATTCTCCATGCAGATGCAAAGCCCCTGCACTTCTTCCTGTCCTGCAGACCCGAACAGTCCCCCTCCACCGACACTCTCATTCTCTTAGCCGAACTCGTCCTCACCCTCGACAACTTCTCTTTCAATTCCTCCCACATCCTATAGGCAAAGGGGGTGGCCATGGGTACCTGCATGGGCCCAATCTATGCCTGCCTGTTTGTAAATTATGTGGAACAATCCCTTTTCCACACCTACACTGGCCCTAAATCCCACCTCTTCCTCCGTTACATTGATGACTGTATCGGACCTGCCTCCTGTTCCCATGAGGAGCTCGAACATCCATCCACTTCACCAACACATTCCACCCCAACCTCAAGTTCACCTGAGCCATCTCCAACACATCCCTCACCTTCCTGGGCCTCTCTGTATCCATCTCAGGCAACCACCTAGAAACCGATATCCATTTCAAGCCCACCAACTCCCACAGCTACCTCGAATACACCTCCTCCCACCCACCTTCCTGCAAAAATGCCATCCCCCATTCCCAATTCCTTCGCCTCCACCACACCCGGTCCCAGGATGAGACATTTCACTCCCACATCTCAGATGTCCTCGTTTTTCAAGGACTGCAACCTCCCCCCCACAGTGGTCAAGAACATCCTCTACCGTGTCTCCCGCATTTCCTGCAGCTCATCCCTCACACCCCATCCTCGCAATAACAACCAAAAGAGAATCCCCCTCGTCCTCACGTACCACCCCACCAACCTCAGGAACCAACGCATCAGCCTCTGACACTTCCACCATTGGCAATCTGACCCTACCACCAAAGACATTTTTCCCTCCCCATCCTTGTCTGCTTTCCAGAGGGACCACTCCCTCTATGATTCCCTTGTCCGCTCCACACTCCCCTCCAGCCCCACCACCCCTGACACTTTTTCGTGCTACCGCTACACCTGCCCCTACACCTCCTCCCTCACCCACATCCCAGGCCCCAAGATGACTTTCCACATCAAGCATATGTTCACCTGCACATCTGCCAATGTGGTATACTGTATCCACTGTGCCTATTGTGGCCTCCTCTACACTGGGGAAACCAAGCGGAGGCTTGGGGACCACTTTGCAGAACGCTTACGCTCGGTTTGCAATAAACAGCTCCATCTTCCGGTCGCGGACCATTTCAACTCCCCCTCCCATTCTTTAGATGACATGTCCATCCTGGGCCTCCTGCAGTGCCACAACGATACTACCTGAAGGTTGCAGGAACAGCAACTCATATCCCGCTTGGGAACCCTGCAGCCCAATGGTATCAATGTGGACTTCACCAGCTTCAAAATCTCCCCTTCCCCCTACTCATCCCAAAACCAGCCCAGCTCGTCCCCGCCTCCCTAACCAGTTCTTCCTCTCACCTATCTCCTCCTCCCAGCTCAATCTGCACCCCCATTTCCTACCTACTAACCTCATCCCGCCACCTTGACCTGTCCGTCCTCCCTGGACTGACCTATCTCTTCCCTACCTCCCCACATACACTCACCTTTACTGGCTCCATCCCCGCCTCTTTAACTTGTCTGTCTCCTCTCTACCTATCTTCTCCTCAATCCATCTTCAATCTGTCTCCCCCTCTCTCCCTATTCATTTCAGAACCCTCTTCCCCTCCCCCATTTCTGATGAAGGTCAAGGCACAAAACGACAGCTTTTGTGCTCCTAAGATGCTGCTCGGCCTGCTGTGTTCATCCAGCTGCACACCTCGTTATTTACCACTCTGCTCTCATCAATCTTTTTGTTTACTTCCTCAATCAAGTTTGTGAGACACAGGTTCCCTCGCACAAAGCCATGCCGACTATCCTTAATCAGCCTTTGCCTCTCCAAATACATGTAAATCTATCTTTCAGAATCATCCCCAACAACTTACCTATCACTGACCACTAATGCAGTTCATGCTCATATCCTTTACCATACGGCACACAACTGGCCATGGCCTCCTAGAGCAGGGGCAGTCTTTGTCAGTCAATGTCAGTCTGACATTGGAGGTAGATTATCAATTGACCACTCAGCCATTAGGTACCCTCAATCTCCATTCTGTCGTCCTCTGCCATTTCCCCAACCCAATGCCAGGAGAGAGATAATTCCCAGCACTTTTAGCCCACTAGTCTTCTCTGATAGGGTCTCCTCCTTACTAGAGGAACTCCCTCTGGAAATTACATTTCCCATACCACTTGGATATTCCTGCCTAAAGAGCCAATCCTCTGATGGCTATAGAAATGCTACATGGGCTAACCCTCTCTTTCCACACTTAAGTTACCCCAGTGGCTGTCCTTTTCCTTCTTCTGACAAAAGTGAAAGACCTAAATGGTCATCTGTTTAGTGCAGCAACATCAACAGTAGTGGCCTCGTTGCTAGCTCAAGAAGGCTGACAAGGTTTCATTAGTTGTCCCTCACCCCAATTACCTCACCCAGCACCTCACTCAGTCACTGCTTACAAAATTCATAAAATAGGGCATTTATCTCCTCAATGATCTTAACTGACCCATGGATTCTCATCTAGCAACTGCAAACAGAGGCCACCCTTGCTTCACTGTGCTCCTGTAAAGACTCCTGTGGGCTTGACCCAATATCATTTCCTGCCTAAAATTTGTTTTGCAAAGCTATAATTCTAGCCTGAAACTCCTAAACTCAAAACCCTACTGTCTTTGTATTAGACTATGTGTGTCAAATGAGTACACCAAGCGTGACAGTGGGTAGAATTTTACAGGCCTGCACAAAACTGGAAAGAAGTCAATGCTGGTAAAATCAAAAGGGAGAGGCTCCTCAACAATATCTTTTCAGCCAATTTTAGAAATGTTTGCATCTTTCAGATTTCCACAATCTGCCCACAGAATGCAAATGTTTGCCAGTAATTCTCAAAGTGACCATTGTTTCTGTGAAGTTATTAAAGTTCTAGAGGCTCCTGAGTTGCTAACCCCTTGCTTGAATGGAACACCAACTCCAGTGACAGCTACATAATTGATTGTCACCTATAAGAAGTCCAGCAAAGCAAAGCCCGCCAATTTCCTGCCAATTGTGGACACTGACAGATTTCTTATAGTCCTGTCCAGTATGTGTAATAGTGATAATATGCATGATCTATATACCGAGTGCAAGATCCATGACAGCAGGCATGATGCTTAAGTTGTGATCACCACTGTCCTGTGCGCATTGGGGCTTTGGGCAAACAGAGAATAGGTGGGACAATTAATGGGTCCAGTTCAGAAAGAAGAGATCTAACCTATCAGAAGGGCCATTTCCAGTTCATCAGAGATGGAAAATAGTCTTAAGCTGTTCTCGTAATCTAAGTAGGCAGGACTAGCAAAAGTGCTGAGTTTCTTTTGAGTGTTTAGTGAGTTAACTAGTTTTTGTATCTCTCAGAGAGACAGCAATGGAGAGAATCCCATAGAAATGCAGTACAGCACATGAACAGGACCTTTGGCCTCTGTGTCTGTGTCTACCATCTGCCTATACACGGTCCATATCCCTCTATTCCCTGCTTGCTCATGTGTCTGTCTAAATATCCCTTAAACCTGGCTATCGGATCTGCTCTACCACTCCCCCGGCAGCATTTTCCGGGCACCTAGTACCTCTGTGTAATAAACGTCACTCACACATCCGCTTTAAACTTTCTGCCCTCATTTTAAATTTACGACCCAGGAAAAAGACTCTGACTCTCCGCTCTATCCATGCCTCTCATTGTTTTATCTATGTCCGTCAGGTCACACATTCAGCCTCCAACACTCAAGCAAAAACAATCCAAATTTGTCCAACCTCTCCTCATAGCTAGTATACTCCAATCCAGGCAACATCCTGGGAAACGTCTTTTGCCACCTCCCCAAGATTCCACATCCTTCCTATAGTGTGGTGACCAAAGCTATGCACAGTACTCCAAATCTGGTCTGACAAAAATCTCAAATAGTTGTAACATGACTTGCCAACTTTTCTACTCAATGCCCTGATTGATGAAGGCAAGCATGCCATATGTCTTCTTTACCACCTTATCCACTTATATTGCTACTTTCAGGGAGTTATGGGCTTAACCCCAGATCCCTCTGTACATCAATGCTCCCAAGTGTTCAGCCATTCACAGTATACTTTCCTCTTGCATCCAACCTCCTAAACTGCAGCATCTCTGGGTTAAATTCTATCTTCCATTTCTCCACCCAATTTTCCAGTTGATTTGTATCCTGCTGCATCCTTTGATTTCCTTTGATAGTCTTCCTCACCATCCATAACTCCTACAAAGTTGGTAATCTGACCACCGGCATTTTCATTCAAATCATTTATATATATTCCAAACAATAGAGGTCCCAGAAATTATCCTTGTAAAACTCCACTTGTCACAAACCACCAGTCAGAAAAACACCCCTTTCTAACTACCCTATGTCTATAACCAACCCAATTTTGTATCCATCTTGCCAACTCACCATGGATTCCATGCAATTTGATCTCGTGGACAAGTCTATCATGAGGGATCTTGTAAAAGATCTAGCTAAAGTCCATGCGGTCAACATCCACTGCCTTTTCCCCAACAATCACATTCATCACTTCCTCAAAAATACTCAGTCAAATTTGTGAGACAAAACCACCCCAGCATAAAGCCATACTGACTGCAAAAAATGTTTATTCTTTACTAGATGCAAGCAAATCCTGTCCCTAAGAACCTTCTCTAATAATTTCCCAGCCACTAAGTAAAGGACACTGGCATTTAATTTTCTCAGTCCCACTCTGACTGACACCAGCCATACTCTGACAGAGCTCAGTCCCACTTTGACTCTTCTCAGTTCCACTGTGAATGCTCTCAGTCCCACTCCTCATATATTTATCCAGTAGCTCCTCCTGCTGTTCGTTCCCAGGCTCACTCTGCTATGCTGTGCTGCCACATCTGGTGAATGTGCAGATAACCATCAAAAAAAATGTTTGCAATCTCACCAGTTGGATAAGAAACTAAAGAGTAATGGTCGGGTTGATATTTTGCTGGGGTTGAATGTCTGTAAAGAATACTGCTAGAAGAAAAAGGCTGAATCTTTCTTTTCACTGTTTATGGTAAGATCTATCCAAATTGTTTTACATATATATATCTTTGTTTGTGCCTTGTGTTTGGGTATTAAACACATGTTCCTTTGTTAAAAATATATTGGCATAGAACATAGAACAATACAGCGCAGAACAGGCGCTTCGGCCCTCCATGTTGCGCTGACCTGTGAACTAATCTAATCCCCTCCCCCTACACTATCCCATCATTATCCATATGCTTATCCAAACACTGTTTAAATGCCCCTAATGTGACTGAGTTAACTACATTGGCAGGCAGGGCGTTCCACATCTTTACCACTCTCTGAGTAAAGAACCTGCCTCTGACATCTGTCTTAAATCTATCACCCCTCACTTTGTAGCTATGCCCCCTTGTACAAGCTGAAGTCATCATCCTCGGGAAAAGACTCTCACTGCCAACCCTATCTAATCCTCTGATCATCTTGTGTGTCTCTTGAGAATATGTACATTGACTGAATAGGCTAGAGCCACTTTCCCTGTAGCGTAGGAGGCTGAGAGGTGGCCTAATAAAGATTTCTAAAATTGTGAGGGGCATGAATGGGGTGATTAACCAAAGTCTTTTTCTCAGGAGAGCGGAACCCCAAGGCTCAAGGGCCTACGTTTAAGATGAGAGAGGATGACCGACTATAGCAGTAACCAAATTCCAAAATAATACTTTTGATTATCTAATCAGGTTGCACTCTGGGATTTGATTTGTCCAGGATTAGCATCAGCTGGAAGCATTACAGCGGAGAATTGGTCAGAATCATTTCTGTTCAGATTTTCTACATGATATAACTGCTCTATTTTTGCAAAGTCAGGCGATGGGATAATGTTGAATGGATGTGATGGTTTTTGAATATTGAATATAAGAGTAGGAGTGGCCATTCAAGTCTTCAAGCTTGCTCCTCTATTCTATAGGATCATGGCTGATCACCCAACTCAGTAGCCTGTTCCCATTTTCGCCACACACCTTTTGATCCCTTTGACCTAAGAACAATACTTAATTCCCAATGTTTTGGCATCAACCACTTTCTGTAGCAGAAAATTCCACAGACTCACCGTTCTGTGGGTGAAGAAATTCCTCCTCATCTTAGTCCTGAATGGCCAACCCCATATCCTTAGACTGTGACCTCTAGTTCTGGACTTTCTGCTTATCAGGAGCATCCTTTCTGTGTCCTGTTAGAATGTTATAGGTTTCTGTGAGATCCCCCCTCATTCTTCAAAGTTCCTGTGAATATAGGCCTAATTGATATAGTCTCTCTTCATTTGTTATTCCTGCTATCCCAAGAAACCTTTGTGCATTCCCTCCATAGCCAGAAGTCCTTCCAAAGATAAGGTGACCAAAACTACATACCAAAACTCCAGAAGTGTAATCTCACCAAGACCCTGTACATCCAAGATCCTCATGATACGGAGGTCAACAAATCATCTGCTTTCTTCATTGCCTGCTTAAGCTCAGTAACTGGTGTACAAGGACACCTTGGTGTCATTTCACCTCTCACCTTGCCCATCTATCACCATGAAGATAACAATCGACCTTCCTCTTTTTGCTACCAAAGTGAACAATCTTACATTTATTCCCATTATACTTCATCTGCCATACATTTTCCCATTCAGTCAACTTGGCCAAATCATATGAAAGCATCTGTTCATAGCTCACCCAGGTTTGTGGCATCTGCAAATTTGAAGATATGACTTTTAGTTCCCTCATCTAATTCATTAACATATATCGCAAATAGCTAGAGCCCGAGCTCTGATTCCTGTTGGACCTCACTGGTCACTTGCTACCATTCAAAAAATGACCTGTTTATTCCTATTCTTTGTTTCCAGTCTGCCAACTAATTCCCTGTCCATGTCAATACACCACCCTCAATCTTTAATTTTACAAACTCTTACTGAATGCTTTCCAAAAGTCGAAGTAAACCACATTCACTACTTCACTCTTATCAACTCTACTGGTTAGCTTAGTTGATTGAAAGGAATGACGATTAGATTAAGTCTATTTCGGAGAGACCACTTTGAACCCGTTTAAAGTAAATGACAAATTAAAATGGTTAAGTACAATTTGTCTCATATCAATGTTTTGAATTCAAGAACTATCAAGAGAAGTATCCTCAGGTTCCCTGGTAGATGACACCCACTGCCCTCCCTTTGTCTCCTTTTGACTGTACAGCAGCATTCCTGCATACAGCAGGGTGTTTTTGTGATTGGTCTTGCATGAACTAGGCCTGTAGTTAGAATTTTGCACCAAGAAAGCCAGCAGCTATGAAACACCGTTAAACATAGCTCTATCAAGTTATCTTTATTTCAACATTTAGATTTCAACATGGTGCTCCACAGCACCAGTGTTTTCTGCAGATTTCTGACTGACTGGCGACAAGAGAAGGGATTCTGGATAAAGGGCAAATTTTGGAGGACAAATGGTGCCTTCCTGAGAGGGGCTAACGATGCTTATGATCCATGTTGTGACCCCCAGGATTGCATTGCAAAAGCCTGAAAGCCCCTTTAAACAACAGAGCCTTTGGCCCTGATAGCTGCAATCTGAGACTACATTGCAAGACTGAGAATGCGGTGTGTATAATTCTTTATAAATACAAAGAACCTTTCCACTTATTTTACTGTAAAGATAGTAACTGAATGTAGCTCAATATTAGGGGATTTTCGGGAAACAATGTACATCACAATGTGACATGATACAGGTTTATGTCCATATTAACCATATGGTCTTGTTGTAAAGCAAGATTGTCAAGGCTTGGAGTGTAATTAAAATGGAAAATGATTACACTCATGCCAGTGAATAGTTTTCTGTCTTGTGGAAATGATGCAGGATCCTGTGATGTTTGTTTTCTGTCTGGAAATAAGTAACGCAGATGTTAGAGATCAGGATGCATGTCAAAGTCCAGTAATACAGTTTGTCATAATTAGGTGTTGCTGTTTAGCAATACAAAAATGATTAACTGGTTGTAATAATTGCCTTCTTTTTCAGAAAACGTATGTAAAATGGAAATTAATGAGAACACGTCATGACACTAGTACATGTGGAATCATGTGGCAAGGAATTTCACTAATGTGCCGTCTCACTTTACCTAGAAGCAGTAAGTATTAATGTTACAAATTCTACTTAAACTTGAGGAGATCAACTTGCATAAATTTTCTTGCAGAAATAGGGATAGCTGGAAAAGGCAGTCAAGGGCTAATACTGTTTTATACCACAACTTTAATTTGTGATTTCAAGAGCTTTTATTTCTGTACCAGTCTTATTGCTAGAAATTATCAATTGATATTGAATTTTATATTGCACTAGACCAGGGTTAAAATTGCATTATATATATATGTGCGTGTGTGTGTGTAGTCATTAATTGAATTGAATATTTTAAGAAGATTATACTCCCTCAATGATCCATTCAAGGTAAAGTAAGGGTAAAGTTGCCATAGTCCCAGATGACCATAGGGCTGCTCCACTCATTAGAGACAGATGACTGATAGTGAATTTAACCTGAGGGTCAGCACACCTCAGGCGAGGGCTGAGGTTGAGAAGTTAGGACCTTCATGGTAACCTCAGATGGACAGGTGGGTAACTAAATGATCCCAATGCAATCTCCTCTGACAGGGCAGGCGCTGATATTGCTTGTAAAGAAATAAACAGCCCAGTTTCCTGTTTTTGATCACAGCCCAGTGATAGCTGTTGTAAAGAGGTCAACAGGAGCAGGGCCTTCATGATGAAGTAATCTGCTCCTGCTCAATACCTGAGCCATTGTCCATGTACCCATTTAACAACCCTCAAAACAGCACACCCTAAAAATAAATGGATGATAAAACAATGTCCACAGCTACTGATTAGCAATATCCAGCTGGAAAAGAGGTGGAGACTTAAACCAGATATTGCAGCAATGGGACAACTGTTGGTTAGACTAACAATTGTATTTTAGGTAAGGTATTCTGACCACAAGGCAGCTGCAAGTAGAAGCTAATAACATCATGACAAGGCCAAAAGGTCACCTGTGATCTCAGTGACCAGTGAGACAAACAATGCATGTTCTTAACTATTAAAATTATAGGGTTGAAAAATAAAGAGAGTAAGGTCTAAGACAGAGAATGGTTAGCATGGGGATTTCACCATGAAATTAGCCACAGAAAGTGAAATAAAGAGAGGGAAGGAAATATTAGACGAACCAAAAAAAAGCAAAATGTAAAATGAAAAACATATACTTAACTTTAGGACTCTCTCAGTTTTTGTTTCTGATTTCCAGTATCTGCATTTCTTTGTATATATTAGTGTTGAACTTTAAAGATATTTAAAAGAGAGTTGATGCTAAAATTAAATATTTGAGGATCAAATTCAATACTTCAATTGCTTTTTCTTGTCCCCAACTTTTCTTTCTTGTTTCGCTACTTTGGAGACAGCATTTCAGGGAAATATGTTGAAATCCATATTAATAAATATTAGAGAAAGTGAGATTTATTTGTTTGAGATAATAACTTTATAATGGTTCAAATATGACCTATGTCAACTTGTCAGTAACTCATATTAATTCTTTCAGAAAACGTTAATAATTCTGTAAATGGAGAGTGGTGCAATGCTGACAAAATAACAAACATTATTGAATAATAAGAGCAGATAACATTCTGGTTATATCACTATCCACTAAGTATTTTGCTGTAAACAACATATGCTGCCACAAAACGTTAGTTATGTGATATGCATGCTTTCATGCATAATGACTTGGAGGAAACAACAGCCAATATGTGCACAGAGGGCCATAAGCCAAAAGACTCAGTGCAATCACGTCATAAACGAACAATATATAAATTTGATAAAAACAACTGCTGTACTGGAGGGCACTCAAGGTAGTTAATCTTCAGGCTCAGATAACAGCCACCAGCTTTACAAAGCTAGTCTCTAAACATTTATGATGCAATATGAATTCCTTCTAGATATCACTTATTTTCCGCTTAACTTCAAAGTGCATGAGACAGGGTTCATTATACATAAAGAATTTATCTCACTGGCTCACCCAAAATCAGCTGGCTGGTTAGTCACAACTTTTCTTATAATTAGTAATTAACAAGTCTTGTACACAAAAGAAAAGAAAATCCATTGCACTTTAATTAAACAAAATAAATACTATACCCAGTGACAGAGCATTACGTTTAATTTGATTTTAATTTAAGTTTTTATCATGTAAATTACAATTCTGAAAGTTAACTTGCCTTTAAAATCTTGCATCATAATACTTAGTAGCTGCAATGGTTCACTCATTGTCTTCCCCTTCACATGACAGGAGACGGTGTTTCTTTGCTCAAAGTGAATCAATGTGGGGAGGTGATGGCCTAGTAGTATTATTGCTGGACTAATCCAGCCACCCAGATAACATTCTGGGGACCCGGGTTCAAATTTGAATTCAATAAATATCTGGAATTAAGAATCTCATGATGAGTGTAAATCCATTGCCAATTGTCGGGGGAAAACTCATCTGATTCACTAATGTCCTTTAGGGAAGGAAACTGCCATCCTTACCTGGTCTAGCCTACATGTGACTCCAGATCCACAGCAACGTGGAACTGCCCTCTAGGCAATTAGGGATGGGCAATAAATGCTGCCTCGCCAGCAATGCCCTCATCCCATGAATGAGTAAATGGAAAAAAACGGATGGATTAACTGAATCCGTGAGCCTGCTCCCTGACTCAAGAGGAAAACTTTACATCCATAGTGAGGATAGAGAGAAACTTCCTGCACATAATAGGATTGAGATGAAGATCTGGGATTAATTGCCTGAATTGTGGTGGAGACAGGTTCAATCAAGGAATTCAAAATGGCTCGAAATAATTATTTAAATAGAAACAATGTGCACACTTATGGTGAAAAGGTAGATGAATACCACTGAGGTGTGATTCTCATGAAGATATGATGGGCCAGATGATCTCTTTCTGTGTCTTTACAGTAGTGTGATTTGGAGATAGTCGTTTCCACATCTTGTTCAGCACATTGAGAAGAGGTGCAGAAGAGGCTCAGACTGCCCTCAGCCAGATGCAGACAGATTGTTTCCCCAGGCTGGGGATAACTTCCCTGGAGTGCCAGAGGCTGAGAGGTGACCTTATACAAGTTTATCAGATCATGAGGAGCATGGATAGGATGAATAGCCAAGGTCCTTTTCCCAGGGTGGGGGAGTCCAAAATTAGAGGGCATGGGTTTAAGGTGAGAGAGGGAAGATTTAAATGGTACTGAAAGGATGACTTTTTATGCAGAGGGTGGTGCATGTGTGGAATGAGCTGCCAAAGGAAGTGGTGGAGGCTGGTACAATTACAATATTTAAAAGGTCTCTGGATAGGTATTTGAACAGGAAGGGTTTAGAGAGACATGAGCCAAATGCTGACAAATGGGACTAGATCTATAGAGGCTATCTGGTCAGCATGAAGTGGTTGAACCGAAGTTACTGTTTCCATGCTGTACAACTCACTAATTGTCTGACTATATAAGTGTGAAGTAGCAGAGAGAAGACGGTGGCATTTTCTCTTCTTTCCCTGCTGCACATGCCTCATGGTGGTAAACTTGGACGAGGCTGGCAGAATCTGCTGGTGAGATGTCCTCCTGTGGTCTTGAGGAAAGGACATCCCTGTTGTGCACCAGCCAGTCCATCATGACGTCCGGGTGCCTGTCCATTAAGCAAGACTCCAAACTCCCCCTTCTCAGCAATGTTGGGGCTAATGTCAAGAACCACGAAGGGCAGCTCTGGACTGGTGCACAACAGCCTTCTAAAGGTGGGATGGGTGCTGGTTATTCCAGGATATCCTGGCAGTATTGAGTTATTCCGGATGTGGTGAGCGGTAGAATCCAGCTAGTGTCAGAAGAAATAGCACAATAGGGCAGTGGTAGGTAGGTAGAACTCAATGAAACTGAAAGAAATTGACAGAATAATATACGATCTAGCCACTTGCAATACAATCTCACCTCGTAATGGAAGCATTGAGAAATTATCTCAGAATATCTAACAGTGCAATGAACATTGGTAACCACCAGTAGTCATTCTCCATTTCATATAGTGTGTATATCTGAAAATATCAAAAGTTAACGGAGAAAGTTAAAAAATGACTGTAGTCAGGGCCTTCTGTTGATTACTAGAGAAAAAAAACTTTAACCTTCTGCCAGTTTACGGAAATAAATGTTAGAAGTCAATATGCTTTCCTGAACCTTCAAAAAAACAGCAGCAGGTTAACTAACTAGAAGGTTAACTCCGGGACACCGTGGTCCACACTTCTTTCACTCCCAACACCTCCCCACAGCCCTACAGTACCTTCCCCTGTAACCAGCGAAGGTGCAACACCTGCCCAGTTACCTCCTCCCTCCCCAGTATCCAAGGGCCCAAACCATACCTTCCAGGTGAAGCAACACTTCACCTGCACTTGTCTACTTGTCTACTGCATTTGCTGCTCTCAATGTGGTCTTCTCTACATTGGAGAAACAAAGCGTAGACTTGGCGACAGCTTCGCAGAACATCTATGTTCTGCTCACAAAAAAGACCCAGAACTACCCACTACCTGCCACTTTAACGCACCACCCTGCTCCCTGGCCAATGTCTCTGTCTCTGGCTTGCTGCAGTGTTCCAGTGAAGCCCAACTCAAGCTGGAGGAACAACACCTCATTTTCGGCTTGGGGACCCTACAGTCCTCTGGACTCAATATTGAGTTCAATCATTTTAGGGCCTAAATTCTCCCAAGTCCCAGCCCCCTACCCCACACACCAGGCCTTGTTACCACATTGCCTGCCATTACACACCCCTTGTTGTTAGTCACTAACAGTCCCCATGAACAACTATTCACCCTCCCAGCCTGATCGTTAGCAGCTCCTTTCTCTGTCCAACTGTCTTTCTCTCTCTTTGGGCTTTATTCTATCATTTACTCCCTACCCAACCACGTCCCTATTTTCTGCATATAAACGGACGTTTTCCCAGCCCCATCGGTTCTGAGGAAGGGTCACCGGACCTGAAAGTTAACTCTGTTTTTTCCTTCACAGATGTTGCCAGACCTGCTGAACTTTTCTCGCAACTTTGTTTTTGTTCCTGAGTTACAGCATCTTTTTACAGGTTTTTTCAGTTTTTAACTAATATCTTATTACTATTTTTGAAATAGTCATGCAGGTAAAATTATTTATTATTTGCTAAATTGTTACAATTCCCATGGGGATCTGTAAATCATAGGAATCAAATTTATCAAATGACTGAACCCCACCCCCACCACAAATGAAGATACTACGTGACCACACTTCACTCTTTATAACTTTTTACTTTAATATTAAACAAAATTATGACATAAATTATCAGACAAATTATAGTTGCTACAAGCCACAAGTTAAAGCTGGAATAGGATATAGAACAGAAATATTGCATTAACTATTCAGCAGTCCACATTGTCAATGTGGCACCAAATTCAATGAAAAATTTCTTCTAACCTCAAGTTTTCTTGGATAGAATTCCAGTCCCATTCCTTTAAAATTCTTAAAGAATTCTGTACAGGCATAAAATTCCATGAAAGTAGGGTATTGTCCTTTCAATCTTTGATACTATGGAGCACTTCTTTCAGGAAACTTCTGAATTCTCACCTTCCACAATTATAGAAGTGGGATCTACTCAAACCAGCTGTCCAAATACTCAGGTATCCAGCTCTTTAACCTGGTTATAAAACAAAGAACTGCAGATGCCATAAATCTGAATCAAAAACGGAAATAGCTGGAGAAAGCCAGCAGGTCTAGCAGCATCTGTGGAGAGAAAGCAGAGTTAACAATTTGGGTCCAATGATCCTTCTTCACCTTGGTTGGTTGCATGACCATCTCTCTCTAACTCTTTACTTTACTCATTGCCTGTCACACAGGTTCCTTACTGTAACTGTATTCCTGTTGGTATTGCTTCCAGATCACAGATCGCCAACCAGATGGGCAAATATTTCTTCCTACAATTTATTCCTTTTAGAAGTGAAACAAACTTAAAAGTCATCTTCAAACATTTCTTTAAAAAGTATTTATAGATTTCCAAACATTTTAAACTAATCACAAATTGTCCTTATTGCTACTGTGTCAGGGCCAAAGGTTGTCATTATATTTGCTTACACATGAACAGTTACCTCACTTCAGAGCAATTCTTTATATTTTGAGTTGTGATATGCAATAGATATGAAATGCAATAAAGTCCAACATAATCATAAATACATTTTTCCATTTAAGTAAGTTTAGCCTTGGCTGTATAATATAAGCTATGTACGCAAAGTGTCTATTTCTTTTGTTGTGACACAAATATGAAGTTTCTGAATTCTAAATCAATAATACAATGACCTAGAGTTTGTATGTGATCAGCTGTAAAGTGACAGTGGTCTTCACTTATCTCAAGAAAATCTATTCATAAAGGTATAACAAACTTAATAGGAATGCCAACTTCCTCCATGTTAATTTCATTCTGGTAGTAGAACTAGAGGATCACCAACATCCAACAACAGTGATACTATCATTCATGAACATCAGCTGATCACACTGGAACACCGAAGTTGCAAACTGCATAGTTAAAAGCTGTAATTAGCTTCCACAAACTTTTAATTCAGAGAAAAATATGGAGATTAAAAATAATTAATGGGATTGAAATTTTAGCTGATGTATAATAAACAAATATTTGTTATTTTAACAAGGAATTATAATCACAATGAATGGGAAATGAAATTCCATAACAGTACAATTAGTTTTTCAGGGTCATAGATGTTGTCCAATTGTATGAACTTAGCTCACCAATAAAGACTAAATTGTACTTCATTCAATAGAATGTAAGTCTCTGTTATTTTACAACGTGATTAGGGTATACAAAAATAGAAATAGTCATTTTGAGGGATTTCCAGGAAAACTATCTACAAGAACTTCAATAATGCACCATGAGGAGGAATGGGGAAATTGTTGGTAACAGCCCCAGATTTCCATGTTTAGTAGCAGATGTGGATGCAGAAGTTGCAATTAGTTTCAATAAATAATGGCAGTAAATACTGTCAGCTCTATTCTCATTACGCTTCCACTATTCAGACTATTACAAAATTGGGCTTAGAAATTGGATCACACCCATCCACACTACTTAGTTGCAGTGCACCAGTTTGAAAAATGTGCCTCATTAACATCGCACAAAGACAAGGAAAACCTCTCAAAGGGTAGATGCACTGTGGGTT
This sequence comes from Stegostoma tigrinum, assembly GCF_030684315.1. Lineage (NCBI taxonomy): Eukaryota > Metazoa > Chordata > Chondrichthyes > Orectolobiformes > Stegostomatidae > Stegostoma > Stegostoma tigrinum. Next base: position 45,381,357 of record NC_081361.1, on the reverse strand, counting down.
CAGACAGCAGGCAAACATGGTGAAGTCTAAACATAGGAGTTTCACAACCAGATTTTCAGATCAAGTTTGGGATAATGAAACATAAACTTTCATTTTGTCCACATCAGAGTCACCAAAGAAGTTGCTTTCCTTGAAATATTTCTGCCTATGTGGTATTCCTTCATTCACTATCCACATAGAGCACACATTTAACATAATTTAGGATCCTCTTCTAAACAGAAAAATGTTAAATGAACTTCATAACATCATGAAGGAAAATCTTCAAAAGGCAAAAATAGATGGTGAAGTCGTGACAGCGTTCAATGTGTCTGGAGTGTCAGTCTAAGAGAACGGTTTGGCCTAAGGCTGTGGGTACCTTATACCACTTATTAAAATGCACCTTTGTGATACTGGCCTAATGGCAGCTCATGTAAATTTCTCATTCAGCCTCCTCAGATACTGAGTTAAGTAGATATCAGGAATTGGAGACCAAGCCTTTCAAATAGCTGCATTGTTGCATAGCATGCAGTGTAGGTAGGGGCTGTGTAGATAGTCTCAGCACACAAGCCCATAGACTCAAGAGGTTCATGATATCAAATTGCTGCCATGCACCCCTGGCAACTCAAGTACACCGGAAGACCACCTCCTGGACAGTGTCAGTAAGAGTAGAGAAGAGTAAGAAAGGCAGTAGTTACAGCAGTAATGAAGAAAGAGGCGGCTTGCAATTGTGATTTCTCCAATTGGAACAAGGAAAATTAAATTGAGAGGCTGAAATAACTTTATTGTTAACATTCAGAAATATATTTTTGTGCTGATATTTATGCAGCAACAGGACTTTGTGATACAATGTATTCCAATGTGTCTATTTGCCTTTAAAAAAAGACTGAAGGTCAGATTGCATCAGGATACACAATGCCTTTTATGGTCCCCCTGAAGGAACAGTGTGGTCTGTAGATTCTGGCCCTCTGCCTCAACGTAATCTTATCCAACATGTTTCTCTCATTTCCTCTTCCTCCTACTCCATTCGAAGGGAGAGATATGGGAATGGCTACATGTGAATCCCGTGGGGTGAACTACGTGACCGAATGGTCAGAAAGAAAAGATACTGCTGAAGGAAACTTTAGAATTCTTAGTTAACAGCTGAGAAAAGATTTTCCTAATCAGAACAAAAAAAAAGCTGACATTTTAGTCAAATACTGTAAATAAAGTCTGTGAACTCAAACTATTTTCTGAAACAAAAACAAAAACTACAGCAAAGGCCCAACAGGGTCAGGCAACATCCGTAGGGAACACAAGTCAATGTTTCTGCTACAGAACTCTTCTTCAGGATTACAGATGTATAACATGAAAACAAAGAAAAAAATAGGAAGGGGAAAGGAATGGAAATGAAAGATACAGTGGCCACACACAGAAAAAGGGGACTGACCATTTTGAACTGTGGAGGACGGGAGATGATTTAAAGGTATAAATTGACAAGGTCAGAAGTCGCAAGACGCCAGGTTATAGTCCAACAGGTTTATCTGAAATCACAAGCTTTCAAAGCACTGCTCGTTCATTGGATGAAGTGAAGAAAAACACACAGGCACAGAATTTCTAGGCAGAGAGATCAAAAGATTGTATAAATGGTGTGAGTGAAGTGTCAACAGGCTGGATTACAAGCCTCTGCAGGTAGTCAAAAGTGTCAGGCAGTGTCAGTAAAATGTCACCAACTGAATAGCATGTGAAGGAATGACCTATGACCTGATTATGAAAACTGATTAATGGACACCGTGTAACAATCACCAGACAGGAATGTTCCCTCCCAGTTGGAGAACACTTCAGCGGTCAAAGACATTCAGCCTCGGATCTTCGGGTAAGTGTCCTCCAAGGCAACCTTTGAGATACACAACAACGCAGAGTGGTTGAGCAGAAGCTGATAGCCAAGCTCCGTACCCATGAAGACATCTTCAACCATGACCTGGCGTTCATGTTGTGCTACATGTGATCCCACCACACTGTTCTTGTCTGTAAAATCTTCTCTACTGTCCTGTTTTGAAACCATCACCTTAGTGATTTGTTATGATATCTCTACCTTAATTAGTTTGTACAGTTTTGGATTATTTATTACTTTGGTTAGACCCTTGGCATGCAACTTCGCTACCTATCATGATATTCCAATTATTTGGTTTGTCTCTGGCATTATTTAATTTCTATTTTTGGTAATTATAATCTCTTTCAATTAAGCAGATGATATGTCATTCCTTTGCTTGCTATTCAACTGTTCACACTTTACTCACCACCGTCTGACACTTTTGATCACTTGCAGAGACTTGTTATTAAGCCTGTCGACATTCCACTCACACCATTTGTTCGATCTTTTGATCTCTCTACTTATAAATTTTGTGCCTGTCTGCTTCTCTTCACTTCACCTGATGAAGGGGCAGGGCCCCAAAAGCTTGTGATTTCGAATAAACCTGTTGGACTATAACCTGTTATCATGTAACTTCTGATCTTGTCCACCCTAGTCCAACACCTGCACCTCCACTTCATAAATTAACATGTGTATAATACAAAAGGAGGAAGAATAAGAGCTAAATGAATATAAAAAAAAGGAGAAAATGGAACTAGACTAAGCCTGTGCTTTGGGCAGAAAATAAGGGCAAAAACAAGCAAATTCATTGTGATATCATTCACACTAAAGGTGCCTGGAATATATCCAAACTCATATTGGGTCAGGAGCTTTGTCAGGTATCATAGGTGACCTCAAAACCAACCATTAACCAACTGCAGTGAAGAAGCCTAATGTCAGATTTAAGATCGCTTCCTGCCATTGTACTGTGTTCAATGAGTGTGTGTCCTCCAGCCTCCAATGTTTAGCTTTCCGTTCTGTAGTTCTAACATCAAGGAAAATAACAAAAAAATCCCATAATGTGGGAGTGCTACTCCCATCACCACAACACTTTGCCTCTTGCAGTCAGAATCACCTCTGCTCCATTGCCCCTTCTGGCAGTTACCTGACAATCACTGCTCATGGGGCAAAGAGTCCTGTGTGTACAAACACAGCAAGCTTCTTCAAGAGGAGCAGAGGTGCTGGCAGTTCATTGCAATTGAAAAGTAAGGTCTGTGGGCACGTGGTGGGTGAGGCCCACTCATGTGATTCTGACGGTGGCTGTGTACAGATGTCTATTGTCTGCATAGTGTGAGCATTTTCCCCTAGAAAATGCATGAGGAGCAAGTGTGGAACATATACACTCCAGCAGATGGGCAACCTACCCACCAACACCAAAAACCCTGGATATGTTCAGACCGATGATGTTTAGCCACAAATATAAACAAGACACACAAGCAAATAAATTAGAGACACAATGGCCCATATTTTCCAATGGTCAGACAGTCATTACTCCAGTGTAAATGGGAATTGTGCATCAGAACCCTGCAGAATCACAAAGAAATTGGAGATCCTACTCGGCAATTCCCCTATACCTGGAATCCTCCGAAATTCTCCATTTAAATCAGATCAGTCAAAATATTCCTTTGAAATTAAGTAAATAGCTACTCAAGTAAGCCAAATGAAAACACTAACTCCAGAATAGCTAGCAAACTCACTCCAATCGTACCTCTCGCACCCAGGCCACACCTTCTCCAGACCACTTATACCGTGATCTCCCCAAGGACCTGATTTCACCCAACCACTCCAAACCCAACATCCCACTCTAAACCCAACATCCCATTCCAAATCCAACATCGCACTCCACCCACTCCATGCCCAACATCCCAGTCAATCCACTCAAAACCCAACATCCCATTTCACCTCCATTACAGTTGAGTTACAGGATTTAATTAAACATACACGTATTCCTTCAAAATATACCTCAAAACCTGTCACTTTTCTCATCGTTAATTCATCATCAGGTTTCATATGTTCTCTTTCCTTCTCATTTCATTTTGTTTAATGTAACTCTGCAAATATTAGGCTCATAGCTACAGGGCCCAGCATTCCTTTGTCTGCTCTGAACCCAAAAACCCACTCTACACCTGATACCACCCTAACTTCAACTGCTGCAGACTCAACTTTTGCCAGATTTGCTGAGCTCTTCCTTTGTGTAAAAAAGGGATATAGTCAAAAATAGAAAATGCTGGTAAAGCTCAGCAGACCTGGCTGCATCTGTGGACATAAATCAGAGTTAACATTTCTGATCGAGTGACCCTTCCTCAGAACTGATGGCAGCTAGGAAAATGCCAATTTATATGTAGAAGTTGTGGGGGGGTAAGAAGTAAATGATAGGTGGGGATAGAGGCCAAAGAGGGAAAACAGCAGTTAACCAGACAAAGGTTTGGATAACAACCTAGATAGGAGGGTGAATAGCTATTAATGGGGACTGTTATTGGCTAACAATAGGTTGTGTGTAAGATCAGACTGTGATAACAAGGTCTGGTGTGTGGGGGTTTGGATAAGGACATGGGAGAGCTCAAGCCCTAAAAGGTATTGAATTTAATTTTGAGTCCAGAAGGCTGTCAGGTCCCCAGGTGGAAAATGAGGTGTTGTTCTTCCAGCTTGGGCTGAGATTTGCTGAAGCACCACAGCAAGCCCAAGACAGAAGTAAAAACCAAAAGAACTGCGGATGCTGTAACTCAACAACAAAAACAAGCTTGCTGGAAAAGCTCAGCAGGTCTGGCAGCATTTGTGAAGGAGAAAACAGGGTTAACGTTTCAGGTCCGGTGAACTTTCCTCAGAACTGTTCTCCGGATCCAAAACATTAACTCTGTTTTCTCCTTCACAGATGCTGCCAGACCCGCTGAGCTTTACCAGCAACTTTCACTTTGTTCTGAGACAGAGGTGTTGGCAAGGGAACAGGGCAATGTGTTGACACGGAAGCTCAGGGTCTTATTACACACAACCTATTGTTAGCCACTAACAGTCCCCATTAGTAGCTATTCATCCTCCTAGCCAGATTGTTATCCATTCCTTTGTTTGTCTAACTGCTCTTCTGTCTCCTTGGGCTCCATCCTCACCTATCATTTACTCCTTAACCTCCAGCTCCGCCCTACCTCTTGCATATAAACCAACACTTTCCTAGCCACCAGCAGTTCTGAGGGTCACTCGATCCAAAATATTAACTCTGATTTCTCTCCATAGATGCTGTCATACCTGCTGAGCTTTTCTATTTTTGACTCTGATTTACAGCATCTGCAGTTCTTTCTGTTTTTATTATGGCATATAGTTGCAATCTTTGTGAGATTGCCACTGTTTGGAAAGTTCATCCCAGTATGTATTTACAATGGAAGAAATATGAGCAGGACACAGCAAATCAAATCATTAAAGTCCAGCAAATCAATTTTTATTTGAACAAAAAACTGCTTGACAATAGTTAAAGTGAATAAATAATCTTTGTCACTACTTGAAACCTTCCTTTAATCTGCCATTTTCATGTTGATGGAGGGGCAGTGCATGGGGATAGGGAGCACAGTGTAATGTGCCTTCGCTGATCATGGAGATGTGAAATATTATTCCTTGTTTTGCTCAAATGTTCACAAGGAAGTTCCTGTCACTTATTCCCAAAAGCTTTGAACAGGACATTATGCATACATCGAGATATTGTTATTAAAAATACCCTCTTTCCTTTGGAAAATGAGAGATAGACCGTTGAGTACAGCAAACTGGAAGTGTTCGTGTGATTTGTCATCATCCAGCTCAATCACATCAGCCTTTAACTGGAGCCCTGCAAACCTATACTCACTAGATCAAAAGGTTCTATTTGCACAGCTGTCCAGAAAGGAGTGTCATATTTGTTCAAACCAAACCTGATTTTGTTCTGACATGAAAAGTTTAACTTCTCAAAAGCTAAGCTGTCCACAGCTCATCATACAACATACTGAATATAGGTGGGTCCTTTCAGCTCCATATCAAAGTCACGCAGCTCTGATATGTAAATAGTGTACAGCTCGCTTCATTTGTTTTTTGCTAAAGTCCATTGATACCTTGAATGGTTGACAAGGTGTGGTGGAAGCCAAATTTACTCATTTTTGGAGTTACAACTTCACTTTGGGATTAGGTTATTAATTGGGATAAAATACAAATCTGTTATGGTTAGCTTTCTTCAACATAAACATACCAAGTGGATACTCAGAATACAGCCACACAGACTTTTTGATATCACTTTGGCAGGAAAGGACAACTCAATTTGACTTTATCAGGGATTCTCACCCAACAGTAATGCCAGTCACTGATATACATATGTCTAAATATGGGCAAAGCATCCAAATAGTATTTCAGTGAAGTCATCATGATGGAAATTTTACTTATTGCTATATCAGCATTTAGTATATGTAACATCAGTATTTACTGGCGTCTGTTTGACCCAACAACTCTCCAAAGAAAGAAATTTAATAAAACCACACTGTTCTAAAAATGTATAATCATAATTTAGATACTATGCAAATATTGTACTTCTATCCAGTCTACTCAATTTGAATTTGTATAGCACATTTAAAATTCCCCAATATGCTTGACAATAGCTTTAATTAAGTAAAATCCCCCACTGAGCTGCATAATACTTACTAACTGGGAGTGTAACTGGAATGGCAGGACCATCCCATGAGATAATATTGAGGAGATCAAACCTATTTTTCCCAGATATTAAAAAAATGAGATGTCATCTCATTGAAGGATGCAAAGTAGTTGACAGGGTAGATTCAGGAATGGTTATTCACCCTGGCAGGAGGAGTGCTGGAGCAAGGAAACACAATTTCAGGTTAGGATGTAGACCATTCAAAATTGAGATGTGGAAGAAATTCTTCACTCACAAGAATAGTGAATCAGAATTGTCTATCCCACAGGGTTGTGGCTTCTCAATCTTGGTATAATTTCAAGACAGATATTAAGCATACCAAGGGATATGGGCATTGTGCAGGAAAAATATGTGGAGTTTGATGATCAGTCATAATCTAGTTGAATGGCGGAGCAGATTCAATGGGCTGAATGGCGGTAAAAGGCTGGAGACATGTTGAGGAGCATGTGGATGGATAGCTTACCTTGGTCCTCCTGGGACATAAGTGAGTGGTGATGAGGGCTGTGCTGGTCAGAGCAGTGTGAGGGAGGGTTATGATTTCGATGGAGGCTAAGGTATGAATTGCAGAGATCAAAGATGCCATTGACCGAATTGGTGATTACAAAAATACAAGAGTGAATGGACAGACAAAAGCTAGAAGCAGATTTTGAAACTGCATAAAAAGCGAATTGGGGGACAGTTATTGCCAAGGACGGACAAAGTAGGAAGTAGAATTGGGTGAGGATAGGGAATGGTAGTGTGGGATAGGGTTGATGGGACACGGAATTGAGAGACATACAAGGAATGGATCAAACCTGGCCCTATTTGTGACTGACATATTGAAAGGAGTGTCATCAAGATGGTCAAGTTATGTGGGCAGCCATGAAGGTGATACAAATATATTCAAATAGAAGTGGAGGCTATAGGGTGGCAAGCATGTAGTGAATTAAGAAAGGAAAGAAAACATGATGGACTTAGATGGACATTAAAGTCACTGAGAATTAGAGATCATTGAAGGTAGACACCGAGGAATGAAAGCAATGGAGACAGCCTATTGAAAAAGTTGCTGTGTTATTTAAATTGACAATGCAGAACAAGGATTTTAAAAAGAAATTGAAGGGTGGAACAGGGTCAGCTGTTCAACAGTGGAGCAAATGCCACATGTATAGGGGGTTAGATCAATGCATGATTAGATGATAGGAGTCATCATACCAATACCACATTGTTAACAGCACAAATGGTGAAGGATGCAGCCAGGTTTTTTTAGATTGGATTCCCTACAGTGTGTAAACAGGTCCTTCGGCCCAACAAGTCCACACCACCCCTTGGAGCATCCCACCCAGACCCATCCCCCTATAACCCACACACTCCTGAACACTACAGGCAATTTAGCATGGCCGATCCACCTAACCTGCACATCTCTGGACTGTGGGAGGGAACTGGAGCACCTGGAGGAAACCCGCGCAGACACGGGGAGAATGTGCAAACACGACACAGACAGTCGCACGAGGCTGGAATCAAACCCAGGTCCCTGGTGCTGTGAGGCAGCAGTGCTAACTACTGAGCCACCGTGCCACATTGGGAAGCTTCATTTAGGCCCAAGCTGCCATCACTCTTCTGTCAGGTTTATATTAAGACTCCAATGTTGATACAATCATTCATGATAAATTCATAAATGACAAGGGCTGTGTTCGCAAGAGAATGGACTTTCTGGAGGGAAATGCAGAAAGGGGCTGAGAAAGCTGATCTTGTGCCAGAGTCCATCTTGTCAGACCTATGGGTGTTGAGTTTGATCAGTTGGAGGTCTGCAGGATTAGAACCAAAGACCAGAAGTGGCAGTCAAAGCAAGCACACAAGTGGGCACAGGAAAGGACAATACATAGGCCTTGTTATCCAGCAAGATTAGACTGACAAGACAGTTATCCTGATCATAAATGGGAAGCAGGGAAGAGGCAAAAGGAAGGAATTCGGAATAAAAGCACAGTGGCAGGATCAAGTTGATATCAGTACAATGTCCATGTTGGGAATTGGCAAAAGATTACTCAATTTCATACAGAGGTGTGAAGGGCACAGTGAAGTGCAGAAAGTATTTGAGGGTTGAATATTGAAGGATACATTGATGGAAATATCTTCGGGGAATGAGTGTTCAGGAGGTGTACACAATCTGTTGTGGGGGGTAGAAAACACGGTTGAAAAGTTGGGAGTCTTCAAAAGAAGGAAAAATGGTGGGAAAATATTCTTTGGCCCAGGAGAGTGACGTTTCAGTCAAGAAGCAGATTATAACTGAGACTGAAAATGCAGTTAAACCAGCAGGACAATCACAGCCTAAGCAGTTAACAGCAGCGAGGGTGATCACAGTTACTTTGAGAAATTTAAGTAACTGGGTAGTAGATCTGAGGGGCCAAGTGAATCCGTTACTAATCTTTTTGGACCAGATGTCATTGAACCTGGGAAGACAGCAGGAATTTGCACAATTTAGGATGGACCCAAAACTAGCTGCCAGAACTCCTTCAGTCAGAATAATTCAAACATACCAGAGCCAATTCGAGGAGAATAACCAGAGTCACCAAGTGATAAACACAAAGGACAATGTTTAACACAACACGTGTAAATGATCACACTCACTCATTGTCGGAAAGAAGCCAGCCAAGGTACATTATTACTCAGACATTAGTCATAAAGATAGAGCTCGCTAATGCACTGTTTGTGCATATCTTTTAGAGCTAGCTCTGTGATCGGAAGAATGTGCATAATCCAAAAGCATGACAAATACAAGATAGTATCATGTTCAGGGGACAGAGGTAAATTGAGCTGTTTTTTTCTTCGCACCTTCTGCCCATAAGCAGAAAGGCTTTTATTAATCTATTAAAACAGGCAGGGGCATGTTTCCCCAGAACCCTATGTTTGTGAAGTGCAATTTTTACAGTAATCCACAACAGACTCTGTTTGGGGTAAAATCAGACATACGGTTTATTCACACATTCACATCAGGGCAATGATCACACACACACACACACACACACACACACTCACACTCTGTCCAGTCTTCAGACCTGATTCCTCTTTCCATGCTTAGATGCTTTTCCTTTGAATTTGAGACAATCTTTAACTTTGGGTTAGATAGTGAGTCCCTCTTTGGACCTTTTCCTACCCTTTAGAGTACGTTGCTTCTCTTTATTCTGAAATATGCTCTTAAATGAGTGAAGGAACAGAAAGATATGTATTTATATCATGTCTTTCAGGACCTCAGGATGTCACTAAGCACATTAGAACAAATGAAGTACTTTTGCAGTACTGCCAGCTAATATAAGAAATACAACATCTAATTTAAGTGCAGCAAATTCCAATAACAGCATATAATAATGGCCACATAATCTGTTTCTGTGATGCTAATGGGGGGATAAATATTAGCTAGGGCAATAGAAATAATTTCCCTGCTTTTTTTTCAAAACTGTGTCATTGAATCTTTTACAACCATATTAGAGAGCAGCCAGGGCCTTGGTTTAACATCTTACCTGAAGGATCTCAGATGGTATCCCTCTGGGTATGAAGTTTGAGAGTCCATATAGACACAGGATTTGAGCACATAAGTTAGACTGACAGTTCAGTGGTAAAAAAGTGCTGACATACTTTAATGCAGAAAATATCTCTCTGCATTTCATGGTGGAGAAGCAGGCATTGATCAGCAGGGAATTGGTTCCAAATGGTAGCAAATAAATACAAGAGGTGTTTTAGAACAATACGAATTGACATTAAAAAATATTTTCTGCATGCATAGGCCTCAGGGTTAGCCAAGAAGGAATTGCATTTAACATTACTGGTTTCATGTGACTGTATAAGACTGCCATCTCTTGGCAAAGCTGTTACCTGTATCCATCAACATGCTAATTAAATAAACAAGGCGTTTTAGATCAAAACTGTCCTTTCAGATCTCTCAAATCAAATTAATCGTTAGATTTTTTGATGCTGTTCATATATTCACGAAACATTCTAATCCAAAATGAGAGAGACTAACTTGCATCTTTTAACAAAAGAACATGCATTTATACAACATGTTCATGCTTTCAGGATGTTACAGGACATTTTGCCAGTGACGTACTTTTGAAGTCTAGAACTGTGGCCAAATTGTGATGGCTAATTCATGCACAGTAATGTTCTACAAACACAGTGAGATAAAGGCTCCATAATCTGGTTTTAATAATGTAGGTCACAGGATAAATAATCGGTCACAAGAGCAAGATATCTCCACTGATCTTTGTATTATGCTAGCGGATATTATACATTTCACCCAAGGGCACAAACAGGACCTCAGCTTACCTTGTAATACAGAAAAGAACATCAACTTACATTTAAATAGCACGTTTAACATAATAAAATGCTCAAGGGGACTTGGATGCAACAATTGATTCCAATAAAATTGAATGGAATTGCATAAAAGGACTTGAATTAGAATCTAGTCCAACAACAACCCTGTGACCATTTAAATTGTCACAAATAATTACCACTTTGAGGACTGAAACCAATGAGCTACATTTCAGATATGGGCAGCGCTGAGGCCAAATGCAATGTGCAGGGATTGTGTTGGTTTCTGTCCTTCACAGTTCATCCATACTTACTAACACCTTGTGGGTAGCAGCAGTCATCTAAAGCAAATGGCGTCAGTGACATTTGAGATGTATTGGAAGATCGGGAGTTGTTCCTTGGAATAAGCCACTGGCATAAAAATCGGGGGATAAATACCACTTTGTAAACTGTCCGGAAGGGATGGATTCCCAGTCCTTCTGAGCGCATATTCTGTTCCAGAAGATAACACGGCTGGTGATGATGACCTTGGACGTTATTAGTCTGGATCTACACCGGGTTTCTGAGGGCTTTAGAAAATAACAGAGAGGCCTGTAGATTCAGGGGTTGGTCAGCCTCCTCCACTTCTGTGATGATCTTCAGCTGCTGCTTCTCCCTCAGGAGGCTGTGCAGCAGCCTGTGGGGATTGCTGTTCTTGGCCACAGCATTGTAATTGCTCTCTTCTCCAATGCTGTTACTGGATTTGCATCCAAGCACAGGGATCATCCAACTGATCATCCAAAACCTACTACGTGTGAGCTGATGATCTGCGGGAAATGTCGGAATTGAATAGCATATCAGCAATGGTACTTCTGAGTCTTTGCATCAATCGCCATGAAGCGCCATGTTTGGCACTGACACATTGTGCTATAGAAACTTCTCAGAGAGGCCAAGGTCATGCTGCAGTATGAAGCTCTGAGCTAGGTAACCTTATCCAGTTGGATGTTTCAGATCATAACGGCTAAATCTACAATGGGGGAGTGAGTTCCAGATAGTTATCCATCATGATAGCTCACCCCTCCAAAAATAAATCACCTCTTGAACATCACAGACCACATCCTTGCATATTTACAGTTCAATGTGAGGATGTGGCAGCTTCAAACATTGTCAGGCATGAAAGTGATGCAGAAATACTGAACCCAGGTGAGAGTTTTGAGTCTGTGTCCACACATTTTTGCATATCTGACATGATAAGAGGTCTATTGATGCGCAGCACATAATGGTCATGAATGCCTGAGGCCATCATTTTTAATGTTATTGGAAGAAGAATGACCTGACAATGAAGCTCACTTTGATTCCAGATGGGTGGTGTTGTTGAATCACTGGATGCATGATTAATGCATTTCTCCCGTTAGGGCCTCACGTTCATGGAGTTATATTCCAGGCCTGAAGAGAGAAACAGTAACTTATTTACCCCCCCAAAACTGCTAGTGGTGGCAGCCACTTTCTCTCATTATTACACAGCTGGGTTCGGAGCGAAGATGCCAAGGTTTCAATTTCACATCCTCACAGGTATTTAGGGAATAAAAAGAATCTATAGGTATTTTAGATATAAAAGAATGACGAAAGTAAGATTAGGCCCAGTGAAGGATAGTAGTGGTAAGTTGTGTGTGGAGTCAGATGAGATGGGGAAGCGCTAAATGAATATTTTTCAACAGTATTCACTCTAGAAAACGACAATGTTGTCGAGGAGAATACTGAGATACAGGCTACTAGACTAGGTGGGATTGAGGTTCAGAAGGAAGAGGTATTAGAAATCCTTCAGAAGGTGAAGATAGATAAGTCTCCTGGGCCGGATGGGATTTATCCTCTGATCCTCTGGGAAGTCAGGGAGGAGATGGCCAAGCCTTTGGCATTGATCTTTAACTCGTCATTGTCTACAGGAATAGTGCCAGATGACTGGACAATAGCAAATGTGGTTCCCCTGTTCAAAAAGGGGAGTAGAGACAACCCTGGTAATTATAGATCAGTGAGCCTTACCTCAGTTGTTGGTAAAGTGGTGGAAAAGGTTGTAAGGGATAGGATTTATAATCATCTCGAAAAGAATAAATTGATTAGGGATAGTCAGCACGGTTTTGTGAAGGGAAGGTCGTGCCTCACAAACCTTATTGAGTTCTTTGAGAAGGTGACCAAACAGGTAGATGAGAGTAAACCGGTTGATGTGGTGTATATGGATTTCAGCAAGGCGTTCGATAAGGTTCCCCACAATAGGCTATTGTACAAAATGCAGAGGAATGGGATTGTGGGAGATATAGCAGTTTGGATCAGAAATTGGCTTGCTGAAGGAAGACAGAGGGTGGTAGTTGATGGGAAATGTTCATCCTGGAGACCAGTTACTAGTGGTGTACCTCAAGGGTCGGTGTTGGGTCCACTGCTGTTTATCATTTTCGTAAATGACCTGGATGAGGGTGTAGAAGGATGGGTTAGTAAATTTGCAGACGACACTAAGGTCAGTGGAGTTGTGGATAGTGACGAAGGATGCTGCAGGTTGCAGAGAGACATAGATAAGCTGCACAGCTGGGCTGAGAGGTGGCAAATGGAGTTTAATGCAGACAAGTGTGAGGTGATGCATTTTGGTAGGAGTAACCAGAAGGCAAAGTACAGGGCTAATGGTAAGATTCTTGGTAGTGTAGATGAGCAGCGAGATCTTGGTGTCCACGTACACAGATCCTTGAAAGTTGCCACCCAGGTTGACAGGGCTGTTAAGAAGGCATATAGTGTTTTAGCTTTTATTAATAGAGGGATCGAGTTCCGGAACCAAGAGGTTATGCTGCAGCTGTACAAAACTCCGGTGTGGCCGCACTTGGAGTATTGTGTCCAGTTCTGGTCACCGCATTATAAGAAGGATGTGGAAGCTTTGGAAAGGGTGCAGAGGAGATTTACTACGATGTTGCCTGGTATGGAGGGAAGGCTGAGGGACTTGAGGATGTTTTCATTAGAGAGAAGAAGGTTGAGAGGTGACTTAATTGAAACATATAAAATAATCAGAGGGTTAGAAAGGGTGGATGGGGAGAGCCTTTTTCCTAGGATGGTGACGGTGAGCACGAGGAGGCATAGCTTTAAATTGAGGGGTGAAAGATATAGGACAGATGTCAGAGGTAGTTTCTTTACTGAGAGAGTAGTAAGGGAATGGAATGCTTTGCCTGTAACGGTCGTAGATTCGCCAACTTTAGGTACATTTAAGGCGACATTGGATAAGCATATGGACGTACATGGAATAGTGTCGATTAGATGGGCTTGAGTTCGGTATGACAGGTCAGCACAACATCGAGGGCCAAAGGGCCTGTACTGTGCTGTACTGTTCTATGTTTTATGTAAGTTTTACATTTTCAGGCTCTGCCTAAAACCTAGAATTGTCACACACTCTATCTCTTGTACATCTTCCTCTCTGACCTGAAGTGTTACTTTCTTCTCTGTTCTTGTCTCTTTCTTTTTCCAAAGCGGTTATGTTTTGTCTGAATCTCTTTTTGATTTTCAACTTTATCTCAAACCCTATCTGTGCTATTTAACAATGGATAGGAAAACTAGTTTAGGGAATGTGGGTCGGAAGAAAGAGGAGAAGCTTAAAGCTGCAGCTGGACCCACCTTTGATGTTTATGACTGAAATAACTCCACAGAAGCTGGTATTCTGTCACCAAGACACGCTTTATTTGCACATGAAGCGTCCTTGACAATGATCCAGCTTCCCCAGAGCGAGGTCTTAGTGAACACAACCTCTGACACTCCTATTTATATCTGTCAGTCAATCAAGGATTCCCGAGTGGACCAGATCAACAGCCCCAATCGGGGAACCCATTCTGTGAGGTCACCTGGCTGTTATAATCATTACATCTCTCCCCCTCGGAGTCCAAGGGCAAAAGTTAGTTTTTTTTTGTAGTTCCTCCTGCAGCATTTCATCACTGGATTAACTTCTTCCAACTTTGTCCCTGATACAGGTGACGTGAAACACACAATAGCTCACCTCTCAGAAGAAATTCATTCTTCTCTTCAGGTGGCTAAGTTGCAAGGTGGTGCCATCCGTCAGATCCATCTCCGATTCCAGGGTATTTTCCACACTTGCCAAAGAGGGAGAACCCATGGGTCCCGAAAGCCAGAAAGGCTGTCGAGGAGCTGGAAACATGTTGCTCCGGCACCGTTTGCAACTTTCATACAATCGGCACGCTTATTCAGGACTGTCGCTCCTACCCAAACTTTATACATCACTGCACCTGACCTAGTGATGACCAAGCCTCTTACCCATACAGGGGCATTCCCTTGCTTCCTACACCAAACATCATCCCCTGTAGTAAATGGCTTCTTTCCCTTAGAGCAGTCATGTGTCTGCCATTGATGCTCCTGATGCCATTTCACCCTCCCCTTCAGTTCCAGGAAGATCAGATTTAGCCTGGTACGGAGTCTCCCACCCATTAGCAATTATGTTGGAGCTATCCCTTGTAGTTATATGAAGACTGGTTCAATAATCAAGTAGGAACCAGGACAGTTCAGTGCCTAGTGAAGCTGTAGGCTATTTCTTCAAGCCTGCCTTCAGAGTTTGGACTGCTCTTTCTTCCAGATGATTGGATGATGGATGGTACAGAGCTGTCCTTATATGACAAATACCTTTCGACTTTAGGAAGTACTCAAATTCCCTGCTGGTAAACGATGGCCTGTTGTCTGCGATCAACACTTCCAGGTATCAGTGTTTTGCAAGAGATTGTGCAGTTTTTCTATCATCACCCCCATGCTTGAGGAAGGAACTCTGTGTACGTTCACCCAATTTGAGTGGGCATTCACAACGTCTAAGAACATGAAAGGACCTGCATTGTCAATACGTAACCAAGTCCAGGGTTTATATGACCATTCCCATGAATGTGATGGAGCTGCTGGTGATAATTTATGTCCTTGTTGGCACTCTGGTCTCTGCCCCACCATTACAGCTAAGGCTGCACCTAATCCTGGCCGCCAGACATGACTTCTCACCAACATCTTCCTTTTGGGGATCAGCCAGTATCTGGTGAAGACTTCTGCTCAGGACAATCTCTCTTGCTCTCCATAATAATATACCATCCTCTACTGTGATCTATTCTCTCTGGGTCCAAACAGGTTTCAGTTCTGGTTGTGATGGCCCTTTGGTTTCCCCCATCACCACCAGCTGTTTCACTTCAGCCATGACCAGATCTTTCTGTGCCCAAAGTCTGATATTGTTAGCTGTGACTGGAAGTATGTCCAGAACGTTTGTTAGTTTATCTGTCAGTGGGAGGTGGCTCAATGCATTTATATTTGCTACCTGGCCTCCTAGATGGTATTCCAACTTTTAATTATATGTACATGCTATTAGAACCTAAAACTATTAGTGGCACTGTCTTGTCCTCTTTAAGCATGCCTAGCAGGGGTTTGCGGTCTATTATTATTACAAATTTATGTCCATATAGGAATCCTGACTCCAAATATGTCTGCCAAATCTTCCCTGTCCATCCGAGTATACTTATGCTCTGCATTAGCCAAAGTCCTGGATGTGTACGCAATTGGGCATTCCTCTCCTTTGGGCCAGCTACTAGCTAATATTATCCTGATGCCATACTTGGAGACGTTGCATATCAATACCAGATCTCACTTGGGATCATAGTGTGCCAACACCTTAGAGGATGACAGCTGTTTCTTCACTTTCCTAAAGGCGATGGCTTGACTACATGACCATTTCCAAGGCTGATCCTTTAAGAGCTGGTGCAAAGATGACAGAACGGCGGCCATGTTATATGGGAGCCAGGGCACCTTTGATTGCCTTCACTTTATCTTCCAACAGGTGTAGCCTGGCCTTGTCAACTCTGTAGCCCAAGTCAATCGCTTGGAGTTAACAAAGTGTGGAGCTGGATAAACACAGCAGGCCAAGTAGCATCTTAGGAGCACAAAAGCTGACATTTTGGGCTTAGACTGTTAATCAGAAAAGCCTTTTCTGATGAAGGGTCTAGGGCCGAAACATCAGCTTTTGTGCTCCTAAGATGCTGCTTGGCCTGCTGTGTTCATCCAGCTCCATACTTTGTTATCTTGGATTCTCCAGCATCTGCAGCTCCCATTATCTCTTGTCACTTGATGAATCCTTCACTTTCCAGCCTCCTGATTTCTGCCTCTTCTTTTCCAGTAAGGCAGATGGCACTGGGCAGGCCTTGCAGAATCATGGAATTGCTTCCTGGCCAACATACAACTTGGGGCCTTGGCTCCTTTGATAGTTCCTATGCTTTTTCTTGAGAAACTCCCTGGTATATAATTAGAAGTGCACTCAGGCGGCCATTTTCTAACTGAAAAACATTGAGCCAATCTAGGTAAAAATTTCTCAACCAATTTTGCCCCGTGAAGCATGGGTCTGAGCCTTTTATACAATCAGCTGTAAATAAACCAGCTATTTCTCGTAGGACACGAGAAGCGAAGTTGTACCCTTAATCTGTAAATGTTCCCCATATACGTTCCCAGCCTGGCCAATGTCTTTCAGAAACATAAGGGTTGGAGTCCAGAGCGAATTTTGTCACTGCCATCACTCAAACAGCCTCAACAGTATCAACCTCCATTAGGACCCGGTGACCATTTACCAGGTGTTATTTTGATGGGTTCTGATTTGGATGTTGCCAAGCAATTTCATTGTTCTAAACCAGATGTAGGTGGACTTTCCAGGGATGCACGCTCCTGGCTACCAGCCTATGAGTGATCTTATTTAATTTATGCCTAGAGGGAATCTTTTGCTGCCCAGAGTCCGCATACCAGCAGCAACTACAATGGCCAGATCCTGAAGAAAATTTTAATCATTTGGCTGAGGCCTGGCTTTGTTTTGGGATTTTACTGGGAGCTGACCTACAGTCCATCTGTTTGGGATATGTCCTGAGTGAGGCTATGCAGGTTGCTTCACTCAAGTGGTGTTACCCAAGCACAGTCAGGCTGCAAGGGTGTCTACTTTCACTGGAATTTCCTGCAACTCATATGCTTCACTTACTGCATTTTCCAATGATAAATCCAGCTGCAGTACCTGTTTAAATCTTCAGCTAGTAGGTATTTTTGTATGGTTACTGCATTAATCCCATATACCAAGTGGTCTTTCATCATCTCGTTAATGGTTAAACCAAAGTCACATGCCTCTGTCAGTCATCTTAACCTGGTCCCAAATCCCATTACAGATTCCCCTGGTTCTCAAATTAGCAAGTAAAACTGATAGCGTCTCAGAATTAGAGGCACCTTGAGGTCGTAATATTCCTCAACTAAACCTATCTCTTGAAAGGCTTTCGTATCAGG
This sequence comes from Stegostoma tigrinum, assembly GCF_030684315.1. NCBI lineage: Eukaryota > Metazoa > Chordata > Chondrichthyes > Orectolobiformes > Stegostomatidae > Stegostoma > Stegostoma tigrinum. Next base: position 45,363,253 of record NC_081361.1, on the reverse strand, counting down.
TGCCTCAGCAAAAGTTAACCTTCTAATAACCAATAGAGCTGCATGTCCACAAGCTGTCAGGAGAACTACTTGTTTCTTTTCATATGCCCCAATATCATTTGCCTGGAAAAAAAAAATTCTTTCTACATATTGTTCCCAGTCTTCAATGGCAGGATCAAATGAGCCAAGCTTCCCAATAACTGCGTGATGTCAGAAATGCTTGCGCCAACTCAAAGATGACAGTTGCAAATTTCTTCAGCAGCATGCTTTTCCACCATCGCCACTGAAATAATTCCACAGGGATGGCTATCCCATCAACAAGACACCCTTTGTTCACACCTAGAGAGCCCTTGACACTGATCCAGCTCCTTCAGAGCCAGTTCTGAGAGTGAGCAGAACCTCTGATACCCATGTTTATACCTGTCAACCAGGGATCCCTGATTGGACTAGATTAACAGCCCCAGTCAGGAAGCTTATGCTTCATGATGACCTTGTTACAATAACCATAGTGCATTTGTCGCTATCCAACAATTTAATGCAGTTCTTCTATATGGTTCTTCATAGAATACTTATAAAGGATCAACAGCTGAGCATTTTTTGAAGTGTGTGCCTGTTCAGTGCTTATGCTATGTCTTCTCTGTGACTGGAAAATTGAATTACTTTATGATGGAAGACAACATGGAGATAATAATAAGATTTGACTAATTTTCCTGATTGAATTTAATTCATCTAGCTTCAACATAAAATGTGCGATTGCCCTACTTCATGACACTGCCAATTGCCAAAGCTTCCCTTACCCAGAGTGGTTTAATGGAACCATATGGTTAAATACCTGTTTAACATTTTCTTTCCTTTGTTCACTGTCAAGATCCTACGCTCATTGTCAATGAGAAAGGAACATAAACTCGCAACTGGCAATTTGAAAGTCTGTGCCAGTTATAAATGTTTTACATATAAACAGCAGCTTAAAAAACTGTTGAACAAGAAATAACCATTTGTAGTTTATAAAATTGTTACCGTACATGTACATAACAGACAGCAAAAAAATGCATATGCTTACCTATAATGAGATAGTTGAAGAATACGACAAATGAACCTGATTATTGAGATGGAAATATGGTGATTTTACATATGGAGACAAATAAAGAAGGAGCTCTAGAGCATGGAGCCGAAGATGATTGATTTGTTTGAAGAGGTGACAAAGAAGACCTGTAAAGGCAGAGTATTAGATAAGATGCTGCATGGTAGACTGGTCAGCAAGGCTAGATTACTTGGAATCCAGGGGAAGCTAGCCAATTTGATACAAAATTGGCTTAAAGTTAGGAGACAGAGGGTTGTTTTTCAGACTGGACCCCTGTGCCAATGGTGTGCCACAACATTGAAGCTGGATCCACTGATTTTCATCATTAACGTAAATGATTTAGATATGAATATAGGAGATATGGCTAGTGAGTTTGCAGATTATACCAAAATTGGTGGTCTAGTAAACAGTGAAGAAGTATCTCAGAGTACAATGGACCTTGATCAGCTGGGCAAAAGGGCCAAGGAGTGGCAGAGGGAGTTTAATTTAGATAACTGTGAGGTGTTGCATTTTGGTAATGCAAATCAGGGCAGGGCTAATACACCTAATGGTACATCCCTGGGGAATGTTGCTGAATAAAGAGACCTATGTTCCTTGAAAGTGGAGTCACAGTTAAACAGATTACTGAAGAAGGTATTTGGCACGCTCGCCTTCATTGGTTAATACATCGAATTTAGGAGTTGGGGCATCGTGTTGCAATTGTACAGGACATTAGTTAGGCCACTTTTAGAATACTGTGTTTAATTCTGGTCTCCCTACTTTAAGAAAGATGTTAAATTTGAAAGGGTTCAGGAAAGGTTTACAAGGGTGTTGCCAGGATTGGAGGGTTTAAGTGATAGGGAGAGGCTGAATAGGCTGGGGCCATTTTCCCTGGAGTATTGAAGGCTGGGGGGTGACGTTATAGAGGTTTGTAAAATCATGAGGACTATGGTGGCTCCATGGTTAACGCTGCTACCTCATAGTGCCAGGGACCTGGGCTTGATTCCAGTCTGTGTGGAGTCTGCACATTCTCCCTGTATCTCTGAGGGTTTCCTCCCATAGTTCAAAGATATGCAAGTAAGGTGGATTGGCCATGCTAAATTGTCCATTGTGTCCAGGGTGTGCAGGTTAGGTTGATTAGTCATGGGAAATGTAGGGTTACAGGGATTGGGTGGAATGGTTTTTGGAGGGCCAGTGTAGACTCAATGAACTGAATGGCCTTCTTCCTCACTGTAGGCAATCTATGAGGGTCATGGACAGGATGAATAGCCGAGGTTTTTTTTTCCCAAAGTAAAGGAGTCCAAAATTAAAGGGCATAGATTTATGGAAAAGAACTAAAAGGGACTTGAGGGGCAACTTTTTCACACAGAGGTTGGTGTGTGTGTGAAATGAGCTGCCAGGGGAAGTGGTGGAGGCTGGTACAATTACAATATTTAAAAGACATCTGGATGGGTATATGAATAGGAGGGATATGGGCCAAATGCTGGCAAATGGAACTAGATCAGTTTAGAAAAATGGTCAGCATGGACTAGTTGGGCCAAAGTGTCTGTTCCATGCTGTATCACTCAATGACTGATTGGGGGACAGAATGCAAGGAGCAGAATTTTAGGTAAACTGAACTTTGCAGAGCTGTGGACTGAAGCTAACATGAATCATTTTATAGAAATCAAATCCAGAAAGGACAAAGGACGAATAGGACTTTTGGTGAGGTGGGGGTGAAATTAGTGGATCCAAGTAGGGTTGGCACTGGGTGGGCACTTTCCCTTTGCCGATCCACCTCAACAATTGTCCTTCCTATTTATTCTCTACCCACAATCAGCATGATGCTATACTTGTTCAAGCTGACCTTGTATGGCATGGTCCTGCCAATTCCTTGCCACTCAGCATTGCTTCTTCGTTTATTCCCCTGACATTTTCATGCTTTTCTTCTCGGGGTCATATATGTTGACCACCCCTACGTATCCTTAAGAGGGCGACGCCAAGCCACTTCCTTGAATTGCTGCAGTCCTTATGGCGAAGGAACCCCAACAATGTTGTTAACTGGGCAGCCCATCATTTTGACTGAGCATTAAGGAAGGAATAGTGATATGCCCAAGTCAAGATAGTGTGTGATTTGGAGGGAATATAAAGATTTATGTAACTACTTTTCATGTATTCCATGTAACCACTTTTGTCCCCTAAGTAGTAGGGATCATAGGTTTGGGAGATACAGTTGACCAAGCCTTGGTGACTTGGTACAGAGCATCCTGTACTGCATATTGCAGATATAGTGCTCCTCGTGTGCATGATGGGACTCCTCAAGCCAATAGATGTCCTGATAACAAAGCAGACAGCTTGGGCCTGGATTGTGTCGATAGAATCTGTATTGCAGAATTCCTAACAAGATTCCAGAATAAAGTGCAAGTATCAGACTGATCATTTTCAATCTGACTCAAAAAGAGCTCACATGCGTGGCTAGATTCCATAGACTAAATCGCATAAATGACTAAAAAAATGCAACAATAAATGGATCTTTGTGGCTTTACATGCACTGCTCTTTGAAGGTGTGAAGATATACTGAGCGATTAGTTTGAAAAGGATATGAGATCATTAGTTTCATAGATGGTAAATTGCAACATAGGTCAGCTCAAAAGCTGGGAAGCTATTTGTGGAGGGGTGACGTGTTTGAGCATATTTCCTCCCAGATGCCCTGTCACTTCACACTTTGCTCTGCCACTGGAAAGTTAACCCCCACCCCACTCCAAACCACCCCCACCCCATCCCTTAACAGTGCTGTGCCTGTAGTTCAGGAGGAGGATTTACAGGCCAGATGGAAAATTAAATTTTGCTTCTGCTGCGCAGAACCATGAGGCCATTTCTTAAAAAAATCTCATAGGATGTGGTTGCCACTGACTGGGCCAGCATTTTATTGCCAGCTCCTAATTGCCTTTGTGAAGATGGCAATGAGTTGCCCTCTTGAACCATTGCAGTCCATGTGCTGTAGGTACACCCAGAGGGTCCTCTGTTTGGGTCAGAATTCCAGGATTCTGACCCAGTGACAGCGAAGGAACAGGTATATCTCCAAGTCAGGATGGTGAGTGGCTCAGAAGGGAATTTGCAGGTGGCGGTGCTCCATGTATTTGCAGCCCTTGTCCTAGAAACAGTTGTGGGTTTAGAAGGTGCTAAGAACAAAGAACAAGGAACAAAGAAAATTACAGCACAGGAACAGGCCCTTCAGCCCTCCAAGCCTGTGCCGATCCAGATCCTCTAATTAAACCTGCCACCAATTTTCCAAGGACCTGTATTGCTCTGCTCTTTGCCCATTCATGTATCTGTCTAGATACATCTTAAATGACGCTATTGTGCCCGCCTCTACCACCTCCGCTGGCAATGAGTTCCAGGCATCCTCCATCCTCTATGTAAAGAACTTTCCACACATCTCTCCCTTAAACTTTTCCCCTCTCACCTTGAAATCATGACCCCTAGTAATTGAGCCCCCGATGCTGGGAACGAGCTTCTTGCTATCCACCCTGTCTACACCTCTCATGTGCTGTCGAAGGAGCATGGTATACTTCTGCAGTGTACTTTGTAGACAGTACGCACTGCTTCAGTTGAGTGTCGGTGGTGGACAGAGTGGATGCTTAAGGATGTTGTGCCAATCAAGGAGCTGATTTGTCTAGGTGGTGTCAAGTTTCTTGAGTGTTGTTGAGCTGCACCCGTCCAGGAAAGTGAGGAGTGTTCCATTACACTCCTGACTTGTGCCTTGTAGATGGTGGATAGGCTTTGTGGAGTCAGGAGCTGAGTTACTCGCCGCAGTATTCCTAGCTGCAGACTGGCTCTTATAACCGTCATACTTGTACGACTAGTGTAGTTCAACTTCTGGTCAATGGTAACCCCCAGAATGTTGATAACGGTGGTAACGTCATTAAACTACTAGGATAACTTTTGGACAGCCAACCCCACCAAATGGAGTGGAGATGTCAGGGAATTCCTTTATGCAGAGAGCTGTTGTGATTTCAAATACACAGTGGAAAGAGGTGATGGACACTGATTTGAAAGTAACTTTCAAAAGTGGATTGGATTGTTACCTGGTCTCTGGGGAAAAGAACTGGCAGAAGCTGAAACAGGTAAAATGAACTGAGCGATCTTTTCAATATGTTTTTCTTTTTTTACTGATGCTTGATGCAAAAAGTAGAAGGGCTTTCCATTTCCCATTAATGACCAAATCGTCGATTTTATGAGCACGTAAAGTAGCTAAATGTGTATTCCACTGGATGTTCTCCAAAACAATAAACCCAGCTGGAAGGATTGCTGAATTTTTTTTATTTTAGAAAAGCTGTATGGTGCATGTTGTTGCTACTTATACTGCTGACAGTTCAGATGCAAAAGTACAGCTCAACTGGATAAGATTTGCTTTTTTAAACAGGCACAGCTGGCCATGTCATGGTCCTTACTTCATTGCCAAGATCGCAGTCCTGACCTCTCCGCCTCCAGATGTGCACCTGCACAGAAGAACATCCTGTTCATTCCAGTATCTCCCACGATATAGAATATTCGCACCAAAGATTTTTTTTAAAAGCTGTATCGTTCATTTTCGTAATGGAATAGCTGACACTACAGATTTTTTAAAATTTCTTGAATTTAGGGATTCCAGTTTCTCTAACGTGAAAGCAAATACTCCATTTCTGTGTGGCTTAGAAATACAAAATCTGAGCAGTGACTTGCATGTTTGGCTCAGGACTGTTGCTTGATCATCAATTTTACTATTTGCCCCACAGCAAAGCTTAAGCAGGCACGAGACTGTGACAACTTCAGATAATACTGCAATAGGCATATGGAGAGATTAAACAATTAACTCCACTGTTATCTCTTCTCTCTCGCTAACATACGGCACAAAACTTATTACTTTAGTCCAGTAAACCACATAAATTATGGAAATACTGCAGTTGTTAAAGGGCATGAGCCAATTGCACATTCTCCTAATCTGCTAGAGTCCAGAATATTTTTCAGAAATTAATTGTGCCACATCACTCGGAGTTCATAAGCAATGATATGTACATGAAATAACTCCGAAGTGAGGGCTTTTCTGAATTTGCAGTTCCTTGAAGCCCAGCTTTGATACTGTAGAAATTCCATTTCCAAATTATTCTACATCTGTTGTGGGAGTACTTGATTGTGAGGTTTGATGCCAAATACAAAAATACTTTCCATTCCACAGAACTATTATGGATTATCTCAAGGTCAAAAATACAAGACAAAATGTATCTACAAATAGGTTTTCAACTCCACAAAGGAGAAATTGACATGTAAGGAGGTAGGTGAAAACTAGCTTGGGTAAAGATTTTGCAGGCATTATCATCATTATAATGGGATGAGGATGTCTCTGGCTAGGTAGCATTTATAGCCCATCCTTAATTGTCCAGAGGCCAGTTAAGAGTCAACCTTATTGCTGTTGCAGTCCAGACCAGGTTAGGATGGCCGTTTCTGACCGCAAAGAGCATTAGTGGACCGGATGGGTTTTTCCAACAATCGACTATGGATGCATGATTGTCATCAGACTCTTAATTCCAGATTTTTAAAATTGAATTCACATTCCACCATTTGCCACTGCAGGATTCAAGCTTGGGAGCCCAGAACATTATCTGGGTCTCTGGGTTAACAGCCCAGCGATAATGCCACCAGTCCATCACCTTCTTCAATACAGCAAGTGGAAAAACTAAAAACCTAAAAGATAACTGGGTTGATTCATTGATATGTAATAATTTGGTGTCAATTGTTAATGAAGTGGCAACAAAGGTTCTGTCAGTACTGAAAACCGAATTTGCTGGCAAAACTCAATAGGTCTGGTGGCATCTGTGAGAAGAAAGCAGAGTTAATATTTCAAGTCTGGTGACTCTTCAGCAGAACGATTCTGATAAATGTTAACTCTGCTTTCTTCCCACAGATGCTGCCAGACCAGCTGAGTTTCACCAGCAATTTCTGCCTTTGCATCAGATCTCCAGCATCCACAGTTCGTTGTTTTATTTTAAGATTCTGTCAGCATCAGCTAGAATTTATGCTTATGTAAGTGATCATGGTTGTTATGATTCCAGCTGATTTTATTACAGGACAAGTCCAATCCTAGAACAAGCCCTGGCTTGATAGATCATATGCTTAAGCTTTAAAAAGTTAATTAACATGGTTTAGGGAAAATATACAGGAAATGAAAGGACCCTGAACAGCATTGATAATCAAAGGGACCTTGGGGTCCTGGTCCATAGGTCCCCAAAAGTGGCCACACATGCCAATGGGGTGATAAAGAAGGCATATGACATGCTTACCTTTATTGGTCAGGGCATTGAGTACAAGAATCAGGAAGTGATATTGCAGCTTTATAAAAATTTGGTTAGGCCACATTACAGGAAGGATACGGAGGCTTTGGAGAGGGTGCAGAAGAGATTTACCAGGATGCTGCCGAATTGGACAGTATGAGCTATTAGGAGCAGCTGGACAAACTGGAGTTGTTTTCTCTAAAGTGGCAGAGGCTAAGGGAGACCTGATAGAAACTTATTAAATTATGAGAGGCATACATTGAGTTGATGGTTAGAATCTTTTTCCCAGAGTTGAAATGTCTGATACAAGAGGGTGTGCATTTAAGGGGGAAAGTTCAAAGGAGATGTGAGGTGCATGTTTTTTTACACAGAGGGTGGTGGGTGCCTGGAATGTACTGCCAGGGGTTGTGGTGGAGGCAGAACCAATAGGAGCATTTAAGGAGCTTTTAGATGAACAGATGAATATGAAGGAAATCAAGGGATATGGAGCAAGGGCAGGCAGAAGGTAATAAAATGTGAGGCTGGATGAACACAGCAGGTCAAGCAGCATCTCAGGAGCAGAAGGTATGTGTTTAATTTGGCGTTTGGCACAATATCGTGGGTTGTAGGCTCCTTTCCTGTGCTGTACGGCTCTTTGTTCTATGGCGTTTAGTTACTGAAACATACACGAAGCTGTAGAAATCCTTTCAACAATAGAGTGGAAATTTTTTACACAAAACACAAATATCAAACAAAGTTTCAAACTGTTTCCCAGCTGTTTAACCCATTGCAGAGACTCTAGTCCAGAGAAATTTACTCCTGTCTCAGCTCTAAGTTCCTAACTAACTCCCTAAGGTTTCTTTGCAATGGACTGTGGAAGCAATTTTAAGATTCCTTCCCTAATCTGTAGATGTGAAACTTTCACAATTCTGAGAATCTAAAATTTCTCATGCCTAACAACTTGAAGACTTCTATACAAAGCTTCCTGGCTTGGAAACTTCACAGAAGAGAAACCACTATTACTGAAGTGATGAGGTCCAATGAACTGGATCCTACTTGGTTTTCCTGCAAGAAGAAAAATTTCCACTCTCTGAACTAACTACTGGTGCATTTGAGCTGAATGAAAAATAAACTAATTATCTTAGTGGGTTTATGCTACCTGTCATAAACCCAACAGTTTAACATCTTATCCACTAATAGGACAGGCTCTGTAAAGTGCTTGAATTAATCATGTCTGTTTGGAACTGATATATTTAAGCCCCTGTTCCAAATTGTCTTTTTAATGTGTAAAATAAACTTACAGAACTGACCCACATGTTTCCGTCTCTGTTTTAAAACCCAAATCCAATACTATGTACACATTACACATTTCATACCTCAAGACTACATTTACATCAATATAACTATAAATAGAACACATCCTGTTATTTTATTGTCATTTACTATAAGGGTAATAGAATTATTCTAACACAGCTGTCAGAATAACTATCGGATTAGCTCATTTTACAACCCACCCAATTAACTCAGCGGAATTAGCATGAAGCTAATAATGATGGCATGACCTCTAGTCCTCTGATGTGGCTCCATTAATGAGTATGATTTTACAGCTATTTATTTGCAAGGCACTATGCTTGGCCAGGTCCCTTAAAATCTATACATTCCATCTTGAATCAGAGTAGGAGTATCTTGAATTTGAACTTATTACATTAGACAAAGGTTTCTTAAAAATTGACTATTTGAATGCTTGACACCAGCACCTTTAAAAGGAATCAATTATGTAAATCTACAGAGTAACTTTGTATATCAAGTTAAAATATTGGCGGTGCGCTCCATAAACTATCAAAAAAAACTGCTCATGAGGTCTGCAGTTTATTGAGAGAAAAGCAGGTAATTTGTGAAATTAATGGATTTATTACCATCTGAAAGAAAATTAACGGGGTTCCCTTGTAACCCTTGAAAAAGTCCACTGTAATGTATAATTCTGTGTTGCCAAGAATGAAGATGATTGCTGGCACATTGCCAGATCGTGTTGTGCCAGCTGTCCTCAGCTAATATGGTAGTGAATACATTATAAATGTGCTCAATATCCCCAGGCTACAGAGCTAGGCAAAAATTAGTCATATTTTCCTCTTAAGGTGACCTTTGCATGGGTGTGTGAGCGTGTTGGTGTTGGTCTGAATTGGAATACCTCCCTTTCATATTCAGACAGTTTGTGCATGTTCAGTACCTAGCTCACATCTGAGGAATAGACAATTTGGTATAGAACATAGAGCAGCACAGCACAGGAACAGGCTCTTCAGCCCCCAACGTTGTATCAAACACGATGCCAAATTAAGCAAATCCCTTCCGCCTGCTCTTGGTCCATATCCCTCCAATCCTTGCATTTTCATGTGCTTATCTCAAAGCCTCTTAAATGCCCCTATCGAGTCTCCCTCCACTACTACCCCTGGCAGCACATTCTAGGCACCAATTACATTCCGTGTAAAAAAAACCTGCCCCCGACATCTCCTTTGAACTTCCCTCCTCCTCACCTTAAATGCATGCTCCCTAGTATTAAACATTTCAAATCTAGGAAAAAGATTCTGACTGCCAACCCTATCTATGTATCTCATCATTTTATCATAAATGCTACCACGTCTCCCCTTAGCCTCCAGTGCTCCAAAGAAAACCATCCGCGCTTTACTTGCCTGCTCTTAGGGCTCATACCCTCTAACCCAGGCAGCATCCTGGTAACCCTCTTCTGCATCCTCATCAAATCCTCCACATCCTTCCTGTAATGTGGCAACCAGAATTGAATGCAATACTTTAAGAGTGGTAAACCTGCAACATGTCACCCTGACTCTTGTACTCAATGCTCTGACCAATAAAGGCAAGCATATCATACACTTCCTTTGCCAGTCTATCTATTGTGTGGCCACTTTCAGGGAGCTATGGACTTGAACCCCAATATCCTTCTATGCATCAATCCTAATCAGGGCTCTTCCATTAACTATTTTTCTTAACTACTTCTCTTTAACATTTGATCTCCCAAAGTGCAGCACCTCAAAGTTGCCCGGATTAAACTCTGTCTGCCATTTCTCCTCCCCTATCTGCAATGATCTACGTCTTACTGTATCCTTTAACAATCTTCTACACTATCCACAACTCCAGCAATCCTTGTATCAACTGCAAACTTACTAATCCACTCATCTATATTTTCATCCAAAGCATTTGTATATATATATATCACAAACAGCAGAAGTCCCGGTACGGTTCCTTGCGAAGCACCACTATTCACGGACCTCCAGCCAGAAAAACACCCTCCCACCCTACCCTCTGCCTTCTATAGGCAAATCAATTCTGAATCTACACGGTCAAGCCACTGTGGATCCTGTGCATCTTAAACTTCTGGATTAGCCTACGATGAGAGATCTTGTCAAAAGCCTTACTAAAATCTACGTAGACAACATCCACTGCTCTACCTTTATTGATCAGCTTCATCACCTCCTCGAAAAATTCAATCAAGTTTGTAAGACATGACTTGCCCTGCACGAAGCCATACTGACTGTCCCTAAATAGGCCACACATTTCCAAATGGCATGCATACAGCACTCCAACAAAAGCCCCTTCAGCCTGGAAACAAACAATAACTTACATTTATATATCATTTTTAATGTAGTAAACCATTGGTGGTTCCTCAAGCACACAGCCATGTAAAGAGATATTAGGGCAGAGATTGATAAAAGAGGTAATTTTAAGGAGTTCCTTTTTAAGGAAGGCAGAGAGATAGGTGGAGGTATTTCAGGAGGGAACTCTAGAACTCAGACAACTGAAAACATAGGCATCAGCAGTGAAGCAATGAAAATCACAGATTTGCAAGATGCATAATCTGGATATGCGCAGAAATTTGGAAGGGTGGAGTGCTGAAGGAGGTTGCAGTGATGAGGGGAGGGATGAGGCTGTGGAATGTTTTAAAAATAAAAATGAGTAATTTAAAACATATTTAAATTTTAACAACCGAATGAGGGGCTAAATATAGCTCAGAGAGAACAGGGATAATGGATGAACAGAACTTTGTACTTTACAATTTGAACGATATCAGGTTTTTGCAAAGTAGGAAAATGACTAGGGAAGTGTTGGACTTGTTGAATGTATGAGGTAATAAATCCATAGCTGGAAGCTTCAGTAGCAAAGTTGAGGCAGGGGTGGAGATGGGCAGTGTTGAGGAAGTGAACATAAATGGTCTGGTTCACAGAGAGAATACAGGTCATAGGCTCAGCTCAGGGTCAAGTAGGACAGCAAGTAGGGAAAGATTATTGCTGCATTTCAGTGTGATTATTCTAAGCACCTTTTAAAATCTTTGATTAAATTTGTGGAGGAGGTCTGGGGTTTTTGGCAAGATCATGAAAAATTCATGAGAAAATATGAATGTTAAAGGATGTTATATCAGATTTAAAACAGATGGCAAATTAGCATTACATGAATCATTTAGCTATTATTACCAAATCAAAAGCAGTTCTGTTGAATTTGATGAAATAGTTTAATTTTAATAAATTAAACTTCAGATAATTATTAAAAGAAGTTTGAAAGTTTACGCCTGCAGTTTAATCAAAAAGACATAAGTAGAGAAGATGTAAGGCACCTTACAGTTAAGTTGAGGGATTCCAAAAGTATATTTACCCTGATTAGACTAATGGATTCAGAAAAGATGCCTCCCCGTGGTTTGCCTCTTTATCCATTCACTGGCTTAAGGAGTAGTAACATTCTAGTAGCTGTTCCAAAACCTCATTCTACATGCGTGTGTCTCTAAATAAAGAAATTTGCCAGTATGACCAAATTGTACCTTCTAGTCATTCAAAATACATATAGTTTTAACTTAGCGAGGATCAAGCTTTGGATACTTACTGGTTGTACAACTCATTTCTCAACTGTCAGCTAGACTGTGACAAATGAGATATTTATGGTGGAGTCTGTATTTTAGATTGGTGTAGAATCAGCATTTTAGACTTGTGGCAGCATTTGTGTTTAAGGTTAGTGTTTGGGCTATTTTAGTCAGCAATTAACAGGGGAAATAAGATACAGCTCCAACACAGGATGGTGAGGAATATCTAAAACTGAAGTGAATAATTCTTCCCAAATATATTGTTTTTGATGATTCAATGTTCATCACGTTTGTCTACTTGTCTAATTCAAAAAATCAAACAAACTATTTATGTTAATACAGCCACCCATCAAACCTGAAAAATTTGATTTCCAAAGTCAAATGAAGTGGTCTGGGCATTAGAAATGGCTGTCCCACACCTGTCACTGAAAATAAGCATGCAGGTGCTGCAGATAGTGAAGAAGAAAATGGTATGTTGGCCTTTATAGTGAGAGAATTCCAGATCAGGAGCAGGAATGTCTTGCTGCAGTTGTACAGGGCCTTGGTGAGACCGCAGCTGGAGTATTGTGTGTAATTTTGGTCACCTTACCTGAGGAAGGATATTCTGGCTATGTAGGGAGTGCAACAAAGGTTTACCAGACTCATTCCTGGCATGGCAGGGTGGACACATGGTAAGAGATTGGATCCACTAGGATCATATTTAGTTTAGAAGAATGAGGGACCCATCTCATAGAAATGTATAAAACTCTAACAGGACTAGACAGGGTAGATGTGTCGGAAGGATGTTTCCAATGACCAGGAGTCCAGAACCAGTGGTCTCAGTCTCAGGATATGGGCTATTTAGTACTGAAATGAAGAGAAATTTCTTCATCCAGAGTGTGGTAACCCTGCAGTATTTCTGCCATTGAAAATGGTTGCGGCCAAAGCATTGATTGATTTCAAGAGGGAGATATGATCTAATTCTTAGGATGAAAGCAATCAAAAGGATAAAAGTGGGAACAGGGTACTGAGTAGAAGGGTCAACTATGATCACATCAAATGGTGGAGCAGGCTCAAAGGTCCAAATGACCAAGTCCTATTTCTGTTGTTTCTGTTTCCATGTTTCTTTGGCTTTGGACCAAGGCTTGTCTTATTTCTTTTCCTAGAGTCTCGGCTGTTTTACATATTAGGTAACACAGCCGTACAGACAAGCGAGATCCCATTTTCCAATGTGATGGAAGGAACAATTTTACGACTGAGTTCAACTTACAACCCCTCAAACTAAAGGTTTAGAAGGAAAACAATCAGCTAAATTTCTACTGCCAATGAATATGAGTGAATGTGTGATCATTTTTCTGAGAAAATAACCTGTGAGTGCTGAGCCTTGATTTATAAATGGATATTGGAAATTGAGTAAATTATGAGTGGATAATGAATTTTACTCAAACAGAGTCATATATCATAAAAGGGTAGGGAACAATGGTGTAAAGATTGGAGAGGATGAGGTGGATTCAAGTGATTTAATTGAAAACAATATAATCAATTGTCACAACAATATTAAAAAACTCTTAGTTTATAACTGGTCTTACATTAAGCTTCTTGAGTGTTGTTGGACCAGCACTCATCCGGGCAAATGGGGAGGCTTTGCTCACACTCCTGACTTACAGCTTGCAGATGGTGAACTGCTTTACAGAGTCGAGAGGTGAGCCTCTCTCTGCAGGATTCCTAGCCTCCGATCTGCTCTTGGAGCCACTGTATTTTTATGACTAGTCCAGTTGAATTTCTGGTCAATGGGAGCGCCCAGGATGTATTAGTGTAGGGTTCAGTGATGGTACCACCATTGAATGTCAAGGGGTGATGGTTAGCTGTTCTGTTATTAGAGCACTTGGCACTGTGTGGCATGTTTATTACCTGCCACTTGTCAGCTCAAGCCTGGATATTGTTCAGATCTTACTATGTTTGAACATGAACTGCTTCATTATTTGAGATGAAGCAAATGGTGCTGAACACCATGCAATCATCGGTGAATATCCCCACCTCTGACCTGGTGAAGGAGGGAAGATCATTGACGGAGCAACTAAAGATGGTTGGGTCTAGAACACTACCTTGAGGAACTCTTGCAGAGATGTCTTGGGCTGAGATGACTGATCTCCAAAAACCACAACCATCTTCCTACGTGCCCATTGCTCCCTGATACCCACTGGTTCCAGTTTTGCTAGGGCTTCTTGAAGCCACACTCAGTTAAATGCAGCTTTGATGTGAAGGACTGTCACTCTCACCTAACCTCTGGAATTCAGCTCTTTTGTCCATGTTTGAACCGAGACTGTAATGAGTCCAGGAGCTGAGTGGCCCTGGCAGAACCCAAACTGGGCATCACTGAGCAGATTATTGCTGAGCAGGTGCTGTTTGAAAGCACTGTTAATGACATCTTCTATCACTTTACTGATGATCGCGAGTACAGTGATGGGGTAGTAATTGGCCGGGTTGGATTTGTCCTGATTTCATGTACAGGGCATACTTGGGCAATTTTCCACATTGTCAGGTAGATGTTAGTGTTGTAACTGTACTGGAACAGCTTGGCTCAGGGCACGGCAATGTTTCTGGAGCGCACATAATCAGTGCTATTGCTGGAACATTGTCTGGGCCCATAACCTTTGCAGTATCCAGTGTCTCCATTTCTTGATATCACTTTGAATGAATCAAGTTGGCTGAAGATTGGTACCTGTAATGTTGGGGACCACTGGAAGAGGCCAAGAAGGATTATCCACTCAGTACTTCTATCTGAAGATTGTTGTAAATGCTTCAACCTTATCATTTGCACAGATAGAATGGCTCTTCCATCATTGAGGATTGGGGTATTTCGGGAATCTGCTCCTGTAGTAAGTTGTTTAATTACCCACCACCATTCACAACAAGAAATGGCAGGATTGTGAAGCTTAAATCCGTTACTTTAGTGTGGTTTCACTTAGCACTGTCTGTCTTTTTCTGGTTACACCTTTTGACACACAAGTCATCTTGCTTTCTAGCTTCACCAGTTTGACATATCATTCTTATGTATGCATGATGCCCTTTCAAGCATGTCTGCTTACACTCTCCATTGAACCAGGGTTGAATGCCTGACTTTAGGGTAATGGTTGAATGGGGCATATGCCAAGCCATGAGGTTGCATATTGTGTGCTGGAGTACAATTCAGCTGCTGTTGATGGTCCACAGCACGTTATGCCCAGTTCTGATTTGTTAAATCACTTTGAAATCCGTTCCATTTAGCCCAGCCATAGTGTCACACAACACAATGGAGGGTATTCTGTTTGTCTCCTCAAGGACTGTTGGCAATTATCATTACTGTCATGGACAGATGCATCTTCCGTCAGCAGATTGGTAAGGGTGAGGTCAAATATGTTTTTTCCCCTCTTGTTGGTTCCCTCACCACCTGCTGCAGACCCAGTCTAACAGCTGTGTCCTTTAGGACCCAGCCAGCCCAATCGGGGCAGTGCTACTGAGCCACTCCTCGTGGAGCACATTGAAGTTCCCCGGCTCAGAGAACATTCTGTGCCATAGCCACCCTCAGGCCTTCCTCCAACTGGTGTTCAACATAGAGGAGCATTGATTCATCAGCCGAGGCTGGCTGTTACATGATAATCAGCAGGGGATTTCCTTGCCCCTGTTTGAACTGATGACGAGACCTCATGGGGTATGGTGTCAATGCTGAAATCCCTTGAGTGTATACCTATCTGGCCCACCTCTGCTGGGTCTGTCCTGCTGATGGGACAAGACATATCCATGGATGGTAATGCCATTGTCCATGGACTGTAAGGTATGATTTTGTGAGCGTGACTATATCTTCCTAATGCCTGCAAGACAGCTCGCTCAATTTTGGCACGAGTGGTAAGCAGGATCAAGCTACGTATATTTCAACAGCTTTATCTCACCCAATATCTAGCCAAGGGTCATCATTTCTATCTTGTTATTGAGAATATTCTTTTTCACTGAGAAGGCTGCTTAGTGAAATTTAACCACTCTGTTCATTTTATTTTTGGGTACTTTTGGTAAGAACATGAAGCTTGTAACTTTGCTTCAGACCTTGAGGTTGTGACTCCTTCCTGATCCTAGTATTCTGCCAACGTTGCTTATGGAGTTCGTAAACATTGAACAAAAATGTACTCTGGACAGCACTGTAGTTAACACTGTCACCGGTTGTCTGTTGGCTTTCCACAAAATGCAAGTTACTTGTTTAAAGATTGAACAACGCACAGGACAAGACTAGGGTTGACTACAAGTCTTTCAAATTAGTTTTTAGTGAACTGAATAAAAAGAAGAGTGGCTGTTAGAACAAATATGAAAGTGCAGATTGGGTCCATTTGGTCATTTCTGGGCTGTAACAAATCATAGAGCTGGTTCCCAAGCACAGCTGGGTAAACTCCTGCAGCAGATGTGCAGTGACTACAATTCCTATGAGAAAGAAAAAATCTGTTTCCTGCCACAACGCAGGGAAAATAGTTTGTCTATTGTGCAATTTGTAAAAGCAACTTTATTTATGATGAAAGTTAGATTGGTGGACTGCATGCTGGTCCAGCAATTCAATAACTGAGTAGTTAGGGTGCTAGTTCCATTAACGAAGCAATTACATTCAGATGGAGAATAGAATATCCTTTAACCCTTATACTGATAACAATGTTCAACAGATATGTCAATAATATCCATTATAACTTACCACCCACAAATCAAATCCAAGGATCCCTGAATATCTCCACTGTGGAACTGCATATAACAGGAACAACTCCTGCTAAAACATCCTCCTCTTTTAAAAAACAGCTACCTACTATATGCTGGCGTAAACATTGTAGCTTTTAGCTTGTGATTGCTATTTTAATTTCTGAACATACCATTTTAAGATGCACATGTGCTTAAATTGTACAATGTACTTTTAATAAAGATAAGTAAGTGTATATATTGTTCAAAAATTGTGAGTTTACCTTTTGCTCTCTGTAAAGTTAAATAAAGATTTTTATTGTCATCAATTTATCGTGGGAGTCATAGTCATACAGCACTGAAACAGATCCTTTGGTCCTACTCGTTTATGCCAACCATGTTTCCCAAACTAAACTAGTCCAATTTGCCTGTTTGACTCATATCCCTCTAAACCTTTCCTATTCATGTACCTGTCCAAATGTCTTTTAAATGTTGTAACTGTACCTGCCCTACCACTTCCTCTGGCATTTCATCCCATGCACGCACCACCCCTGTATGAAAAAGTTGCCTCTCAGGTCTCTTAAATCTTTCCCCTCTCACCTTAAACCTATGCCCTCTAGTTTTGAATTCCCCATCCTCTGTCTCCTGCCTTCAAGCCAATTTTGAATCCCCTTACAATAATCTCCTGACATATTTGCTCCTCAATTTCCTGCTGACCATTGGGGAGCCTATGTATGATCCCATCAAGGTGATCATCCACTTCTTATTTCTCAGTTCCACCCATATAGTTTGAGTGGACAATCCCTCAGAAATATCCTTTCTAAGTACAGCAGTGATGCTTTCCTTAATCAAAAATGCCCCTCCCCCTCCTCACTTGCCTCCCCTTCCACCTTCCTATAGCATCTATACATCAGTGCATGAGCTGTCAGTCCTGCCCCTCCCTCAGCCATGTTTCTGCAATTATAATGACATCTCAGTCCCATGTTCCCATCATTCCCTGAATTCATCCACCTTATCTACTTGGCCTTTTGCATTGAAATAAGTCTGGAGTTTGCACATTCTCCCCGTGTATGTGTATTTTTCCTCTGGGTGGTCCGATTCTTCCCGCAGTCCAACAATCTGCATGCTAAATTCCCCGTAGTGTTCAGGGATGTGTAGATTAGGTGGGTTGTAAGGCGATATCGGAGGGTAGGTGTGGACTTGTTGGGCTGAAGGACTTGTTTCTGCACTGCAGGGATTCTATGAAATGCAATTTAATTCTTCAGTCTGACCTCATTCTCTGCTGCGCTCATGCCTGCCTTGACGATTTAACTTGCTCTTTTTAATTTCCAAACATGACCCTCCTTTCTTTCCTCACTGCTGCTTTGGGTCTCGTGCCCCCCACCCCTGCCAAGATATTGGGTCTCCTTCCAGTTTAGATACAACCTTGGCCTCTTAGAAGGTCACCTCAGTTCCAGAAGAGATCCCAATGATCCAAAAATCGGAATTGATGCCCACTTCGCCAGCTCCTCAGCTGCACATTAATCTGCCTTATCCTCCTATTCCTTCTCTCGCTCGCATGTGGCACCTGGCTGCTGAATTCTGAGAAATCTCTCCAAATTCAGCAATAGCAATAGAATGTAGTTTCTATGCCAAGCTCTTGAGATCTCTCAATAGGTGAATACATCATAAAAAGCAGCAAGCTTGTGGTTTTGTACAGAATTTATAGCACAGCAAAAGATCAATCTGTTCAGCTGCATTGTGCTTGTTTAATCTTTTTATCATTAATCTACCAATTTATCAGTGCTTTTATTTCAAATGTTTATTTTCAGATGCTTACACGAATCCTCTATGCTAGTGCCTTATTTAGTGAGAGCTGTCAATGACCACGGAGATGTCTAACGCTGTGCTGCCCCTTGCCAGATGATAATTGATATATGAAATGGCAGATGTGCTTTACATGGTAGGGTATCAGTGCCTAATGCTCTCAATGGTCCCAACATTTATTCCTCCGTATGGTGTTAATCCCCATGTATTTCACACCAGAACATGCATAGGTGCTAATATTCAGCAAAGTAGCTGACTAAGGAGCTCAACTGATGCCCAGTTTGTGTTTTGCCAAGGTTAATCAGCTCCCGACCTCGTTACAGCCTTGGTTGAGAATTCCAGAGATGAGATGAAAGTGGCTGCCCTTGACATCATGGCCACATTGAACTGAGAGGGGCGTCAAGGACACCTAACAAAACTGGAATCAATGGCTATCAGGAGCAAACTTTCCACTGGTTAGAGACATGCTTGACACATTGGAAGACGGTCATTGAGGTCAGTCATCACAGCTCCAGGACATCTCTGCAGGAGTTCCTCAGGGTGGTGTCTTAGGCCCAACCACCATCAGCCACTTCATCAACATCCTTTCCTCCATCATAAGGTCAGAAGTGGGGACCTTCCCAAATTATTGCACAATGTTCAGCACCAAATTCAACTCCTCAGATACTGAAGCAAATAATGTTCCAATGCAACAAGATCTTGACAGGCATGGGCTGACAAGCAGCAAGTCACTTGCACCACACAAATGCCAGGCAAAGACCATCTCCAATAAGAGATGATCTAACCACTGCCGCTTGATAGTCAATGATGTTATCGTAACTGAACCCCTCCGCACCTCCCCACTGTCAACATCCTAAGGGGATTAGCATTGACCAGAATCTCAACTGGACTCATAATCTAAACACAGTGGCTACAAGAGCAGGTCAAAGGCTAGGAACACTGTGGTGAGTAACTCACGTCCTGACTCCCTAGTGCCTGTCCACCATCTACAAGACATAAGTCAAGAGTCAGGCTAGGGTTGTTTTCTTTGGAACAGAGAAGATTGGGTGGGCGGGTTTGGTGGGGTGATCCTGACAGAGGTGTATGAGATTGTGAGAAGTATGTACAGTGTGAATGGAAAGCAGCTGCCTCCTTAGCTGAAGGGTCAGAACATGTCTTCCACTTTTAGAGTGATTGGCAACAGGATTAGAGGGGATTTGAGGAGAAATTGTTTTCACTCAGAATGTGTTAGCGGGATGAAATACACTGTGTGGAATGGTAGCCGAGGCAGGTAACCACACAGTTTTTAGAAAGTACTTCAATGATCTCTCCAAGTGTCACAACATTCAAGACTATAGGCCTAGTGCAGGAAACTGGGACTGGTGTAGGTAATGTCTTTTTTTGGCAGTGCAGATTTGACTGACCAAAAGGCCTTTTCCATGATATGAGATTCTAATTCTATGATCTCCTTTTATTCTTCTCCGGGTTTCATTGTCAAGGTGGTCAATGTTTCTTCTATCAGATATGCCAAGATCTTTGCCAGTTTCTTCAATGACACAATAGACCGTATCTTATAAAGAAAGTAATGCAGCAATTAATGTAACCAGCATGGTCTTATTAAACAGAGCTACAAAGCTAACAAGTTTTGTCCATTTGCCCTTATATCTTAACATCACAAATTGCCATTGTAGTTTGGGATTTGGTCCACATTCATCCCTCTTTCCACAAAGTAGAGTCTTGATAAGTAGCACACGCTCTGATACGCAATTCTCATTTCATTAAAGTCAAGGTTAAAAGGCAAGAATGCTGATTCTCCAGGCAGAGAATTCATGGGGCTCAGTGCTTCTGGGCCCCGGATGCCCACTCCTGCTCCCATTTTAAACCCCAGACAGCTACTTTTGAGTGCCTTCTATAAAAGAGAATAATGCAGCACTCATTTATTTGATGATGTAGTTACACAGAACCAATAGCTTCTGTATTTGTGTTGACACAAAGTGCATTTGGATTCTCAGAGAAGCACCATTAAAAGAATTCATCCATAGCCTCAGTTATCAACCTTCAATGAAACTTAAAAGCCCACAACAGAAAAGGAAAACATTAAATACTTAACCGCATGGTATTTAAATTGGTACAAATTGGCACAGGGATAGTTTAGTGACAGTTTGTTTTTCCCAAGATAACCAGCAGACACCTCTACACAAAATGGTCACTTCCACAGGCTAGTGACATCACAGCCAATGTGTTCCACTCCATATGCACAAAGTTGGAACACCAGGCACCTCGTACTCTACCCCCAATCTCCGGATTTAAATTCAACAACACAGGGCTCAATACATCATCTGCTACAATTTTGTGCATACAATAGCTCATGAATTTAAGATAGAGATTAAATAATAATTGACTAGAAATTCATGACCTCATTGACTTCAAGTTTTCCTGACCCCTGCCCACCCATCCACCCTGTCCTTGCAATGGTCGTTCATGCTTTTGTTGACAGGTTTGAAACTGTTCAGTCTCCTCTGCAGCCTCCATCACCCTATTCTCTACACCCTTTCACAGCTTCTTCCTTCTCGTCTTCCCCTGATACAGCCTCCTGCTCGCTATCTCACATTGCACTCTCTTCCCTTCCTTACACACCACTCTTTTTATAGTCTTCTCCTCCCATCTTTACAGCTCCCCACGTAACCACTTCCTTCATAAACTCCTCCCCCAGCCCTGGACTCGGCTCAAATGTACACCATCCCCGCACCTCCAGGCCCACTCTCAGATCAATACAGCTCCCGATAGGGAAGCCCATGCTTCAGACTGGGGCCATTTCTCAGTCCACCCACCCAAACTTGCTCTTGGACTCGAATCCAGTCCTGGATGATACTAAACCCAGCAACTTGCTTACTGTAACTGTTTACCATTTCAGCAGCTTCTTCACCGTGTTTGTTTCTGATAGGCTTATCAGTGAGGCCAACAGTAACAAAGATGGGTGAGAAACCCCTGCAAATGGAGCAGACCCTCACAGGCCTGCTCCCACCCACCACTCGCATACAGGGACGACTTTGCTCTGATTGGTCATCACTGGCAAGAGAGTGAGTGCTGCCTTGAGTTTGAATCTTCCTTAAGCCACAGGCCACAGTGATTAGCAGAACCCTCTCCCAGGCCCACAGTATTATCCCTGTGGTATGCACATTCTAACATTGTATTAAGCAAACAAATCCAAGGAATGTGGCAGAGACCCAGCATAGATCCTTGTTAATGGAACACTGCATGATGATTTGGGACAAGAGCACACATTTGCCAATACAACTGAAGGCTTAGATTCAAGATGTTAAATACTGAAATGTTTACCATATCCAAAGTCTGAAATTTTGGAGTAAGGACAGAAAAAGACTAGAGTTTCTGTGGCTACAGGACAGAAAAAAAAGTCAGCTGGATTGCAGCTGTGAATGAACAGCTCGAGACCACTGCAGTAAAGTGGAGATTAGGTGAAGACAAAATTACACACAGATTACTAACTTGCTTACAAAGTCTGTGTCCACACACGAGGCATGGCCACTTGATCAAGGTATAGAAGAGCAGCTGGCCTCCATGACCCATTCCCAGCAAGAGTCAGTGTTTACTGGAAAGAGGGATGGATGTTTTTGGACACAAAACTTTTTTGAAACACCTAAATTTAAATTCAGGAAACTCAGATGCTACATGTTGAGGCAGTCAAGCAATATTCCCAAGTAGTGAGGTGGTGTAGCTCTATCACCCTAATTTTCTTCTCCACCTTGACACTATAGGATAAATAAATGCTCATTGAAACAATGAAACTGGTTCAGCACTGAGCACAGGTTTTATCCACTATAGTATTATAATCTCAGTGATGCTATCACAGGTGATATGAAAAAAAAACTCAGTTGTGTGGAAGGGCATTTCTGAAAATAAAGCAAATCTCATGGATGGGACACGTGGAGGGACTGAACAGAGGTCGCAAATATCCTCTGGGTGACAACCATCATTGACTTGGACCCTAACAAGTTCCTAGCACTAACTGAAGTGCTTGCCTAAATAAAGGTCATGGTTTGAGATATTTGTGAAGCTATGGAGGAAAAGAAAGGATTTGTTCGTACGCAAAAAAAATTATATGCTTGTTGATGACAATCACAATAGTACTGGTTCCATGGCGAGGAGGAGGGGATGAAGGTGAAGCTGGAGGGACTAGAGTTTAGCAGGTCAGGCACCAGAGCAACCACTGCCTGGTACAGGTCAGAGACTGAAGTAAAATATCCTAAAGAGCAGGCAGCACTAAAGGTGGTCCTTCTTTTCCTTCAATCTGGATTGGAACGTGGGCATTACTGGCAATGCCAACATTTGTTGTCCATCCCTAGTTGGCCTCGAATAAAGTCAATCACGTTGCTGCAGCTCCGAAAACATATGTAGACCAGACCACGCAAGGACAACAGATTCCCTTTTCGAAAAGGTCATTAGTGAGGCAGATGGGGTTTTTAATAGTCAAGAGTGATTACATGGTCACTGGTAGACCAGCTCTGAAATTGTGATTTTCTTCAAATCAGATTTCACCACCTGCTTGCTGTGTAGCTGCTGAGCGCATTTTTCTTTAAATAAGCCTCTGATTCTGATCCATTTCATCACTGAACATGCTTGGTTATTGGTATCTCCAGATTCATTGCCTGCACGTTCTGTTCCATTTCACAACTCCAGGATACTTTGCAAGCATGAGGAGTAAATGTCATTAGCGCGGGAGCCCAGCCTCCAGGGGCCAGAGCTAAATATAAGGCAATTTCGCAACTTAAGAATGTACAGACACAGAGGAAATGGATGACCATCATACTGACAAGGTGGTAGTGCAGGAGTCCTGAGCTTGTCTCAGTCTCCAACAAGTGCGGCCCAACCAAATCCATGGCACCACAGCAGGCTCAGCCCAACAAGGCGACACTAGCAAGATCAGGAAAACAATACTGCTTGGCAATTCTACAGTCCGAGGAGCAGACAGGTGTCTCTGAAACCACAGATTCAAATCCATCACGACATTGCCTCTTGTTATCAAGATCAAGCACATTATTCAGTGGCCTTGAAGCAATGGGCCCAGGAAGGTAAATATCCAGACTCTAGTCCATATTGGCAAGTGGGTGGAAAGAAGGATGAGGTCATACAAGTAGATTTTAAACCAGTTAGGAAGAGCATTTTTCCTGGGAGGAAGATGCTGCCCAAGTCATAGTGAAAGAGGAAGTTATTGCGATACTGGATGAGAACAACAATTGATATTAAAAAGGTATGTATTTTTACACACTTTTGAGGGTATTTTTCCTACATGACCAGTGAATATCAAAAGAAAAATAAAGGAAATTCATGAGCAACTGATGGGGTGGTGTAGAAGGCATGGGGAGGTTTCAGATGCTTGGCATACATATCTGGGTATACATTAAGAGTTCGGGAGATGGCTGTAATGGGGCAATTTAATAGTGTCTTTGGGAGGGTTTCAGCGAACGTGACAGTGGCATTAGAACCTGGAAGTAACATTAAGTTTACTGTACATTTGTGTAAAGAGCAGATAAGTTTGGTGAGTTGAACGCACAAATGAAAATATGATGATGGGATGAGAGAGATCTGGCTCAAAATGGTATGACTAGATAATGTTCTGTCTGTGGGAAAATGTAAGAGAGTGAAGAAAGGAGAATCCGCATCAGCACTAGTTGAGAATATTACAATGTTGGAGAAAAAGGATGTCCTGGAGAGATTACAAACTAATCAACTTCATTAGAGTTAAGGAAATACAAAGATACCACAACACTACTAGGTGCATTCCATATGCCATGAAATAGTGGTAGAGATGGCCAGAGGAGAAAAACCTGCAGAGATATTGTAGAAAGATAAAGAAATGATAGAGCAGTGATGACAGAGGAGTTTAATTATTCTAATATAATTGGGAGCATCAATTGTTTAAAAGTCAGATGGGGAAAGGTCATTTTCAGAATTTTTTTTAGATCAGTCAGCTTGCAGCCAATGAGGAAGCAGGAATCACTTGATCTGATTCTGAGGAATTAAATGGGTCAAGCAAACAAGTAGCAGTCAGTCAATATTTAAGGAACAGTGAGTGGAATATCATATGGTTTTAATTAGCTATGTAAAAGGACAAGGAATAATGTAGAGAAAATTTCTAATTAGAGGAAGGTCAATTTTAAGTGAGTTGAAAATGGCTTTATCATCTTGGGTAAACGAATAAAAGATTGGCAGCAAAAACTAAAATGGAGTTTTAGCAACCTCAAGCTGGAGATCGTTTGGATACATTCAAGGCATATTTTCATCAGTTGGGTGGGGAGAAGGGAAGGCAGATCATGTAAAAGAGCTCTCTGGATAACAAGAGACTGAGGATAAAGGAAGCAGAAATATTTATAACATTCCATTGATGATGCAAGCATCAGGGTGAATACAGAAAGTTCAGAAGAGATGTGAGAAATGAGAGACCATAAGACATAGGAGTGGAAGTAAGGCCATTCGGCCCATCAAGCCCACTCCGCCATTTAAATCATGGCTGATGGACATTTCAACACCACTTCCCTGCACTCCCCCCGTAGCCCTTGATTCCTTGTGAGATCAAGAATTTGTCGATCTCTGCCTTGAAGGCATCCAACGTCCCGGCCTCCGCTGCACTCTGCGGCAATGAATTCCACAAGCCCACCACTCTCTGGCTGAAGAAATGTCGTCTCATTTCAGTTCTAAATTTACCCCCTGTAATTTTAAGGCTGTGCCCACGGGAGGGGCAAAAGAGTAGTATGAGAAGAAACTGGCAAACATAAAAAGAGTATCTGAGCGTATAAATAGCAGAACAGTAAGAAAAATGAGCATAGCCACTTAATGATCATGGAGACTTGTGCATGGAAACAGGAAGCATGGTTGAAAAATGAAATTTGAACTTTGCATGCATTTTTCCTGGGAAGAAGAAGCTGCCCAAGTCATAGTGAAAGAGGAAGTAATGGCGATACTGGATGAGAACAAGAATTGATAGAGGTATTAAAAGGCTGGTATACTTCACATTAATTAGTCAGTAAAAGCAGATAAGGTGCATTACAGGTGGCTGAAGGAAGTAACAGTGAACAGTGGAAATCGCACAAGTACAGACCTTAGAGCGGCTTAGTGGTTAGCACTGCTGCCTCTCAGCGCCAGGGACACACATTCGATTCCACCCTTGGGTGACTGCGTGTGGAGTCTGCACATTCTCCCTGTCTGTGTGGGCTTCCTCCAGGTGCTCCGGTTTCTTCCCACAGCCCAAAGATGTGAAGACTAGGTGGATTGGCCATGCTAAATTGCCCAGAGTGTTCAGGGGTGTGTAGATTGGGTGGGAGTGTCGACTTGCTGGGCAAAAGGGCCTGTTTCCACACTGAAAATTCTAATCTTCCAATTTTTTTTTTTCAACCGGACAGCTACATCTTTGGTCACAAACAAACGCAAGGGTAAACCCAACACTACAGGCTAGTCAGCACCACCTTAATGGTGGGAAAGCTTTTAGCAGCAACAACCCAGGACAAAATTATCAATCACTTGGATTAACGAAGGGAAACCAGTATTATTCAGGTAAATTATATTTCACTAACCTGATTGAGGTTTTTGATGAAGTAACAGACAAGGTTGATGACCGTAATACGTGTACATAGACTTTCAAAAAGTTTTTATTGTAAATAGGAAGCTTGCCAGCAAATTTGAAATCATTGGAATAAAGGGGGCAAGTGGCAGCATAGAAATGAAGGGCGTGACAGGAAATAACAAGCAGTGGTGAATGCATTTTTTTCAGATTGGAGGAAGCAATATGTTTAGGCTCCCCAGGTGTTGATCTTAGGCGCTCTGCTTTTCTGAATCTACATTGCCAAATTAGACCCTGGTACGTCAGATACAGTTTCACAATTTTTAGATGACACAGATATTGGAAATACAGCAGGAGGATACTGACTGATTTCAGGAGACAGAGAGAGAATGATGGCAACTGCAGATGTGAGAGGAAATTTAATCCAGAGAAATGTAAAAGGGATACAGGGAAGTGACAGAATTCTATCCTTTTATTTTCTAAGTGAAGTATTAGAAAACAGGTATACTTACAAGTATAAATGTACAATGATGGAGTGAGCAGGATAGGTTGAGAAAGTGGTTTAAAAAAGGCTGGTTTTTAGGAATAAAAGCACAGAGTAAAGAGCAAGAAATTACGATGATTGGTAGAAATAATAGTCCAGAGCAGCTGAGGAGTTGTGTAAACTTCTGACCTCCACATTTTAGGAAAGAAATCCAAGCTTTAAAGGGTATGGAAAACATTGGCAAGATTATTTCTGGGGTGAGCGTCCTCAATTCTATGGTGCGACTGGAAATTCTGGACAGCTTGACAGAGTTGATACAATTCAAAATCATAAGAGATCAGGGAACAGTAAATTCAGAGAATCTGTTTCCAATGGCAAAAAACACTCATGATAGAGGGCAATAATTTAAACTGATTCCAAAAATAAAGATCAAAGGTGAAAGGTGAAAAATGATTCTCTCTACAGTGAGTGGTTAGGTATGTGATGGAAGGAGATTCAATTTGGCTTTCAACAGGAAATGGGATAAGCATTTTAAGAGGAGAAAAAGATGCACACTAGTTATGGGAAAGGACAGAGATGTGGGAGTCATTAAATTACCTGAAGTTAGCATAAGTTTGACAAGTTGAATGGCCTCCCTTTGAACTGCAACTGTCTTTTCAATATATGAATACAGCTCTTAGTTGTTTGTACCTGCCTCAGTACTAGCAAAGTCCTTGAATACACAGCACCTTGCATCATTCAGTGCTGCAGTTGTTTGGGAAATATGTTTGCCTTGTGAAATGCATAAGCCGGAACATTTATTGTTGACAAATTTTAAATTATTTTGAAGTATTATTATAGAGCCATTATTTGGCTAGGTTTGTCACTACTCTAATGCTTAAATGAATTTTCTGGTTATTTTGGGTGTGTAACATTTGCTGATATTTCCCCATCACAATTATGATGCAGTCATGCACCATGGTTCCAACTACCTTCATCTGTGTTATTCTCCTTCTTCGGTGCTCACTTGCCCTTAGCACTGGAGTAATCTGAAGATTACTACTAATTTCCTTCTCACTTTGCTAAATTTTGATTGTAGGGCCGCCCTTCCTTTTCCTGTCTAGACCATTGTGTCCAATGGGGATCACGGCCTCTGGCTGTTCACCCTCCCCAACAAGAACACCCCGCAGCTATTCCATGACACTCACACCAGAAAGGCAATGTACGAGCCTGAGCTCATGCCAGTGGTCACAGAAATGGTTTCCTAACTAAAGAATCCCCGAACATTCTTTCCTCCCTTCCTGTACCACCTGTAGTACGCTGTGCTCAGCTCATGAAGCACTCCTCCGAATGACCCTACCTGCCTGGACTGACCAGAGGTCACCATTCCCTATCTGTCTTCTTTCCCCTAATTTAGGTTTGTGTTCCTTGCTGACCATGCTATCCATGTGTCCTCTGTCCTAAGGTTAATAAAGCACAATTCTAACTCATCGATATGAATAGGATCATTAGCTGGCCTTATCTTTTGCCATTTCTGCATGATAGTTTAGAAATACAGAATTGCTGTAAACCTCAGTAATTTTGGTCTGACATCTGCTGTGTTTTTTGAGGAAACTTTAGGCAAATTTCAAGGGAAGTAAAATCACAAGTCAGCAATAAATGCTGAAGACACTTTGCAGCAATGGTATGTTAACTGAGCTGTGTCAGAATATGTTAAAAATACTTGTAGTATAGCTGAGAATTCTCGGAATTAGACTAATTTTAACAGTATATTGCAGAACAATTTGCAATGCATTGAGGACAGGTTAAGTATTAACAAAGAAGTCCACAATTACACCGGCCCTTATTGAACAAAGAACAAATCAGCATCTTTAGGCTGGCCAAGGTGAAAACCAAGAAACAAAGTTATTGATAAACTTTTTGAAAAGCTGCTCAATAAGATGCTAAAATGTAGGATTAGAAAAAGCATGTTAATAAAATAAAACAACCAAACAATCTGAAAAGGATTCATGTAATACCACGTTTTTATTTATTTAAATGGTACAATTTGATTTACAGGCACAATGATATTAAACAATAATTTGCCAGGCATTTTGGCCACTGTGTAGGGACAAAATAGGTCTTAAGGAAAGCAGTGTTCAAGTCACACCATTATAAAAAGAATGTGCAACACACACAAGGAGACCTGGATAAAGATTACAAATATTGCGTCTTATAAATAAGAAATACTGTTTTATACATAAAATTGTATAAGTGTTGCACGTCTTTCCCAACAGCGTGATGATATTTTAAGTCAAAAAGCTATAAACAAAGGCATAGGACAAGACAGTATGGATCTACTTCTCATGGCAGACAAAATTGCATTCCACATTATATCATTGATCATTCTGTGCACATCTTTTCTACTGACAGGACGTTAACCTCATACTTTTGATTAATTGACTTCTTTAAAGTGATAAATACTAAGAATGCATTACTGTTATAAAATAAAAAAGATCTGCTCTACCTGCTAGGTACAGTGTCAGGAGAGGCTATTAATAGTAAAACTTCAAAGCAGAGATGTGCCTTCTTGCTTCAGGTATTATATTTGGGAAAGAGCGTGCAACTCTTTAGACCTGCCCAGTGCTTATTAGATAAAGTCTGCACTCTTTATAGTAAAACTAATTCAGTGATAGTTTCAAGCACTAAATATGCAATTATAGATGATTAATTTATTAGCAATAATAATGTTCAGCAGTGATAGTAATTACATACAATAATTTGACTAAAATGTATGAGAAACAAAAACAAAACAGGAAAACGCTGATTAAATTTTACATCAAGTCAGTCTGCAGAAGCACTGACAGGGTAAAGGTAAGGGGGCACACATTACTTTCTCCCCCACTGGGGCATGTGTTAGAAAAGTAACAGCTCTGACTGCCAAACCTTTGCTCTCTCCAGTTTGTATAACAGACTTAATTTATGAATTTTCAACTGGGCCAAGTTCAGGGAATTCTCTTGCTTTGGAACAGACAAAGCAAATGGTGCTTTAATATATTTGGGAGAATTAAGATGGAGGGTGGGGGTGGGGGGGGGGGGGGGGGGGAGGAGATCCAACCTGCTTAATTTAAATACTTTGTAGGACATCTACAGATTAGTAATATTTGTATTTAAAGAATAGTAGCCCTAAATAGAAAATAAAAACTAAGCTGTGTATACAAGCAAGCAACATACCACAGAAATATGCAGGCAATCAGAAGCAGGTCTAAAACATGGTTTCTACTGATGACAGGATCTTGAGGGTGGGAAGGTAACTCACAGAGCCAATCCTGAAACAATTCTGGAGTATATTTACACAAGAAGATACTCAACATTTCCTCATACTATTCCATGATAAAAAAACATTCACACAAAAATATAACATTTGAAATAATTAATAGCACCAGTGTATCAGGTAATTTTATTTTCTTTTGCTACGCAATGTACAAAGTTGCATAGAGTGTCGCTGTAAAAAATATGTTCTGCCTTTGATTTTGACACAGATGAAGCAGCAGTCTTGGGAACGGAAATATAGTGTGATCCACATTAAATGCACGGTGTCAGACACTGCTATGAGCGTTTCACTTCGTCACAAAGTAGCTGAAAGTAAGGGAAGCAGGGAGCAAGGGAAATAGTTATTGCATAATTAACTCCATTTTCTATAGAGAAGACCAGCTTTCATGGTAATTCACAACATTAACCTGGTGAATACTGCATATATTGTTCACGTAGTTACTTATTTACCCCTACATGAATGTGGTATAATGCACAGTTAGGAGGTGATGTGGTAAAAAGTTAAGTGTTAATATGTTAACAATTCTTAATCCTTCACAGCTAGTCTGGTCATTTAAAAAGGGGAAAATAATACAGTACCATAGAATATAAAGCTATGTTAATACTCATGATGTGAATGCAATAAAGAACCAATGCCTCCAGGCAGCAGGAGGAGAGACAAACCTACATTAATAGCCTTTTTCTTTGAATATTTTAGCCACCATTATGCTGCTCGAGGCTGCCCCACTGCCTTTGCATTGCAGGGGGAAATCTCCCCATTGTGGAAAAAGGTCTGATAATTCACTAATCTAATTGTGTGTAGTGACTTAAGTCAGAAGCATAGAGTGTGGCTTTCTCAGATTGTCCTTCCAACAGACTTGGTTCATCTGGAATCCCAGTAGCTTGCCATGTAGGTATGTCACTCGCACCTGCTCCATGTCCACGATCTTGTGCTTCATCCAAGCAGCTGCATTTGATGCCTGAGGAGTTTCATTTATGAGCCTTGGAATACTTAATGATGTTGTCAGACATTGAAAAAAAAATTTGGTAATAAGGCAATTTCTGTACAATGTCATTCTAGGTTTTGGGTAGGGGATGATGACCATGAAAGTGACTATGGGGTCTCCAGAGACTGGGTATTGTAACAGCCAGGAGGTAATGTTTGTTTGATGTCCTCTAGGTTTTTGATGTCCTTCAGGATATCTTCAATGTCTTGCTCATAGGTAGTTATCGCATTAGCCTGCTCCTTTTCAGCCTTTTCCAGATCTGCCAACTTCCGTTCTAAATCACTGTCCTCCATCTGATCCTTGGCTTTCTTTAGAGTGTTCTCAATTTCTCCAAGCCGGTTAACATCTACATTATCAAGTTGACCTGTAAAAATAAACCCAGCCAAAGTAATCAATAGTCCAGTGTGACAAGGAACTACTTGATAAATATACAGCCTCAAAATTCAAACCGTATCATTCACACTTAAAACCTCAGAAGAAATGCTAATTTCAAATGTTGTGGTTTAACGGAGGCTTGGCTAACAAATAATTAAATGTAGTTTCATCCAACAATGCCAAGTAAACGGACCCTTGAATGAAATAAACTGCTATCAAATCACACCATAAATAATGTCTGTCTTCAGGATCATAAAGGGTATTTCACCAGACAGATGTTCTTTGTTAGCTATTAGACTGAATGAGAGTGGAAGCATCTTTTCTGGTCCATGAGATGAGACAGTGTAAAGGATAATGCAAAACACAGCAATGGAACTGGCATCAGCGTTGTGGAGAAATCCAATCTGGTGATTTTTAGAAGACGGAGGGATATTACTTTGGATGTCACAACTCACTGAAATTTGGAAAAGCAAGCACAGAACAGGCCCTTCGACCCTCCAAGCCTGTGCCGACACATTTTACCCTTCCATACTAAAACTGTCTTCACTTACAGGATCAATACCCCTCTATTCCCTTCCTATTCATGTAAGTGTCCAGGTGCTTTTTGAATGCTGCTATTGAGTCCACTTCCATCACCTCCTCTGGCAACGTGTTCCAGGCATTCACCACCCTTTGTGGGAAAGATCTACCACACACATCGCTTTTAAACTTCCCCACCCTGGACCTTGAACCTGTGTCCCCTAGTAATTGACTTCTCCACCCTGGGAAAAGGCCTCATACTTCCCACTCTACCATGCTATTCACAATCTTATAAACTTTTATCACGTTGCCTCCTCAACCTCCTGTGTTCCAGTAAAAGCAAACCCAGTCTATCCAACCTTCCTTCATGGCTAAAATATCCTACACCAGGCAACATCCTGGTCAACCTTTTCTGTACCTTCTCCAGATCCCTCTACAGATCAATACTTTTAAGGGCTTTGCCATTCACTGTATAAAACTCCATCTCCCATTTTTCTGCCCATGTCTCCAACTGATCTACATCCTGCTGTATCCTGACAATCCTCCTCACTATCCACAACTCCACCAATCTTTGTATCATCTGCAAACTTACTAATTAGACTAGCCACATTTTCCACAAATCACTTATGTAGATTATGAACAATAGAGGTCCCAGCACTAATCCCTGTCGAAGACCACTGATCACAACTCTCCATTCTGAAAAGCATCCTTCCACAGCTACCCTCTGTGTCCTACGACTAAGTCAGTTCTGTCGCTATCTTGCCAGCTCACTCCTGATGCCATGCGACTTCACCTTCTGTCCCAGTCTACCATGAGGGACCTAAATATTACACTGAACTCTGTAGGATGGTGCTATATGGTTATGTGTGGGAACACCTTTTGTGTAGGTTATGGTATGAGCTGCCTACTGAGTCATATTTAATTGATTTGACCTTTAGTGGGTATGCTACAATAAATGTCTTAAAATGAGACGTAAAACATTGTTTTCAAAATTTCAGTATCTAAGGGGATCAAAGCACAAGAGTAACAGATAAGTTATAAAATCCAAAGGTAGAAATTGCAATGTACCTTAAATTAATAACAGCCTTGAACCTAACTGGATGGCCACCAGAAAAGTTGTTATTTGTATAAATTATAAATTGTTGTCTAAACGATGTATTATGATGTAGCTGTGCATGTCTGCCACAACCTGGGAGTTAACATTAACATTGCCAGTGATTGGACAGAGTGGTGTATTTTGCTGTTTCTAACAGATAGGGTAGCGAGCATTTCTAACTAGCTTTGATTTGGTAGTTGTCCCTTGAAATCATTACAACATATTAAGCATTCGTCAGTCTAATTTTACAGAATATTGCAAATTTTAAAAAAAAATCAACGATCTCCAAAATTACAAATGTGAGTAGAAACAAAGCTAAGCATTCGACCACAAATATTACTGTCATCAAAGGAAGCTTCATAGCGACAGGAATTGGTCTTTTGGCTCTCGAGTCTACTTTGTCACTTCATGACATGTGATCTGCGATTTAACTCCTTTTGCCCATATTCTTTCTATCAAATTTGTCAAATAAAACTTACTTTAAAATCAATTAATCTAGCATCAATTTTAAAATGTCTACCATCTTTTGTATGTAAAATTAATTTCACTCCTGGAAGATTTGATTTTATTTCTATTCCAGAATCTAACCAACGCCTGTATTCCCTAACCCATGAAAATAGTCGAGAGAAAATAAGAACTGTAGATGTTGGAGTCAGAGATACCAGTGTGGAGCTGTGGGAACGCAGCAGACCAGGCAGCATCAGAGGAGCAGGAAAGTTGATGTTTCAGAAAAGGGCACTTCTTCAGAAATTATTTCTGAAGAAGGGCCTCTACCTGAAACATCAACTTTCCTGTTACTCTAATGCTGCCTGGCCTGCTGTGTTCCCACAGCTCCACACATTATTACCAAGGAAATTGTTCTATCTGCACTACCTATTTCCCATAAAACCTTGAAAACTCAGATCAAATCACCACATAAATGTCTAAATTTCAGGAAAATGTGTACAGTACGCCTAGGAGTACAGCTACTATTCTGGTAGACAAGCACTGTACTCCAAGAGAGCCATATGTATCTTAGAACTGTGCACAGTAATCTAGGTGCATTCTAACCTGGATTATAACAGAAGCAAGGCTGCACTCCTTTACATTCTAGCTCATTAGATATAAAGGAGGTAGCCATGGCACAGTGGATAGAAGTCTGCCTTGAAGCCAGAAGCTCTAGGTTTGAGTCCCACACAGGACTTGATGGCCAAAAAGAGAGAGTACCAACATGCAAATGCTTCTAACACACACCAATGGGAGGCAATGAGTGCAGGAGAAAATCATGGACAACAATATGACACAGTGAACTCTGGAGATTCTACCAAGGCTATCAAAAGGTTTGATTTATAACATTTCTGAAAAAGTGCATGATGTCACGGCACCTCAGCCTCCCTCAATGAAGTGAAACATCTATTATAAAGTCCAATATTGCATTAGATTTTGATTGCTTTTCTCGTCCTATCCATGACACTCTGATGTTTATGTGCCTTGATCCCAAAATCCCTTTGTACCTCCAGTGTTTCTAGTTTTCACAATTTAGAGATTATTTTCTATTTTCGATTCAAGGTGGATAAAATAAAAACATTAAAATGTTAGATATTAATTCAGAATTTAGCAATTTAGTGGAGACCGTAAATAATACTGGTTTTCCTGTTGAGGAATAAAGTAGTAGATTTTATACTGTAGGTGTTATGGTTATGAATTAATTTGTGCATTTGTCGCCTAAATTCACTTCACAGTTAATATTTAAAAAAAGATCTAATGCTGTTAACACTGGTTTTTAAACTGCTTTGCATGTCAAGACATCATTCTGAAAGCAGCTAATAATTCCATTCTCTAGAAAATTAAATGACAAGGTTCTTTTGTTAGTTATTCAAATTACTGACGGAACACCAAGATATTGGGACAAGTGCAGATGTCTCCTGAGCTTACAGAGTGTTGGGGTTCATCTAGGCAAGTAATTTGAAATATGGAAGTGGAAAAGTTGACAGTAAAGGTGGAAAAGATTGCCAGTAGCTTCACACACCCAATACAGAAATTTGCACTGGACCAGTCAATCGACTTCTTTGTATCAAAGTGACTGAAGAGGTATTTATTGAGGAGTTTGGCTGTTTTCCCCCTGAAGAATCTCAAAACATCTGAGGAAGCTAGCAAACTTGCATAACTAACAAGACAAAGTGGATGCATAGGTGTACACAGAACTGTTGAATCATTCTTCATTGAAATATGAATCAAGATAAAATGAAGTTGAATGAAAAGTCTAATTTAATAAATGAGATCACACGGATGTTGGGAATTTAAACTAAGAGCAGAAATACTTAGGTCTCACGAGATCTGTCTATACAGTCATGGATGCTGCCTGATTACTTCCAGCATTTCCAAGTAAGTGGAAAATCTCTACAAGTAACGTTTAATATCCACAAAGTGCCTTAAAGAAGATACATTACATCTCCTATTCTAGAATGAGCCAAGCAAGAACAACAGTAGAAATCAGGCAAGTGCAGAAGGTTTTGTGTTAAGATCAGAATTGCTCGACCTACCATTTTTTCAAAAAAAAACAAATACAAGTGTGTCAATCGTAGAAAGGGTGGAGGACAAAATTAAACATTCAACATTATTAAAATTGTTTCTCAATATTATACTGTAGGCTTATTTCACTTAAATTGAGCAGTTATTTTACATTGTAGAATAGTTATACTTCTCAACACCAGATGCAATATGAACTTATCCCAGAGTACACTTGGTTTACAAACCAGTATTTTGTAAAGTACCAGCTATCTGGTAATGTTCATCACCGGGTCCAAAATTTTAGCCTAGGTAAAAGCTCATGCACAACAATGTCCCGTGGTATCAGGAAGTTAGTTTTAAAACACATTGAACATTTCACATCATGCAATATCTGCTCATCTTAAAGAAACACTAACAACCTCCTTAATTTAAAAAAAATGCAGATGGTCAGGTGTGTTATCAAACCATCCGAAGAATTTTATGAAATCAGAGCTTGTCAGAGCTGCCATCTAGAAAATGTAACTTGTCATAAAATGCTGTCATTGTCACAAACAGGGATAAACCTCTAATGCTGCATTTTCTACTGCCTGAAACATTTCCTTAGTGACTGCTCTCAGTGTTTCTATAGATGACATCCTGTTTGGCTTGCCTGATGGTTCCTATAGCAATGAGATAAACTTGCAATGAATTCATATCTCACTATTAACTTTTTCTCGATCAATGCTGCAACCCTCACACTGATAGAATGGTGAAATTACTTTACTGGCTTGAATGGTAGGTGGTAGCAACTCATTCACTTCACTGCTGATGGACATGGGCTTCTGGCAGCCTCTATTTGCTGTCATGTTGCTGAAGGCACTGTGGTTCAACACCAGCTATTTTACTCCAAGCACTGTGCCTGTGGCTACATTGTTTACACTTGTTGCCAATGATGCAACGACTACTAATTGAAAATTGCAAACATAAGAGGCTAGAAACTTGGGAAAGTTTTCCCAAAAACAAAATGCATGTAGCTGGAAGCCATGCAAAGGAAAGGCCCAGTGCTAGCCTTTACCAGAAACTTAAATGTGTCTATGTAATGCAAGTCTGTTGCTTCATTTGACCAGCCTAAGTTAGACAACATAAGACCACTAATACTTACCCAGTTCTCCCAACAACTTATTGATGGTATTTAGCACACCCTGCACAGCCTTTTTGGCCTTTCTTGCCTGCTCATCTGCTTCTTTTGCTGCTTGAGAAGCCTAAAGGAACAATGTGACATCATGATTAGAATTCTAAAAATACATTATGTATTTCTGATCTGATGTAATTGACCAATTGTACAAAAATAATTCTGACAGCTCTTCATGCCAATGAATTTTAAGAAATCTGAATACCCTCACCATATCTGCCATCATCATGTCTTGGTCTGCCTCATTCTTCTTCCCCGCAAGTTCATCCTCTGCTTCTTTAAGTCGATTCATCATGTTACTGACTTCACTTTCCAAGGTCATGGCATCATTAAAGGTGTCATCAGCATCCTGCTTTGTTTTAGCAGCATCCTACAAAGACAATCATTGGCCAAGGATTTAACCAACAGTTAAAAGCTGTACTAAATCAAAAGGCCGTGGCACTCAAGTGGCTCAATTGTGCTTCGACCTACAGTATTTCTTTGAAATGCCCAATTATTCTTTAACCTGCTGAAACAGGTAACATGGGTGCTCTGAATAAAAGTCACAGTTTTGTTCCAGTAACAAATTTGTCCAGAAACCCTTTTAAAAAAAAAAGTATAAAACTTCACATACACTTGCAGATATATAACTCATTCACTTTAATCAGCTATGTTGCCTTTAATTTAGTTACCCAGATTTTAATGTTGATACCTCCTATAACATGGAGATCTAAATCAATGGATATTTCATACTACAAAGATTACAGTACACATTGCCTAATTGTATTGTCTACTCCAATCTCGATCTGGATAACAACAAACATTTAATTCTTATCAAGTTATCAGGTAGAACAGATATATATCAGCAGCCATCATTTTCAAAGGAATGAGGGCTGATGGTGAAATCACCCACCATAACAAAAATGATAATATCCAATTTTATGTTAATTTAAATATGCAACTTTTATTAAGATTTCTATCAGATATTGTATCATTTTAAAAGATAATAACAAAACTAGACAAACTTTTTTTTTAAATTTCAAGGTATCTTGTGGGCTAATCCAGCCAAAGTATTTGCAACTGCATTATCATTCTGAATTGATCTTGAAGAATTCAAGGGTGAATACATATTAAAGTATTAAATATATTGTATTTGCAAACATCTGAGGGTGAAAGAATTAAGGTCCAAGGTACTGGATCAAAATTTTCCACTGAATAACACACAGCTGGCCGTTCTAAAAGCAATATCCAGTGAAAGCAGGCTACGAGGAAGTTTAGAAGATTTGATACAATTATTATTTGAAGTTGTTGACACAAGATTAAAACTTTCTTACCTCTTGTAACATTTCTGCAATTTTCTTTGCATCTTCAGCCTTTTTTTTGGCTTCAGATGCATCCATTCTTGCATTACCCAATGCATCCTCAGCCTGTTTTGTCTTTGCATTGGCTTCATCAATGGTCTTCCTGATGCCTGGTATCTTTTTCAAAGCTTCTTCAGCTGCTGTCTTATTGTCGTTCACTCTCTTGTCAAAATCTGCATGAAAATGAATCATTTTGGCTATGAATACTTGGACATGATTCAGAGCAGCTGCTGGTCCCTTGGTTAATATTTATTCGTTTATTGGCATGAGCATAACCACTGGCAAGATTAGCTGCATTTTTCTTTTTACTCTCTGGAGTAATTTTAAACAGCAACAAAAGTCCATTCCATTTCAAAAAGTACATGTGACCACACTCCTGAGATAAGTCACTTTGGTAAAAAGGGTGCACGGTTGGTGAAGGGAAGACAAAGAAAGGAAGGAAACAATATCTTGAGGTTACTATTCAAATATCAGAACGGCGTGGCTAACTGAACAGAAGGGCTTGGTATACATGTAATTAAACTAATGCTTTATTCTGTCCATGTATGAATGTATGTGTAACATTTTCCTCAAGTTATACAAAGTGACAGAATAAACAAAAAAATAAAGCTAAACTTGACTATACAAAGATGTGAAGAAGGACATCTAGATAGGACGTGAAAGAACAAGAAAAGAAACATCTCCTAAAGCACTGCTTTCAGGATGTACAAAACTACTTCAAAGTCAACTGAATACTTGTGAATTGCAATAATTGTTACTTTACAATTAACTAGATTTACATATGCAAGATCTCAAAAGACAAGGTTATGTGTTCGAGTCCCAGAATCAAATAATTATTCACAAACATCCCCACTACAATACTTCAGCAAAGGAAATTAATCAACATAAATCTATAAATAATCAAAGTAGTTAAGAGGTAACTACATGTGCTAGTTTTAGAAACTCAATTGTATTGACCTAGAATGTTGTGCAATTTTAAAGAAACTGCAACCCAAAGAAAGAGTGCCCAATTCCAATCAATCATTCAGGACACAAATATTCTCTGTTCTTTTTCCCAAATTCTTCTAATGATGGCACATGTTAGAATTTAACAGCAGAATAATAAATACTAAGAGCTAACCAGAAGAACTGTTTGGTCTTGACTAGCAAATGGCCAAGGCAAAAGTCTTTTTTTTAAAAAATTGGGGGCAGATTACATTTTATTAGATTAGGTACATCAGTTTACAGACCTTGCAAATTTTTCAGAATATCCTGAGCCTCCTGCAGGGTAGCCTTTCCCTTCTTGGCAGCATCTTCAGCCAGGGCTTTAGCTGCATCTGCACGGGCGAGCAACTGGTCAGCAGTCTTTAAGATACAAAATAGATCAGAATGAATATCCTGTCAGTCATCTACGGAGTGCACTTTGCAAGTTTTTTTTTTAAAACAGCCATAAACCTCAGGTTCCATTCTTATTTGGGTTATTCAAATTTTTCCAATGCTTTTATGATTTCCAATACTTCAGTCATATACACTTTAAACTCAAGCTTCTTCAAAGTGAACACACTCTAAGCCTACTCGAAGGTTTATCGACCTTAATGTAGGCATCCTCCCTGTCCTCTTCTGCAAACATTCGAAAAGCTCAAATAGCTATCAATAGATGTACAGACTAAAACTGCGCAGAATATGCATGTGGATGAACCAGGTCCTTATAGAGCCCAACAGTAAAATCAGTTTTGCACTAATAATTTAGTAGAAACCCATTTGGTTCCCTCATAGTTCATATAATTGTTATGGTGAAGGTGGTGGCCATTTGGTGCATCATATCTGCACTAGCTTACTGAGCATTTTGACTTTGCCAATATTCTGCCTTTCCCCTGTAACCCTGTGCTTTGTTTCAGCTGAAGTATTCATCTAATGCCCCCTTGGGATGTCTCAGTTAAACCTGCCCCCACCATATATCCAGGCAGTGCATTCCAGACCCAAGCTACCTCACCTTTGCTTTTGTTTTTGCAAAACAATTCAAAACTGCACCCTCTCATTCTTGATCCGCTTAATGAGCAGGAACAGTTTCTCCCTATTTGCTCTGTCTAGAATTCTCATGATTTTCAAAACTTCTATCTAATCTCCCGTCAGCCTTCTCTCCAAAGAAAATAGTCTCAACCTCTCCAGTCGAACTGAAATTTCTTATCCCTGGAACCATTCTCATAAATCTCTTCTGCATTCTCTCCAATGCATTCACATCCTTTCTAAGTGTGGTGCTCAGAATTATACACAATACTCCAGTTGAAGTCTAACTTTATAAGTTCAGTATAACATCGTTTTTCTGGTACTGGATCTCCCTATGAACTGTATGCCTTATTAGCAAATCTCTTTATCCATCCTGTCACCTTTAATGACTTATGCATGTATACACCCAGGTCATACTGCTCCCGCTCAACATTTAGAATAGTACCTTTTATTTTATACTGTCTCTCCATATGCTTGGGAGCAAGGCCTTTTAAAGAAAAAAAAACTGCTCTAAAATCTACATAACTCCCACCCTGCAGCACTTAAGAGTCATAGAGATGCAAGGCATGGAAATAGATACTTCTGTCCAACTCATCCATGCTGAACAAATATCAGTTAATAAATTAATTTATAAATTAATCGAGTCCCATCTGCCAGCATTTGGCCCATATCCCTCTTAAACCCTTCCTATTCACGTACCTATTCATATGCCTTTTAAATGATGTAATTGTACAACTCTCTGCCAACTCCACTGCACCCCTCTCATGCAATCACATCCTTCCTATAATGCAGTGCACACATTACCCACCTGTAACCTCCCTGCTCTTACAACCTATTCCATAACTGATAGAAGCAAGTATGCCTTCTTAACTACCGTGTTAATAAGCATCCAAAGGTATCAGTCTCTCTGAACTTCCTGGTGCCCTGTGATTCATTGAGTACTCGTTTGTCTTGTCGCTTCTTCCAAAGTGTATCAGCGTATACTTCTCAGCGTTAAATTCCATCTTCCACTAATCTGATTTGACCAACATCTGCCTATATCCTCCTGTAGCCACCTTCTTCACTATCAACAACTTGGCCCACAAACTTATGACCCCTTTACATTTTGTTTTATATTGTTTATATCAGCAAATAATAAAGAACTCAGCACTGTGATACACCACTGAATATCTGCCGGGGGAGTAGTTGGGAGGGGGGTCCAATCACAAGCAGTAATTTCATCCCTCACTGGTTCCAATGATATAGGTCGATTACATACAAGGATGTCAGTCTTGTCAGCCTCCCCTTTCATGATGTCCATAATCCACTCATGGACATCCCTGACCCCCTGTCACCACGAAAGCAATACTTCATCCTGGAGTCAGGTCCATGGCTGCATACAGTTCCAACTGTTCCCTTAAATAATAATCCCCTAATGCCATTGCTCCTGTTGTTTTCTTCCTCCCCTCCTTTGGTGCTAGAAACCTGGTTCTTTCTGCACTCCCTTGAAGAACAGCACCCTCATCAGCTTCCAAAATGGAAACCTAGATTTGTTAACATTAGCCCAGGGGACTCCTACACTCCCTGCAAGATTCTCTCTGACTGTCTGGTTGAAACCCATGTTTGCTTTCCTCCAGTCCCTTGAGCTGTGTTGTGAGCCCCTCTCTAACAGTGCACTCAGTCTCACAGATGTGGCAATGTCTCCATCTGCCACTCAAGGTATGAAACACTGAGCTCAAGCTTCTGCAGTTGGGAGCACATCCTGCACACATTGGCATCTCGGATGCTGGCAGGATCCATGATTTCCCACATATGACAAGTCACACATTCCACTCAGTTGACCTCACCTGCCACGTCTTGAACTTAATTAGTCTCACTTGCTAACTTCCCTAATTAATCTTAAAGATACTCCTGTAAAGATACTCCCCTTAAAGTTACGAACATTATGTTAACTTTAGCTCTTCCTCTTATTCTGACTTCCCTTTTCACTTCTCAGATAATACAGTTCAGAAACTGGTTTAAATTAGGTTAACCGTTAGCCCCGGTTAACTATCCAAGCTGCAGCAGCTCCACTTGCAAGGACAGATTTTTGTTTTGAAAACTTTTCTCAGCCCTAAAAGAGATTTAACTCTGTACCTTTTAGAATTAAATCCAACCAAACAATACACTTAATCAAAGAACTAGTAGCAATTGGTACCGGATTCTAGACCTAACTCCATCTACCACCTAGCTGTCCAGTCCATCAATTTGTCAGCATCCTTTTTAAAGGTTTAAACTATCCTACTCACATTCTTCAGTCCTAAAGTTTAGTGTCATTTACAAACTTTGGAATTGCACCTTGTACACCAAGCCCCAGATCACGAATATATATCCTGAAAAGCAAGAGCCTGAATGCCAACTCCACCGTAAACCTTCCTCCAGCCAGAAAAATATCCATTAACCATCACCTGGTTGCCTACTTCTCCGCCAATTTTGCATCCATGTTGATACTGTCACTTTTATTCCATGGCCTGCAAGTTCCCTCAAGTCTGCGACTTATACTGTGTCTGAGCCGTTAATGCACCTGGTAACTACACCAGGTTCCTTTTCAGCTTTTTAAAACTTAGTGGGTACTCGTGCCTGATGGAGAGATGGCTTAAGTTTTCTGGCTTTGTATACAAGATCACACTTGTCTATACACAGAATTTGTAATTTATCTAACAATTCACTTCATTAGCAAGTCAGTGCAAGTCTCCTTATTGCCACACATTCATGTATAGGCAATATATGTCCCGCAGACGAATTAAAAAAACCTCTTAGCAGAACTTGTAAACTAATCCGACAGTCAGTATTTCTTCAAATAACATGTTTATTGATACATGAGGTGAGCTTCCTAAAACAATAGAGTGTTCTGTTTCTAGTATCTTGTACAATGCCCGTAGTTAATGAGCTCACTTCTCTATAAAGATAACAGCCAAAAATTTGCCACGATTCTATCTTTGATTTAGGCTTTTGGTGATATCTTGTCATTAAAATGCAAGTGTCATATTCTCATCATGTTCGCTTATCACTCCCTATTCCAAGGCTTGCATGCCTTATGCAAAGTCATCCTCCACATATCCTCTTCTTCCAACACGTTCCTTCTAACAAATGATACAAGAAAAATTTAAAAGAATATAATTTATTAGTGAGAAAAGAAGGGAGGTGGAATTAACATTCTATTCACATGAAACATTTTGGAAAGAATTAAGCAAAGTGCATAAACACAGAGTTGAGTTTTAAATTTATACAACAAAGCTGGAATCTGCGTTTTACCTGCTGCTCAGTTTTCCCCTTTTCCAAAAGGCTCTTAACTTCAGTTTCCTTTGCTTTCAGGTCATCCCGCATGTCATTGTAATCATTCACTTTTCTGTCAATCAAACCATCCAAGTCTGCTGCATCCTTTTTAATCTTTTCTGCTTCATTCTGACAGATACGAATGTCATTTTATTTTAAAATAGAACG
The DNA here is from genome assembly GCF_030684315.1 of Stegostoma tigrinum. Classification (NCBI taxonomy): domain Eukaryota; kingdom Metazoa; phylum Chordata; class Chondrichthyes; order Orectolobiformes; family Stegostomatidae; genus Stegostoma; species Stegostoma tigrinum. Next base: position 45,319,855 of record NC_081361.1, on the reverse strand, counting down.
TACAAGTTTTCCCAACAGTACTCTCATTATAAAATTTGACAGTTTGTACAACATAATTCCTTATTATGATCGACCAAGTTAGCAAATGGGATAATTTGCCTTAGTTGATAAACTATATGACAATGTGCTCATTTCAATTTATCATCTCCTTCCCCCAAGCATCTGAAAGACTATGATGCACTTAGTTAATGTACTGTCATTGTAACAAACCTCTGCTCTTCCAATTCAAGGTAGGTGACCATTTGGAAATCGTAGTGTTTGTTTCCAAGAGCACTGCTCAGCCTCTCCACCTATAGCTTTCAAAATACTTCTCATAAAAGACATTGCAAATAAGACAGAAATCCAAATACCTCTAAACTCTTGGTGTCCACAACTGGCAAACTCGTCAGATTAGCATAAATTTGTAATGCTTTACTGCCAGCTTCTTCTGCCTCACTGTGTACTTTGGTAGCTTGTTTTTCCAGCTCCCTGGACATATTTTTTGCTGCATCATACCTATTTACGAGTTTTACATCAGTTAAAACACATTATGTAACTATAGGCAGAACCATTAATACAACCTAAATGTTCCAATTTACCATGACACAGGTTTTTATTAAAAGCCTGCACTGAAATTCCATCTTTAAACAATCCTTGCTGAGATTGGCTTATTTTGAAGGGTTCTATAATACACAGAAAGAAAGATTTTCTGCCCAAAATAGATTAGGAGCACCAACATCTGTGTAGGTGATTAATTCACAATATCCTTCAAGATCCCATCTCAACCAGCTATATTTTTATTCCACTGTCAAAGACAGACTTTTTTTTTTGTCTTTTCCATTGATGCAATCAAAAGTGCTTCAAAAATCATCAGAAGGTCAAGCAAACCAAGTCCTGAGAGAGCTTTCGCCCTGTGTTTTTTACTGTACCATGTCACCCCAGCTTGCTCAAGCAATTTTTGAAATTTGAGGAATGTCAAGATCAAAAGTGACTTGGAATACAATGAACAGACACAAATGTTAAAATACTACCTTTTAATGAGGCTACCTATTCTTTCAAGGAGAGGAGCTCACTTTGGGTAGACATTGCAAATGCAAGTTGGAAATAAGTACAGAAAAACTAATGCAACGTCTATCATTGAAATGTTTCACAGGCACTAACAGACATATTATCATTGAAGGCATTTATGGCCTCTGCATTCGGAACGCGATCTGTTGTGTGTATTTTTTCCATTCGGTACATTTTCTAACATGCTTATTACATTGACCTAGGACTATTTCAGGAGTTTCAAATCCTTCTGGGACATCTAAATGCTTGAGAATTAGAATCAACTTGTTAGTCTATTAATTCTTTTATCAGCAGCCTGAAAAAGCTGGCAAATTTCCATCCACAGCAGGTGTCTCAATATTTAGGATAAAATTCTTATTAACCACTTGCTACAAAGACAGTTGGATATCTGAATCTGGCATACTTCTGCATGGCATGTACATAACAACACAACCTCTGGGATTTCAAGCTGGAATTAAATTTATTCACAAACTGGCACCTTTGTCAGTTACACCTTGACTTTTAACTTTAAGACAGAAGAGATGGAAATTAGTTACAATCATGGCTCAAAAATGTTACTCAATAAAAGCTCAACTCAGAAAGATGCATCCTATTAATTATTTTCTTAACAAATCAGATTCCTCTGTCCAAATACTGCTCCTCAGGACTAGTTACAGAGACAGTCAGAATAACATTTCAATTTAGAAAGCATCAGGATAATTGAACGTCAATTATAACAGATTAAAAATTTAAAAGTCTGGAGATCATAATTTATATCCTCCGTGCCCAGAAGTCATTCTTAATAGATACTTCCTTTGGTACAAAGGTTGACAGGTGTTTACCTCATTTCTCAGATTATACACTGACATAAGTTCCTGACTCATTAATACTATAAACATGCTGATCATCCTTACAGTGCAGGTGTAAAGTATTTATTATCACCCACTTACTTTCGGTTTAAGTCATCAATTGTGTTGGTGATTTCATTTTCTTCTGCTAATGTTTTACGCAGCAGTTCGTAAGCTTCAGTTGAGGTGTCATTAGCATTCTTGGCTATCTGCTCAATCACATTGGCTTCGTTTTTATGTCTGTAGCATAGAACGATACTTACATTAGCAAAATTTGTCCTGTTTTGCAAGCTCAAAGAAAGTTGACTTTGCACATTTGTAATAACATTCTAGTCAATTCTCCTACTTCAAAATAATTTTTGAGAAGTATGCAGCTTAAAATTATTTGGAACCACAAGTCTCATCCTCGAAGTTGACCAAAAATTGTGTATTCTGCGTTTGTCCAGTATTTCAAGCTGCCAGATATTTAGAAAATGTTTTCTCTTCAACGAGTTTCATCTTCTCCAATGGGATTCTTCAATACTGGTCCTTACAATAGCTGCCACCTTCAGTAGTCACTACTACACTACAATGAGAAATTCACGGTGGCTCCAATGTCCAACTTTGGCTTGGATTTCCTTTTCCATATTACATATACTTCTGTCTCAAAATAAGAGTGTTTTAGGGATTTTCTGCAATTTGCATGCACTAAGTGCATAGGCCAATTTTGAAGGACAGTCCATTTTTGTAGCAGCAGTGGGAGTAGTGAGCGCAAGGACCAGGGGGCTGCCAGGAAGGCAACTTATTTGTTTAAAAACTTACCTCGTGGGATCAGTGGCCTCCATTTTTTGCAGCAGCAGGAGCAGGAGCAGTGAGAGCAAGGGCCAGGGGGCTGCCAGGAAGGTAAGTTAATAGTTTAAAAACTTACCTCATGAATAGGCAGAGCAGGAGTGGACATGGGACAGTTGAGTAAGTGAGGTAATATATTTGGGCAGCTGCTTTACCCAAAACACTACTTAGGTAGTGTCTCCCACCCCATCCTCCTCTAATCAAAAAAAAGGCTGAGCTCCAATTTGGTAAGGTTACTAATTTTTTTTCCAATAGTCTGTCTGGGAATTGAGAACAGTGGGAATGGATGTTATGGCAGTTGTATGCTCCTCCTGGAGAATGTGGGAGGTAAGGATCCCACTAATGTCCCCACTGACTTCATCTGCGGGAAGTGCAGCCAACTCCAGCTCCTCAGAAACTGCGCGAGGGAACTGGAGCTGGAGCTGGAGCTGGATGAACTTCGGATCATTCGGGAGACTGAGGGGTAACTGAGATGAGTTACAGGGAGACAGTCACACCTCAGGTACAGGAAAAAGGTAGATGGGTTACAGTCAGGGGACAGAAAGGGAACAGGCAGACAATGCAGGGATCTCCTGTGGCCGTTCGCCTCAATAACAAGTATACCATTTTGGATAATAAAATGTGAGGCTGGATGAACACAGCAGGCCAAGCAGCATCTCAGGAGCACAAAAGCTGACGTTTCGGGCCTAGACCCTTCATCAGAGAGGGGATGGGGAGAGGGAACTGGAATAAATAGGGAGAGAGGGGGAGGCGGACCGAAGATGGAGAGTAAAGAAGATAGGTGGAGAGAGTATAGGTGGGGAGGTAGGGAGGGGATAGGTCAGTCCAGGGAAGACGGACAGGTCAAGGAGGTGGGATGACGTTAGTAGGTAGATGGGGGTGCGGCTTGGGGTGGGAGGAAGGAATGGGTGAGAGGAAGAACCGGTTAGGGAGGCAGAGACAGGTTGGACTGGTTTTGGGATGCAGTGGGTGGGGGGGAAGAGCTGGGCTGGTTGTGTGGTGCAGTGGGGGGGAGGGGACGAACTGGGCTGGTTTAGGGATGCAGTAGGGGAAGGGGAGATTTTGAAACTGGTGAAGTCCACATTGATACCATATGGCTGCAGGGTTCCCAGGCGGAATATGAGTTGCTGTTCCTGCAACCTTCGGGTGGCATCATTGTGGCAGTGCAGGAGGCCCATGATGGACATGTCATCTAGAGAATGGGAGGGGGAGTGGAAATGGTTTGCGACTGGGAGGTGCAGTTGTTTGTTGCGAACTGAGCGGAGGTGTTCTGCAAAGCGGTCCCCAAGCCTCCGCTTGGTTTCCCCAATGTAGAGGAAGCCGCACCGGGTACAGTGGATGCAGTATACCACATTGGCAGATGTGCAGGTGAACTTCTGTTTAATGTGGAATGTCATCTTGGGGCCTGGGATAGGGGTGAGGGAGGAGGTGTGGGGGCAAGTGTAGCATTTCCTGCGGTTGCAGGGGAAGGTGCCGGGTGTGGTGGGGTTGGAGGGCAGTGTGGAGCGAACAAGGGAGTCACGGAGAGAGTGGTCCCACTTCCTACAGACTAAGGGGGTGGCCATGGGCACCCGCATGGGCCCCAGCTATGCCTGCCTCTTTGTAGGTTACGTGGAACAGTCCCTCTTCCGCACCTACACAGGCCCCAAACCCCACCTCTTCCTCCGTTACATTGATGACTGTATCGGCGCCGCCTCTTGCTCCCCAGAGGAGCTCGAACAGTTCATCCACTTCACCAACACCTTCCACCCCAACCTTCAGTTCACCTGGGCCATCTCCAGCACATCCCTCACCTTCCTGGACCTCTCAGTCTCCATCTCAGGCAACCAGCTTGTAACTGATGTCCATTTCAAGCCCACCAACTCCCACAGCTACCTAGAATACACCTCCTCCCACCCACCCTCCTGCAAAAATTCCATCCCCTATTCCCAATTCCTCCGCCTCCGCCACATCTGCTCCCACAATAAGACATTCCACTCCCGCACATCCCAGATGTCCAAGTTCTTTAAGGACCGCAACATTCCCCCCACAGTGATCGAGAACGCCCTTGACCGCGTCTCCCGTATTTCCCGCGACACATCCCTCACACCCCGCCCCCGCCACAACCGCCCTAAGAGGATCCCCCTCGTTCTCACACACCACCCTACCAACCTCCGGATACAACGCATCATCCTCTGACACTTTCGCCATTTACAATCCGACCCCACCACCCAAGACATTTTTCCATCCCCACCCCTGTCTGCTTTCCGGAAAGACCACTCTCTCCGTGACTCCCTTGTTCGCTCCACACTGCCCTCCAACCCCACCACACCCGGCACCTTCCCCTGCAACTGCAGGAAATGCTACACTTGCCCCCACACCTCCTCCCTCACCCCTATCCCAGGCCCCAAGATGACATTCCACATTAAGCAGAGGTTCACCTGCACATCTGCCAATGTGGTATACTGCATCCACTGTACCCGGTGCGGCTTCCTCTACATTGGGGAAACCAAGCGGAGGCTTGGGGACCGCTTTGCAGAACACCTCCGCTCAGTTCGCAACAAACAACTGCACCTCCCAGTCGCAAACCATTTCCACACCCCCTCCCATTCTCTAGATGACATGTCCATCATGGGCCTCCTGCACTGCCACAATGATGCCACCCGAAGGTTGCAGGAACAGCAACTCATATTCCGCCTGGGAACCCTGCAGCCATATGGTATCAATGTGGACTTCACCAGTTTCAAAATCTCCCCTTCCCCTACTGCATCCCTAAACCAGCCCAGTTCTTCCCCTCCCCCCACTGCACCACACAACCAGCCCAGCTCTTCCCCCCCACCCACTGCATCCCAAAACCAGTCCAACCTGTCTCTGCCTCCCTAACCGGTTCTTCCTCTCACCCATCCCTTCCTCCCATACCAAGCCGCACCCCCATCTACCTACTAACCTCATCCCACCTCCTTGACCTGTCTGTCTTCCCTGGACTGACCTATCCCCTCCCTACCTCCCCACCTATACTCTCTCCACCTATCTTCTTTACTCCCCATCTTCGCTCCGCCTCCCCCTCTCTGATGAAGGGTCTAGGCCCGAAACGTCAGCTTTTGTGCTCCTGAGATGCTGCTTGGCCTGCTGTGTTCATCCAGCCTCACATTTTATTATCTTGGAATTCTCCAGCATCTGCAGTTCCCATTATCTCTGATACCGTTTTGGATACTGTTTGGGGGTGGGGGGGGACGGCTTACCGGGGTAAGCCATGGGGTACAAGTTTTCAGGTACCTAGATGATTGGGGCTCATTCTGGGATAGGTGGGACCTCTACAAACGGGATGGTCGACACCTGAACCTGAGGGGTACCAATATCCAATATTTGCTGATGCTCTTCAGGAGGGTTTAAACTAATTCAGCAGGGGGATGGGAACCTGAATTGTAGCTCCAGTGTACAGGAGGTTGAGAGTAGTGAAGTCATGAACAAGGTTTCAAGGTCGCAGGAGTGTACTGGCAGGCAGGAAGGTGGTTTGAAGTGTCCCTACTTCAACGCCAGGAGCATCCGGAATAAGGTGGGTGAATTTGCCGCATGGTTTGGTACCTGGGACTTCGATGTTGTGGCCATTCCGGAGACATGGATGGAGCAGGGACAGAAATGGTTGTTGCAGGTTCCGGGATTTAGATGTTTCATAAGATCAGGGAAGGTGATAAAAGAAGGAGAGGTGTGGCATTGTTAGTCAAGGACAGTATTGCAGCGGCAGAAAGGACGTTTGATGAGGACTGGTCTACGGTGGTAGTATGGGCTGAATATAGAAACAGGAAAGGAGAGGTCATCCTGTTGGGAGTTTTCTATAGGCCTCCAAAAAGTTGCAGAGGTGTAGAGGAAAGGATTGCAAAGATGATTCTGGATAGGAGTGAAAGCAACGGCGTAGTTGATATGGGGGACTTGAAATTTCCAAATATTGACTGGAAACACTATAGTTCGAGTACTTTAGACAGGTCAGCTTTTGTCCAATGTGTGCAGGAGGGCTTCCTGACACAGTATGTAGATAGGCCAACAACAGGCGGGGCCACATTGGATCTGGTACTGGGTAATGAACCAGGCCAGGTGTTAGATTTGGAGGTAGGTGAGCAGTTTGGTGATGGTGCCCACAATTCGGTTACGCTTAGTTTAGCGATGGAAAGGGATAGGTATATACCGCAGGGCAAGAGTTATAGCTGGGGGGCGGGAGGCAATTAGGCAGGATTTAGGATGCATAGGATGGAGAAGGAAACTGCAGGGGCTGGGCACAATTGAAACGTGGAGTTTGTTCAAGGAACAGCTGCTGCATGTCCTTGATAAGTATGTACCTGTCAGGCAGGGAGGTAGTGGTCAACTGAGGGAACTGTGGTTTACTAAAGAAGTTGAATCTCTTGTCAAGAGGAAGAAGGAGGCTTATGTAAAGATGAGGCGTGAAGACTCAGTTAGGGCACTTGAGAGTTACAAGTTCGCCAGGAAGGACCTAAAGAGAGAGCTAAGAAGAGCCAGGAGGGGACATGAGAAGTCTTTGGCAGGTAGGATCAAGGAAAACCGTAAAGCTTTCTATAGGTATGTCAGGAACAAAAGAATGACTAGAGCAAGATTAGAGCCAGTCAAGGGCAGTAGTGAGAAGTTGTGCGTGGAGTCCGAAGAGATAGGACTGGCGCTAAATGAATATTTTTCATCAGTATTCACACAGGTAAAGGACAATGTTGTCGAGGAGAATACTAAGATACAGGCTATTAGACTAGACGGGATTGAGGTTCACAAGGAGGAGGTGTTAGCAATTCTGGAAAGTGTGAAAATATATAAGTTCCCTGGGCCGGATGGGATGTATCCTAGGATTCTCTAGGAAGCTAGGGAGGAGTTTGCAGAGCCTTTGGTTTTGATCTTCATGTCACCATTGTCTACAAGAATACTGCCAGAAGACTGGAGGAGAGCAAATATTGTACCCTTGTTCAAGGAGAGTAGAGACAACCCTGGTAATTATTGACCAGCGAGCCTTACTTCAGTTATGGGTAAAGTGTTGGAAAGGATTATGAGAGATAGGATTCATCATCATCTAGAAAGGAATAATTTGATTAGGGATAGTCAACACGGTTTTGTGAAGGGTAGGTCATACCTCACAAACCTTATTGAGTTCTTTGAGAAGGTGATCAAACAGGTGGAGGAGGGTAAAGTGGGTGATGTGGTGTATATGGATTTCAGTAGAGTGTTTGATAAGGTTCCCCAGGGTAGGCTATTGCAGAAAATACGGAGGCATGGAATTGAGGATGGTTTAGCGGTTTGGATCAGAAATTGGCTGTAAGAAGACAGACAGAGTGGTGGCTGCTGGGAAAAGTTCATCCTGGAGTTCAGTTACTAGTGGTGTACCACGAGGATCTGTTTTGGGGCCACTGCTGTTTGTCATTTTTATAAATGACCTGGATGAGGGCAAGGAAGCATGGGTTAGTAAATTTGCAGATGACACTAAATTTGGTGGAGTTGTGGATAGTGCGGAAAGATGTTGCAGGTTACAGAGAGGCATAGATCAGCTGCAGAGCTGGGCTGAGAGGTGGCAAATGGAGTTTAATGCAGAAAAGCGTGAGGTGATTCACTTTGGAAGGAGTAACAGGAATAGAGAGTACTGGGCTAATGGTAAGATTCTTGGTAGTGTGGACGAGCAGAGAGCTCTCGGTGTCCATGTGCGTAGATCCCTGAAAGCTGCCGTCCAGGTTGATAGGATTGTTAAGGCGGCGTATGGTGTGTTATGTTTTATTGGTAGAGGGATTGAGTTTCGGAGCCACGAGGTCACGTTGCAGCTGTACAAAACTCTGGTGCGGCCGCAATTGGAGTATTGCAACAGTTCTGGTCACCGCATTATAGGAAGGATGTGGAAGCATTGGAAAGGGTGCAGAGGAGATTTACCAGGATGTTGCCTGGTATGGAGGAAAGGTCTTATGAGGAAAGGCTGACAGACTTGAGGCTGTTTTTGTTAGAGAGAAGAAGGTTAAGAGGTGACTGAATAGAGACATACAAGATGATCAGATGATTAGATAGGGTGGACAGTGAGAGCCTTTTTCCCTCGGATGGGGATGGCTAGCATGAGGGGACATAGCTTTAATTTGAGGTCTGGTAGATATTGGACAGATGTCAGAGGTAGGTTCTTTACTCAGAGTAGTAGGGGTGTGGAATGTCTTGCCTGCAACAGTAGTAGACTCGCCAAATTTAAGGGCACTTAAATGGTCACTGGATAAACAAACGGATGATAATGGAATAGCGTAGTTTAGATAGGCTTCAGATTGGTTTCACAGGTCAGTGCAACATCAAGTGCCGAAGGGCCTGTACTGCGCTGTAATGTTCTATGAAAGAATTCTAATGTCTTTTGTAGCTTAACCAGTAAAATTCCTCACAATCTTATTTCTCAAAAAATAAATATGCTACCAATGGAACAAATTTGTTCCATCAGAATTTACACACACAATTCAGAAATCTCCTTGACAATGAAACAACTTTCCCACAGTAGCAGGAAATAAAACTTCCACACAATGGTTTGGTAATTAATGAACCCTTGCCACTTGTTTTAAATATGTATTGATGCCTTGCAAACATTTCATGATATTGCAAGAAGAAAACATGTAAACCCAATATAAAATTTCAAATTTATGCATAAAATCATTTGATAACGTAAATTACTAACTTAGTCACCAATTTGTAGCCAGAGTATTGGCAAATTAGCATTTAAATGTTGGATAGAAAATTGGATGATTGCATAGATAGATTTTATCGGCACAGGTCAAGATTTACAATAATCGGTAATAAGATTTTCCTGTAAAGAATTTATTAATGATTTTGTTTTCCAAAGCACATGGAAGAAACTTTCCCTTTTGGTTAACAATAATACAATGTAAAAGTCAGCAGAAACATTTTTTATACTACAGTAAAGTCATTCATCAAGAGTTGAGAGAGAGAAATCAGCATTAAAAAAAAAGTATCCATCTTATTTAGCATGCCACATCAGGGGGTTTTAAGGAAGTTGCTGATTAAACTTTTATTACAGTCAAAGCTGTTCCAACAATCTCTCAAAATACCTGTCTCGTGCAGCAAATCGTTTGCAGTCATTCAATAAGACTATCTATTTTAAAAGTTAAGGAACTGTGGAGTTTGGCAAGAAGGTACAGTGACACAAACATTTAGCCTGTCAGTTTTGTTAGCCTGAAATCCAGGCTCCAGGGTGGAAAACACAAGATGATTAATCACTGAGTGAGCATGAACAAAATCCTTACCTCTCAGCAAGGTTACGAGCCTCTTCTGCCAGAAGTGTCATATTATTTGGATCAGCACTGGTATCAGGAGTTGCTATTGACTACAGAAAAGTTTAAAAAAAAACAACATATGATCCAGCAGTACTCACTACACAATTTATGAAATGCAATGGAGAAATTTTTTCCCCCACAGGATGGAGTAAGTTGCTCATGCTCTCTGTATGACTCCAACATCATGCAGGTGATTTCCATGAGGTATTCATAGATATCTAGAGGGTGCCAGACATTAATGCTGCATTCTTCTGTGATTTCAAAACTGAGTGATTGCAGTATTCAATTTATGTCCCCTTACAGAGAGGATTCTGAAGGCTGTGCTCACCTCCAGCAATCCCATGTGAATATTAACCTGTATTGCACAACTGGTAGGAAGTTAACAGTTGACCAGTGGCTTCAAAAAGCTCACTGGTTTCACATTCATCTATCTAAACACCAGTTGAAGAAAGTTGGATTTAAATAGGTGTTAACTGATGTTCTGCCACACACATTCAATAGCCGGCACCTTTCTTAATAAGCAAGAGAAAAAAAAACTAGCACAAATTAGAAGGCCACAACTAATCCAGAAGATTTAAATTCATTACATACTATTTATATGGATCTCAATGTTTGAGTTCTCCAACTAAAAGCACAAGGGTTAGTCAGGAAGGGAGGGACAACCGTTGATGGTTCTTCATCAGAAAGACTCCCTGATGATGACTCACTTTCAGGCACATTTCCCAAAACAATGGGCTGTCATGGGACTTGTCAAACTGCTCCAATTAAGGTCACAAACAGGACCACTTTGAAAACTCTGACACTTTCACAGCATTCAGCTAGTGCAGCAGGAGCATCCCTGCCTTTCAGCCAGAAGGTCTAGGCTCAGTTCCCAGCCATGCCAAAAGTATGGGCCTACAGATGTCATAGCAGAACACCATACGGTCCACTGTCACATCTGGGTTACAGTATCATCGACTGAAGCAGTTGACCGAGATCACATATTACGATATCTCCCACCGTAAAGAGAATTGAGATTTTGCACACCTTTCACTGGCCAATGGTGTATAACAGAATGTCCTTACTATAAATCAACTGGACAGAAGAAACAGGCCAAGAAAAACAATAACAATAGACCTACAATGGATGTGATTTCTCAAAACCCGCTAGACCTACAATTTTCAATGCATCTCCCTTCTTTGACCACCTTGCATGCAAACGTTTGGATGTGAAAATAAAAAAACACTTAAATCATAATTTGTAAGATGTTTAACTTTGGATAACGTTACTCAACAAAAACTGGCCATGGCTTCATTTATAAACATGCATGTTGTCTGAATTTACAGAGGTTTGCATACATACCACATTGCCCAAGATTTCCTTGGCCTTTTGAAGCTCTGTCCGAGCATTTGAAATTACTTTCTCTGCATTCTGGATACGATTATTGGATAGCTCGGCCAACTCTTCTGTGTTATCTACTGTATCTTTTATATTTTGAAGTCGTCCCCACTGAGTGGACAGGGTGTTATTAATTTCAGCCAAACGGTCCATTAGACCTTTGTCTACATCTGTTCATAGAAATTGTGAGAAATTATATGTCCATACTGGGGAAGATTTCACAATATTTATGCATTTTTTGACAGAAGCACGTGTATCCACTTCACCCTACCACCATGATAGTTACAGTATTTACTCACACTATCAAATTGTTAGCACTAGCTGCCTTTCAGTACTTCCCTAAATGTGACTGTTCTTCATTTGACAAGAGGAACTGCCAATAAAGTAACCAGCTACAAATACATCTCTTATCTATTCAATGAAAGCAGCAGGAAGAAAGAAATAGTAGTTTGTATCTGGTTTATAGCATTTTTACAATTATGTATTCCTTCACATTATATTTCACTATATTCTATTTGCCATTTTAGTATTTATTTTATCAAGCATAACTGTGTGTTTAAGTGTTTTCAAGAGTTCAGGATAGTCATGTTCTCCACTAAGTCGCACAAATAACAAAATAGGCTTGTCAGTTTTTAAACACGAGGACAGTATGAAGGGTTTCTGCACTCACTAGGCCAAGCGCAAAAACACCAACTTTCAAATGACCACAACAATTAATATTACAAGAGAAAAGGGTTTCAGAATGGTTGACATTTGAACTCTGATTGATCATAGCACTGCCATGGAGAAAGCGCAAAAGAACTACAGGCTTGCTGAGCACCCAAATAATTCTAAAAAGGCACAAAGCTCAAATACTTTGCTTTCGCTTGCAGAGAATGAATCCCTTCATATGAATACATGTTGCTTTAGACATTGCTCTTCAGGGTTTGCCTCCTCAAGGACTGTGAGATGAATCCTACTAATGGAGTCATGGTTGGATGCATCTGCAATAGGTAGCTTGATGAGGAGAAGTTCAAGTAGATTTTTACCCTCTTATTGGTTCCCTCACCACCTGCCACAGATCCAGTCTGTGTCCTTTAGGATTAGCCAGCTGTGGTAATGGACATGGAAGTCACCCACCAAGAGTACTTGCTCTCAGTGTTTTTCCAGATGGAGTTCAACATGGAGAAGTACTCGTATGTCAGTTCAAGTGGGAAGAACAAGACCGAGAGAGGGGGTAGAAGGAAGCAGAAGAGTGAGTGGGAGGCAAGGGACAGCACATGGAGAGCAGAGCTGAACAATCCTGGGTGTGCTAATAGTTACACCAACAAACAGCTGAAGATAATCATATCAGCTCAATGTGGTTCCCTTACGCTTGCTAGAAGCAACATATTCATATACTGGTATCTGTTCTCTGCACACTAATGGAAATATATTCATGCCTTGCATTTTTTCTGGATTACCTGGGAACTTGAGAGCCGTCAGTTCCCCATTGTTTTTTTTCCATTGCAATGCCTGAGTCAGATCACTGGACCAATTAGCTCTCTCTGGTAGAAATGGTTGCAAGGGTTTGAAATTTGGCATTCTTATATTTGCCCTGATAGCTTCATCCACATTGTCTCTTTTCAGCAATTTTCAAGTTCTGTACTACCAAATGATGATTTCAATTAAGAAAACTGTAATAAATTGCAGTACCAAGGTGATAACTGGAGTTTTAAAATTAATTCATTAAGTCCAAGGTGTCAGGTATAACATATACCTCTCATGTTTTCAGCATCCCTCAGCAAGTCCATTATAGTTCTTTCAGCTTCCTTGAGTCGTTCTTCAAAAGCTTTGTCGCTCACCGTGTCCTGGCTTGTTCCGAGGTTTGCAATTAAATCTTCCAAGTCCTTAAGCTTCTGTCTATGTTCAGTTACCTGAACACATGGTACAGGATAAAAGATACCAGCAGGAAAGCAATTAAATCAACTGCAGCTCTAGCAATCTTATCTATTGACATACAACTGCTCAGTTAATCAAAAAAAAAAGTCAAATTAGCACGACCAAAATCAACTCATTTTGGCAAATGAAATCAAACATTGTACATCCTGGTGCAGGAATGAAAAGCAATGCATGCCCATGGCTTCAAAGTTGTTATTTAAGATTTAATCAGTTACACAAAGTAACACTTTCCTGAAAACAAGCTAATTTGCTTTACAAAACATGATTCTTCACTTCTCATTCAACCAGTTACTTCAGGTAAAGGATTAAACATCTAAGTATTAGTCCATGTGAATATTCCTGTTACTACCTGAAGTATTTATTGACAATACTGTTCAATGATATTCTGTGGAAATCTCTGTGGCCTGGATGTTCTGATGGCCATTTCTGCACTGCAACGGGGAGCTGAGCATGGGAACCTACAGAATCCTCTACACCTGAAAGCCTCCAAAAGTATCCATTTAATTCAGAGAATCTAGAGTCTGACTATCTGTTAAAATTACCCCCAGACATGCCACTCCCAGAACTGACACTACCCTGCCCTCCCGGGACCCAAGAGCATCCTTGCCAACCCATTCTCTCCATAATGTACCAGCCACCACCTCCCTCCATCCAGAATCCACACTAACACCCTGCTCCGATACCTGACTCTTCTCCTTTGCTTTGGCCCTGACACTTTCTCCCTCCCTTTCTTCCCTTGTTTCCCTCCTCCCACCAAAAAAACTCCCAATGAGAGATATTGGATCCGGATTGATCAAGCCTAACAGTGCAACACTTAATTGGCACCCTGCCCTTACAATTACGTACTTACCCTTTCACAGGAACTGTCAGAGTGGCTGTCAGTGATGCTGCACATTTAAATCACAGAATACAGCTGTGAAAAAGGGGCGCAGATTATGGAAAAAGATCGCACCAACTATACTGCACTGAGGCACCTGCCAGATTTATAGTACACTCAGCATTTCTGAAGGAGACCAAATCAGAGTTCCCTGTCAGAACTGTGGAGGTTGTTTTGAATGCAATGTAAAAAAAGGAATGGAGTAAACACTCTATAGGATTGCCAATTCCTGGCTCATTGAAATAGTTTAAATACAGTTTGTTTAAAATACATTTCGTTCCTTGCTATTAATGTTACCTCATGTATGAAGGCTGCTTTCACACGATTCAGTCATGTGAGGAAGCCTTCTTTCCACCAATTTCCTGATGATATTGATTCATTTTGGAAGTGGGGAGGGGGTGTGGTAGTGGTAGTGAGATGAGAACCAAACATGGTTTAATTTTAATTTTGTTCCTCAGTTATAATCTCTAATCTGATGATGGCCAAGTTGGAATTACGCAAAATTCTAGCACCAAGCCATGCCACTCAGCCCAGCTGGTCTACGCCAGTGTTCACACACTGCACGAGCTGCCACTGATTCTACTTCATCTATACCTAATAGAATTGTTTGAAATCTTTCTTCCTCATGTACTTACCTAGCTACTGCTTAAAAGCACCTATATTACTTATCTCAAGTAATTCATCTGGTCACACGTTCTATGTAAAGAATTTTCTCCTGAATTCATGTGACGACGTTTGATTTGGAAGTAGCACAGCAAAGAGCATTGGTACTTTAACATTTAAAACATCTGAGGAACCAAACCTTTTTTTGGGAATGTTTGAAAGGGATGTTCAAAGGGTCGACACCTTTAACAATTATTGAAATTATAATTTCCTTGGATTGTAAAAAATATTGGCCTAACCAAGTTCCAAATTGACAGGAAGGAAGTTAAAACCAGAAGGCGGAGGACACGAAATGAGTCGAAGGGCAAAGTTAATCGATGGACAAATGCAGACAAACAGAAAGCGTACACGGACAGGAAGATGACTAGGAAAATTCTTTTGATGTGAAGAACCAAAGCTCTTTTAGGGGGAGAATGGTTTTGGGAAAAAAAAGGGACAAGAATGTATGGAGATACTGTTGTTGTTCACCAAAATAGTCTAAAATCTACAAAAACCATGGAATAGGTTAGAACCACTAGCCCAGAAATCGCCAAATTATGAAGTTGGGTCTTAGTGGTTAGTTGGTCGGTTGAAAAGGAACCCAAGAAAATTATACCATCAGAACTGTAGTGATCCAAGGGAGAGCTGGTCCTTAGACATATGCTTGGTTGGCCATAAACATTTCAGTGAAATTTCAAAACAAGAGCTATTGTTGGAAAGCCTGACCTACTATACATGAAAAGTACAGATTGTAGGACCACATTGCTGTATACCACCAAGGAGTGAGTTGGGTATTTGTGGTTGCGCAAAGACATATCTTTGTAACATTGGCTATTTTAGTGATTTTTTTTTAAAAACGTGAGGTTTCATTCACCTGTTCATTCACAATAAATGATGTTGATTCCAAGTCATGCTGAAGTAAAACCCGCAGTGATTTAATTAATTCATTTAGTCCTTACTGGTTATTCGTTCTTTAGCGATTTTGGGGTAATTCAGCAAATTTGGTTATTTTGTTTTTTTACCTGCACCCACCCCCAATTTTAGATTTATTGGTCATTTTAGAATTTAGACCTACAAGGGGAATTAGTGTCAAGACTCTAATGGAGCTTAATGTTAACACCAAAGCATGGAAAAATGAAGTGCAGATCGATTGGGATGTTAATAGAAATAAAAACAGAATTTGCTAGAAAAGTTTAGGTCTGGCAGCATCTGTGAAGTGAAATAAGAGTTAACATTTTCAGGTCCGGTGACCCTTTCTCAGAACTGATGATACCTTGGAAAATGTCGGCTTTTATGCCACGTTAGTAGAGTTGAACGTATAGATTAGTGACATGAGCAGAAGTAGATTATTTGCTGCCTCTATCCAGCTCTACCATTCAACAAACCTTGGTATATAGGATTGATTAGCCTCCAATCCACTATCCACGCTATTCAGTTATCCCTTACACCATGAGCTCTCATTTAACAATAATTTTTGATGTAGAACTTTACTAAATGTCTCCTGGAAATCTAAGCACAACAAATCCACTGGTTTTCTCCTTATCCAGGAGCATGTTGTTTCCAAGAACATCAATAAACAGATTAATAAATTAGTCAAACATAATTTCCCTTTCACAAGAACATGTTGAGGCACAACAGTTTGGAGAAAGAATTTGGAAAGCTAGGCTTCTTTCCTCATGTTAAAAAGATAACATTATTAATATTCATGGCTGAAGTGTTAGTGTTTGACCTCACTACTCCACTGAATCTGACAGGAACCTCTGGAGTTCTCCAATATGAAAAAACGCTGATATCCAGGAATGAAGAAAACATCCAAAATATGTTCTCTCCTATCCAATCTTTGAAAGGACTGAGACTATTATCTGATATTTTGCACAAGCTTCATATGCAAATTGAGTTCAAGTACCACTAAAAGGTAACGTGATCTCACTGACCCAACATTCATAAACTGTCACTTTGAATCGCCCCACCATCAGAAGGATCAGATGAAGCATTGTGTAATAATACAACTATCAAATGTAGAAGTAGTAATTTCTACCTTATCTTTCACCAGCCTATAGCATGTAGGACACTCCTGACAGCCAGGTCTTGTTCGATTGTAGAAATAGTTTTCTTCACATTGGTCACAGTGTATACCCACAAATCCTTCCTTACAGTCACACTTTCCATCTTCCTTGCACTGAAGAGATCGAGAGCCCTCACGGTCACAATCACAGGCTGCAAGAAAAGATAAACTACTTACACACTTGATTTTTAGAAAATGACGAGAACAATTTGAGAGATTTTCCCAGAAGTTATTTTTTAAAAAAATAGTCTGCTTACGTTTGCATCCAGCCTGGCCAAATCCAAAGTGATACGGTTCACATGTGTCACACTGCCGACCAACAACACCAGGCTGACATTCACATTGTCCACTCTGGGCATCGCACTGGCCGTTAACGGAACCAATGGGGTTACAGTCACACCTGTGAGCAAACAATTGGTTAATTCAACCAATAAAACCCTTTGTGTTCTGCTGTGACAAATAATGTTAACTAGTTAATCCAGGTCCCATTATATACTACAAAAGTGGCAAGAGCCATTTATGCAAACAGTACACCCATTATTTGAGATGCAATCATCTCTGTCACATACTTTTGTTATTCTTTGAATTTATGGCACACTACAACCAGCCAGTGTAAGAAGACTGGGAGGAATATTTTGCAGTCTTGAGACCCACTTTGCATCCACATAAATAAAATTTAAAACTAATTCTTCTATCCAATCTGTGATATAAGTAGAATACACACTAAGGAGATATTCAGTAGCATTATCCCACATGAACTGTCAAATGCACCAAATATGGTCACAAATGAGTTACCAAGAAAACTTGAAGTTAATGGGCTATAAAGAAACCATTGGAACAGAGTGGTCATTGCAAAATTTACATGCAGAATTATTAACCAGTGTTCTGGGAATTGTAGATCAAGTTGCACTATCACTGTGCCCCTGAATTACAAGTGATAAAGTTTAAGATTTTAATATTTAATAAGTTATTTTAATATACAGCTATGGTTTAATGAAATTATTGGTCTAGGTGGTATAGTCAGCACCAAATAGCATGCACCATTCATTACAGTTGAATTCTTGCTCTTGCAAGCTTTACAGCAGAGTTCTTGCAAGCTTCAGAGCAGAGACTTCTCACGTGTGCCTGATCTAATGTGTCAGCTTCAACAGAACATTCCCAGCATGAGGATGCTGAACCAACAAAAGTATAGCTCTACAGCCAGACTGAAGGATCAGAGAGAGCATGAGCTCCAAACCAGGGAGCAAAAATTGGAATATTTAATTGTAAAATACTGTACAGGAAGCAAAGGAAAGGACACAGAAATGGGACTGAAATTGGGCAGAAAAAAGAAAATTATTTTCTTTATAAAATCTCAAACAATAAGTTACATTGAAGTAATGAGAACCCATACTTGTCAGTAAGCAAAACATAAAATACTTGCTTTTGATCTCAGTGGCAAGCCTGCAAGTAAACATCATTATTTCAAACAAAGGAAACAAAAGTGCTTTTCTTTCTCAATATACTGAATTCATATGACTATCACTCAGATCTTTGGCACCTAATCTGGGAAATCTTGTAAAACAATGCATTAAGTTCTCTTATTGTTTCCTGACTGAGCATGACAGTTAGATTGGAATGATGTGTGAATAGAATATAGGGTTGCCTCTAAAATGCTGCAACCATATTTTGCTGTTTAGAATCTATAGCTGTTCTAAATCAGAGCAGCCAACTGATTTAGAATAAGACTCTTCCAATGCTGAAATATTCTGCTGCACCGCAACTGCCGAGCCAAGAATTCAAGCAGGACAACAAAACTGGAGCTATTAGTTTCACAAAGCAGAAGTGAAGGCATGTTGTATGGAGGCAACTTTATATTCAACATGGAAATTGTAGATCTCAGCACTGGTTGCTCAGAGTACAAAACTGTTTTGTTTACTCATACTGGCGTCCTTTTGTTAAAAAGGGTAACAGTCGGCTAATTTCACTGTCTATTACCAGCACTTCCTTGTTATTTGTTCCTCACACACAACCATTCCTTCTGTACTTTCTAAAGATTGCCATTTTTAACACTTGCAGACGGCACAGATGTTTTTCCGACATTTCCACTAGTAATTTTGTTCAAGATTATTCTAATCACAGCACTTTGGATATTACAGCTTGATTTAACTGATTTTGCTCACAACAACTTTGGATATATTGATTAAACTATTTCCAATGCATTACTGCATTGAGTCGTCACAATGCATAATTGTATATGCAGAGATTAGAATAGACTTTATGGACTAAATAACTGATTGCTGCGATTACTGCCACTTAAAACAGTTTTATACATGCACTATGACCTGTGTACTTTTGGACTTCACTAAGCGTTAGCAATCCTGCTAAGGCTTGAGTTCATTATCTACACTGCAGATGGTGCTGCATTGTTGGAGACCGGTTTTTTGGATGAGACATTTATAATGTGGGTCCAGTTACAAAGTTTAAAATACATATGGATAAGTACCATGAATAGGAAAGGTTCGCGGGGATAGAGGCCAAGTACAAGCAGGTGAATCATAGAACAGAATCACAGAATCGCTACAGTGTCGAAACAGGCTCCTCGGCCCAGCAAGTCCACACCAATCCACACAGTAGCCCACATCCAGACACATCCCTATAACCCACCTAACCTCACATCCCTGAATGCTACATGCAATTTAGCATGGCCAATCCACCCAGCCTGCCCATCTTTGGACTGTGGGAGGAAACCCACACAGGCACAAAGAGAACATGCAAACTCCACACAGTCACCCGAGGGTGGAATCGAACCCAGGTCCCTGGCGCTGTGAGGCAGCAGTGCTAACCAGTGAAGCACTGTGCCACCTCCAGGTGGGACTATTTTAATTTGGGATTATGGTCAGCTTGGACTGGTTGGAGCAAAGGGCCGGTTTCTGCGCTGTATGGCTCATTGACATTGACACTAAGATTTGTAGAGAAATAAGGGAACAAAGCAACAGACTGTCAGGAGGAACAGTCAGCAGTGATGCCAGTAACTTCCCCTGATTCTGTTAGCTTTCACAGGAAACTAGGGCCCCGCAATGCAACTCATATTCCTTAACTCTTTCTGTACGTTTTCCAACTCTGCATACAAATATGGATCAAATATTTCTTCATCAGCTCTTAAGCAGAAAAAGAAAATAAGCTTCAATAACGTATAAATAGGGTCTTTATTTTTCCCAAGAGTTCAAGTTTGCTGCAACTTTATCCCTTTGTATTTTGTTAAATAACAAAGTAAACAACAAATATTTATGCAAAACAGATACGAGCTGGATGCCCAAAATATGACATAAATTTACACAATTTCACTAAATGAGAAGGCTTCTCTCTCATGCGCTTTCACAGGCAGATAGGCCCAAAAGACTTTTGTTATCTCAATTTCTCACTGAAGTGAACTAACAGGTTGCTGCAGAAAGAACATCAATCAACTCAAATTCCTCCATTCAACTTACCTCTGACAGCCCTGGCCACTCAGAAGATTGTAATAGCCTAACTCACACTGACTACAATCCCTGCCCACGACATGAACTAAGCACTCGCACAGACCAGTGACTTGGTTGCAGTTCCTTTGCCGATCCACAGTGCCATATCGAGAACAGTTACAAGCTGCAAAGAGAAACAACGAGGGCGTTAGATCCTTTGTTTTTAAGAAAACATTCTTGAGTAGGGCAAGGCAGGAAGGAAGAGGTGCAAGAGTCTGTACAGAAGAACAAGAAACTCATTTCTGTATCTTCCGCTCATATCGTTATTCAGTAAAAAAAATGCAAGTAAGGCACTCAATCTCAGTTGCTGGGAAAAAGTTGTGATATTTCGTCCTATAAATAAGTAGCCCCCAAAACTACAGTGAAAGACATCAGAAAAGACAACACACAAATGACTCAAAGAATTACTGCAATACCAAAGGTTTTGTTGGGTTAAAAGAAAATTATTATTCAGTAATGAAATTTCTGTCAAAGATAAATCAACACTGAAGGCAGTTTTGCTCCATACAGCGCATTTATTTTATATATTGCATTTTAAGATACTAAATCAATTTAATGTACTTTAAATCTTACAGTCAGAGAGATTTGAAATATATTATTTTTCATGGGCGTTAATGCTAATATGCATGCTTTAAAATTAGATATTCTGAAAGCATTTCATGAACATACAGTAAAATATGAAACTTACCTTTACATTTTTCTGATGGAATTGGGTTTAATGCATTTCCATAAAATCCATCTTTACATTTGTCACAGTAGAATCCATCAGTGTTGTAGATGCACTTTAAACACTCTCCTGTCAGCCGATTACAGTTCCCCACAGCATTTGGATCAATGTTGTCACTGCAATGGCATGGTTTACATGGACTCACAGGCCCCTCACTTCCTAAAGGGTCACCATAGTACCCATCATCACATAGTTCACACCTTTTACCTGTTTGAAATGAAAAAAATTGTATTATCAAATACACCAAATTCATGAAAACAAACATTCCCACGTTCCAAGCAGAATTCCCCTAGTTACAATACTGATTGGAGTGACTAAACAGTTATTTCAAAGCTACCACAAAATGCAAAAGACACAAAGGCTAAAGGAATCATTGTGTGCTTATAATCAATAATCAGTCCAAATCAACATTCAGCAACAAAATATAGTGCTAAACTTTTGCACTGTAGCCAATCAAATAAATATGAAAGATTATCTTTAAAAAAAAAGTGCCATTTAAATAGAAAGCAAGCATTTAAGTAAACTCAAACATGACATCAGGAAGTAACAATAAACCCCTCCAAATGAACCAAGCCTCTGTAACCAAAACCAGAATTTTTGCTGAGGTTTTGCATGAGATAGCGTGCAAAAGTCTGTGGGAGCCTCTCTAGTGGGGATCCCAACCTTTTCCGTGAAAGACATACAGGAGCTCCTGTTCTAGCCGCTCACTGAAGCTAACAATCTCTGCCAATGACTAGTAAATTTACTGATCACAACAGCATTCCAGTCAACTACATTTAATGTTCCAAGTTCTGAAAGTTATAATTTTTACTGCCAAATGAGAGCAACAGAAAAATCTTTGGTTTCAGTTATTGGCTTTTCAACCATATACTGCTCTTGAACCAGAAACAGCTGAATTGTTTATGAATAAATTAAACAACTGAGGGTAATCATTTGGTGACACAGAACTTGATTATTGCTGAAAATAGACATTTTGTCAAAAGTTTTCGACTTGTACTCATCAGGACAATTCACGAGGGAAATCAACATTTAACACTATATGAAAAGGGAGTACCAATAGGTTGTCAAATGGATTCCGAGATCAGGATAGGTGATCAAAAGGCTGGTCAGAAAGGGGGATTTTGAAGGGTATCTTCAAAAGGAGGACCGTGAGCTAAATTGGTGTAGATGTGATTCGCAGCCCAGACAACTGAAGACTTGATCCCCAGTGGAATGGCGATTAGAAATGCACAGATATTTGCAATGTTGGAAAGATTACACACAGGGGTAAGACCACGGAAAGGTTTTGGAAACAAGCAAAAGAACTAAAAATGAAGTTGTTGCGACAGGGAGTCAATACAGGTCAGCAAGCATAAGGATGATAGAAAAACACGACTTGCTGCAAGTTAAGGTGTGGGCTGAAGTTTTGATAATCTCAAAATTACAGTGAGTAGCATGTGGGAAATAAGCCAGGTCTATTGAGTGCAGAAGAAACAAAAGGCATGATGGAGGGTTTTAGTGGCTTATGAGCAGAGACAGGGGTGAAGTTAAGCAATGTTTCAGGGATGGCATTAAGAAATCTTAGTAATGAGGTGATGACAGATCTGAAGTTCATCTCAAAATGGAATGCAATACCAAGATTTCAAACAGACCATTTTATTTTAGAATGTCGCCAGAGTTTGTTGAGGAGACCAAAAACAGTGGCTTCAATTTTCCCAATAGAAACTTCTAAGTTGTCTGATGAAAACAGGGAAAGAGTTAACAGGTGGCAACCATCTTCTCAGATGATGTTCTTGATCACATATTCTTATCTTGTGTTACTTGACACAGAACCACCTCTCTCATAATCCATACAAATATTCTGGTATGTAAGAAAAACGTTTTCAAACTTTGAGGATCTCACCAGTAGTTCCTTTAGGGCAGTTGGTACACACTATATCCCTGGTTTTTGGCACCATGGCACAGCTTGAACCAGGTGGACAAGGGCACGGACGACAGTCCTCTGAGCTACCAACTGTAGGATCACCATAGTAACCATCCCTACACCGCTCACAGTTTGATCCTGCTGTATTGTCTCTGCAGTAACATTCACCTATAGATTGAAATGGATGATAAAGTAGTTAATTATCTGTATACCAAATATAGTTTCCAGAAATTAAAATGCTCAAATTGTTAGCACTTTCTGTATCAATACCAAGTGTGTACAGATCCATTAGAATGACAGGCAACACTGCAGAGAATTCCTTGTAAGGTAGGTATAGTAGAGATACCAAGTGGCACTTTTAATGCTACACATGTTTGACAGTGACCTGAAATTTTCAAACAACAATGGAAAACCCCAGGACAAACGTAAAACTTTGCAGAGGCAATTTTTACTCATGTATGGGTGTGCGGGGATCTGACACGTTCTTCTGGATTGTCATGATCCAAAACATAAGATTGTTCATTATAGGTAATAACTTCAGACTTCTCCAAAACAAAATCAAGGAAACAGCAGCGTTGAAACGAATAACATTACTGAAAATTTACATTTGTTTTGCTTTTAAGGTTTAGCATGAGAGACCTAAAGCACTAAAGGGCACTAAGAAAGCAATTTCTTAAGAAAGTAGTCCTTGGAATTTGGGTGACACTACTCCAACATAACTAAGTATCAACAGGCAGCCGATGAAGCCACGTGGAAAAGGTGCTTCCACAATGCGGTTAGCCAATGAGTTCCATGATTTGAACCTAGAGAGTAAGGAATACATCAAGCTTGGTGAGGTTTTAAAACATTTCTACAGGCTTTCAGATGAACAAATGCAAAAATTCTAACAGAAACTTCAACTCCTGCATGTATGACAAGGTACCAAAGAACGTGGAGGTAAAAATCCTCTTCAAACACACATGGAACTCCAGCTTCTTCCAGACTATTAGATTCCATGATAATGACTGACAGTTTATGTCTAAGGAACCCATTAATAATCACAATGCCTTCTTGCATTCAACCATATTCTGATTCAGGCAGCATGCATGTCACTGCAAGTGATATTATGGATAGGGAATTAGATCAATGAACAATAAAGCGCATGGTGATTTCAGTCCAATGTCTTCCTGATGTTGAGAAGTTAAGATACTGGACACAAATAAAAGGAGTAACAAAAATGTTTAATTTAATCTAGCCTTGCACACTACGAATTCAGAAACTAAATTCACAACACATATAGGTTGTTTCAGATGAGGCGGAGAAAGAAGCGAATTTGAGATGGTTGGGAAAACGGTAGGGTAAATATCATCACATAAAGCATGATATGCACTAAATAAACAAATCCAAGCAAGAGCTTATTTCATATTGTGTCAGTAAGCACAAGTCATCATTCTAAGCAGAGTTTATTTCTCATTAGACTATTGCCACTCACCACTTTCAGGATCGCAGGTATCGCTATGTTCATTGCAGGTGCAAGGCACACAGGAACTGAAAGCTCCAAGCCTAGGATCTTCCCTCCTGTAACCCAGGGCACAGTGTTCACAGAACTGGCCCCGGTATGCAGCTGGGCAGGTACACTGTTCTACCCATTCAGCGGGAGATCCAGAGCCAGGTCGAGCAGTGAGCAGAGTTACATCATCCAAGTGTCCAGCACCTATGAAGGCATGACCAAAAAAGTTAGCTGCATACACATTAAACTTTCAAAAATGTTGAAAGTATGCACAGACCTGGTGAACAATGTTAGTTTTATATTTTTTATTGGCAATAAATCTACATGGACTTAAATACAAAAATGATGCACCAGTCTTTCACATTCTGTGGAACTCATCCCTAAAATTTACTGTCTCTTCTGCCACCTTTAAAAAAAGGTCACTTCAAACCCTTTTCTTTCAATATAACATTTGGTCACAGTTCAAAATCTGCTCCCTCAGTTGGCTTTTTATCTCCCCGAACCTATCCTTGAAATATCGCGTGATGTGTCTTTGCAATAAAAGGAAACAGAAATAATCTGCAGCAATTAGGGGAGATCTTCCATCAAAAACAAATGCCCGTATGTTCCAACATCTAGTGGGAAATGGGAGGGTCTCAAAATACCTTGTTGATCTAGAACAACTTGTAAACAATGAAATCATCAATGTGCTTAGAGATCCCAGGTGACTACAATGCTCACCAAGCTCTGGCCTGGCACTTGTTGATTCACAAGTGCTCCAGGACTGAAAGCGAAACTGGAATGATCAGTCACGTACGATACACTAGTATACTGTCCAAAATTATAAAACAGGGTCGATGCTCAGACTAGGTTTTCAAAAGCATCCCTGCTGGGACTTCAATCTGGACAAGTTTCAACAACGTCAATGGATGCTGAGATACCTCTAGTTCTTCAACTATTCCTGCTGCATCTGGCTATGCTGAGTGTGGTTTGCTGGCCACAGTGCCACTGTGTATCATTGAATCAACCATGTGGCATATGATTGTAAGAAGACTTGTAAAATGGAAACAGCCTACTGAAAAATCATCCCAAATTGCAGTCAATTGAAACAAAATCGCTCAAAGTGGAGTTCTGAACAGAGTAAGCAATATTGCTTGTCAATGACACATGCCATCATGCACTATTTACATCCGAGTTGTAAGAATTCTCCTTTGAGGCAGCTTAGTTAAACTTTCACCAGCCATAGGCATAGGATGGATTTCCCTTTGCATCACTTTGTTAAGCTGTGTAAGGTCAACACAAGTTTGTATAGTACTGATAGACTTCAGCAAGAGACAATACAGTGTAGAGCTGGAGGAACACAGCAATAATGAAGAAGGATCCCGAGCTGGAATGTCAACATTCCTGCTCCTCTGAAGCTACCTGGCCTGCTATGTTCCTCCAGCTCCACACTGTATTGTCTGACTATCTTCAGTACAGTAAGCATGTCCAAGCACCACTCACTTGGTTTTTGTGGTGAGGGAACTGGCGCCTATTCTTGTTTCTACAAGTTGTTCCTCAACTTGACTCAACTAGAGGGCTGAAGGGCCGGTACTGTGCTATAATGTTCCTTCAAAAATGATAATTTAATACCTTTCTTCAATGAAATACTGTATTCAGTATTTAGCTTCCCTAACCTTTCAAATAATCAGTGATTATTCAGCATGCCAAAATAGACCATGTCTGCATATTCCTCAAGGCTACATCAGCTGGTTGTGGCAGTCCACAGAAAGCATCTGCCTGCACAGGGACTTCACGTGAGCAGAGGTCAGCACTCATGCGTATGCACTGCCCTTTTTCCAGAGCTGAGAATAGGAGTGAGTGGTTTGGGAAGAAGCCGAGGAGCGAAGCTGAGGCCGAGAGCGCAGTGCTTCATGTCCTGATAGTTTATGTCTTCAGTGTCACCATCTTGCTATCCCCACCGTTGTGCCTGGGGCGGAGCCCTTCACAGAGCCAGGAGGCTGCTCAGAGGTCTCTGCTTGGATCTGGGTCAAGGCGATGGCAGTCAGAGTAGCAGGTTGGAAGACCAAGCGTGCGAACCACCCTGGGCATAGGCCCTTTCTGGAGTTGGGAGTCTGTTTCGGCCGTAGAGTAAACGGAGAGAGTAGGGAGTTAAGGCAATACAGCAAAGGAGCAGTGCCTGAGGAGATCTACTCCTCAGTTTTACCGAAGGAACCTGCAATGTCTGTTCAATCACCATTGAAATGTGGCTCCAGAGCACGCACTCATATCCCTGCCTCATGATGCAGCTTGTTCCTGCTTTGGATTTATCAATTCTCCTTCTCCAAGAAGACCAGCAGAGGTACAGCTGCAGCCACAATGTTCTGCATCCAGGTTTGGGAATACACAGTGTCTCAGCAGACCACACTTCAGGTTTCAGGCCTGGTAATATAACAGGTTGGTTTTGGCACCCAGCTCCCATTCCTGGCTCCTGTTCCAGAAGCTCCCTTACCTGCAGCAGCTGTTGATGTGAGACAAGCTGAAGTACTTTGCTTCTGAGCCTGAAGGCAGGAAGCTGGCTGCTGCCATTTGAGAGGAATTCCCGGCTCTTACTGTCCACCAAGCTTAGGAACCAAAGTATACTTCAGCAGGAAGGTTCAATGTTTGACAACAAAATGTGAGGCTGGATGAACACAGCAGGCCAAGCAGCATCTCAGTAGCACAAAAGCTGACGTTTCGGGCCTAGACCCTTCATCAGAGAGGGGAATGGGGTGAGGGTTCTGGAATAAATAGGGAGAGAGGGGGAGGCGGACCGAAGATGGGGAGAAAAGAAGATAGGTGGAGAGGAGAGTATAGGTGGGGAGGTAGAGAGGGGATAGGTCAGTTCAGGGAAGACGGACAGGTCAAGGAGGTGGGATGAGGTTAGTAGGTAGATGGGGGTATGGCTTGGGGTGGGAGGAAGGGATGGGTGAGAATGTTTGACTACCTTTGTGGGCAGCACTGCAGAGGATGGGCCTATGCATGATCTCAACTGTCAGAGTCAGATCAGCTCGGTCTGGGGACACTTACTATTCTCACTGTATGTGCCTCGAATCTTGATAGCTGTCAAGTTGTGGAGAAGCCTTTGAAATTCAAAAGAAGAAAGCTGCGGCCTCCACGGATAACTTGTTACTTCATGAAGCCTGTCAACAGAAAAGTGATTATAAACATTTACAATAGTACTCTAAGCAATATTTACTGCAAATTTAGCTCAAAATGTAAACATTTTCATTTGTTTTTAACAGATCCTTGAGCATGCCTTGAATCAGAGTGCATAGAAATAAAAGCTGATTATCCCAGGGAGTGGGTATAAAGTCTGTTCTTAACTAAACTGACATTGCTTTGAACACAAGGAACCGGGTGATTCAGAGCACAACACTGAATTTTTCACCTGAGGGGCCTGGCACTGACCTGAGCCAAAGCATAGATTATGTTTAAGGGAAGAAAGAGACTTTGATTCTTCTGTTGTCATGGGGATACTGACTCATTGTTTCAGGGCAGCACAGGGTTTGACATTGGTAATGCAATGCAGAATTCTGCATGCAGATTTACACATCATCTGTGCTGTGATGGCATCAAACAACCACCCTGGATACATTCAATCAACTGTATGTGTTGAAAACAGTTACTACAGTTACCATGCAGGTTCTGCCTTGCTGCAACACAAAATTCATGAACATCTTCCCTTTTCTGAAATGACAGGTAAACAGCTACATTGTAGATCTGGAAATGGGCTAGCGTGAATTGCAGCTCAAGGTCAATTAGCCTCTGACCCTCTTGTCTTGAAGACTGATGTGGGGGAAGCAGCAAGAAAGGGAATAAGCATCTCCCGCACCACCCCCCGCCATGCCTTTTCAAAGTTTGTTGCTTCAGTCATGACTTCCACAGAAGCAGAGATTCCAATCCTTTGTTACAAGCAAGCTCGGAGGTTCCAGGATACTGCTCTAAAATTCATTTGCTATTAATAAAGTTCACAAAATACAGTGAATATATTTGGACCATCTCAAAGTTTGGAGCCCAAAAGAGAGTCTGCATAATTCAACACAATTAATATATGATTACTGGTTACAATGTTAAATGACTTGTGTTACAGACATTATGATTATTTCACCTGAAGACATAGTTCTGTGGGCTTTCTGTCGGGTACTGATTTCCCTGCGCTATGAGTGGAACTGTTACTCTCAGGCCTGCTCCTTCCAGCACTAGATCCTCGGCTGATAAACGTGTGTCTCTCTTGTCCACATAGAAAGTGAATGAAAGGTTCTGACCGTAGCTCATCAGCTGATTCCCCAACATATTTTCTGGAACAAAATACAAGGAAAACCAGTGATTAGGTGTGCAAGCATCCAAGGAAGTGATACCTCTTTAGAGTGTAACTTTATATAATCTCAGATGGTTAAAGGTCTTCAATCTCAGCCACCAACTCCATAAACATTATGGAGCAGCAACGTTCAAATCAGTGTCCTCATTTGTTTTTGAAAAATATGCAATATTATATAATGACTGAATTTACATACCAGGAGCAATGTAGTAAACAGGGAAATAATCGTTCGAGACCACAGAGATATCACGGCTCACTGGGGACCACTGAAGCAGGACCTCAGTACCGTCTCGCTGTTCAGCCCGCCATCTGTCATTGCCTGCATGTCCAAAAAGAGAAGTAAACAAAACGCTTCATGCCATACTATAAGCATAACAATGCACTGGCCTTTGGCCTGTTATCACAGTTTCATTCAACACTTTTATGCAGGAATATGTTCATTTCACTGTGTGTTTACTTGGCAGTACCACATGGATCTTTGACAGATCGACAGGATCCGAATGAAGTACAGTAACCATTGCAGAGTCTGATCGTTTAGAACTGGCTTGGAATGTACTTCATACAAGAGACTAGGAACGAGGTCTAAACAAACTAACCCTCTGACCCATGAAAGCAGACCAGAAATCATATCCATTAAGATTGCAGCATGGCTTTATACAAGGCATTCCCTTAACTGTAACAAACAGAATTAAAGCAATTGGAAGGTACATCAGGGCAACAGATGATCCCAACAACATGAGACACAAAAAGGTGCGTGCAAAGTGAATGATTGTGTCAATTACTTCCTTTAAAATAAGGCTAAATGAACATGATCAAAGGGCTTAATCACAGGCATAAGTTAAAATACAAACAAATACCTTACGCAATACTTTTTACAATACAGCACAGGAACAGGTCCTCGAGGGTCATAATCTCCGGATTACTGCCCAAGCAGTGTGCAAATTGTCTTAGGGATAAGAAAATTAGGGAAGTAAACAAGTGGCTAAGGGGTTCCATCTCATTGGGCATTGGCATCAGTTTGGAACGGCAGGGGGATGGGGGGGGGGGGGGGGGGGGGTGGTGGTGGTGTGCGAATCTGTACTGATGGGATGGTCTCCACCTGAACCGATCTGGAACCAGTACTCTAGCAAAAAGGATAAATAGGGTGGTCACTAGGACTTTAAACTAGTGAGTTGAGGAGTGTGGCGGGGGAGCGTGGTGAAGGGAAAACAACAGTGAGTATGATGGTAAATAACAAGGTAAGCAGCAGGTTAGCACATGTGCAGGAGGGTTTAAGTTCAAAGCAGGCTATGAAAGAAGCAAAAAGGAAGAATAACCCAGGAGATATTATTACAGGTGCTGGAAATCATAAGGGTAAGAAAGCTAGCATAAAGGCACTTTACCTAAATGCTCATAGCATGCGTAACAAGGTTGATGAGTTAACGGTACAATTCATCGCGAATGAATATGCTTTGGTAGCCATTACAGAAACATGGTCACGACTGGGAGTTAAATATCCAGGGATACCAGACTTTTCAGAAGGACAGACAAGGTAAGGGAGGTGGTGCAGCTCTGATATTCAAGGACAACATCCGGGCAGTGCTGAGAAATGATATAGGTTCTATGGAGAATGAGGTTGAATCTATTTGGGTGGAAATGAGAAATTCTAAGAGGAAAAGGTCACTGATAGACATAGTCTATAGGCCATCAAATAATAACATCACATTGGGATGGGCAATAAACAAAGAAATAACTAATGCCTGTAAAAATGGTACGGCAATTATCATGGGGGATTTTAATCTACATGTAGATTGGTCGAACCAGCTCGGTCAAGGTAGCCTCGAGGAGGAGCTCGTTGAATGTATCCGTGATAGTTTTCTGGAACACTCTGTAATGGAAATGATGTGGGAGCAAGCTATCCTAGGTCTGGTCCTGTGTAATGAGACAGGAATAATTAATGACTGCATAGTTAGAGATTCTCTTGGAAAGACTGATCACAGTATGGTTGAATTTAGAATACAGATGGAGAGTGTGAAGATAAAAATCCAATACCAGGATCCTGTGCTTGAACAAGGGGTACTATAACAGAATGAGGGAGGACTTGGCTAAAGTAGACTGGAAATAAAGATTTTATGGTGAGGCAGTTGATGAGCAGTGGAGGACTTTCAAAGCAATTTTTCAAAATGCTCAGCAAAAGTATATTCCTAGGAAAAGGAAGGACTGTAAGAAAAGGGGGAATCTGCCAAGGGTGTCTAAGGAAATAAGGGAGACCATCAAATTGAAAGAGAAGACATACAATGTGGCCAAAAACAGCTTGAAATTAGAAGACTGGGAAAACTTTAAAGGTCAACAGAAAGCCACAAAAGTAGCTATAAAGAAAGGTAAGATAGAACACGAGAAAAAACTAGCACAAAATATAAAGACTGGTAGCAAAAGTTTCTATAAATATATAAAATGAAAGAGTGGCTAAAGTAAACGTTGGCCCTTTAGAGGATGAGAAAGGGAATTTAGTTATGGGATATGATGAAATGGCCAAGGCATTGAATAGGTATTTTGTATTGGTCTTCACAGTGGAGGACACTAATACCATGCCGGTAATTGACAAAGAGATGAAGGTAGGTGAGAACCTGGAAACAATCATTATTACAGAAGAGGTAGTGTTGGGAAAGCTAATGGAGCTAAGGATTGATAAGTCTCCTGGCCCTGATGGAATGCATCCCAGGGTTATAAAAGATATGGCAAGAGAAATAGCAGGTGCTCTGGCGGCAATTTTCCAAAATTCGCTGGACTCTGGGGCAGTCCCAGCAGATGGGAAAACAGCAAATGTGACGCCACTGTTTAAAAAGGGAGGTAGACAAAAGATGAGGAATTATAGACCATTTAGCTTAACCTCTAGTGGGGAAGATGCTGGAGTCTATTATCAAGGAAGAAATAGCAAGGCATCTCGCTAGAAATTGTCCCTTTGGGCAGATGCAGCATGGGTTCATGAAGGGCAGGACATGCTTGACGAATCTTTTGGAATTCTATGAAGACATTATGAGCAAGGCGGACAACGGGGGCCCAGTGGATATGGTGTACCTAGATTTCCAAAAGGCCTTCGACAAGGCGCTGCACAAGAGGCAGCTGCATAAGATAAGGATGCATGGCGTTAGGGGTAGAGGACTGGTTGACTAACAGGAAGCAGAGTGGGGATAAATGAGTGCTATTCTGGCTGGCAATCAATGACTAGTGGTGTGCCTCAGGGATCGGTGTTGGGATCGCAATTATTTACAATTTATATCGATGATTTGGAGTTGGGGACCATGTGTAGGGTGCCAAAGTTTGTAGATGACACTAAGATGAGTGGCAGAGCAAAGTTTGCAGAGGGCTATGAAACTTTGCAGAGGAACATAGATACATTGATTGAGTGGATAAAGGTCTGGCAGATGGAATACAATGTAAATAAATGTGAAGTCATACATTTTGGTAGGAGTAATAGTAAAAAGGATTACTACTTGAATGGTAAAAAGTTGCAGCATGCTGCTCTGCAAAGGGACCTGGGTGTCCTTGTGCATGAGTCACAGCAGGTTGGACTGTAGGTACAACAAGTAATTAGGAAGGCAAATGGAATTTTGTCCTTCATTGCTAAAGAGATTGAGTTTAAAAGCAGAGAGGTTATGTTGCAGCTGTACAAGGTGCTAGTGAGGCCACACCTGGAGTACTGTGTGTAGTTTTGGTCTCCTTACTTGAGAAAGGATGTACTGGCACTGGAGGGGGTGCAGAGGAGATTCACTCAGTTGATTCCAAAGTTGAGGGGGTTGGTTTATGAGGAGAGACAGAGTAGATTAGGATTATATTCATTGCAACACAGAAGATTGAGGGGGGAGCTTATAGAAACATATAACATTATGAAGGGAATAGATAAGATAGAAGTAGAGAGGATGTTCCCACTGGCAGGTGAAGCTAGAACAAGAGGGTATAGCCTCAAGATTAGAGGGAGCAGATTTAGGACTGAAGTGAGAAGGAACTTCTTCACCCAGAGGGTTGTTAATCTATGGAATTCTTTGCCCAGTGAAGTAGCTGACGCTACCTCAGTAAATGTTTTTAAAGCTAAGGTAGATTTTTTTTTGAACAATAAAGGAATTAAGGGATACTGGGAGAGCACGGGTAAGTGGATCCGAGTCCACGAAAGGATCACCCATGATCTTATTGAACTGCGGAGCAGACTCGAAGGGCCGTACGGCCTACTCCTGCTCCTAGTTTATATGTTCTTATGTAACGCATTGTACAAAGTCTGCATGGACCCCATTGATGGTAAATATTGGACTAATATCTGACAAGATTTTTTTCACCACCCTTGGGCATCAAAGACAATCTGTTAGGCATTCTATGGATTTTATCTCTGCCCTCAGAGGACTGAGAAGATACAGGGAACATGATAACAGTGGTGTGCAAGTTGGACATGCCCTGCTGGAAAGAATAGAATCAATGGAACAAAAATAATTTCCTTTTTAGTTTTAGCTGTAAACGGTACATAACACGAAATAAGGATTTTAGGATGGTTTTTTTTTGCAACTTAGTTTTTAAACTGGAGGCTGAGCTGGATGTTACATGTGAAGTCTGCATCAAGTGTTACCAAGTCAAATGAGCCCATGGTCAGAGCAAGAAATATGGAGGCATGTACATTAGAAAATCTCAGCAACACCTGTATCAAAGCTTGATGTGATCCTCTCGATACTATAGCCCTCAGCTTTGCTACAAACAGATGAATGGCCAAAGCAGAAGCAGGCTGTGCAGCCATGGGGGTTCTGGGGGTCCAAGTTGAAAAATCCTGGTTTGCATCTGTAGAAAAAGAAAACTCATTATGAATGTATTTACTAACATTTCAAACTAATTTGTTGATTTTTAAGAACCTTACTAAAGCTATTGAATTCTTATCCATACAATGTAAAAGCCAA
The DNA here is from genome assembly GCF_030684315.1 of Stegostoma tigrinum. Classification (NCBI taxonomy): domain Eukaryota; kingdom Metazoa; phylum Chordata; class Chondrichthyes; order Orectolobiformes; family Stegostomatidae; genus Stegostoma; species Stegostoma tigrinum. Next base: position 45,286,142 of record NC_081361.1, on the reverse strand, counting down.
ATAATCTCATGATTGTAAAAAGGCTAGACTATGATTTCATCTTGAATTAAAAAAATCTCAGCCATCTATATCTAAACAAAGAGTGGTTTCCTCAGCTACAACTTAGCAATACCCAATTTAAAAATCCAAGTATCTATCTTCATTACTATTGACTGAAAATGACAAAAGACAATAACATATTTCTGAAGTTACTTCTACTTAAAACTTAGCCATTGAAAGGTTCCACATTCTGGGCCAGTTCACAGCACATACATTGAGCACTGAAGATGACCTTTCATTTGCACAGATTACAGGCAGCAAAAGTACAAGGTGACTTCATAGCCGAAGCAGCAGTAAAGTTGTGGGAGAGAGTTCAGTGAAAAAAGAGTCAATAACATGAAGGCCTCAGTTATGAAGAAATACACAGAGCTGAACATGTTTTCAGTGGAGAGAAGATAACTATGGTGAGACATGATCCGGATCTTTAAAAATGCTGAGACACAAATGTTGATATGTGTGAGAGTTATTTGACTTGGATCATGGCCACAAAACTAGAGGAAACAGGTTTAAAATTCAGCATCCAATGAGATGAGAGATTAAATGAATATTTTCCAGTGGTGGAATGTGAGATATACAGAACAGACTCAGTTCCTGTTAGAACTGACAATGCCGAAAAAACTAGGACCTGCATTTATATAAGACCTTTCATGACCTCAGCAAAGATCTTTAAAGCCCAACTGGATATTTGTTGAAATTTTTTAAAAAAACATGCAGTAATGTAGGAAATCTGACAGCCAATTTACCCACCACTCAATCATGTGAAAAGCAATAAAAGCTAACACGATTTTTTTCAAAGTGATTTTGGTTGAGGGATAAAACAGTGACTAACAAATATTATTGACACTTGTACCAGAGGATCTTTTCATTTAATGTATATCTGAAGGCTACACTTTTCCAAATTAATACTCAGAAAACACGAATTCAGTATAGCTCTCACATGACTTTCACATCTGGAACCAGACTTCATGTTAAAATCTCTTTACACCTGTAGCAACCTGGTAAAACAACAAAACTATTACAAAGGAGCTGCCTGTTAAGTGGTTGAACGTAATAACTCCTTTGAACTAAACATGCCTTAAGATAGCTATTTTTAAAACCCAATTCCTCAAAGTGATGCAAAATGCTGAGATATCTCTGATGCATCCCAAGGAGCAATATTTTAAAATCAGGAGAATAATCTTCCAAAATTAAGTGATGTTGGCAATCGAAAAGGTCAGCAAAGAAGCATTCTGTACTCTGAAGAATTTCAAAGTGGATATTCAGGTGAAACTAGTAGTAGAACCCAAATTGCTATGGATGACTAGTTTAAGGCACTAAGCAAAAGCAGCATTGCCCAGTTGTGGTCAGACCCAACAGTTTTCTTTGATCAAGACTACAATACAGATAGTATCCATTAGGCCAATTACATTAAGGAGATCCATTCCATAGATGATTCAAACATCCTCTTAAATTGGGTTAATCTCTCATAAATAGAAACACATTCAAGAGACATTGAAGAAATTCCAGCAAACAGTGCAGCATTCCAGAGTGACCTTTAGCAGAGCACTTAGCTTTGAAAATCAACAAAATCTTCCAGTCTAGAGGCAAGTATTGCACTTGTGCACAGCTAAAAGTCCCACCTCGTTTTTTGCCCTGCCTGATTTCCCCAAGAGCAGAGGAGACAAGTGTGTGTGTCTGCAAACTTGCCCACATCAAGTGCCAGGCCAATTAATGCCATTATTGGCTTACTAACTGCCCACCTGCACAACTTTTCAAATTTTCCCAAAAGGATCCAGAGAGTGCTAACCAATTTGATACAATAGGGCTAAGATAAGATACAGGGGGTGGAGATAGAGGGGTGTTTTTTGGACTGGAGGCCTATGACCAGCGGTGAGCCACAAGGATTGGTGCTAGGTCCACTGCTTTTTGTCATTTATATGAATGATCTGGATGCGAATACAGGAACCATGGTTAGTAAGTTTGCAGATGACACCAGTGAACAGTGAAGAAGATCTCAGAGTACAATGGTACCTTGATCTGATGGGCCAATGGGCCGAGAAGTGGCAGATGGAATTTAATTTAGATAAACGTGAGGTGTTGCATTTGGTAAGACAAGCCAAGGCAGGACTCTTACTGTGAATGGTAGGGTCCTGGCGAGTGTTGCCGAACACTGGCCTAGGAGTGCAAGTGCATTGTCCCTTGAAAGTGGAGTTTCAGGGAGAGAGGGTGGTGAAGGCATTAGGCTCACTTTACTTCAATCGGTCAAACCACAGAGTATAGGAGTTGGGATGTCATATTGAGGCTGTACAGGCCATTCGTGAGGCCAGTTTGAGAATACTGCTTGTAATTCTGGTTGCCATTCTACAGTTAAGATGTTGTTAAACTAACCAGAGGATGCAGAAAAGATTTACTAGGATGTTGCCGGGACTGGAGAGTTTGAGCTATCAGGAGAGGTTGAATGGCCTGTGGCTTTCTTCCCCAGGAACGTGCGGGTGACCTGATAGAGGTTTTATGAAATCATGAGTGACATGAATACGGCCTTTTTCCTAGGGTAGGAGAGTCCAAAACTAGAGGGCATAGGTTTAAGGCGAGCAGGGAAAGACTTAAAGGGGCCTATAAGGCAACAAGGCGATTCATGTATGGAATAAGCTTCCAGAGGAAGTGGTGGAGACAGTGAAAATTACAACATTTAAAAGGCACCTGGATGGATGAATGAATAGGAAGAATTGAGACAGATATGGGCCAGGTGCTGACAAATGGGACTAGGTCAGATTGGGATAACTGACTGACATGGATGGGTCAGAACACAGGGTCTGTTTCCATGCTGGGTAATACTATGTGTCAACATTTAGAAGCTATCTGAGACAGACCAGCTGCATGGGTAGCAAGGATATGATTTGGGCAAATCATGAAGTAGCCAGCATTTAAAAATAAAGATGATTTTTGAAAGCTGAAAGGCATGGAGCATTTGAAGTTACAGCAGTCTATCACAATTAAGGCTCCTGCCTTGAACTAAGAACTTGAAAATTTAGAATAAGAGGTCATCACTATACTGGCATCGTGAGGCTATTGGACAGCGGACAAAGCTGTTTGGAGTTTGAGCTCCAAGGTACATCTGGAAATGGGGGGTGGGGGGGGGGGGGGGGTGATGCAGCCTCAGAAATCAAAGCCATTGTACTGAATAGCAGCAGCTGGCAATTGAAGGGCAAAATGCCAGCTACCATGAGGCCAGCTAGGATAAGGGGCGTGGTAGAGAAAGAGACAAACCCTGCAGCAAAGAATCTACAGGTAGCTGAAGAGACACTGATATAACTGCACATCAGTACTGAATGAGATTGTGATTTTCTAGGCATATGGTCACAGACACTGTGTTTCCACCATTGCATATCTGTGCAGCATCATCCAGATGTCACAGGTCCTCTTTATTATTGTAGGGCAAGACACTGGAATCACCACTGGGCATTGACAGCATAGAGGGCACTGGGTCCAGCACCAAGTGAGGTTAGCTTGCGTCTTGCAGTAATCTCCTGCAAGAGTCTCCTCCACTTTGGTGGTCTGCTACACTCTCCCTAACAAAGTTCTCCAGAGAGATGTGGTCCAAGAGGACCGTGAGGCCTTAGAAGTATCAGCTCACCTGGGGAGGAGCAATAAAAGGATGAATTAGAAGTGAAGAGAGATGGCATTGAACAGAAAGAGAGCATCCCCTGCCATTCTCTAAGCAGCTAGGCAATTGCACAAGGGGAGAAAGGAATCAAAGGACATGCTGGTACAGTGAGGTCAAGTGGAGTAGGAAACGGCTGTGTGGAACATAAACACTGACATACATAAACTAGCTGATTGCTGTTCTGTTAATTTTATGTAAATCTACTGCAAAGTAACAAATAAACAGTCTGATTTTTTAAAAGTAACATTAGAACCACATAATTTCAACAAAAGAATCCATAATCCTACCTCTCACAGTTGAATCCCTCAACATTATTCTTGCACATACAACGCCCTGTATCGACAATGCATTCTTCTGTGCTGCCAGCAGGGTTACAAGCACACGGTCTGTCAGGAGAGAAAGCACGTAAGAAACACGACAACACCTAAACCCGGGAAGTGCTTCTGCATTTAATCCAAAATTTCTAGAAAAGATGGCAAAAGGGGGCAACAGCAATTAATGCAAAAGCAAGCACTGGAAATACTCAGCTCTTCTTGCAGCATGTGGACAGTAAATCAGAATGAACATTTCCAGTCAGTGGCACTAACCAGCAGAAAAAGAGTCTTAGATACTGGAAAATAGAAACTGATGGAAGAACTCGGCAGATCCAGCAGCATCTGCAGATAGAAAGGAGGGTTAATGTTTTAGATCCGGGTCACTGAATTTGAAATGTTAACTGTTTACTCTCCATAGTTGCTACTAGACCTGAACAGTTTTTTCCAGCAATTCCCATTTTTATTTCAAGTCATTGACCTTTTGATAGGAATGAGAAAGCATTATAGCTTGGATAAGAAGTTATTTTTTTTTCTTACTCCATTGCCACTCTATCTTGTCTTGTATCCTCAGCTGCTTTGTTATTTAACCATTTGCATTTTTGCTCTATCACAGGCCTTCCCTTTTCTTCTTTCATTCTGTATATTTCCATGTTCTGATGTGACAGCTAACTGAAATACTGACTACTCCTCTCTCTGCAGAGGCTGACTGACCTGCTGGGTATTTTGGGCATTTTCCAATTACATGACTAGCAGTTAATGAAGTTACTCTAATACAGTCAACTATATGGCTATTATCTTAGATAATAGCAATTGTGATACCCCATGCGGAAGTGAGAATACAATAGATTGTACTTTTGGCTTCATATTTTATAAAATACGGTATCTCAATTAATACACAGCAAACAAGCATTTGGTGATTTTAAGAACATTAAGACGGGTTAACAATTCCTCAAAACCTCAAACCAAGCTCACTTCTGGAAGAGGAAAACTGAGTATTTCTATTGTACAAGTCAACCTTTGAAGCCTTCAAAACTGACCGCATTGTTATTCCAAGTTGTGCATGGAATAAAAAAAATGTGAATTGCCACAAGAATATGGTTGCTGATATTTTGAGATGCGAAAAAGAAATACGTAGCTAATTCATATTAATGTGGCATGATATACTGAAAAAATTAATTATACAAGGATACCTTTAATTGCAATGAAAAAAAGTGTTTCAAAACCACACAAGGCGACAAGCAGGATTGCATGAATGTTTGTGCACTCTGAAGGTTTTTTCCCCCCTCCATCAACCTATTCCACTGCGACAAATGTGACCTTCGAATTGCTTTTTGGGGGGAAATATTTGAATGTTGAACTGTGGATATTAGATCTCCGGCTATAACCACAATGCCAGTGTTATTCCTTCAGAGGCATCTCTGGATCTCAACAGGTCCCACAAGCTCTACTCTTTACATAATCAACTGTGCTGCCCATTATCAAATTCATAACTTGACTCAATCCTCATCCATCTAATCATTGTCAGGCATATGTATTAAAAACATCTGCAGGGATTTTTTTAATGGATGGTCTTACATTTGAAAATGGCCATTGTCTTTAATTTCATTCTGCCAACAGTACAGTTACTACCATTGAGTCTTACCTGCTCACATCCTGTTTTCACCAAAACTGCTTTTCATCCATTCCATTGCAGTTTTGTCGCTCAGCAAGAAAAAATCATGGGCATTTCATCTATGTTGCCCATGTAACATAATGGGTACTTTTCCCTTGGCACTGTCTCATGAAGAATTGCTAAAAAACTGACAGTAGTCCGAGTAGTGTTAATCTTCTGCTACCACACTAGACACTATTTCATAAAGGAACCAAACCAAGTAGCTATTTCTCTGAAATCTTTGCTGGACTTGGGTTTTGATTTATATATAAAAAGTATATCTCTAGTGACACCGAAACTATTCGGACAATTTGAGGAATATGCTTCTCAAGCTCAGGCCACTGGGTGGACCCAGAATTCCCTTGCTACAGCAGAGTTTTTTTAAAACAAGATAGCATATGAGTTTGAATGAAACCAGTTTTATACTTCATTTATTTTGTTGTAAGACTCATTTCTTTTTGTTATTTGCCACGTGGAGCCCGCTCTGTACAAGTGTCTTAAACTCATATACATTTTCACTATACAACCTGAACTGTCTGCTCAATCTCTTGTGCCTGATTAAAATACAAATAAAACATCTAGTTGTGAGGCATATAATTAAGGCTACTATTGAGCAAAACATGTTGTGATTGAATAGGAGGCTCAACCTACATGCAAAACATGATTGCTAGGGCTGGAAATATGGGGCCACTTTATACACCAAGCAACTAATGCACTGTCATGGTTATTTCCCTTAGAATGCAAAGAGGTATTGATGATAGTCCCACTTCAATTTAACATCAGCTCATTGTATATTAGCATATTTACTCAGGGTTCTTTTTGCCACAGTTGTCCCTCCTTTTTCTGCAGTCATTGACTCCTTGCTTGGCTACAACTCCAGGAACATTTTGCTTCCTTAGCAAGGGGGCAAACACTTTCACAAGACTCGGACTAGTCAACTCAATCTTTTCTGTATCTAATAGCAGAAGCTTAGATTTACAAATAATCTACATTAGTGTTAATCTGAGCACGTGGGCTATTTGGTAGCCAGAAATGTAATGTTGCCTATGGAGTGTCTCCTGTTGCTCTAATACAATGGGAAGTCAGCGATGCTGACATCAATGACATGCACCCAGAACAAGAAGTCTAAGAACAAACTGGGTGAGATTGGAACCGAACTAGGAATTTGCACTGCTGCTTTTGGGAGGGAAAGTGGCAATGTTTTCCAATAAAAATTTCTTTCCATTCCATCGCCACCCTCCCAGGAAGCTGCTGTTTGATCACATGCTCTTGAACCGGGGCCTTTCCATCAACAGCTGCTGCGCCTGCACTGAGCTTGTTCTGTGTGTCTCAGTTACTGCATTTCCTGAATGTTACAGCACGCTGCCCGCGGGACACTGCCTCTGCTGTCACCTGTGCACATATTGGGGGCCAGCCCAGCAGTGCCTGAAAGTGGAAGTGCCTCTTTATTTTCATGCAAAGGTTTAGTGCACAGGAGCATCAATTCAAAGTCCTTTTCTACTCACTCAATCAGAAACCTCAACTTCTCACTCGGCAGGACTCTAAACCTACATGCATATGCTGTTCTCGTCCTGAGAGGCACTGATCTTGAATGCAGCCATCGGTTGAACCAATTAACACTAAATGCCAGCAAATGCTAATATAAAACGGATGCTGGTTGAGATTCTTCTGTGTATATAGGTGTTAAACTATTTGAAAGAAACACACTGATGCCACCAAAAAAGCTAATGTTCACATTAATCATTTAGGGGCCATTAACAGCTAAAAGCAGTTTCTACTGAAATGATTAAAACCTACAGAAAACATTGCGTGGAATGGAAGGGTAATCCACACACATAATATCTGTATTAATATTAGTGAGCAGTTAGATGCTTATCATAAACAACTGTCAAAAATAAGTTAGTCATCTATTACCTTCATCACTGGAAATGCATGAAGAGCAAAGAAACTACAAAACCGCATACTTCCAATTACCTGCATCCTGCTTCAGTTAGTGAATGGTAGCCAGGCTGGCAATGGTCACATTTATCACCCATCACTCCTGGTTTGCAGCTGCACCGGCCATAGATATCACATTGCGTGCTGATTGAACCTTGAAAGCAAATGAAAGCAATAATAATCATTTATGTAGCAAGTACAGCAAATAAACAGGAAGGCAAACAGAATATGGTTATTTATTACAAGCAGAGTGGAATACAAAAGAACAGATGTGGTTTCACCAACATCCTGAGTACAATATACAGTACTTGTCATGTTAGAACTAGTTCAGAGACAGTTTATTTGCCTAATCCCTGGAGGGGAGTTATTTTATGAGCAAGGGCTGGAAAGGTTGGGCCTTTATCCATTATAATTTCTATTTTCCAAAGCAGGCCCTCCCCCAAATTAGATTTTCAGTGATTGTCTGCCCCATGCCCTGAGATTCTTCAGCCTGGAAAGCTGGTGTGAAGGTGCCAGCATATGCAAAGTGCCATGACTTTCTGAAAGGGAGGTAACCAATACATATTCTGATGAGTGCTGGCAAAAAGATTGATGCCCAACAGAGGACACCGCTGGCTGTGTGTCAGTAACTAGATCAATCCCCAAGCTCCACATGAAAATTTCAGCTCCTGACTAGGGATATTATTGCACAGTTTTCATTCAGAAGAGTTTGGAGAGTTTCAGCCACATGCCACTACTCCATACTGACATTTGTACAAAATAAAGACAGTTCCTGTTAAAGTCCTTGCTGGAAACTGGTCTCAATATATGACCTCAGAAGTTATTGCTTGGAACAGATGAGCACTGTCCAAAATCTTTTCCGTTTTTAATATTCCGACAGAGTGTCTAGACTTGAAATGTTTACTCTGCTTTTAGTCCAACAGATGCTGCCAAACCCACTGAGTTTTTCCAGCGATTTCAGTTTTCTGTTTTAGATCTGTAGCATCTGCAGTCCTTTTGTTCATTTTACTGTTTGCACCCTGGGTCTCCCAGGGTGGAACTCCAATGCCCTCCAACAAGAAAATTTTCGATGAAATGAATTTTCAGTGCAGCTACTGACATGGGTGGGAGCAGTAGACTCTTTTCAAACATTGGAGTCAGTTTAAAGTGTTCATGTTAATGCGGTCGATTCTTAGCTGCTCTCTGGACAATTAGGGACAGGCAATAAATTCTGCCTAGCCAGAGATGCCTTCATTATGAATGAAGAAAGAAACAAACGTGACCAGAATGGGAGACTGGCATTTTGTATATTCAACAGCACAGCTACAGAACCTGTACAGGGTTGGAATCTAATATCTTATAAAATATATAAAAGAAGATAGAGACAGATGCAAATAGAGAAACATTCATTAGATTGATTCATCTTCATAGTCTCAAAGGAATGAGATCATTTTAATTTTTTGGACTCCACCAGTGTCATTTTGTATTGCTAGTTCAAGGAGATTTTGGATCTTCAGGGAAGCGAAGTTTGTAAATTAACTAAAGCTTCTACATAGCCAAAGCTTTGACATAACCAAGACTGTACAAAGCACATCGTTGAGGCATTTCCCCCAAGATGTTATGGTTGGTACAACAACTGTACACACAATTACCAAAATAAATTCTGTTTTGAACAGTTCTGCACTCACCCACTGCGTTACAATTGCATGGCAGACATTGGGCGTCCGGGCCCTGGCGGTAGAAATCATCCCGACACCTCTCACAGTTGGGACCATCAGTATTCTCAATGCAGTTGCGGCAGTGCCCACCGTGTCCGGTGGCTCGGTACAGCTCAGAGTCGAAGTAACATTCTGCAGATTTGCCGTGGCAATTGCAAGCTGAAGTAGAAATTGTAAAATAAATTTCTCAGATCATCATACACAGCACTAGCAGATCTTCCTCACTACAAAACAGCATCCTGGTCAATCTTTACCCCTAAATTAACATGGCTATAAATAATTATTTAGTCACTATGACACTATTTATGGAACCTAATTGTATGCCTGCTGTGATGACCACAATGGGTCAAGAATTGCAATTCAGAAGTAATTAGCTGATTATAAAGCACTTCCAATCATCCTGAGGCTGAGAAAGAAACTATATGTATCCAATACTTGCTTTATAAAATAAACCACCCAAATAAAACTAGATAGGATTTCATGGGATAAAAGCAGAAAGTACGGAGGGCACTGGTGATGCACTGTTAGTGCCTCTACCTTTAAACCAAGAGGCTGGTGTTCAAGTCCTACATAGTCCAGACATGTGTCCTGACACATCTGAACAGACTGATTATAAAATATCTGAAAACAAAAAGAGCTGGAGAAACACAGCAGGTTTGTCAGCATTTGTAATGCTTTGAGTCAGGTCTGCCTTGGACTCAAAACAATAACTTCATTTCTCTCTTCACAGATGATCAGAACTGCTGAGTTCTCCACCACTTTGATTATCTTTCACAGAAACACAAGCATTTCAGCACAGGAGACCACCAGAGCTCTTTATCTAGCTTCAGTATCTAGTGCCAATCTTCTCCTTATCAACCCATACCCTTGCACATTATTTCTACTCAAACAATAATCCAGCAGTTTTAGAAATGTTAGATCTCTTATTTTGCTTTTGTAACATCTCATAAGGCTGGAGGAAAAATATTACTGTGAATGGAGCATCAAGAGGTCAAATAATACAGCTGAAATAAACAGAGAGAAACAGATTTCACATTTGAGGTTGATGACCTTTCACTAGAACCAATGTTAACTCTTCCTCTTTCAAAAGACACTGCTTTTTTTCAGACTTCCAGCATCAGCAGTATGTCACTTGTGTGAAAATGAATGGGACATTATCAGGTTCTAATACAGTGGGGTCCCACAAGGACCAGCATTAGGGCCTCAGCCATTTATAATCTACATAATGACTGAAACAAAAGGTGGAGGGCAACCTATTCAAGTTTGCTTATGATTCAAAACGAGGGAATAAGCCATGAAAAAGAAGCAAAGAGGCTCTCATGTAATACAAATCCATCCTAGAAAGTGGCAGATGGTGTACAAAGGAACTCAAGGGCCATATAGTCTAACCCTCCTATTCCTTATGTTCTTATTTAAGTCCTTAAACAATTTCTGACTCATTAAAAACACAACACTATAATTCATTATAATTCAGTGTTTAGGATATGAAATGAATCTTTCTTCATCTGTTTCCTGTAGTTTATCTTTGAGCCTTGGCATTGAGGAGAGAGAGAGATATAAATATTCAACTAATAGCCTTCATGATCACAGGATCTTCTGAAGTACTTTGCAGGCAACTATATAGTTGCTGCTCAAATGTAGAAAACAAAAAGAATATCTTGCTGAATATTCATATTGAAAGAATGCTATGCACAATCCAATACTTACGCAGACACTCATTTGGGTTTTCTGCTGTAGCTCTGCGCCAAGGTCGGTCATTGTAGAATGGCTGACAGCTCTCACAATCCACTCCCATTGTGTTGTGTTTGCAATTGCAGACCAGCTTATTGAATTCATTCTTTATACATTCACTGGCATGGCCATGACACTTACACCTGTGGGTGGGTCAAAGAAGAGAGATGAAGAAAAAGATGATCAATAACCAAACAAAGCAAATACCATCACAGATTTTGTCCTGAAAAAAAAAGCACTGGTTTAGAAGCACAATCCCAAAAGGTAGCAAAGTTAGATAAAAATGAAAGTTGATATGCAGATAGCATCACCTGAGCATAGGATCCGGCTTGATTTAAAAATGAATGTCACTTCATGAGTCTCTAGATAAACTATTGCCCTGTAAAAATAATGGCAAAATAGCCAAAGCCTCTTCACATGTATGATCATGATCATTTTCACGCTTTCAAACAAATGCAGTACATCTTTCATATGCTGATTACATCTATAACCCATAATTAACAAGCAACTATACGTAGTCAATGTTGGAAGATGCCAAGAGTACATTCATTACATTCATTCTGAACTGAAATCTGTTCTATTAGTTTTTCATCAATGTTCAACTGGAACAGTGGAATATGGGATTCAAACCAACCCAATCATATTTATGCCTGTATCTTCCAAGTAAAGAATCACTCCTGGAGTTGCATTGAGTGAGAAGCAAGGAACGTAATCTACTCAAAACAAATAAGCAAGTCAGTACTGGGGAAGGGTCACTGGACCTGAAACTTTAACTCTGATTTCTCTCCACAATGCTGCCAAACCTGTTGAGCTATTCCAGTAATTTATGCTTTTGTTTGTGAGCAAATTTTAAACAGTTTGCACAAATTACTACTGACCTAATTAGCCACTTTTCCACTGATCTCATTTGAGCAAGAATGTGAATTCTGTCTCAAAGCTAGTTTTATTTAAACACACTTAGAATGGGAAGTAAATTGACTGGATTAAAAAAACACAAATACTCCAACAAAAACAAAAGAAAACACAATGATAATTGGGTGTAGGTTTTCTTCTGATAAAAATGTAATCTTTTGGTTGGAATGCATCCTGCAATTTAAGATCTTAACTTATTTTGTCTCATCTGTTCAAATTTACATTTTCTATCATCAACCACAAACAGTGTGATTTTACAGTTAATCAGAGGCCACCAAAATGTGCGATTTTTGTTTTCCTTTTATTTTCACTCTACATATTTCTGTGAACTAACAGGTTTCCAAGTTTTTATCTGGATTTGAAGATTACTTAGAACTCAAGAATGTTAATACATCTGAATACCTATGTTAATTAAAACAAAAGCGCTCTCATATTAGTTAAAAGAAAACTTCTGAATTCATTGGACCCAAAGGAGTTCAAAGTTGTTAATACTGGTTTTCTAACAACTTACAGGTGAATTAAACTTTTAGAGCTCCTGGTTTGTTATTCATTTATTAGATATTAAACTTACATAATTAGCCATTTTGATCACAAATTGATGTGGACACCCATTTGGCTGCATTTTTGTAGATTCCTCTATTCGGTAATGAGGAAGGTTAATCACTATTTCTTTATTTAATATGATGGTGCTGAATTAGCTGAAGTTACACTTGTCTGCAAATATTTAGAGGGACTGTAAATTCCAATCCACATTAATAAGGTTAGGTCACATGAATTCAGAGTGAGCTTGCCAATTGGATACATGATTGGCTTGATGGCAGGAGACAGCAAGTAATGAAGGAGGGTTGTTTTTTGGACTGGAGGCCTGTGACCAGCAGTGTTCCACAGGGATCGGTACTAGGTCCTCTTTTATTTGTCAATTATATAAATGATTTGGATGAGAATACAGAAGGCATGGTTAGTGAGTTTGCGGATGACAGCCATACTGGTGGCACTGCAGAGTGAAGATGGTTTTCTAAGGTTACAGAGGGATTTTGACTAAATGGGTGGATGGGCTGAAAAATGGCAGGTGGCATTCAAACTGGATAAATAAGAGGTATTGCATTTTAGAACAACAATGTTAGAGCTGACAAATTTAATGGTAGGGCCTTGCTTAGCGTCGTAGAACAGAGACACCTGGGGTACAGGTGTATAATTCTTTAAAGTTTGCGTCATATATAGACAGGATGATTAAAAAGGCATTTGGCATGCTTGCCTTCAGTGCTCAGTCCTGAGTACAGGAATTGGGACATTATATTGAGGTTGTACAGGACATTGGTGAGGCCATTCTGGAATACTGTGTTCAGTTCAGGTAGCCCAGTTATAGGAAGGATATTATCAAGTTGGAGAGGGTTCAGAAGAGATTTACCAGAATATTGCCAAGTACGGAAGGTTTGAGTTATAAGGAAAAGGCTGGATAGGCTAAGACTTTTTTTTCCACTGGAGCATCAGAGGTTGAAAGGTGACCTGACAGAAATTTACATAGAACATAACAGCACAGTACAGGCCCTTTGGCCCTCGATGTTGTACCGACCTGTCATATCAATCTGAAGCCCATCTAACGTACACTATTCCATGTACATCCATATGCTTGTCCAATGACGACTTAAATGTACTTAAAGCTGGCGAATCTACAACCGTTGCAGGCAAAGCGCTCCATTCCCTTACTACTCTGAGTAAAGAAACTACCTCTGACATCTGACCTATATCTTTCACCCCTCAATTTAAAGCTATGCCCCCTCGTGCTCGCCGTCACGATCCTAGGAAAAAGGCTCTCCCCATCTACCCTTTCTAACCCTCTGATTATTCTATGTCTCTCAATTAGGTCACCTCTCAACCTTCTTCTCTCTAACGAAAACAGCCTCCAGTCCCTCAACCATTCCTCGTAAGACCTTCCCTCCATACCAGGCAACATCCTAGTAAATCTCCTCTGTACCCTTTCCAAAGCTTCCACATCCTTCTTAGAACGCAGTGACCAGAACTATATGCAATACTCCAAGTGCGGCCGCACCAGAGTTTTGTACAGCTTCACCATAACCTCTTGGTTCCGGAACTCGATCCCTCTATTAATAAAAGCTAAAACACTGTATGCCTTCTTAACAACCCTGTCAACCTGGGTGGCAACTTTCAAGGATCTGTGTACATGGACACCGAGTTCTCTCTGCTTATCTAAACTACCAAGAATCTTACCATTAGCCCTGTACTTTGCCTTCTGGTTACTCCTACCAAAGTGCATCACCTCACACTTGTCTGCATTAAACTCCATTTGCCACCTCTCAGCCCAGCTCTGCAGCTTATCTATGTCTCTCTGCAACCTACAGCGTCCTTCGTCACTATCCACAACTCCAACGACCTTAGTGTCGTCTGCAAATTTACTAACCCATCCTTCTACGCCCTCATCCAGGTCATTTATAAAAATGACAAACAGCAGTGGACCCAACACCGACCCTTGCGGTACACCACTAGTAACTGCTCTCCAGGATGAACATTTCCCATCAACTACCGCCCTCTGTCTTCTTTCAACAAGCCTACTTCTGATCCAAACTGCTACATCTCCCACAATCCCATTCCTTCGCATTTTGTACAATAGCCTGTGGGGAACCTTATCGAACACCTTGCTGAAATCCATATACACCACATCAACTGGTTTATCTTCATAAAATAACAAGAGGTACACAGATAGAGTTGATGGTAGTTGTCATCTTTTCTCGAAGGTGGGGAATTTTAAGACTAGGTGGCACATTTTAAGCTGTGAAGAGATTTAAAAACATCCTAAGAGGAAAATTTTTTTTATGCAGAAGGTGGTTGATGTGTGGAATGTACTTCCTGGTGTAGTGGAGGAAATGGGTAAAATTACAAGATTTAAAAGACATTTGGATGGATATAAGAATAGGAGCGGTTTGGGCCAGCAGCAGGTATGTGGGACTAGTTTACTTTGGGATTATGCTTAGCATGGACTGGTTGGATCGAAGGGTCTGTTTCCATGCTGTATGACTTGAAGATATATGAGGCATGTTTACAGTCATAACAGAAAATATCCCATGACATCCCAATACGTGACAAATATAGTAAGTGATGTTTTAAAATATACATGATACCCTTCTCCTCATTCTACCACCTCCTAGTTCAATATCAGTCCTCTGACACCAAGCCATTTTATGCTCTTCACCCTGGAAAAGTTTATTTTTAATTATTTTACATGTTTATTTACCCAAAATTTATCCCGACTAAATAAATGGTTTCCAACAGAATTACTCATTTTGGGCAGTCGGGAGAAGACATGGAACAGCATTTTGAAAATCCTAAAACACAGTCAGTTTTGCTAGACTGGAAGCTGTCAGTTCGATTTTAGTGCCCTAGATATTCACTCAAATTTGTGTAGAGTAACATTACAGTATAGAATTTCTCCTCACTTTGAACAGTCTCACAGGGGTTTTTGCTATAATGCAATAGTTCCTGCACAACATCTCCTTATGGAAAATTGAGCTGCATAAATAACTGAGTTTATGGGAAGAGCTGGGTGGGGGGCAGACTACCTGAAATATATCACTCAAAATTGCACAAAAAACTCAAAAGCCTAGCAGTACAGTTTGAATAAACGTTAATTTCATTATTAGATACAAATTACAAGTAAACTCAACACTTTTTCTTGAAAATTATCAAGATGATTTGATGGGCGTGGGAGCTTTGAGGCTGCTGTGTGTTACTGCAGAGGCTGTGGGTTGTCGTTGTCATTATCATCACCACCTTCAGGTGCAGTTGTGTTTGCAGAGTTAGGATGAAAAATAAGTAATCCGGAAGTGGATCATTGTCTTCTGACTGTTTCTTGGGTGTTGGCTTAACAAGGATGCCCAGTTTTTGCTGCTTTGCCCTTTTCCTTCTTTCATGAAGAAGCTGTTAATAGGGTGTCAAATGAGATCTCATTCCACAAACTGCGACCCTGCTGTGTTCTGCATTGTAATTGTTGTCCTCTAAGAGCTGCAACTACTTCTCAATTTCCCTCAGGATAGAAGACAAAACAGAAGTGGAAAGCTCTTGTGGTGCTGCATCCTGGAATTCATCATCTTCACCTCCCACCTCGCCCTCAATAACAAGTTGTTGAAGATCAACTATAGAGAGAGGTCTTCACTGTAAGACTCGGGCAGGTCTTCAACATCCTCAGTCTCCACTTCTTCAAATGCAACTTGTTTTGCAAAGATCAACAGAATGTTCTTCGATTCTTGAGCACTTCTTCTGATAGATCAAAGCCTTTAAAATCTTGAAAATAAATCTGGGAGAAGCTTCTGCCAAACTATATGCAAGCAGTCCTTAGTGACATCACCCCAGGCCTCCACAATAACGGCAATTACATTCTTGGTGTTAAAGCTCTTACAAAATTGAAGAGCACTGTCTTTATCCTCCTCAGTAGCCGCAATCAGCCTCTTAAATGTGTGCATTAAATAATAAAACTTTAAAAGCTGCTACTGCATCCTGGTCCATGGCTTGAAGGACAAAGGTTATAGTTGGAGTAGAAATAGTACTGTTTTCAGAAAGTCCACCACTGGTGGGAAGATGACATGGCACATCATCCAGGATAAGGAGAATCTTAACGTCCAAATTTTTTTTTTCCCCTGCAATACTTTCCCAAAACATCAACAATAATGTCACCGATGCAATCGCATTATAGCCAACACAAGTTCACGCTTTAGAAATAGCACTCACCTGTTCATCAGTCACATTATAGCCAATTCACATTGCCGGAATATGCGTTATAGCAGAACCCTCTGTATTTGCCTTTTCTTGGATCGCTTTTTACAGGCAAAGATAACCCTTTTGCCCTCAACATTTTTCACCTCTTTCTGGCATTTGAAAATCAGTCGTATTTATTAAAAGTAAATTGCTGCTGTTTCCTAACAGTAAATAACAATTACATAGGAAGACTAACTCTTAGCCCATCTTGTCACCTTTAATGACTTATTAATGCTTATATGCACTCAGGTCCCTTGGCGCTCCCTTCAAAGTTGTACTATTTATTTTTGTGTCATCTTGTTTTCTTACAGTCAATATGAATCAATGCTCATTTCTCTATATTGAGCTTCATCTGCAGCCCTTCCACCACTTTTCTATGTCTTTTTCAAATTCTACGATTATCTATATTTTAGGCTGGCCACTCTAGGTTTAATAAATCTTATTATTCAATAATAAAAGTTGTTTCTAAGATTAAGGTGCAGGGGTTAAACATTGGTTTAGTATCCTTTAAATAATATTTTTTCCAACTATTCTTCATTTTGATGAAAGGTTTTTTTCTCTTTATGTTTAAGCTGTCTTTGACAAAAGGCATTCTGCTAAAATGTCAGCGAAAGACCGTGGATGCTCGAAATCCGAAATAAAAACAAAAAATATTGGAGAAATTCAGCAGGTCTGGGAGCTTCTGTGAAGACATGAACCAAGTTAATATTTCAAAACCAATAATGACTACTCCTCAGAACAGTCTCAGCATCAATTAAGTATCAAGTTGCACCAATTGTTTTCATTCTAACAGACTGAAGTGAACAAAAATCAGCTATGGTGAAGAGTCCAGCTTCCATTTAATATATAGGCACTAAATCCTAAGTCATTCAGATAGTATTTTGAATGTTCACTAAGGTTCCACTTAACGTCGCCTCGTTTTATGGTGGTTTGCTCTATTGTTGGGACCATTTAGCATGTGTGCTCCATTTTAAAATGCTTTCGCAATGGTCTGATATAGGGCTACATGGCTTAACTGGCATCACTTTGGAGTAAACTCTCCTGTTTCCTGAAACATTAAGTCTGTTTTCTCCTTCACAGATGCTGCCAGACCTGCTGAGCTTTTCCAGCAACTTTGTTTTTGTCTCCTGCTTCCTAATCCTTTCTCACATCTCAACTTGGGCCAGCTGCCCCATCCCCATGGTAACCAGCCAGGCAGAATTGATAATAGGTCACAGATCTCCTTTACCTTGCTCTCTTACCGTTTAAGATTAAGTTCCAAAAAATCATAACCTGATAAATCCTCACATTCACTTCACATCTGCATCATTGCATTTCTTAAAAAATACATTTTATACATTTATTTCTTTATCATTGCTTGTATTCTGATCAACTAGCAATTGTGATGTGCCTGAATATTCACTACCAGCATTAATACCTCAAGCTACTTCACAACAGAAATAGCTGCATTGATTGTGATTGCCATCACCAGTTGCAGCAGTGCTCACAGCTGCTTTGCAATGGCATGGCACTTAAGTGGCAGCTTCCAGGAACCATATCTGTTGCTTGAGAGTCAAGGTATTTCTAGGGTTTGTTGCCTACAGGTTTCCAGAGGTACCCAGTACAGCCACTTCTTTCGCCCAAACCAAGAGTTCACTGATGCGGATCCAGAAACAAACTACAGTCCATCGGCAGCGCTGACACTGCATATGCTCCATATATCTGTTGGGTTCTATTCCTGAGCAGAACTCTCTACCATGGCAAATGATGGCAGGGTAAAGAGGTGAAGAAGAATTACATTAACGAGAAAGGAAAACATACCCATATCACTAGTCTTTTACCCAACCACTCTTCCCGCACCTGTCACAGTGCATCCCACCTGTATGTGCTCAGGTGCTGAGACTGCTACGTATGGAACACTATAGCATTGCAACACACATGCAGACACGTCCAGCAGCCAATCACAGACAGTGATGTCATAGCCTATTTCTGCATATGCGGTCATTATTAGTGTTCAGCACAATCACTTCCAACATAAATACATAAAGTGCATTTAATTACAACAGATGGGTGAGGAATGGTGACAAAGCGGATAATAAATTGCTTTTAACAGGTTGCTGAGTGGTATGGGATGGAATGCCAGAGAGGCATGATTGATTACTCTTTCATACACCACTAATTTTGAGAGAAGGGTGAAAAGTTAATCATGAGCTGAATTAGTTATCATTTTTGTTAAAGTGTACAGGACCGAGATAATCTTGTCACATTACTGAATAGATCCCAACCAGCAGCAACAGGCAGGAGGATACCACCCTCCACTGAATGATCGTTCAGCAGCTAGAATTTATTAAATGCAGTTGAGGTCATACACAAACTTGGTTCAATTACATTTCTACTGTTGATTTTGAAACATGTGCAACTTCTTCTGACAGAGTCAGCTGCAAAATCAGAGTCACTGTGTTCTCTCCTGAACAGGAGATGTTACGATACATTTCTTCACACATAGGATGGTAGAAATGTGAATCGCACTTCTAGACAAATGAAGTTGTTGCTAATTTAATTAATGATATGAATTATTTAGAAATTATTAGCTAAATCAAAGCTACTCAGGTTTTAGAGTCAAGACATAGACCACCCGTAACCTCAATAAAATGCTCCATGTCTCTAACTGAGAACAGATTTCAGAACTCCCCTACTTTTATTTTGTCAAAAATAAAAAACAATTATCGGTCAGATACACCAACAATGCAAGGGAAATTAATTTTCAGCTTGCAGGCTTAAGAGAAAGCTGCATCTGACAATATCCACGAATGTTGACTGTTAAAAGTTTTGTTCTGATGAGTTAAGACCATCTATGAATACATAATAATGGAGTAAATACTGGTTATAATTCTAGCACAATGGATGAAAAGAAGAGACTTCGAAATTCTGATTCCTTGCTTTCCACTGCAACACATGCTCAGCATTCCTTCTCAGTAGGATTGGGAATAAACCAAAAATGAGCCATAAATCATGGGAAGTATTTTGAATCAAAGAATCTGTCATATTTCTTCTGGATCAAAGTTACTATCCACTGAGAAAAAAAATCAAAAATCTATTAAAGTAGAATTAGAATTAAAATTGAATTACAAATTTAAATCAGATTCTGGCTAAATCCATTTACCGACTCAAAAGTGTCACAATTGCTAAGTGATCAATCATCTATATTAACTTTTTGGCCTAAACCCGGAATGTAACACCTTGACATGCCAGACAAATCCCTCGCAAGAACTTTAAATGTCAGGCGTAATCCAAAGTGTCAGAGATATGAACAGTAATCTTAACAGGAAAAGTAGTGGAAACAGAAAAAGAATTGAAGATTTAAACAGCAGACTTTAAATATTGCAAGTGTTTTGACATTTTTAGATGAACTCTTTTTCTGCATCTTTGGCTTAACATTCTCACAGTCACTGGTCAACTACAGCAAACAGATTCACTGCCCTTGTACCACTTGCATTTGGATTTCAATTTCGGAAAGTAAAATGATTATCACTGTTACCAAAGGATTTCAAACTCAATGTATGCGCAATTCATGCAGTGTGCAATAATGAGAGACTCCTGCACAGAAGCTCTCAATAAACTGCCAATTCCTACCATATTATGTCTCACAGATATTATGTAGTAAGCCCTGTGGACACATGTCCATGATATCAACACTGTCATAACAAGCGACCCGGTACATAAACCACAAGACTCCAATTTAACTGGAGCTGCTTTAAATATGGCACACCAATGAGGCCAGTCACTGCCTGTGGTCAAAAGAAAAAGAATGAACAGCATGCTTCGGGCAAGTAAAATTCAACTGGTTCTGGGAAGTTCAGCCTTGGGAAGCAAAATGTCAATGTCAATGCAAGCTTGACATTGTTAGGTTGCCAGGAAATGTTGTTTACTCCGTTTGTAAACATGAATATAGCATATTTTATTTTTGTTTAATCCAAAGGGGGAGCTGACAGTTCTAAGTTTAGATTATAACCAGTATTCTAAATAGACTCACAGACTGAGAAAAAGTAGTAGTATTCAATCACACGTTTGAAATGCAATATTAAGTTTAAATTTTTTTTCTTGTATTCATTGATGGGATGAGGGTGTTGCTGGCGAGGCAGCATTTGCTGCATATCCCTAATTGCCCAGAGGGCAGTTAAGAGTCAACCACATTGTCGTGGGTCTGGAGTCACATGTAGGACAGACCTGGTAAGGGTGGCTGTTTCCTTCCCTAAAGGACATTTATGAACCAGATGGGTTTTTCTTGACAATCAAGAATGGATTCATTGTCATCAAAGATTCTTAATTCCAGATATTTTACTGAATTCAAATTCCACCATATGCTGAGATGGGATTTGAAACCAGGTCCCCAGAAGATTATCTGTGTTTCTGGGCTGACAGTCCAGTGACAATACCACTAAGCCATTGCCTCCCGATAATCTCACAGGGTACTGTCAGCGTGAACAACTGTCCCATAATTATATCATTTGTCCTATGTCCCATTTTACATTTCTGAGATGCCATTTCCCATATTGGGGTGTGGTGGGGTGAGGGAAAGGGGAGGCATCGTTTGCATCTTTTCGCTTTGTCCCTTCTTGTGCTGTTGCCCAGAAGGTGGAGAGGGACCTCAAAGAGCTGACCTGCTGAATTGGTGGTCTATTTTTCAAAGAAGCAGGGTCAAGCCTCCCACCACCAACACCCCTCTCCCAGCCCCAATTTAAGCATCCTTTATTCTATTTCCCCAAGAGTTGCTCACCTAAGTGTTATTATTCCATGATTCATTGTGAATACAACACTTACAGACTGCTTACAGAGTATCCAGCATGGCTAAACTTAAGAAAATACCCAAAGCTGACCTGAAATTTGCCACAGTTCCAACTCTTCTAATTCTCCTATTATTTACAAATTAGTAACATTTATTAAGTGGGGTGTAGCCAAAGGAGACAATTAGTGGCAGTGGTAATTTTTGGCCTGAGTTTACGTAGTGGTCAGACATTGCGAAAGTTGGCACTGTCAAACAGAGACAGACAAGGATGTAGCTTTAACAAAAGGATGTGATCCATCTGATGATCATTTGCAAGAGCAATAAGAATTACAGCCTGCAATGCCATCAAAGCTCAAGATCACATCTCTATACATGCACATGATATTGGTGACACCACATTTGCCTCTGTAACAGCAAAGGCAGCACCTGTCGACTCTCTCTTCCCACTTGTCAGTATTAGTTTTTAGAAATAATCATGAAAATTAATCTGTGTTACACCTCATTTCTGCCTCATACAACAAGCAGCATTT
Organism: Stegostoma tigrinum; assembly: GCF_030684315.1. Taxonomy (NCBI): domain Eukaryota; kingdom Metazoa; phylum Chordata; class Chondrichthyes; order Orectolobiformes; family Stegostomatidae; genus Stegostoma; species Stegostoma tigrinum. Next base: position 45,264,155 of record NC_081361.1, on the reverse strand, counting down.
TTTTACAACGAGATATTTATAAAAAGGACAAGGTGTAGCAATTTGTACCCAATTCACCATGTTGCCAACATGTGAACTTTGTGGGAATATCGATAATGCATTTTACAAAGGGTGATACTTACTAACAGTAACTTCTGAATTTCCAAGTTATTTTGCATACATTTGTACTCTTAAAGTTGCTGTCAGCGCCAGTTGAGCAGTGAGGGGCAACACTGGCAATTTTTCTCATTATAAGAAAATGTGTGCTGTCATTTTAAACTGAAGTTGCACCGTACGTCATATAAAATCAACTTCCTGGCCATGGTCTAAATTTGGCTGTCTAAAGTACAAGTCTACCCATTCATGCAGCAAGTTCATTAGAAAGCTGGTTATCATTGCAAAAATGACAGTGCAACTGCAACTGTACTGTGCTGGAGAACATATGAGAGAACTTCACATGCAGCTTTTTTAAGCTTCCACTTCACTTCTTTTGAAATTATAGACTATTACAGCACAGGGGGTGGGCTATTTGACCCAAGCACTCTGCATCAACAGTTCAATTAGTCCTACATCTGGCCTTTATTCATAACCCTGCAAATTGTGTCATTTCAGGTAATTATCTAATTTGAATGTGCAAACTCAAATTATATCTGACTCCAATCCTTTCACTCTCAAACAACATATTCCAGGTCCTAGCCACTCACTACATCAAAATGTCTTTTGTTGAAAGAAATAATTGGATATTTCGTCAATCACTTTAAATGGGTGCCCTGCCAAATGCAATAGCTTCTCCATCTAAGCTGCTCAAATCTCAAGAATTTGAATACTTTTATCAAACCTTTTCTCAACCTTATTTTCTCCAAACCGCCCAAACGACAAAATTCCCTTATCCCTGGAATTATTCCCAGAAAACACTGATGAATTAGAGTGGGTGCACAGAAGGTTTTTAGGAGTGGTTTCAAGTATTAAAGATAGATTGGAGATTCTGGGATTGTTCTTCACAGGGAATAACGTCGAGACAATTTGATGCAAGTGCTCAAAATCATAAAGGATCTAGTAAGGGTACATGAAGAGAGAAACTTTTCTTATTGGTAAGAAAGGCTGTTGACTGCCAAAAGGGAAGTCATGTTCTTGCTCAGTGGCTTCCAGCAAATATTGCCAACACAGTCCACTTTACCCAAGCGTTAAAACCTAAATGATTTTTCTTAGCCTTCACAGCTACCAGCACCAAGCCTGTGGCCTTCCACTCTTCCAAGGATATTTGAGTTTTGAATCCAACACTTAGCTGCCTACTAATGCCCAGAATTTCTCCAAAGCTCTAAACATTCATTGTTCTCAACTTCACACCATTCCCCTATAAAACATGTGTAGCTCAGTCTCCTTCATAGATGCTCAGCTAACTGTTGCAGCCCTAATATGCAATTTGCTTCTGCCTGCCTCATCTCATCACTCCCTGCCCATCACCTTAGAATTCCTCTTCAACACACTATCTGAAATGTCCTATTGAAAATTTTGCAATAAAGCTCATTCCCTAGAGTTGAGCAGAATTGAATAATAACAACATTTTGAAATTGTCAAATGCAGCACCTTCAAAGCAAATTTGAAGGTTACAGTCTTAGAATGTTGCAAATAGATTTCATCGCAGGGACAAGGGGGCAGGAACGAGTGATAATGTGACCAGGGGGGCAAAGAGAGGGGTGGGCCTAAGCAAACTGCAGTTTGGGGTGGGGAAGTGGTGAGGAGGAACGAGTGAGAAGGCATGTTGGAAAAGCGATCATCTGGAGCTGCTGCTATTGATGGGTTTTAGCTAACTGGATGATGGGAAGAGCAGGTCTAGCTGAGTGAGAAGGGAGTCACGAGAGATACTGGGGGCATGGCAGGTGGGGAGCGAGGAAAGAGAATGGGACTGGGGAAGAGCAAGGCAAGGGGAGGGGGCGGGGGGTTGAAGAGCCAGGAAAGAAGAAGAAGAGTGAGGAGCGAGAAAAAGGAAGAGAAACAGAGACAGACATGTGCACAGGTGGGAAGTGAGTGTCATGGGGCATGGCTGAGTGGCGGAGTGGAGGTGCAGTGAGAGAGACTGACGGGGGGGGCGGTGGTGGTGAGTGGTGTGGGTGAGAGTACGTTTGGGGGTGGGGAGAGTCAGCATGAGAAAAAAAAGTGTGAGGGACAGCTGTCAAATACATGTCAACTGTAACACTGCATTATACTTTAGTTGTACCAATTGTTTCGTAATGCAAGTGTTTAACTCTATGTTGGGGAGTGTGGGTGTTTTCCTGAGCTGTTGCTTTGAAAAACAAAAATGCTGAGCTTTTTAGACAAACCAGACATTTCTCTTGGGAAAATTTCAATTCCAATTCTTAGTTTATACAATGTAAATTACATTTCTCAAAACAACACATCTCTCACTGAAAATAAGCAACCTCACTTGATTCCCAGTTGTGTTTAGTCAGTCCAAGTAGCAACAAGAGGAAGCAATAAAAATAGTTACAGCACTAAACGCACAGTTAACTAGGGGTACTCTGAATGGTTCATGATGGGTTGGGGGAATGGACTGCTTCAACATACGGGAGGACAGAAGAGTTTTTATACTGGCTTTCAGTACTCAACACTTCGCTTCACACTTGAAAAATGGCATGTTTTAAAAAGGTCATGTATCAATACCATATTTCTTTGAATAGGGAGAATAAAATTGACCTCCGCAACAATCCTGGCCCACAACATTTGAACTGTTCTCCAATCCTGGCAGCATCCATTGAAACTCTGGTTACATCATTTTCTCTTTTTTTCCCCCAAAACAAAACATGTTATTGTCTTTCACATGTCCTTTTGAACCATACAAGTTTTCTTTTGTAACAAGCTTCCCATAAGGCGCCTTGCTACCTTAATCACAAATATGCTCTTCATTCATAAAACAGAACGATATGTCATAGGCAGTGATGGATCATTTCATCTAACATTAGTGGGCTCTCAGTTAAAGCAACACACTTAATCCCACTCCATTTTTCTTGCCCCTTAGCCTTTCAAGAATTTATCATTTTGGAAGATTACTATCAAAATTGCTGCCACCACTTCAGACGATGTAGATCATCAGCTCAGTGGCAAAAAAAGAGAGAGTTCCCCTCTTGCATTTCTGATTTTTTTTCCCCAATTCTTATAAAATTCTGCCTTCCATCAAAAAATCTTGGCTGAAATTTTGCTGAGGCATCAGGGGTCTCACCTTCTGGCTGGAGAGCTAAACGAATTTTGTTGCCTCTTTAGTGAAAAGGACACCAAACCAAATCAAACAGAGGAAAGGCCAGCAGTGGGCCTTTTCCAATGATTAAGACCAGGCCAGAGATCCCACCCTTGGAATCAAATCAGAGGCCAACAACTTTAATGCTCACCAACACCATTGAGCAAGCAGTCATTATGACTATAAGGACAGGCACCAGAGTCACACAGTGACTCTGATCAAGGAACCATGCGCCTGGGAGATGACAAATGGGTCACAGTTTTGCCTGTTATGCAGGCTGCATGCTGCTAGATCCACATGCAGCTACGGTCATACTAGCAGCAGTTGAATGAGATCTTTACATGGTCCCTATAGTTAGTCACTTATGAATCTCAATTGATAACAGTGCAGCAGGTCTAACGAATCTTCTCCTTCCTGACTTAATTCCGGCAAAGGTGGACAGGATTAATATATGTCCCATTTTTCCAAATTAAATATTTTTGCCATCTCCAAGTGCCACACAAGAAATAAAAACAGATGATTCAGCCTCTCACCTACTTTATCAAAACTAGTCATGACTTTGAGCAGTTCTTTTAAATCTTTTTGACTTCTCTGCTCCAACAATACAACTACAGTTTCTCCAGTATCTCCACATAATTATTCATTCAACGCAGTAAATCTTTTCTGCACCCTCGCCAAGGATTTACAAAGCTAGAAGGAAAAGGACTCAGGACAATTGTAATAGGATTTATTTGAGTTCAATTAGAATCTGAGTTAAGGTATCAGCTTGCCACAGGTCCAATTAACGTTTGACCCAGCTAGTAAAGAAAGTAATAGACTACACGATCACTATAATAATGGAGATTCCTGCTTTTTGCTTTGAGGAAGAATTCTCTATTTGCCCGAATCTGAGGCAGGGATAGGGTGCTGAAAGCCAACTCTTTGTCTTTGCATCTGACCCACACAGCACCCCACACCCCGCCCCTTCTCCTTCGTGCTTTTAGCTTTGGCTTAGATTCACTCCTGGTCTATCTCCCTTTTACTCTAAATTTTACAGTACTCTTTCGTTGAACTAATTTTCCCACATGCCTCACTTTTCTAATTAAGTCTGATTTGAATTTCTGAGCACAGAGCTGTTTCTTTGATATGACTCCGTACCAAAACATCTATCTTGCACTGTAACCCTGCCACATTCACAGATTTCCTACTGTTTGTCTATGCTCCATTTGCCCACAAAATTAACCCCTTATTTCAATGAATTTTATATATTCTTGCTTATTCATGATTGTGTTCTTTCATGTTGAACCCAACTCTGTAGCACCAACTATTAAACAATTGATCTCCTATTCCCATTATTTGGTTTGGTTTACATTAATCAGAGTGGGAAGACACAAGATCTGCTGAACTGTTCTATGTTCCTTAAAACACGGAATTAAGTTAGCATCTAAATTCAAAGTAAGCAACAGCAGTGAATCAGAATCACACAGGCAGGGAAGTAGAAACATGGAACTTTGTTCCCTGGAGGTAGCGTCAATTGAAAGTTTCAACGCGAGGGTAGACTTTTTGAAGCGGGGGGGCATGCAGGGACATAGTACAAAGATGAGTGAATAGATTTGACACATAAAATAGCCATGGAAGGTAAAATGGTTTTAAGGGGTTAAGCAATCTACTTCTGTTCATCTATTCCAATTCATTTCATAACCTGTTAAGCATAGGCCTAAATATGAGCCACTAACCACCAAACATTGAGTACGTGAAATTAATCCATTTGTGAACATAAATTCCCTTTAAAATAATAATAAGATTAATTAGCTCCTTATTGATCTGGCATTTTGTATTGGTTACAATCAATATTCTGTTTAAATCTTATTTGTTAAGTTCGGTAGCTTTAAACTATGACTGCAGAACCAAACATTTGGTATTCTTAGAGGGAAAAGATCACAAACTGCCTTCGCAGTACCGGTTCATTGCTGAATGGTCATGGCCATCTGTACATACAGTTTTTAAGGGAAGATCTCGTGTGAACTCCTAATGGTTAATCCAAACTAATTTGCAAATCTTCGGAATCTTTATAACCCAGGACCACATAATCTGATCTAATTGCTGCATAAAGTTTCACCATCAAAACATCAGTGCACCTTTAAAAGCCCAGCTTGTGATATCATTATTTGTACTATAGCATGTGACCGGAGGGTATACATAAACTCTCAAATCCCACCTTACTTCATATCACTAAAAGCATAACACTCTACTGAAAGCATGCTGTTCTATTGTTATCTAACAGCTTAATGTTATGTGCCTGAGGAATATAAAGTTTGTACATAGTAATTAATGTAATATATGTCTGTTGCATTCTATAATACCATAGTATCTATTCCAAGTCTTTTTCCCAATCACAGAACATAATTTAAGTAAGGTCGCATCAAGTAAAAACACCCCGGTGAATGTAAGCTCACACCATAAATCAGAGTCAAAAACACACAAACATGCACTAGTTTGATAAACTTTAGCGCCTTTAGTAGTCTCCCTTTTATAGGAAGGGAATGAAGTATTACAGAAGTAACAAACCTCGAAAATATTTTAACTACTTCAAATACCAGACTTGCAAAAATCCTAATATCAAGTATAATTGGCACAACTTCAGTCTCCATCACAGCCTACTGCACACTACCATTGTATTTCAATGTGTTCCACAGGTTTATGACTGTCAATAGCAAAGTAACTTTGGTGATCTACCATTAAATATCATTGGCAGTACAATTTTTCAAAAGCAGCAAAATTCATGCAGTTACATGACCGTGAATTAACAAGAACACAGATTTTAAAACAAACATTAAAATGAAGAAACAGCTAAAAAATACCTTCCACCAACTGCAAAGTCCGAAATGGCGTAATAGTAAGATTTCAGAACTTTTGGGTCGTTAAAGACCTCATCTCCAAAAGTGTTCAATCTATTCAAGGTCACTTTGATATCAGTTGCTGTAACCCATTCCTGTAAAGGAGCAAACAAAACCAAGTTAGCACATTGCCACATCTGGGAATTAGTCACTGGATTCTTACAAGGTATTCACCAAAGAACACGTGGCATTTCAAAGCATTTTCAAACAAATAACTCAGGACATTTTCCACAACAATTCACCCAGAAAAATGTCCTCAGATATGCTGTTTTTATTTAGTTGCAAGTCAAATAACTGCAACTAATTTAGCACTTTACATTAAAGTTGCAGAATGAGTCATCAAATCTGGTTTGTTAAAATTACAATTTATTTACACATGTTGAACGAAGAGATCTTATTCGATGAGTCATACATCAGTTGATTGAGAGAAAACCCCATAAATTCTTTGCAGTACAGGTTAAATACTGCTGTTAGCTGTCCTTCCAAAATCAGTTACATTGGGACAGATTTACATTTAGCTTCCAGAAGAAGAAACAATCCGTGAAGTGTAAATTTTCCACTGCAAGTAAAATCTGTTAAGTAATATTGGCATTTTCTGCATTTTTCTTTCCTGATGTTTCACTGGTATAAAATAAAGCACAACATGTACTCTTAATAATCATTAAATGCTTACTGGCCAGAAGAAATTGTACATCTGGGTGCCTGCACTAACAGAATATGAACAGGGTGAAGTGTTGCCAAGTCATCTCTTTAAGGGAATGTACAAATTAGCATGTTAATTTTTGCAGTACAATTATTAACTCAGGCAACTCTGAAATTATGGGGAAAGTCAGGTTTTACTGAAAATGTGACAGCTAATATGTTGAACTGGATAGTTACATTACATAATATTACTTGAAATAATTTCAGATCTGTCAACACATATCTACTATCAGCAAAAGTGTTACACACAGCTGCTCTTTAGATAAAGTTGTGATGCTTAAACTTATCCAAATGGCCATAAGTAAAATTATTTTGGGCAGAATTTTACCCATTTGCAATTAAAGCATTTCATTGAGCGACGAAAGCCACAATCTTCCATTTGTTGCATCATTTATAAGATAATCGTAAACTTGGACACTCTTTAAAGAGAAATCACGCAGTTAGAGGGGTAGAAGTGCCTGTCGCTACAATGACCTTCCAGCTTTCACACCTCTGGCGCCCTATTTAAAAGCTGGTTTCACGCCAATTCCGACTCTAAGCCAGGAACAATCCCTCCACAGCGCTGCTCAAGCCTCTGTATTTAGGAGATGGCCCAGAGAAAAAGAAAGCTAGCTGCCTGCTGCACAGCATGACCTGGACATAGAGGCAGAAGGGGTGACAGAGATACGCAGTCGTTTTGTTAGTCAAGTGTTACAGGAGCCCACACCGTGAGGCCAAGCCATCCTGGGCACAAGCTGCAGCCCAAGTCAATGCTGAAGTCAAAGAGAGTGCACAAAGACAGCAACATGAAGTAGACCAATACTGCAGCCTCCAAGCAAGCATAAACGTGGGCAAGTGCTAAAGAGCTAAGCGCCATAAGAAACGTCCAGCGTAGACGTATGGACGTCACTGTGTACAGTGCAATCTAGCAAAAGCATGCAAGCCGCTAGTGTCTCTAAGCTAGTGCTGAAATGCTGTCCAAATTGGCTGCATGGACAAAAGCTTTGAGGATGGTAGTGACCTCAGAGCATGCAGGAACATTGTTGCAAAGAAGCAGTTGCACGATTGCTGGGACAAATAACTGACCAACAACTTCGAAGATCTGCACTGATTTATATGTCAGGAAAATGTGCCATTTATTTTCTCAGGCAAGGGCAGTAGAATTGGAAATGGCATATTAATAAAGCAAGTTGAGGCTTTTATAGGATTTAAAGATGTGACATAAGGTAGTCGATGCTCAATTATTTTTTTAAAAAAGGCTTGAAGGGAAAAATCAGGAAAAACAATTCTTTACAAGATTCTCATTTTTTGTCTCTTTCTCATTATTTTCCCAGCTTTTTTGCCATTGCTCATGAGGCGCCAGGAAGGGAAAATTTCAAAGTAGATTTCCAGAGTAGTTTTTGTATTGTTTAAAAAAAAAAGAAAGAGTGGCTCATGTGTAGAATGAACTGCCCTAAAGAGAAAGTTGTGGATGCAGTTAGTTGGAATGTTTAAATAACATTTGGATAAGTACATGAATAGGAAAGGTTTTGAGGGATACAGGCCAAACATAGGCAGGCGGGACTAGTTTGGTTTGGGCACATGGTCAGAGTGGATTACTTGGATTGAAGGGTTTGTTTCCATGCTGTATGACTCTATGAATATTTCCAGATCACAGTGCACTGCTTTTATATTTGTAAATTTTGTTTGATATTTGTAGACTTGAGGTCCGAAAATATTTTTTAAAATGCTGTTGCACCAAAGGTGGTCAAAGGTAGACACAATTAAGCGCTACTTAGTCTTTTTCTATGAGATAGCAGATGGACAGTCAGTTCGGCAGTTTATCCGATTCGCACACATTCAAATTTCCAAAAAAAATGCGTAAAATTAAACCAAGATTACACATTCAGTACCTTTTTGCATAAGAATATGCTGTAATGAAGGTAAGATTTATTTATGCTATTGAGTTGGTTTGATTTGAAGATAAGCTGACTACTGTTGCGTTTTCATTTTACAGGCAGGGATAGAGTAAAAGAAAGAGCATGAATGTCATTGCCCACTAATTAACTGGACCAGGCACAGACCAAGGTCTTTAGGAAAAGCATATATCATCAGTTTCCAACCATATTGTCGAAACAAAGATTTAAGATGGAAAGTTGGCTAAGAAGATTTACACTTATCAAGTGTGCTACATGCAGTAGAACACACTGGAATGGAAATCAATAGCTTGTACCAGGTACAACATTTGATTCGCATTAGTTGCATTCAAGGCAGAAAAATTCTTAGACGTTATTCGCACTAGATCTGCCATTCACAAAACTGAAGCGCACACACTGTGGGTCACAGTGTCCCCTGTGGACAGGAACTGTCTATCAGAAAACTAATCTTGACCAATCAAACATTCACTTCTGGAAGGATATTCGCATCAAGTACAGGGAGGTGTCACTGCCAAGAAAATCATGGTGTCAAGTCTTACCATGAAGTGTCCTTACTTTTGGTTACAAGGTCCAGGCACATACAACCTTTCCCAGATCCCACTACATATCAGAGTAGTTCAATTAATTTGTGTTTTTAACAGGCAAAAGAATTATGGATGCAGGAAATCGGAAATAAACTTCAAAACAGAAATTGCTGGAGGAGCTCAGCAGGTCTGGCAGCATGTGAAGAGAAATCAGAATTAATGTTTCAATCCAACCACCCTCCTTCAGAACTGATTAAAATTGTTAACTACAAACACAACTGAAATAGTTACCAGAACAAAACTGCAACAGTGCACTTTTATTAAATGAACATGCATTTGGAACTACTGAATTAAAGCTGTAATTTTTTAAATTCTCAGAAAATGGTGATGAAGCACTTCCAATCACACTGCAAATAGCTTTTAATTAAAGAACCATTAAAAGGCACAAACATTAACAGGTGTAACAGTCTACAACAATAAAACCAGAGAAATATAGCAGATCATAGTGATGAAATCTTGTTTGCTTTTCTCATCACAAAATCAATATAGCAACGAACCACTATTCTTTGAAGGCTCATTGGGATTATTCCAGCCTGAGGCAATCGATTGTTTTTGCAGCCATTCATAAATACAATAGTTGAGCAATTAGCAACAGACTAATTTCTAGTCAGTGGTTACATAATTGAAATCATATGAGCCCACCACTGAACAGAAGGTTCATGTTATTTATGAATGTAAGGCAGTGTGTTAAACTCCACCTATTCGAAATAGTAGTGTATATAAAACAGAAATTGTTCTCTGCACATCTGCAGGACTGTCATCCAGATGTGTTCCCATTTTAAATGGAATCAGAGTTCTGGTCTCACACCCTGGTCCAGAACTTGAAAACATAATGTAAGCTGACATTCTGTTACTGAGGCGCTGATGAAGCTACTATCTTTTAGAAAAGATGTGAAACCAAGAGCTGGCTTGAGCAGATATAAATGATCTGACAGGTTGGCTATTAAAAAGACCAACAAAAATGCTCTGCTACTTACCAATTCATTGTGAAATTAACAATCACCACTATCTCAACAAATTAACTGGTCCTTGACATCACTTGCTGGTGTTGTCACCTGGCTGCTGTGCTCTTTTTTTAAATTACTCACTCCTGGGATATGGGCATTGCTGGTTGAGCCAGCATGTAATACCCATTCCTATATAACCATGGTGCTAGTTGCCTTCTTGAACTACCACAGCTCATCTGGTGCAGGTAGACTGCCAATGCCATGAGAGGGGAAATTACAGGATTTTGACCCAGCGGTGGAGAAATAACAATATATTTCCAGGTTTGGAAATAATGAATATTGTGCAACTCCATGTATCAGCAGAAAATAAATGGAATTAAACATGTTCTCTCATTGATCTCATTTACTATTCCAGCGCTTCCCTATGATCATTGAGATCAGCAAATCAGCATGTAATTTGACTTCCGAAGCTTCTAGAAATCATTCCAAAAACCAAGGATCAACTGTTTGTCTAAAATATAAGCAGAAATTGTTGGAGAGGCTCAGGTGGGTCTGGCAGCTTCTGTGGAGAGAAAGCAGAGTTAATGTTTCAGGTCCAGTGATCCCTCTTCTGAGTTGGAATCGAAATGTCTACTCTCCTTTCTCTGCCCAGATAGTGTACGTTTGCTGATTTTGTCCAGCAATTTCTGTATTTGTTTCAGATCTTCAGCGTACATGGTTGATTCTTTTGTTATACTAAAATACTGTTGTGGGTGTGGATAATCATGATTTTGAGATGTGAAAATAAAAAGTCACCTGTATTAAATTAATGGCTTACTGAATAGAGCGCTTGGGCATAAATATCTTTAACTATAAAGTGACCATTTCAACAGTCAACAAAAATAGAAATAGCTGGAAAAACTCAACAGGTCCGGCAGTATCTGTGAAAAGAAAACAATGTTTCAGATCCAGTGATCTCTCTTCAGAGCAGATTAAAACCTATCAAATTCATCACTTTCAGCATCTGATGCCGAGTTAACAAATTTATTCCGAGTCACTTTAACTCTGGCATTATTGTAACAATCCCACTTGAAAACAAACATGGTCAAGAAATCATCTTCCTGTGCTCGATATTTTTTTCCCCAGAGGATCTGGTTCATGCAGTGATAGTATCCACAATTTGAAGATGACAAGACAAAGTATCAATTCGGGCAGTATGCATATTTCCACATTCTGTCAGGGTTTCTTTCTCAGTTAACCACACAACTATTTTATTAGGGGCAAATATGATCTCTGAATGGCCTGTCATTTCACACACCCAATGGCTGAACGACAGATGTTAGACTCCTGGCTTAGATGCAATGTTGGTGCTATTCCTTTGAAGTTACCTCATTTACACGGTATCTGAGCATGTCCCCACACAAATTCTGTTCTTTACAAAGGCAGTAAAAGGAACAAAGCTGGTATCCAGATGAGGCATGTCGTCGATGCAGTGGCAGTCTGAACACATCATGAAGGGATAAAGAAACAAGGAAGCAAACCATAAAACAGTAAAATGGAGTATAAATTATGCTTTAAAGTTGAATTTCAAGAGCCCAAAAGTTGTAAAATTCTGAGACTGAAGCAGCAATGCTGGATTTCAAGCTTACATTGAACTTCACGCCTTTTTCCATCTGTGCCCTATTTTAAATAACATTGAATTCACTTGCTGCAGCAGATATTCGACATGTTAGCAAATGTTCCAATTTTTAAGCTTTAAACCAGTTATGGCTTGCCATGCGTGACCTGTCTTAAACTTCTGCTCATCTGAACAACACTGCTTGCGCCTTTTGCCTGATCCCTTGCTTCCAGCGATACGCTAAACAACCAAGCATTCTTGAGCAAGAAAATGTGGCCAACCAGAATGTGAGTAAAGCTGTTTTGGCTGAAAATCGGACTCAGCTTTATGCCAGGCTGAGGAAATGAGTTGCCCTTATACCCCAGGTCAACTGGCATGCTGCAATCTATGGTATTTGTAAGTACGGTAGTGTGACACACAAAACATGCAGTAGATAAACGAAAACCCAGATACAAAAATAGGCAGGTGAATGGATTAATGGCAGAAATGTTGACGTCAGTGAAAAGTAATATCTGTGGACTTCCCTGGTCCAATACTGAAAGATCAGATCCAAACCTTTCGACAGAGTCTACATCCAATGATAGATCAGTCACTGGTAGCGGCAATTAATGGTACTACCAACAGAAGATAATGAATTAACCTTTTACCTTTAATTTTCCATTGTACTAAAACACAACAACATGCCAACTCTTCTTTAATGAAAAAAAGCTATTAGCTCCATCAATTTATACATTATACTTTAATGGTTGGTGTCAATAGCAGAACGTAGGTCAGGTACGATGAAACCAAAACTCTGAAAACAAGAATTAAAAAAACTGTGGATGCTGTAAATCAAGAACAGAAACAAAATTGCTGGAAAGGCTCAGCAGGTCTGGCAACATCTGTGAAGAAGAAAACAGTGTTAATGTTTCGGGTCTGGTGACCTTTCCTCAGAACTGTTCTGAGAACAAGTTCCGAGGAAGGGTCACCGGACCTGAAACGTTAACTGTTTTCTCCTTCACAGATGCTGCCAGGCCTGCTCAGATTTTCCAGCAACTTTGTTTTTGCTCTAAGAACAAAACACGGGCTAGGACAGAAGGTTGGGTTGGAGTTTGGGTTTCACAGGAGTGCTGCAGCAGGTTTACACCAAACATGGTAGCACAACAAGATTATGTACTGAACGCAGGTTGAGTGCTAGAAACAATTTTGTATCCACGTTGTTACGGCCCACTTTGATTCCATGAGCTGTAAGTTTTCTCACAGGTCTGCTGGGTGGCTTTATATCATATGACTTCAGGAAGTCCACATATCAAGCCCCTGGTAGAACTCCAGCACAACCCTTCCTCCTACCCAAAAAGTCATCCCATTTAGCATGTGGTAGTTCCACACAACACAATGGAAGTATTATCAACAGGATTTCAGCTTCACAAAGCTCTGCAGTGGTCATTCTCACCAATCCAGACATGGACAGACACATCTTTGGAAGGGGTTTTGATTGGGATGAGATCAAACACGTTCTTCTATATTGATGGTTCCCCAACACCACCTGCAGCAGGCCCATTCTAACAGCCACATCCTTGATGAAGTATACTAAAGTCCCCTAAAATGTTCTGCACCCTTTCCACTCTCTGCACTCCCTCCAAAAGAAAAAAAAGCAGAAGTAGGCCATTTGGCTCCTCAACTCTATCCCACCATTCAAAAAGATCATTAATGATCTGCCCTAGACCTCAACTCCTCTTTCATACCAGCTCAACTCCTTGATATTTCGAAAATCTGTCTACCTTCTTTTTAAATGTGTTATGATCCAGCTTCTGCAACTGCTGCGTACAGAATTCTCTCTGGAAGAAATTCCTTCGCGTCTGTGTCAAATGAGTATTCCCTTATAAAGCTCCCTCAGAACTCAATGTTTCAATAAGCTTTATTCTTCTAAACTTCTATATCAGACTGTTGCTTGACTGGTCACTGAGGCACCTCTCCTAATTTTGACTATGGCCTCAGAGATTAGCAAGGAACACTCTGCGGATAGATGGGGTTGCATTTGCCATTGTCATTCTGGTACCTTGGTCGACCAGCCAGTTGCAATTTTTGTTTTGTATTGTAGAGAGTCCTGGGTACCACAGCATAGGAAGGGTATATATGAATGCATTGGAGAGGGTGCAGAAGAGACTGAAGATTGGCTCCAGGAATGAGAAACTTATGTTATGAGGATAGATTGGAGGGGTTAGAGATATTCTTGAGAGAAACATCTAAGAGGAAATCTCATGCAAGTTTTCAAAATCACAAGGAGGTTAGACACAATAGGTATGGGGGAAACTGTTCCCATGTGTAAGAAACAGCATAGATTTTAAGCAAGATAAATAAATGCAAAATAAATAAATGTGATACGAGGGAAAAAATAACATTTTTGCACAAGCAGTTGGCATCTGGAATGCATTCTGGAAGTAGTATGATGGAAGCGGTATCAACTGAAACATTCAAAAGGCAACTGTTTTTATTTAAATAATCACCCAATGTGCATGAGTATGGGTAAAAGGCAGGAGAATAGCACTAAATCATATGCTGTTCATTTGGAGCGCCAGTCCAGACGTTTATGGGTTGAATGACTTTCTTCTTCCACCATAACCCTGCTGTGCATTTGAAACATTAACTCTATCTCTCTGCAGATGCCACTGTCACACCTGCATTAGTTTCTCCATCACTTTGTTTTTATTGCAGATCTCCAAAATCTGCAAAACCTTGCATTCAATATAACAGCATCACAAAGGTGAATTACACAGCAGGGAGACTGAAGGATAGATAGAAATCCACACAAGGTCAGAGTTGCAGTTAAAAGATATCAAGAGTGGCAGCATGAATCCCTGTGCTGCAGCCAGGATAGAAACCACTGTGCAGTGCCAAAATTTTAGATTGGTTCTGCAAGCTAGAAGCTGCCTGGATATTCAGATCTTGCTCCTGAGACCAAACATGGAGAAAATAAATTCATTCTAAGTTTATGCCAAAGAAGTATGTATCTAATTAGAAGGAGAATGAGCAAATTGGACAGGCGGTTATGCTAGAAAAATTAATTGTTTTAAATGTTGTTAATCATTGGGATCTGATAATGTGACATCCTGGAGTGTTGAGAGAGATAACTACAGAGACGGTGGATGCAATCTGATTATATTCCAAATTTCCACAGAGTCTCAAATGGATCCTGCAACTCAGCGGTAGAAGTGTGACCCCACCATTTAAGGAGGTAGAGAACGGAAACAGGACTTGTCATTCTTACCTAGAGAGTACAGAATATCCAATTACAAAGAATATAATAAATGGACACTTGAATAATCATGATTGGGCTCAGTAAACATGGATTTGTGAATGGTAATCAGGTTTGACAAACCTGTTGGGCATTTCGAGGAAGCTGATAACAGAACTGATAAAGGGCGGACATAGTACACTTCGATTTTCAGAGGGCTTTTGATAAAGTCCTCCAAAGAATTAAAGCTCATGGAATAGGAGGTAATTACTGAAATGGACTAAGGACAGTCTGTTACGCATAAAACGGATTAGGAATAAAAGAGGTCATTCTTACATTGGCAGACTGCACCTAGTGGGTTACAGCAAGGATGAGTGCACAATACATAGCAATGATTTGGAATATTTCAATAGTCCCAGATGATATAAAGCCAAGTAGCAATATGTGTTGTCTGGCAGATGCAAAGCAACTTCTTGATGATTTGGACAGACTTAGTGAGTGGACAAGAGTATGGCAGATGGAATATAAAGTAGAAAAAAGTTATCCATCTTGATAAGAGGAACAGATATACATAACATTTCTCAAATGGTGAGAAATTATAAAGTACAAACGAATAAAGTGACTTGGTTTCCTCAATATGTCAGAGACAAACATGCAGGTCCAGCAAGCTGTTAGGAAGATAAGTGGAATGCCAGCCTTTATTACAAAAGGATTTGAGGAGAGGAGCAGTGAAGTCTTGCTTTGACTGCATCAGAGTTTGGTTGGACCAGATCTGGAGTACTGTGTGCAGATTTGGTCTCTCTATGTCAGGAGGATATTGTTGTCATTAAGGAAGTGCAAGAATTGTTCATCAGACTTGTTCCTGGGATAACAGGACTATCTATGCAAAGAATTTGGGGAAAACATAGGCAGTTTTCGCTAGAGTTTTGAAGCATGAGGTTCTCACATTGAAACTTTCAAAATATTTAGAAAGAGAGTTAAACAGGATAGATTTAATACATGGTCACGTTACACATGCTTGAGGAATCTAGAACCGGGGGAACATTTTCAAGACAAGATGCAAACCACTTCAAACCAAGATAAGGAGAAATCCTTTTGCTCTGTGTTGTGAATTTTTGGAATTCTCTACCTCACAGAACTGTGAAAACTCAATCATTGATTATGTTTAAAGCAGAGATTGATAGATTTCTAAATAACAGTGATGTAAAGGGATATGGGGATAGTGAAGGGAAAAAGGCCTTGACGTGGGCAAATGGTTTAATCTTGCTCCCTTGGTTCTAAAGATACAAGATCATATTAGAAATAAAGCTGTCTTGCTACAATGCTTGTTTTCTTCTTTTTTATTTGCAACTTTTGTTATTGTTTCTGGAGATTGTCTCAAGAGATGGAAATCACAGAAGGCAGACTGGAATTCATACAAGAACATTCTTAGTCTGTTGTTTCCAAACGACTATACCATTGGCTGCCAGCAGTATATCTTAACCACAGTGCACATCCACAAAACCTACAGACTTTAGGCACTCGGCCAACAAATTTCCAATGAGCAAAACAGAATTTCTACAATGAAGGACATAGATTTGATTGTGAGAGGCATCGCCGGAGTTTTTTTATTTGTTCAACAGTCTTCCAGAATCAATGTGTAATATTTTGCATTTGCAGGTATTTCATGCAAAAGCTACGTGGATTTGCTTATAAATGATCTGGTCATGCTTTAACAACATTCAAATGCAAATGCAGAAACGTACATATAAAAATATGCACAGAATCTGTGACTTTAAAAATGGAGCCCAAATTATACCTGGCGCCCTGTCCAATTATCCCTGGATCTTTTATCCAGCTTCACTTCATGACAGCATTTGGTTTTAATTCTCAATATGCAACATCACTTGCCAATTAATGTATTATGTATGCGTACTTAGACATGTTTTAGATAAGTAATAGAATGCAAGCCTAATTAAATTATTTTTAATTCCCTAATTTCACCCACCCCCGGAAATTAGTTCTTCAAAAATTCACTTGTTACAGAACATTTTACCCATCCCCAGCGACCCTGGAAAAGATGGCAGAGAGTTATCTTTTTGAATTGTTCCAGTCGATGTGGCCGAGGAACATGAACAGGAAGATGTGTTCCAGGAGTTTGGTCCACAGGCAGGGAAGGAATGACAATATAGTTCCCAATGTCAAAATGAAGTGTGGCAGAATGGAATGTGCAGGTAGTGATGTTTCTATGCATCTGTTGCCTTGGTCCTTCTAAACAGTAGAGAATGCAGGTTTGGATGGGGGAGACTTGTTAAGTTTCTGTAATGCATCTTACATACAGTATACAATATTACGGCCACTATTCATCCATGGTGAAAAGAAATGAATGATGGAGTCAAATTGGGTGTCAACCAAGTGGGTTACTTTGTCTTGAGTCGTGGTGGAGCTGTGTTCCTCCAGGCAGCAAGCAGACAATATTCCATCACTCTCTCGATGTGTGTTATAGTCAGTGTCAAACAGCATAGGAACAGGCTCTTCAGCCCACTATGTCTATGCTAACCAACAGACAGCAAACCACACAAAACTCTATTATCTGCACTTGGCCTACTGCCTTCTATGTACTTGCATCTAAACGTAGAAACATAGAAAATAAATGCAGGAGGCGGCCATTCGGCTCTTCAAGCCTGCAAGACCACCCGTATGCAGGTACTCAAACAGACGCTTTTTACATGCTGCTAGAATATCTGCCTCCACAACACACTTAGGTAGCCTGTTCCAGATACCTATCATCTCCTGGGGTTAAAAGAAAATTCATCTCTCTGCTAAAATACTTAGTCATCACCTATACTTACACCCACTGGCTTTAGACATATCTGCTATTGGGAAGAGATTCCCACGATTTACTGTCAATTTTATATACCTCAAATCAGATCACCCCGAAATTCTGTTCCAAGGAAAACAAACCTAGTCAATCCAATCTCTGTTCATTGCTGAGAATTTTCATCCCAGGCAACATGCTGGCGAACCTGCACCCTCTCAATGCAATCACATCCTTCTGACAGTGTGGCAACCAGAACTGCACACAGTATTCCATCCGCAGCCTAATCAATGCTTTATAAAGTTGTACCAAGACTTCCTCACTCCTATGTCCTATGCCCTGACTAATGAAAAAAAAACTCCCATATACCTTCTTCACCACCACCTACCTCTGCTGACACTTTCACGTGCAGACTTGCTTCAGGGAGTCAGGTGGTGAGCTGCTCACCATGGGATTCTTGGCAGGTCCAGTTCAGTTTCTGTTCAATGGCAACCCCCGGCATGTTGATGAAGGAGATTAAATGATGGCAATATCACACCGTGAACATCAAGGGAAGATCATTAGATTCTCTCTTGCTTGGCACTTGTGTGTGGCATAACGTCACTAGCCTCATCAACTTAATCTTGAATGCTGATGAGGTCTTGCTGTAAATGGACAGGAAATGGTGAAGCAGATGTACAGCAACTGTACTCCCAAGTTCAAGAGGTGACCAAATCATCTGATATTTAAAGATTAAAAGAAACTTCATCTATGATACTCGTTATACGTGCAATGAAATTTAGGTAAACCTATTTCACACATGCCATTTACTCCTCCTTATTCCTGAAAGGCCCTTTTGCACAAATGATTGAGTATTAAGACAATTAAAAATTGTTAGGTATACAAAGTATAGAGATGAAGTGAAGCAATAACGAGTATGTTCTGCTACTAAATTCAAACAAATTTGAATGTTTATCCTAGATTAAAATCAATTTCATGATGTGAAATTTGCTTTGCAATCTCCAATCAGAGGCATAGCAACCTCTCCCCATAATGATTAAATCCAACAAGCATGCAGCCAGTAATCATATACTGCAGTCTACACCAAGCCTCCAGAGAAATTGAAGGCTGCAGTCCTTAAGTAAAGGTTTTAATCCTACAAATGATTTAACTTGTTTTTGCCCCTCCTTAAGCAGGAAACATTTCTGATCATTTTGTCAGTCAGACAAGCCTCTTTTGTTTGGGAATATATTTAATCTTTGCAACTCTTCCTTCAAATAAGTTTGGGGATTGTTATATATCTGTATAGGCACAGATGCACAATTTAAAATTAACACACAGGAAGAGAGATTTGTTTGTCTAGCTCCACTTCTGCATATATTTTAAAAAATAAAATCAACCTGTACAGACATGTTATCATGAGAAAATTTCTGCCCCCTTTGTCTTCCCAAATCACAGACGTCCACGCCCAGAAATCCAGTTGACTAGATTCTTGTGCGAGAATGCACACATGCAGACAACAAAAGTGCGTGAACAGGACAGACCAAAAAGGAAGGAAAATAATTCCATTCAGACCTAGTAAATCAAGTAACCACAACTTGTCACATTACATCCAAAAAATTCATTTATATCAAGTACTTAGTTATTGCTAAGTCAGAAAATACAGCACCCAATATGTACACAAGATGATAATTTTCTATTATTTTCGCCACAAGTATTCCACCTCAAACTGATTCACCTCTATTAATAAACCTTAAACTAAGAAATTAGCTAAACAAACATAAATTTTCTTTAAAATACACACAGGAAACAGTTTACTAAAGAGGTCATGATGGAAAGATGTGCAAGTGTTGGAAAAGGTGCACAGGAGATTTACCAGAATGTTGCCTGGAATGGAGGGAAGGTCTGACAAGGAAAAGGTTGAGGGCGCTAGGGCTTTTCTCTTTATAACGATGAACGATGACAGGCGATTTAATAGAGGTGTACAAAATGATCAGAGGTATCGACAGAGTGGACAGCCAAAGACTTTTTCCTAGGGTGGAGGTAGGTATTACGAGGGGACATAGTTTTAAAGTGAGTGGAGGTAGATATAGGGGACATGTCAGAGATAGGTTTTGTCACTCAGAGCGGTAGGGGCTGAGATTGCATTGCCGGAAAGGGTAGTAGAGTCGGCCTCATCAGGGCATTTAAGCAGCTGTTAGATAGGCATATGGAAGATAGTATGAGGTAGGGGTGGAGGTTAGATAGACCTTAGTTTTAGGGTAAAAGTTCGGCACAACATCTTGGGCCGAAGGGCCTGTACTGTGCTCTGCCTTTCTACAATGCAGTAGGCCAGAAACGTTATTCTTTGAGACCTGGTGGGATCATACTTGACAGGGTTTTCTGCAGCAGCACTGGATCACAAATTTCACGACTTAAACCAATGGTATTGAGAACTCACACTGCTTACCTGAACAAATTGCTGAGAGGCAGCCCAATGGCTTGAACAGGAAGTGAATTTTGAGGTAGGAGACAGAGTATAGCCAATAGGTATGTACTCAAATTGTCAGTTGTTCATGTTGTTGAACCTCAGGCATTGACTGTTTAAAAATGTCTCCGAAGAAATAGTGAACTCTAAGCTCACTGGCGATATCAGTTAGGTGACAGACTAAACAATGTAAATGCAAACAGATTTCAAAAGCCAGTAATAGACTAGTTGAGTGGACAAAACTGTGACAGATGACATTTAATGTAGTACAGCACAGGTTTATCCACAATGTAAGATAATTCAAAAAGCTTTCCGAAGTATGAGGAACCACAGTTGAGCTGAAGGTTTGGAAAGCCGAGTATAGAAATAACCACCAGACAGAAACTCGGGATAAGTTTAAAAGCCTCAAGTAGGCTGTAATATAAACGGCTTGAGGAGGCTGTGTTTCAATTATAGGAAGCTCAACAAGAACTGAATTATTGCATTCAGTTCCAATTACTGCACCTTCGGCAGGATACACTGGCCATAGGTGGTTTTTGGGGATGCTGTGCAGATTTATCAAAATAATACTGGGCTAAAAGGGTTAAATTACAACGGCATATAATAGGATTGCTTACTCATGTGTATAAAAGATTAACTGAGGTGTGAAACAATGACTAAGGCACATGCTAGAGCAGATAGAAACTGTGTCCTGGGGTGAGTGGATCCAGAACAAAGAGAAGTATAATCTTCAAATTGGAACTTTAGTCATGAAGGCACAATGTCAAAAAGTGTTTCTTCCTATAAAGAGGGGAAGAAATACCTCACCATAAAGGCCAATGAGGCCGGTCAAATTGAAATTTAATAACAGAGAGATTGACTCTATGCAAGGGTATGAACAGTTGCAGAACAAAACAAAGTTAATGGATTTAAAATACAGGTTAATCATGACTTAATGGTACAGCAAGCTCAATGGCCTGAAGCAATTTCCCCTGTGCCAATGATCATAACTAGAATGAGTTTGAACAATTTAAAGCTATGTTGAAGAACTGAAATCAGCCATTGCATGAAAACCTATCCTGGAGGCACTTCACATTGGTGTCAACCTTGACTCTGCACAATCAGCAATCTTTTGCACCAGAAGGTTATTGACACTCCAAGATTTATTTCAGAGACTCAAACACAGAACCAGATGTTCTAAGGAGTGGCTGTCCCACACAGTCCACATTTTTACTCAAAGGAAGAGCTTCACAGTTCTGCCGCGAGATTACGACTAGGCCTTATTCAGAAAACGTGGACCTGTACTTCCTCTCTGACTGATCACTCAGCGCAGAACAGTCAAAGGTAGGCAAATCACATTCCCTTTTTCACAGCAGTCAGTGCCATATTCTGAAATGTACAAAGTCAGAGATCACAGGCAGCCACTTTGTCAGCTGCCGCGAAATAGTATCTGCATAAAGTGAGATGTGAGGGTGCTTCAAGAATAGCTGCCAGGTAGACATGATGCCCAGTGGTGAGGGGGGGGTGATGGGGTGTCTAAGGTGAGTTGGGCTGGATGGGACATATTAGGTCCAAGGGGAGCAGGTGGTTGCATTTGCCAACAGCATGGAGGCAGGCCCACTAGTGGGAGGGGGATTCAAGGTCCAACGTCGGGAAGGGGGAAGGTCAGCTTTAAAGCTTGGAGTCGATCCCAGTGGGAGATCAGCCTGTGGGATCAGGTTTGGAGGTGTTACACAGCTGGGGGAATGTTTGGGTGTGAGAGGCTAAATTAAGGGTTGAAAAGTTATTCAAGAGTTAAGAGTATGTATTAAAATGTCTATTAAGTTTTCTGAGAAGCTATTTACTTAACTGCAGTAGACATGCCCAGCAGAACCTTCAATTTCCCCAAGATATTAGAGTCAAAAAGGCCTACAAAATGGAAACAGGCCCTTCGGCTCAACTTGCCCATGCCACCCAGTTTTCACAATTAAACTAGTCCAATTTGCCTGCATTTTGGTCCATATCCCTCCATACCTATTCCATCCTTGTACCTGTTTATAATGTTTCTTAAATGATGAAATTGTACTTGCTTCACCACTGCCTCTGGCCACCTGTTCCAGAGGCTCATCCTTTGGATTGTGTTACAAAGGGGATTCTTCAGGCTCCCCATACTCAGTGTCACATACAATTCAGAAATTATCAGCTGACTTCAGAAAATCTTGATCAGTCCGGGCTAATAACTCAATGCAGTGCTAAGGACGTTATTTACGCACATTTCAGCAGAAAGATGCAGTTTTTAACTATAACAGCATTTCTCAGGAACATCATTGTGCTGCAAGTGTTACAAATTTGCAAATATATTTATTGCACCCTTGACAGCTACTGGAATTTTAGTTAACGTGGAGCAGCATTTTAAAAAAAAAATTGGTGATCTCCCGATTTTTGTACCTGGACAAACACTGACCACCGAAACCACCTGCTACCATTACTACACCCAAGTACACAATCACACTTCAACTTACCACGTCCCAGTGCATCTTAGACTCTGGCATCTACCCAAAACAATAGAAAATTAACTAGTTTCATCCTATTTACATGAAACTAGACACATCTTTCACGGCTATTTCTTGATCCATCACCTGGCTCCTAACCATCAAATAAGCGATGGAATGAGTCATCTACTGTGCTGCCAAATAACACACATACATCAACACGCTGCTCAACTATAGTCGTTTAAATTCTACTCGCATCAGAGAGATCCAATTCTCTCAAAAGCCCTACAAAGCAGCCACAGCAATCAAGCAAGTCCTATTTAACACCAGTTCTCTTATAAAGCGCCAATATTCATTGTGTGATTGTTAAGAAAGCTGCATAAAAGGGCACAGTAGTAAAGTTTAAAAATCATTGCATTTAGAGCACCAAGATTGAACTTTTCCTTTCTATAAAAGTTTGAAGTAACTGATCTGGAAGGAAGCAGTTGTGAATTTTAATTAGGTCAAAAGAGTTAATACATTCAACATAAAATGCTTAGGAATCCAGGAAAAACGAAAAACAACTAGATTAACTGACTGCCACCAAAATACTGCAGTTATGATGGGTGGTCCCAGCTAAGGCAGCTGATGATTGCTTCCATCATTTGTTACAGTACAATCAGCGGTCCCTTGCAAACGAGATGACTGTCATCCACTCCTAGGGTGAGTCTGTACGTAGCTTTACAGAGCGATATGGCTACCACAGGCTCTGTTACACTTGGGGCATTGGTGTGGCAGCAAGCTCCTTTTGCTCTTTTCACCTGGCTTCCACATTTCCTGATGGCAAATCTCAAAGGTTTTTGATGCCTTCCCGATGCTCCTTCTCTGCTTTGGACAGCCTTGGGCCAGTGGTTTCCAGGTATCTGCTGGAATGCTGCACTTCACCAGTGAGGCCTTGAGAAGGTATCACAGAAGTGTTTCCTCTGACCACAATAATGCAGCAGCAACCACAGACTTCAAATACAAAGATTATTAGAAGGTACAAATCCATAACTTAAGATGTGAATAATCTGTTGCCCTCTTGAAATAAAGTTGGTCTTGTCCCCTCGGGAGCTGATTTTCCAGGTCATTTCACTTTCCCTTGTAGCAGTGTCTCACAGATTATTCTCCACAGGAGCAATTTTCATTCTGTGAGGTGAGACCCTCTAAAATTCCTTGACTTCCTTTTACTTACAACTTGCAATACCAGTTGGGCACAAGTATTAATGACTCCCAAGAACTGTGTAGAAGACATCTGCTCCCATTCAGGCTAGCATAGGATTCATCTCCAGCCCTAAAAATTTGAAATCATCAAGATGAGTGCAGCTAATGGAACTTTAATATCAACATTTGCAGAAGCATTACTTTACACAATACCTTTAATATAGTATGTGATGGGTCTTCACAGGTGTGTACCAAGTTGATTTGACAGTAAACAACGATGCTGGTGATGGTATAGTGGTAATTTCACCGGACTACTAAATTCACAGACCCAGGTGAATGTTTTGGGGCCACTGGTTCAAATCCCACCATGGCAGACAGTGAAATTTGAATTTATGCAGCTCTTACAAATCAATTTTTGGAAAAGAAAAAGCCACTCTAATGCAACCATGTAACCACAACCACTGTCAATTGATGTAAATACCCACCAGGTTCACTAACACTCTTTAGGGAAGGAAATAAGCCAAAATATCTGGTCTGGCCAACATCGATCCATTCACTGTAGCTGTTGTATCGTTTACCAGGGCTAGTGAGCAGCAAGTGGTAGAGGCTGTGTCACTTTCCCAAAGAGGCAAACAATTATACTATCATATGCAAGTTCCCCTCCAGCAACTCTTGAAAATACGATCGCTGTTCCTGCTGTGTCATGGTGTCAAAATTCTGGAACGCGCTCCCTAAAAGGACTGTGGATCAACTACTGCACATGGACTGTAGTGACTCAAGAAGGAAGCTAACCACCATTCTCTCCAGGGCAACTAGGGAAAGGCAATAGATCTGGCCAGGCAGTGATGCCCACACCACGCCAATGAGCAAACAAAAAAAAAATTCTCCCAGCTGACACGGAAACATTCAAGCATTAGTAACCATTGCCAATGGCCAAATTTCTGCACACAAGTCTTCATATTCCAAAGCTCCTCCTTTCACAAGCACACTTTCCACTGGATCACATGACTTAAATGATCTTACTTCTCCAAACAATCCAGTTGAGGAGGTTTGTTTTCAATGTATTGCTGAAATTGAAATTGAAAAACGTAAAGAAAAAGTAGCCTTCTTTTAAGATAAAATCATCTCATGAAAAAGATGTTATCCCAGCTGCCCTCATCCACTGCTTCCTAAAAAGTGTTGGATAAAACAACTCTAGCATACTCAAATTTTAACCACAGTAAATACCAGACTAACAAAATGGCAAACTTAGATTTAATACAGAAAAGGTAGTGCTGGAGTTCTCAAAAACATGAAGGCGGATAAAACCCGGGGCCTGATCAAGTATATCCCAGGACACTGTGCAAAGTTAGGGAAGAAATTGCAGGACCTCTAGCAGAGATATTTGTGTTATTCACAGGTGAGGTGCCAGAGGACTGGAGAGTGGCTAGTGTTGTACTTTTATTTAAGGAAGGCAGGCTGTAAGGAGAAGCCTGGGAACTATAGACCATTGGGTGACAGTGGTAGGTAACTTGTTTGAGTGGATCCTGACAGACAGGATTTACGTGCATTTGGATAGGCAAGGATTGGTTAGGGATAGTCACCATGGCTTTGTGTGTGGGAAAATTGTGTCTCACTAAATTGTTTGAGTCTTTTTTTGAGGATGCAACCGAAAAGTCCGATGGCAGTAAAGCAGTAGGTGTTGTCTACATGGAATGTGGCAAAGCTTTGGGCAAGGTTCCACATGGTAGAGTAATTAGTAAAGTTAGATCACACGGGATTCAGGGAGAGCTTGCCAACTGAATACAAAATTGGCTTGACAGTAGGAAACACAGGATTATTTGGTGGTGGTGGTGGTGGGGGGGGGGGCTGCATTTTTCGACTGGAGACCTGTGACCAGCAGAGTTTCATCAGGATCCACGCTACGTCCACTTTTGTCTATCGTTAATCATTTGGATGAAAATTTAGGAGGCATGGTTAGTAAGTTTGTGGATGACACCAAAATTGATGGTACAGCTAACATTGAAGAAAGTTATCTAAGATTACATAGATTCTTGATTAATTGAGCCAATGAACTGAGGAGTGGCACATGGAGTTTAATTTGGATAAATGCAAGGTATTGCATTTTGGCGAAACAATCAAGGGCAGAACTTATACAGTTAATGGTAGAACATTGGGAGAGTGTTGTAGAACAGTGAGACTGAAAATTTGCATCACAGGTAGACCGAATGGTTAAGGCAGTGTTTAGCATGCTTGCCTTCGTTGGTCAGGCCATTGAGTATCGGAGTGGGGTCATCATGTTGAGGTTTGTAAAATCACGAGGGCATAGATAAAGTGAATAGCAGAAGTCATTTCCCTGGGGTGTGAGAGTTCAAAACTAGGGGGCATATTGTTCAGACGAGAGGAGAAAGATTTAAAAAGGGCCTGAGAGGCAATGTTTTCCACACAGAAGGAAGTTCGTACGTGGAATGAACTTCCAGAAGCAGTAGAAACTGGGACATAAGTTACAAAATTTAAGAAAAATTTGGATTGGTAGAGGGATTTGGGCCAAATGCAGGCAAGTGGGACGAGTTTAGTTTGGGAAACTAGATAGCATGGACTAGTTAGAACAGAGCGTGTGTTTTCATGCTGTATACCTAACTCTAGATGTCATGTCACAATCGGTCAGCAATTTCAACAATTGAGGAAAACAGTGATGGAGTGGGCACATGCACAGACTACTGTAGGAACATGAGGAGGACAGGACGAGAGAGAATGAGAAGAAGTGCAAGCGAGGGGACGCCGGGATGGAAATGAAATGGAAACTTGCATTTATACATCTAGCTTCTTTCATCCACTAATCACATTCTTAAACACTTTACAATGATTTATGCATTTTCTGAAGCATGTTGGTTATAATAATTTAGGAAATGCAGCAACCAATTTGTTTAACACCAGTTCCCACAAAATAATGATGAGATCATCTATTATCAAATACTGGCAAGTACAGGGGATAGGAAGCTCGCCCTTCTTCAAAATAATGTCGTTTGATCTTTTTCCTCTGCCCAAGAGGACAGGCCACCAACAAACTATCCCAAATGGATGACATTTTACTCTGCCCCAATGCAAGATCATGATTTGTGTAGTAAGATATTTTGAAATGTTCAGAAAGTTAGTACATAAGCACTTGAGGAACCAAAGGATTGGAGGGACCTTGGTGTACATGCCCATCAGTCCCTTAAGATAGTAAAATAGGTAGATAAAATGGTAAAGGTGGCATATGGGATATTTACCTTCAGTGGTAGCTGAGGCATAGAGTGTTTAAGAACAGAAAGGGTATGCTGGAATTGTAGTCAAAGTTGGCTAGGACTAGAACACTATACTGGAAGGGTAATGACAGCACTGAAGAGGGTGCAGAGGAGATTTTCCAGGATGTTGCATGGACTGGACAGTGTGTGATGAAGTGAGGCTGTACAAACTGGGGTGTTTTTCTTACAGCAGAGGAGATTGAGAGGGGATGAGATTGAAGTGTAAAAAAGTATGCGGGGCATAGACCAAACAGACAGAAAATAACTTTTCCCCTTGGTTGAGAGATCAATGACTGGATTTAGAGATAACAGACAGGAGGCTTAGAGAGGATGTTGAGAAAACCTCTCTCACCCAGAGCACGGTGAGAATCTCAAACTGATGGGTAAGGGTGCTAGAGGTAGAACCCTTGTTTACACATGCACTTGCGTTGCCAAGACAAACAAGGTCATCGGCCACGTGCCGAATAATGGGATTAGAACATTTAGGTGGTGGTTTTTTAAACCGGTGCAGACTCCATTGGACCAAAGTGTCTTTTTCTGTGCTGTAGCCCTCTATGGCTATGACAGAGAATTTATTATGATTGGCACGTTCTTGAAGTTGATAGTTCAGGGTGTTAGTATTTAACGAAACCTAAGCACTGATCTTTTAACCAAAAGCACTGATCAAGATGATTCCAAAACAGATTTATATTGTGCTGCATCTAGTTGAAAGCAGGATCTGACGTCCAAACTTTAAAAGGAAATACAACTCTGAATTGAAACGGATGGCTGTGACCTTCATTTTAACAAGTAACCCATTGTTTTAAATTTGTCTGACATTCACTGCTGCACTAAACAGTTGGCCATTAGACAGCATGATGAATACTTTATGTAACAGAGTCTTTAAATTCATAACTTACAACTCAATTGCTTGCAGAAGGTGGCAGGCTTCCTACATTTTAAATGGGCATTACCTTCAAACCAGTGTTTGTTAAATTTATGTTGTTTACAAATGCAATTCAAATTATATAAACCATGTCAAAATTTATTGTCTGCCAAAAAGTGATTCAGCCTTTCCAACAAACAGCTTCCAACACTGGCAGAAAACAAAATCATTAACTTTTAAAGTTACTGTAGTTATTTAAGAGAAAATATTTGTCACTGAATACTGGGATGAATCATGGTAAACTTTTACAGGACTGCTGAAAAGTCCACCTGCAATTAGTGGTTAAATTCCAGTGAATTATATAATGATACAAATACAAAGAGCCAGAAGGATGCCAAATCACAGGAGCTAAGTTTGATCTGTATTCATAAACTTCATAACACGAGACACAAGCATTTTACATAATAAATAGATACATTAAACATGCATTTGAGCTTGGATACATTTGAGAACTGGATTTGCCCATCAGAAGAATTTTGTCAAGCGGCAAGAGGCCATATGGAGGTATCTCAATATCATGATACAAAATTAGGTCAAAAGCAAGTACTCAGAGAATGTGATAGTGCAATAATATTGAGGAGAGTTCCCTTCCTATTATGTTTTGTGGTTCTTTTAAAATCGCGTCACGAACAGACCACCTTCCCCTGAAGTTACTCATTTAAGGTCTTCCAGGTAATGGGCCAGGGAATTATACAACATAGAACAATACAAAATAGAACAGCACAGCACAGGATGGGGTCTTCGGCCCAGGATTTTGTGCTGAACGTGACAACAAATTAAACCAATTCTTTCGACCTGCCCTTGGTCCATATCCCTCCATTCCTTACATAACCATATGGTTATCCACAAGTCCCTTAAACCCGTACCTGGCTCCACCACAACCCCTGACAGCATGTTTCAGACACCTACCATTCTCTGTGCAACAAAACAAACTTATCCCTCATCTCCTTTGAAATTTTCCCCTCTCATCTTAAATGTATGTTCCCTAATACGAGGTATTTCAAGTCTGAGAAAAGACTGACTGTCAACCCTATCTATGCATCTCAATTTTCCGTCTCTGTCATTCCAGAGAAAACCCTAGTTTTTCTAGCCTGGTCTTATAGCTAAATTCTTCACTTTTGTGGTGGCAGCAATGTTACAGAGATAGCAAGGACAAGAACCCAGTTTCTCCCCTCCATAACTCCAGCAGCGCTGTTTGCCAGGTATAGATTGTGTACTGCAATTCAAATTCCAATATGCTGCACATTATCTGGACTGAATATGTTCCATAAGCACGTACGAGCTTCTTGCACAAAAATTAAAGCAGCATTCAACTTCGAACATAAAGCACAAGAGTTCTTATGATGTTGACAGCAAACATGCTGAGCTTGGGTTACCAAAGAACAAAGATGTTACTATATATCAGAGTCTCATGTGAGACACGAGCTTCACAGGCTACTGCTGGTTGCAGAGGTACCTCCATTGCAGAGAAATAGTTCGATGTTTCATGAGTGATTAGCAACACAGATGGTAATACCATCCTTTCTCCATAGTTTTTTTCCCCCCCAATTGGAAGTTGCCATTTTCTGTCTGGAAACAACCAGAACAGCACAAGCAGCCAGGAACTGAACAAAAGATTTATCAGGAATGCATCGAAACAAAGTTTCCAAAGCAAACTTTTTTTTAATTAAAAAAGGTATCCCCATGTGTTGCTCAGGTCACACTTTTATGAATTTCCCCCTTGTGAGAACATAATTTGATGGAGGCTTGTGCCAGAGAATGCCGCTTCTTTTTAATATTGCACAATTCAAAGAAATATCCAAATTATTAAATAAAGTTAAAACATTGTAGACTAATTAAACCATATCACCAGAATCCTCCAACTCCTCAACACCACCGTTGCACTCCAAGCAATGTTCTGGCTTTACAGAGGAGGTCTTAAAATAACCACCAGAGAAAATCGGCAAACCCAGCTTCTGAGTTAAGAACTGTCAGTAGGTACAAAACAAGCAACTTGTTAAATCATTCAGGAATTCAGTTTTGAAATTCTCTATTAGATTTCCTCAAGGTTCTGGCACTGGCAGTTTTCCTTTCACTCAGCCTTCTAAATCTCCAAGCTTTATTTTTGACAAACGAAAATCTGTAGCAGTAAACTACACCATCCTATAATGTACAGATTGTGCACTAACCCATTTTTGTAAATCATTACTAAAAGAGAACCAACTCAACAGGTCAGGCAACAGTTGTGCAAGGGAAAGAGAGAGAGTTAATGCTTCAATTTGATGATTGTTGAGTACGTTGGAAGCATCTATTCCCTCAGACACCACTGCAGACATCAGATTGGCCTACTTTGGAGTGAGCCCATGAAAAGCGACTGGCCCAGACTTTGTTCCCAGTCTTGCACTCAGATTGTATGTGGACCAGATGGCAGGAATGTTCGCTGACATCTTTAACTTCTCCTTACTACAACCTGATGTCCCCACCTGCTTTAAGACAACCATCATCATCCTGGTACCAAAAAAAAATTACATGCAACATACCTCAGTGATTACCGCTTGATGACTCAGACCTGCGTAATTATAAAAAGTGCTTCAAGACATTAGTTCTGGCTCATATCAACTGTAGCCTCCCAAACTGCCTCAATCACTTGCAATTTGCCTCCTGGTCCAAGGCAGACACCATCTCCCTAGCTCTACACTCATCCCTAGAACATCTGTAAAATAAGGATACCTATGTCAGGCTTTCACCACAGCTCTGCCTTCAGCACAATTCTCCAAACTCAGAGATCTAGGTCTCTGTTTCCCCCATCTGGAGGCGGATCCTTGAATGCCTGACCCACAGGCTGCAATCAGCACAGATATGCAACGGCACCTCCCCCATGACAAGCCTCAACAAAGGCACCCAGCATGGATGTGTATTATCCCCCTTAATGTACTCCTATGCACTTGTGACTGTGCAGCCAAATTCTGTCCAAACTCTATTCGCAAGTTCACTGATGACAACACTGTTGGAGGCCAGACATCAATAATGAGACAAAATACAGGAAAAAGATTGAACGCTTGGTGACATGGTGTAAAGATAACAATCTCTCCCTCAGTCAGCAAAACTAAAGAACTGATCATTGACTTCAGGAAGCACAGACAAGGGCATGTCTTTTTCTATAACAATGGAGCAGAGGTGGAGATGGTCGACAGTGTCAAGTTCCTAGGAGTGATGATCACCAACAATCCGTCCTGGACCACGCACATTGATGCGACGGTCAAAAAGGCACATTGACACCTCTTCTCCCTCAGGAAACCAAGGAAATTTGGCATGCCCAGAAGGACGCTCAACAACTTTCATAGATGCACCATAGAAAGCATTCTATCTAGATACATTACAGCTTGATATGCCAACTGCTCTGCCCAGGATCATAAGAAACCACAGAGTTGTGAATACAGTGCAGTCCATCACGCAAATCAACTTTCCATCCATTGAGTTCATCAACACTGCCCGCTGACTTTGAAAGGCAGCCAAAATCAAAGGCCCCTCCCACCCCAGTTATAATCTCTTCCAACCTCTTCTGTCAGGCAGTAGATACAATAGCTTAAACACATGCACCCAGTTCAAGAACAGTTTCTTCCCTATTATTATTAGACTTATGAATGGACACCTAAAATTTCAAATCTAATGCTGATCTTGCTTTTTGTACATCATCTTTGCAGCCAGAACTTGCTATTCCTCATTCTGTTCAATTATCCTATGATATTTGTATATCATGATCTGTCTGCGCTGCACGCAAAACAAAACTTTTCACTGCACCTAGGTACAGGAAACAATAACAATAAATCAAATACTTGCACGAGAATTTCCAACATTTTGGGTTTAGTATGGTTTTTTTGATCTGTAAGATTTTGTTCTAGTCATTAATCTGATGAGGCTTTGAAGCCTGTATAGTAAAAGAAATTTAGCAAATTCTCACAGGGCAACTAATTGGTCTTCTCTATAAGAAAAAAAATTTAAGAGATAGTTGGTACATGCATAAACAGAAAATCTAATTCAAATGCTATTCTATTCAAATTCACCTATAAAAGTAATGCATTCCATATTTAACATGTTTCTTTACATTGGAGGTGTAACAGCTATGGTTCAGTAACTTGCCCCTGTGATGAGAGGGTAAGTAAGTTAGGCCCATACAGTCTGGAAGAAGGCACAGTGATCTCATGGAAACTTACAAATCTGTCAACTCGCTTCAGAATTGAGTTATTATGTCTGCTGATCTTGAAATCTAAAGCACAAGGACGCAATATCAGGATAAAGTGTTGATCATTTAGTACTGAGATATGGAACAATTATTTCATCCAAAGGGCTATTAGACTTCATTGATGGGTTTGGATAATTAATTTAACAAATTGTCCTGTAGGTAAACATAGTGATAGAAAGCCCAATTTGTGTATGTTATTGCAATGTTGTTAGTCTCTTCGGGATGACTTTTGAGAGGAAAGAATACAGAGAGGAAAGTAATGTGCTGCAGTTGTACTTGCGAAGGAGTTTGCATTTAGCATCAGTAAGTTCAGCTTTAGTGGTAAACTGCAGCCAATACTAGGATACTGGTTGGCTACAAGAATGGCCTGAGGGCAAGTACACCAGATATCAGACAGAAGTTCCAGCTGGATTGTAAGGAAGATATGAGCATACCCACCACCGCACAAGACTTGCAAACATTTGCTGTAAGGTTGGAGGCTTGCCACTAAAACAAAATCCTCTGCATTAGAATCTAGTATTATATCTGAAGGCAATTGCTTCAAGAGAAATTGAGCAACCTTTGTCACGGAGATCGAATGGTGGTGGTCCTAGTGGTATGGGGAGGGGACAGAGCAAGAGCAAGTGCTCAAGTCATGAAATGAGGAGATATAGCAGTTAAAAGTACACTGGGAAATTGAAGGTGAATTTGCAAAAAGAGGAGTGTATTAACAATTGGGCTTAGAGATATCACACAGGAAAATGACATTGAGCTAGCTGCGCAGCCATGATCTAAAACGATGGAGCTTTAGGTGCTGAATGGTCTATTCCTGCTCCTATGTTACTTGGGTGACTAAACTAAGATGTCTCAGGGCGTTGAATCAACAAACCAGTTCATACAGCCAAGGCAAGATCCAGTAGTCTCAGGATCCAAAAAAAATAGACAAACACAAGTCAAGCTTTTGTACATTGTCAGGCCTTGACTCGTGGCATTTTACATTTCTCGTTCATCTTAGTGATGTTGTTTTGCCAGGGAGTGTCATTCCTGTGTCATATGCTGTTGCTATGGTAGCCTTGTTAATCCATTTCCATTACTGGGTATTATGGACCTGACAAAACCCCATCAACATACATTAAGATGATAGCCTAGAGCCTAACTTCTGGTTATCTTGATGAGGAGAAGTGTCAGGCGTTGTATTCTGGATGCAATTCGATTAGTCTATCAGGCTTGAAATAAAACACTTTATTCAAACACCATAATTAAAATACAGACAAAATAAAAAGAAAATTGGCTTAACTCTAACTCTATTGAAATGCTTAAATATATTAAATAACAATTAATTGTTCCAATATAGCACCATGCCATAAACACACCCTTGACAAAGGCAAATTCAGTAAAACAGATTGAGAGAGAGACAATTCTAACAGCTTTTAGCTGCACCAAGAATAAGAGACTCCACATCCAGCTTCAAGACACCAGCAACTGCTACTGAAGGCTAAAATTAAAATTCTGATTCTGAGAGTGTGTGAACCCACCCGTTCAGGCTACTTCTATTCTTCTAACTTGGAAAAAAAATAAGGCCTCACAAGCCGGTTAATTTATTGGCTTTAGAGGAGACTGCTCATCACCTTGGTCTTGACCTTTCTTCATAAAACACCAGGACAAAATACACCTCTTAAAGCCACAGTATTGTCACATTGGGTTGCTGGGTCTGATGGTTGACCTGTGTTCTGTGTAGGTGATGTGTTCACCTCTTCCTGACCAGCTGTGTTTGTGGTTGCTATGGTACATCTGATGGAAATGAACAATCACATATGCATACTCAAAGTGACAACAGCTTCGCACTACTAAGTTGGAACTTGGCCTGGCTTTGAGATCGTCGAATGCTTGTACTCTGACTCTACTCTGGTAAAGATTCAACAGTCTTGAACGAGCAAAATTCAACTGTCTGTTATTTCCCTTATTTTTTTTAGAAAACTCATGATACAATTTCTGGCTTCAGTCACTTTTTTGGCAGTGGAAAGGTGATCTATGTGCAGCATGACATTTGACTTTGTATTGGATTACTTTCCATGCCTTTATTAAGTGGATTGCTATATGTGTGTGATTTGCTTGATATCTTTATGATTCCTTTGGTGATTTTTACTTCCATTCCATTTGACTAGGAATAGTGTAAAGACTGTGTGAGGTGTTGACTTTCACATCTTTGAAGGAATGAAGGAATGGGAGTCTTCACTTGTGAACTGAGGATCACTCAACGTCAGTAATGCCACAACAGCTAAAGTAGATTTTTAAAGCATTTAATAATCTCAGCAGTAGTCAGTGAAGTAATCTGGTCTACCTCTAAGTAGCGATGAGGATGAGGATATAATCCAGCTTCATCGATTGTCTGTATGGATGACTCCAAATGAGTCTATTTGGACTCATTAGAAGCACTGCACTGATTGATGTGGTCCTCAATTTTGCTGCTTTTTCTTGACCAGTAGAGTCCATCTCTTACTTTCTTCAGGCTTGGTTCATTGGTGACTGGCACAAATGCTCTTTAACATTGCTCCTCTCAAATCCTTTGTGCTAATTATTCTATTGTCTTTGTACAATATGCTATCTTGGACTGTCAATTCATATCTATATTTCCAATGTGCTCTTAAAGCAATAAGTATGTCTTTTCAGCATGAGTACAGTGCCTACATATTGCCTCTACCTTATTTTTGAGGGCTTCATTTTTGGATCAACATGTTCAGCTACCTTGTATAGGTCTGTGAAGGTCTGATGACATTTTGTGTTGACCTGATAGTCTCTCTCTCTGCAGTCCTCATTTCAAGTGAGAAACCACGTCTCAACTATCAATTTGACTGAGCCAACTTGTTGTTTGTTGTAAAACGATCTATTAGAATCTTCAGCTGCTTGCTACCTCTCCTGTGGCCATCTGTACCTGCTTGTTGTGCTTCTTTATTGCCTTACACTTGCCCAAATGATGCAGCTTTTTGTAGTGAGAACACTAGTTTTTCCACACTGGACATGCCTTGTTGTCTTTTACATGATGTTGTTGTACTGTTTGCATCCTAGTCTTTGTGA
Source organism: Stegostoma tigrinum (assembly GCF_030684315.1). Classification (NCBI taxonomy): domain Eukaryota; kingdom Metazoa; phylum Chordata; class Chondrichthyes; order Orectolobiformes; family Stegostomatidae; genus Stegostoma; species Stegostoma tigrinum. Next base: position 45,228,787 of record NC_081361.1, on the reverse strand, counting down.
ATGTTCTGCCCTAAATGCTTGGCAGATCTGTCAGCACAATGCAGGGCCTGGTCTGCTTTGCCATATATAAACTCTAGCTATAGATTTGCAACCTCGACACTTACACACTGGTTGATTGCTCTCCTGAGTGTAATTTATCTTTTCCCAGCAGATATGCTTTCACTTTTGGATGCTTATTCCTAATACAAACCCAACTTGAATTAGCTTATCTTTTAAACTGTGCAAATTCACAGGTTTCTGCAAGCAGAGTTAGCTATATCATGCACTGATCAATGGATTTTTTTCCCCCCACTTTGTTCCCTGGTAATGAATATGCACCATTTGTATGTAATTGTCACTTGGGCTCAAAATGTGCCTTCAAAGCTTTTCAAATTTCTGAAGTTTTTTTTCTGCAGAGATATTTAGGGTGGAATATATTTTCAAACAGTCTCCTCCCAACAATAATAAAAGTGTAGCAATTTGTACTGTTCCAGTTTGCTTAACAAATTTGTTGCTGTATAATAATTGTCATTGCACATGGAAGAATTCTGGTGCATACCAACAGTAACTGGAACAGAAGCTAAGTAAACTGATAAATAACCTAAAAATAAACAGATAAAACTGCTGTTTTGTTTTAAGCAGTAGTTTCACTATGACCTTCACACTTTTCAACATAGAGACACAGTATTCCGGTGCAGTAGCAGGCTATTCAACCCGTCATGCTTGCTCCACAATTCAATATAATCATGGCTGATCACCCAACTCCAGACATTGTTCCCACTTTCTCACTATATCCCATGATCCATTTTGCTCTAGGAACTATATGCAATTTTGTATTGTAAATATTCAACATTTTGGACTCAACTGCTTTCTGTGGTACAGAATTCCACAGACTCACCACTCTGGGTAAAGAAATGTCTCATCTCAGTCCTAAACTGACTACTCTGTAATCCTTATATTGTAACCCCAGTTCTGGACTCACCAGGTCATCAGAAATATCCTTCCTTTTTTTCCCCCCAAATAGCAGCTCACAGTTCTGCAGCTGAGCCATTTTATTCCATTGTGGACGTAGCATTTCTGACATTATGTTGAGTGTACAAAGCAGTGTGTTCAGCACAAGGAATTTACCAAAGAGAAGCTTAAACTGTCATCCTACAGGCTGTGCGCGACGTGGTAGAGGTTATATGACTACAGCAGACTGGGGCAGACATTTATACATGCTTGTATTTCAATCCGACAGTCTCAGCCTGGAAACGCCCATAAATTAATGGGACTATGAGTTGTTTCAACGAAGTTGCAAGAACATTTTTGAAGTGCTTCCTCTGCCTTCCTGGAAATTGGTTGTCACGATGAAGCTTTGAGCAGAGATTTTGTTTTGGAGATTCTGTTCAGACTTGTGGATGATGAGGTAGTACCTCAAAAGCTGGCGATGGTGGCCTCAGAGAAGTGATGGCCCTTGGAGAGCCAGTGGATTTGCAGGATTTTGCAGAGGCATTACTGGCAATACTTCGAGAGATTTGAGGTGAATGCTGGATAGTATTAATTTCTCTAGTTTATGTCGGAAGGCTACTAAAACTGCTGCCTCGTAGATCAGAAGCTTGAAATTGTGTTTAAGGTCTCAGTCATACAATACTGTTGTTCAGAGAGCCAAAGGCTACACTGACAAACTGGCTATGTTGATGTACTGAATTTTATTGTCAAAGTGTTCCCTTGCTGACAGGAGACTGAAAGAAGGTTTAATTCACATTTTTCAGAGGCTCACCATGAATCTTGATAGCTGAGAGGCAGTGTTATGCATTGGAAGCTGGCTAATCCAGGACCTTACGTCTCAAGCTCAAAAGTTCTTTGCTCATAGGCTTCTTGGATAGCACAACAATAGTTTCTAGCTTAGCCTCTGAGTTTATGCACCTGCAGGTCCTATCATACCAACTGACAACAATATGCCTCCTACGCATATCGCAAGCCACTGCTCACCATATGTAGTTGGAATCTGAATTCACCAGTAGTGTCCAACATCTCAAAGGCATCTCAACTTGTCTCAGGCATCTTTGTCAACATCTGAGGCCATATGCAACAAATTGAAAACAGATGCCACATAAGTTTTGTGCTGTAGATTAGTGGAATAGAACAATGTGCCATTTTTACGAAACTATATTTTGACACCACCAATTTCTGAGGCACAAGTGCGTAACAAGACACAAAAACACCTTAGTCATTTTGTGTCAATAATCATTTCCCCTCACCCTCAAATGAACAGATGATTAGGAGAAAAGAACTCCTTTAGAGAATGATAAGTCAACCAAGGTTCTTGCTTCTGATCGCTATATGGCAAGTCCTAATGTAGACTGCAAATGTGAATGTTGCACAAAACCAGCATCAGTTGGCAACTACTACACTTTGTGTTTGAAAATCCTGTTGGCTGTCACGCTCCCAGTTAAAGATTTCCTGTAATATTGAAGGGTGAACTACCCAAGAGTTTATAAAAATGATGCTTAGCAGTAGTCAACGCCTTCAGGACAGGGGGAAGAGGAAGCTCAGTGGAATGTACGGGAACGGATACTGAAGGCTTAAAATCAATAGCACTGAAAACACTTTTTAAAGAATACTGATAGTGTTCTTAACAATTAAAACAATTATTTCTACTGTTCTGGTCCAAAACCATTGCAAGCAGTGATATATACCAAGTAGTGTAATTACTGACTCAATTTACAACATGGTCTCGTCTTGACTATACCTGGAGCACAGGGCTGTTGTCAAAATTGTACGCACTGGGCCTCCCTTCCAGAGTCGAAAAGGCAACATTCCCTCCAGTGAGGGGCGATATATCACTAAATTCATCTGTGCACAACGCCTGCTGTTCATCCTCTCCTGTTCGGATAAACCCACGATTTTTTTTCTGGTACGTTTTCTCACATGATCCACTGTAATACTGGTAAGGTATCCAAGGCCCATCTTCATTAGTTCGTTTATAAATAACAAAACTCTCAGGCCGACTTGTGTGGAATTTCAATCTTACATACGTAATGTCAAATGCTTTCCCTGCAAAAGAAAAATGGAACAATTTAAGTTTTAGCAGACTTTTTTTTGTCCTTCAACATGTTAACAGCAAACTTAAACATATATTTGTACACTGCCTTACGATATTTTCCAAGCTTGTCTTCACCGGCATTTAAAATCCAAATATTTACTTTTGAAGCTCTTAAAGAGTAAAGTGTAGCAGCCAATATGCAGGTATCAAGGTCCCAGTAATTGCACAAGCAGGGTAATTACATTATTTCTTGAAAGTTTTAGCTGAGAGAGGAAAGTTGGCCAGTATACAAAAGAAACACTGCTCTTAAGTTGTAACCTGAAATGCATCAACCTGAATACAAAACAGACAGTGGGACTCAGTTTTAAATGTCGCATCTCCATATTGCAATGTCAGCTTAAATCCATGCAGGAACCATGCAAAAAAAAGCCACATTGTATACAAGTGCAATATCCATTTTTATCTCAGGGGTGATCAACAAGCAGATAACAGGAGGCTGGTGCATCAGCCAATCACTTGTGAGAACAATCTACAGGCCCCTAGCAGTGATTTCAATGTGAGACAAAGCAAAAACAAAAATATTGGGTTTTTCTGACAAAGCAATAACACAAAATGATCAAGTCAAACTGGCAATAATAGCGTACATAAGGAGATCACAGAATGCTTTTAAAATAACAGCATATTTTGAAACTTTAATGAGAGATTTTTTTCAAGAATTCACTCATGGGACATTGGTGTTACTGGTGAGCCAGCGTTGATTGCCTATTCCTCGTTGCCTTGAGATGATGATGATGATGAGCTGGCTCCTTGAATTGCTGCATTCCATGTGCTGCAGTAGATCGACAAAGCCGTTTGGGAGGGAATTCCAGGGTTCTGCCTTCTGACTGGTGTCATCTGATTTCAATCATCTGTCATTTAACAGTGTTCCTTGTGAGGAAAAGACAGCTGCTGCTCACTCCAACTGCACCAAGTTTTATTACCTCGGCTGCTGCATGTTATTTATATGCAATCAATCACACGCATTGATAAGTTAACTGGAAAGGCTGCCTTCTAGTAAGCATTCATGACATGCAGAGTTGCCTGCAAAATGAAAATTTCTAGAAACTTTATGCTGGAGTTCCAGGCATCTATGTGGAAGCTAACTGTTGGCCTCCTGCACAATTAAGCTGCTCTGCCCGCTGAAGATTCCCACTCCCTGGAGCAGCATAGAATCCTGTTCTAAATGGACTTCAAGTTCAAACCTGAATATTTTAATAGAACAGATGGCTACTGAACACAAATATTTATACTGGAAGGTTCTGACTGTGGCAAAGTACCAGAAATATTGCAACGTGAAATTGTTCATTCTAAAGTTGAATGCTTTGCTGTTACCCTGCTTGAGAGAGAATTGACTGGACAAGTGTTTGGCAGCAATCCATATTGTAAGCAAACAAAAAATTTGCACTAAACACAACATTAGAAATCTCCTTTTTGTAGCATTGTCGCAATGAAGTAAAACTTGCCACTGCACTTAAATTAAGATTGCTGTAAGGAAATGGGAGTACATTTGTGAAAGTGTACTGCTGAGTACCAGACAGCAATCACGAGCATTTAGTCATATTCCAGCAAAGTTGGTGTAGAGAGCAAGTTGAAATAATTTATTCCAAAATAAAAATCATACTATGTAAAAAAGACTGGCCAGCTTAGTGTTTGTTTTTCACTTTTATGCGAATAACACAAATTTATATTCATTCAAAAGCCATAGGCAACTTTTTTTTAAAATGCTCCACTGATTTCATATTCTGAGGCTAAAAGTATATTACCAGGTGGAAGTCCGCTGCAATGAAATTTGACTGCAATGATAGGTCTGAATAAGAATGGCACTGGGTACTGTGTAGCAATAACAAAAGTGTTAGAAGAATGCCAGTGTAATGAAAGAGTACTCATTGAAAGCAGAGGGTGAGGGAATGTTACCGCCTACATGGGGTGGATTTCAGGGGTCATTTTTCACTTCTATGCATGTGCTTTATCAAATTCTGCTTTGCATTTCATTTCCTTTCATTCTTCTGAATGATTTTTAAATGATAAATTTAGCCAAGCAGGTTGACTACCACCTTAAATGGTTATGTACTCTACACAACCAGAGCATTATGTTAAATTGCTATGGTTCTGTTTTACTTGAAAAGTAAGTCAGAGTCCGCAGGAATGCAAGTGTAAAATGATCAGCAGCTGTGACATCTGAACTTGTGTTGATTCTCATGGGACCTCCCACACTTGAATAACCACGTCCTATTTAAAATTTGCAGTGCAGGTTTTTTTTTGCCCAAAGCTGGTTTCTCTAGCTATCTCACTAAATGTAAAAGTGTAAGAAAAAGAAAGGATGTACCCACCACCAAACGTGAACAGTGAAAAAAAATGCACGTAGCTGCATATACAGTTCATCTATAGTGAAGGCCAATCAGGTGCACAATTTGAAACAAAAACAGGACGCTGTACATGGACCACTCCCACAACCAGTCCCCCAGCACCAGGAAAGGTTTTCATAAATCACGCACACAGTACTTCCACAATGGCTTTCACGATAGCCTTAAGACCAGTCTCAAAACTTTAACTAGCCCAAACCTGTAAAAGATAAAAAGTTTTTAAAATCAAAGATTGTTCACGTGCGATAATATGTAAACCCGAGAGTGAAACTTCAAAGGCTTCACATTAACATTGTTTATATGACTGAACTAGCAACTGCAAGCCAGAAACACACAACTTTATTTTCATTCAATTTAATTTTGGAAAAATGATTCTCCCATCTTCATAGTGACATACACAGATATAGTGATTTGTTGAAAAGCATGAACTGCTACCATTCAGACTTCTGATACTAGTTGAGAAGAGGTGTGAGATCTACTGCCTAAGAGCAAGAACCTCCCTTACTTTCTGTATCACAGAGGCATTGGTAAAATACTAACTTCAATTGTGTGGGAGCAACACCCACATTCAGTAATTACATATACATAAATGAAATGAAAATTTATGAATGTGAAAGGGCTTCCAGATCAGTAAGTGGACAAACACACAATGCTTTCTGCACTAATCACACCATTTTGCTAAACTGGAACAGGAGGTGGGAAAAGAACACAGGAAAAACAGATGTGAAAAGAAACAAAAATACAGTTTAATTGAAGCTTTGCCAAAAAAAGATGGGGATGCCACAAATCCTTAGAGTCAAAGGGAGGAAGGAAACATGGTTACTTTTTCAAGTCTGGTAACAATTTGATTGTGTTGGGAACATTGTATGTCTTTAGTATATTCATAAAGATATCCTTCAAATCATTTGCAAATTTTAAAAACATTGGGTGTTTAGGATTGTTTAAACAAAAAAAACAAATACGCTGACATTAAAAACTGAATATTCACTTTTCAACCGTCTCCAGCGTACAACAGCTGCTAAAGTAGTCAGGAAACGATAGAGACATGGTAGGAGTCAGACCATTGACCAGATTAGATACAGGCTGAATTGAAGACTTGAGATGTGATGGTATGAATAATGCATTTCTACTCCATCACACAGATGTCTATATCATTAATTCTCAATGTTGATCATTTGCAAGTTGAATACCAGAGAATCTGAGAAGAGGCATACAAATCTAGACTTTAAATATTTCTAAAATCATCATTTTGCAAGTCAAAGTTTTGATCCTCTAATGGAGTCGTCAAAAATACCAAGTACATGCTTCAAGTTTCCAGAAAATGAAGATTTTGTTGCTTTTATACTTACTATAGTATTAATATAAAGAACCAAGAAACTACAAGAACAGGAAAACAAAATCAAAATACAGCTGGAAGTCACCCTCTTCCCCTTGCTTCTACCCCTACCTTCCTGTGTTATCTTCCCCCACCCCTCCCCAACCACCCCTCATATATTGTCTCTTTTCTCTGCATCCTCCAAGATCCTGGGATGCTGCTCCTTTACCATAGTCATGGAGTACAGAGAAACTCCACAATGTTAGCTAGGAAGAGGCTATGATATGGAGCAACATGTGAACTAACCAAAACCACCCAAAAGGAATAACAATGAAATGTGATTGAAAACTTGAGATAGAAAAGAGAATTGGAAGTATTAACTCAAACTAGTCAGCCAGAAAGCAAAGCATGAGAATTAGAGGTAGCACTTTTGAATTTTTTTGCATTGTCCCTTACTTGACAGAAGGATCTTCTCAATAATGGCTTTCCGAATCTAGAAGTTTAAAAATGTTGTTGAACACCAAAATGGAATAGTTGTAATAAAGCTCATTCCATCTTTTGGTTCAATACATTTAAAAGCACAACTTGCTACTGCTTGCATTTTTGTAACTGGGACCTGTGTCACAAGTTAGTCTACATTTTTTTTTTCCTTGAGATGATAGTGAGCCCCTTTTATTTTGAACTGCTGCATCCTCTGCGGCACCCGATACACACAATGTTGCTAAGGAAACTGTTGGGTGGGATGGACAGGCGAAATATGAAACTAAAGCAGGCACTTATATTTTTGAGGTACCACTTGTTTGCATACCCAGTGCATTACATGCAAAAGGGAGTTCTCATTTTTGATGGTAATCACAAATATAAAGCCACCTAATTATGAATCCTTAAAGAACAAACAAGGTGGTTCACTGTAAAACCACAGCCGATTTCTATAATCAGTATTAAGTGAACTGGGAAAAATTGAGTTTAAATACCATTTCATGGAACCATGGCTACTGGTCTGTTCCCAAACTTTACCAGTGACCACTCATCTGTGGAGGGAACAGATCTAACCATAATCATCAGGACAGGGGAATGGAGGTTCAAGCTAGCAACAGTCTGTGCTCTATTAGAGTACAATGCCACAGCTGACGTTACCTGACCTACGGAAACTGTGTTTTAGCTTCACAGTTTTGTAGACAATGAGTCAAGGAGCTACCTCCCAAGTGGCAATAACTAACGTCGGTCTTTAGCTTCCATACTACATTCAAATAAGTAAGATAAATATCTATACAAAACACAGTTAAGTGTCCCATTAGATGGTAAAGAATCTGCATCACATCACTGTGGTTAAAACTCAACTGAAAAGCTCCCATACTCTCCACACAAAATGCACAATCGATAGCATCAGAGACGTGCTTGTCTGCACCAGTGTAGCAGCAATACACACCCTTGCAGCTCTTCTATGGAGACCGCACAAGATCCAATACATTGCCAAAACCTGTAAGCCCCCAGGTTTCTCAACTTGAGCAAGGCATTCATGCCTGGGTAATGGCGAAGGAAAACAAAAATCAGAGATACAAGTAACAATGAAAATGGATTTTGCAACATTGTTGTGTGCGTTAATTTTGCGGCAAGACTGCCGTACTTCACCACTGATTAATACTGCTTTGTCGGATCTTAAATAAATCTGCAAAGTACCATGCCAGTTCTGCCAAAGGGTGTGTCTGCTGTTAGCAGCAAGAAGCTTTGTTTGTCAGAAGCCGCACAGGGCCATTTACCAGCTTATTCATGCAGGTGGTTTTTACTTCATATGAAGTACAATTTGCTCATGACTCAAGTTAAGCAATCCCCAAGTTTCACGCCACTGCATTACCTACATCTTGACGGTGATCCCCTCCATCTCACCCCAAACTCCGGAATTGAGAAAAACATCAAATCAGTCACTTCAAACAGACTATTAAATGACACAGAAGATCAGAGGAGACAGGTGAACTTTGATGTTTCGGTACAAGTTAGTGCTGGGGCAGGGGGTGGGCACAAGAAGGAATAATCTTCCTTTGAAGTACTTTCCATGTAAACATGACTCAAAAGAAATATAAAAGCATAAGTCTTGTTCTGAATACATCAGGTGGAACAGTAAATACTAAACAGAAGGCAATATACAACCTTTCCATGACAGTTACAAAAGATTACATATTTTTCACTGCATATTGGCCCAGGAAAGGTAACACTAAATTCACCACACTCACCACCGTTAGTCCACAAAATGATCCAGCAATTTGTGAAAAAAAAGAGAGAAATTTGCTAACCGTTCCATTTTCAAGTAAAATTAAAATCATTAATTTCATCAGTAGGCTCCCACCTCAAATGTTAGGTATAGCTGGGTTTATGCAGCTAATACAAACTAAACTTAACACCAATTTTGGGTTGATAATTCATGTTGTAAGGATCCCACAAAAGGGGTGAGATATGATCATGACGTGCTATTTGATGTAGGAGGCCTATAAAGCAAACTGTAAAGCCTCTGCCCTGCAGGTAGTCAAACACACCTGTACGGTTTTTTAAATTCATTTTCTTTTCACATTCTCTTTATCTTTCTCAATCAACTCTATTCCCTCAACTGCTCCAGAGTGCAAGTCTGTGATACTTTACTGACTATTTGCAAGGAAATGTAAATAACATCCAAGCTGATTGAACAGGACCACATTATCTATGGAATACGCTACACAGAAAACAGAAATATTATATTATGTTACACCGAAAATCACAAATAGCATCACGATAGCAGCACACGGGTGCAAGGTGACAGTGCGCACTGCAAGTTAGTGGCCGTAAGCGGGCACTAAAAGCCAGTCATGATGGCAGGAAGCTGAAGGTTGAAACTATGATAGGACTGGAGCAGTAGTGAAAAGTCTTTTCCTTTATCATCCATTAATCAGGTAGAATTCAGAGCTGAAGTTACAACTACAACCAAACCTGTACCAATTCAGTGGATACTTCAACTCTCTTCTTCTGCTTTTTAAAAAAACGAGAAGATATTGATGCCATTTATTTAGAATTGCAACTATGAGGCCTTAACGACAGCCCTAATCTAAGAAAAGCACTTCTACAACAAAATGAGAAAACAGAAATAAGGAATTTCCCTACATTACAAAGGCCTTGCCATGCCCAGATGCATCAAATCTATTAACTTATTTTTCAAATTGGCACAAAAGTTTAAAAAAAACCTATGTGACATCATTCTTTATTGGCATAGATGCCACTCATGGGCAAAACCCCACTATCACAAGCCTGTATATTTTAAAGATGCAACAGCTTGCAATTTAAAAAAGCCAACAAAAACACTTAAAAGCACTATATTTGCAATACAGATTTTTACATCTTCACTTTTAGATGATAAGCAAGCAGTACAATATAATGTCAAACTGTGGTTTTCTGTTAGGACCGCAATCAGTTAGCAAAATTAATTCTGCATCAGTAAATAATTGATGAAAACTGACAGCCACTTTGGGCATTGAAGTGTCATGAAGAATAAAGTCCTCGATAATTTTTGACTGACTGCAAAAGTCCTGACAAAATGTCACAGATTTTAGATCAACCTAAAGTTCAAGTTAATTTCAGCATACACAAGCTAGAGACCATGTCATATCGAGAATAGCCAGGTGAAACACTCTATAAATGCACTGGCAGATGTCAATATAAAAAGGTATAGAATGTCATTTCACTGAAACTACCTTAGTTGAAGGTTTCTGAAGTTGGTTATTGCCTCTTTTCCAGTGAATCCTTCATAAAAGCACTTCTGGACAAACCTAAGACGTTAACAATTTATTATTAACACTTCACTAAAAGTTTAAAGCAACTGTAACAGGCCAACAAACTCTAAGTACTTGACTCTGGAACATGTTTTGGGGTGGATCATCCAAATTTCATACAAGCTGTGGCTTGTATCACTCAGCCAGTGTTCAGTATTTTGTGATGTACAGAAGTTATGTTCTACTAGAGGTCAGAAGGCTAAAATGTGTAAGTACAATTACCCAGAAGAAATCACAATACAACACATTGGCTTCTGTTTACTTTTGCTGTGGAACAATCATGCCAAAGAAGCTTCCAAATTGACATCCAAGTCACACAAACTTGCCAATGAATTCAGTGGTAACTGCAATACTACAGAGCTCAGTCAGTCAGTAGTGGTAAACTTGAAATACATCAGAAAAACTGAAACATTTACTTCCATCAAGTGCTATATCACAACAGGAATGAAAACTGCTCACTATATACCAAGACTGACAGTGGTGCCAGTGCAAATATCATATCTTATACATATGAGACTTACTCAAGAATCTGACAATGTGGTGCAACCCATGCAAGATAACCTATTTACAATGGGTCCAACATCCAATATGTTGGCATTATTTACCCAAAATGGTGATTACTGATCATTGGGGTAGACACTAGTAACTGACGTCAAACAACCACAGCCAATGGCCTACATGTCAGGTGTGACTTCCTCAGAAAGAGATCCCCCACCATTGATAGCTACTGATTTCAGCTTTGCTAGGCCTTGTTGATACCACCCTCTATCAAATGCTGCCTTGATTTCAAAGGCTGTCACTCTCACTTTACCTCTGGAATTCAGCTCCTTTGTCCATTTGAACTGAGACTGTCATGAGGCCAAGGCAGAGCCCAAGCTGGGCATCATTGAGCAGGTGCTGCCTGATAGCACTGTTGATGACATTTTTCATCACTTTACTGATGATCGAGAGCAAATTGATGGCAGTTATTGACCGGGTTGGATTGTCTTGCTTTGTGTGTGCAGAACATAGGTAGACAATATCGTTGGTAGGATTCCAATATTCAACAGTGCTGAATACCTTGGCCAGGGGAAGCAGCACATTCTGGAGCACAAGTTGCCAGAATGTTGTCAAAGCCCAAAGATTTTGCAGTATCCAGTGACTCTAAATATTTGTTGATACATGACAAGCGGCAAGTAACATTCGCACGACAAATGCCAGGCAAGTGACCACCTCCAACAAAGAGGCAACCTATCCGCTGCGCCTTGATATTCAATGGCATTACTATCGCTGAAACCCTCACCATCAACATCCTGGCGTTACCATTGTTCAGAAACATAACTGGAGTTGAAACATAAACACAGTAGCTACAAAGAGTAAGTCAGAAGCTAGAAAAACTGTGGCAAGTAACTCTCCACCTGATTCTGCAAAGCCTAACCATAATCTACAAGGCACAAGCAGGAATGTTATGCAATACTCTCAACTTGCCTGGATCAGTGCGGCCCCAACGATGCTCAAGAAGCTTGACACCATCCAGGACAAAACAACCGTGCAGACGCACAGTATTATAGTGCCAATCAAAGAGTTGTGCTCTGTCCTGTTTCTCCTGCAGAAGGGTGCTGTCACAGTGGTTTTATAATGTCTCCCTCAGACAGGCAGTTGGTAAACAGCTTTAAAGTTCTTTCTGGGTGCTTTTCTTAAATTAAGAAGAATCCTAAGTGGGTTGGGTCGGACCCCAAAGGACTTCAGTTTTGCTTTCATTTATTTGGTGGTTTTTGCTGACTCTTGAAGCTGAAACCTCGAGTTCTCTAAGGCTCAGGAGAAGTCTGAGACAAACAGGTTTCCTCTTAAAAATCAAAAAGGGGCAGATTGCTTCTTTCAGTGTTTCTTTCTACTGGACAAGAGAGAGACAGCACATGAGAATAATAACTGGGATGCTGAATTGCTTCTGCCAAGGGTTTGTTTATGGAATGCTGCCTATGTTCGAACAGCTGATGATTAGTGGTTAACAAATTCATCGTCTTAAGAATTTCAATGGAGTAAAGTTATACCAATTTTTTTTGTATTTTGACTGCATTGTAAGATTAAAATATGTTTTGATGTAAGTTTAGTGGTGGGCCAAACTGAATCTCATCTGGGATACACCACCTTACACTTGCCTTGTTGAAGAAAATAAAAGTTAGGAACCAGGCTATCTCCATTATTTGCTTCGGTGCGGTCTAGTCTGGTCCATAACAACAGGCATCCATTCCCTCCACAATCAACACTCAGCAGCAATTGCGTGTACTACAGAAATTCAAAAGATCTTTATACAGCATTTCCCAAACCCATGATCACTGCTGTCTTGAAGGACAAAGACAAATAAATGGGAACACCACCACGTGAAAGTTTTCCTCAAAGCCACTAACCAGCCTGATTTGAAATATATCACTGTTCCTAAATCTTGATGTTGTGGGTCAATCTACAGCAGGTGGACTGCAATTGTTCAAGAAGGAGGCTCACCACAACCTTCTCAAGTGCAACTAGGGACAGGCAATAAAGTTGCTGGCCAGCCAGCAACACATGCATCCCACGAGTAATAGTTTTTTTAAAAAATGTGGACAGTCAAACTGGTTGAAGACTGGTATGAGAGATGCTGGGGACCCCTGAAAGAGGCTGACATGGATCATCCACTCGGCACTTCTGACGACTGCTGCAATTGCTTCAGCCTTATCTTTTGCACTGATATACTGGGGGGTCTTCCACCATTGAAGATGGGAATACTCATGGAGCCGGCTGCTCAAGTTATTTAGTATTTTTAGTATGTTTCTCTACTAATTGCCATCCTGTTCATGAATTCCCTGCCCTCTGCAAGTGTAACAGTAACACTGTCTGCTTCCTTTGTAAAAGGAGATGTAAGAGAATTCATTCCATATTTTGGCCACGTGCTATTACACTGGGTCCCAACAGCTTTCTCTACCTAACCATTTATACTTTGTACACAGACTGAACTCTAAAATATTTTAATGCTGCCTGCTAATCTTTCCTCATTATGTGTGTCCTATATTCAATTTTTTGAATTCCCTCCTGCACTTAATATATCCCTCACTGTTATTAACCAAGTCTTGTTACCAATATTTATTGGAAGTCTCCTTGCCCAGTTTTGTTTCAATTTTCCTTAGTATACCTAGTTTGTACAAGCCAAGTTAATTCAAAGTTCACAAGGATGCCGTTGCCCTATTTGCATTACCAGCTCAAAATCAACCTAAAGGAAGCAAAGAACAAAAAGAGAAGACTATTACAAATGAACAGATGACAGGCTGTCACTGACATCCAGGAAGGTCAGCTTCCTCCATCCATTTGTCTGATCCAGGACCAATAAACCATTCTGAAGAAATTAGAACAATTATGAAGGTCAATTTCGTGTTTCTTCCCCAATCCATTATTTTGATTTAAGCCCAATAAACCATTCTCACCCATTACGGATCATATGACTTTTCTGCTGATTTAGATCATATCTAAATTGTTCCTTATTAATAAAGTTGACAAACTACAGTAAAATACTTCAGAATTGTCAACCACTTATTTTGGGTCGCATCTGACTACCATAGATAGTTGGCATTCTTTTGTTTCCGATGAATGCAAGCTGAAAGACTTGGGCAATGATTTTTTTCCCAGCAATTGTGGCATTAAAGGAAAATCTCATTCTAACCCACTGGTACCAACACAAACAAACATTGGCCAATCAACATGTATTATAGCTAGAATAAACTGTGTACTGTGGGGCTGTCAATTAATTAAATGGCTGGTTGCTGTTACCAACAAGGAATCTCACTTTGACATTCTGCCACAACACCAAGTGCTGACAGAACAGGTAAATTATACATTGCGTAACAAACAGTAATATTTTAATATTCAAAAATGTTTTGCTACCCTGAAGAACGCAATTCAGCCACAGCTTCAGATTTCCAGTTTCTGTCACATGAAAAAGTTATTTTCTACATTAAAAAGGTCACAGTCTTACCAGACAATATGACTGCTTTTTTATTACATACAGGTGACGAGGGGCAGTTTAATCTGAGGGTTACTAGGTCAAGGGGAGGGGTTGAAAAGGAGAATCTTTCAGGGTAACTCTCAGCTGGTGTGGGAACTGAACTTGTACTGCTGGCATAACACTGCATCACAACCAGCCATTCAACCAACTGAGCTAACTGACCTCTTTTCACAATTAACTGCAGTTATTTACGTTTGTGACAAATTATGTCATTCCTGTAAATTCACTGAGCACAACAGCTTATGTTTCTAATCTCTCAATTGTATTTGAGTCTCTTTAACTAGCAAACATGTTATTGAATTAGGGTGGTGGTTCTGTTTAGAAGCACAAGAAGAAAATGAATTAGCCACCCAAAAAGCTATGTCATTTTGAATTACCATATATAAATCAGATCTGGAGTACAAAGCTATCGATGATTCACATCAGAAGGAATATTTCTTTCAGCACAGAAAACAGCTGTGTAGCCTTGCAATATATCCAAACAAGTTCACTTTAACCAACAAGCTGTGAAAAATCACAGCTGTATAAATACTTCACTTTTCAATTCAAACTGGGTAATGCATTTGATTTTCTTAATTCACATTCTGTGTTACTGGGCACTGAATAAATGGATTTTGGCTAATGAAACTAATGTAGTGCATACACTTTTTAAAATGCTAAACAAAGCGTCAATTATTTTTATAGTGTGATAGAGCTGGGGTTTGCTGAAAGAATTGGGAGGAACAGAGGGAAAAGAATGAAATTTACTT
Source organism: Stegostoma tigrinum (assembly GCF_030684315.1). NCBI lineage: Eukaryota > Metazoa > Chordata > Chondrichthyes > Orectolobiformes > Stegostomatidae > Stegostoma > Stegostoma tigrinum. The sequence continues at coordinate 45,213,508 of NC_081361.1, read as the reverse complement.
GAAATTGGTTTACAGTTTATCCCCTTTCACTCTCATTACACCATCAGAGGGACTGCAACCTGAAATAACTGCACAGAAGCTGGTATTCCATCACCAAGTCACCCTTTGTTTCTGTACAGGACACTGGCTGCAGCTAGCCAGGTTTTCCAGCAATGTTTTTGCCCAGGTATGGTTCCTCTCTTTCACCAGGTCTGGAAATAATTGGCGTGGAGTCTTCTTCCCATCAGCAACTCCGCTGGAGCTATGTGTGTTGCTGTGCAAGCGGTGGTCCTACAACCAAACAGGAAGTAGGACAGTGTGTTATAGAGTGACACTTTCAGCTGCTTCTTCAAGCCTGCCATCAAAGTTTGGACTCTTCTTTCTGCCAGACTATTGGATGGATGGATGGTATGGTGCTGTCCTTATGTACTGAATGCCATTCATCTTCAGGAAATACTTAAATTCCCTGCTGGTAGATGACATTACATTGTCTGTGAGCAACTTCTAGAGTCCACTTATCACAAACGGCACTCACAGCTTGTTAGTTGTCATCCCCAAGTTTGCCAGACTTTATATACGTCCAAGCACTTTGAATGGGCATTCACATTGACCAGGAACACTGAGCCCACGAACCAGGTCCAGGGTTTACCTGGCCATTCCCACACATGTGGCGCTGCTGTTGGTGGCAATTTTTAAACTCTGGGCATGGCCGCACCAATGCGGCTACGTCGGCCACCAGATACAGCTTCTTGCTAGCATCTTAATTATGGAAACCCCTGGATGACCCTGTTGGAGTTTGGCCGTAACTAGCATCGACCTTAATTTGGGCCACTCACTCTTGCTCCCCAAAATAATGTGCTATGCTCTACAGTTAGCTGGTCTTACTAGGTCCAGAAAGGTTTCAGTACTGATTACAAAGGGCCCTTGTGTCTCCCCAACCACCACCAACTGTTTTAGTTTGGCCAAGACAAGATCTTTTTGTGCCCGCAATCCATATTGTCCGCAGTGACTGGAAGGGTGTCCAGGAAGTTTAAACCTAGAGCAGACTCTTCCAGAAGAGGCACCACCAATGCAGTACCTGCTAGTGGGAAGCAGCTCACGGCATTCGCATTAGCCATTTGGCTTTCTCGATGGTGATGTAACTTTTACTTGTGCGCACCGAGAACGAGGGCCTCACCACTGAATTCGCCAGAAGCTTATGGTCAACACCACCCTGTCTTCCTTCAGTAGCACCAGCAAGGGTTCGTGAACTGCTATGACAAATTCTCGTTCGATAAAGGTACTGGTGGAACCTCCTGGCACCAAAGATGACCGCCAAACCCTACTTCATTATCTGGGCAAGTTTGCGGTCAGCATCAGAAGTCCGGGAAGCAAACGCTATTGGCTGTTCCTCTCCATTGAGCCATCAGGTGAGCCAACACTACCCTGATATCATACAGGAAGGATACGCGTGTCAGTACCAACTCTCGCTTTGGATCGCAATGGGCTTAGATGACGATAGCTGCTTTTCACTTCCCAGCTATGCAACCATTTCCAAGGCTGACCATTTTTCAGTAGGTGTAAGGGTGCCAAGATGGAGGCCAGGTTACATATGAATTTTCCGTAATAATTCACTAACCCAAGGACAGGCCTAGGCTCCAATACAGATGTGGGAGCCAGGGCTCCTTTGATCACCCTCACTATCTTCCAATGGGTGTAACCTAGTTTTGTCGACTCTGTAACCAGAGGTGGTCAGTTGGGGCACCTGGAACACATTTTTCCCTTTTAAGGCATACGCTTGACAGAGAGATACGTTTAAGTACAAGGTCCAAGCTCACCAAATGCTTCTTATTGGTCTTCCCCATTATTAGTATAATCCAGGTAAATGGAAACCTGGGATTGCTTTTGTAAAATGGTTCTCCATGGTCTTCTGGTAAAGATCGCAGGCTGATGATACCCTAAATGACAACTGTGTATATTGGTATAAACCCTTATGGGTTTAATTGTAGTGCACGTCTAGGACTTCTCATCTAGTCACAATTGCTGGTAGGCATGGGTCATGTCCAGCTTCAAAGAACAACCCCACCTCCCCACCCCACCTACTTTGCATTCAAGTTCTCTATGCGATGGATTGGGTATTTATCCAGCTGCAAGAGGCAGTTTGCTGTTTCCTTAAAATCCCCACCAAGGCAAACCGAGCCAGACTTGACAAACGGTATGACACATGCTGCCCATGCTGCAAACTGCACTGGTTTGAGGATTCCTTCACTCTCCAGCCTCCTGATTTCCACCTCTACTTGGCCCACAAGGCAAACGGCAGCAGGTGGGTCTGATAAAATCCCAGAATTGCTTCCTGGTCAACATGTAAAGTGGTTTTGGCCCCTTGGATAGTCCCAAGTCCTTCTTAGAAAAACTTCTGGCTATTTCATTAGGACTCCAGTAAGGCAACCATTTTCCAATCAAAAAAAGTCTGAGGCAATCCAGGTGAATCTTTCTGAACTAATTCCACGCCGATAGGCTTGGGCCCACGTCTATTACTACCACCAGTGGTAAGTGCACCAACTGCTTCTCAAAAGGAGACCAGAACAGAAGTCGTACCCTTAATCTGCAACAGTTCCCCAATGTATGTTCTTAGTCTGGTTGAGGTCTCACACAAACCTAAGAGTTGGAGACCTGAGAGAAACTTGATAAAGACAGGTTCTGCAACCACAGATCCAGCTGCACAAATATCGACCTCCACAGGAACTGGGTGACCATTTAATCAAACATTCATTTTAATCGGTTCTGATTTGGACGTTGCTCAGCAATTTAATCATTCCAACCCAAATATAGGGGGGGACTTTCCAGGGTGTGCACTCACCTGGGTATCAGCCTACAAGGTTTGTTACTCAAGTCAGGCCTTGTAGCACTCTTTTGCAGTTTCGAGTCTGCATACCAACAGCAACTACAATGGCTTACTGTGCCAGATCCCAAAGAACTTCTTAGCCACTTGGCTAAGGCTCGACTTTGTTGTGGGGTGCTACTATGTATGGGCTGGCTTAGGGTCCCTCCACAAGGCTCCACAATCGCCTATACTCAAGGCGTGTCCAAGTGAGCGTGGGGAACAGGTGAAGCTGTCCACCTCCAATGGGATGCCCTGTAGCTCCCATGCTCCACTTGCCGCATTTTCTAATGACACAACTAGGCGCAGTCCCTATTTGAAGTCCAGTTGGGCTTCAGCTAGTTGGTGCTTCTTCAGGGTTATGTCATGAGCCCCATGTACCAAATGGTGCCTCAGCATCTCATTCAAGGTTAACGCAAAATCACATGCCTCTGCCAGTCGTCTCAACCTCAACAAAAATCCCAATCCAGGTTTCCCTTGTTCTCTAACAGTGGAATAAAACTCGACGGCATCTCAGAATTAGAGGTGGTTTGAGGTCATAACATGCCTTGACCAACTGAGCCAACTCATGGTAGGTTTTAGTGTCTGGTGCCTGTGGGAAAGTTAAGCCCCTAATAGCTGACAATGCTGCGGGTTTGTAAGCAGTCAGAAGGATAACTCATTGCTTTTCATCCATCTCAATGTCATTTGCCCTGGAAAAATATTGCATTCTTTCCACACAGAGCCCAGTTTTCGACAGCAGGATCAAATGAATGAAGCTTCACAAATCCACAATGCCAGAAATGCTTATCCCACTCTCTCTGCCACTGAAATAACTGCACAGAGACCGGTATCCCATCGCCAAGTCACCCTTTATTTACTTGTGCACAGTACACCGGCTATGGCCAGCTTGTTCGGAGTCAATTTCCTCAACTGAGGAGATTCTAAGTCTCCTGTTAATCTTGGTCAGTTAGTGCCTCCTGATTGGAGTTGTTAAATTGGGCCAGTCAAGAATATCAGGCAACAAGGTCTTCCTGGTTCCAATCACTACACAACCTAAACACCAGTTAATTCTTTCAGCATATTTAAGGCCAGCACCAGAACTAATAGTCGTGCCTTCTCAGGTTTTATTCCTGCACCCCCCAAGCGGACAAAGTGTTTTGGATCATGCTCAAGGAAATAAATTAACTAGGTTATATGTAGTAATAGTACAGCAAAACATTTGCTCTGATTCGTAAGTTTCTTGAGAAATTTGTGTGCACTGCAGTCTATTTTCTAAAAAAAAATCACTCCAATGTCTCCACTGCACCTTGGAGTTAGATTGTGGAAATAAGCATCTTTCTCTGTTGTGCCAGGCTTCTTAGTATTATAAACTGCTTTATGCTACAAGCGATCAATGTTGACTGTAGCCTGTTTTTTTTTTAAAAAATTGGGAAGTCACATGAAAACAAATTTCAGGCAAATAATTGCTGTCAAAAAAAGCTATCTTCCAAATTTCAGTTACTAGAACTCAAATGCTGCAGCTCCCAACATTCCATTCCAAAACTTAAAATACTTCAGTGACAAAGCAAGCATAGGCAGGAATAGCGTTTTTTCCCTTCACCACTATTAATGAGGTTGAACATGCATACATTAAACAAACGTGTATCTGGGTGCCAATATTCCAGGGTATATATTCCCTCCCCGCTCCCCCAAGAGCGAGCAATACCAGATTTCAGGTGGCTTTGAACACAGTTCTGAGCGCTTCTCTTTTACAAAGTAAAACTGAACGCAATATTAAAATGTTGTCAATGTAGTTATTGAATGCAGGAGGCCAACGTGGTCGTTTTATGGCTCTTAATTCACACTGCTGCTGAATATGCACCTCCCTTCTAATATTAGCACTGAAATGGAACCAGTATTTTGACTTTTGAATGATTGTGCCTGTGCAATTCTGTACATGCACAAATGCTGTTGCTGGTACTCACGATTCAGTGTTGAAGTCCCAAGGGATGAACGCTGATCACATCAATGAGCTCAACATCCCAACAAGACTTTCATAATATTAATGTAATACAGAGTCGTTAAGACTCTCTCTGTCTGTCTCTGGGCTGTTTTAATACATCATTGCTGAGAAAAGAGACCATGAAGAGCAGGCTCATAGCTCCTTGAAACTGGAGTCATAGGTAGATAGGATAGTGAAGGCAGTGTTTGGTATGCTTGCCTTTACTGGTCAGTGCATTGAGTACAGGAGTTGGGAGGTCATATTGCAGCTGTACAGGACATTGGTATGGTAACTTTTGGAGTATCACTATAGGAAGGATGTTATGAAATTTGAAAGGGTTCAGAAAATATATACAAGTATGTTGCCAGGGTTGGAGCTATAGGGAGAGGCTGAATAGCCTGGGGCTATATTCCCTGGAGATTTGGAGGCTGAGGGGTGATCTTGTAGAAATATATAAAGACACGAAGAGCATGGATTGGGTAAACGGGCAAGATCTTTTCCCCAGGGTGTGGGGAGTCCAAAACTAGAGGGCACAGGTTTAAGGTGAGAGGGGGAAAGATATAAAAGGGCCCTAGAGGGCATCTTTTTTCACAGAGAGATGCTTGCATGGAATTACCTACCAGAGGAAGTGAAGGAGCCTGGTACAATTACAACATTTAAAAGGCATCTGGATGTGTACATGAATGCAAAAGGTTTAGAGGGTAATAGGCCAAATATTGTCAAATGGGACTAGACTTATATACGATATCTGTTTGGCATGGACAAGTTGGACTGAAGGGTCCGTGCTGCAAATCTCTGACTTTATTAAGTGTACAAGTCCTGCCCTAATTTGCCTTTCCCAAATGCAGCACCTCACATTTACCTAAATTACCTCCATCTGCCACTCCTGGGCCCATCGGATCAAGGTTCCGTTTTACTCAGATGTAACGTTCTTCACTGTCCACAGTACCAATTTTGGTGACATCAGCTAACTTATTAACCATATCTACGTTCACATCCAAAATCAATTATATAAGTGAAAAAGTGAACCGAGCACCGAGCCTTGGAGCACATCACTGGCCACAGGCCTCCGGTCTGAATAGTGACTCGCCACCACCATCTCCTGTCATCTACTTCAAGCCAGTTTTGCATTCAAATAGCTAGTTCTCCCTATATTCCATGTGATCTAACCTCGTTAACAGACTACCATGCTGAATCTTTTTGAAGACCTTACTGAAATCCATATAGATTACGTCCACTGTTCTGCCTTTGTCAATCCTCTTTGTTACTACTTCAAAAAAAAACCTCAATTAAATTAGTGAGACAATGTTCCACGCACAAAATCATGTCGACTATTCCTAATCAGTCCTTGCTTTTCCAAATACATGTAAATCCTGTCCCTCAGGATTCCCTCCAACAACTTGCCCACCACTGTCAAGTTCACCGGTCCACACTTCCCTGGCTTTTCAAACCACCTTTCTTAAATACAGGCACAATGTTAGAATAGATTCAAGAAATCAAAATTTTGAAAGCATCAAGGGGTAACGGAGTGGGGCGGGGGGGGGGGGGGGGGGGGGGGGGGGCTGGAGAAGAGAAATATGGCAGAGGTTGAGGATTTGCCATGATCATATTGAATGATGGAGCAAGCTAAGGGCTGAATGGATTACTCCAGATCATGTATTTTATATAAAAACATGTTGAAAGGTTACGTCCAGGCTAATCTGATATACCATTGGGAGGAAGAGAGAGCACGGGTGAAGAAGGGAAACAGCATGCTCAAGAGGAAGTGACAGTGCACAGAAAAAGTGAAAAAAAAGAGGGAAAGAGGGCAACAGCAGAGTTAATGGAGGTGATACCAATGTAGAGTCGAGTACTAGAGTTATCTGGAAGTTAATGATACATCATTGGATACTGGAAGCATCCAAGTTAGAAATAGGTGCGAGCCACAGATAGGTCCTTGATTAGCATCACAGGCAATGGTATTCAGTCCTAAATATGCCCCTCTTTGTTTCTTGTTTTTAAGGGTGCCCACAAGCATAACCAGTGGATGTCACTAAGACTGAGGGAGCATAAGGGAAACCACAAATGATCCTCTAGTTGTGAGCAGCTAGATATGAATGGAACCAAATGAAAGTCATCCCACCCAGGTGGAAGACAGAAATGGCTTTGTAAAGGACACAGCGGTCAAAGGCTGCAAGCTGTATGAAATGGACAAGGAATGACAGTCATGTAAGATGCCATTTGTGACTTCGACAAAAAGTTTTTTCAACATTGGCAGGGGCAGACATTTGACTGAAGGGGTTTAAACAACAAGCTCTGAAAATGTCAAATTTGGAGACAACACTCACAATAACTCAGGAGACAGGGCAGTAATTTGCCAGGACAGTTGAGTTAAGTTGTTTTTTTGTTAAAATGAGAGGGTTGACAATGAAAGGATGGGGGGAGATTTTATTTTAATACCAGAAGAGGTAGAATTATGATATTAGCTAAGTGAGGTCAGGAGCTACAGATCAGACTGTCTCAGTCTCACTAAACATCCCTCGATTATACTTAAGGTGGTCAACCTTAGAAACAAACAAACAAACAAACAAGGATCATATTTAGGAGTGAATTTCTGAGGCAACATTTCAGATCTGTATAAGTTTCATTTAAGGATATACAGATGTACTACAGGTTGAAGCACATGTAGGAAAACCAAAAAGAAACTATGTTTGTCTGTGGGCACTGAATACGACAGTAAGATAAGTAACACTGACTGTATTATAAAACAAAACCAAAGACTGACAAGAAAATGGCTCTGGAACATGGGTGATCCCAGAGAGGTTTCATTTACAGCTACATTCCAACAAGGATTAATGGTAAGGAAACCAAAGCCAGGACTACTGGAGTGATAAGTGAAATGGAAAATATGATAAAACGAGGTAAAGGCTGATACTGCGTGTTGGGTGAATTCTTCAAGAGAGGACCATGCCATGTCCATTAAGTTGATTAAGGGGAATAAAGAAGCTAAGATCCAACCAGTTAGGGGCTTAAAACAAAGGAAATACTTAAAACGTACAAAAACAAAACGCATATTCACCCCTAAAACACAGTACCGAATATTTCAGCAAGATAACTGCTAAGTATTGCATCATATTTATAACAGCAACATATGTAACTCATCCCAAGATGGTCATGACTGCACAAGAACCTCTTACCACTACCCTTCATCTAATTGCAGCAACATGTCCTTTTCTCCTTTTTATCCCATGCATGAATTTAAGGGAAAGTTGCTAAATACATTGTAGTTGTACCTTCGACTGCTTCTTGTGGGAGCACAGTCCATGAGAACCACTTTCTGGGTGAAGATTTTCCTGAATTTCCTTTTAGTAGTAACTGTCTTTTATCGACAGCCCCTAGTTTGCACATCCCCACAAGTAGAAGCATCTTTGATCAAATCCTCTTGGAATTTAGAAGATCTCTATGAAATCAGTCCACAGATTACTCTTAATTACAGTAAAGAACTCTGGCCTTTTCCATCTTGCGTGATGGGCAATGGCTCAGATTCTGGTTGATTTATTTTATATCATCTTTCCCTAACTCTATTCTATTGTTTAATACAGGAACAAACATTCCCTTGAAGTTGCACAACTGCATTAAAACTCAGAAGCCGCCACACAAGGCCCTTAAAGTTACTGCTTGTGTGTGACCACAAAATTCAAAAGAGCATTGACATGAATACACCATGCACAATGATGGAGAGCAGAGCTTTTCACAGTAGCCCAAGAATTATCTAACAAGGGTTTCTTAGAAGTTTAATATCACTTCTCCAATTTCAATTCAATCCCTCTAGAAATGAATCCCAGTGCACTGTTTGCATTTTTATAGCTTTATTACCTTGTGTCCTTAATTTCTGCTATTGCTAATTACTTTCTTTGAAACTCAAACTTGCTCGCAGCTACTCAGTCCCACCCAAAGATCGTGAAAGAAAACCTAGTGCGATATGATATATTTTACTTTATATTGTTATTAAACACAAATGATATTGGTTTTGATGTATAATGTAAATTCAGATGCTGAGTACAAGCAGCTTAAATGAGCAATCGCTTTCAATTCTTTCATTCAAAGGACTGAAGTAGAAACATTGTTGCACTTATATTACGCCTTGTGTAGTGGGAACATTCAAACCACTTCAGATGAATGACTTTGAAGCGCACCAGGTGTTATTCTGGTAAAAGCTGAACTGTAAATTAGCACAATTCAAAACAAGTAGCATCTTCTGGATTAACGTATCAAAACAAAAAAAAATCAAACTGAGGATCTCTCTGTATTTTGGCATACCAGATAGACATAAATCCTTGCGCTATGGTTTCACCCATGCTGTCAAGGTAAATTTTTAGCTGAAGACTTTGCAACTGCTCAATAAACAGGTCACATATTTGGGATTTGTTCCACTATTCCTATATACAAAAAGCCTCTTGACATCATTTAGGGCATAAACAGCATAAAACCTGCAATTATTTCACCTGCACAATGCTTTGTAGTCATGATTACATTTACAGCATAGCATTTTCCCCAACTCAGCCTTTTTTAAACTACAAGGTTGAAAGGAGTACATACTGTACAGTTCCCATTCAGATGTTCAATGGGAAAATGATTTTGTTCTGAATTTAACTATGCAAGTTAAATTGTTGTCCAACAATTAGCCCACAGATCTTGAAAAAGCTTCACTTCCTTTTCATTGGAAGTTTTCTTAAAAAAATCAAATTAGAACATGAGGTTATTTAAATTACAAAACCAACACCCTTGATATAAATCAGCTAAAATAATCCAGCGTGCTGGACTGCGTTGTTTCAAGGCATAGGAGCCCCAGATGTACTTTATAGATTTCTTGCCACAACAGTGTAAAGTATTCTATACAGCATCCTCAATCCAGTTTTTGTACGACAATACTGTCATACCACCAGAGCTGAATATTTCTTTCAGTCATAACTGAATTCATTTACTGGTGACAAAGTTATACCAGAAAGAGCGAGTGAAAATAATCTCACTTCTTTTAAAGGTGGAAAAAGAAATCAATACTTTAGTTTTGTTCATTTTATTATCTTCAACTGCATTTGCCTCTCCTTTATACAGAGCAAATCAAGTCAGTCCGTTCATTATATGCAGATTTCAAATAACAAGAAAGGATTTCCATTTCACCTCCACAGTCCTCTGCCTTCTGGACTCGAATGTGAATTCGACAACTTCAGTGCACTGCCTCTCCAGCTTGCTATGTGTGGAATTTCCACTTCCACAATTATCTCACTTCTTTATCTTTCCATGCTTTGTTAATTCGGAGATAGCAAGAACTACAGATGCTGGAGTCAATCAATACAGCGTGGGGCTGCAGAAACACCGGTCAGGCAGCACAGAAGCAGGAAAGTCGACATTTTGGGTTTACACCCTTTGTCAGGACTGGGGAGGGGAAGGGAGCTCGAAGTAAATACAGGGAGAGGGTGGGCCTGGGGGAAGGTAGGGGGTTGGTAATAGGTACATGCAGGTAGGGGGTAGTTGAGATTGGTCAGCAGGGAAGGGTGAATGAGATAGGAGGGAAAGGTGATGGATAGATTGCGTCAGTCAAAGAGGCAGGAATGAAAGGGAAGGTTGTACATGGGATGAAGCCGCGGTAGGGTCATTTTTGAAACTGGTGAATTCTATGTTGAGGCCATGGCTGTGAGCTCACGAGGTAGAATGCAGTGTGGTGCCTCCAATTTGCATGCAGCGTCATTGTGACACTGGAAGAGGCACCCCCTCCCCCTCCACCACCTGCAATCGGAGCCCACCACCAAAGAGATATTTCTCACCCTACCGCTATCTACCTCTTGAAGGGACTGCTCGTACTGCAACTCCCTCATCCCTTCACACTCCCCACCAACCCCACCACACCTGGCACCTTTCCCTGCAACCACAAGAGGTGATGCAGCTGCCCCAGCCCTCCTTTCTCACCTCTGTCCATGGCCCCAGGCATTCTTTCCAAATCAGTCAGGGATTCATCCTCCAACCTGGTCTGCTATATCCATTGCTCCTGATGTGATCTCCTCTACAACAGTGAGGCCAAGCACAGTCTCAGTGACCAATTCACAGAGCATGTGCACTCTGAACACTTATAATCAATAGCGCCTTTCTGTTGACAGCCTTTTTAGCTCCTCCCACCCCACTCACTTGTTGTTATGCCCTTCCTGGGCCTCCAACAGTGTCACAATTACACCACGCGCAAACTGGAAGAACAATACCTCATTCTTCCTCTGCAGCTTACAGCACGAAAGACTCACAACAGAATTCACCAGCTTCAAAACCTCTCTAACCCCAGCCTCATCCCTTGTCCAACCCTGCCCCTCATCGCCATCTCCTTGACTGAACACAACCTGTACATCATCTTTCCCACCTTTCTTCCCCAAACCCCTCCCCTGTCCTGATCAAGGTTGTAAACCCACAACGTTGACTCTCCTGCTCTTCTGACGTTCCCTGGCCTGCTGTGTTCCTCCAGCTCCACAATGCATTGATGCTGTACTAATTGACGACTAAGTATCCATTCACAAGTCTTCCGGATGTGTCTTTCTAGAAACCATTCATCTTTATTTTCCCCAGTTACTACTCTGCATATGCCACTGTGAAATTTTTTCGTGGTTAATCTCTGGTACACTGCACACTTCCGTTTTCTCATTGGCCCTCCTTTTTGTTTTCTTCTGCTCCTTCCCCTCTCTATCTTGACAACTTGTGCATTTCTACCTTTCTTCTGTTCTAACGAAAGGTCATCAACCTGAAATATTAATTGTATTTCTCTCCACAAATGCTGCTTGACCTGCTGAGTATTTCCAACACTCACATTATATAGTTCTCTTACATTCCCGTCAGGTGAAATTATTAATTTCAAGAGTAACCATGACAGAAACATAGGTGGCAGCCAACTCCACAAACACTAGTGATATAAATGACTGGTTTATTTTCTTTTGTGGCATTTTCTGATGCAAAAAGTTTAGCCAGGATGTCAGAAGTATTCCTTAGTTTATCAAATAGCTCCATACATGCAGATTTTCCTTGTGACTATAAGTGTTCACCAAGTATTATATTTACTTAATTTTATTTGGATGAGATGGGAGGGAAAGAGAAGAGAGTATTGAAAATAGCACAATTGTCGCTTGTATGATCAGAACACTATCAGCTACTTTTTTGGACAACCAATAACGCACTGAGTAAATCAAACTTTGCCTATTCACCATTTGGTGCCAAAGATGTCATCAACGAAAAGAACAATAGGTTTTTCTTCCAACCCAAATAACACCAATTACTCTAGCATGGATTCTGCCACTAATGGAACCTTGTTGTACAATGAATGGCTTGAGGTACCACTCAGCACTCAAGAATGCATTTAGGTTTTTATCTATTTTCAGTAAAATAGATTACTTATGAATGACTCTGTTTAATTATTGCTTTTAAAAGGTTATGTCAAAAGTAGACATGCTAAACAATATACCCTTTTGTGCAGCTAACTGGATGGGTGAGAGAGAGAGATTAAAGGCAACAATAGATGCCCTAGAGAATAAATATATCAAAACACTGCCTTAAAAACAGAAAACGGCTCACACTATTAATTCATCAGACATGTAGCATTTAGAAAACACACTGAAGACAATTTATAGAGGCAATATAGTTTCAACTTCAGATTAAGTTCTGCATTATTCCAGATTAAAAGGCTCAAAAGCTTTTTTTAAAAAAATGAAAGAATGGCAGATGCTGTAAATCAGAAAAAAAAAGCTGAAGTCACTACAAAAGCTCAGCAAGTCTGGCAGCATCTGTGAAGAGAAATCGTTGTTTACGTTTTGGGTCCAGTGACCCTTTCTCAGAATTTATCTTTTGTGCCTGAATGAGAAAATGAAAAGTACTTCAGTCTAAGCCACAAAACTGAGTCAATATTATTTTTTACAATATCTTAACAAATAGAAATGTAAATATTCACTCAAGTTTTAAACGGAAACATCAGTATACAGCCTAGTTTGACCTTGGCATAATGGAAAACCCAAACAATACAGTTGTGAAATCCAGATTATGATCCATCAGTCACTGCAGATTCAGTTCTTTTGAAAACTCAGATCCCAGTGAGGTCCAAGAAAACAGAGACTGTGTGGAGTATGGATGGAGCGCTGACAGTCCTAGAGTCCAGTGCTTTGTTCAACAGGTTCATGGCTGATTTAATTGTTGCCTCAACTTCAATTTCCTGTTTGCTTCTCACCCTCAAGTATTGATCATTAAATGTCTAATTCAGGCTCCACTGCTCTCTGGGAAAGAGAATTCCAGAGGCAAACAAAATACACTCAAAAGAACTCTTTTGTATATCTCATTTATGTTATTAAAAACTTCACACTATAAACTGTACCTTCTCGCTCGTCTCCGCCACAAAATGATTGATCCTTTCAGATCAGCCTTGTCAAGTCTCCTCAAAATCTTGAACACTTCATTCAATAACCTCTCCTTGTTTTAAATTCTAATGGGCATGAATCCAGCCTGCTCAGTCTTTCTTTGTAAAACAATCCCTTAATTCCACTAAAACAGTCAAGTAATCCTTATCTGATCTACAGTGATTCCAATACTACATCTCTCAAGGAAACCAAAACTGTACACAGTACTCTGGATGCAGTCCCACTAAGGCTCCCTAAAGCTATTGCAATGATTCCCTACTTTTGTACTCTATGTCAGAGTCCTGTTTGTTTTTTGAAGCCTGACCTTGGCATTATCTGAAAGGCTACTTTTGTTCATACGGTCTCCTTTACCATTCTCTCCAACTCCTTTATTAGGAGTGTTGATTTTTTTTAAAAAAGGGATTACTTCTTTAGAGATAAGATTGTACAAAAAACAAATACTATATATAAAAAATTTAAATTGGAATCTATAAACAAGATAGCTTTCTTAAATTAGACATGTTTATCATAGAATTTTCATTTAAGAAACAGTAACTACATGGCACAAAAAGGAACAACTTGGAAATAATTCCAAAAAGGTTTTTTGCCCTCGATAATTCTGTTTAAAATGCAAGAACTGACAAAGTCTTCAAACACGCTGGTTCTCCAATGCTAGACTCTATTTGAGGAGCAGCAGCCATAAGACAGAGGAAACTTATTGCTGAAGGAGATGAGGCAGTGAGAATGAGAGAAAGGATGATTTTAGTTGGAGGGGCATCGCTGTCCTCCAGTGTTTCTCATTTGCCACTCATCATTGATTTCATGTTGGTTTTTTGGGGGGCCTTTAAAGGGCAATTTTGTGTTGCCCCCATATATTTTGAACCACACTGGATTCCCCTTACAATAGTGGCCAATTGTTCTTTTGTCTTCAAAGTCACTTGCAGTACTTTTACGCTAGTCTTTTCTGGTCTAAGTATTGGAAGACCAGATCCTTCTGTACCAGAGACCTGCAGTCTTGCTCCATTTAAACAATACCTTGCTTTTCAGTGCTGTTACCAAAGTTGGAAACCAAACATTTTGCCACATTATACTCCATTTGCCAATGCTTGTCTACTGACTTAACCTACTTAGATCCCTTTGCAGATTCTTTATATCTCTCTGCATAACTTGCTTTCCATTCTATCTTTATATCATCAGCAAATTCTGTCAGTCCTTTCATCTGAGTCATTAGTGTGGACGATAAATAGTTGTGGCCCTACAACTGACTCCTGCAGTAATCCATTGATTACTGTTTGCTAACCTTAAAAAGATGCATTTATTCAGACACTATTTCCAATCAGGCAATTCTCTATCCATGTTAACATATTCTCCCCAACACTATGAACTTTTACTGGCAGAAGAGTTGTCAGACACCTCCTCAAATCCATCCAAAGTCTGCCCTCTACTTATTCTGACTGTTTCCCAAGTCCACAGCTTCACCGTCTATAAACACCATGTTCAATTTAGCAATCTTTTCCTTATCACATTTTGGTAGAGAAGTAACTCCATATTCCTATCTAACCTTCTCTCAAAGTCTAATTTCTCTCTCTTTTTGTTAGTTGGTCTTTGTTGCTCAATAAAATTTGCCCTCAACAGCTGCCACTAATCTTCTCATTATCAAATTGAAACGAAATGTATACAATACTATCTTTAACTTCCTTAGTTAGCCGCTCTCTTGCCGCTTCCTCTCAGGCTCATTCTTTAAACTCTTGCTCCTGTTATTCAAGCATAGGCAGTAAGTACCAAAAAGCTGATCCCAGTATCAAGGGTCTGAGTTATAAATAACAATTCGGCTTTATCACTCAAGTTTTGGGCAGTGTTGAAGAAGTTCTCTCATAGAAGCACCTAATATGGTTAACAGAATGTGGTACATCTGCGATTTATATTGTAAATATAAAAATTGCACAGGTAATACAAGACGTCACAGTTTCAAATGCACCAATGCCCTTCAAGAGGCAGCTGAAACACATTTTGTACAAAGCAAAGATAACAGAGGACGAGATGAACAAATTTTTTTCTCTTCATTTGTGGGATATGGGCACTGCTGGCTGGCCAGCATTTATTGTACATCCCTAATTGCCCTTGGGAAGGTGGGGGTGAGCTGCCTTCTTGAACTACTGCAATCCTACTGCTGTGGGTTGACCCATAATGCTATTAGGGAGTGAATTCCAGGATTTTTACCTAGTGACAGTGAAGGGAGAGCAATATATTTCCAAGTCAGAATGGTGAGTGGCTTTGAGAGATATTCTCTCTCCAGGGCTTTTCTCTCCTATTTTTGTTTACCTCTCTCAAGAGATCACATGACTATTGGATGGTAGGAGGCACCTAGGTCAGGATGTCCTTAATGTCATAAATAAGAGCAAGCTTGACAGACTAGCTTGTATTTTCCAATGCCATTTCCATATATTCATATACAAAATTAACTGGTGATGTACACAGTTCCAAAATAAAATGCTATAGCCAATTGTCAGCTGTTTGGACAAGACATTTTGTGGATTGATAATGTTGCATCTATAGTCTGATTAATCTATCATAATTAAAAAGAAGCTTTCATCCAAAATTGTTTAAAATTTTACATCAGTTGAGAACAAATGTAAGCTGTCACTATATACTTACATTCAGATTTTAGATTGGTGTATTGTTAGAATTTTATATATGTGTAATGTGCAACAATGAACATCTCAGGTTTTTCTGGAGAAGCCACTAAACAGATACAAGGTTCTAGAATATAAAAGTACAATACACCATGGTTCAGTTATCAACGAAGACAACTGATTATTTGATGGTACATCTCAAAATTCTTCTCTTGATTCAAAACAAAAGGTGATTTGAAAAGTATTAAAATACAATGAACACTTTAAACTAATTCTCTGTTTGTAATGCACCACTTCATATCCATGAAAGAATTCAGCCAAATTCAACCCATAAATTTTCATAAAACTTTGCTTTGAACCACCAGAAACAATGCTATTAGGGAGGGAATTACAGGATTTTTACCTAGTGACAGTGAAGGAACGGCAATATATTTCCAAGTCAGAATGGTGAGTGGCTTTGTGAGATATTCTCTCTCCAGGGCTTTTCTCTCCTATTTTTGTTTACCTCCAACAAACCAATGTGGAAGAAATCACAGCACAGAAGTAAAGTGACATTTGTAAAAAGTCTTTTCACTAATGTGCATGGTTTCTACAATTCACATTTCCAGTTGTTGCTGCTGCTGCTGCTGCTATTTAGCATATCGAAGGAACCTTTTGTTTTCTTTATTCTGCAATTACTTTGATCTCAAAGTCAAACATCAGCCTGCACTCATATCCTGACCACAACTTCACAGAAGTCAGTCCAACCACACAATTCAACTATTTAGGTTATGCTTTGAATGGACTGGTAGACATTAAGTCAGTACAATATGTAAATACAATTTATAGGGCAACTATACCAATGTTAGGTCTGTTGATGAGCATCATGGCATACACATCACATTTGCAGGAGGCGAAGCACAGTAACAAACTTCTGGGGTCGTCAAACTTGAGAAAAACGTTCGACAGTTCTTCAGAAAGGTATTTATGCAGTCAGATAAGGTTATGCATGGATCCCAGCGGGATGACATCATTAGACAAGTCAGATTCCAGCATGAAATTCAACTTGCTAGAGTAGTTTTATTTCTATAATTTGGTTATGTAATGTCAGTCACAGCAGTCATGTGGCTAGATGATACATATCTTTATTACAGAAATGAACAGAAACATAGCTATAAAAATTTGGAAAGATATGGTCATAAACAGTAAAGACAAAGAATTAGAGACAATGGGAACTGCAGATGCTAGAGAATCCGAGATAACATAGTGTGAAGCTGGATGAACACAGCAGGCCAAGCAGCATCTTAGGAGCACAACAGCTGACGTTTCGGGCCTAGACCTCAAACATAAGTCTTGTGCTCCCAAGATGCTGCTTCGCCTGCTGTGTTCATCAAGCTCCACACTTTGTTATGTAAGACAAAGAATTAACTCTTCCTTCCTAGCATAATCCTCTTTGAACACTCATTTCAGTAAAATATCACTCACATTCACTTTAAAATTTTAGTAAACTGACACGTTCACAAGTGTTAACTTTCACTGAACTTCTACATTTTCACCAGACACAATTCTCTCAATTACTGTCTTTTCCCGACACACACATGCAGGCTAGTCATTAACTTTTCTCCAACTTTTGAATATTTTGAGGCTGCTTCAATAGCTGAAGACTTCTTTCTAGCACCGATACTGTAAAGACTTCCATAAATTAAAATGGTACCCATCTGCTGGACTGGATCTTTATTTTCTGATTTCAATCTCCTTGTGGTCCCTGATGTGGTTTTACTGTAGGCTGTAAAAATTCCACTGAGTAAATACTCCAACAATTACCTCCCACGTAATCTGCTAGTCATTTAACAAAAGTCACATTTTCTTGGAAAGACTATGTTAAACTCCCTATTCAAAAAGTGACCTTTGACCTTTCCTTAAAAAGCAGATCAGATCTTCATAGCACTGAACTTAAAAGCTCGTTTACTTCAACTTTAAAATTTATATTTCAAATAAAATATTCTAAATTGTCAATGACAATACTAATACTTTCGTAGGTGCTGTCTTTCACACAAGATGTTAAGTCAAGTTCCAGACTGCCCAATTAAGTAGACATAAATGCTTCTACATTTGAATTTGAGAACTCCCCCCCCCCATCCAGAGTCCTGGTCAGTATTTATGTCTCAAACAATACCTCAAATACAGACTATCTAATCATTATTCACTAGTGGATATGACACATGCATGGTAATGTAACAGCAGCCACAGACAATGGTGACTACACTTCAAAAACACTTTAGACTGCTCTCTACATATTAAAAAGTATTTTAATTTTAAGTCTTACTTTTACATCCATTTCCATTCAAAATTTTGCACTAAAAATTAAGTACTAAACATTTCTAGTCCAAGTTCTGTCCCTGTATCATCGTGCACTAATTTCATGAAGATTCAAATCACTTAAGGGAAAATTAATAAATATAGGCTCATCCCCAAAAGGGTTGAATTTTAAGGTAGCCAAATGTTAAACTGTGTACTTGCACAGTCCAGATTTCACTCTATCAGGCTGGTTCTAGTGCATGACCATCTTCAATTAGACGGTTTCTGAAACATTACCATGAACAAAGTTCATCATTACACTCCATTAACGACAGCACGGAGGATCCTAAAAGGTAGATGTAAATCTTGGCCAGTCTATCTACTGAAATTAAAAACAAGTTTGCAAAAAAAATATAATTCTATTAAACAATCTCTAGGAATGCTACAATAAGATCTAGGATGTAAACTTAATGCTGGGGTTCAATGGAGCAGCAAGTTTTAAAGTGGCATACTTTATCTTAAACATAAAGACAATGACATTTTTAGGCGGAGAAGTGACCACAGTTGATTGGGAAATAGGTTTGCCAGCAAATCAACAGAGGGAAAATTTCAGGACGTGATTCAAGAGACGTCAAACAAAAATACACTGCATTACAAAACAATAACTTAAGACCAACCCACCCATGCTCAGTCTGAAACTTGAGGATAGATTAAAAATTGCAAAGAACAGCACTAAGTCCAATCATGGTGGATCAGATTCTGACCTTAAATTCACATTCCCACCTATCCTGGATATCTTTCGACACTATTGCTTACCAAGAAGCTATTTAAAAATTGCCTTTAAAATATTCAGACTTTGCTTTCACCACCTTTGCGGGAAGTTCCAGAGACTCCTGTTCCCTTAGAAAAAGGAGAATCACCTCATCATCGTTTTCAATGTGTGATCAAGTATTTTAACACTGTGATTCTTAGTTCTGGATTCTTCCATAAGAACAAACATCTCCACATCTATCAGATCAAGACATACCAGAATCTTGTTTCAGTCAAATTGCTTCTTACCCTTTCTAAACTCCAGAAGATACAAGCTTAGTCTTTCCGATCTTTCCTCACAAGACAATCCACCAATTTCACATACACTTATAAACCTTTGCTGAATTGTTTCCCAACATAAATATGTTCCTCTTTAAACAAGGGGACCAAAGCTGTACTCCAGGTGTGATCTCACCTGTATAACTGAAACATAATCTTCCTGCGACTTTATTCAATTTCTCATGCAATAAGAACATTCAAATAGCTTTCCTGATTACTTGCCATACCCTTGTACAGTCATTCCTACGTATCAGCGAAATCATGCATTGAGAATTCACCCAGCCGTGCCAAAAATCAAGTTGCTAATCATTCAAAATCTCAGGCAAAACTCAAGCTATCTGCAAAAGCTTTCACTTAGGCAGTAATCTTGCTCTTGCTTTCAGTCCTGTTCCAGTATGTAGCTCTTGCCCTCAAACATCCTCCCGCCAACCAGGGCATAGGTGCTTGGGAGGACGAACACATCAAGGGTATCCGCCAGATGGAAGGGGATTTTCAAATTCTTCATTTGCAAGTGTTTTCAGGAATGAAACCCTCGCAGATTCAGAGGAATGACTATACTCATATTTTGTGATTCATGCAATGGAATAGCTCAATCTGGCCACATTTCAGAGCCCTGCAATCTTTCACCATCTACACGGTGCTTCCTTTTTGTTCTTTCTGCTAAAATAGATAATTTCATATTTTAACCACATTCTACACTATTTGCCAAACCCTTTCCACTCACTTAACCTATCCAGACCTCTCTGTAGCCTCCTTGTGGGCTCTTCACAACTTAATTTCCTCCCTATTCTCGTCCCATCCACAAATTTCACAAGCTTACAATCTATCACTTCAAAGTCATTTACATACAGTCATTTACATACACTATAAATATTGGAGGACCCAGCATCAAATCCATGGTACATACTTTATTACAGTTTGCCTCCCTGAAAATGAAAGACCCATTTATGCCCATTCTGTGGCTGGCTGACAGACAGACAAGCATCTCCTGCCAGTGTCAAGCTTTTTCTCCTCATTTGTGACTTATTGTATTGTGCGTCAACATTAAAATAAATCTGTATTTTTGACGGGTAATTCTGGATTTACAAGCAGTTTTAAATTATACGATGATTTTGTAAAATAGGTTATCTTTATTGCAAAATGAAGATGACTTATTTTCTGACTTTTTCCGATGACATGTTGGAGAAGTACGCCTGAACCTTTAGTAAGAATGTCTTGAAGAAAGCATGCCAAACATTCTGTGGAAATTGATACTGCTTGCATACATCAAGTGAATCTAAATAATTCTAACCAGTAAGTCAGTCAGGCTTTAGCTTGTCTGTCTCAAGGCCATTTTTGCATCTGTGTATATGTGCAGTGGTAGATGAGCCAAAGGTGTTTGGTTTTTATAGCCTTGGCTAATGGCACTGTGTAACTTATTAAAATAGAGTCTTACAGCATGGAAACAGAGCCTTCAGTCCAAGTAGTCCATGCCGGCCACATTACCAAACTAAACTAGCCCATTCACGTTCTTATCCAAATGTCTTTTAAGTGTTGTAACTGTACGTGCATCCACCACTTCCTCAGACGTCGTACTGGGTACAAGTTAATCAAACAATTTTTCTTGTATTGCTTCATCTTGAAAATCAAAAGAACAAAATAAATGTGCTACCACGACAAACATTGTAAGTATTTAAATGCAGCGAACACAGATGTCACAGTAAACCCCAAATAAGGTGAAAATGCAATGCAATCTGAAGCTACTAAAAATGCGACATTTACAAAAAAGATGTCAGCTGCCATTACCTTTTCTTAATGTAAACCATCTACATCACCAGATCAGCTACAGTTCTCTTGAATACTTCAGCAGCTGTGGAATGCAACACTCCTTTCACTCTACACATTACAGTTACACATTTCTCTTCGGCTACGCTACAAGAATTCCAAAAACTCAACTTAGCATGTAAAACACAGGTCACGATCAAATAACCCTCATAGTTTCCTTCAAGTTGGTTTACTTAAATTGTTAACCTTTCGCATTAAGGAAGTACCCAAGAAAGTTGACATTTCCCAAAAATCATGTCAAGACCTGCATAGTTACTTCATGACTTCTCCAGGTCGTAGAGACAGAGTTTTAGGTCAAATGTAAACTGTGTTCTACATGAAAATTTGGTCTAAAATGCTGCAGACATGGCTCATACTTATCAATCCAGGAGTATCATAACAAACAATTGTTTGTACAAGGAATTTTCCTGTTAACAAACACTCGTTTTGGTTTTCAAATTAAAATACATCAGAGCTATCTGCAAATACAACTTCTGTTCATGAGTGGATAGCAGACAAACTGCTAATTTATCTGGTGGATCTGTTTGGCATGAACAACTAAAGCAGCAAGTTTACAGTTAGAGAAGATTAAGAGAATTTCAGCATTTTGACAGGGTAAAAAGGGCAATTGAAAGGATGCTGATTATGGCAGAAGATGCAAGAGGTCGTCCAATCACCTCAGTGACAAGAATCAAATGCTCCACTTTTAGTAGTCATCTGAAGTCAAAACATGGTCACTGTGTGGGAAAACACAATGCAAAGCAGGGAGAATCCTGCAAATGAATCAATAATGTTTTACACCTTACTTTGGACGGCACTAATAGGTCCGAGTTTGTGCTCATGCCTGGGTCAAGTGGAGGTCACATTCACCATCAGTCAGGGAAGTTTTCGGCTGCTAATTGCTAGTGGAGCTCGCCGGGATTAAGGGACTTAGCCACTGGGTTAATAATTCCCATACCAAACAACTGATCAGCACTTCAAAAGCACAGAAATTTTCACAATACTACATTTTTGAAGCCTACCTGACTGACTGGTTGTAACATGCACTAATTCAGGGTGGTTCAAATAACTTCAAAGACAGACCACTCCAATGGCCAGACCATAATAACAAAGCTTCATGTCAACCTTTTATCCAAAAGCAAAACAGAAAAAAAGCACTTCCTGAAAATGGGTCAAACCATGAACTTCACATGATAAAAACAATCCAAAATAGAAAAGTTATTTGCATCAACTTGACAAATCTCAACCCCTATCTCCCAAAAAAAAATGCAGACATGAGAAACAGGCAGTTAAGATCCTTGATAATAAAATGTGAGGCTGGATGAACACAGCAGGCCAAGCAGCATCTCAGGAGCACAAAAGCTGACGTTTCGGGCCTAGACCCTTACCACCCACAAGTCTGCTTTTAAGCAAATCAACTGGGAAACATAACATGAAGCTCAGTGCAGATTTTTCTTTCAATTCTGGCCCACTAGCCTTTTATAAGTATCTGACTTGAAGAAATGCTGCTGAAGTGAGAAATGCTATACGAGGAACTGCACACATGGACCTGCATTGTTGCAACTCAGTGGCACTGCATTGTGTATTAACAGCAAGGACATCAAAACAGATCGCACACCAATTTACACCTTCAAATGAAAGGCAAGGATGGGAGAGAGGAGAGAAAAAGCACCTTGAGACACACACTTGAACAATTATTTCAATATTCGTTTCAGAATGGTTTATGATAATGCAAAGAATCAAACCAAATTCTATACCCACTGTTGTTACCGTTGTGGGAGCATAGTCCTAATGCTGTTCGACTAATGGTCCAGAGGGACTAGCTCTAATGTCCAACATTGAAACCTCATTACACTAGCAAATGAGGGAGGCAGTAAGAGGTGCAGCAAAAGGAACAAATGGGATGGTAGACAGGATTGCAAAGGGAGCATTAAGACAAGGGAGAAGCAGCAACAATGGCATAACAATTCCAGTTGCAACCTGTATCCAGTGTGCTGCGGGCTCCTGGTGACATCCACAGCACTGACTTTCTGTTCAAGTGCATTGGCAAGAAACATCAAATGAAAATAGCCTTTATTTAACTGAGAAAACCAAGTTTTAAAGCCTAAAAGCTGATTAGATCATTATTTCAATCAATAGCTGGAATTTGTATTTGAAAGTCGTTGGTCTCTGTGGAGATTATAAAACAATGCAAATTTTTCACACCACTTGCCCTACCCGAATCTTTTAGAATGTAGATCAGTCCTAGATCATAGACTAACAAATTTGTGCTACAATCTGGCTAGAGGCCAAGTGCACTATATTTAAAGTAGATAAAATAAAAGCTTTACCAGTTCTAAACAAACATTAAATTTGACTGTACAACATGAAAATAGAAATACCATTTACAATCGATGTGTAATTTATGTTCTAACACCCAGAGTTAGCACGGTAAATACAGACAATAGACTGTGATCATTCAGCAACTGAACATACCACAGCTAAGGGCAAATTTAATCAAGACATTGATGTTAAAGGCTTGGGTGAGTCGTCAAATTTCACTAAACTATGCAAGGGACTACAGTTCCTCAAATGGCCAATGTACCTCAATGACTGTTCTCATTTTGGTTAATCAGCTTACTTTCTGGGTCTATGCTCCCTGAACTCTCAAAACTGCACTCCAGTACTTACTCCACTGCTTCTACACCCACCCTGACCCCAATCACTGTTTGTGGGCTTCTGAACCCCCGTGGCTTCAGGGCCTTTCTGAACCCCCATGGCTTCAGGGCCTTTCTGAAACCCCATCTCCAACACTCTGAGCTATTTAACAGCTCTTGGATCTGTGTAGGGTTCTCAGTGAGAAGTCCCATGTAGTTCAAATGCCTTCTCATGAGTAGTAGCTAATACTTCTACTTCTCGAGTCTACCACACACACACACACGTGACCCTTATCCTAAGCAACCTATTGAAAAACACTGACCTAATCTCACCATATTTCAGCCAGAATTGCACGCAACTAACTTGCTGGAACAGCAAAACACAACAAATCTTGAAATGGAGTCTGTCCAGAATATTATTTTCTCTCAATCCTAATTTCTGCAGTACAAATGATGCTATGGTAAAAACTTATCACAAGATGTGCATGAGAAAGCTCCACAAAGTACATACACGTTGCATTACTAACAAAGTTTGAGGATGCATGTAATGCCTGGTAAAGATGAAGTAAGCTCCTCCATGTGGGAAGGGAGGGTTTGCTTTACTTTTTTCCTGCTGGTGCCCCATCACACACTCCCCTTTCGAAACATCACATCCACTGTTTATTTCTATCTTTTGGTCTTTCACCAGTTACCTGATCATGATGCTGTATCTTGCGTTAATAACAAAATATCTTATCTATATGCACTTAGTTTGTTAAATACTGTGTCATATCCTCATGACCTCTGCATCTAATCATTTTCTGGTAATTCATCCTACTGAACTTTCTCTCCATTTGGAATACTGGATCGCCTCTCTTTCCAGATTTTATTGCAACCCATCAGATTGATCCGCTCTAAATATTATGCTTTCCTCCCCCGTCCCTCTCCCAGTCTACTGACGCTGATCCACTGGCTATATTTTTCTGGGACTTGTCTTTTCCTCTGTCAGCAAGGAACAGAAATATTAAACTCCATTGCCAAGCCAACCACTCCATTTCTTCTTCCACCAGTTTTATGTACAGTTAGAGAAACAAAAATTGATTAGTCAGTCAGCGTGGTTTTGTGGAAAATCATATCTCACAAACTTCAATGAGTTTATTTTTGAGGAAGTTATCAAACAGATTGATGATGGCACAGCAGTAGACATTGTTTACTTGGATTTTAGTAAAAGCTTTGTCAAAAGTTCCACATTGTAGATTAATTAGTAAAGTTAGATCACATGGGATTCAGGGTGAGCTTGGCAACTGGATACATAATTGGCTTAATGGCAGGAGACAGAGTAATGGTGGAGGGTTGTTTTTCAGACTGGAGGCCGATGACCAGCCGTGTTCCACTGGGATCGGTACTGGGTCATCTTGCTTGTCATTTATATAAATGATTTGGAAGAGAATATAGAAGGCATGGTTAATAAACTCTCAGATGATGCCAAAACTGGTGGCATTGTAGACAGTGAAGAATGTTTTCTCAGCTTACAAAGGGATTTGGATCAAATGGGTCAATGGGCTGGAAAATGGCACATGGAGTTCAATCTGGATAAATGTGAGGTATTGCATTCTGGCACAACAAACAAGGGTAGGGCTTATACAATTAATGGTAGGGTCTTGGATAGTGCTGTACAACAGAGAGACCTAGGGGTGCAGGTACATAATTCTTTGAAGTTTGTGTTAAGTCTATACTGGGTGGTGAAAATGGCATTCAGCACAGTTGCCCTCATTGCTCTGTCCTTTGAGCAAAGGAGTTGGGAAGTCATGTTGAGGTTTCACAGGACATTGGTGAGGCCTTTTCCTGAAATGCTGTGCCCAGTTGTAGGAAGAATATTAATAACCTAGAGAGGGTCCAGCAGAGATTTACCAGGATGTTGCTGGGTTTGTAAGGTTTGAGTTATAAGCAAAGGCTGGATAGGCTGGGACTTTCTTCACTGGAGCACAGAAGGTTGAGAGGTGACCTGACAGAAGTTTATAAAATAATGAGGGGTACAACCAGAGTTAATGGTGGTTGTTTTCTGCCTAGGACGGGGGGTTTCAAGGCTCGGGGGCACATTTTATAGTGAGAGGAGAGGAGAGAGTTTTAAAAGATTCATAACAGGCAAATCTTTCACACACAGAGCGTGGTCTGCCCGTGGAATGAACTTCCTGAGGAAGCGGTGGATGTGGGTACAGTTACAATACTTAAAAGACATCTGGGTAGATACATGAACAGTAGAGGTTTGGGCAGATATGGGCCAGGAGCAGGCAGATGGGATTAGTTTAGTTTGCGATTATGTTTGGCATGGATTGGTTAGACTGAAGGGTCTGTTTCCATGCTGTATGATTCTATGATGTTTAAATGAAAAATATTCACAACTGGACCCCTAGTGGGAGCCAAATACTGGGCCAAGACCACAACACAAATTGTATGCAGCTTCAATCCAATGTGTAGCAAAAGCTACGGCTCCATTAACACAATGTTGCCTATTAACAGAACAGTAACTCATAAATAATCATCACATGGAAAGCTACAGTTTAATCAATCTATTCTCTCCACTGAAGGATGATGCTTGACAGCATTTGGGATCAAACTGGAAACGTTCACATAACACTGCTGTCTCCAACAGACAAGATAAGTTTGATACA
This sequence comes from Stegostoma tigrinum, assembly GCF_030684315.1. NCBI lineage: Eukaryota > Metazoa > Chordata > Chondrichthyes > Orectolobiformes > Stegostomatidae > Stegostoma > Stegostoma tigrinum. Next base: position 45,187,221 of record NC_081361.1, on the reverse strand, counting down.
ATCTGTTTGCTACACAGCAGCCCACATTGTTCAAATTTCCTTAAATTTTCTTTCTACTATGAACAAAAAAGCTCATCAGTTTATCTGTCAATCCATCTGAGAAAATACTACAGAATTCTGTAGCACGTAACTCAAAAAATAAAAACAGCCAAAGGACAAAATTATCTTAAAAGCTGAATTGTTCAGTTTTCAAAATAATGGGAATAAAAATGGCCCACACCTCCTCTTCCCTTCACTAAATGATGCAAACTCTTTCACGAGGGCATTTATTAAACATTTGGAGTCTTCTCAATTTAAAGCACTACTGCTTATTGCAAACACCTATTCCCTACTTTTGCAAGGCAAAATCAATTTGATCGTGAGGAAGATCAATTTGATCGTGAGGAAGAGCAATTTGAGATCCAGCTCAATTCAAGCACAAGAATTATGTACGTGTCAGCCTGAGTATCATTATTTAGGGTCTCCACATTTGTTTGAATTCTGGCAGCTGCTGTTTCAAAGAACCACCTCCTCACCTGCATCCCCAAAAATAGCTTCATATCCATGAATTACTTGTGGAACGAGGTCATCCTTCTGTGAAAAAGTCACAGCTGATGTGTGCACAGTAATCTTCCACAACAAGATAAAGATCAAGTACTCTACAGATGCTTCGACTCAAGGGAGGCCTTATGCTTAATCACTGACGTTTGGCCATTAACAAGGTCAGTGCTTGCGAACTGGTACCAGCAAGTCTGGGAGAGAACATGGTGGTCAGAGGAAAAGCTGGATGTATATGAACTGTTTTGAACTGGGGATTTCTGAAAGGAAGATTTTAGCAGATGATGTTATAACAAGAAAATTTGAAAGCTCCCTGTCTAACATTATCAGCCATTGGAAGCATAGGAGAATAGAAACTAAATTTAAGTATTCCTCAAATCTTCCTTCAAGTGAACTAGAAACGTAGACGCAATCAACAACTTCAGAAAATCAAATCCAGAGACAAACCTGTGCATCTGTGAAACAACGCACCATGGAAACTGTTTAAGTAACCTGGTCAGTTTTGTTATTACTTTTTTAAAATTAAGTTTATCCTTTGGGCCATAAAAGACATACCAGCAGAATTAAGGCAACTGGCCCATCGAGTCTGTTCCACAATTCAACCATGCCAGACAGTATTTCTCAAACCCGGTCTCCTCCTCCTTCCTGAAACTTACAGATCAAGAACCCCTTTCTCTATCTTCAATACACTCAATAACTTGGCCTCCACAGCCCTCTGCAGCTAAGAGTTCCACAGATTTACCGCCCTCTGGCTGAAGGAATTCCTCCTCTCTCAGTATAAAAGTTTCATGTCTTCATTCTGAGGCAGTGCCCTCAGGTCTCAGTCTCTCTGGCTAGAGCAGGCATCTCCTCCACATCCGCTCTATCCAGGCCTCTCAGTATTCTGAGTATTCTCAATATTTTAATCACATTCTATCTAATTTTTCTAAATGCCAGTGAGTACAGACCCAGAATCCTTAACTGTTCCTCATACAACAAGCCCTTCATCCTTGGTATCATTCCTGTAAAACCTTCTCCGGAACCCCGCCAGGCTAGAACATTCTTCCTTAGATACTGGGCCCTAAACTGCTCACAATATTCCAACTGTCCCATACAGCCTCAGCAGTACATCTCTGCTCTTGTATTCTAGCTTTCTTAAAATGAAAGCTCACGTTGCATTTTTCTTCCGAACTGCCAAGTAAAACGTTAACCTTAAGAGACTCCCAAGTCCCTACCTGCTTCAGATTTCCAAAGCCTTTCCCCATTTAGAAAATAGGCCAATCCTCAATTCTTCCGACCGAAGTGCACAACCTCTCACTTTCCACCGTGTATTCCATCTGCCACTTCTCTGCCCACTCTCCTAGCTTATCCGAGCCCTTCTTCAACATTCCTTGTCCCTCCGCTTATCTTTGTGTAATCTGCAAATTTATCAACAATGCCCTCAGTTCCTTCACCCAGATCATTACTGTATAATGTAAGTAGTTGCTGTCCCAACACAGACCCCTCCAGAACTCCAATAGTCACTAGCTGACCCTTTTATTCCCACCCTGGCTGACTGGCAGAAGGCAATCTTTTATCTATGCCAGTATCTTGTCCTGAACACCATGGACTCATTTTATTAAGCAGCCTCTTGAGTGGCACCTTGTCAAAGACCTTCTGGAAATCCAAACAGACAAAAAGGAGCTGGTGGACATGATCTAACTTGCTAGTTATCTCCTCACTGAATTATAACAGATTTGTCAGGCACAACCACTCCTTGACAAAGCTGTGTTGACTCATTTTACCACCCACTTCCAAGTAGTCCATAGTCTCATCCTTCATAACGGACTCCAAAATCTTACCGATGACTGAGGCCAGGCTAACTGACCTATAGCTTGCTGTCTTCTGTCCTCCTCCCTTCTTAAACTGGTGTGTTACATTAGCTGTTTTTAATCCTCTGGCAACCTCCCTGACTCCAGTGATTCTTGAAAGATCACCAATGCCTCCACAAACTTCCTCAGCTATCTCTTTCAGAACTCTAAGGTGTGATCCATCCACCTCAGAGTTCTGAAACAGATAGCTGAGGAGACTGTCCATTTGATCTGCGTCCAGATCCTACAGACCTTTCAGTTTTCCCAGTGCCTTCTACTCGTCTCACTGACTAGTGACAGGAAAACTGTGCACAATTCTCATCAAGGTCTTTTCTCCTTTATGGTTCCTCAGCTCTATCCACTCTGTCTTCCAACTCAATATCACTTCTTGCTTTATCGATTTAATTTCGTTACTTACTAAGAAGCCAGCCCTGTCACCTCTGCCTGCCCTTTTGATAGGGCATGTATCATTGAATCTTAGAGGTGTACAGCATGGAAACAGACCCTTTGGTCCAACTCTCCACAGAAACCAGATATCCAAAATTAATCTAGTTCCATTTGGCCCATATCCCACTAAACTCTTCCTATTCATATATCCATTTAAAAGCCTATTAAATGCTGTAATTGTACTAGCCTCTACCACCTCATTCCATACACACAGCACCCTCTGCATGAAAATGTTGCTCCTTAGATCCCTTTGAAATCTTTCCCTTCTCACCTTTAAACCCATACCCTCTTGTTTTGGACTTCCCCACCCTGGGAAAAAGACCATGAGGATTCACCCTTTCCATGATTTTATAAACTCTAAAAAGTTACCCCTCAGCCTCTGATGCTCCAGAGAAAATAGCCCCAGCCTATTCAGCCTCTCCCTATAGCTCAAACCCTCCAACCCTGGCAATATCCTTGTAAGTCTTTTCTGAACCCTTTCAAGTTGCACAAAATTCTTCCTACAGGAGGGAGACCAGAATTGCATGCAATATTCCAAAAGGTGCCTAACCAATATCCTGTACAGCTGCAACATGACCTCCCAACTCCTATACAGTTTCCAATAACAGCAAGCATACCAACTGCCTTCTTCACCAAAATAACAAGGTGTAGAGCTGGATGAACACAGCAGGCCAAGCAGCATCAGAGGAGCAGGAAAGCTGATGTTTCAGGCCTAGATCCTTCTTCAGAAATGGGGGAAGAGGGAGAGGGAGGGTGTTCTTCACCACTTTGTCTACCTGCAACTCTGCTTTCTAGGAACTACGAACCTGCATTCCATGGATCTCTCTGTTCAGCAACACTGCCCAGGACATTATCATTAAGTGTCTAAGCCCTACCCTGATTTGCCTTTCCAAAACATAGTACTTCTCATTTATCTAAATTAAACTCAGTCTGCCACTCCTCAGCACATTTGATCACAGTCTAGTTCCTTGGGTATTGAGTTCCCAGATGTGATCCCCTCACAGCCCTCTGTGATATGCACGTCATCATATCTGCCGATTTCACTGTGTGCAACAAGCTCATTTATATTGTCTCATATACTGCATGCATTTAAGTACATCATACTCAGTTCTGCATTGACTGCTTCTGTTCTCAGAGTTATCCCCTCATCTGGTGTGACTGAAGTTAGGTTTCTGGCCCTTCCCATACTCTGTTCTATTACTTGTTCTGGAAACTTTAATATCCCCTGTTGAGAACCCCTCTCCTGTTAATATTTATCCTAATTTTCCATGCAAATGAACCCACCTCCCCACTATTTAGTTTACAGCCCTAATCATACTGGCCCCAGCATGATTCAGGTGAAGCCCATCCCAATGGAACAGCTCCTTCCTTCCCCAGTACTGGTGCCAATGTCCCACGAATTCAAACATTTTTGCCACTAATCTTGGATGCACACATTTACCTCTTTAATCTTGTTGACTCTGTGCCAGTTTGCTTGTAACTCAGATAGTAATCCAGAGATTACAACGTTTTTAGTCCTGCTTTTTAAAAATTTAGTCGCTAGCTGTTCATATTGTCTCAGCATAACCTCTTTCCAGCCATATTGCTGGTACCTGTGTGAATCATGACAACTGGATCTTTTCCCTCCCACTTGAAGTTCCTCTGCAGCCAACTTTAGATATCCTGAATCCAGGCACTTAGCAGGCAACACAGCTTTCGGGACTCTTGATCCCAGCCACAGAGAACAGTGTCTACTCCCTGATTACACTGCCCTCTATTACAACTACATCTCTCTTTTCTCCCCGCTTGTGAATGGCCCCCTCTACCGCAGTACTGTTGTCAATTTGCTCATCCTCCCTCATCCACACAGGGAGAAAAACATCAAACCTGTTAAGACAATCTTCCAGGGTGCAGACTCCTTCAGCACCACCTCCTGGATTCCTCTGCCCACCTCATTCATAGTCACACCTTCCTGTCCCTGAAGACAAGAGTAAATTTGAGGCAGCAATCAAAGGGGTGTGACTGCATCCAGAAACACAGCATCCAGATAACTCTGCCCCTCAAATGCTGCCTGTGTCTGTCATATGGCTGATTTGGGCCAAAAATAAAAGCTATTGGATTTAAATCTTAGACATTAATCAGAATTAGCTTATTGTTTCACTTTGCTCTGTTTATGCTACTGTTATTAGTAAATTCTTACACCTGTCATTTAAGCGATGAACCTGGTGTCCAGTATTGATTATTTACAAAGTCTGGTTTGGAGCCATTGAAGTCAATTTTACAGATTAACGAATGTTCAGATTTTACTGTGTTGTGAATACAGAGATAGGAAGGCAAATTTCATTCGGCTGTTTTTGAGTCAAAACAGATGATCAATTTTTGTTGATACAAGACGAACAAATGCTGGCAAGGACACAAGGAGAATCACCTTGCTATTTGAGCAATACCAGCAGATCTTATGGAAGTGCACAGCAGGATATAGTACAATAAATGTGAGGTACTGCATTCTGGCACAACAAACAAGGGTAGGGCTTATACAATTAATGGTAGGGCCTTGGACAGTGCTGTAGAAGAGAGAGTCCTAGGGGTGCAGGTACATAATTCTTTGAAGTTTGTGTCATGTGTATACTGGGTGGTGAAAATGGCACTCGGCACACTTGCCTTCATCGTTCTGTCCTTTGAGAAAAGGAGTTGGGAAGTCATGTTGAGGTTTCACAGGACATTGGTGAGGTCTCTTCTGAAATGCTGTGCCTAGTGCGGCAGCCCAGTTATAGGAAGGATATTATTTACCTGCAAAGGGCTCAGAACAGATCTACCAGGATGTTGCTGGTTTGTAAGGTTTGCGTTATAAGGAAAGGCTGGAACTTTCTTCACTGGAGCATAGAACTTCATCTGCCACTTTCCAGCCCATTCACCCATCTGATCAAAATCCGTTTGTAAGCTTAGAAAACATTCTTCACTGTCTACAATGCCACGAGTTTTGGTGTCATCTGCAAGTTTACTAACCATGTCTTCTATATTCTCTTCCAAATCAGTTATATAAATGACAAGAGAGACGACCCAGTACTGATCCCTGTGGAACACGGCCGGTCACTGGCCTCCAGTCTGAAGAGCAATCCGCCACCATTAAGCTATCTCCTGCTGTTAAGCCAATTATGTATCCAATTAGCAAGCTCACCCTGAATTCCACGTGACCTAATGATTAATTATTCTACCATGCTGAATCTTGTTAAAAGACTGAACTAAAATCCAAAGAAACAAACAGTCTACTGCTCTGCCATCAATCCTTCTGTTACCTTCCTCAAAAAAACTCACTCAAGTTTGTGAGGCATGATTTTCCTCACTCAAAGCCATGCTGACTATTGCTAATCAATTTTTGCCTCTCTAAAATGTCCATAAATCCTATCTTTCATTAATCACCTCCAACAAATTACCCATAACCGAAGTCAGACTCTAGTGTCGATGGTTCCCTGCTTCCTCCTTACAACCTTTCTTAAACCAAAGTGCATGATTAGCCACCCTCCAGTGATCAGGCACTTCACCTCTAGTTATAGACGATGCAAATATTTTTGCAAGGGCTCCTGTAATTTCCTCCATGTCCCACAACATTCTGGGACACATTAGATATTAGATCCCAGAGATATATCTGCCTTTATATTCTAAGGCCTCCTGAACTTCCTCTTCTGCAATGTGAACTGTTTAAAACATCAAAGTTTAGTTCTCTGCATTTTCTGGTCTCAATTTTTCTCCACAGTACGTACTGACCAGAAATTTTCACGTAGTATCTCTCCCATCTCCTGGGGTTCAACATGGAGACAACCTCATTGATCTTTAAGAGGCCCAGCCCTCCCTCTCATTACTGTCTTGCTCTTGATGTATTTGTAGAATCTCTTTGGATAAGCCTAAACTTTATCTGCCAATGCTATCTCATATCCCCGTTTGCCTTCCTGATTTCTCTCAAGAATGCCCCCACACTCTTGATATTGATTAAGAGATTCAATTGAACCAAGTCGTCTGTATCTTAAAAAAATTCTTTTCTTCTTGACAAAAACATGAAAATCTTTATTCTTCCATTGCTCCTTAATCATACCAACCTTACCCTTTGCTAATAGGAGCAAAAAAGCCCTGAACTCTTGTCATCACACTCTTGAACACCTCCCACTTGTCTGACATCCTTTTACGTGTGAACAGTCTATTCCAGTCAACTTTTGAAAGTTCTTGCCTCATACCATTAAAATCTACCTTATTCCAATTAAACACTAACTTTCATGGAAGGCTTATCCTTTCTCATAATCATTTTAAAACTAATTGAATTATCATCACTAGACCCAAAGCATCACCTCACTTTTACTTCAGTCACATGTCCTGCCTTATTTTCCAAAAGATGGTCTAGTTTTGCTCCTTGTTGATAGACATTATTTTTAAATCTTTCTTGAGCACATTTGACAAATTCTTCACCATCCAAACCTTAAACACTATGGTAGGCCCAGTCAATGATTGGAAAATTAAAATCCCCAATGTTTACAGCATTATAATGCTTACACATGTCTGAGATCTCCCTACATATCTGGTTCTTAATTTCTCTTAGAACTGGGGGGCTATAGTACAATCCCAAAGTGATCCTTCCTTTCTTATTTGCAATTTCTACCCATGTATTTTCACTGGATGATTTTTCAGAGATATCTTTGCTAGTTACAGCAGTAACGTATTCCTTAAACCAAAACACCACCTCGCCTCCTTTCTTGCCTCCTTTTCTAACCTACTAATAGCATCTAAAACCCTGAATATTGAGCTGCCAGTCTTGTCCATCTGTCAGCCAAGTTTCTAATAGCTATGATGTTCCACTCCCATGATCTTAAGCTTGCCGAGTTCAATCGGCCTTACCTTTAAAGGCCCTTTACATTGAAATAAATGCAATTTAGTTCTTCAGAGTTACTACATTCTCTGACAGCCTCGTCTTTTTTTTTAAATAGACGAGCTGTCCTCACATTCAGAGCCCACCGCATCAATCCTTCCATTTACACTGCTACTTAGAATTCATCTGCTCGCCTTCTCTCAGTGTAAAGTCTCCAGTAATAGCATGAGCAAATCTCCCTGAGATATTGGTCCCTTTTCAGTTCAGGTTTGGCCCATCCTTTCTGAACAGGTCTTTTCTATCCCAAAAACCCGAATCCCTGAACAATACACCAATTCTTCAGCCATTGATTTATCTCGTTTAATCTTTTGTTCCTTCCTTCATTTGAGACTGACATTGGGGGGAAATCAGAAATTACTACTTTAAGGTTTTTTTTACATCTTCTACCTAAGCTCTTAAATGCACTCTGCACTGCTTTAGCCTTTGCTGTAAGAATGTCATTTCTACCAATGTGTACAATAATTTCTGGTTTTTCATTCCCACCTTCAACAGTATGCTTGAAAGATTTAGAAATGTCCTTAATCCTAGAACCAGGAATGCAACAAACTATCCTAAATTTGTGCTCATTGCCACAGAATCACCTGACCATGCCCCTGACAGGAGAGTACCCTGTAACAATAAATTCTATTAAATCTTTTTAAATGTTGCCCAACATAAAAAAAGTTCCAAATGTCCAATAACTGACTGTCCCTTCCATGTTCCTTAAACAGACTATCCTTTTCTACTGTCCCAAAAACTGAATATCTATTCGATAGAGGTATAGGAGAGTTTTGAACTACCTTCTCACCTTGACCAACAGTCACCCACCTGACTGATCCTGCTGGGTAATAACTTGTCTAAATCTACTAGCCACCTCACACTGTGCTGTACGTATATATCCATAATAACATCAAGCCTAAAACAAAAGTTTCAATAACACCTTTGATATAAAATTACCTACAAAAAATGTTAAGTAGTTTATGTAAAAGTTGGAAAAAAATTAAAATATATTAAACAAAAATATAAAAATTAAATAAAATCAACCACTTAGTTGATGAAATGAATAAAAATGATTCTTCTTCAATAAATTCCTCCAAGAAAAATAACTTCTCCGGAGTTAACAACGTGTAAGACATTCCAGAAGAAAAGCAACTGTTAGACTATTTTCTTAAAAAGCCTTTTGCAATGTTGAAAAATCCCTCTAAAAGTCATACAGATCTTTTAAATTACTGAATTAAGAATTTAAAAAAACCTCTGCTGTTCACTGTAGACCTTTCAAAAAAAAAGTCCACTGACTAAAAAAAAATATTTTCTGAAGGCGGCTCCTGACCCAAAATGCCAACTTTCCTATTCCTGATGCTGCCTAGCCTGCTGTGTTCCTCCAGCTCCACATTGTGTTACCCCATTTTTTGGGTAGTTTTGTTTCTGTTTTTTTTTGAATGTGAACAAAACAAAACAGAAATAATCTTACATTAGTAAACTACAATCGATTACATTAACCGCAAAACTATTAAAAAAAAGGTAAATCTTTAACAACGCTCACAATCCCAGGAGCAGCTGTAAGATCCACACGGCTGCTTAACATGAACTTCCATTGCTATGTATTCAGTTGTCTCGGCCCTCACTAAACTTCACCACCTCTCCCTTCCTTTAAAAAGCTCCTTAAAACCTAGTTCTTCCATCAGATAGTCGGTGTAATCTATCTGCCCAAGTGCCACAGTGGATTGGCAATGCTAAATTGGTCCAGCGTCTAGGGATGTGTAGGTCAGGTTGATTAGCCATGGTAAACATAGGATTAGTGGGATCAGGGGAACCAGGACTGGGTGGAATGCCGTTTGGATGCTCTTCACTGAAATGATGGACCAAATAGATCTTTCTGCACTATAGGGCTTTTGCAATTCTGCATTAAAAGCATATTGTTGAGAAACAGACTCTCTAATGCCAAATTTGATAAAATGCATATCTACAAAATATATTATTCACATTCATATTCACTATTAACAACACTGTAATAAGTAATTTGGCCCCATCAAACAAGCCAGTATTAGTGCCCTACACAAGCATCCTCCTGTATCCCTCTTCATCTAACCCAAAATTTATCCATCTACTTCTCCTTTGAGTGTTTATCTAGCCTCCCCTTTAATGCAGAGAATGCCACATTCTGATCTTCCTCTAGGTGCTGAAGTTGTAATTTTTTGCGTTATTCAGTAGCCAGCTACTAAAAATCGATGGAAGTGACATTCCAGTTGATATTCCTTTCAGTTTTCCTCAATTAATCTTGCCTTTCCTGGATAGTAATTTATCAGTCAAGCCTTTAGGTGGGAACAAGTGCTTCACCACAACTACCGCAGAGTAAAAATTCTGTCACAGAGGCTATCAAATCACTCGGTGGCCAGTTTCCTGTTGTCCATTTCTATTTAATCCAAGTAGAAATTGTTTTCAAGTGAAATTAACCAGAGAAAAGAAGAGCGGGAAATTGAAAGCCAGATGAAGACACGAAACAGAAAAATGGGAGCGAGGAAGCCATCTGCCCATTTTTAAATTATGTCAATTAGTGTTGATAGGATTTTAAAAATTACTTATAAATATGACAGCCAAATACAACAACTTCTGAGCATTACACTGAAGCAAAGTGAAACCACTTTATCACCCTACTCCTGTAAAACACAAAAATGTCACAATGCATGACAAGATTAATCTTAATTTAAAATCCTAAGTAAAAGCAGTCAGCAGGCATTACAATATTTTCTCAGTGGCAACTGGGTATGAATTGGCCTGCAGGGTGGGACTTGATCTCAAAGCCCAACCTTTACAGGAAAAAAACCTACCACCTGGTCAAGGAGAGGGGTGAAATGGTGGGTTACCAGAACATAAATAGAAAGCCAAGTGTAGCTTTTGACTTCAGGTGAGCAGCAGATTTTAAAAAGTGTGAAAATGAATAATGTAAATTCTTTGCAAAGTACCAATGTTCACATATTTCAGTTAGTATTTTACACCACTATTTTGTGAATTTCCAGCAGTCATCAAAGGGTCTATTATATTACAAAAGGTGAATGCAAGGCAAATGAGGAGCAGCACCTGATTGAATTGTAAATATCATGTAAATAAAAACAGATTTCGATCACAATTGTTCAAACTACCCGTATCTCTCATGGCTTGCGTCAATGAACAGAACTATTAGATCAGCAACAGGCATTTCTTCTCAACTGAACTGTTGACAGAAACACAAGGTGCCACATTGTGAGTGCAGTTGTTAACAAGAGATGGGAAGGAGGTGAACTAGTTAGCATTTCAAAAGGTTAACAAAAATTACAGGGTTTGTTATATAACCAGACACATGATTATCTGTGTGTAATAGTTGCTCTAGACTTCACAAAATTGCATCTTCCAATGGTCTTCACCTTCATCTTATTCCACTTCTGAGATTTCACAAATTAAATAGTACTCTTATGGTGGAGAAGCACAAAGAAATATTTTTCCCTTGACAAGGAATGTCACCAAATAAATGCAGGTTACTGGTGACTAGCAGATTCATGTAATTGGTAGCAGAGGCAATCACTGATTCGCCTGTGTAATGACCATCCAATGCTGTCATAGCCTATTCTTCTGAGCCCAGTTAGAATCCACTAAGAAAATAAGCTCATCTCACTTATAATTTCTGCCCTACCAGTTCTGCATCTTCTCTTCCCAATGATTTCAAAGCTATAATAGGTCTGACGTTCAATATAAAGTCAAATACAGAGCAGTACCCTTCTTACAAATACTGCAGGTTTCTTACTGCATTTTTAAAAATTCTATACAATGCATAGATTACTAAAAGATAACTCTTGGTCAGATGCCAATATCACTGTTGCTTGAATTTACTCATTGGCTGGGGCTTTGCTCCAAATATTTGTATTTTATTTCAATACAAAATATAAGACAAAGCCTCATTTAAACATGCCCAAACCTCAAAAAAAAATGGAAGTGATAGGATCCATAAAACAGTAATTCAGCTAAAAAGATCCAACTTTACTGCAGACTGTACTTATTTGCCATCATAGCATTGTGAAGTTCTACACTGCCATACATGAAAATATAACTATTAACAATTATAAAATCAAAAATTAAATGAAGCCCTGAGCAATAAAATGGCAGCCTACTGCACAAATGGGATAAGGATAAAAGTCAGACCTTAAGTATTGAAGTTAATTTACAATGTAAAAAAATTCCAAGACATTATTCTCTGGACTGTAAACAACTGCATGAACAACAAAAACAGATGTTGTTGGAAACACTACGCAGGTCTGGGAGCATCTGTGGAGAAAAAAAAATAGCATCGGGTCATTCTGAACAGGTATTGAAGAAGGGTCACTAGGCCTGAAATGCTAACTCTGATTTCTCTCCATATGCTGCCAGACCTGCTGAGCTTTTATAGCAATTTGTTTTTGTTTCTGATTTCCAGCATCCCACAGTTCTTTTGGATTGTTGCTTAAACATTTGGCTGAACTCCCAACTGAATATTCAGCAACTAATTTTGATTATAATTTAAAAACTGCTGGTTAAAAAGTTGCATCAACAGTGACCTCATCTCAATAAGTTTCAGAAATAAGACAGAAAGCATTAGGTCATCAGGAAAACCCCAAAAAAGTAGGCGGGGGGGGGGGGGGGTAAAAACACTTCACTGCCTAAAGTTCCAACACCAATGATCTTTAAAGATTCAAAGTGAAAGCTACTCAGGAAACACACATGCTAAACAATGCACCAATGTACTAATGATGACTTGAATGACCATCTCTATTATATTTTAATCAAATGCATGGTAAGCATTTCCTTCCGTCTTCAATACACAGTCTTCCATCTACATTGTCTTCAGAAACATTAATAGAAGGCAGTTAATGCTTGTAATGTTCTAAAAAAAACCTTTCTTCAGAAGTTTACAATGACTACAAGTGATCTGATTTACTTCAAATATGACCCATATTTTGGTTAATTGCTGCCGGCAGCTTTCTTGCGTTACCAAGTGTTGATCTGTGGTCTGCTTCGTACTATCTCATCGACCACAGCTTTTCCCAGACAGACAGTTGTTTCGATTAATCTCAAGCATACAAATGCCTTTCATCTCATTTCTGATCAACTAAAGAGATCTTGATCATGTCTCTTGCAAATACATCCAAGAGATTGTTTCACAGTCGCAGGTATATTTTCCAATATTTATATACATCACTATTATAAGTGACAGAATCATTATCTTTGAAGACTGGAATAATTTCCAAATATGGATTAAGGCAAATGTCAAAACAAACTTCAGACAGGGTTTTTAAAAAGTCCCCTTTTTTTAAAAACCCCAATTTCCATTCTCAAAACCCTCAAGGCAAACAGCTAAACCCAACCTCACTAACACAGCAATCACCACCAAACAGGTCTATGCCAATGCTGCACCAGTGTCAGTTTTACACAAATATCCTCACCCTATAAGATATGGCAGTTAACCCATAGAGTCTCTCTCGTTCTGAATGGAACGGAAGTTAAAATGTCATGGTACTGAAATTTGTCTCTACTACAGCAATTAAGGTTTTACTGCATTAACAATCAAGGCACTTCGCTGTATACTATTGGGCTAGTGTTATATTGTGAACCGTAGATTTTGCCGAGAAATAGGTTCAATGTAAACAGTAGTTAGTCCTTTTAAGTGCATGCAATGTTAACCCCAACGATAACAACCAGACTAAACATTAAAGCATACAGCAGTGATCCAGAAAGTGATAGAGTTCTAGTCTCACTTTCAAAGGTTTTGCATTGAAGAGATAAGCAGCAGAGTACAGTATAAAACACAACAAAAGCTTAAGTAAAATTATATAGCAGATTTAAAACGCTGGGATTTTTAATAGCTTGATTTTTATAAGAACGTCTTACAAACCTTGAAACACTCCATGTACGCCTTCCAAATTATTACCGAAACAAAATGCAGACACCATTTGTAACAATACTACACGGACATCCTCACAGCAGTTAAGGGGTCCTGTCAGCTTGAATTCTGAGCCACATATTCATTGGCACCAATGTGAATTCCTGCACAGGAGGTTTGAAGAGGACAACTAATTCTGTTCACTTGAATAAAGATACTGGGTTTAAACCTTAAGATACAAACTTGATCTTTTACTAAACTCATAGCTTATGCATTGTAAAATATCTTACTATGTTAACTGTGCTTCAGATACCAATTTATCTCTTAGATTCCCTGAGCTTATGACTATTTGTGAAAAGACAACGGTTGCCAATTTGTAACGCAAGAAACTACCTCTAGTTACATAACAGTAGAGAGACAGAGACTCACTTCAATGTCTCATTCAAAGATAGTATTTCCAAAAATGCAATCATGAACTGAATGCCAGATTGTGTACTCAGTCCTGCAACGGGGCATAAATCAAGAGAACTCCAAATCAAACCAAAATATCATGGAATACAAAAAGACAAAAAAAACTACAAAAACCTTCTCGGACAAGAGAAAGGAGTAAACACTTCTATTTCTGTGCAATTCCAACACCTACCCATTGAACGTCTTTGGCAGCAACCACATTTAATGAAATTACTGCAGATTTCACACAAAGTAACATCAGTGCAAAATTATACCATAGGATTGAAATTCAACAGCAAGGTCTTGAACTATGACAGCGGTGTGAAATTAAAGGGTTTCTGTTCAGATTTTAACATTGGCTGTAATTATTTTACTGAAAAGTAACAAGTCAGAGCACTAAACCATCTCCTAGTGCTATTCCACTTTAAGTCTTTGTAACTTTACTCCATCCCCCTGGAATATCAAGCATGAGGAAAACAGACTACATAAAAAAAAGCCTTCTAAAAACAAAGTCAGAAATCACATGACACCAGGTTACAGTTCAACAGATTTATTTGAAATCACAAGCTTTTGGGAGTGTAGGCTCTTTGTCAGGTCAAGTGAGCGAGGAATACAAAGAACACAGTTTATGGCCAGAGAGATCTAAAGAACATACAAAATGATGTGAGTGGAGCGTCAAATAGCAAGCGTTTGCAGGTGATCAGAAGTGAAGTGTTAGACATTGTGAGTAAATCATTCCATAAACTGAAGTGAATTTTCATTATTAAAATTAGGCCACTCATCTACAGCCCCTAAAACTTACCAACGTAATTTATTTGGCAAGTTCTACTATTACATTAAATGGGAGTCTGGTTATCATACGAGATTAAAACTAGATATAGATCAAGTTATGGCTGGTCAAAGCTTACCTCACGACTTTCAGTAATGGATTTGCATACATAAACCACCTGCAGAATGGATTGGCGCCACTGAAAGGAAAGTCCAGTGTCAACAACTCACCCATTATTAGAACTCACTCACACGTGAACCAAGTTTCTCCATTCAAATTTTTAGGATATTTCTTTCAACCAATAGTCACACAGCTACCCTCTTTATTGCTTAATAGCCAAGATATTTTGACGGGACAACAAAGTGTGAATATTATGTAGTCGACTGTTGCACCTTCTTGTTCTCTTGCATAATTTGTACGATACAATTAAGCATGGTGTTTCATTTAATTTGCTTTATTTACTTGATTGCGGATTTAATAGTATTAAAAACTATCAACTGTTACTGTGCTGCAAGGAACCAGAGAAGGACAGTAGTTTTCATTACTTGGGGCTCACGAATCTGACTAATCCAGAGACAAGTAATGCTCTGAGGAGAGAGATAATGGGAACTGCAGATGCTGGAGATTCCAAGATAACAAAAAGTGTGAAGCTGGATGATCACAGCAGGCCAAGCAGCATCTCAGGAGCACAAAAGCTGATGTTTCAGGCCGAGACCCTTCTCTGGACCCAAAACGTCAGCTTTTGTGCTCCTGAGATGCTGCTTGACCTGCTGTGTTCATCCAGCTTCACACTTAGTTATCTATAATGCTCTGAGGACCTGGGCACGAATCTCACCATGACAAACGAATTTGAATTAATAAAAAAAGACTGCAATTTTTTAAAAAATCTAACCTTAGATGACTATGAAACCATTGGGAATCATCAGAAAAATTAAATCCTATCTAGTTCACCCATGTCTTTTTTCAGGAATGAAAGTACATGTGACAACCGTCCACAAATCTGCAGCTGACTCTTAACTGTCCTGAGGACAACTAGGGTTGGGAGTAAATGCTGGTCTAGCCAGCGACACCGCACCCCATGAATGAATGGTTTCTTTAAAAAAATAATTAAAACTTGATACCAAAGACCCTGAAAAAATGAAGTACATATTGCTCCCAGGTGGCGAATGGATAAAAATACCGATATAACTAATATCACGTCAGACGATGTCCAAGAACATCGTCAATTCAATTTATATTTGACCCCCTGTCACAACGTAGCTCATCTAAGTCAAAATAGCAGATAGAAAAGATAGGCAAACGTGTGTTCTGATCAATATAACTAAGCAAATATCACACTACTTTATCTGGTAGTAATTAGTCCAGCTAATAACTGCAACAAATGCAAAGAACTGCACTAACATTCACACAGACCCACCCCAGTTCTGAGGAAGAGTCACCAGACTCGAAACGTTAACTTTTTCCTTCACTAATGCTGCCAGGCATGCTGAGCTTTCCAAGTAACTTTGTTTTTGTTCCAAATTTACAGCATCAACAGTTCTTTCAGTTTTTACGCACCAACATTCACTTAGTCCAACCCAAGTAAATTGGGATACTGTGCTAAAAATTACAGAAGCTACAATGCAGAGTGTTGTCAGATATACAGTCTAAAATTGGTTTCATAAAAAAAGAAACAAGTTTAAACAAAATACCATAGACATAAACATTACTTATTATAGTATGCTTAGCTTTGAAATGAATCCTCAGTAGCACTGGGAGTTCATTCACATGCAGTCTTCGAAAACCAAGAAAACCTTTATCGCCATCAGCTTGATCATAAGTACAATTTGATGTGTACTCGTGGCCAATTTCCGTCAGTGGCAAATGTGGTTTCCAAATTAGCAGGTTTGGTGCATTGTTTTTAAAGCCTTACATGCGCCATTTCTCAACTGCAGTTTTTAAATTGTGAAAGGCAATAACTGGTAGCATCTTAAGTAGCTGGAATGTAAGCAAGTTTAACCAATTCATCACCATACAAGATTCTGTTTAGATCCAGAGGTAATTTTTCAAATAGGTGGGGAAAAAATTCCAATATGCTAAACACCAGTGAAGCAGTTCAGAGCAGAAACACTCAGTTGATTATTTGAGTGAAGGGATTATCTCATGAGAAAAGATTTGAACAAATTGGGCTTAGCCATGTGAGCGTAGAGGAATGAGCAAACTTATAGATATCCAAGATTCTGAGGGGGTCTGACAAGAAAGGTGCTGACAGTATGCTCCCTCACATGGGGAAAGAATAAAAATCTTTACAATCATCAAAATACCTTTCTTACAAGCTATAATTGTTGACTTATGCAAGTATAGCCACTTTTAGAGAGACCATAACATGTATCTCACCAAGTGACTTATTTTCTCAGCAATTGATCATCTGCAGCTGAACAGATTCTACATCTCGATATGCCAAGCCAAGAATATTGCTCACCACAGGTACTGATCACATTCTTTAGAGTTTTGACTCTTTTTGTGGAGAAATAAGTCACAAATCTAAATTATTCAATTCCTAGCCTAGGTCAACTAACAACCATCTTTCTGTACGAGACATCAAAAAACCCCACCTACTTCAAAAATATTATCAATTTATCCATCTTGATACCTGAATGCATAAAAAATTCAGGGATAGCCCTTAAATATCCCCTTTCCTTAAACCATCTTTCCCCTATTCTTACTGTCTGCAGAGGAGCTCAAGTGAACAGAAAAAACAATTCCTCTTTCCCACCACTAATACTAGTACCTTATGAAACCTTTTTGACTCCCCACAAACCCCACCTGCACCACTCCCTGAATGATTCTCTGAGCCATTCATTTGACTCACTGATATTAATAACCCTATGCTAACATACTTGAGAGTCTGGTAATGATCCAGAGATTATGCAGAGTTAAACTTTAGTTTCTTGCTAATCATACTTGTGGCAGAATCTTCCTTAGTTATACCTAAGCAACTGGTACTCGCATGGATCATGACATTGGAACTTTTCCCTTCCCTTCTGGAGTCCCAAGGAGATGCCCCAAACATTGACACCAAGCAGGCAATTCAACCTTCGGAGATTACGCACTCAGCTTCAGAGAGCAATGTTTACCTACCCAAGCAGACTGACCCCTCATTTTTTTCCCCAAAATTCCTTTTTACCCCTACCAACCACTCAACTCTGTTGTGCCACGACATTGTGGGCTGTTTGTCCATCCCCCCTGCTCCCATCTGAACAAGCTACAAGAACCTCAACATTTTGGACATGAAGTGCTACAACTCCTCCATTGCAACATTCTAGACTCCTCAGGCCACACTCGGTCATACTTTGTTTTGCCCAATCATAGATCAAGCCTGAAATACAAAGCATTAAGTAATGTAAATGCCTCCTGTCCACGTAATCTTCTCCCTCCCCTACACAAAGTTGAAGCCTGAACTTCAAACCAAAGTTCCTTGAGCTGCAGATGCTTATTGAAAATGTGGCTGCTGTGACTCACACTTCTGTTGTATCTGTATCACGAGCAAGTTGCTGGACACATCACCTGCCCTTCCATCCCTAGTGTATTTCACATTAGCTAATTATATTAACTATGTTACATTAAATTATCAGGGTTTCAACTCCAGGGAATGAGAAATATTAGAGCCCAAAGAAATCCCATGGATTGTTTCAAATTTAGTGAAGCTAGCTGCCCGCAAAAGAGCTGGAGTTGTGCCTGTGAATAAATGGTGCATTGCAGTCTTGGGAATCCAGTGGAATGTAGACTTGGGGCATAAGCAATTGTTGAGGCAATCTTCAAAGCTCACCCTAACCCAAATCCTAACATTAATTGTATGAAAGGGAGGCAAATTTTGATTAAGATTTGGTGAACCACATTGTCAATACAGATTGAGAGGATCACAAAGAAATCAATGGGCTGTGTTGAACACGAATGCTATTTGACGTACTCTGATGTGTTTAACCACTGTGGGTTTACCATATTTACCTCATGCTCATTCTGGATGTATTAGAGTAGAGTAGAGTAAAGGTTGTATATATACTTTTTTATCTCCTACTCTCTAACTGGGTAGTGCAAAGTTTTATTTTGTTTGTTCAATGCCATTGAATCTTGTGGCATTAAATCTGAAGAAAAATCTAATTTTAAAAACAAATTGTAGTTACTGGTCCCTCAGCTAGACCAAACCCCAGGATAGTGCAGATGTTGAATATTTGAATACAAACTGAAAATGCTGAAGAAACTGAGCAGGTCTGGCAGCATCTAATGGGGAGACAAATGGAGTTAACAGTTCAAATTCAATACAAATATTCTTTGGAACTGAAGGCGGCTCCAAAATTACGATTAAAACGCTGTTGACAAAGGAGCAAAAGGAGTTAATCCAACAGTGGAAATGACAAAAGGTATGCGAATGGCAGTAGAGAAGATAGGTATAAAATGTGTGTTAATGATAGGCATGAACTCTAAGGAAGAGGTCAGCTTTTCTCTGAGAGCAAACAAGACAGGGGGATGTTAAATGGGTGTACTCAAAAAGGGAAGACAGTGTTCATGGTGTTAAGTTGCTGAACTCAAATGTTGAATCCTGTAGACTGTAAAGTTTGTGTTGGGCTACAACAGAGCTGTTGACCAAAGCGAGGAGCAAGTGGAAGAGATGGTGAGTCCAGAACAAAGAGTGTTCTCTAACAGTTAACACCCTTACGATTAACAGCTATTCAAGCACTCCTTTTGTCTTTTGCTTTAATTGATACCTTTACCATCTGTTCCAGTTATTCCTCCTCACCCTTTGTTACCAAAATGTTAAAAAATTCCAACCCCCTTCAGTTCTGAAGACGACTTACTTATACTGGGGCCAATACATTAACTCGTTCTCTCTCCACAGATGCTATGTTCATCCTGTACTCAGGTTATGCAAAACAACAAAATTTGGCCATGTTGTCCAGAATTGTAAGCTCATCCAAAAAGGTGATGACTTTGAAGAGAAATTGGTGGAACAAGTTCAGGTCCAGCTGAAGAAAACAAAGTATCGAAAAAGTCATCTACCTAAAAAATCAGTTCGGCAATTGCAAATCAATTTATCACTTCTTTCCCAGGGCTCCTCTTTGGAGTTCACTATTTTCAAGGGCGAGAGTGAGATGATATCCAGTGAATTCATTCTTGCTAGTTTAACAGCAAAACTGTCCTGAAGGAGGGTAATACCTGAAACATTGACTTCTCCTTTCTTCCAGATGCTGCCTGGCTTGCTGTCTTCTTCTAGCCTCCTGTTTGGCTACCTTGGATTCCAGCATCTGCAGTTTTTTTTGTCTCTAACAAAAACTCAAGTGCTTTATTTTATGGAGTTTACCGCTTTGGGAAAAATAAAATGAGCCAAAAAAGCCCACATCAAAAAGTGTATCTAGAACTCAAAACTCCAGTTTTATTTCCCCCACAAAGGAGTTTTAAAATTATTCGGATGCTTTAAATGGATTTCAGAGCTTGTGATGACAGCAAGGAGCACACAAAGGCAGTGAACTGCACAATACTTCTGACAATCCAAACTACAGATCACATCACATCGATGTTACACTTTTGTATAAAAGGACTGAGGGGCCATTATAACGAATGGGAAACATTCGGCTAAGAGTCAGACATTGTGTTGAAAAATCCAAGCGCTGTACGTAGAAACTTACATCAGCAGATGAGGAAATCACAGGGTTCTTTGTACAAAGCGACCCTGCCCTGACCCATGAAATTTCATTACAAAGTCACAGAAAACTTCACCAGATGGCTTTGAAGTTATCCATTTAAATCATGATGGAGTCAAGGTTTGTTTAAATTAAATCAGACACTGAGGTCTAAATCTTAATCAGCAAGGAAACAAAGTAAAAATTACACCCCTTCTGAAAAGTTGGATGCAAGTTAACCACATAAGTCAACAGCTCCTCAAAACATCATGGATGTAATAAGACTGAAACTTTAGCTAAAAATAATCTAATACCTCTTAGAAAAACATACAGTACAATTAATGTAAAAGTATCAATAAATACAAATCGAAGACACAAAAATAAAAGAAAGCAGAATCGTACAATATAGAAAATCCTAAAAGCAAGAGGAAAAAAGACAAGATCTAGTTATAGAACCAAAAGGAATAAACCCATTGGGTTTGCTGCAGCACAGCATTTCTTCAAATGCTTTTACCAATGCTGACTGTATTGCAGCAATTGGTTTCCCATGTTTCTCATCAAGTATTTCATCAGGAATTGACCTCAAATAATTTGCCATTAATATACAAACAGAAGTTCACGCAGAAAAATATTGTAGAACAAAACCTGTGGGTGCTGCCTCACTTGCAGTAGTTACAGAAAACTGCAATTAACGCTTTATCAGAAGCCGGACTTTGCCGAATCAAGCAGTGCAGGAATTCTTGATGGTAAGCTAGGCTTTCCCACAAAAGATCATATTAAACCAATTTCCCTTTTATAATTGAACATGCACTACTTTTAAACTGAATGAGCAATGTCTAAATTAAGTAGGCAATGGATAAACAAACTGCTTTCATGCTAAACTACATAATCCAATAAATCCCAGACCAAATCCAGTTCATTAGACTAATTTAAACTGGAGAAACAGAAGACATCTCAGTGAAAAGAGCATGTGAGCATCTTCCTTCGCCCACTTGACTCAAAAAGTAGCAAAAAGAATACGGGAACAAGAATAGACCATTTTGGCCAATTCAGTTTGTTCCACTATTCTACAAAAAAAATTGTTTTTGTAGCCCTTCTCAAACAAAAGCTGACAAGCTTAAGCCTCAGAAGTTTTAACTCTTCCAGTCTCAACAACTTTTCTGGATTAATGTTCCAGGTTTCCAGTTTTGTTAAAAAAAAGTTACCCTTGTCACGAAGAAGTGCTTCCTAGCAATACCCAAACACAGCTCAATTATAAATTTAAGGTAATACTCCACACAAACCCATTACATAATTGAATCAATTTAAAAACATTTTCATTTAGATTTCCCTTACTCTTCCATATTTGAAGAACTGTCTGCTATGGAACTAAGCTAAAGGCACGCTGTAAATGCAGCAAACTAAAAAAAACAGAAATGAGAATACTGGAAATTTTGCGCTCATTGGGCAATTGTCATGGTTTAATGAAATTCTTGACAACCAACAGCCTAAATTGTGGTGGCCAGCCTAAATTGTGCGTGTAATCAAGTTTTCTGCTGTGAGTTAAAGTTGCTTTCACGTGCTATCAAACAAGCAAGAGATGCCACTGTGAAGTGATCTCTGTTGGAAATTCTCAGTTTAGAAAGAGAAGCCATTAACACGGATCCAAAATTGAACATCTGAAATAGAGTCGTAGGGGAGTCCATTGCTGTAAGAAATAATTGTATTTGCAGTCTGCAATCTAAACTAATAGGTGTGTCAATGATAATGGGAACTGCAGATGGTGGAGAATCCAAGATAATAAAATGTGAGGCTGGATGAACACAGCAGGCCCAGCAGCATCTCAGGAGCACAAAAGCTGACGTTTCGGGCCTAGACCCTTCATCAGAGAGGGGGATGGGGTGAGGGTTCTGGAATAAATAGGGAGAGAGGGGGAGGCGGAACGAAGATGGAGAGAAAAGATAGGTGGAGAGGAGAGTATAGGTGGGGAGGTGGGGAGGTAGGGAGGGGATAGGTCAGTCCAGGGAAGACGGACAGGTCAAGGAGGTGGGAAGAGGTTAGTAGGTAGGAGATGGAGGTGCAGCTTGGGGTGGGAGGAAGGGATAAATGAGAGGAAGAACAGGTTAGGGAGTTCTGGAATAAATAGGGAGAGAGGGGGAGACGGACCGAAGATGGAGAGAAAAGAAGATAGGTGGAGAGGAGAGTATAGGTGGGGAGGTAGGGAGGGGATAGGTCAGTCCAGGGAAGACGGACAGGTCTCCTCCCTCCTCCCTATCCCAGGCCCCAAGATGACTTTCCACATTAAGCAGAGGTTCACCTGCACATCTGCCAATGTGGTATACTGCATCCACTGTACCCAGTGTGGCTTCCTCTACATTGGGGAAACCAAGTCCGCTTGGGGACCGCATTGCAGAACACCTCCGCTTGGGAGTCAGTGCTACCAGACCTCATTTAAAAAGAGCAGAAGAAAACAGACCAGGGAAATACTGAAGGCCTTGAAGACCCATTTTGAGCTCTCTACTAAAATGAATTTATGAATGACATGCTCAACATCAGAGCTCAGAAAGAAATAGTTGTAGAGCAGCAGGCAGAAAGATCAAAAGCAGAGTGCAGGATAGAAATACTGTGAAGGATAACACACAAAATAAAAGGAAGCATGTTCAATAGTGGGAAATAAAATGCTTTAACTGCAACACACATTTAGCTGGAAAATAAAGCAAGCGGATAACAATGGTTCCTGAGCCACTTCAAGTGACGGTTCTGCCAAGTTTCAACAGACAGCAAGTTGGTACTTTGTCACCTCAAAGTCACAGATGTTTTGTGATTGTTTGCCAGCCCCAGTGGCAAACATTGCTACCTCACAGCACCAGGGAGCCAGGTTTGATGCCAGCTGTCTGTCTGTGTGGAGTTTGCACATTCTCTCCATGTCTGCATGAGTTTCCACTAGGTGGTCCAGTTTCCTCCCACAGTCCAAAGATGCGCAGGCTAGGTGGATTAGCCATGGTAAATGCAAGGTTATAGGGATGGGATTTGGGAGAGGGCAGGGGCATCTGGATGGAATGCAAGAAAACAAACTGCACGATAGATAGCCTTTCTACCCCACAGCATCATGGACCTGGGGTCAATTCCAGCGTTGGTTGACTACTTGTGTGGAGTTTGCATGTTTTCCTGCATCTACATCAATTTCCACTGGGTGCTCCAGTTTCCTCCCACAATCAAAAGATGTGCAGGTAAGGTGGATTGGCCATGATAATGGATTAACCATGATAAATGTGATATGATGTTGGGGGCATGATTGGTCTGAGTGAGATACTCTTCACAGGGTTTGTGCAGACTCAAATGGGCCAAATAGGCTCTTTCTGCATTGTAGGGATTCTAATATAATGACATCAGCAAGGGACCATCAAGTGCTTGCAAGGTAATATGTACAACATCATGAGCACTGCAGACCTGTGCATAGCTCAGATCGCCATGCAGACTTTGAAGTAAAGTTCAAACTATACAATTGAAAGAATAAGCAAAGCCAAGAACATAATGGAGAAACGAAAGTTCACCAATTCAAGACAACTGAATCGGCCTAGCAAGCCACTCAGCTCAAGGGCAACAAATGCTAGCCTTGCCAATGATGTCCACATCCTATGAAGGAACATAGGATTTCAATAAAACTTTGAAGAGATCTCACCATCTCATACCAACCTTGGAAGGAATTTTGTCACAATGTGACAAAGATCTTGACTAGATGCGAAGAAGTTAGTTACTGGCAAATGAAACTGGATGACCAACAGCTATTCTCCAACTAAGAACACTTCACAACATCTTTCTCACACCACATCTTATGTGAACAAGGAACAAAATTAGTCAATCCATTCCCTCAACGGTATACCACCATTTAATAAAACAGAACTAACCTGACTGTCAATATAGTCCACATTCCTGCCTATCAATCTGTTTGCTTACCAATAATGGATTCACCTCTGCTAGGACGAGGGGTCCATTAGCACCCAGACAGTGGCCTGCTTGCAACTTCAACAATAAACTCAGTGGTTCTCTGGTGGTAACGATTTAACTGGCTACCTCCCTCCCATGCCCTGATTTATAGCTGTTTATTTATATCCCCTATATAGTTGGCTCCGACATAACGCACATTTCTTTAACGCAAATTAGTTTTAACGTGATTGAAGAATTATAGAATGCTATTTGTAGAAAGCAAACTGTCTCTACCTGTATTGGCTATAATGCAATGCTGTCACCAAAACGTTAAATGTTGCACTATTGCATGATTTTCTTATAACAAGATCACACAAGAACAGAACTATCAGGTTATATCAGAATCGGCTGTGCTTATATCAGATCCAAAACATCTGTTCAATTCATCTTCCATCATGCAAGTCTACATTTTCAATTCTCCGGACTTCCCGTAAGACCAAAGGTCAGTGCTAATTTTTTTTATAGTTACTCATACTATTCAATTTAAAATGTCTGGCTAGCTTTTACCTTATACTCCAATTCTCCGTTTTTTTCACATTCTGCCCAATCGCTGGACTGTCACTTGTCTTTGCAAAAACATGCTTTTAAATGTCAAACTATCATTAACGTTTCAAGTTAATCACAAACAGTGGGTGTGAATTGGAATTTTTCTTATTCTTTGGAATGCATCTATTCGGTGGGTTGACCCATAATGCTATTTGGGAACAAATTCCAGGATTTGGACCCAGCAACAGCGAAGGAACAGCAACATATTTCCAAGTAAGGATGGTGAGTAGCTTGGAGGAGAACTTACAGATGGTGATGCTCCCATACATCTTCTGGCCTTTCCTTCTAGATGAAGTGGTCACGGGTTTGAAAGATGCTGTCTGAAAATCTTTTGTGAATTTCTGCAGTGCATCTTGTAGATAGTACACACTGCTGCTCCCGAGTGTTGGTCTTGGAAGGAGCGGATGTGGTGCCAATCAAGCGGACTGCTTTGTCCTGGACGGTGTCAAGCTTCTTGAATATTGTTAGAGCTGCAGTCATCCAGGCAAGTATTCCATCACAATCCTGACTTGTGTTTTGTAGATGGTGGACAAGCTTTGGGGTGGCAGGTAGTGAGCTACTCACGGTAATATTCCTAGTCTCTGGCCTGCTCTTGCAGCCACTGGGTTTACGTGGTGAATTCAGTTGAGTCTCTGGTCAATGATAACCCCCAGGATGTTGATAGTGAGGGATTCAGTGATAGTAACAACATTTAAATTCAAAGGCTACTGGATAGACTGTCTCTTACTGGAGATGGTCGTAGTTTGACATTTGCATGGCACGAATATTACTTGTCATTTGTCATCCCAAGCCTGGATACTGTTGCATTTGAACACAGAATGCTTCAGTATCTGAGTCATCACAAATGGTACTGAACATTGTGCCATCAAATATCCCCACTTCTTAGCTTACAATGGAGGGAAGGTCATTGATGAAGCAGCTGAAGATGGTTGGGCACAGGGCACCAACCTGACAGATTCCTGCAGAGATGTCCTTTAGCTGAGATGACTAACCTCCAACAACCATGATCATTTTCCTTTGTCAGGTCTGACTACAACCACTGGACAGTTTGTCCCCAATATCCATTGATTCCAATTTTGTTAGGACTCCTAGATGCCTCAGTCAAATGCAGTCTTGTTGTCAAGGGCTATCACTCTCAATCACCCCTGGACTTCAGCTCTTTTGTTCATGTTTGATCCAAGGCTGTGAGGAGGTCAGGAGCTAAGTGGCCCCAGCGGAAACCAAACTGGGCATTACTGAGCAGGTGCTGCTTTATATCACTGTTGATGACACATTCCACTCTTTACTAGGGATTGGAAGTAGACTGATGGGGCAGTAATTGGCAGGGTTTTATTTGTCCTTTTTATGTACAGGACATACTTGGGCAATATTCCACATTGTTGGGTAGATGCCAGTGTCGTAACTGCACTGGAATAGCTTGGCCAGGGGAGCAGCAAGTTCTGGAGTACCAGCCTTCATAGTAATATTGCCAAATTGTTGTCAGGGCCCGCAGCCTTTGCAATATCCAGTGTCTCCAACCATTTCTTGATAACACGTGAAGTGAATCAAGTTGGCTGAAGAGTGGTATTTGTAGTGTTGGGGACCACTAGGGGAGGCTGAGATGGATCATCCACTTGGCACTTCTGGCTGAAGATTGCTGCGAATGCTTCATCTAATCTTTTGCACTGATGTGCTGGGGTCTTCCATCATTGAGGATGGGGATATTGTGGAGCCTGCTCCTCCAGTGAATTGTTTAATCATCCACTACCATTCACAACTGGATGTGGCAGGGTCATAGAGCTAGATCAGATCAGTTGGTTGTAGGGTTGCTTATTGCTTGTATATTATTCGCTGCTTATGCTGATTGGCATGCAAGCAGTCCCGTTTGGTGGCTTCACCAGGTTGACACCTCATCTTCACACAGGTCTGGTGCTGTTCCTGGCATGCCCTCCTCCACTCTCCACTGAACCAGGGTGGATCCCTTGGCTCAACGTGATTGGGGGGGGGGGGGGGTTTGGAATATGCTAGACCATGAGATTACAGATTGTGCTGCTGTCGAATGCCTCATGGATACCCAGGTCTTGAGTTGCCAAATCTGTTCAAAGTCTGTTCCATTCAGCCTGATGATGGTGCCTCACCACACAGTGGAGGTTATTCTCAATGTGAATGTGCAAACCTTGTGTAGTGGTCACTCTTACAGATTCTGTCATGGTCAGATGCATCTGGAGCTGCAGACTGGCAAGGATGAAGATAAATATGTTTTTCCCTCTTGCTAGTTTCCCCCACCAACAGCCACAGACTCAGTTTAACAGTTACATCCTTTAGGACTCAACCAGCTCAAATCAGCACTTCTGCTGCGAGCCACTCTTGATGATGGACATTGAAATCCCCCTCCCTGAGTACACTGGTCATCCTCAGTGCTTCTTCCTCCAAGTGTTTTTAAACAGGGAGGAGTACTGATTCATCAGCTAGAGGGTAGCAAATGGCAGTCAGGAGGTTTCCTTGCCCGTGTTTAACCCGAAGCCATGAGAAGTGTATTGAATATTGGAGTTGGGAGGTCATGTTGCGGCTGTGCAGGACATTGGTTAGGTGACTTTCAGAATACTCTTTGCATTTATGGTGTCCCTGTTTAGGAAGGATATTGTGAAACTTGAAAGGGATCAGAGAAGATTTACAAGCACGTTGCCAGGATTGGAGGGTTTAAGCTATAGGGAGAGGCTGAATAGGCTGGGACTACTTTCCCTGGAGCAGAGGATAAGGAGTAAGCTTACAGGTTTATATAGGATATCTGGTCAACATGGACAAGTTGACCCAAAGAGTCTTTGTGCTTTGGACAAAGCACAAAGACAGACTCTTTGGGCCAACTTGTCCATGTTGACCAGATATCCTATATAAACCTTGTCCCGTTTGCCAATATTTGGCCCATATCCTTCTAAACCGCTCCTACTTGTAAACCCATCCAGATGCCTTTTAAATGTTGTAATCATAACAGCCTCCACCACTTTCTCTTGCAGCTGACTTCA
This sequence comes from Stegostoma tigrinum, assembly GCF_030684315.1. Lineage (NCBI taxonomy): Eukaryota > Metazoa > Chordata > Chondrichthyes > Orectolobiformes > Stegostomatidae > Stegostoma > Stegostoma tigrinum. The sequence goes on along the minus strand of NC_081361.1, from coordinate 45,159,258 downwards.
TACAAGCACCACCCTCTCCGTGAAAAAGTTGCCCCTTAGGTCTCTTTTTGTCCCTTTCTCCTTCTAGCTTAAACCTATGCCCTCTAGGTTTGGACTTCCCCCAACACTGGGGGGGGGGGGGGTGGGGGGGAAACCTTGCCTATGTACCCTATCCATACCTCTCAAAATTTTACAAATCGCTAAGTTTACTCCTCATCCTCTGACGCTCCAGGAAAAATAGTGGACTTCATGGAGTCCAGAGTCAAATGTTGACTACTCCCAAGGTAACTTCCTCCTGACTGTATACCACAGTGCCATCACCTCTGCATTTTTGATTAGATTGGATTAAATTACCTACACAGTGTAGAAACAAGCCCTTCGGCCCAACAAGTCCACACCTCCCATTGAAGCATCCCACCCAGACTCATCCCCCTATAACCCACATACCCCTGAACACTATGGGCAATTTAGCAAGGCCGATCCACCTAGCCTGCACATCTTTGGACTGTGGGAGGAAACCAGAGGAATCCCACGCAGACACAGGGAGAATGTGCAAACTCCACACAGACAGTCGTCCGAGGCTGGAATTGAACCTGGGTCCCTGGCGCTGTGAGGCTGCAGTGCTAACCACTGAACCATCGTGCCACCCCTGCTGGTGGGACAGGACATATCCTGGGATAGTGACAGTGGCGTCTGGGACATCATCATACTCATGAAATCATACCTTACCATGTCAGCCTGCTGCTTGACTAGTCTGCGAGACAGCTCTCCCCATTTTGATACTAGCCTCCAGGTGTTGCAGGGTCAACAGCCCTGCCCCTGACATTGTCTTTTCCAATGCCTAGCTTGCTAAGCCATTTCAGAGGGCAACTGTGGGTCTGAAGTCACATGTAGGCTAGATTTCCTTCCCTGAAGGGCATTGGTGAAGCAGATAGGACTTTCCCCCCCACAGCAGATTCTTAATTCCAGAGGTTTTTTCAAATGAATTCAAATTCCACCATCCGCCATGGCAGATTCAAATTCAGGTTCCCAGAACATGAGCTGAGTTTCTGGATTTATAATCTAGTGATAATACAACTAGGCTGTACAATTCCCAGATGGCAAGAAGCATTCCATTGGCCAAACAGTATCAATAAGATTAGGACCATATCTACCACAGACACTGACCAAGCTAACACCAACCTAAGCATGCTAAATAGCCGCCCGTAATTAAGATGTCCCAGACAGACACTGGATGAAATTTGGAGTAAACCTCTTCATGGTTGTAGAAATGGAATATCCTTTCACCCTTGATTACTATCCAGACAACTGGGAGTTAGACAGGTGAAAGCAATGCTTAGGAGAAAATTTCAGTCATTATGCCATTCAGGTACTGTGATGACTAAAAATGGTCCTTAATTCACCAGCAAATAATTCAGGAATTGGGGTGATTGGGAACTTCCAGTACAACTGCATCTCCACACTACCCCAATCAAAATCAGCAATCTGAAGCAACAGTGAAAATTGTAACAAGATGAACACGAAGTAATCCTAGAATTGAGAAACATACGTGAAGATATGGAATAAAAAGTCATGTCTAATGTCTTGCCACACCCAAATTACTTTTCTGATCATTTTTAAAATGAACGAAGCTAGAAGTAGGAACAAATGACAAAAACAAGTGAAACACCAGAAAGCCAAATTTCAACTTTGTTCAAACTGTCAACTCATGGCCAAACCGTAAATATTCCACACTTAAAACAAAAATCAGCCCTGTTGGCAACTTGGACCTGTACAGAGAAGTTACTACTTTGATGGTACAAAATGCACATGAACCACTAGCCACCTCATTGCGACATAGATACTGGTACATCAGATGAAGCTGCTCCTTCACTGTAAACATCTAGGAAGATATGATGTCACCAGCTGCAGAGTACAGAATGATCAGACTCCGGGGCTTCCCCATTTCTTAACAAGGGCAACACATCAACAACAGTTACCACTGCAGTAACATCTGCTACAGCAAAGAAATTTCCCCAGAGAAGGAACATTACCTCCACAATAAGCCAGATCATATACCAAAATGAACAACCCAACAATGATGCACTCTTCAAAGACCTGAATGTTTTAAAGTTTAGATGTGGAATGCTAATCCATGTGCAGAGATAGAAGTACAGACTGGAATAAATGGTTTTTGTTCATACGTAATTATTTTCTTTACTGATCACATGGATTAACATGATACTTTTTATCATTTTTTAAATGAAAAGATGTTGGAGAAATGCATTTTGTAACACAATGTTCTGCATCTTTCAATACTTGCAATCTTGCTAGAAACACTTTCAGTTTAAAAAGACAAGCCAATAAGCCTATACATAAAACAGATAACAGGAACTCAAGCATTTTGAGCATAGGCGCTATACCTATTAATTGCAGAGTGAAAACCATGAGCTCCTCCGTTTCAACAGATGGTCCACGCCAAAATAAACTGCCCCAGTGTTCCAGTGTAGATTTCTATTGGATTTTTTCAGACAATATCAAAATAATAAGCAAGCTTGATCCTTTAAGAAAAAAAAATCATCTAGGGCCTCATTGGCTGAGCCAGATTTATCACCCATCCTAAGTTGCCTGAAGAAGGTGCTGATGAATTGCTGTTTTGATCTGCTGCAGTCTGTGGTGTAGGTATACCTAAAATACCATTCAGGAGGGACTTCTCGGCTTTTGACCCAATGACAGTAAGAGAACAGCACTACATTTCCAAGTGAGGAGCTTGCAAGGGAACTTGCCAGCAACACTGTTTCAGGTTCTGCTGGTCTTGATCGTCTGGACAGCACTCGTCATGGACTCCTTTTAAAGGAGTCTTGGTGGATTTCGGCGGTGTATCTGAAGATCGTACACACTGCTGGCACCATGCTTCTTTGGTCGAGGACGTGAATGCAATGCAAAGTGGTTCTGATACCGTCAAGTTTCTCACGCGTTTTGGAGCTGAACTGATCCGGGGAAGAGGGAGAAACCAGATCACTCTTGACTTGTGCCTTGGAGGTGGTGGAACACTTTGAGAGTCAGATTATGAGCTACCTGCTGTAGGATTCCTCGTCTCTGCTTGTTCTTTTATCCACTTGATACAGCTAGTCCAGTTCAGGATGTTTAGGAAGAACAGGAAGGTAGGGAAACGTGGAGGGTCGGCTTTGTTAGCTAATAATTGTGTCAGCAAAAGAGATAGAGATAACCGCATATCTTTTTGGAGACAGTGCTCTCCGAAAAGAGTATCAAGTCCTTAAGAAAAATTATCTGCCTCTCAGATACCTATTTGATGGACTGTATGCGATTAGCAGTTTCAAACTATAACCCAGACTTCAAGGCACTGGCAGATAATAGTGGTCGCAGATGTCACATTGTGGTTTGATAAGCAGGACAAAATACTTTATATTGGTTTTAGATTTATAAAGCACTTAAGATAGAATTGTTTGTTTTCTTCTGGATAAAACTAGGTTGTACTTAAATTTTAAAAAAGTGATTCATTGCTTAAAAACACCACAACCCCAAACTTCTCATTTCTAATAAGCAATAAACTAAACAGCCACCTACCTCATGATTTTTCAACCTTTTTTTGAAGGGAAATGCTATTTACATACATAGCCAACCAGAAGCACTAACTTCTTGGATTAGGAACAGAGGTCATGACAATTGGGTAAAATTCAGAACTGAAGCCTGACGGGGTGGAGTGCATTTTAATGGGAAAGCCGATCTAAAAAGAAACCTTTCTGGATCACATTAGAACCACTCCCCACAGATTGCTAACCAAGGAAATATTCAGCCTTAAATGAACTAGTTGTACAAAAATCCAAAAGTTTAAGTAAACCACATTGAATGCAGAGCAAAAATACTTCATTTATGAGTTCATTCCCACTTATTACATTTCAATTCCTTCTCAACAGCTCTTTAAAAGGCAGATTTTAAGGAAAACAAAGTTTAGCAGCCACCTAAATGACAGGAACTTGAAAACAATTGAACAAAAACAGCAGTGATGATTCAGTAAGCAAAAGAACAACTATTTCCTCTCAGGAGTTTTCTTGGCCATTTTGAATGTTCCAATAACCCTTACAACACATCAGTCTGTGAATGACTTTCAACAAACATGTATGCTCAGGTGAACATTTTCCTGTTATGTACAAGTTGTGGAAAGTGAGAAACTTGTAGTGCAGTAGTAATGTCTTTACCGTTAAATCAGGAGGCCTGTGTTCAAGCCCCATCTGGTCCAGGTGGGCAGGCTGATTAGAAAATATCAAAGAGGAAAACTTCATTCAACAATACAAAATAAGCTTCTCATCTCCTGAAGGTAACTCTCATTTCACTGCCCTTAATTTTAAAACAGATGATTTTAATGCACAATCATCTCAGGTTTTTAACCAGTCAACTAATGACTCAAAACTCATGAATTGCTTTTTGCAGAGAGTACTATTTACACAGTTCAGATGCTCAAAGTTCCTATATGGATTTAAGCCTCAACTTTTCTGATCACAATAATGTTACAATGGATTGTTGAGAATTTTTAAAACTCTCAAGCCATTCATAGATGAATAGAGAATGTATGGTTGGCTTAAAAAGCACTGCAATTTTCACATTAAGAAATCCTACCTTCACAATAGCAAGACAAAAAAAGTGAGTGGTTATTAAATGCTCAGTTAGTATTGTGCACATAATGTACTGTGATGAAGCTGCAAAATTGAATGTACAGGTATTTCTGCTATAACGTGTGTTTCTTAAAGTGAATTGGCTATAAATGCGATCCCTATGATATGATTTTCTATAGCACGACTATCTTTATAGGAGAAATACCTGTATTTCAATATTGTTTACTGCTAGTTTGGATTCTTGGAATTTTAAGCTAAACATAAGGGTTTGTCGAGGTTTGGAGTTAATTACCTTTCAAAAGCCACAACACCAATATGTACAAATGGATTTATCCAGGGGTCGGGGGGAGATAACTTTCCAGTCCGTGATTTTCATTTTCAGTCTGTGCAGGAAAGTCATTCGAGAGAGAAGCATGTATCAACACTCAAGTGCTGAGAAGTCTGTTGATGGAGTCACGTGTGCTAAACAGTATTCCCTAAGAAAAGGTAGTCAAAGCAATGAAGTCAAATTAATAATAAATTATTCCAAGATAAGGCCAAAGTGTTTGGGCACAGTTCACAGAAAAAAAGGGAAGTTTTTTTTTATTAATACAGAAACTGAAGTTGTGTCAAGAATTAGCACAGCGCTGGAAGGAAGCCAAGTCGAAAACATAATAATACTTAACAGAGATATCCACAATTAAATCAAATAAACTGAAATTGGAATTACTTCAAGCCTACCAACTTATTTTAAAAAGAACCTTTCTTGGAAAGGAGTTGGAGAGGATCTTAAGAGGTATGGCTCTGGATGTACCAAGGTGTACTGATCCTGACTGAACAAACTAATGCTTTTCTATCAGTAAAGAACGTTTGGGTTATTTCCATTGTGTTTAAAAATATTTGATTCTGTGTTATAAATGGAATAGAGAGCGAGTGATTGGGTTTTCTTGTTTATCTTCATTCCTTTGTTAATCAACTTTTGTTTTGTTGACTGCTATATTGCGCACTCACGTTTTGCAAAAAGATCCGTTTGATTAGAAACAAAATTTATGATCAATACAGACTGATTCCTGGTGGGAATCTGTCTCGTCCAGTACTAACATCAACTGGGCATTTCCCCTTAACAATTAAAGCCACTCAATCATAAGTAGATTTTAAGTCTAATTACTTGGCGAAAATTACTTTTATAATATATATACACACATTTTAACGTCATGGAGCAGAACTAAACAGTAAGCGTCAAAAAGAAACAATATCCTGAGAAAGCAAAAGTTAGGTCAGCACTGCAGCATCACGCCTATAATAATTCTAGGACAGCGGGGAAAAAGGAATTGAAAGAGACAAGACAATGCCACAGCAAAGCAATTTCTGAAGCATAAAGTTCGCATATAACTACCCTGGTACCTGAAGTTTCTAAAAATTCCAAATTAAAATGCCTCAGTGTCTGCAGAACAGCTTCATTTTATTTTTTGATCTTAAAATGTGAGGCTGGATGAACACAGCAGGCCAAGCAGCATCTCAGGAGCACAAAAGCTGACGTTTCGGGCCTAGACCCTTCATCAGAGAGGGGGATGGGGTGAGGGTTCTGGAATAAATAGGGAGAGAGGGGGAGGCTTCATTTTATTTTTTATTTGTTTTCAAAACATATGTATATATACACATATATCTATGTTCATTGTGGAAATGAATGAAACCTTGAAGTATTTCACGAAGGCCATAAAGAACCAAACCAGCTCTGAGGGAGTCATATTTGACTTGAAACATTAACGAGGTTTCTCTCCCCATCATGCAGCCATACCTGCCAAGTGTCCTCAGTCAGAGTGTCTTAGAGGTCATACAGGATGGAAACAGATCCATTGGTCCAAACAGTCCACGCCCACCTTGTTCCCAAACTAAAATAGTCCAATGTCCCTGAGTTTGACCCTATCTCTCCAAAGCTTTCCTATTCACATACTTATTGAAATGTCTTTTAAATGTTGTAACTGTATGTGCATCTACCACCTCCTCTGGCAGTTCATTCGACACACAAGCCACTTAACAAAAGTTGCCCCCATATCCTTTTTAAATCTATCTCCGGTCACCGTAAAGATATGCTCCCTAGTTTTGAACTCCTCCCCCCCGGGAAAAGACTCTTGCTACTCAAACTTATCTATGCCTCTCCAGATTTTATAAACCGCTGTAAAGATGACCCTTCAACCTCCTATGTTCCCCTGTTTATATTTTGTGATTTGTGTGTCTTTTTTCTAGACACCGTGGTGGCTTCTATTACTCAAAACATTGCAGTGTTGTGCAACCAAATACTTGGTCATGTTCTATGTACAAGTGTGCTAGTCAAATAACGTGCCCTGCCCTACCATTTGAGAACACCATTACAAATTGCATTTTTTTTTAAAACCAAGGCAGCCATACACGGAAAAAGAATGCAAAGCAAAGTTCGGAGGGAGCAACATCAGCATTCCAAAAAACATGATCAAGGTGTAGGGGGTAGTAGGAACTACAGATGCTGATGAGTCTGAGACAACAAGGTGTAGAGCTGGACGAACACAGCAGGCTGAGCAGGGAAGCTGACGTTTCAGGCCTCGACCCTCCTTCAAAAAAATGAAGCGGGGTCTAGGCCCGAAACAGTAGCCTTCCCGCTCCACTGATGCTGTTTGGCCTGCTGTGTTCATCCAGCTCGACACCCGAAGGCTGTTGTTTTGGGCCTAGACCCATCCTCATTTTTCTGAAGGAGGGTTGAGGCCCGAAACGTCAGCTTTCCTGCTCGGCCTGCTGCGTTCATCCAGTTCTGCACCTTGTTAACTCTTTACCAAGGTGTAGGATTGTGTACACTTTTGTCACTGTACCGTCAACACGGCAGAGCAACTTTGTAGAGAAATCAACTGAAATGAGGAGACAATTGTAAAATCAAAGAGAATTTTTCTGTCAATAAAAGAAATAGATATGAAATTGTGAATGTCAGTTGTCTATCTAACAAGATTTCTCTTTTGAGCACTATTAGTTTTCACATATGATGGGGGCGAAACAACAAAAATCGGCAGGAATCTATTCACCTACCCAACAATCGCAATCGATCGCTTTAAGCAAAGTAAACCTTTCTTTCAATTGCATCCCAAATATGAAAAGTTTTCTTCAAAGTCAGGGTCAAAGTCAAACAGCACAGAAAGCAGGCTCTTCAATCAACCATGTCTACGCTAACCAAACATCAATTCCAGCCTAGTCCTGCTAGAGATGTGGCAATCTAGACACTAACACAAAAAGAGAAGGCCAAGCAGCATCAGAGGAACAGGAAAATTTGACGTTTCAGCTCAGGACCCTTCTTCTTTGGAAGAAGGCTCCTGACCCGAAACGTCAAATTTTCCTGCTCCTCTGATGCTGCTTGGCCTGCTGCGTTCATCCAGCTTCACACCTTGTTATCTCAGATTCTCTGGCATCTGCAGTTCCTCCCATCACTGACGCAAAAAGCTCTCCTGGACATGTCTGAAAAATTCCACCCTGTCTGATCCTTTCAAACTGAGGTGATTCCACTTGATGTTAGGAAAGTTGAAGTCACCCACAACTATTCAAAATAACAAATGCTGGAGATCACAGCAGGTCAGGCAGCGTGGAAACAGAGTACGCTAGCTAACAATGAGTCTACAACTATTCGCCTGTTTCTCCTCATACATTCCTTAGAATAGCTAAAATATCTACTTTTTTATCTCCCTCTGACTGTTGGGAGGCCCATAGTGTAACCCCTGTAAGGTAATCATCCCATTATTATTTCTAAACATTACCTAGACGGCCTAATTTGAAGACCCTTCTATGACCTCCTCCCTCATTAATGCAGCAATGACTTCCTTTACTAATAATGTAATGCCTATCCCAGCTGAAAATGTCTATACCATTGGATCTACATTGTGCTTTTAACCAGACCAGGTCAATACAAAATAACTTCACGGTCAATAAATTTCTTTTTGAACAAATACAGTTGTTGTGATTCAGAAAGGTAAAAGAGTGTAACAGTTATGGACCAAAAGTCTACTTTCAGTTGGTGGAGGTGGTGGTAGGATAGCAATATTCCAGAGGTTATCCTACACTCCTGATTTTGCCATGCATATTTGAATACCATCCTGATTTCACCCTATGATTCATCAAAAAGGTTCCAAATATAAAAATACAATACATTAATTTGGGAAAAAACAATTATAGGAAGCATTTGCAGCCATTAGTGATGATAGCAAACAATTTATGTTAAAGAAAACAAAATTATAGCATAAACACACAATATTGAATATTTCCAAAACACCTAAAATTTTAACTCCACATCTTCAAAGTAATTGAAACACATTTCCAGGCAGCACTGTGCAATAAAGCATTAGATATTGTCACTGTTTGGTAGTTTGAAATATACATTAAATTCTTTATCACAAATACAATTTCTTGCCTGATAGTTTATTAAAGCTCCTCCAATTATAAAACAAAAGTTGTTAAAATAGGATAAAATGGTCAATAACTTTATCCCTTGATTTGGAGAAACTAAGGGATATACTTGTCAGTAACTTTGAGATTAAGTCACAGATGTATTCTCTCCATTCCCCCCAGCAACTGCTCTTCGAGTGAACATAATTTAAAAGGACAAGATGTTTGTGAAGATGAACCAAAACATATTTCACGTGTAAACTAACCACAAAGTATAAAAATAAAAAACTAAAGACATCCATAGAACATGGAGTGGCTGAGCACAGGCCCTTGTCATTCAAATGATCAGTGCAAAGCAGCAGCAGTTTGATTCACCACAGTAGGCAACATCAATAGGCAAACACATCACATGCAATGGAGTTTATGAATAAGCTTCAACGCCTCATCTACATTGTAAATTACAGCAAACAATGTCTCAATATACAGATTTTCACTCAAATTTCAATACATGTAAGTATTTGACAAAGGAATCAATCTGATCTTGCTTTGTTAATATTCATTCAAGACGTTTACACCTCGTTGTTGCTGTAGTTATCATGAGATTTGCATTCCAAAGGAATGATAATGGGAGAGCTGAAAATCCTACACCAATTGGAATAATTGAGACAACTGACCGTGTTTGTATAAAAATATGAAGTATCATAGAATCAAACAAACAGAAATCTAGGCTAATCCTTCCGCCAACAATTTCTTTAGAATTAGCATTAAGGGCAACTTGAGTAAGATTTGGTGGTTGGGCAGGGGGACGGAGGGAAGAGTAGGGATGAGGGGGTTGGAAGTTATACCTATTTCTCCACTGCCCTCAAGTGCCAACTGTACTCTACCCAGATGGTTCTGGAGATTTGAGTGTAACAGCTTCAAAGCATTCACGTCTAACAAGAGAGAAGCCACGTTTTTACTGATCCAATGAAATTTTGCTTTGAAACTGCTTGATGAAGAAAAAGGTTTCTGAGTAATGGAGGCAAAAGAGAGACAAGAAGGAAAGAACACAAAATCTGTTGTCATCTTGATATCAATAGTGGGAAAACTAATGAATGCTGTAAGACAGCATAAGATAAAAGTACACTTAGTGAAAAATAAATTAGTACCACACAATCAACATGGCTTTGCCAAGGGCCGGTCACATCTGACAAATTTTAATGAGTTCTTTAACACGGTGACACAGGCAGTGGAAGAGAGGCCTGTGGATGTTGTATATTTGATCTTCCTGAAAATATCTGATACGGTGCCACATGGCAGGTTGGTTAGAAAATTAAAGATGTTTAGGATTGACAGCATGGATTAGAAGTTGGTTAGAAGTTCCAGAGGGTAAGTATAGATAGGCATTTCACAGACTGGAGAGAAGTTGAAAGTAGGATTCCCCCAGATTGGTTTTGGGGCATGTGCTTTATCTGATTTACAAAAATGACTTGGTGAGAGGCTTTGACAGCAAAATCTTTACACTTGCACATGATACTAAGCAAGGGATAATTGTGAGAATGAGTAAGAGACATTGGCAAATTGGCCAAATGGACAGACACCTGGCAGATGAATTTCAATGCAGAGAAATGAGAAGTAAGGCATTTGGTACAAGAAACATTGGGAGACCACACAGGCTCAATGATACAACAGTGAGTGGAATACAGGAGCAGAGGGACTTCAGGGTTCCAGTGCCTAATTCTCTGAAGGTGGCCAGGCAAGTTGAAACAGTTGTTAAGGAGGCTTATAGGATCCTTGGATTTATAGAGGCATAGATTATGAAAGCAAGAAAGTAAGGTGGCAAATCATCGGGCAGACCACATTTAGAATGTTGTGTTCACTTGGGCACATTATTTCAGGAAGGTTGTTAAAGCCCTGGACAGAGTGCAAAGGAGATTCATTATAATGATATCAGCAATGAGAGATTTTAGATAAAAGCAAAAAATATTAGGAGCAGTGAGCTTAATCTTCTCTGCTCCAAAAAAGAATAAGCTGTGAGCTTATGGAGGTGTTTAAAATTATTTGCAATTTAGAAAGGGTAAGAAGGATATTCTGTTTCCAATAGATTATTTATCAATAACTAAGGGGTCACAATTTCAAGATTGTCAGCGAGAGAACCAGGAGTCAGAAGAAGAGAAACTTCGTTACTCAGCATTGTTAGGATTTGGAATGTGCTGCCTGGGAGAGTAGTTGAGGCAGATTTCATAGGTGGTTTCGAAACAGAGCTGGATATACATTTGACAGTGATAGCCTTCAGAAAGCTATGGAGATAAAACGGAACTGGCTGGGTACTTCTTTTGGGAGCCAGTACAGACATGATGGGTCAAATGGCCTCCTGTACTGTAAAATTCTATGATTCTAAGTAGAAAAGCAGAGGGAGGAGATAGAACATTTGCAATCTAGAAATTTAGATAGCTATTCAATTTTTAGGAGTGAAAGTGTTTTAATGGCAGATTATAGCAATGAAAGATCCCATTAAATCATTCAATGTTGGTTCTTTGCTACAGCTATTTTAAACTAATCTCAATAGCCTGAGTTTGGTCCATAATCTTGCATTATTTCTTTTGCCAATGTTTATACCTTAAAGAAGTAATGGTCTCTGTTTCAACCAGTTTCATTATCATCTGGCTGAAGACATATACAAAAGGCAAAAATGAGTGGACATTATTCATAAAATTTTCTGCTGGTGCTCAAACTGCAGGAATATGCCAACACATAACTTGCATTTAACCTCCTTTCCAAATTATGTCCAGTGGGGTGTTTGTAGCCAATGGGTGCGGTGTCCAGCATTCAACTTTAAAAAGAACAGGTAGAGTTCTTTGCCTTGACTGCAGCTCACCCAGGAGGGAGGCCAGGTACAAGGTAGTGTCTCTACCGAACCAGGAGGCGCAGGTTCAAGTTGCACCTGCTGCAGAGGAGTGTAGCAACATCATTGAACAGATTGATTAGAAAATACCACCCACTTGAGGGTATTCTGAAGATTAACAACTCAGAAATAAGAAACCACACCAGCTATACTTTCCTGATAAGTTTCTCAAAATTTTCATGATGCTGCAGGTAGGATCTGGGTTGTGACAGAATATAGCAGACAAAAAAAAGCACTGTATTTCAGCTGCAAAGTCTTTTTCTCACAGACAGAGACATCAACTATGCTGCCATTTACAGCCATACCATAAAACTGAACATTTCTAACCTCTCTCTCGAGACCTTATCCAATATCCTTTTATAACATATATACATGCTCCGCATTTTTTAAAACGAGTTGAATGACTCGTTATAACAAATCTGTGCTTAATATATCTGAATAATTATTTTAACATGGATTATAGATACTAAGATTTCAGCAGTCGACAGACTACTTACACGATTTAGCTCGTTATCCCTTCAACAGATCAGTGCATGGTGATTTATGCACAAATTTAGTTAATTTCAAAACTGCTTTCCACAACTCCTAAGAATTGTTCCACATCCTTCTCTATCATAACTGCCTAATCACTTATACAAATGTTTGTAAAAATAGGTGACAAATTTATACTAGCTTTCAGTTTTCCTTAAGTAGATATCTGTAAGTGGGGGAAAAAAAATCAGTGAGTTGGAACTAAGAATGAACAAAGCAACATGATCTTGAGCAACTGTGCTATGAACTGGAAAAAAGTTCAATCTTCCATATACTTTACATTTTAGAGTTAAGGTACCAGAAATGGGAGCAACAGGTATATACTACTAAGCAAAATATCTTCATAACATTTGTAACCACAACCAAAATTGAACCAAAAAGTAAAAATGCATTATCAAAAACAAATGTTCCATCAGTGAAAAGAAAATTAGGCACATTTTTTGAACACAGAGACCAGGTCAACAACTTAACAGCTGCAAAAAGACAAAGATGAACTGGTTATTAAAGTCACATGACAAAAAAGCTATTTTGCTGTAAATTGCAAGTGAACTTCTGTTATGGATTGCAGAAAATAAAAGACAAAAAACAGAATACAAATCAGCAACTCATTCAAGAATTTCAGATGCTATACTTGGTTCATTTTTAGACTCCATGCAGTCCAACCAACCAAAACATCGGCATACGCTGCAACTTCTCTTTGTTCATAATGCAAACCCTGGTTAGTGTACACCACCTCCCAGCCATCCTTGCTAGTGTACTCTACTTTGCTATTCTCCTAGTAATCCATCTCAAAGCATCTTGACCTCATCTACACATCATCAGATACCTTAATTACCACCTTCCTAACCCTCATTACTCGCATGTTCAGACTTCCTTCCAGTTTCCCCTTGGCTCTTCAAATCTACCTAGTGCATTCTCCACTTCTTTGCTCATAAATGTTTTCATATTAGTGACGGAGCTTTCAGCTGTCTTTGCTTCATGTGGTACAACTCCCTCACTAAACTCCCACAGTCTCATTTATATTGGGGAAGATTTCATACTGAATATTTTTATGCACTTAAGTTTGAAGAATTGTGGATACCTGGACTTTTTTTTAAAAAGAGAGGTGATATAAAAGACATAAGAAAACCATTAGATATGTTTGTAAACAAAAAGCATTTCTTGGTGGCCAACTGGCTTGTGATAACCACTTGTTACTGCATACCATCTGCCTAGTGCACTCGTCCAAGCTTTATACTTCCACTACTGCTGCATTTTAAACTTTTTAAGTGTTCCTTTTTATTTACATCTTTGATCATCTCTTCTAATTTTGCAATCATGCTTGCACTTTGATTGTATCCTCTTTAGAGATTACCTCATCCTTCTTCTACATTAGAAGGCAGCATATACGTGTTCTGCTTTAGCTGCTCCTGAGGATCACTCATAGAAATCCCCTATGCAAGGAATTTCCAAAACGAACTCCTTAAAATTTAATGCAGTTACTTCATATTATCTTTCACAAGTCAGTTTACATCTAGTACATGAGCTGATCCATAAATTAAAGTGTACCAAAATAATCCTCTCCCTATTTTAGTGCAGGCAGAGTGCAAGTTACATGAAATTGTATAGCACCAAACCACTGACTGACTTACTGTTGCTGTGGTGTAAAGGCCAACTCATTACTGCAAGTGGTTAAAGCCATAAATTGCTAACCAGAAGTTTACTACAGCAACCCCTAGGGTGACAGTCAACAAGGCACTATATCAAATGACGCAAAGAGGAGAGATACTTGAGCAGCAAGCATCTAGTTCAGTTTTATTCAAATCTTCAGCAGCTTTAAAACAATCGCAATGATGAAAGCACCAAATGTGTGGATCATGTGGTAGCCCTTTTTCATCTCAGAACAACTAAGTGATAAATCTACCAAGGTGACTTAAAATCTGAAGGGTGATTTAAAAAAATTATAGACCAAAGTTACAACTATATTACAGGCTCAAAATAGATAACGTACTCTGTGTTAAAATACTTCTCTCCTTGCAATTAAGAGAAGAATTTTCTCTTAGGAATAAAGTTTACTTTTGAGGAGCAGAAGTTCAACAGCTGCATAACACTTGATTGAGACTCCATTGTGGACCACAGTCAGCCTAGTTCTTGCCGTATGCTGGCAGACCAGGACACAAATATCCCTCAGCTGGTCGCAGGACTATTACTGGAAACACAGTACAACTGCTCCTTTCATCATTGTAGTCACTTAAAATCATTAAAATACTATTGTTATAAAGCTTTTCTAACAATAAACCAAAATATCTAATAGTAATCATAAACGTTTACGATAAATGTGGCCATTCATTGAACACACACAAACGTCAATGTTATAGGAGAATGTAATCTCTCATCATTTTGCTAATAACTGCTAATACAAAAAATGTTAATTAAGTTAGATTGAAGTTATTCCTCATTATATCCATTTTTGTTGACATTATTTCATTTAGTTTTCCTCTGCATTCTCTTTCAGGGATCTGCCCCTCTGCTGTCAAAGAACAACAGCAATTACGATGCTCATTGATGGGAATCAGATGGTAGCCATTCCAAGCCAGGATCCACAACTGGATAACAGACCTGTAATTGGCATTCATAAAAGTAATGTGATTCTTGCTTTATGGCAAGTGTCTTTCAGGACCAAATAGATTAACTAATTCATGTTTTTTTGGAGAATTAAAGGCAATTTTCCAGAGGCAAAGAGGAGCAAAACTTAAACAGCAGCTACCGCTCAATGAGCCAAAAGGTATTGCCAAAAAAAGAGATACTGACTTTCTGTTGCATGATTTTGATATTCAACACAATTTTTTCTTCCAATCTTCATTTCTAGATCATTTTGCTACTTTATTTATTCATACGATGCAAGCATCACTGGCAAGGCTGACATTTGTTGCCCATACCCAATTGTTCTTGAGAAGACAGAGAAACAGTGTTGTTTTTCTGTTTTTGCTACCCATGTCCTTCTAGGCATTCGAGGCTTTTTGCATTTGAAAGGAACTGATGAAGGAAGCTTGCCAAGTTGCTGAAGTGTATCATGCTACTGTATGCCAGCAGTGAAAGCAGTGAATGTTTACAGGAGTTGACTGGTGTCGATCAAGCAGCTGCTTTGTCATAGTGTTGAGCTTCTTGAGTATTCTTGCAGCTGCACTCATCTGGGCAAGTGGGAGAGGGAGTATTCCTTCAGAGGCTTGGCATGTATCTTGTAGATGACACGTAGCCATCGAGGATTCAGAAGACATGCTGCACACCACAGAATTCTCAGCTTGAATGGCACCAGTAACCACAGTACATAGGTACCTGACCCATTTAAATTTCTGTTTACTGCAGGTTGGGTATTCTTTATCCACATGTCTGAAAAGACCTTAACACCATAAGTTGTATCATAAGAGCCCACTAAGCAGATCTAAACACAGCTGAATGGAGCCAAAAGATTGAAAACTGAACATCCAAGATCATTTTTTTTTTAAAAGGAGGGAATTCTCAGATAAACTACAACATACCATGTCATTTATATGATGCTTGATTAAAAGTCTTTGTGAAGTTTATATGCGACTAGATCAACCAAGCTCCCTTCATCAAGCCTTTCAGTTATCTCATCAAAACACATAATGAGTTAATTAAACATGACTTCCCTTTAACAAATCTATGCTGACTGTTAGTTAGCAATTCATATCTTTCCAAGTGACTATTAATTTTGTTTCAAATTATTCTCTTTAAAATTTATATTGTGAATTTATTTTGTTTCACTTGCAGTGGCATAAACAGTTGTTTGAAAAAAATACATTTTCTGGTGATAAAATAGTTTCACACTTTGACCATTCTCCTTTTCTTGGCTATTACTTTCCATCTGGTTGCACACATGGATCCAAATTGGCAGTGCAGTCTAGTGTGTGATCATTGTCGGGTTTCTGGTATAATCATGTCCCCCTTTACCTTTCATACAGGAATTTAACTTCAGTGTATGTTAATTAAACATGTGGTTTGGATTGTACCATTTCACAGCTGCATGGATATTGTTAGTTATTGACAACCATTTCACAAGCTCACTTTGCAAAGATGCATTTTTTTCACACGATGTTGTGTGAATGCGGACAATATTTGTTTTGTTGGCATTCAGCATTGTACATAAAGTCTGTTTTGCTGCCAGCATATGTGTTTATAATAGCAAGTAATTGTATCAAACTATATATATGTTTGCAAATACCGTGTTGACATTCAGAGGTAAATATCTGTTTGATCTTTTACATGTTAGAGTTTTGATTTGAATAAACTTAGGTCTGTTCAGCCATTTAGACATTGAAACTCAGTTACATTAGGGGCATTTAAACAGTCCTTGGATAAGTATATGGATGATGATGGGATAGTGTAGGGGGATGGGCTTAGATTAGTTCACAGGTCGGCGCAACATCGAGGGCCGAAGGGCCTGTTCTGCGCTGTCTTGTTCTATGTTCTATTACAAGGATTTGGGGAAGTTATCAGTGCAAGGCTATATACTAATTGGAGTCAATACCTTCAGCAGCAGCAGATAAAAGTCATCTGAAATTAGGAGTAATCAATATAGCTAGGAGGCAATATCTAAGAACTAAAGTTATCCCATTTCCAAAAAGCAGCTGATTTCAAAGTTTCCAGATAAAAAGATCACCCAAATGTAATATGTTATTGGTGAAAGGTTCAATGATGATCATCAGTATTCCCAACAATTTTTTTTTCCTGCACAAACCTGCAGATAGGGCCTTGAACATAGAGGCATCATTGATGGTAAAATGAATAGCATGGGGAATTGGTTAAATTCTCTCATTAGAAATGGTCATTGCCTGGTACTTGTGTGGCACAAATATTACTTGTCGTTTATCAACCTAGATTCAATGTTGTGTGGGGTCTTGCTGCACAAGGGTAGAGACAAAATAAGGAGGTAGAGATAGTAAGAGAACAGTAGCATTTACCTTAAGCTGCAGTGAGATTAAGGTATGATAATAGAGTCACAGACTCTGAGGCTGTCAATGTCATTAATTAGGGTCACTTAAGTACCATCATTGCAACGCTGGTTTTGAAAGGAAGGAAACAATGCCCCATTTGCCCACAGGGGACCACTGTAGAGAAGCTGAATGGTACACAAGAGTTTGGTGGGATTCAGTCATGGCAACAGTAAGCAGATTTGAGGGACAAGTTGAGCATAAAGAAGGGCAGAAATGTTCAACTTCCCTGACATCAACTGGGATCATCTTATTATGAAAGGATCAGACAGGGTGGAATTTTTAAACTGCATCCAAGAGAGCTTTTTGTGCCAAAATGTGGATTGCCCTACTGCAGATGGGCCAATGCTAGAGATTTGATGTTTCTTGGTCAGCATAGACATTCTGGGTTGAAAAGTCAAAGCATAGAAGCAGGCTCCATGGCTACAACTCCAAGCAGTGAATCAAAAAAGGTAAGCTCAAGTAAGAAAAAAAACTGAAAAATGTAAAGATTGTAAACTTCAGGGGGTCAAATGATCTATGTATACCTTAATATCTGTATGACCTGCCCTCATCCTAGCCTACTGCCATCTGTTAATTCATTCTGAAGCCAGATGCTGAATTAGGCAACCAGATGCCTATTTTTGTCTCAATACTGACAAGTACAGAAAGCAATATTATAAATACTTGTCTCCTCCTTAATCAACTCCAAGTGCCCAAAAGTCTGTCTTTATATCTGATTAAGGTATTTAATGAGCCTATGCCTGCATATCCGCAACCAAAATAACACATTTGACATAATAACATCTTCAAGTATCTTTTCCCAAGTTGGAAAGGCTGCCAGTACCCCTTCAAAACATCTAGATACTTTTATTTAATCCAAAATTAACTAACAACACTAGATTACATGCACTTGTGTAGGAAGAGGATTTCCAGGTGAGCAGAACTACCCCAAGGAATAGAAAATAGCAAGAAGGAATTCTGGACAGACCCTCAGTCAAGTGGTGTCCAAAAAAAAGTAGACCACTGCTGAACAAAGTCCAAAATCACATGCTGAATAAAATCATATTTAGGCAAGAAATGGACTACAAGTTCAGCATGCCAAAGGGATCTTTTATTATTTGAAAAGGTTCTTTGAAGAAGCAAGATTGTCCTGGAACATATGTTCGAGAGCCAAATGCCTATGTCATCGAAAAAAAATCAATATGAATCTCTCTTTTTTTTAAGACATTGCTCATCTAGCTTTCCCACATACTATATGCTGCAAACTGGCTGTGCTCCAGGACTCAATTCCATGGTACTTGCTACCTACAGGTAACGGGTAACCAGTCAAAGCTGCATTCCAGAATTCTACACCACAGGTGCAATCTAATATTAACTGGTTTCTTCTACGTAGCACTGGAGCTGGAATTGTGAGAAAGAGAATATCCAAGTATGGAATTTTATTCTTTTGTATAATCAAACTTGATAACTAATTTTGAAACATCCCCTAATTACAATAGGAAACAAAGATGCCTCCCGGATTCTTTTAAACAGTCTGAAAAAATTCTCCACTTTCATTCAGACGTTTCTGAAAATGGCTTCATGCAGGGAAGTCCAAACAAGTGAACATTCTTCCTTTAAGCTCAAGCAAATAGAAATTGACAGTGACCAAAGAAACAGGCAGTAAATAAAACTGTTGAGACAAACAAACACTCAGTAGCTCTCACACAGTTAGAATACTTTCATAAGCAGAAAATAAATTGGGAGTCTTTTTGCACTGCTCCTTTAAAATGGTACGCTCCAATGACTGCAATGAATACTTTAGATGTTCTGCTTATATGGCAAGAAGTAGAAATAGCTCTAGACAACTCTGGCCTGTTAGAGCAACTTTAAATCAGGCTTGGCTTTCCTGGTATGCTGCATGTACACAGTCTTTTCCAAGAGTCATTTGTCACTGCATATTCTTAGTAAATAGTGCCCTATGAGGGGAACTGTCAAATTAAACTGTTAAATCTAACAGTCTTCTCTTCTCATAAAAATATTAAGATTTCATTTGTAATGTCCCATATGGCTTTGTGCACAAATTGCCCGAACTGTGAATTCAGCTGTTTACTAAGTCACAGGTGATTCAAAGCACAAGCTGCTGCTTCAGATGAATGAATTTCCTGAAGAGGTCTCCAGTTCAATTGCTTTCCTCAAAACTGGCATGCCCTGACCATGCAAGCACCTTATCAAGTGAAATACATCCTAGGTCTGCTGATCTCAAAAGCAGGACTCCATAATCACCCTGAAATATATTTACTCCTTAGCATGAAAGAACAAAAAAAGGAAATGAATTAAGTAGAGAAATCAACTTCTACTTGTGCTTTGTCAAGCCTTCCAGAGTCTGGGAAAATTTTAGGTAGATGAGATTTATTTGTACCCATTCACCCAGAAAAATCCATCTTATTCTTCCACATTTTAAAAATATGCCATGCGAGAGATTCTTAACTCTTCAAACTATTCCACTGCTGCCATCAAGGACAAACAAATAATTGTTTATTCTATCATTCTACAGCTCATTGTATAGCAAATACAAAACTAGAATTTGTAAGGGTCAACATCGAAAATTATACACCTAGCAATACAATTAAAGAGAATATAGATTGAAAATTTCAGGTGCCAACCCTGAAATTAATCAGCTTAAATGATAATAATACCAGTTTTAAAAATGAGCTGGTTTAGCCATATTTCATTTTCTGTGTTACATCTGTTCTCCCTGTAAAAGGGTTCACAGGGAGGTGAGGCAGCATGCAATATATGTACAGGGATTGTGGTGATATTTTGGCCAACACACGTGTGTATAGTAACATCACAATACCAGTAATACCAGCAACACAAAGGCTTATGCATGGCAATATCAATACTGTAAAAGACCAAAGCACATTTACCATCATCAATTCGACAGGCAGTGGTCAGAAAGGTCCAGAGAGAAACCTATCTTCTTTCCTGCTATGGAAACTGGTAGCATAAATGCAGTTAATTTGTTTCACTATAGCCAACTACAAAAGTGTGAATTATGAACTCTAACTCACAGAAGACCATTCATAATGGCTCTCTCTCCCTACCATCTAGGCTGAAGTGAAAATCCCATAGCTGTGAATCAAAGCAGAGCAGGGCCTGGTAATCTACATCCGAGGGCAACAAAGGAGATGGCCATGGAAATTATGGGTGTTTATCATCTTCCAAAGTCCTTTAGGTTCTGGGAAAATTTTAGGTAGATGAGAGGGTGACCAACATAACTCAACTATTTTTAAAAAGGCTCAAAAATGAGTTAAAAATTTAAAAGTGGTATTAGTGTCACAAACGTCACCTTCGTACAGTTTTCAAAAGCTCTTAAAAGAGCAGTAGCATAATTCTCTCTCATTAGGAGCCTATTCACGAGCCCCAGTTAGCCAACACTACTGCAACCTTCTCCTAAAACCTTAAATCAAAACTATTTTCTATTTTTTCCTTATTAGGATACAATAAAAAACTAAAAAGCACCTTATGCAGAGTTTAGAAACATCATAGGAGGCATCATTCTGCTGAATTTAAAGGCACAAAAACTGAAATCTATCATAAAAACAGAAAATGCTTAAAATGGCAAAAATTATCGAAATATTAATGAAGAGAAACAGTTAATGTTTGAAAGGTCAGAGGGTTGAAACGTTATTGCCATTTTTATTCACAAATGCTGTCATAAACTGCTGAGTATTTGCATCATTTTCTATTTTTGGTTTCTAGCATCAACTATATTCTGCCTTTCAAATTCCAGAATGTGACCACAAAGAACAAATCATCATTATCACAAGCAAACAGAAACAGCTGGAGAAACTTAGCAGGTCTGACAGCACCCACAAAGAGAAAGCAGGCTCAACATTTTTGGACTAGTGATCTTTCTTCAGAAGGAATGTGTTCTGCTTTCGGGTGTTTCGGGTCCAGAGGCCCTTCTCCAAAACACAACTTCTGAAGAAGGATCACTGGACCCGAAACATTGACCATCTTCTCTCCTCAGATGCTGCCAAACCTGCTGAGTTTTTCTGGCTACTTCTGTTTTTGTTTCAAATTTTCAGCATCCACAGTTCTTCGTTATTTTTTGTTTAATCAATATTATCAGCTTTGTTCAAACATTCTTCTCAATGGGTGTGTATTCAAATCTTTCATACCATGGGAGAAAGGTGCTAAAGGTCAGTGACCGATGTCTAAATTTGGCAACAAGAAAAAAAATGCAGGCGTAAGGGTAATTTTGGAAATAATCCAACAATCCAACACTGCCCACTTACCCAGTTGATTATAATGTTGAGATTTAATAAGGAAGCCGCAGAGCAACAGGCCTGTTGTCAAGCTGATCTCGTACAAAGCTGTACCTAGTAGTTCACTAATGTTACCATACATTTCCCTTTGTACCAACATTAATGATATGTCCTCGTTATAACAGTTTTGCAGGTTTGAAGCAACTCAAAAGTGCTCCAGGAAGCAGAACTTGCCCAAATACAAGTTCTTGTAACACTATCTAAGGTAGGGTTGTAGAAAAAAATGCATCTCTTAGTAATCCGACAAAAATTCAACCACACCGAAGGATATCAAAAAAAAGGAAGCGAAAAGATTTGATTTGTACTGGTTATTTTAAGACCCAAGATCTAGTCACAACGAAATAGTGGAAATCACTATCTCCTGACAATACAGTGACAGGAAGTTAGTGCTGCCAACATCACTGCACAGTAGCACGACACTGGAACTAGTTGTGTCTGGTTGCCCAGAGACAGCAACAACAGCTCAAACAGAAGTAGTACTCCAAGCCCACCACAAAATTGTGCCATATGCTTCCTCTTGGTCTCATGTGCAACATGGTTATTACAGTTGGCCATGCGGTCATTTAAAGAACCTCATTAAAAACCTTCTTATCACCCTCACTAAGTTATCCTTTAGAAAGGAATAGATCTACCTTACCATTTCTCTCAAAATCTAAGCTAAACAATACGCACCTTAAGTAACACTGATGTAAATTCAAGTTGTTAGGCACCTTACAAATGCAACTCCGAGGACTTAAAATCTGCACATCAATAAAACAAGACAACTGTGCAACAGTGGCAAAATTCCTATGCTATAATACCGATAACTGTTTCATTCAACCATTCAATGAAGAAAGCAATGGGAAAGAAATGAGGAAGGAAAGGACACAGATACTTGGGGTATTAAACTAAAATGTCATATTGAAAATCGAAATTGGCAACATACCAGAGAAGTTGGAAGGAAAAAAGTGTTTTGATACCATTGAATACACTGGTCAAAATGACCCTCAACTCCAGCCTTCTACATGAAGGTGAGTTGAAGCTTTACCATGTATTCCATTTTAACATAGAACTATATAACATAGAACATTTCGCAAGAACTAAAG
This sequence comes from Stegostoma tigrinum, assembly GCF_030684315.1. Lineage (NCBI taxonomy): Eukaryota > Metazoa > Chordata > Chondrichthyes > Orectolobiformes > Stegostomatidae > Stegostoma > Stegostoma tigrinum. The sequence continues at coordinate 45,136,503 of NC_081361.1, read as the reverse complement.
TAATTATCTTCAAGAAAAGTTAAATATTCTAAATCTGACCCTTTACACAAGATAAGCCATTTAAACACCAGGCATATGGCTGGGTTTAAACACATCCATTTGACGCAACATTCAATGATAACCACATTAGGCCTGATAAAACAAAATGTTAAGTGCTGATTAAAATCCAGTAGCCAAGCTACAATAACAACTCTGCACTATGGCCCCACACGCTTTTCAAACCCAAGGAATGCAAGATGTCAATGTTTAAAAACCTTAAGCAGCAAAAATTCACATTTCCATTAATATTTTGTTTGTTTAAAAATTATCCTCAAATCAGCAGAGAGCTAGTAGAACAAATTTACCAGTGATTCATTATTGTGCTAACACATCTGCAACAACTTAATCATTAAAAATTTACCGTTGAGAATTTGAACATCTACATTCCCAATCTGGCAGGGCCACATCAATAAAAGCTACAAAATTGCTCAGTGCAGAACAATCACAAAATTTGCAAATTATCTTTACAATCAACAAAAGCCATTGTTTAAATTTGCCTCTGTTCCCTTCTCAGTTGTTGCCCTAAAAGTGAAGTTACAGTGACAGCAGGTGCTATTTCCCAATAGCCTATGACAGTTAAAGTTTGTTTATTCACTCTGCAGCTGGTTGGAGCCAGGAAACAAGTAAAGAGATAGTGTTGGAGCATCAAAAGTTTTAGGCAAGATGTACATGTGAAGCCTGATGAAAATCTGCACAAGATGAAAGCAATTATGTCAACTTTTGCCTTAGAGTGCTTTCTTCCAAAAAGCACACAACAGTTTACTTCGCAGCTTTGTTATGTCTGGACCAGTGAATGGAGAGTGTTGCTTCAGCAGTCTTTATAGTCTTGGAATCTTATCTGATACAAGCTTTAAAAAAAACCAGGAGAGACTTCTTTTCCATGCTGCCGCAAGGCCATCTAAGAGGTTATGCAACGTAGTTATCTAAAATTCCCAACTAGTGAATTGTGATCTTGTGAAACCATACAACATTGCAGAAAAATGTGAGCAATCGATTATAGACATGAAAATAAAAGTAGCAAAGTTACCAAACTTGGTTTTCAAGGAGTTTAAAATGTAACAATTTGAAGAATAATTTTGGATAATTTTGTGTGTATTTCTGGGCCATTCCTAATTGGATATAAAAGATGGTTAGGAACTGTTCAACTGTGCTCCTTTGATAATGCTCTACACCTTTCAATTGCCAAATTAAAACAAAACTGTTGGATATTACAAGTGAATTATGCTAACTGCTCATCTTTATGAAAAGAAAGACATCAATTAAGTTTACTTTCACTTTTACAGATACTGCTTTCTCAACTTCGAGGATCATCTGCTTGGGGAGGGGGGGTGGTGGTGGTAGTAGAATTGAAAATGCAGGAGCAAATGAGTAATGAAAATTAAAAAGATAAAGATAATGGGAACTGCAGATGCTGGAGAATCTGAGATAACAAAGTGTTCGTGCTCCTGAGATGTTGCTTGCCCTGCCGTGTTCATCCAGCTCCACACTTCGTTAATGAAAATTAAAAACAGCTTGCAATTGGAGATAACCCTTTACAAGAGAAGTTGCAACTTTATGATCTTTTGAACAGTTCAAATACAGAGTTCAGGGTTTTTGAGAAGATTTGTTGCTTGGGTTGCTGACTTGTTCACCAAGCTGGTAAGCTTGCTCGCAAACATTTCATCATCATGCTAGGTGACAGTGTGCCTCTGGCGAAGCATCAGCATTCTGTCCCACTTGCTATTTATGTGTCTCAGTTTGCTGGGGTGAGTGGCATCACTTCCGGATTTGATTCTTAGCGGTTGGTATATGGGGTCAAGCACTACATGTTTGTTAATGGAGTTCTGGTTTGAGTGCCAGGCTTCCAGGCATGTCTTTGCTTGGCTTGTCCAAGGATGGACACGTTCTCCCAGTCGACTTGGTGTCCCTCTTTGTCCATGTGTATTGAAATGAATGATAGCTGGTCATGTTTCCTGGTAGCTAGTTGTGTGTGTGAATCCTGATGGCTAGTTTCCTTCTGGTTTGCCCTGTGTAATGTTTTTGGCAGCCTTTGTATGGTATCTTGTAAATAACACTGGTTCTGTTGGTTGTGGCTGTCAGATCCTTGATTCTTGTCAGTAGCTGTCAGTTTGTGGGCGACCATGATTCCTCGGGGCGAAGTAATCTGGTGGTCATTTCAGGTATGTTCTTAACGTATGATCGGGTGACTAATGTCTCTGATATGTTGCATCTGCCTGTTGTAGTCTGTTGTGTAGGTATGGACAGGCAACACTTTTCGGGTAACTGTGGTTTCTAAATACACTGCACAGGTGTTCCTCCTCATCTTGTATAGCTCCAAGATGCTGCAGTCTGTTGCAACTCACTTGAACAGTATTTTGATGCAGCTCCGTTTGTGAGTATTGAAATGATAGCTATTATAGTTGAGTAACTGATCTGTATGGGTGGCCTTCCTGTGTGTGCTGGTCTGGAGCTCATACATTTGTCCATTACGTCCAAGAAGGGAAGTTTGTTATTGTTCTCCTCTTGTCTGGTGAATTTTACACCGGTGAGGATGCTGTTTGACAGCAAGTGGGTTTCTTCCAGTTTAGAGCATTTGATAATCACAAAAAGGTATCAACATAGTGAATCAAGAGTTTTGGTTGGGTGGTAGAGTGCAGTCCATTCTAGGGCAAGATCATGGCCTCCTTGGACATGATTTCACTATTTATCCCCATTAACATCCCCTTAGCTAAAGGGGCACTAGCCTCGCTATTGGACAGTCTGCAGGGATATAGATACCCAACACCAACACCATCAGGAAAGACAGCACCCTTAAACCACTAAGATCTGTGCCTCACAATCCACTTCACCTTCAATGGCAAGATATATGGATAAATCAATGGAACACCCATGGATCACCAATGTCAGGATTAATAGCAAAAGCTGTAATGCAAAGACTGAAACAGACAGCACTTCCCACTATCCATTCCCACCGGAGCCACACTGATGTTACCTAGCATGATGATGAAACATTTGCAAACAAACTCAACAGCTTGGCAAGCCAGTCAACATCTGCAGAACACACACGCACACGCGCACACACACACGAGTATATTACCAAAATTATACCAAGAGTTACATATATCCCAATGAGCAAGCATCCACAACCTTCCATGGTAAATAATTCCAAAGACTTGTAATCATTTCAGTGAAGAAATTTCTCATTTTAGACCTAAACAATTTCCCCCTCATCCCAAGGCTGTGTTCCCATGTTCTGGATTCCTCAGCCAGAGGAAATAATACGGTTACCTTATAATTCCCTTTCGGAATCTTGAACGTTTCTATAAGATCATCTTGCATTCCATCAAACTGTAGAAAATACAGACTCAATTTACTCAGCCTATCAAAAGCCAACCCTCTCATAACAAGGATGAGGTTAGTAACCTTAAATATTGCTGTGAAGACAGAAAAGTTGCCAAGGCTTTTCATTATGGAAACACTCATCAACAAAACTAACCACAACTTATACTGAGAGGAGAAAGGGGGAGTTGATTCTAATTGACCAAAGCATTGCTGAAGAGAAAGCAAGTGGGAACTACTGCATCCCCAAGCAAGTGGTGACCACATTCTTTTTGTTTGTGGACAACAAGGCCCTACTTACAGACGCAAGTCGCATCTGGCAGTATGAACCAACCATGTGTTATGATGTCAACTGATGTTATTGCTAGACAGATTCCACACAGTAACCTGGCTTGGTGAAATTTTTTTTTGCATTTGTACTGACTTCAACAAAGAGGTCTCTGATTGAAACCTAAGCACTCAATGTTACAAATTTTGCTTTAATAATAAAAATGGAAGCATACTGTGAGAGAAATTTTTAAAAAAGCAGAATCCAAGCTATTGACTTACAGTACAAGTTTAAGATTGATACACAGAGTAAATGTATAATCCCATGAAAGCCAAAACATCCCCTTATAAATTGAAAAGAAACAAAATTAGCTAATAACAATGGAGACATCTTGAAAAATGGCCATTTTACAGAGGTGGTGGTGCTGGTTGTTTTAAAATGTACTAGGGTGTATAAATTCCCGGGACGTGGAGCTTTGTGGAAAGCTGAGGAAGTGATAGCTGGGCCTCTTGCTGAGATATTTGTACCATTGATAGCTACAGGCAAAGTGCCCGAAGACTGGAGTTTAGCTAACATTATGCCACAATTTAAGAAAAGTGGTCAGGAAAAGCCATGGAGCTACACACCAGCAAGACTGACATTAGTGCTGGGCAACTTGATGAAAGGAATCCTGAAGGACAGGATTTACATGTCTTTCGAAAAGCAAGGACTGATTACGGATAGTCAACATGATCTTGTGTGTGGGAATTTGTCTCAATAGCTTAATTTAGTTTTTTGAAGTAGTAACGAAAAGGATTGATAAAGGCCAACAGTGGACGTAATCTATATGGATTTCAGTAAGGCATTCGACAAGATTCTGCATGGTAGACTGTTAGCGAGGTTAGATCACAAGGAATACAGGGAGAACTAGCTATTTGAATACAGAACTGGCTCAAAAGGTAGAAGACAGAGCATGGTAGTGGTGGTTCACTTTTCAGACTAGACGCCAGTGACCAGCGATATGCCACAAGGATCAGTGTTGGGTCCACCATTGTTTGTCATTTATGTAAATGATTTGGATGTGAATATAAGAGGTGTTTAGTAAGTTTGCAAATGACACCAAAATTGGTGCAGTGAACAGCAAAGGTTACCTTAGAATAAAATGGGACCTCGATCAGATGAGCCGATGAGCCGGTGGGCTGAGGAGTGGCAGATGAAGTTTAATTTAAATAAACGAGAGATGCTGCTTTTGGAAAAGTAAATCAGGGCAGGACTTAGGACACTTATATGGCAAGGTCCTGGAGACCGTTGATGAATTCAGAAACCTTGGAGTGCAGGTCCATAGATCCTTGAAAGCAGAGTCCCAAGTAGATAGAATAGTGAAGGATTCATTTGGTATGCTTGCCTTCGTTGTTCAATGCATCGAGTACAGGAGGTGGGAGGTCATGTTGCAGCTGTACGAGGCATTGGTTAGGCCACTTTTGGAATATTGCATGCAATCCTGGTCTCCCTGCTATAGGAAGGATGTTGTGAAACTTGAAACGGTTCAGAGCTGATTTATAAGGAAGTTGCCAGGGTTGGAGGGCTTGAGCTGTAGAGCGAGACTGAATAGCCTGGGGGCCATTATCCACGGAGCATTGGAGGCTGAGGGGTGACCTTATAAAACCTTATAAAGATCATGAAGGACATCGATAGGGTTAACAGCCAATATCTTTTGCCCAGGGTAGCGGAGTCCAAATCTAGAGGGTATATATTTAAGATGAGAGGAGGCCCACGAAGGGCAACTTTTTCCATGCAGAGGGTGTTGCATATATGGAATGAACTGCCAGAGGAAGTGGAGGCGGCTGGTACAATTATAACTTTTAAAAGGCGTCTGGATGTGTGTATGAATACAAAAGGTTTATGGGGACATGGGTCAAATGTTGTCAAACCTGGCTAGATTTATATAGGATATCTGGTCGGCATGGATGAGTTGGACCGAAGGGTACGTTTCAATGCTGTAAAGCTCTATGACCCTGTGACTCTAATACTTCCTTAAGTTCAAGTCACAGTGATTTCAGTTTTTAGAAATAAACTGCAGCTTAATGCTTTCTGGAGTTGTCATGCACTTCGATAAATGTATTCAGCTTTAAGTAACTTCTTCAGGGTTTCATCCCAATACTTCTGTTCTGGGACTAACACAAAACTCCTCATTCTAAAGAAAGCTGACTCACTACGCATCTTTCTCTTCTCAATGACAATTTTCTAAACAGCTCCACTCAAAGTCAACACATAAAATAAATGCATTCCTTGCTCAGCTATGGGCATTTCACTTAATGTTTTAAAAAAGTTCCAGGACGGTTAACATAGAACAAAGCCCCATTATTTATCTTGCTGGCCTGCAAAGCAATTACATAAACCAAAGTTCATTAGCACTGAACAAAATCCATTCACTCTGAAGTCATTCCTCAAAACCGCCTCTCTTTTTAACAATTACCATAGCTACAGAAAGACTTAGAAGTGGATTATTAACTTCAGAATCACAAAACACACTAGTTACTAACTCAAAACCAGAAACCCCAAATCACAAATGACATTAAAAACAGCACAAATAAATTCTAGATTTTACATCACACATGCTAAAAGAGATTGTCTGATTGTCTTAGATCAATCATTAGGAAAGTCATCTGAGCATTCAGGATTATTCAGCAATTACTACCCAATCACATTTAACGGTCAATATTTTGTGTTGGAGTTTGCAAGTATAGATGGTAATGCAGAGTATATGCTGTCCGTTAATATATAGTTTATTTCTGCTTTTTATAACCTGGTTTAATCGCAGGTTCAGATGACCTACATCAATCCAACACCAAAATTCAGACATGCTGTTGCTCAATTGTGTGTCTGGCAGCATTTCTTTTGTAACTCAGGTAGTATCTTGTTAGTGGACAATACCATTCAGGCCACCACTACATACAAGCAGTAAGAAAAAGCCTGATTGACATGTTCAAACATTGTCTTCTAGGTAAATTGAGGGTGCTAGGTATTTTTCAAGTCCACAAAGGTAGCCACCTTTGGCCCATTCAAGAGTTTGCACAATATGCAGCAAACAACAAAAATGAAACTGTCCAGCAGGTTAGCTTTTATGAACTATTTGTGCATTGGGCTTGCAAGGTGAGCAAACAGTAAGGGCCTTGCCTACACAATTGCTGACAAGGCCAAACACTTCACCTGGTGATCAAACTGGCTGTAACTTCTTACACAAAAGCAAATTACTACAGATGTTGCAAATATAAACAAATATTCGGCAGGGAAGGCAGTATCTTTGGATCTGTTTAGTCTTTTGACAGAACTTATTGTTGTCAACCTGAAGGATTCACCCTGTTTCTCTCTCAACAGTTCATCTGAAGATTATTCTTTAAACATCTTCTGTTTATATTTCATAATTCCTGCAAATGTGGTATTTTGCTTTAAATTATAACTATTAAACATTAGGAAATGGAATATAAAATTAAAAATTTCTTTCCTCAAATTCTTCCTTAAAATAGATCTTCCACCATATGCTGTAACCACAGAGAGAAGCATAATAACAACAGCAAGTACACTTTCCTAAAGGGGTCAATAAGAAATCTGCATTTCTTCCAGCACACTACTGGCCAAAGGCTGAGAGCTATTTGAACGTCCTTAAATGCAAACCAACCTGAGCATGAGGGAGAGCATTTTGGTGATAGTGACCATAACACACTCTCATTCTACATAGCTATGGAGAAGGAGAGGATTAGGCAGAATGGGAGGATATTTAATTGGGGAAGAGGAAACTATGATGCGATTAGACACGAGTTAGGAAGCATGGACTGGGAGCAGTTGTTCCATGGTAAGGGAACTATAGACATGTGGAGATGGTTTAAGGAACAGTTGTTGGGAGTGATGAGTAAATATGTCCCTCTGAGACAGGCAAGACGGGGTAAGATAAAGGAACCTTGGATGACGAGAGCGGTGGAGCTTCTAGTGAAAAGGAAGAAGGTAGCTTACATAAGGTGGAGGAAGCTAGGGTCAAGTTCAGCTAGAGAGGATTACATGCAGGCAAGGAAGGAGCTCAAAAATGGTCTGAGGAGAGCCAGGAGGGGGCACGAGAAAGGCTTGGCAGAAGGAATCCGGGAAAACACAAAGGCATTTTACACTTACGTGAGGAATAAGAGAATGGTCAAAGAAAGAGTAGGGCCGATCAGGGATAGCATAGGGAACTTGTGTGTGGAGCCTGAGGAGGTAGGGGAAGCCCTAAATGAGTTTTTTGCTTCTGTCTTTACGAAAGAAACGACCTGTGTAGTGAATGAAACCTTTGAAGAGCAGGTGTGCATGCTGGAATGGATAGAGATAGAGGAAGCTGATGTACTGAAAATTTTGTCAAACATTAAGATTGACAAGTCGCCAGGCCCGGATCAGATTTGTCCTCGGCTGCTTTGGGAAGCGAGAAATGCAATTGCTTCGCCACTTGCGAAGATCTTTGCATCCTCGCTCTCCACTGGAGTCGTACCTGAGGACTGGAGAGAGGCAAATGTAATTCCTCTCTTCAAGAAAGGAAATAGGGAAATCCCCAGCAATTATAGACCGGTAAGTCTCACGTCTGTTGTCTGCAAGGTGTTAGAAAGGATTCTGAGGGATAAGATTTATGACCATCTGGAAGAGCATGGCTTGATCAAATACAGTCAACACGGCTTTGTGAGGGGTAGGTCATGCCTTACAAACCTTATCGAGTTTTTTGAGGATGTGACTAGGAAGGTTGATGAGGGTCGAGCTGTGGATGTGGTGTATATGGACTTCAGTAAGGCATTTGATAAGGTTCCCCATGGAAGGCTCATTCAGAAGGTCAGGAGGAATGGGATACAGGGGAACTTAGCTGCTTGGATACAGAATTGGCTGGCCAACAGAAGACAGCGAGTGGTAGTAGAAGGAAAATATTCTGCCTGGAAGTCAGTGGTGAGTGGGGTTCCACAGGGCTCTGTCCTTGGGCCTCTACTGTTTGTAATTTTTATTAATGACTTGGACGAGGGAATTGAAGGATGGGTCAGCAAGTTTGCAGACGACACAAAGGTCAGAGGTGTCGTTGACAGTGTAGAGGGCTGTTGTAGGCTGCAGCGGGACATTGACAGGATGCAGAGATGGGCTGAGAGGTGGCAGATGGAGTTCAACCTGGATAAATGCGAGGTGATGCATTTTGGAAGGTCGAATTTGAAAGCTGAGTACAGGATTAAGGATAGGATTCTTGGCAGCGTGGAGGAACAGAGGGATCTTGGTGTGCAGATACATAGATCCCTTAAAATGGCCACCCAAGTGGACAGGGTTGTTAAGAAAGCATATGGTGTTTTGGCTTTCATTAACAGGGGGATTGAGTTTAAGAGTCGTGAGATCTTGTTGCAGCTCTATAAAACTTTGGTTAGACCGCACTTGGAATACTGCGTCCAGTTCTGGGCGCCCTATTATAGGAAAGATGTGGATGCTTTGGAGAGGGTTCAGAGGAGGTTTACCAGGATGCTGCCTGGACTGGAGGGCTTATCTTATGAAGAGAGGTTGACTGAGCTCGGTCTCTTTTCATTGGAGAAAAGGAGGAGGAGAGGGGACCTAATTGAGGTATACAAGATAATGAGAGGCATAGATAGAGTCGATAGCCAGAGACTATTTCCCAGGGCAGAAATGGCTAGCACGAGGGGTCATAGTTTTAAGCTGGTTGGTGGAAAGTATAGAGGGGATGTCAGAGGCAGGTTCTTTACGCAGAGAGTTGTGAGAGCATGGAATGCGTTGCCAGCAGCAGTTGTGGAAGCAAGGTCATTGGGGTCATTTAAGAGACTGCTGGACATGCATATGGTCACAGAAATTTGAGGGTGCATCCATGAGGATCAATGGTCGGCACAACATTGTGGGCTGAAGGGCCTGTTCTGTGCTGTACTGTTCTATGTTCTATGTTCTATGTTCTAACCTCAATCCAAACATTTTATGATTCACTGTGTACCACAGATTCAAATCATACATATACATTCCATTTGTCACTACACAGATTTTGCTTAGTAAGAATGCACTGTATAAAAATTGTTATGAGTTCGCAAACTAGAAAGCACCCAAGAAAGACAATTCGATGTCTAGGCAACGGCATATTTATGTCCAAAATAATTTGGCAAATGTACTGCACATTGATTCTAAACAAAGGAGAATAGCTGCAAGGAATGTGGTATCAAGTACAGAATGCTTAGAAAAGACCAGTTATTAATTTTCTCTTTATACCCACAATTATCTTGATTTATAAATTTTTAAAAATGACATTTTAAAGATGGAATTCACACTAAACGGATTCCGAGGTTTAGAAACAGAACTAAGCCATTTAGCCTCTCAAACCTATTCCATTATTCAGAATGATCCATGGCTGATTTGCAACTTAAACAATTCATCCAGTTTGGCACCATATCCTCCCTTAGCTAGCAATAAAATGTCAATTTCAGTTTTAAAAGGTATTAATGAAGCTGATGAATACTCACTTTAGTATTTCATTGTTTCTTCCCTTGTAAAATCTTGGTTCTAATTAATGTTACAGTCCCCTAACCAGGGCTCCTCCAGTGGAAAAGGTTTCTATCCAACTTAACAATTTATTTCAAATTCAAATCTTAACTAAATTCCCCTTAACTTTCTGTATTGTTGTGTCTATATTCCGCAATGTCCCCTCAGACTAAACCTTGAATCCCTGCTAACTTACACTGCACCAATTTGAAAACTAATCTGCCCCATGCTTCAAAGCGCAATATAGTATACTGTAGTCTAAACGCAGTCAGGCCATAACAAAACATTTTACAATTTATATTCTAGTCCTCTTGTAATAAAAGTTAACTTTTCATTTGCATTTCAGGTTGGGGTTTTTACAGCTTGGTCATTAATCTGTGTGCACTCCCTAAGTTTCTTTGGAACTAAAATGCTCCGAGTTGACAATTTAAACCAAATTCAGATCTATACAATTTTGGTGAAAAATACTACGACACAATAAAAACAAGAGTTCAATAGGTTCAAATGAAATTCAAGTCACTCAGGTTTTGCTCTTCAACTGTCATTTCAAACTGAAAGGCATTTGCAGCATAATTTGTAACAACTGAAGTATAAAACTGGACTCAATTCTCTATAGGCAGCAACAGTACATCTCTAAAAGACTTGCTGCATATTTCAGAGCAAGACTAACGTACTCCGCAGCAGGGAGCCATTATTGATCCAACTTTATTGACACTTCAACAGATAGGGCAGTACAAAGGGCAGGTAACAAAATCCTTATTTGACGCAATGTACCCAAATATAACATACACATGGAACAATCCTTCAAAACAATCCAACTTCCTCAAAACCATTTTCAGAATTTTCTAAACTGTCAAAACGTTATTCAATCTTAATTTCTCAAATGAAGTGCAAAAAAGAATTTCTGATCTTTATCATCTTTCTGTCATGTACTTCACCAAGCAAGACCAACATAATTTAATAGTTGCTGCAATTAGGTGTAACTTTATTTACACTTCCCTAATGAAGACAGCAGAATGACTGAAGGCAGATGGAAGAAAACGCATTATAATTAAACACAACACTGTGGAGCTGGAGGAACACAGCTGGCGGGGCAGCATCAGAGGACCAACAAAATTGATGTTTTGGGTCAGGACTTTTCTTCAACATTATATATGCACAGGCATTTGCCAGAAAACAAGTCAGTATCACTTATTTTGGAAGTCTACCAATTCACTTGTGCCATTTATTTTTTGGTGCTGCAACTATTAGGTCTCCAGCACAATTTAAGGATTAAAACATGTAAAAGTTTGCTCAATCAGAATTGTCTTAGGAGGTTTATAATTGTTTGTTTACATGAGCAACTCAATGCCATAGCCATACTACAAATTTGTGCTAGATCTTTCAGTCAGCTGAAGCCTGCCTCTCACTATTCATGTGTTCCAAAAATCATTGACTACCTTAAGTAAGTTAGTTACTTTAAAAATAAATCTTAAGACTACGTTTTCTTCACAATTATCGATTGATGCTCCCATAACGAAGCAGACGTGCAGCTTTTAAGTCTGTGCTGACCTTTTCTCAAGTTGCTGTTGCTACTCCAATTTACTCAAGCATCCAGTATCTCCTTACAACTGACTTGGTTTGGTCTCTAGCAACCTAGTTACTAGTTTTGATTACTTCTATATTTCACAAACATCACATTCTAACATACAATTACAGTATAGCCTCTACCCTACTAACTTCACCTATGCTATAGCATGTGCTATCTAGACCAGAAAATGCATTAGTCCTCAATGCACAAGTGGTAACTTTGATAAAAGTGCCCAGTTCCGTTCTGATATTTCAACATTGATTGTCCTTTCAAATGATTCATTAGTTACATAGCCTTTGTGTATCTATGCCTACCCATTAAGACAAATATACAGTACACATAAATTGTCCAGTTAGTAACTTTAGAATCACCAAAAGGTGTATTAAGTACAAAATGCAATAGTAGAGAAATGGAACAATGAAGCTTTAAAACCATAAATTAATGGTTACAGTGCAAGGGATCCAGAAAATGTTTTAAATTCTGAAGTGTTCACACAAAATTAAATTACAGCCTCCCTGAACTACATTTCACTTTAAAGCCTGAGATTAAGCAAAAATTATCTTTCAATATAATGCAATGATAACTTCTATATTAATCGCTATAAGGACAAATGGTCTGGTAACTTACTTCTGTAACCATATTCCAAAGGAATGCCCAATTATTAAAGGTGGGGGGGGGGGGGGCAGAAAAGAGAGAGAGAGAGAGAGAGAGAGAGGGGGAGAGAGAGAGCTAGAAATGTCTACAAATGCTGGACTGCTGCCAAAGGCAAGTCCTGTCACAGGAGTCTGCACAGACGTGTACTCAAATAATTCCCCGAAAAAGGGCAAGCAGTAAACCTGATGAGAGATGTGGTAACACATTTACATTGTTTGATGATCTTCACTGGGAAGCGAACTCTGTCCAAACAATTTGTCTGGCTGAATTGCAAATGGCCAACAGGAAGTGGTGGCCAGAGGGTGCTGCTAGCATGTAAACAGCAGATGCCATTCTCACCAGGTGATTGCTCAAGCCGCATAATTTATCTTTTAACTAAGAAGGCAACCCTGTTGGTATCCGAGCTTTTGGCCACTTATGTATAATACACTGACAGCAATATCTTTTTACAAGGAAGGAAGTAAAAACGATCAAGTTTTTAAGCTTGTATGCAAATTATTTAAATCCACTCTCAAAAAAACATTAAGGAGAAATTATTCAAAACTACATATTAAACATTGCGGATGTTTTTGTCTTAAAATACACACAAACAAGACTAAGCCTATAATGAGGGTCTGAAAATGGTCTGAAATTTACATAATATTTTATATTCAGTATTTTAAAATGCTACACCCCCGCCAATGTTCATCAGCCCAAGTAGCCAATTAACAATGAGCTACATAAAACCCACTTTATACCACTTACACACATCCTCACCTTTCAGGCACAAAAATCAAAATTAGTCAGTTGGACAGGAACAATTCTGACAGATCACTGAAACCATTAATATTTACTGTTTGCTGTTGGAAGTACAAATGTTGCAGGTGTTGGATAACAGCAGGATTCCTGTGATACCCAGTGAGTATTGGCAAGTTATTTGTGAAGAGGCCACTTCAGCAAATGCAGCCAAAGAACAAGTTCTACAGTAAAGAGTCAATGGCTTCAAGTGAACAGATGGCAAGTGGGCAGTGGGTGAAACCAGGAAGAAAAACTGTGTTCCCAGTCACCCTTTATGTCAGGCCGGTGAGAAGATAAATTCTGTCAGCAGTCAAGTTTGGCTATTCAAATTTTTTTTGGGGGGATTGATCGAGCAGATTGTTGGGGTTGGGAGGGGGATGACATCCAATTGAGGCGGTAGCCAGGGAAAAAATTCGTCCACTGAAGTCTGAAACGAAAGGACTGATAAGCAACCAGGAAAGAGTGAACAGATGTGGAAGTGGCAGGAATGTTTATTTAAAATTGTTAATAAACTTTGAACTGACGACCAAATAAATGTACTAGCCTGGCAATAACTGTAGTTAGCACTATTGAGAATTTACAGCTTTTAAACTACAAACTTCATCTGGCCATATTAAGTATGCGTCTAGTGCAATTTCTAACAGCTGGAAAGCAGCAAGGTGTCACAAGTGGCTTCTTTGAAGTACGGCTGCACTCAACAACTGCCCTTAACACCAGCACACACAGAGAATGCCTGGTAATTACCACATTAGTGATGCGAGATACAGTAAAAATTCCCACACTCTTGCTCTTCCATCTGCCGAGGAGAACAAATAATGGGCACCGTCTGCTGAGCTTCCCAAACATGTTAAAGCTCTCAAAAATTCTCAAACCGTACACATACTTTGCAAGTTAGTAGTGCACGAACTGAAAATCCCAGTGGTTTTCACAGAAGATTTGAAATAACTGAACTTCTAATACCCAATTTGTAGGATTTTTAGTAAGTTTGGATGTTGAACATAAAAGGATGGAGCTGCATCAGTCGCAGGAAGGAACATGAACATGAATGTGCAACACCCAAATTCTCACCATTAACGGAATTTTGCACACAAAGTATATAATAAGAGAATTACATTTTTCTATTAATTGTAATTCTGTACATTAGCCAACATTTGAAAAACGGGGGTGGGCGATGGCCTAGTGGTAGTATCGCCAGACTTAATCCAGAAACCAAGCTGATGTTCTGGTGACCCAGGTTCGAATCCCACCATGGCAGATGGTGGAATTGGAATTCAATTTAAAAAAGTCTGGAATTAAGGATCTACTGATCACCACGAAATTAATGCTGATTGTCAGAAAAACCCATCTGGTTCACTAATGTCCTTCAGGAGAGGAAATATGCCACTGTCACCGATCTGGCCTATATGCGACTCCAGACCCACAGGAAGGTGGTTGACTCTCAAATGCCCTCTGAAATGGCCTAGCTGTCAGGTTCATTTTCGGAGACCATCACGGACTTGATGCAACAGCAAGGCACTGACCTGGCTACAAGAACACAATCCTTTATTATTAAGCAAGTACAAGCTGTGGGGGATCGCTGTACACAACCCAGCACATAGTGCCGAGTTTCATGAGGGATTCTCCACGGCTTGTACTTGCTTAATTTGTGTTTTTGTAGCCAGGTCAGTGGTCTTGTTATTACATCAAGTCCGTGAGGGTCTCCAAAAACGAACCTGACACTAGCAAGCCACTCAGATGTACCAATCGCTACAAAGACTCAAAGAAATGAAACTGGATGGTTCATCTAGCATCGACCTAGGCACCGGAGAAGACAATGGCCGAAACAGTCCCTGTTGACCATGCAAAGTTCTCCTCACTAACATCTGGGGGTTAGTGCCAAAATGGGAGAGCTGTCTCACAGACAAGTCAAGCAACAACCTGACATGGTCATACTCTCAGAATCATTTCTTACAGACAATGTCCTAGTTACCACCATCACCAGCCCTGGGTATGTCCCATCTCACCGGCAGGACAGACCCAGCAGAGGGGGCGACAGAGGTGTACACAGTCAGGTGGGTGTTGCTCTGGGAGTCCTCAACACTGACTCCAGGGCCCACGAAGTCTCGTGGCTTCAAGTTAAACATGGGCAAGGAAACCTCCTGCTGGTTACCGCACATAGTCTTCCCTCAGCTGATGAATCGGTACTCCGCAATGTTGAGCAACACTTAGAGGAAGCACTGAGGATGGCAACAGCTCAAAATGTACTCTGGGTGAGGGATTTCAATATCCGCCACCAAGAATGGCTCAGCAGCAGCTCTACTGATTGGGCTGGTCAGGTCCTAAAGGACACAGCTGTTAGACAGGGTCACAGCAGGTGGTGAGGGAACCAACAAAAACGTGCTTAACTTCATCCGTACCAATCTGCTAGCTGCAGCTGCATCTGTCCATGATCGTATCAGTAAGAGTGACCACTGCACAGTCCTTGTGGAGACAAAGTTCTGCTTTCACATTGAGAACAACCTCCATCATGTTGTGTGACACTATCACTGTGCTAAATGAGACAGAATTCACACAGATCTAGAAAGTAAAGACTGAGCATCCATGAGACATGTGGCCATCAATAGCAGAATTGTACTCCAGCGCAATCTGTAACTCATGGCCCAGCATATACCTCACTCAACCATTACAATCAAGCCAGGGGATCAACCCTGGTTCAATGGAGAGTGCAGGAGGGCATGCCAGGAGCAGCACCAAGCATACCTGAAGATGAGGTATCAATCTGGTGATGACACCAAACAGGGCTACTTGCACACCAAACAGTGAAAGCAGCAAATGACAGACAGACAGAGCTAAGAGATCCCACAACCAACAGATCAGATCTAAGCTCTGCGACCCTGCCGTTTCCAGTCCTGAATGGTGGTGGATGATTGAACATCTCACTGGAGGTGGAGGTTCCACAAATATCCCCATCCTAAGTGATGGAAGAGCCCAGCATATCAGTGCAAAAGATAAGGCTGAAATATTTGCAGCAATCTTCAGCCAGAAGTGCCGAGTGGATGATCCATCTCTGCCTCCTCCAGTGGTCCCCAGCATTACAGAAATCAGTCTTCAGTGAATTGAATTCACTCCACATGATATCAAGAAATGGTTGGAAACGCTGGATACTGCAAAGGCTACAGGCCCTGACAATATTACTATTGCTGTAGTAATAATACTGAAGACTTGTGCTCCAGACCTTGCTGCTCCACTAGACAAGCTATTCCAGTACGGTTACAACACTGGTATCTAGCTTACAATGTGGAAAATTGCCCATATGCCCTGTATATGAAAAGCAGGACAAATCTAACCTGACCAATTACCGCACCATCAGTTTACTCTCGATCATCAGTAAAGTGATGGAAGGTGTTCATCAACAGTACTATCAAGCAGCACCTGCTCAGTGATGCCCAGTTTGGGTTCCATCAGGGCCACTCAGCTCCTAGCCTCGTTATAGCCTTGGTTCAAACATGGACAAAAGCGCTGAATTCCAGAGGTGAGGTGACAGTGACAGCCCCCGATATCAAGGCTGCATTCAACTGAATGTGGCATCAAGGAGCCTGAGCAAAACTGGAATCAATGGGTATTGGGGGCAAATGCTCTGGTGGTTGGAAACATAGCTGACACATAGGAAGATGGTCATGGTTGCTCAGGGTCAATCATCTCAGCTCCAGGGCATCTCTGCAGGAGTTCCCCAGGGTAGTGTCCCAGGATCAACCATCTTTAGTTGCTCCATTAAATGACCTTCCCCCCTCCATTAGGTCAGAAATGGGGATATTCACCAATGATTGCATGATGTCCAGCACCATTTGCGACACCTCAAATGATGAAGCAGTTCATGTTCAAATGCAGTAAGATCTGAACAACATCGAGGCTTGAGCTGACGAGTGGCATTAAATATGCCAGTGCCATGCAATGATCATCTCTAATAAGAGTATGTAACCACAACCCCTTGACATTCAATGGTGTTACCGTCACTAATTCCCCCACTTTCAGCATCCTGGAGGTTACCATTGACCAGAAACCCAACTGGACTCACCACATAAACACAATGGCTACAAGAACAGGCCAGAATCTAGGAATACTGCGGCGAGTAACTCACCTCCTGACTTCTCAAAGCCTGTCCACCATCTCCAAGGTACAAGTCAGGAGTGTGATGGGATATTCCTCACTTGCTTGCATGAGTGCAGCCCCAACAACACAAGAAGCTTGACACCATCCAGGACAAAGCAGTCCGCTTGACTGGCACTACAGCCACAAGCATCTGCTCCCTTCACCACCATTGCTCAGTAGCAGCAGTGTGTACTATTTACATGATGCACTGCAGAAATTTACCAAAAGATCCTCAGACAGCACCTTCCAAACCCATGACCACTTCCATCTAGGAGGACAAGGGCAGCAGATATATGGGAACACCACCAGCTCCAATTTCCCCTCCAAGTCTCACACCACCAGGCAGCATCTGGGAAGAAAGGAGAAGTCCATGTTTCAAGTATTACCCTTCTTCAGGGCAGAATCAACATTCTTGTCCTTCCAAATTGAATAGATTAGATTAGATTGCCTACAGTGTGGAAACAGGCCCGTCAGCCCATCAAGTCCACACCGCCCCTTGAAGCATCCCACCCAGACCCATCCCTCTATAACCCACACACCCCTGAACACTATGGCAATTTAGCATGGCCAATCCACTTAACCTGCATATCTTTTGGATGTGGGAGGAAACCGGAGCACCCGGAGGAAAGACATGCAGACACGGGGAGAGGTACAAACAGTCACCCGAGGCTGGAATCGAGCCCAGGTCTCTGGTGCTGAGAGGCTGCAGTGCTAACCACTGAGCTACTGTGCCGCCCTAAAAGATACTCATTACCTAAATTAGCACATCAAAGACTAGTTATTTTCAGCAACTTCTGTTTTTTGGTTGGAAAAGCTCAGCAGGTGTGGCAGCATCCGTGAAGAGAAATCAGAGTCAACGTTTCGAATCCAGTGACCCTTCCTCAGACCTTTCCACCCAGTCATGCCTGCCCGTTGTTATCCTCCATGGAATACAGTTCCAGCACAAACTAAAGCCTTTAGAGGAAAAACAAAAGAAAATGCAGAAGGAAACACGTCTGCTGGAAGCTTTACTTAACAAAAGAAGGGTAGACAGGAAAAGTAATATTTTCTAAATGATGACTCATTTAATGTAATAGCTTAGAAGGTGAATTCTAAAAACAGCACAATTTTATCAGGATAAAATGAACAAATAAAGTAATCCTCAAGCCTTTCCCTACTTCTTCACCCAAATTCCTGCATCAACCTTCCCACATCATTGACTGAAATCTCAAGTTTGTAACAGGATCAGAAAAATAACTGAATTGAAGAATTTCATAATTCCATTTTTAAAGCCTTCAGGACTGAAGAAAGAAAAAATATTTACTGGACTGGGCACTGCATTTTCCCCCAAATAGCAATACTGTTGATATAAAGGAAATGAGCTGCAGCTACGTATATCCCAGATTGTAATTCAAAAAAATTTAGTTAAAAAACAACAAACTTTCCAGTCGACAACCATTTCAATTCCGCTTCTCACAGCAACATGTCCATCCTGGGCCTCCTCCAGCGTCACATCGACACCACCTGGAAACTGGAGTAGCAGCACCTCACATTCTGCCTCGGGAGCCTACAGCCCAATGGTCTCAATGTGGACTTTACCAGTTTCAAAATCTCCCCACCCCCAGCCTCATCCAATCACTAAGCCTCCATCTCATCACTGCCTCCTTGACCTGACACAATCTGTCCATCTTCTCTCCCACCTATCCGATCCTCCAATGTTAATCGACCAATCCACACCACTCCTTACCTGCACTCACCTATCACCATCCCATATACCTTCCCCAGCCTCACCCCTCTATTTCAGAGGTCCCTTCCCCCTCCCCCATTTCTGAAGAAGGGTCCTGATCCAAAACGTCAACTTTCCTGCTCCTTTGATGCTGCCTGGCCTGCTGTGCTCCTCCAGCTCTACACTGTGTTATACCTTGTACTTCATTATTTTTTTAAAATCTGAGATACAAAGTAAGTGCTGGAAATGTCAGGTCTTCAAAAATCTTCCTTTCCTCAAGCTCAAAATTCTTCTGATGTTGCAGTTCCAAAACTAGAGCTCCAGGAGATCACACCCTGCATTGTAATTAGATGAGCAAAGACTGTTGCTAAAGTTCCTTGGTTGGTTCACTGGAACAGGATAATGATACAAATGGTGCCAAGCCGCAAACAGTAATCATACAGAAAATGGTTGTAATAGGGCATTTTCTCGCCCCGATTCCTACCAGATACTGACACAATTAAGCCTGTTGTGCAAAAGTGATGCCTAAAGGCATGCATTCAAAGCATGCTACAGCAAACTGACCTTGGTAGAAAACATCAAGCATTCCCAGAATTTTTCCAATGAAGCATCACTAGACTCAAAATATTAACTCTGCATCTCTCTCTACTGATGCTAACTGACCTGACATTTCCAGCACTTACTTTGTATCTCAGATTTTAAAAAAATAATGAAGTACAATTTCATCCAGAATTACGAGCACCCATCACTTATTTATTATCCACAAGTACCAAGATACAGTGGAAAGTATTGTATTTCACCCTAACCAAACAAATCGTACTCTGTACTTTATGTAAGGCATAAGACCAGAATGCAGAGTATAGTGTTACAGCCACAGAAATAGGAGCAGAGAAAGATCAACTCTAAAATTTGAGAAGTTAATAAATAATAATAGCAGAGAAGAAGCTATTCTTAAGAATCAAACAGAATTCCACATAGACCTCTATTTTACAGTACTCTCACATGAAGCCTTTGGTATGTATTTGGATCAAGTACAGAATTTCAACCACCTGACTTTAGCTAAGATGAAGTATTTTCAGAATAAGGATTTTTTGGATCCCAGGCTAAAGTCCACACGTGTACAATATACTTAGCACAGTTCTGTATAATTGAAGAAATAAAACCTTTCAAAGACAGTGAACTGCTGCAGAGTTCAGTTCAATAACTGAAACACCTCATTTAGCACTGGCAGGCATGCAAGATCTGCTCTAGACATTTCTTTAAAAGCTATGTCAGCTCAACAAAACATGATCTTTTCTTTCTACAAAATAATTGTAATAGACTTACCACAGTGGAAAAAAAAGTAACATTTGCAAAGTTGACCCACACTGGAAAGGGAAGATAAGTATTAAAATAATCACCTCAAAAAGAGAAACATTTGGAAAAAGGCAAGTGTGAAGCTGGAGGAACACAGCAGGCCAGGCAGCCAGCTGATATTGTGGGTTGGGACCCTTCTTCAGTCCTGCACTTTGAACTTTTCTCAATAATCAAAAAAAGGATTCCCACCCTTCACCACAGCATGATCAGAATGATAAATCCTATGCCAAAAATGACAAGTAAATGGCTCAATTCCATGTGGCTCCATTGCACAGCTCACAGACCAAGAGCAGCGTCCATATAAGGGAAGAAATAGTTGCAATAGACTTACCAGAACATAAGGCTGTTCTCTTGTGAGACAGAGACGACTGATGGTGATTGAACCAGAGGATCATTACAACTCCGGTAAGGGGAAAGAGAAGGAGAAGGGAAGTTCTTCAGCTGATGCAAAAACTGAACCCACACTGTTCGTGTTAGTCTGCATCGCAAACCAGCCATTCAGCCGACAGACTACATGATGTCAGAAAAGCATGTGGCTTTTTTAACCATCTTTATTCACATATCGAAGAGATAAGCGCTCAAACAGTTTTCCAAAACACTGTTTGACACAAAGTCAAAATGGTTGTGAATTCAAATCTTCTCAATTAAATGTAATGCAAATATTAAATTCACAGTAGGAATTATTCATGATTTGAATTACGTCTGGAACAAATCACAGCATATTTCCTAAAAGTAAAGTCTTCCTGCCGCTCGGAAGTGCTGTGGTATTCTGATAAAATCCTAAAACAATGTGACAATACTACAGAAAACATTACATCATACCGAGCCTCTTGAGTGCAGACCT
The DNA here is from genome assembly GCF_030684315.1 of Stegostoma tigrinum. Lineage (NCBI taxonomy): Eukaryota > Metazoa > Chordata > Chondrichthyes > Orectolobiformes > Stegostomatidae > Stegostoma > Stegostoma tigrinum. Next base: position 45,115,340 of record NC_081361.1, on the reverse strand, counting down.
TTCCTCGCATTCACAGCATTTTCCAGCATATGGATGTCACACAGACATCCTGTACTTCCACAAGACAAAAAGCTCAGGTGTAAGTGTAAAAATATTTTTGGTCAAAAAACAAAAATAAGCAAACACTGTCTCAACACAGAAAACTAGAGTAATAGTTTAAGTTAGTAGTACTCAGCAACAAATAATTCAAGCAAAATTGTGCAAATTTAAAATATTGTTTCTTTTTGCATTTTTTTTAGAAGAAGTAGGTTGAAAGAAAATTGGGTCTCCCATTACCGCAAGTAAATATAGAGAATCAAAGCTAACAGTAAAAACATTTGCCTGTAAATACTGAAAGAACTAATTGATAGCTATAATTATTTACATAGTTCATGACCATTAGGCCTTTTTTTGTGACTCATCACATTCAGTTAATCCCGATTGTTTTATAGTTTGCTTCTGGAATAAATGTGTAAATGAAGAATCTGTTATTGTTCTGACTCCATCCAGCCACTTCCCCACGACAATGATAAGGAGTATTAACATTATGTAGAGAGTTGCAATCTTTCCTTTACTAAACAATGCCATGTATATGAATAAGCCAGCTGTAAGGGACAACGTTAAAATTTGGGAACAGCAAGTCAAAATGGTAATGTAACATATCTGTCTTCACTGCATGCCTAAAGACAAATGAAAGATGAAAATGTGCTACAGCATGGAGTATATTTTCATTATTGCATCACCTTAAGATAAACCAAGTCTTTTTGAAGTCCAAATTGCATAATCTTTGCTTTACATGATAATTACAAACGTTATGTGCATCTCTGACCTTGATTTATGGCAACCAAATGAGAATTCCCAGTTGTTAAACTTGTACAGGTTTTTTTTAAAATTGGTTCTTAGGACAAATGGAATTTGTTTGTGGAAAAATGATTAAAGTTAAAAAGATCTCTATGCTTCATACAGGCACGTACGGAAAATATAACCCTGCACACTACTTGGCAGTCTCTCACTCAAATTCATGCCATTCCTTGTCATCAGGCTGGTCAAACACATCACAAGGTGTAGAGCCGGATGAACACAGCAGGCCTAGGGTCTAGACCCGAAACGTCAGCTTTCCTGCTCCTCTGATGCTGCTTGGCCTGCTGTGTTCATCCAGCTCTACACCTTGTTATCTCGGATTCTTGGGTCTGCACATAAATATGTCAGAGGAGAAACGCTGCCACACCACTTTCAGCAATTTTTAACTAAATTAGCAATAATTCAACTAGAGACAAAAAAAAAGCCCAGACTCTCACATTCACAATTTGTTTTTACCACGTAGGATGTGAACAATGCATCAGACTTTTCGCTTCAACAGATTTCTCCCAGCCCAAATCACAACTCGTTTACAATACTGTGGGAGCAAATTACTGCAGTTCTGGAATCTGTGCTGAAAACAACAAAATGCTGAGATCACAGATCATAATGGTGGTTTCCCACCCACTTTGTTTGACAAGGGCCTCAACCACATCCAATCCATCACCCATGCTTCCATCCTTGCTCCTTCCCACAACTCACAATGGAGAGAGATCAAGTTCACCTTATCCTCACTTTTCATCCCACCAGCCTTTGCATTCAAAAGGATCATTCTGCCCTTTCAGACAACTCCTGCAGAACGTCACCACCAAATACATTTCTCCTCACTTTTCCTGTCAGCATTTCGCAGAGAACACTCCCTCAACGACACCCTAGTCCATTTCACAATCATCAACACCAGCCACCCTCCCAGATAATGCAGACGGTGCACTATCTGCCCCTTCATCCTGCTCGCTGTCCAAGGGCCGAAACAGTCTTTCCAGGTGAAACAACATTTCACTTGTACCTCCTCAAATCTTGTGTATTGTATTCACTGTACCCAATATGGCCTACTCTACATCAGAGAAACCAAACACAGAGTGGGTGACCGCTTTGCGGAACACTTCCCATCTGTGCGCAAGCATGACCCCAACCTTCCCATAGCCAGGCATTTTAACACAGCGTCCTGCTCACATGGCCAGTCATCTGTTCTCGGCATGCTGCAGTGCTCCAGTGAATCACAGTGCAAACTTCTGGAACAACATCTCATCTTCAGACTAGGCGCTTTACAGATATCTAGACTTAGTGAGTTCAACACCTTCAAACTGTGAATCAACCCCCATTTCTTTTCTTTCTTTTCACTTTACTGTTTCCATGTCCTCCCTCCCCTCCCCTCCCCTCCCTCCCCTCAGCCCACCACAGTATGACTGACTTCTTATTCCAAGTCTGGCAGTTAGACTTAGCATTGTTCTGCCATTCTCGCATTCTGATCACTTACTCTGAACCATCAACATCTCCTCTTCATTAGCACCCCACACTCCACCACCGCTACACCAACCACCAAACTATAGCATAAATGCTGCCCCCTCCACACTTCACTTCAGCTCTGATGAAGAATCATCTACACTCAAAATATTAGCGTGCTTGTCCTCCGTGGATACTGTCTGACCCTGCTGTGATCTCCAGCATTTGTTTTTGCTTACAATACTAATTTGCTTTGAAAGGACAGAAAAATTCTCTGATATGAACTCATGACTGCAGAGTCAAAAAGAGAGAGAGACTGGCGTTTCTGCAATCTTAATAAGCTAGAATTGTCATTCCTTTCTCCCATTTTCATTTAACATCTTTCAGCAAAAACAGCTTCTATCAGTTGTTACAAAGCAACTTGCCATGTACACTTTAATTTCTTGACGTTACTGTAATAGTAAGGCAGTCTTGAGCTCAAAAATGAAGGATTATTGCGCTTTCAAAGATGCCGTTCCTCAACAAGATGTTAAACCAAGGCCCTGTCTGCTGCTTGGATACACGTACAAATTCCTGTTGTAGTACAGGAAAAATGAGTAGGGGAGTCATCCCAGATGTTATGGCCAATATTTATCCCTCAGTCAACATTACCCTTACTCCATTGTTTTTTATGGGAACTCTATTTGCGCATAGGAAATGTTCATATTTTACAACAATAACTATACCTACAAAAGAAATGTAAATTGCTGTATAGTGATTGAGACATCTGGTGGTCATAAAAAGCAGTATAAAAATGGAAATTTTGTCTTTCTTCTTTTATAGTTTGGAATTTAGGAGTAGAGCAATTGAGTGTAAAACTCTAAATTCAAGATTTGAACATTTCCTCATCCACTGATTTAAAAAATGTTTTAAAAATAGCAGTTTATAGTTCCAAAATGCTTTCTTATTCTTGACATGTGGTGTAAAGGTATCTTATTTTATATGTGTTTGCACATAAAAGAAATAGACATGCTCACATTTCAGAGAATCACAAAACTCCTACAGTGTGGAAACAGGCCCTTTGGCCCAAGGCCACACTGACCCTTGCAGCATCCCATCCAGACCCATTCCCCCTAGAACCCACCTAAGCTACACATCCTGAACAGTACGGGCGATTTAACTTTGCCAATCCACCTAATCTGAGCATCTTTTGACTGTGGGAGGAAACTGGAGTACCCAGAGGAAACCCACACAGACATAGTGAGAACATGCAAACTCCACACAGACACATTTCCTAAGTGTTTTCATCAAAGTTTAAATAAAATTCACCACTTAGAATGCCTACAATCTCACAAAAAGGGAGCATCCAATCACAAGAGAATAAAACTGAAATGTCCTCTTTTACCACAGCTATGAACTTCTAATATTGTGCAGAAAGATCAAAAGCCAGATTACACAGTGTATATTTAGAACAAGTAGTAACATTTCTGGTCAATTGTCATCACACGAAAAGTTTGGAGTTTTTATAACAGCACCCAGCATTTTCCCCCTTTATCAAATTTGCTTCCTACATTAAGTCAAACTTAGCAATACCCACAAACTTGTTCTAACTAGCATAAATCTACCAAAAACAAAAAACTGACATTACCTCCAGAAAACCTGGCTTTGTTTGGAAGCACAAGTTTGCAACCTAAGGGACATATGGATTTACTGACCAAATGGGCTTTCATATAATAACTGAAGGGGAAATGTTAGTATACATAAACATAATAACAAATTACAAACATTAACAACAAAATATTGATGTTCTTCCTTGAGATGGGGAAAAGACGGCCCAAGATATGCTTCATGGGAAGTATTAGATGTTTTAAGTTTAACAATTTGGCATAGTACTTACTTTCCTGATTTTTTTTTTTAAATTTCACAACTCATTTTTTGACTAAAATGTAATGAATTTTTCAATTAATCAACCAGATCTTTGCTTCCCATTGTGCTTCTTTGACCAGTCATTGAAACTTGGAAATAGGAGTTGCTCATCCTCCCGAGCTGATTATGCTATTCATCTGGATCACAGCTGATCTTCTACTTCAAAGCCATTTTCCAGAGCTATCACCATGTACCTTCATGCATTTAATGCTTTTAAATGTATCAATCTCTGCCTTGAACATATTCAATGACTGAGCCTCCAAAGCCACTGGGGTAAAGTTTTCCAAGGATTCACCATCTATAGAGTAAAGCAATTCCTCCTCACTAGTTCTAAATGGGCTAATTTTTTATTCTAAGATTGTGCCCATTAGACCCTCCAGCCAGGGGAAAACCCCCTCCTGCATCTGACCTGTACATCACAACGAAATCATCCATTCTTCTAGAGAATACAGATCCTGTTACATCACAGAACGATCACACTATCCCAGGAACTAGTTCAGATGAACATCTAATGCACTCTCGCTACGTCAAATCTGACCTTCCTTATGTAAAAGGCCAAACTGCGCACAACTCTCAAGATGCAGTCTCACCAAGGCACCATACAACTGATCTGCCAAATTTGTCAGTCATTCTGTCGTATTCAAAGTTTATAAAGTCACCACTTTATCTATGTCATCATTTGTAAATCCTCACTTTCAAAGTCCTATTTAATATCTCAACCTATTCTCTCCAAGTGAATCAGACACTCTATCAGCCACTGAAATCTGGCATTTTTCTCCCCATTCAATGCAATCTGTTACTTTTTTTCATAATGATCATCCAGAACAACTCATGGCAAGCTTATTTCAATGTCCAGGTCACGTTGAAGTTCTCCTTGACTGCTCCAAATTCCTTTTATGTCACTCTGGTACAAAGAAGTTTTATATTTAGTATTGCTTGAAACACTTGTTTTGTAGAACTGTAGAAAGGAATTTCTTTCAAATTTTGCAGAACAAATTTTCAATGACTTCTTGTAAAGAAACCAATGTCGATAGTGACCAGCTAATCACTCCAATTTTCCAGTTCACCACAAAACCTATTTGTTCTTTTCAAGAAGTGTGACTGAAAGAACATCTCAATATCATATCTGCAAGACTTCAGAAACAACCATGATCAAACATACCAGAACATGAGTGCAGGAGATTTTGGAATAACCTTTGCTTTATCTTTTTGCCTTAAAGAATAACCCACTGGCCAAATTTTTTTTCCAGATAGCCAATCTCAAAGAACCAAGGTTTCTTCCTCTTTTCTTGAAAAGAGGGCGAGAAAGAGAGTATTCACACACACATGTTTTGAATATATATGAAGGAATAACATTACAGACTGGGCATGTAAACCAATTATTGCAGCTTTATTAATCAAGCTTTGTTTTGATAACAAGCTCATTTGTGTTTAAGAAACCTGTTTGGTACATTATAAACTGATAGAGATAATTAATTGGTTGCCTTGTCCAAGTTACAGGACTAGAATGACGGGGAATTCTTTCAGCATCAGTTGTAACACCTTAGTCCTAGTAGCTGAAATAATCAACTTCTGCACTGCAAGAAACGCTAGAAGTAGATTTCCCCCCGCAAGCTTCTAAACCCAGCCATCATGCTCTGATAGAGGTCAAAACTTACACGCTTCTGGGAAACAGTCTCAACGTGGCTTACGTCTGAGTAAACAATTAGGTGACCAGAGGAAAAGTTCATTTATGATTAGTGAGCTCACTCTGAATGACATTGAAAGGACCTCCAGAGTTCAAAACAAAATGCTAGGTGCTTTTCCCTAGGCCAATAGTTTCCAAAAACTCAGACTAGGGTGAAATATTTAAAAGGGATCTCTCATTTATTTTGATTTGAAGCAGCAGTGAGTGCAGGAGATGGAATCTAAGCATAGATTCTGTATCCAAAAAAAAACCCAGAGGCACCGCAGATTTTGAAGATCAAACTAAATAAAAAAAAACAAATTGCTGGAAAAACTCAGCAGGTCTGACTGCTGAAGGAGGATCAAACTGATTTCTCCACTGATGCTGCCAGACTTAAAGTTTTACCAACAGATTCTGTCTTTACTATTACTTATCCATCTTCTAAAAATCACAAGTCCCCTGCCCCACCTTTATTTTTAAACATGATCTTATCCTTTAATTCTGCAGGGGATGTCCAGTTTTCTTAGCAGCAGCGCAATCAAGATATTGAACAGAACCCACCCTACATTCTGAACAGTTTCCTGAGCACATCACCATTACAGCTGAAGGATTAGGTGTAGCAGACATGGTGCGAGTTATCTTATTGTCACAGGTAGTAATGCAGGCCAGCTCCAAGATCTTTACCAACAGGCAGGGACTTCAACATCAATAGTCTTGGTACAGAGACCTCGACACATTTCACAGAAGCCAATATATGTTGTCAACAGCTTATGGGAGTCCAGCTATGTAGGAATGAGTCTTGGCTTTGGCCTGAGCACATGCTAACCACAGGGGCTGCTGCCTGTCGGGAGGAACTTGCCAAGAGATTTGTATCATCGAAAGTCATGGGCGAGGTGCCGGAAAACTGAAGGCTGGCTAACGTGGTGCCATTATTTCAGAAAGGTGCTAAGGAAAAGCCAGGGAACTCTAGACCAATGGTCTGCTGCCAGCGACTGGTAAGCTGTTGGAGGGAATTCTAAGGGGCAAGATTTACATGCATTTGGAAAGGCAAAGTCTGATTAGAGATTATCAATGAGGCTGTAGGCTTGGGAAATTGTGTCTCACTGATGTGAATGAGTTTTCTGAGGAAGTGATAAAGATGACTGATGAAGGCAGAGCAGTTGGCACTGTCTAAAGGGACTTCAGCAAAACGTTCAGATAAGGTTCCGCATGGTAGACTGGTTAGAAAGGCTACACCACATGGAGTCCATGGAGAGCTAGCCAATTAGATACAAAGTTGGCTTGAAGGTAGTAGACAGCGGGTGGTGGTGGAGGGTTGTTTTTGAGACTGGAGGATTGTGACCAGTGGTGTGCCACATGGATCAGTTGTGTGTCCACTACTTTTCACCATTGATACAAATGATTTGAATGTGAATATAGGAAATCTGGTTTGCAAGTTTGCAGATGACACCAAGCAGCAAAGGAGGTTACCTCAGAGTACAATGGGATGGCCTTGATCAGATGGGCCAATGGGCAGAGCTGCAGCAGATGGAGTTTAATTTAGATAAATGTGAGGTGTTGCATTTTGATAAGACAAATCAGGGCAATGCTTATCATTAGTGCTAGGACCCTGGTAAATGTGCCCAAACAAAGAGACCTGGGGCCACAGGTGCTGGGGCCTTTTTCCTACAGCAGAGACTGAGGAGTGAACGGAGAGATTTGTAAAATCATGTGGGGCATGGATAGGGTGAATAGCCAAGGTCTTTTTGCCAGGGTAAGGGAGTCCAAAACTAGAGGGCATAGGTTTACAGTGAGAGAGAAAAAGATTTAAAAAGGGACTCAAGGGCTAACGCTTTCATGCAGAGAGTGGTGTGTGTATGGAATAAACTGCCAGAGGAAGTGGCAGAGGAATGTACAATTACAACATTTAAAAGGTTTCTGGGTGGGTACATGAATAAGAAGCATTTAGATGGACATGGACCAAATGTTGGCAAATGGGACTAGATCAGTTTAGGATATCTAGTCAGTCTGGATGAGTGGGATCGAAGGGTCTGTTTCCATGCTGTATAATACTGTGACTTGTATAATTGATATGGGCTCAATACTGCCACTATCCATTCATTGATTTATTAATGTAGGCTTGATTGGCCCTGGCTGTGGGACCTGAAGTACTTGCTAATCACTGCCTGGGCCCAACATCAACTGTTTGGTAGGGGGTTAATGGTGATGGTAGTACAGCATTATAATGGTTATTTTCTTCAGTTCTGCTTATTAACTTGGTACTTTGAACTGACATTTTAAGCAAGGTGTTGTAAATTAAAATAAAACTGCATAGATATTATTTTTCCGGCAGACTAACGGAATTTGCATCTCAAATTGTCAACGAAGCTCAATCATCATACAAATGCAATTCTGGATTAGATTACAACACAACCTCATTCCCCGTATTAATATTCTCATTTAGATTTTGTAGCCAACTTTTTCTCCATAATCCTATGGTTTGTTAAATTCCAAACATTTAATGAAATGCAAAATGAATCTAGCTTAAATATATTGTAAATTTGCAATTGCATTTAAATCCAATTTTGAGATAAAATATCAAGGAACTGAAGGAGATAAGTAGACTGAACTGTTCACTCCAACGTGAGAAAGTAGTCCCTCAAACTCAAACTAAAAAGCAGCCCACCAAATAGCTAAGCTGTCCCCACCACCTCCATCTGTGGTAACCAACTGGAAAATCCCAGTATATGGGTGTTTGCAAGTTAAGAACAGGCTCTGATCCTCAAGAGTTAGGACAGTCTCCTGGTTATGGCAGCAGCTGGAGTATGGACGGCAGCAAGGTGACTTTGGCACAACAGGCATTCCAGGTCCAGTCCAGAGCGGAGGGGGTGCTTTAGCATGTCGTTTGGACCTAAGGGACAGCTTTGGAGTAAGGTGGTGGCCTGTAGCCATTTATGAAATCAAGAAATCATTTATGGAAATACATTTGTTCCAACCATAAATACAATAAAGTACTCTACAATACAAAGTGGCTCTGGATTGTAATACCTGGTAGCGGGGTAGCAATAGATGCAATTGTGGCTCTCAGAAGGAAATTTCACAATTATCTGAGGAGTAATGATTTACATATGTAAATGGAAAAAGTAGACACTGAACTAGCTGAGTTGTTCTCAAAAGAGATGATGGACCAAACATTCTCTTGCTGTGCTGTAACCATCCTATGATTCCATATGTCTTCACCCTTACGACAACCCTTAAAGCCTACTTCTTTGACCAAGCTTTTAGTCATCTGATCAAATCTTTCCCTACGTGGCCAAGTGTCATTTCTTTTATAACGCTCATACAGGAGAACCTTAAGAATATCATGTTCTCCTTAGGCGGTCTATTGGGATCGAGATGAATTGATTCTATTCCAGTTCAACAGGTTCTGAGATGGCTAGCATGCCCAATGAGTGATCTGCAGATTATGCCACATGTGAATTTGGTGAAGCATTAAAAGGCTGGCTAGATGAGTTGTACAGGAGATGTATTTGCTCTCGTGTCTTCACACCTCCGTACGTTCCCAACAATCCTCTTTACGCTTCCTCCATTTTTGTCAGGGGCTCCTGTAAGTTAGCCGAGATGCTTGGAGGATATTCCTGGAGCATTTCCGCTCTCCTCTGCAAGTCTCCCACAGTAGCTATGTTCTATGTCTGACCGTTGTCTCAGGAGTCTAATATTTGTATAGCGTTGTCAAAGTAATAAAGTAAGTTGTTGTTATTTACTTCACAAATTGTACTGGCTACTCATTGGTTCAGCAAGAAAACTTTCATTAACTAGGACTTCATAGTAGGGTACACTCATGTAATCTTAATTATACTGTTTGTATTGAATGGACAGAAGTGAATTTAGCCTAGTTGAAAAGTAAATCTATTACAGAAAGAATCCAAAGTTATTTGCCAATTTCTAGAGGTGTTCTCTGTGCCTCAAGCAATGAAGAAGTCTATTTGTTTGTTTATTTTAAAAGTAAACGCTTTGTAAAGTCTTACAAATGAATTCCACTTTTGACAAATATTATTCCTGACCATAATCAGAATAAATGCACAAATTTAAAATCAGTGCTACAGAACCACATCAAGTAGTAAATCAACATTTGAATTATGATAAGTTTGAGTGAACAACCCAGATGACTTCTTGAACTCCAAATTGTCTTCTACACAAAGCTCCACACACACAGTCACACAGCACAGAAGGAGTCCCTTCCGTCCAACCAGTCCATGTCAAACATATATAATGGTGCATAAAATGCCTTTGTAAAATGGCTTGAATTGAAAGGCATTGACCTCTTACAGCTACACTGTATTTCCCTAATATAGACTTCTGCTAAACATATTATACCAATAGTTAAACAGGGCACTTAAATTCACCAACTGCAACACCTAAAATGCATCAAAAAGAACAGGCCTTTACAGAATTCTGAGACTTACTTTTGAAGTGTAGTTACTATTGTAATAAAAGAAACCAAATAAAGCCATATTTATGGAACCTGAAGGAAATTGCGAATTTCCATGACACATCATGGTTTTGACAGTGTGCCTTTAGTAACTTGTACAGCAACACATCTATTTTATGCAGAATAAATAACACATTTACCAAACATCAGACACCCAGTAAATCTGTTGTTACTTAACTAACCAGAAAATAGTTGAGAAATTTTAGAATGGTTCCTATCTAGCAACTGCAGAGCTAAGTTTGGAAGACGGTGTGGGAGGGGGATCAAATAAGATTTGGCAGGAAGGGACTGAGCCGATATTTGGAGAATGCTGACTTTCCCCAAGAGCTGCAATATTTCAAAGTCCAACATGGAGGTAAAGAACTCAAAGAGATCTGTGCAATGAAATGAAGGTAGTCCTCCAAAGCTGCACTAGCTGACCTCAAAATAAATCTGGCACCAAACCCAATCATTTTTGCTTACAACAGGGCAAACTAGTCAAAACACTGCAAGCAGTCAGTACAATTGAAATAAATATCTAATTTAATGTGAAACCCCATAATCAAGCTTAATTTTCTACAATGTGTATAATTTTCTCATTTATTAAAACTAGTTTTCTAAGCAATAAGGGTTTCTTCAGCCTCAATGCGATGTCATTTTTCTTAGCAAGTTTACTCCTTTCCGAATCTTAACTTTACACGTTACCTTCCTGCAGGCTAACAGTCAGAAGAAAGAAGCAAGAGGTGATCTAATTGATTTTACTCACAGTTCTCTTACAAGAATTGATTCATCTTTCCCAAACAACATTCTTACATACCCCAGAAGCCTCAGGTCAGAGCCATGACCCTGCCACGAATCCCTGTACAGCACAGTTTACCTCATACAGTGTCAGATTATTTCCTATATTCCAGGTGTTTGTTGTCTATTTGTATGTAATCCAAGAACCATTTGCTTTTAAAAGAAAGACTGACTGGCAAATTAAAAAGATAGAGTGGTGTGAGGGATGAAGTAATCAGTCCACTTTTTAAAATATGTGCAGGAGTGACAATATGTTTAAAAGGACAAAGTGAAATGCAACGACGACTGAGCTACTTTGTATTTACTGAATTAGCTGAATTACACCGTTCCGACCAATCAATAAAATGTCCATTTAGATCTCACTGAACATGGCACGATTTTTCTCATTTATCCACTATTGAATATCCTAAACCTAACCCACTCGCTAGAAGTTGTTTTACCACAGGGTTTTAAGAAATTTAACTGCAGACAGTACAACAAAACGACTACCTGAAAGCAGACAGCTTCCTGTGAGCCCACTTAACAGGCAATTATCTCCTTTAACACATCCCACCTTACTTCAATCAGGTTACGCTGTGTCAAACAGAACATTTTATTTATCCATTTTTAAATTGAGAATGTAACATGCTCCGTCCGTAACAGATGTCTACATACAAACTCGCCCGATTCAGTCTTTCCTTCCTCACAGTTTTGCAAGTAAGGAAAAAAAGTACACAAATTCCCAGCTCGTGCTTTTCGCAGAAATCAAATTGATGCAAAGGAACAATCTGTCAAAGATTAAGACTGAAGCGACGGGGGACCGCTCCTGGGAAAGTGCACGACCACCAGCTGAAAGCCTGAAAACCAAGTGACTGCAATCCTACCGAGTAAAACTTCAAACACTACACTGATGGTGCTCGCAATCACCTAAACGCATTGCTTGTTCGGTTTTAGGAAGATAGAATCCCCCTCCCCTCTCGCAACAACTTCCTCTGATCAGTGCCATTACCATTAACATGCAAAGCACAATCAATTGGCACTCCCTGGAATAAAATGCCATTGACTTCTCCCTCGTATCCTGTCCCGGCTCGTCCTATCGGACGGCTCCTACTCGGTATTCCCCCCTTCTTCCCATCCACATCTGATCGCGGCTAAAACTCGCTGCCGAATGGAGTTCACAAAACTGCGCCATCTTGGAGCAGTAAAGGGATATTAAAAAAGACAGAACAAGCATTTCTTCTTGGCTACCTCGTGTAGGTGTTAACCAACCCCCCAAAGCTGCTACTTTGCAGCTGCGAGGTTGATTAAAATGTATCCTGAGGGCACTAACTCCGCTCGCTCAACAGGTCGGGAAGATAGTTCGCCCCATCGCACGGAATGTTATTTCTGGGATCTGGGGAAAACAGTGGCACAGTCGCAGCCTCAATACACTTTGGAAGTTTCAAACTGAACGCGTTACAGATTGATTCCTTCCGATCTCCCTATTCGCTTCAAATTTCAACCCCGATCAATCGGCCGGTTCACACTACAACTTTTCTCAAGAAAAAGCAAAAACAATGCATTCAGAATTTTTTAAAAATCTGTTGTCTAAAGTGTAGCGTTTAAATACCACTTCCTTGCTATTACAACGCGACATGGACTTAAACTTAGAGGGGTGGGGAATCCACACGTTACCAATGATCGCTGTTGTCTGAATGGAAACCACACCATATAGTATGTTTTCCAAACATTTCCAACGCATCGTCCAACAGACTGCTTAAATGTGTAACCGACACCTTTAAAAAGGAACTGTTCGAAGTTCTGTAACAACAAAATCAGCTTAAGTCTGATTCACTTTTCACATGCGATGCAATGGAAGTGAAAACTGTTGACTACATGAAAAGATACGAGGAAAACTTTGAAGGCTCACTCACCCAAGTGCAAAGTCAGGCTGATAGAATTAGGGTACTGGATCCCAGAAAGCATCGTCTGACTTTGCCACCAAGTCGTATCGGCTTGGTTATTGTAATCGGTCAGATAGACGGCGTCGTGGTGGAGCCGAGGGTCACTAGAGTCGCAAATGTGGCATGACTTGGTGACCCCAGTCACCCCGGTCTGAACGCAATATTCTTCTGGGGGGGAGCCGCAAGTGTTGCTAGCCACCACGGTCACATTGAAAGCGGCATTGACGAACTCGGGCATGCAACGCTGAGCCCGTGAAGTTTCATCGTAGCATTCGTCCATGGCTGCCCGGCATTGCAGGAGCAGGCAGCCGAGCAAGGCGAGCCGCAAGCTCCACCGCATGGTGTCCGAGCACGGGGAACGCTTCAGTTCACTCGGCACACCTTTCTTCCGAGTTCCAGGTCCTCCCAGCGCCATCAGAACTCACTCACACACACACACACACACAAAAAGCAAAGGGTCCACACCCTCGCAGTGCAATCTGGGACCAAGGAGTGGATCTGTAAAACCACACTCACCAAATGTGACCACTTCCGCCAACAGAGGGGGAGACTGAGAGGGGCATGGGAGTTTGGACTGATAGGAAACTGTCAGTGAACAGACCAAAGCCATCCTGAAAACTTTACCTTGCCGGCTCAAACATCTCCCCCCTCCCGGCCCCCCACCCCAAAACAAACACACGCATACATGTATACATATTCCACTGAATTGTAACCTTGTGGCTTTGATGTGTACTTTTGAGATGCGCAAGCTACTTTTTAAAAAGTGTTCTATTCGTTTTTTGTCGCGTTTTGGTTAAGCCCATCCGTTTGTCGTTCGGGTTATTACAATACTTCTTTCTTAAGAAGCAATGGAAGGATCGGTGTTGTTGTGATTTGCAGGAGAGTGTACGGTTAGATGTCCTATCGCCCTGTTTAAAGCTACCCAACTCGGAAATCGATCTGTAAGATCTTTCAGCTCTCTCTCCCCTGAATTTTCTCGGAATATGGATGGAATGTAATTTGAATAATCGCCAGCAATAAATAATTTAAAGTATAAAATTAGGTTTTAATGAGATTCTGAAATTTTTACTGCTTTCTGGAAACCACCAACGACGATATGTGTACATATAGCGCCTGGATTGAAGCAACATCCGCACCTAAGTGTAATCCGATAAACAAGATGTTGGTAGAGTTGGCCGAAAGCTTGTGCAGAGATATTAAAGGAACGCCTTTAATGAAAAAAAAGTAAGCGAGGGAATTAGGAGAGAATCGGAATTTAAGAGCTCGGCTGAAGGACTGGCCGCCAGCCCTGGGACAAAGGGAAGAGGATAAATAAAAATCATAAGAACTGCTGATGCTGTAAATCTGGAACAAAAACAGAAGTTGCTGGAAAAGGCCTCAGCAGGTCTGGGCAGTATCTGTGAAGAGAAAATCAGAGTTAACGTTTCGGGTCCGGTGACCCTTTCTCAGACGCGTAAAAGACGGTAAATTTGGAAGCATAAATGATTTTGGGCTTTTGCAGATTTAGAGACTCCACAAATAGGGTGGGGGAAGACCTGAAAGAAGTCCACCATACATTACATATTTTACATGAGGCAGTGGGTACTGGAAGCTAAAGTAGATTCGCAAGAAAGAATAATGGATGAACTGGTGTTAGCAGAGAATGGGCGAGAGGTAACATTGATTTATCAAAGCTAACGTTTACAGAGCATGGAGGTAGAATAGTGGCATGATATTAACTTTCTTGTCATTATGACCACTGCATCAGTAAAATTTAGTTCTTAATAGGTTGTATTGAAATAGTCTGGAAGTGATAAAACATTGAGGTGAACTTCAGTATCGATGGGCAGAGGCAGAAGCAGACGATTTAATGGGAATCTTTGTGATGGAGAGCACACATACTTAGAGCTGGGTTCAGTGTCAAATAAGACACCATGATTGTGAACACTAATCTTGATTTTACTCTGAGGACTAGAGGATGGAGTCAGAGTCTATGAGACTGAATCTGTGGCAGGAGCTGATTATAAAGTTATCTGCCTTCCCAATGATTAACTGGAGGAAATGTTGGTTTGACCAAGTCAGGATGTTGGGTAAGTAATCTGACAGCACACAGTAAGCAAAAGACCTGACAGAAGAGATGACCTCGTTTGGTATCATCAGTTAACATGTGGAAGTTGATCCCATTTCTTCAGATAATTTACCAAGAGGCAGAATTTAGATAAGGAGGAGGTGGTTTAGGGGAAAGTACATGGAATACTCCTGGGGATGATTGAGAGAGAATAGCTCAAAATGTTCTTGTTATGAATGGAAGCGTAAGAAAGGAATCAAGCAAGGGAAATCTGAATGAGCTGACAATGAAAGGAGACAATAGTGTTCCCATTCTTGTCAAGGTCTACATGCAAAGATGTCAACAACTACAATTAGTATGAATGCAAATATAGACATAACAGGCGTGGATGGGGAAATTCAACAGCAGAAGTGGATTCATTAAAAATTACAGGAGTTGAAATAAAAGATCTTAGTAATGATTTAGATATTTAGTTGAAATACATCTCAGCATCAACTATGGCACCTAAATTTTGAACAGCGTTGTTCAGCTAAAGAAAGTATCTAGTGGGGGTGTTGGAATTCGTAATTAGGAAAACCAATGTGAGTGGGACATCGGGCTGTAGTGTAAAATGACAAATAATGATGGCATATTTGAAGAAGAGACACACTTATTAATAAACCACTTAATATGAAAGCTAACAGGAATCGACTGGTCAGCAGTTTAATGGAAATATGGTTGAAAGAGCAGGTGTTGAGGTTTGTCGACAAGAGGAATTAAGAGAGTCTATGAGGGGTGATAGAAAGAAACAAACAATGATCTAATGGCATTAGAGGAACTCTAATGAACTCTACAGGAAGATTGGCTGGGTGGGCAAGTGTAATTGAGAGATGTGGCAGAGGCAATTAATTGGATGATCTCCATGTCAAAGAAAATCCAAGAACTCCTCACATAAGTGACGAAAGAAGAGATTAAAAAGACAGTTTATGAAAAAGGAAAAGTGTCATGGAGCGAAAGTAGAGAACTTTGGAAGATCAGAGAAATACTACTCATGTTGCCAATCAATAACTATTCAAAGTTGGTTTGGGGTAATTCCCTTTAATACCTGTTGGTTTGATTTCCCCTTCCTCAGAAATACCATGACTGAGATTCAGTAGTGAACAGGCTCAATCTTTATCTCAATACTCTATGACACGATATATTAACTTCCTTGTTGCTATGACCACTAGATAATATAACAGGCCAGTGTGGTGTCTAGAAGACAGTTTGGTGCCAAACTGAGTGTACTGAGTAACTAGAGCCTTGTCTCAACAGGATCAGCTGTGTGTTGGTCAGTTTTAAAATGTTACCATGATGTATATGACAATGATATCTATTGTAAATAATGTCATATTTTATTTTAAATAAACAGTTTTGCATGTAACAAATGGAAATTGTTGACCAGGATTAATGCTGGACTCAGGAATCCAGATCAGCAATAATATCTCTACTGTTTTTCCACAAAAAGACTTTGCAACAA
Organism: Stegostoma tigrinum; assembly: GCF_030684315.1. NCBI lineage: Eukaryota > Metazoa > Chordata > Chondrichthyes > Orectolobiformes > Stegostomatidae > Stegostoma > Stegostoma tigrinum. Next base: position 45,098,774 of record NC_081361.1, on the reverse strand, counting down.
AAGCTTTACTTTTGGTTAAATGTAAAATCTGAAATATTCTAATTATTGTAGCTCTTACAGGGATCTTGGAAATCTCAGTACACTTCAAAGCAGGATACATAATGATCAAGTCACCTTTGGGTGCAGGGGGAAGAGAGAGAGTGGTGACTGGTGGTGGTTTTACCTGAGAGTGACCACACCTCAGACCAAGGGAAGAGATCAAGGAGAGCCCTTCACAGTAGCCTCAGCTGTTACAGGAATTGAACACATTGTTAGTATCATACTGCATTGCAAACCAGCTACCTAGCTAACTGAGCTAACGCATTTAAGTGAGTAACCAGAAGTAAAGAAACAGTATTAAATATATTCTGTTTTGAGGAAGGGTCACCAGACCTGAAACGTTAACTCTGTTTTCTCCTCCACAGATGCTGCCAGACCTGCTGAGCTTTTCCAGCAACTTTGTTTTTGTTCCTGAGTATAAATATAGATCTGGAATGGTGGGCTTGCTTCGGGGCCTGGCCAATGTAACTGTCAATAGTTCTAGGTAGCAGGCTGTGGAAGTAATTTTAGCATCCGACTGTATGCTCCTCTTCCATGGTTATCTCTGCACTCAGGTGTTCATTGAGAGAGCAAGCAGAGTCCACTGGCGCAGTCCAGGCCTTTAGTAATCCGTGCACTGGTGGACACTGAGGTGTATCATCCTGCTTGCAATGTTACCTTTTAAATACTATAGGTTTTTGTTGCCATTAGTAAGTTTCAGTAATATTTTGGTTTCTTTTTACAGTACCTCACAAGGGGCTGTCTAAACCATTATTGTTCAATTTAAAAGAGCACACAGTGTCTGAAATGGCAACTCCTAGTGGCCAGATCAAGAATGGCTCCATATCTGAATTGCTACAATTCTTATGCTGTCACAACCCTCTCAGAAAATCAGAAATGACATCTTGTGTGGCAGCAACCTTGTTGCATTTCCCCAGACGGACCACATAAAGCAGTGCTGCATACTGTTCTTACCTGTCAAAACGTGTTAGAATCATCCTGGAAGGTAAACATAATCCTGGTGCTTTTCAGCAGGTGAGTGCAGCCCCAACCAGCTGGAAGATAGTGGAGAGTCACTGAGGAAGGACGGTGTGGTCAATGAATTAATATAGATATGCCAGATTGTTCATACTTTCTCAATAAAATGGAATAAGTACACAGAAAATTAACAAGTTTAAGTCACAGGACACCATTCAACGCATTGTGGCCATGCTGGCTGAAACAAGACAATCCAGCCTTATTCTATTCTCCAATTCCTGGTTTGCAGCCTTCTTGATTAAGGCACTTTAAGTGCATATCTTTTAAATGCAAAAGGTCTCTGATTCCATATACTTTCAAGTTGTGAAAACACCTACAAGGCCCATGGCGAATCACTAATTAAAATCCTCACACAGCATATTGAGTATGACTTCTCTTAGTAACAGGCAATGCCCTAGCCCTAGCTCTACATGACAGTGACTTCATTTTTCTGTCTCACTACAATGCAAAAACATAACCATGAGTGATTTGGGGAAAAGAGAAAAAAAATGGAAAAAATACAGAAGGGAAATAGGAGTGCCCTCTTGTGACTTGGTGGTAGTAACCCACCTGCTCCAGAGTATGTAGTAATATTTCGGAAAGAAAGAAAGATGAAGTAGACCTAAACTGTCTGCCCCGGGCCCTGATGTCATTGAAGAAGAAGTATGCGATCTCCATTAATGCTGATGATGCCTTTGTAGAGAGGTAGGCACTGTGAGGAATCAGTACTTTATTTCCCCTTCCTGCTCTCCCTACACCCCTTATCTTTATGGTTTGTAATGCCCATACTGGGCTTCACATGCAGATTTCTAGTGGCTGCAAAGGTGATTTATCAGTGATAGTTAATCATAGAATTCTACAATCCAGAAGCAGATCATTCAGCCCATCGAGTCCACGATGGTCCTCCTAAGAGCATCTCACACAGACCCAATCTCCAAACCTATCCCTGTAAGCACTTCCCATGGCTAATCCACCTAGACTGCTCATCCCTGGATACTATGGGCAGTTTAGCAGGGCCAATCCACCGATCTTGCACATTTTTACACTATGGGAGGAAATCCGCACAGACACAGGGAGAACGTGTAAATTCCACCCAGACAGTTGCCCTAGGCTGGAACTAAACCCGGGTCCCTGGTGCTAACCACTGAGCCATTCCCTGTACTTAATAATTTTAAAAAAAAAGATGTTATGGTAATAGAAAAACTATCACTTCTGTGTGATAACATTTCTTGATATATAAGAAGAGCAAAAAAAAAAGCAGGCCTCAGAGGGGCTCTTATGGTGCAGTGCTAGAGTCCTAACCCTTGTGAGGAGACTCGGGTTTAAGTCCCACCTGTTCCAGGAGTGTGTGATTGCATCACTGAACAGTTTGATTAGAAAATGATAAAGCAGACCCGGTGACAGCTAAAAATACGAAAGTAGATGCTGAGCTGGCAAACACACCAACATCTACAACCAGCACCCAAGCTACAAAAGAGGTAATGCAGATCCAAAGTGTCTGCCTCTCTTCCACATACCCAAGTGTAATTGGAGAGAGAAGATGCAGTGTCCACTAATGCTGTCAATGCCTTCAGAGAGACAAAAATAGAAATTTCTGGAAAGGTTTAGCAGGCCAGGCAGCATCTGTGGAGAGAAAATCAGACTTAATGTTTCAGGTTGACTGACCCTTCCTCAGAACTGAAGGTGCCTTCAGAGAGAGGTGTGCACCATTGGAGATACAGTGCTCCATTTCCATCTCCAACTCCATTTTGATTTAGTCCCTTCTGCTCTCCCTACCAACCTCCACTTCCCTGCACTTTTGATAGGGTGCATTGCCCATAATAAGCATTTCATGTAAACCTCTAATTGGCTGCATGGGTGATTATTAGTGGTGGTTAATATTTGAAAATGAAAATAACGTCACCACGATTTGGTGGTGGGAATGTCATTCAGTTGTGTGTGATAACATTGTCCGTTATATTTAAAAAAAGCAGACCCAGTTCCATTTCCCATATTGGGCTTTGCATTTAAACTTCTAATTATCTGCATAGGTGTTTTACTGGTGGCAGTTGATAGTCAAAAAAGGAAATGAAAAACATTATGGTGAGTTGGTAGTGGGAAAGCCATTCAGTTGTGCGTAAGAGAATTTCTGAATATAAATATTAAAACTGAATAGATGGAGTTCATTTTAAGTTAGCCCCGTCCTACTCTCCTTACAACTCCCTCACTTTGATGATTCGCATTGTCCATAGTGGGCTTTGCATGTAAATTTCTAATTGGCTACACAGGTGATTTACTGGTGGTGGTTAATAGCTGAAAGCAAAAAAGCCAAAACCAAAATTTTTTAAAAGGTAATAAAATGTGAGGCTGGATGAACACAGCAGGCCAAGCAGCATCTCAGGAGCACAAAAGCTGACGTTTCGGGCCTAGACCCTTCATCAGAGAAGGGGATGGGGAGAGGGAGCTGGAATAAATAGGGAGGGGGGGAGGCGGACCGAAGATGGAGAGTAAAGAAGATAGGTGGAGAGAGTATAGGTGGGGAGGTAGGGAGGGGATAGGTCAGTCCAGGGAAGACGGACAGGTCAAGGAGGTGGGATGAGGTTAGTAGGTAGCTGGGGGTGCGGCTTGGTGTGGGAGGAAGGGATGGGTGAGAGGAAGAACCGGTTAGGGAGGCAGAGACAGGTTGGACTGGTTTTGGGATGCAGTGGGTGGGGGAGAAGAGCTGGGCTGGTTGTGTGGTGCAGTGGGGGGAGGGGACGAACTAGGCTGGTTTAGGGATGCAGTAGGGGAAGGGGAGATTTTGAAACTGGTGAAGTCCACATTGATACCATATGGCTGCAGGGTTCCCAGGCGGAATATGATTTGCTGTTCCTGCAACCTTCGGGTGGCATCATTGTGGCAGTGCAGGAGGCCCATGATGGACATGTCATCTAGAGAATGGGAGGGGGAGTGGAAATGGTTTGCGACTGGGAGGTGCAGTTGTTTGTTGCGAACTGAGCGGAGGTGTTCTGCAAAGCGGTCCCCAAGCCTCCGCTTGGTTTCCCCAATGTAGAGGAAGCCGCACCAGGTACAGTGGATGCAGTATACCACATTGGCAGATGTGCAGGTGAACCTCTGCTTAATGTGGAATGTCATCTTGGGGCCTAGGATAGGGGTGAGGGAGGAGGTGTGGGGACAAGTGTAGCATTTCCTGCGGTTGCAGGGGAAGGTGCCGGGTGTGGTGGGGTTGGAGGGCAGTGTGGAGCGAACAAGGGAGTCACGGAGAGAGTGGTCTCTCCAGAAAGCAGACAGGGGAGGGGATGGAAAAATGTCTTGGGTGGTGGGGTCGGATTGTAAATGGCGGAAGTGTCGGAGGATGATGCGTTGTATCCGGAGGTTGGTAGGGTGGTGTGTGAGAACGAGGGGGATCCTCTTAGGGCGGTTGTGGCGGGGGCGGGTGTGAGGGATGTGTTGCGGGAAATACGGGAGACGCGGTCAAGGGCGTTCTTGATCACTGTGGGGGGAAAGTTGCGGTCCTTAAAGAACTTGGACATCTGGGATGTGCGGGAGTGGAATGTCTTATCGTGGGAGCAAATGCGGCGGAGGCGGAGGAATTGGGAATAGGGGATGGAATTTTTGCAGGAGGGTGGGTGGGAGGAGGTGTATTCTAGGTAGCTGTGGGAGTCGGTGGGCTTGAAATGGACATCAGTTACAAGCTGGTTGCCTGAGATGGAGACTGAGAGGTCCAGGAAGGTGAGGGATGTGCTGGAGATGGCCCAGGTGAACTGAAGGTTGGGGTGGAAGGTGTTGGTGAAGTGGATGAACTGTTCGAGCTCCTCTGGGGAGCAAGAGGCGGCGCCGATACAGTCATCAATGTACCAGAGGAAGAGGTGGGGTTTGGGGCCTGTGTAGGTGCGGAAGAGGGACTGTTCCACGTAACCTACAAAGAGGCAGGCATAGCTGGGGCCCATGCGGGTGCCCATGGCCACCCCCTTAGTCTGTAGGAAGTGGGAGGAGTCAAAAGAGAAGTTGTTGAGTGTGAGGACGAGTTCAGCTAGGCGGATGAGAGTGTCGGTGGAGGGGGACTGGTCGGGCCTGTGGGACAGGAAGAAGCGGAGGGCCTTGAGGCCATCTCCATGCGGAATGCAGGTGTACAGGGACTGGACGTCCATGGTGAATATGAGGTGTTGGGGGCCAGGGAATTGGAAGTACTGGAGGAGGTGGAGGGCGTGGGTGGTGTCACGGACGTAGGTGGGGAGTTCCTGGACCAAAGGGGAGAAAATGGAGTCCAGATAGGTGGAGATGAGTTCGGTGGGGCAGGAGCAGGCTGAGACGATGGGTCGACCAGGGCAGGCAGGTTTGTGCATTTTGGGAAGGAGATAGAAACGGGCCGTGCGGGGTTGGGGAACAGTGAGGTTGGAAGCTGTGGGTGGGAGGTCCCCTGAGGTGATGAGGTCGTGAATGGTGTTGGAGATGATGGTTTGGTGCTCGGGTGTGGGGTCATGATCGAGGAGGCGGTAGGAGGTGGTGTCGGAGAGTTGGCGTCTGGCCTCGGCGATGTAGAGGTCAGTGCGCCATACTACCACTGCGCCACCCTTGTCTGCGGGTTTGATGGTGAGGTTGGGGTTGGAGCGGAGGGCTGCCCGTTCTGCGGGGGAGAGGTTGGAGTGGGTGAGAGGCGTGGAGAGGTTGAGGCGGTTAATGTCTCGACGGCAGTTGGAGATGAAGAGGTCGAGGGAGGGTAGGAGGCCTGGGGGTGGTGTCCAGGAGGAGGACTTGTGTTGGAAGCGGGTGAAGGGGTAACTCCCCACCTACATCCGTGACACCACCCACGCCCTCCACCTCCTCCAGTACTTCCAATTCCCTGGCCCCCAACACCTCATATTCACCATGGACGTCCAGTCCCTGTACACCTGCATTCCGCATGGAGATGGCCTCAAGGCCCTCCGCTTCTTCCTGTCCCACAGGCCCGACCAGTCCCCCTCCACCGACACTCTCATCCGCCTAGCTGAACTCGTCCTCACACTCAACAACTTCTCTTTTGACTCCTCCCACTTCCTACAGACTAAGGGGGTGGCCATGGGCACCCGCATGGGCCCCAGCTATGCCTGCCTCTTTGTAGGTTACGTGGAACAGTCCCTCTTCCGCACCTACACAGGCCCCAAACCCCACCTCTTCCTCTGGTACATTGATGACTGTATCGGCGCCGCCTCTTGCTCCCCAGAGGAGCTCGAACAGTTCATCCACTTCACCAACACCTTCCACCCCAACCTTCAGTTCACCTGGGCCATCTCCAGCACATCCCTCACCTTCCTGGACCTCTCAGTCTCCATCTCAGGCAACCAGCTTGTAACTGATGTCCATTTCAAGCCCACCGACTCCCACAGCTACCTAGAATACACCTCCTCCCACCCACCCTCCTGCAAAAATTCCATCCCCTATTCCCAATTCCTCCGCCTCCGCCGCATCTGCTCCCACGATAAGACATTCCACTCCCGCACATCCCAGATGTCCAAGTTCTTTAAGGACCGCAACTTTCCCCCCACAGTGATCAAGAACGCCCTTGACCGCGTCTCCCGTATTTCCCGCAACACATCCCTCACACCCGCCCCCGCCACAACCGCCCTAAGAGGATCCCCCTCGTTCTCACACACCACCCTACCAACCTCCGGATACAACGCATCATCCTCCGACACTTCCGCCATTTACAATCCGACCCCACCACCCAAGACATTTTTCCATCCCCTCCCCTGTCTGCTTTCTGGAGAGACCACTCTCTCCGTGACTCCCTTGTTCGCTCCACACTGCCCTCCAACCCCACCACACCCGGCACCTTCCCCTGCAACCGCAGGAAATGCTACACTTGTCCCCACACCTCCTCCCTCACCCCTATCCTAGGCCCCAAGATGACATTCCACATTAAGCAGAGGTTCACCTGCACATCTGCCAATGTGGTATACTGCATCCACTGTACCTGGTGCGGCTTCCTCTACATTGGGGAAACCAAGCGGAGGCTTGGGGACCGCTTTGCAGAACACCTCCGCTCAGTTCGCAACAAACAACTGCACCTCCCAGTCGCAAACCATTTCCACTCCCCCTCCCATTCTCTAGATGACATGTCCATCATGGGCCTCCTGCACTGCCACAATGATGCCACCCGAAGGTTGCAGGAACAGCAAATCATATTCCGCCTGGGAACCCTGCAGCCATATGGTATCAATGTGGACTTCACCAGTTTCAAAATCTCCCCTTCCCCTACTGCATCCCTAAACCAGCCTAGTTCGTCCCCTCCCCCCACTGCACCACACAACCAGCCCAGCTCTTCCCCCCCACCCACTGCATCCCAAAACCAGTCCAACCTGTCTCTGCCTCCCTAACCGGTTCTTCCTCTCACCCATCCCTTCCTCCCACACCAAGCCGCACCCCCAGCTACCTACTAACCTCATCCCACCTCCCTGACCTGTCCGTCTTCCCTGGACTGACCTATCCCCTCCCTACCTCCCCACCTATACTCTCTCCACCTATCTTCTTTACTCTCCATCTTCGGTCCGCCTCCCCCCTCTCCCTATTTATTCCAGCTCCTTCTCCCCATCCCCTTCTCTGATGAAGGGTCTAGGCCCGAAACGTCAGCTTTTGTGCTCCTGAGATGCTGCTTGGCCTGCTGTGTTCATCCAGCCTCACATTTTATTATCTTGGAATTCTCCAGCATCTGCAGTTCCTATTATCTCTGATACTTTTTTAAAAGGTAGACTGATTGAAGGGTCTACTGGTACACTGGTATTGTCTCTACCTCTGGACCAGAAGGTTTGGGTTCAAGACCTACCTACCCTGAAGCTATATTGTAATATGTCTCAGCAAGCTGGTTAAAAGTAATTACAATGATAGTAAAGTGGTTGCTTCAACATAAATCAGACCAATGCTCTTCCTCTCTTTCGAGGGATGTGGGTACTGAGAGGGGGTACAATGCTTTATTTTTTCCTTCAACTCCATTTTAATTCAGCCCTTTCCCCCTCACTACTCCTTCCTCACTTTTTATGGTTTGTACTGCCCATAAAACTAGGCTTTGCTTGTAAATATTCAGTTGGCTACACCAGTAATTTATTGGTGATGATTAAAAATTAAAAACAAAAAAAGAGTTGTTGTGATTTGGTAATGGGGGAGAAAAATACCTTTCATCTGTGTGTGATAGCACTTTCAGATACAAAATAAAGAATATGGTGCAGTGATAGCATTTCTACCTCTGAGCCTGAAGCCTGTTTATGTCTCATGTACTCTCTGATCAGTTTGATTAGAAAATATCTAAAGGAGACCTATATATTGAGAAAAAGATAAAGAAAGCAGATCCATTGGCACCACAGGGTAAGGAGTGCTTTATTTCCCCTCCCAATTCCAGTTTGATTTAGTCCATTCCCCTCTCCCTACCTCACCTTTCAGCAGAAATAAAGTAATAAAGCAAACCCAGGGACAGGTCCTGAGTTTTACACAAATGGTGATTTCTAGAACTCTACAATTCTCTCGGTAAAAAGAAAATCTGGAATTCTCTCCTAATCTTTCCATCAATGATTTTAACTCTATACCTCTGGTAATTGACCCGTCTGCTAATGAAAATATGTCCTTCCTATCCACTCTCTCCAGGCCTTTCATAATTCTATATATTTCAATTAAATCTCCCCTCAGCTTTCAATGCAAAACAGCGCTAACCCACCCAATCTTTCCTCTTAGTTAAATTCTCCATTTCAAGTAGTATCCTTCTGAATTTTCTTAGTACCCGCTTCTGGTGTGATTCTATCCTGCCTGTAATGCAGTGATATAAACTGTATGCAGTAGTCTAGCTGCGGTCAAACTAATTATTTTAAACTATTCTGGCAAACGATCGCAGTTAAATTTTGTGTTTTAGCTAAGTATTCTGCATGCCCTCTTAAAATCTTATGTATATACCTGCCCTGCTATCTTTAGGTATTTGTGGATGTGTACTCTCGTATCCTTGTGTTCCTGTACACTTCTTACTATCTTATCTCATACCTGGCTTGTTTGTTGACTCTCTATGAATCCAATACCTCATGTAATCCAGATTGACTTCCATTTGCCATTTTTCTGTCCGCCAAACTAGCTCACTGACATGTTCCTACAGTCTATAGCATTTTTCTTTCCATTTCTAACCACATGACCACTTTTCTGTGTTCACTGCAAACTTCTTAATCATGCAGAGATGCTACTTTTAAGCCTGGTTGGCATCCTTTCAGCATTGAGAGGTGATGAGAATGCAGCCTCAGGACCAACTGTGAGGTCAGATCTCTTGATCACTAAACATAATGATTGTGGAACAGAAAAGTTGCCCACGGTGTGGGATGATCTCTGCTAACTAAATTTATTTTTCCTTGATTGGAGCAGTGGTTTTTGTTTTGGAGTTTCTGAAACCATACCATCATGACGGCAAACATCCACCCACAGTTAGTGTTGATAGCTGTCTTTTCAATACATGTGCTCACCTCTTCATCAAGGCACTGGTTTTCTGTCGATGTAGATCCAAGGGAATAGAATTTTATAACTACTTCCAGTGGTGTGTTATATCTGAATACAGACATAGGAATATTACCCAGTCCCATAACTGTTGTTTCCTTAATATTGATGGTGAGGGAGAACATGGTACACACATGGGGCAGACAGTCCATTAGCCTTTGAAGCTGGTCTATCTGGGAAATTACTGGAACATCAGCAACAAACAAAGGTTTTTTGATCGGCATATACCACACTATCATCTTGGTTTTCAATCAAGATAGATTGAGGAGCTTCTCATCTGATCATGTTTGGAGGTACACTCCTTCCATGTTGGCAGGGAAAGTATAGGTCTGTAGGAAAGACAAAAAGATATCAAACAGAACAGAAACATCTTGTTTCACCATATTATGGATTTAAAAACTGTCAAAGGTAGATCCATTGAACTGAATGATGCCATACATGTTATTATAGAAGGATCATAAAATACTATGAAAGTTGGCAGGACGGCCAATTTCCTCTTGTCTATGATACAGGCCTGTTCTGCATGCAGTGTTAAATGCTTTTGTGAGACCCATACAATGACTCTGCCAAAGATCACCCTAATGAAACTGAGGAATAAGTCTTCTTCACAATTTTTGCAACCCTGTTACAATAATCTTTCCTCTTCAATAACAAAGTAATGTTTCCATCATGCATATCTTGTCGGATAGAGACTTTTTTCCAGCAGAAGAGATTAAGGAGCTCACAAAGGTAAGGCAGTAAGTGGAGCTTTCCATACTAGAGGGGTTCACATGGAATTCTGTCCCTTCTAGCTGCTTTCCTTGTTGCTGGGAAGTCCATGGCTTTTTTGAGCTCAAGTAATGGGGGTTCTGCACCATGCCTGATGTGGAAAGTAGCTGCAGAAGATCATCAAGCACAGGTGGAGACAGGTGCTCACATGAGCACACCCTTAGTGTTCTACCAAGTGTGTGTTTTCAGGAGCAAGTACATTCCTATCTGTGGATTTCAAAGGAACAAATTTGATTATATTGGATTCAAGCACATTTGTGAAATTGTCATATATATTGCAAATGTTGCTGTTGTCACTTCCAGTTGTATTTCTTTGTAACAATTGATCCAATACTTGTTGGCTCAGCACTTCATCGTCTTCTGCACAACTGCCTTGGTGAGAATAGGATTGTCATATGCTTTAAGATTAGAAAGTTAGTTGTAATCTAGGTGTAATTTGTAATCTTCACTTCAGTGACAAGAGTCACTTCTGCAAGATGGGACATGAACTGAATTTTGATCCTGTTTCAGAGATAGTAGGAACTGCAAGTGCTGGAGAATCTGAGGTAACAAGGTGTAGAGCTGGATGAAGACAGCAGGCCAAGCAGCATCAGAGGAGCAGTAAACCTAATGTTTTGAGCCTAGACCCTTCTACAGAAAAATCTGAAGAAGGGTCTAGGCCTGAAACGTCAGCTTTCCTGCTTCAATGATGTTGCTTGGCCTGCTGTGTTCATCCAGCTCTACACCTTGTTATCTTTGATCCTGTTTCTTCCTTTGCCAAAAGTAGTTAGTGCAGTTACACAGATGATTAACTGCAGAGATTTTCATGATTCACTGGCATTATCAGGTGAACTCTTTATGGAGAAAGGGCTAGCTCAGAGGTTCTGAGAACTTGAGATTTATTGTTATCCTTCATTGAATGTGATGCACAGCATTCCACCGTGTGTGGATTTGTGTACTTTCAGTGGTTACATATTCACCCTACCAATAACACACAAATGTGTTGCAATCTGCACTGAGATAGTTGCAGATGTGAAGAACAGTGGACAGATCAAATCATCTTGTGACTATTAAGAAAGTTGAGCTGGAAAGGCCAGATTGCAGAGGGCATTGTGACATTTTCACAGAATCCCTACAATGTGGAAACAGGCCCTTCGGCCCAGCAAGTTCACACCAACCCTCACAGCATCTCACCTAGACACTTACCCCCATAACCCACCTAATCTACACATCCCTGAATACTACGGGCAATTTAGCGTGGCCAATCCACCTAGCTTGCACGTCTTTGCACTGTGGGAGGAAACCGGAGCACCCGGAGGAAACCCACACAGACACAGGGAGAATGCACAAACTCCACACAGACAGTCGCCACAGGGTGGAATTGAACCCAGGTCTCTGGTGCTGTGAGGCAGCAGTGCTAACCACTGAGCCATGGTGCCACTCTGAAAACAATCAGAAATGTATTGTATTAATGTCTGTCACAGAGTCAGGTTTTTTGTAACAGATGGGGCGGCACGGTGGCTCAGTGGTTAGCACTGCAGCCTCACAGCGCCAGGGACCCGGGTTCAATTCCAGCCTCGGGCGACTGCCTGTGTGGAGTTTGTACATTCTCCCCGTGTCTGCGTGGGTTTCCTCCGGGTGCTCCGGTTTCCTCCCACAGTCCAAAGATGTGCAGGCTAGGTGGATTGGCCATGCTAAATTGCCCATAGTGTTCAGGGGTGTGTGGGTTATAGGGGGATGGGTCTGGGTGGGATTCTTCAAGGGGCGGTGTGGACTTGTTGGGCCAAAGGGCCTGTTTCCACACTGTAGGGAATCTGTAGGGAATCTGTAGATGTCCCAAACTGTGCACAAAGCTCTAGTAGCCAGTGTCTATTTTATCATCTTGCTAACACCATGGTGACTGAAGCATGTTTGTCGTGAAATTCTGCCTGGCCCAATTCATGCATTAAAATCCCCCGAGGAGAAATAACTTTTCTCTATTTAGTAGCCACATTCAGAGTTTTATAAAAATGATCTTTGCCTTCAGTATTGACATTCAATCTTGGTTCATAAGCACAGATCGTGGTGACAAATTCTCCGTCAGATGGTAGTTAAGAAATGAAGCATAAGGAAGTTGTAACAGGCATCTCGTGAATTTACATCAATACATTGGAAAAGTCTAATTCATATTCACAGTGGTCATACGCACTTTTACCCGACGGTAGAAGGCATAATTTGCCTCATGCATTGGTCCAATGTCAGCAAGTTTAGTCCCTTGAAGAGTGGCATTATCAATGCTGAACTTGTGTAGCTTCCAGGTGATGAATGCTCTCTTACGTACATCATTTGTTGACTGCGAATCTTCATCCATGTCAGGGCATGTAATCTGAACGTTCCAGCTGCTCAGCCCAGACAATCTTCAAATTTTGTCCCTTAGGTAACCATTTATTATCCACTTGTCTGGATCAGATCCCTAATCTTTACACACCTACACAGAAGGTTAGATGACAGTGGACAGTACTTAATTGGCTGAGGATTCCCCAGTCGAGATAGAGACTGACCAATGCTGATTCTTCCCACCATTGAAAGAACACAGGATGTTCTGCCCTTATACCAATTCAGCTGGTATATACCAAAACATTTAAACTACTACTTGTTGGTTCCTCATGAGCTCCCTCTCCATTTGATATTGTTCAGTGAAGTTGAGGGGGAGGCAGTGGCCCGGTGGTATTATTGTGACATTACTAATCCAAAAACTCAACTAATTTTCTGGATACCTATTTAAATTTCATCACAGCAGATGATATATTTGATTTCAATAAAAGAAATCAAATTAAGAATCCACTGATGATGATAAAACTATTTTTGATTGTTAGAAAAACCCAACTGGCTCACCATTGTCTTTCAGGGAAGGAATTCAGCCATATTCATCTGGTCTGGCCTTCATGTGACTCCAGAGCCACAGCAATGTAGTTGATACTCAATTGCCCTCTGAAATGGCCTGGCAAGCCACTCAGTTGTATCAGTCACTATGAAGTCTCAACAAAGAATGGAAACAGGATGAACCGCCTGGTATCGACCTAGGCATCAGAAATGACAGTATCAAAAACAGCCCCTGTCAACCCTGCAAAGTCCTTCTTACTAAAATCTGGGGTCTAATACCAAAGTTAAGAGAGCTGTCTCACAGACTAATCAAGCAACAGTGTGACACTATCATAATTCCGGAATCATACGTAATGGGCAGTGTCCCAGACACCGCTTCCTTGGATATGTTATGTCCCACTAGCAGATAGACTCAACAGAGGTGGCAAAACAGGAATATACAGTCAGGAGGGAGTTGTCTTAGGATTCCTCAACATAGATTCTGGTTCTTACGAAGTCTCATGGCTTCGGGATAAACATGGGCAAGGAAACTTCCTGCAGATTACTATGTACCATTCCTTAGCTGATGAGTCAGTACTCCATGTTGAACAATACTTAGAGAATGTATTGCAGGTGACAAGGGTACAAAACATACTCTGGGTGCCAGGTTTCAATGTCCGCCACCAAGAGTGTCGCAGTAGCTTTTGATTGAGCTGGTAGTCTTCTAAAGGACATAGCTGCTGTGGCAGGTGGCAAGGGAATTAACAAGAGGGAAAAACATACTTGACCTCATCCTTCTCAACTTGCCTGCTGCAGATGCATCTGTCACAGATAGTATCAGTAAGAGTGACCACAGCACCACATAGTCCTTGTGGAGAGAAAGTCCCACCGTCACATTGAGAATGCTCTCTATCGTGTTGTGAGGCACTATCATCAGGCTGAACGAGATAGATTTTGAACTGTTATGAGATGCATCTTTAAGAAGGATTTGTTCCATCATGGATAATGGGAACTGCAGATGCTGGAGACTGCGAGATTACAAAGTGTAAAGCTGGATGAACACAGCAGGCCAAGCAGCATCTTAGGAGCACAAAAGCTGACATGTGTTCATCTAGCTCTACACTTTATTTGTTCCATCATGTTTCTTTTGAAAGCAAGTGTTGTAAACTTAGATTTGAGCTGTCTGCTCTGAGCCCAGTAATGTAGCTAGCTTTGTTTATTTTAGAAGTTGGAACAATAGAAGCAGGATGAAAGGGTGTGAATAAAACAAGGATTTTAGTTTTACTTTCAGTAGTTGCTGGGGTATTGAAGTTGAATGTGGAAGCTGTTATTACTCTCCCTGCTACAGCAAAACACTTGATTTTCTCTCTGTCCCTGAGTTTTCTACAGATGGTTCTTTCCTCCTGGATTAGAGAATTGCATGTGAGACAATCTATTTTATTGAATTTGCCTCTGCCAAGAGTATGTTTCAGAAATGTTACAATCTTAGTACAGCAAATCAGTAGTAATTAACACATATCTTATTAAGTATTTTGATAGAGTCACAGTTAAGCTAATTTTTCATTCTTATTTTGTCTGTATTTTAAGTGGAGGGTATGAATAAAGTGTATTTTGCTTCAAGCCTGTTAGTTTGACCAATCAAATTATATCCAGAACACAACATCCTACATGCCTTTTAAAATAAGAAGAAGTTGGGGTCTAGACTATCTTCTCAATCTATTATGAGGGTGTTTGGTCTGGTTGATAATAGAACAGTTCTAGCAACTCAAGGACGGGCCTGCATGTGGTGCTGCGGGCCATCAACAGTAGAACTGTACTTCAACACAATCTGCAATGTCATGGTTGACATATCCTCCACTCAACCATTATCATCAAGCCTGGGTTCATGGCGAATGCAGGACAGTATGCCAGAAGCAGTACCATGCATACCTAAAAATGAGGTGTCAACGTGATGAAGCTACTAAACAGGACTACTTGTGTGCCAAACAGCATAAGCAGCAAATGATACTCAGAGCTAAGCAATCCCACAACAATGGATCAGATCTAAGCTGTGCAGTTCTGCCACATCCAGTCATGAATGTTGGTAAACAATTAAACGATTCCCTGGAGGAGGATGCTCTACAAATATCCTCATCCTCAATGCTGAAAGAATGCAAAACATAAGGCTGAAGCACTTGCCGCAATCTTCATCCAGAGGTGCTGAGTGGATGATCTATCTTAGCCTTCTCCAGTGGTCCCCAACATCACAGATGCCAGTCTTCAGCCAATTCGATTCACACCACATGATATCAAAAAATGGTTGAAGGCACTGGATGCTGCAAAGGCTTTGGGCCCTCACCACATTCTGGCAATAGTACTGAAGACCTGTGCTCCAGAACCTGCTGCACACCTGGCCAAGCTGTTCCTGTAAAGCTACAACACTGGAATCTACCAGATAATGTGGAAAATTGCCCAGGTATGTGCTAATAACAAAAAATCATAGGGCAAACACAAAATGGCCAATTAATGCCCAAACAGACTAATCTTGATCATCAGTAAAGTGATGGAAGGCATCATCAACGGTGCTATCATGCATCATTTACTGAACCAAAACCTGTTTCCTGATGCTCAGGGGGAGAGGGGGAGAGGGACAAAAACAAGAACAAAAAAAATTTCAGCACAGGAACAGGCCCTACGGCCCTCCAAGCCTGCGCCAATCCAGATCCTCTATCTAAACCTATCACCTATTTTCCAAGGATCTGTATCCCTCTGCTCCCTGTCCATACATGTATCTGTCTAGATACATCTTAAATGAATCTATCGTGCCTGCCTCTACCACCTCCACTGGCAACACGTTCCAGGCACCCACCACCCTCTGCGTAAAGAACTTTCCACGCATATCTCTCTTAAACTTTTACCCTGTCACCTGGAAATCGTGTCCCCTAGTAATTGAGTCCCCACTCTGGGAAAAAGCTTCTTGCTATCCACCCAGTCTATACCCGTCATCTCAATCAGGTCCCCCCCCCCCCCCCCCCCCCCCCCGCCAACCTCCGTCTTTCTAATGTAAATAATCCTAAATTACTCAACCTGTCTTCATAGCTAATGCCCTCCATACCAGGCAATATCCTGGTGAGCCTCCTCTGCACCCTCTCCAAAGCATCCACATCCTTTTGGTAATGTGGCGACCAGAACTGTATGCAGTATTTCAAATGTGATCGAACCAACGTCCGATACAACTATAACATGACCTGCCAACTCTCGTACTCAATACTCCGTCCAATGAATGAAAGCATGCCCTATGCCTTTTTGATCACTCTGTCCACCTTCATTGCCACCTTCAGGGTACATTGGACCTGAACACCCAGATCTCTCTGTGTATCAATTTTTCCCTAGGGCTTTTCCATTTATGGTATAGTTCGCTCTTGAATTGGATCTTCCAAAATGCATCACCTCACATTTGCCTGGATTGAATTCCATCTGCCATTTCTCCGTCCAACTCTCCAATCTACCTATATCCTGCTGCATTCTCCGACAGTCCCCTTCACTATCTGCTACGCCACCAATGTTAGTGTCATCTGAAAACTTGCTAATCAGACCATCCAAACCTTCTTTCAGATCATTTATGTATACCACAAACAACAGTGGTCCCACCACAGATCCCTGTGGAACACCATTGGTCACAGTTCTCCATTTTGATGAAGCCCCTTCCACTACAATTCGCTGTGTCCTGTTGCCCAGCCAGTTCTCTATCCATCTAGCTAGAACACCCTGGATCCCATGCGAATTCACTTTCTCCATCAGCCTACCATGGGGAACCCTATCAAATGCCTTACTGAAGTTCATGTATATAACATCCACAGCCCTTCCCTCATCTATCAACGTGATAGAATTCTATCAAGTTGGTAAGACATGACCTTCTCTGCACAAAACTATGCTGCCTATCACTAATAAGCCCATTTTCTTCCAAATGTAAATAGATCCTAACCCTCAGTGTCCTCTCCAGCAGCTTCCCCATCACTGACATCAGGCTCACCAGTCTATACTTACCTGGATTGTCCTTCGTATTCTTCTTAAACAAAGGGACAACATTAGCAATTCTCCAGTCCTCCGGGACCTCACCCATGCTCAAGGATGCTGCAAGATATCTTTAAGGCCCCAGCTATTTCTTCTCTCGCTCCCCTCAACAACCTGGGATGATTACAACCGGACCTGGGGACTTGTTCATCCTAATGCCTTTTAGGATACCCAACACCCCACCCGTCCTTATGCTGGCTTGACCTACAGCAATCAAGCATCTATCTCTAACCTTAACATCCATCATGTCCCTCTCTCTCAGTGAATACTGAAACAAAGTACCCATTAAGAATCTCACTCATTTTCTCTGACTCCTCACCAAACTTCCCTCCTTTGTCCTTGAGTAGGCCAGCCCTTTCTCTAGTCACCCTCTTGCTCCTTATGTATGAATAAAAGGCTTTGGAATTTTCCTTTACCCTGTTTGCTAAAGATATTTCACGACACCTTTTTGCCCTCTTAATTCTTCTTTTAAGATTGATCCTACTTTCCCAATATTGTTCCAAAGCTTCATCTGTTTTCAGTCACCTAGATCTTATGTAGGCTTTCTTTTTCCTCTTTGCTCGTCTCACAATTTCACCTGTCATCCATGGTTCCCTAATCTTGCCCTTTCTATCCCTCATTTTCACACAGTCATGTCTGTCCTGCACTTTAATCAACCTCTCTTTAAAAGCATCCCACATATCAAATGTGGATTTGCCCTCAAACAGCTGCTCCCAATCCACATTCCCCAGCTCCTGCCGAATTTTGCTATAGTTGGCCTTCCCCCAATTTAGCACCCTTCCTTTAGGACCACTCTCATCTTTGTCCATCAGTATTCTAAAACTTACAGAACTAGGATCTCTATTCCCAAAGTAATCCCTTTCTGAAACTTCAACCACTTGGCCAGGCTCATTCCCCAACACCAGGTCCAGTATGGCCCCTTTCTGAGTTGGACTATTTACATACTTCTCTAGAAAACCCTCTTGGATGCTCCTTACAAATTCTGCTCCATCTAAACCCCTAACACTAAGTGAATCCCAGTCAATGTTGGGAAAATTAAAATCTCCCATCACCACCACCCTGTTGCTCCTACATCTTTCCATAATCTGTCTACATATTTGTACCTCTATCTCACGCTCACTGTTGGGAGGCCTGTAGTACAGTGCCAACATTGATACCACACTCTTCCTATTTCTGAGCTCTGCCCATATTGCCTCACTGCTTGAGTCCTCCATAGTGCCCTCCTTCAGCACAGCTGTGATATCCTCATTGACAAGGAATGAATCTCCTCCACCCTTCACCTCCCTCTCTATCCTGCCTGGAGCATCTATATCCTGGGATATAGAGTTGCCAATCTTGCCCTTCCCTCAATTGAGTCTCAGTTATAGCAATAACATCATACTCCCAGGTACAAATCCAAGCCCTAAATTCATCTGCCATACCTACTCCACTTCTCACATTAAAACAAATGCACCTTAGACCACCTGTCCCTTTGCGTTCATCATCTGCTGTCTGCCTACTCTTCCCCTTAGTCACACTGACTTCATTATCTAGTTCCTTAGAGGCTTTAGTTACTACCACCTTACTGTCCACTACCCTCCTCATTTGGTTCCTATCCCCCTGCCACATTAGTTTAAACCCTCCCCAACAGCGTTAGCAAAACAGCCCCCAGGACATTGGTTCTAGTCCTGCCCAGGTGTAGACAGTCCAATTTCTAACAGTCCAACTTTCCCCAGAACCAGTCCCAATGTCCCAAAAATCTGAACCCCTCCCTCCTGCACCATCTCTCAAGCCACTCACTTATCCTCCCTATTCTTTCATTTCTACTCTGACTGGCACATGGCACTGGTAGCAATCCTGAGATTGCTACCTCTGAGGTCCTACTTTTTAACGTGGCTCCTAACTCCTTAAATTCTGCTTGTAGGACCTCATCCCATTTTTTTACCTATATCATTGGTGCCTCTATGCACCACGACAGCTGGCTGTTCACCCTCCCCTTTCAGAATATCTTGCAGTCAATCTGAGACATCCCTGACCTGCGCACCTGGGAGGCTACACACCATTCGGGAGTCTCGGTTTCGACCACAGAACCGCCTATCTACTCCCCTTACAATAGAATCCCCTATGCCTATATCCCTTCCACTCTTTTTCCTCCCCTTCTGTATAGCAGAGCCAGCCACAGTGCCATGAAACTGCCCGTCCTAGTGAGCTATCTCGCCCAACAGTATCCAAAACGGTCCACCTGTTTTGGAGGGAGATGACCGCAGGGGACACCTACCCTGCCTTCCTGCTTTTTTTCTGCCTTTTGGTCACCCATTCCCTTTCTCCATCAGCAATCTTCATCTGTGGTGTGACTAATTTGCTGAACGTGCTATCTATGACTTCCTCAGCATCGCAGATGCTCCAAAGTGAGTCCATCTGCAGCTCCAAAGCCATCATGAGGTCTACCAAGAGCTGCACCTGGACACACGTCCTGCACGTGTAGGAGTCAGGAACATCGGCTGCATCCCTGAGCTCCCACATTGAGCAAGAGGAGCATAATACGGGTCTGGGGTCTCCTGTCATTTTTACTCTTAAGCTTAACTTAGTCCTACTATCAAATATCAAATACTAGATAAATGAAATGAAAAGTACCAAATCACTCTACTTACCAGCACACAATAAAAAAAAGAAAAACACTTACCTTATCAACACAGCACAGTCTTTTTTTTGGTCAGAGGAGGAGAGCGGGTAGGAGACACTACATGTGTAGTGCCTCGGGTTTAGCCACTGCCCAAATATATCAGTTCACTCACCTTCCCAGAGTGCAATTCGATTGCTCCCACTCAGCGCTGCTGCCGATATGAAGAACTTACCTTCCTGGTAGCCCCCCGATCCTTGCTCTCACTGCTCCCACTGCTGCTGCTGCAAAAATGGAGGCCGCTGATAGTTCCAGTAGGGCCATTCAACTCATGATCTCGTTATAGCCTTGATTCAAATATGGTCAAAAGAGCCGAATTCCACAGGTGAGAGTGCAGACCTTCACATCAATGATGCATTTGACATAGTGTAGCCCTAAGGGACCCTAGCAAAATTGAAATCAGTGGGAATTAGGGAGCAAAGTCTCTGCTGATTGGAGGCACATTTGCCCAAAGGAAGATGGTTGTGGCTGTTGTAGGTCAGTCATCTCAGCTCCATGACATCTCTGCAGAAGCTCCTCAAGGTAGTTCTGAGGCCCAATCATTTTCAGCTGATTCATCAATGACCTTCTCTCCATCATACGGTCAGAAGTGGGAATGTTTGCCAATGAATGCATAATATTCAGCACCATTCATAACTCCTCAGATACTGAAGCAGTCCATGTTCAAATGCAACAAGATCAGACAATATCCAGACTTAGGCTAACAACTGGCAAGTAATATGTACACCACACAAATGCCTGGCAATGACCATCTCCAATAAAAGACATCCTAACCACTGCCCTTTGACATTCAAATGTATTATCACTATTTTGAATTCCCTACTATCAACATCCTCAAGGTTACCATTGGCTGAAAACTCAACTGGACTCCCCATATAAATATGGTGGCTACAAGAGTACATCAGAGACTGGGAATAGTGTGGCAAGTAACTCAATCCTCACTCCCCAAAGCCTGTCCCTGAATGTAGAAGTCAGGAACGTGATGGAATACTCCCCAATAGCGTGGATGAGTGCAGCTTCATCAACATTCAAGAAGCTTGACTCAATCCAGGACAAATCCACGATCACTTCCATCTCGAAGGATAAGGGCTACAGATAAATGGAAACACCACCAAGTTCCCCAACCAGACACTCTCCATCTTTGCTTGGAAATATATCAACATTCCTTCACTGTTGCGGAGTCAAAATCCTGGAATTCCCTCCCTAAGGACATTGTGGTTCAACCTACAGAGAATAGATTGCAGCACTTTATGAAGGCAGCTCACCACCACCTTCTTAAGGGCAACTATGGACTAGCAATAAATGCTGGCTAGCAGAGACGTTTACATCTCACAAGAGAATTTTTAAGAAGTGTCCTTTGCATTTAGGGTTTGGCTACACAGTCTATGTAGGATTTGGACACCCAGACTTGCCCAGCATCTGCATGTACCTGTGTGCCTTATAAATTGAATCTAAAAGGAGTACAGGAGCCTCCATGTCTAGGTTCCACTCGTTTCCAGGAGTTGTTGGAAGGTATTTGTTCGAACGGATTACCAACTATCTAAAGAACTCTATCCAGTGCTTTTGACTCTTCTGAAATCAAAAGTCAGTGAGCCTTATTTAACTGATAGCTGCATCCTGGCTACTGAATGCCAGGGAATATCCACATATCAGTGGGCTGAGGTCTGCATGTGGCATTCTTGGAGGTCAGCGTTTTGCTGGCATTCCAGCAGAAATGCTACTACTGTATAGTCCTGGACCCAATATGCTGACATTTTTCTGTTTGTATATTCAGTAACTTTCTGTCCCACTCTGGATATCATTATGCAAATAGCAGTTATATCCTCTTGCTTTGTAAGCCTTAATTTCCCACTCCCAAACAGCTCCCCAACCAAATAGTTCAAAGCTTCTCTATTGCCCCATTTATTCAATTTCCCAGGACACTGATCCCAGCCACTGTCACAGAGGACCACACGGCTAACCTCTCATTAGAAAGAAGGACTAGTATTGAGTTTAGCCTAAGGGTCACTTTACCTCATGTGAGGAGCGAGGTTAGTAAGGTGGGACCTTCATGATAAACTCCACCACTGTGAGAACTGAACCCTCATTGTTGGTGTCTCTTGCACCACAATCCTGCCATCTAACCACTGAGCAACAAAATTCAAGTGAAGCCTATTCCACCAAAACAGCTTGCATCTCCTTCAGAATTGACAGCAGTGCACCATGAACTGAAACACGTTCCACCCACATCAAACTTTGAGCCATGCATTTAACTCCTTCACTTTATTTACCCTATGCCATTTTGCCTGTAGTGATCCAGAGATTACCTTGGAGGCAATGCTTTCTAATTTAGCTCCTGACTGTTCAAATTATTTCAGCAGAACCTCCTTTCTTCACCAATCATTATCATTTGTAACAACATGAATGATGATAATTGGATCTCTCCTGCATCACTCCAAGTTCTTCTCCAATCCTGAGAAGTCTGTAACCCAGCTACTGGGTGAGCAGCAAATCTTTTGGGACTGCTGCTCGTGGCTGCTGGGAAGAGCATCTATCTATCCCCTAATGATAATATTTACCACCACTGCTGTATTCCTATTTCCTCCTCCCACTTGAACGGCTCCCTGTATTGCCAATGGTCAGCTTACTGATCCTCCCTACAGTCCCCATTCTCATCCACACAGCTTGCTAGAACCTCACAACTGTTGGACAATTGCAGGGACTGAGATTCCTCAATTTAAATAATATGGGTCCTCATACCTGCCTGCCCTGCAGTTATATCCATCTGTACCTGACCACAGACAAACTTTGTGTTACCTAGTCTGAGGGATGTGGCATTTTAAAAATATGAAGAATTCCAAAATATTTACTGAAAGAACACTGATTTCACAGTTCAAAACTTCTTTTTACCATACCCCAATAGTCTACAAAGCAAATAGTGAATATTATCTTAGGTAACCACCCATTCTTTTAAAACCCAGAATCAACATAAGTTAAACATGAATTAACAAGTAAATTATAGCTAACTATAAACCTTACATTACATACAAAATGGCATTTTCAACTAAGATAGATCTTAGGAATTTGCTCAGCAGTCCTTTCAGTATCTAAAACTCTTTCCTCACAAAGAATTTCACAATTTTAGGATTTCGTCAGATCAGGAGCAGCACAAAACCAATCAATAAACCATTTCCTTCCTAATCACTTGAAAACCAACTTTGTGATTTAGTTCTAGGACAGTCAGATTACTCTTTATCATTGAGTTCTGACAAGAAAGCAAATTCTACTGAAATAATTTGAACAGTTAGGAGCTAAATTAGAAAGCAGAGCCTCCAAGGTAATAGTTACTACCGAAGCCACAGGCAAGCTGTCACAGAGTAAATAAAGTCAAGGAGTGAAATGCATGGCTCACAGTTTGGTGTGGGTGGAATGGGCTTCAGTTCATGGGGCACTGCTGCCAGTATTGAGGAAGAAAGGAGGTGCTGTTTTGATAGGGACAGGCTTCACTGTGCTACACAGTTGGTGGGATGACTGGTTGTGATGCAAGTGACATTAACCATATGGGTTCAATTCCTACACTGGCTGAGTTTGCCATAAAGGTCCAGACCTCCTAACATGAGGCATCATGACCCTTTGGTTAAGCTCAATACCAGTCTCTTTCTCTCCAATGAGAGAGCAGACCTCTGGTCATAAGGGGAATAAATGGTAAAAGGTAATATTAACGGCTTTCTACTTTAATGCACGTAGTATTTGGAACATAATAAATTAATTAACAGCACACATGCAGGTTGATGGGTATGGTTTTGTAGTCAATATGGAGACACAGTTACAAGATCGTAGCTGGGAACTAAACATTCAGGTGACTTTTCTAAAGGACAGGCAGGAAGCAAAGAGGGGTTGCATAGCATTGTTTAATATGGGATGAAATAAATATGATAACAAGAAAAAACCAACTTTCCAGCCTGGGATCTTATTTTCTAGCAAACTCATAAGTTTGTACTCTCTGTTCTTTCCTACCTCACTCTGATTATCCTTGCTCAAATCATCCACTTCTCCATTACCTCACTGCTTGGCTATAATTTACCAGATCTCTCACATAACCCTTACCTCCCATCATCTATTACAAAGTCATCTCTACTGTCCTATCTATACAACTCTTCAGAGCACTGGCCCCAGTATACTTTATGTGAAGCCTGTTCCAAAGGTACACCTCCAACTTTCCAAATACTGGTGGCAGTGCCCATGAATTAAAATACATTTCTCCCTCAGTTTTTGAGACAAGCATTCATCTAGCATACCAATTTGCTCATGACTGTCAGTAATCCAGCCATTGTTACCTTTGAGACTGTTTTTCAGTTTGCTCCCTAAATTCCCATGCTGCCCAAGCAGGACTTGTTTTCCTAATTTTACAGATGTTGTTTGTATTCACAAGAACCTTGATAGCTATATCTTTCCCGTCCCACTGCAGGTTTCTCTCACACCCAGAGCAGATGTCTTTACCTTTGCACCACGTATGCAAAACAGCCATCTGCCCTCATGTTCCCATTTGCACAGAACTATGTTCATCGCCCTAACTGTATTGTTCCTCTTAGCCAGTGTAGACATAATGGGCTGAATGGCCTTTTTTTGCATGGTAACACTTCTGTGATTCCCAATATATTCCTCCACCACTCGAAAGGTTTTGTGTGCCATGATTAGATCACTGATTCAACTTACAACCCCCTTGCCTCATACAAACTGCAAGAACCTCAAACCTTTTGGGTAAATTGCAAGGTCTGACCTACCTCCACTTCTATCTTCTCAGAACCGTTACCTACATTAATTGCAATTGCACCCTTCTGACCCTGGACCTGGATCCAAATTAGGAGCCTTTGGCAACAAAGCATCCAGGTAAGCTTCATTTCAAACCCGTCCTTATTAAAGAAGATAAAAAGAGCCTTTATCCTCAACATCTACTCACCTATCTGTGCACAATTAATGCTTCCAGGTTGGAGGTCTCATGCCCTGCACTAGGTCACAGACTCTCTCTCTCTCTCTCTCTCTCTCTCAGACCATTGGATTTATATAAAATGTCAGAATAGCACCTTCTCTTTCACTGTACTTTATTTCCTTACTCAGCAAATTCCCTAGTAGCACTCAGCAACGAGCAGTTCTTTGTGTTTGTTTATATTGTGTACTTAGCAAGACTCCTATTATACTTTCTAAATTTCTATAAGTGTGAATCAATAATTCACTTATTGTATTTAGAAGAATGAGAGGGATCTTAATAAAACATATGTAAATTTAAGGGGACATGATTTGGTGGATACTTGGAGGATGCTCCCTCTTGTGAAGTAGACAAGACCTAGCAAACACAATTTAAGAATTAGCAGGTTCTCTTTTAAGACAAAGTTGAGGAGAATTTTTGTTTCTCTCAGAGTTATTAGTACACAGAATTCTCTTTCCCAGAGAGCAATGGAGGCTGGGTCATTTGGTTTCTTTGAATAAGTTTAACCAAAAAGAAAAAGGAGGCATATGTAAGATTTAGGAAAACGAAGATAGACAAAGCTCTTGAAGAATATCTCGGGGAGACATTGGCCTAGTGGTATTATGACTGGGGCTGTTAATCCAGAGGCCTAAATAATGTCCTGGACCCAGTTCGAATCTTGCCAAGGCAGATGGTGGAATTTGAATTCAATAAAATCTGGAATTAAGTGTCTAATAATGGCCATAAATCCATTGTCAATTGTCAAGAAAAATCCATTGGGTTCACTAATGTCCTTTGGAGAAGGAAACTGCCATCCTTATCTGGTCTGCCACGCTATCCAAAGCTATTCTACTTACCCTCTCCTTATACCTTGAATTTCAACATCACTGTCCTTGTCCCCACCTCAACTAATTCTTCTGCTTGAGTTTGTAGATTTGCTCACTGTGACGGTGCATCAGATTGCAGATGTTTCATCACCCTGCTAGGTAATATTTTCAGTGTGGCTCCAGTGAAGCATTGGTATTCTGTCCTGCTTGTTATTTATATGCCTTGGTTGCTGGAGTGGTTGGCATTACTTCCGGTTCTGTTTTTCAGTGGTTGAAAAATTCAGTGGTTCTGAGAACTGAACGGAAAGTAATGCCAACCACCACAGCAAACCAAAGCATATAAATAACACACAGGACAGAACATCAACGCTTCATAAGAGGTGCACAATGTTACCTACTAGAGTGATGAAACATCTGAAACAAAAACACCAGCTCAGCAAGCAAGTCTACAGCCTCATCCACAACCTGAGCCACAAATCTTCTCAAAAACTTTAGACTCTTCTGCTCCTTTCCACACCGGCCTCAGTGCCCACACTCTTTTGGGTTAGGGTTAGTGTTAAAAGAGCATGTAAATAGGCAGTACTGATAGTCTTCAGGCTTTGGCTGAAATGCCCCAATGTGCCAAACAGACATGGCAAGAGCCAGCATTGATGCTACAAGAATGCAAGTGGTAATTTTAGCCCCAGGAGGGTATTTTACTTGATAAGGCAATACCAATGTTATCCTTTGTAACATTAGAAACTGTTGTGTATATTGTGGTATTGAAGAAACAAACAGATGTTTATTGCAACTAACTATATATATGAACATTAGAATGCAATTTAGTAACAGAATTCTAATGGCGTGCCATGTTTCAAATGATTCCCTATAAAATGGAGTATGAGACTTTATAGTATCAGGTCACATGCTATAATGAAGGGATGATGTCATGAATATTATGCTTAAAGGTATACTAACAGATTGACCATGAAACAGAACACAATATTTAAAACTGAGATAACAAAGTGTGGAGTTGGATGCACACAGCAGGCCAAGCAGCATCTTCGGAGCACAAAAGCTTGTTTCAAAATCTCCCCTCCCTCCACTGCATCCCAAAACCAGCCCAGCTCGTCCCCGTCTCCCTAACCTGTTCTTCCTCTCGCCTATCCCCTCCTCCCACCTCAAGCCGCACCTCCATTTCCCACCTACTAACCTCATCACACCCCCTTGACCTGTCTATCCTCCGCGGACTGACCTATCCCCTCCCTACCTCCCCACCCATACTCTCCTCTCCACCTATCTTCTCCTCTATCCATCTTCGATCCGCTTCCCCCTCTCTCCCTATTTATTTCAGAACTGTCTCCCCATCCCCCTTTTCTGATGAAGGGTTTAGGCCCGAAGCGTCAGCTTTTGTGCTCCTAAGATGTTGCTTGGCCTGCTGTGTTCATCCAGCTCCACACTTTGTTTTCTCGGATTCTCCAGCATCTGCAGTTCCCATTATCTCTGATACAAAATTTAAAACTGCCTATTTTGTTTAATACTTTTTGATATATATTTAAGTTTGTTTTTTTTAATTATGTGAAATCCTGTTGGGTAGTTCTGCAGGTTATTTGCTGATTCTTTGGATTTCTCTTTTAAATATTCATGGTCTCTAACAGGATTACAATGCAATCCTCACTCATAACATCCATACGATCTCATCGAATAGTGGCCACACTCATTGCACCCTAACTCCTTCAGCTTTATCACGGGTAGGAGTAATATCAAGGCTGCACCCTTGAGGAGTCTGAGGAGGTGAAAGTGCCACTTCATCATCCAGCAGAAGGGGAGAAAACAAGCAAGAAGGAAAACAGTGGATCAATCACTGCCACTGTTGCTGACACAAGTATCAATGTAACTGAAGGGGATCCTCATAGGTGGAAAACATGCATATTAGTTCTGCTGTAAAAAAAGTCAGTTCAGGATATGGCCGAGCTTTGTTTCAGAAGATTGATGTTTCTGATTAAGATTGATTCAATTTCTAGATGCAGTTTATAGCCTGCCTATTGGCTTAAAGATCTTAGCTAGGAGAGGCACCACTCTCCCACCATATCACAGAGCTTGACACAGAGCCTGAATCACATCTTGTAAACTCTGACATGGCTGACCGACCCAAGCTAAAGACTTGAGGCAAACAGGATCATATGGCACCTGAGGATTGAGGTCATGGTTTCCACCATGGAATACTGAACAGCTTGTGTGGAATTACAAATGCTGCAATTGAAGCTTGAGGAACTGCTACTGTGGCTGTAGGTTTCCTCTGTTGAAAGGATTTGCAAGTTTTCTCAGGTACAGATGTGAAATGGAGTAGTTTCCCTCCAGATAGCATCATTCTACTGTAGTTGAATATTAGTCGGGTGGCCCAGACTGTTCAAGCAAATACTACAATGCTGCAATCTATGCTGAGGCCATCATGGCTAACAGCCTCTCAAGAAAAGCACAGGAAGGCATCTCAGTCTGCCCTCCTGATTCTCAGCAACCTTTCATGCTGTTACCACTCAGGATGGATTTCATAAAAGCAAAGAAGACAAGTACATTTTTAGCATTGCCAGTAACTGGTAAGCACCAAGGTCAATAGTTTAACATTTTTAAGTACTGTCGATTGTTTCTTTTTTTTTGTTTTCGCTCTGGAACTATGATAATTCTGGTCGTGGTGGAATTGTTGGACTCTTTTACTGTATTGTTTATGGAGAAGGGTTGAAAGCACTTCTTGATGAATCCTAGTCATAGAAAGTCAGGCATATGGTAACAGCTTTTCAAATTCTATTAGTGCAGACTGTCTCAGAAAAATGTTCTTCAGCTAGACAGTGGTGAGCCCATGCGCAGACAGTCTATTTAAAAATCTCTGGGGATCCACCCTCTCAACCTTCACATTTCCATCTCCATCTCCTACATTGCTGGTGAGTATAGTCACCTGACCCCAAACACCCTTCCACCATCACACTCTTTTTCTTGCTATCAAAGATATGGGACAAGCGTGGGAAATTGAGATCAGCCTATTTTTAGTGATACTTATGTCAGTGTAGACTTGAGGGGTCAAAGGGTCTTTTGTACACTGTATGAATCTATGAATTGTATAATTAAGCCAATTTTAGACCCTATTTGCCAAATTTACCTGGATTCCTTAGGCTCTCAGCTTATTCACTGGTCTGCCATGTAAGAACTTGTCAACAGACTGTCCATGTAGACTATATCACCTGTACTATCTTCAGCTTCACACCTTCTCGGAAAAAAATCAATCAAATTTGTTAGACATAATCTCCCCCTTATAAAGCCATGCTAACTATCTTTGATTAATCCCTGGCTCTCAAATTGGACAGTAATTTAGCACTTCACATTTTTTCCAATAGTTTCCCTACCTTTTAGACTTGCTGATCCAATTGGTCACATTTCTGGAAGTATAATGTTACTCCCAATACTCCCAAAATCAGCACAATGTAGCCTACAATCTTTTATGCTTATTTCATCTGTGCCACAATATCCATCATCAATTCCTTCTATGGCATAAAGAAATCAGCTTGAGCACTAGTGTCTAGACAGTGTAATGCTCTCAAGCACACAGCACAAAAGGCAAAGCTACATAGTTTACACCTCTTCACATGCCAGTACATGTTCGTAAGGTAAAGCAGTAAATGCTTCCTAACGAGGATGTCACCAATATGTTTTTAGTGTTATATTTAATGTAATGATATATTTACTACGGAAGTTAGTAAACTTATTATCAAATGCACAAGTTTTCCATCAAACGTGTGTTAAGTCTTTGCACTATTCATGAATAAATAAAGCCACGTATTAATAATGCTAAAATTTGGTATATATTACTATAAATCAAGAAAAGATGCTTTGTGGAAGTATGGTATAATAGAACTCAAATGTGTAAAATCACACAACATAGAAAATCTTTTTTTCACTTTTTCATCTCCATCAAAGGCATTGACTCCTGCTGAGGGTTGGTTCTTTGGGCATTTGCAGCTCTACAGTACTTTACTCAAATGACTGCTCACTTGAGACTGGACAGAAAGCTGACTGGATAAAAATGGGTAGTAATTTCAGAAACAAGTACTCATCCAATATCCTCCCATCCATATTTTTCAGCAGAAGTCACTAATAGGAATCAGTAGCAGGAATGCTTAATGATTCTTTGTTCCTTTCTAAACCAGAGCACTGAGGCCAATTTCAGCATCATAATGCTATTCTGCAAGGCTATGGAGAAATTCTGGTTTGGCAATATATCAAAAAGAAAGTGATCCCTAGGGCACACACACAAATCCTGGCATTCAGATCAGAATGGTTGGTAGCAACATGCCAACCATTCCTCATTGTTTCAGGTGATGTTTCTCCAAATGAAGCCTGTAAGGCATAAGAAATTGAAAGTTAAAAAAACTCACTGTTAAACAAACGAAATGTTTACTTGTCTAACTACTTTTTAATAATCAAATGAAATGCAGAATTAATGGAACTGAACATTTCTTCAAGTATTAAGACTAACTTTAGTGTTGTATCACACTGTTGTTACAGCACAAAAGGAAGACATTCAGCCCATTAAGACTGCACTGGCTCTCTGGAGACAGATGTGTGATTAATGAGATAACTAGGTGTAGAGCTGGATGAACACAGCAGGCCAAGCAGTTCATCCAGCTCTATACCTTGTTATCTCAGATTCTCCAGCATCTGCAGTTCCTGCTATCTATGATTAATGAGATCTGTGTTTGCCCTGCAGGGTGACTGAAGAAAGGTAACTGGGCCCGAAGCGTTAACTCTGCTTTTTGTCCACAGTAGCTGACAGACCTGCTGAGCTTTCCCCAGTAATTTCTGTTTTTGTTTCTGATTTCCAGCATCTGCAATTCTTTCAGTTTTTTCACTGTTGAGTAACCTGTTAATATTCAACATCTAGGCTCATACATACCTCAGATACTGAAAGGATGACGGGAACAATGAAAATAAAGTGACAAAAGCAATGGATTAGTGGATTGGGAGCATTAACATTATGTTTTGCACCCTGTTTTAAATCCATCTTGTGAAATGAAAGTTTTGTTTTATCTTGATGGTTGAGATTTACATTAATGAAAAAATCTCAATCTAGTGCCCTGGAGGCACAAAGCTAACATTCACCTATAATTCATGCCAGTCATCACTAAATAGGTTTTCCTGAAAGATCAGAAGGAAGGAAAATGTTGAACGTGTCACACGGATTGGTGCTGGAGTGTGCTTTGCTAAAGTTGTGTTTAAAAACATGTTAGATAGTTAGCTTGTTTTCCTTTCTTTACAAGTCTTTAAAATGTCTTCCACGTCTGTCATGCTGCAATGCCTAGCGTTAGATATACGTTCCTCAACAACATCCACCTGTATCAAAAACAATGCTTGAATGCCCATCTACGTTCATGGCTTTTTTTATCAATTATTTTTCAAAGGCACTCACTTGTTACTCCAGGCATACAAATTCCACTGCTGCCTTTTTTACATGATGGATTTTCTTTGAGCTAACTGAGTCTATTTAAGTTGTTAAACATTCTTAAAGGGTCCTTGAATGCACAAATCAATTAATAAAGCAGATTTTGCTGAACAATAATTTAGATTCCTGCTTGCAATGCAACTGCAAAGTATTTGACATGATCACACTGACCACGCTGTATGTTGCACTTTTCACTGTTGTGTTTGAAGAAAGTATAGACTCAAAGTGCAGCATGTGGCTTGTTCACTGTCATCCTATCCAGCATCTCCCATTGCACTGGTGTCAGTGAAAACACAAAATAGACCTCTCTTGTCAAGCTCATTGATGCCCTTAAGTGCTCACATGTCTTACCCTGGCCCTGTTGGTAGTCCCCGTCAAGTGGGTAGCCCAGCAGGTTTACTGTGTAAACTGGCATCAAGTAACAAGGATGGGGTCTCCTATGGGTGAGGTTTCCTTGTGCCCAAAGTAAACAATGCCCACAAGGTCAAATCTTCTTTAACCCTCCATGACCTCCCTATGAGCCCGCAACCCCACCAACTCTCAAACCCAACTCTCTACTTCCCTCAATCTCCCCTTTGTTGTGGGTGCCCAGCCAAGATCCCCTAATACATCAAGCTTACCTTCAGTCTAGCCTCCATGAATTGTGCTATATACAACCAGACAGAATAAGGAGGATTAGGCCATCACACCACTCAGATCTGCTCTGCAATTTGATAAGATCACGGATTATCTGTTTGTGGCATCAACTCTACTTTCCTTACTACCTACATATCTTTTGACTCCTTTGTACCAGTTGGTTGTTATGTCTCTCTCCATTTAGATACTATACTGTTTTTATTAAAGTGGACAAGTTCACATTTTTTCCGTGTTATGCTCCATTTGCCATTTTTTTTGACTGTTCACTTAAGCTATCTATATCACTTTGCAGAATCCTTATATCCTCCTCATAACTCACATTCCTAGCTATCTTTGTGTCATCAGTCCACTGTCTTTAACTGTTTTGTGTTTTTTGTCACATACTTATTCTTTGTGACTACTTTTTCTTCTGCTCTCACTTTGCTTTTACTCACTTCCCTTATTTTGTCACTAATATTGAACATCTGAGAAATTAATCAGATATTGCAAGCTACACATAATAGTCCAATTTAAAATGACCTCTCTTCCCCACCATCACTCTATTGCAAATGACTTCCTTTCTTGTCTAAAGATACAAAGACATACCAGATATATATAAGAACATAAGAAATAGGTACTCACTTTCTGGTACAATGGTCATTCAGCTAATGCAGCACTTCACCATGTTGCTGCATATGCTTAGACCAGGGCTGTGATAGGATTGCTGAAGAATGCAGTAACACCACGTGGAGCAGTCTAGCTAGGTTCTCTCGTATACTCCAGACACAGTGTGCCACATCATCCTGACATATTGTGCTCTGCACAACTGAAGCAGGCAATGAGGCAATGTGATAGATGTTGAGGAGCTGGGGGGATGGGAGCATTCATTTGAGGAGGATGACGACATTGAAGTGTAAGAAGCTCTCATTGTGGGGGACACAGCTCATTTGAATTGTGTGCTGTCAGGTATACAGAACCTGATTGGTGCCTGCTTCCAGTAAATGCTAGTTGAGTGCAAGAAACCATCATGGACTACGAAGATCATGACGCCAGATTTTGGACTGTATTTGTATTCATTTCCTTCCTCTCTTCTGCTAGCTGTTAATAAAAGTTATGTTTGAAATTGTCCGATCGCTTGTTATGTGTGATGGTCCCTACTGGAAAACGACAAGGTGCAGTTTTACAGTGGGATTTTGGGGACAGAAGAACAGTGAATTAGAAAGGATATTTAGATGAGATATAGCTCAGGCAGGTAAACTGTGTGCATGGTGGTGAACAACAACTGGAGCTAGAGTGTTAGAATGATGCTGTACTTGCAAGGAGGAGTCAGTGATGCCGGCTCTATGCTGCGGGGAGTGTGGTTTTATGGCTGCCGTGCTATTACGCTGCCAATGAGGGGCAACACTTGAATTGCCATTGTTGGTCTAGGTGCACTGCAGCCTTTCAGAGATGAGATGCATGCAAAGGATCCTGTTTTTCAGTAGATATTTACTGAGTGGCATGTTGTTACAGGAATGATGAGTGATAAAGTGGACAAAAACAAAGTTGCTGGAAATGGTCAGCAAGTCTGGTAGCATCTGTGAAGGAAACAAAACAGTTAACGTTTCAGGACTGGTGACCCTTCCTCAGAACTAGGGGTTACCGGACCCAAAAAGTTAACTCTATATTTTCCCTTTTTTTCTATTGCAGATGCTGCCAGACCTGCTGATATTTTCCAGCAATTTTTCTTTTGTTCCTGATTTACAGCATCCACAGTTCATTCGGTTTTTATTGAGTGATGAGGTGAAGCTAGAATTGAACGCGAGTGATGCCATGGGCTTGGGTAGGTAGTTAATGAAGCAAGTTTGGTAAGATACAGTGAGAAATCTCACTGGACTTTGTGGTGACAATCCCTCCAATCCCTTCAATGCAACTCATACATCATCAAAAAAGTAAGATTCAGCCCAAAGTGCCTGTTCTTCATCATAATCTAATGATCCTCTCTGGGAAATATGCATTTACTGATGTCCCATGACAATAGGACTGTTCACAATTAAATAACCTCAGACTACCAGCAGAAGCTTATAAAAGTAAAAATGACATTATACAGATATATTTCGATTTCCCAGGGGAGGCAGATATCTCTGAAACCCATGGAATGTTTTTCAATGATATCACAAATTTCTGTAGCTCATTTTCAAGTGTTAAAAATGGGCAATTTGGGTGAAATTGTAGTGTAGCCACTACATGAGGAACTGCAAATCACATGAATCGACATCTTCAGAAAAGTACAAAAACGAAAGGAGATAATGCTGTCAAGGGCTTTAGAGAAATTAGATGAGAGGAACTGTAAAAAGAAGCCTGTCATGAACACGATTGTCATTATGTCACTACTGAAGGTTCTGTTCAAAATTACGAAGGTACTAAAACTTGAAAATGACTCAAGTTACTGTAGTGTCATAATTACACAACTGTCATCTTTTCTCTTTATCAGGTACATACAAATAAAATAGTTTTTTTAAGTTTAATTAAAGTTCAGTTTGTGTGTGGAGAATATCCAAGGCACAATGTCATGTTTACTACTAATATTACATCCACTGGGTAAATTGAATGAGTTATTTTAAAAACAGGTATTTATACAGACACTAATCCATGCAATGGAAATGTTTTTCTTAAAGGAGAAGCCACATCCTACTGAATTGCCACATTACCCTAGTATAGAAAAGATAGAGATACCTAGACATGTTTTGCATTGCTCTCTTATGCCCTAAAATTACTTATTACAATTAACTTTTGAACAAATGCTTACTTTAACTTTACCTCAGGTTGCAAGGGCAAGGCTTCATAGTGAGTGACAGAAAATTTTAAAGACTTGTGGCCTCAACCTCAAAGGCTCCATTAGCCTTTGCCTAAGAAACAGTAGCTGGATGGTGGAGGGATAAGGATGTATATTTAATATTTCTGGGAAACTGAAGAAACCAGCACACAGATATAAGTAGTTGAAAAG
Source organism: Stegostoma tigrinum (assembly GCF_030684315.1). Classification (NCBI taxonomy): domain Eukaryota; kingdom Metazoa; phylum Chordata; class Chondrichthyes; order Orectolobiformes; family Stegostomatidae; genus Stegostoma; species Stegostoma tigrinum. Next base: position 45,064,118 of record NC_081361.1, on the reverse strand, counting down.
TAGGGGTTCCAGAAATGGGATGGGAAACCTGGACGGGGAAGGCTCACATTGCAAGTATAGTAGTTCATGTTATAATTTAGGAGGGAGTATTGATGAATGCCCAGGAAATAAATAGTGCAATGGACTCAATGGGGTAGAGATTGTGGTGGTGGTGGGGGGCGGGGGGGGTTGCTCTTTCCACATCAGAGCCCTGGGGATCTGTCCAAACCTGAAGAAATAAGATCATGCATGTAACTGTGTAGTAAATAGATGCTGAGGTTTCAGAAAACATAGGCAATTAGGGGTGTGCAATAAATGCTGACCCAACCAGCAAAGCCCACATCCACTGAATGAATTGAAAAAGAAAATGTGTGGTCTCAACCCACTTCTCAAAAGGAGGTGAAGAACTCTGAAGAAGAGTCACATCAGATTTGAAATGTTAACTCTTTTTCTCTCCCTCGAGATGCTGGCAGATGAATTTCTTCAGCATTCTCTGTGTTTGTTAGGTAGTTCTGCATCTGGCCTCTCCTATTTCATTTCCCACCACAATTATCTCCTACAAAGTCACAATTTTTTTCTCTCAAAATATTCATTGCAGCCCTTAAGATGAGCTTGCAGTACATATAGGTGATATTACCCCCCAAACTTGTACTTATAAATAATAGCCGATGCACTACTGAGCTAAACAGATCACATTGCAGAAGGTTTGATTCCTGACATGCTGATTTAAGAGAGGTCTGTTCTGGTAATGGTTGGCAAACATTGATTGGTCTCAGTAGCTCACGGAACAGGAAGAGACCATGTTGAAGGTCTATATCTGTTTGGTGGTTGAGGACAGTATGCATGGTGCTCCCAAAAAACTTGTTATTACAATGATTAGATTCATGCATGCAAAATGATGAGCTACCAAAGGAATACTATAACTCATGGAAGTTTCCTCAGCAATATGTCTACATGAGAAAATTATTGGAAAAAATAAAAAATCAAAATGGTCAACTGAGGTATTGGAAGCATGCAGACACTTTACAGTATTTAGAATAAAGCTGTCCACTAAATGCCCCAGTATAGGAATTTTATTTTCTGATTAATGCCCTCAGAACAAGTAAAACTTTATTTGAACATGCTACACAGCTACTTCCAATTCTTTGAGTTAGAAAAAAATACTACGTAAGCAATTCATTCAGACTTAAACAGGACAGTTCCTTACAATAACTGTCTACTATTTGAATGATTTGAATCTAAAGTTTTCGGTAATATTTACTTTTCATCATTCATTAACAGGTTTCATGCAGCAATGCTTTTGTTAAGTTAAAACAAACCACTCTTCTATTTTTATCTGCTAAACTTAGAAACAAATTTCAGGCCTACAGATTTACAGGGACACCTTCTACATCTTTATCAATTATTATATATGTGGAGAGAACATTTTTTTCACAATTTGCTCTTAATTTTTAAAAAATATTGTTTTACATTGTTTTTTTCAAGAGGGTAATGATTTATTATAGGGTTCCATTCCACAGACTTATGACTCATTGCATAAGCAGCTATTCTGCATGAATGAGCTTGCACAGTGGGCATCCAGATGAAGACAGGACTATACTTATCTTTGAAAAGCCTACAGTTGATTACGTTGATATATGTATATATTGTACATATATAGTCCTGGAGGATGATCAGTGGGTAGGGAACCATAGCCTAAGTTGGATTTTGTTTTCATCCATCTTGAGTGCATGCACCCTTTCAGTAGTTGTTGAATAGTAATTACTCAAGACGAATTATCTGCAAGCACTTAGTAATAAATATTCTTTGTGAAAGATACAAATTCTATTTAACACATGGCTCACAAACAAATTTACCACTATTAGTAACCCAGAACAATGTTTTTCCTTAGCAGCTAAGGAGCCTGAGGCCAAATGCATCATCCACACTCCAGTTGCGTGGGACAAACACAGAGAATGCTGGAGAAATTCAGCACGTCTGACAGCATCTGCTAAGAGAAACAGAGTTAATGTTTCAAGCCCGCTATGACTGTTCTCCTATGACTAGAGTTCTGCCTCAGTGCAGACAACATCCTGGTTAATCTCCTTTGCACATCCCCTCCAGTGCAATCACATCCTTCCTGTCATGTGGTCCTGAACAAGCATGTGGACCATATGAATACTCCAAACTCACAAAAAGTGCTGGAGCAAAACATGATCAAGCTACTACACATAACATGCTGCCCATATCAGAAGCGGAGTTGGAGGAACCTGACGCACAGTTAAAACGTCCCCAGAGGAGCTACAAAAAAAAGAACAGGCCTATGGCCTCAGAGGGAAGAAATGTAGTGATTACAACAAGGTCAATCTGGTGGACCTCATAGAATATGAGTTCCCTGATTAGACCAGATTAACAGCCCGAATCGGGGGCCCCGTACTGACAGTTAAGAACAGGAGTGCCAGACATCCTGTTCACTCTGAGACCTGGATCTGAGGGAGCTGGATCAGTGTCAAGGACTCTCCTTATGTAAATAAGGGTGATTTGGTGATGGGATACTGGTCACTGTGGTGTTATTCAGAAACAACTCAAAAACGTGCAAGGTAAATAAGTATATCAAAGAGATTAGATTTGAATGTAGATCAGATGAACCACTTCTTTCATGGTGTGTTACAAGAGCTAATTCCTGGAACTTGTACTGTTTTTAAAATTTAGAAATGATAAAGTCTAGAGGGTGCCTGTCTTGTGGCATAGTGGCTGTGACCCTACCCCCAGACTGGGAGGCGTGCGTTCATATACCATCTGACCAGGTTGATTTGAAAAAGTAAGGATGGCACAGTGGTAGGAGCAGTGCAGTAGTGCAGTAGCAGTGTTCCTACACCTTGACCGAGAGATCCCAAATTCAAGCTCGACCTGCTCCAGATATGTGTTATTACATCTGTGTGTGTGAGGCTGGAAAAGCACAGCATGTCAGACAGCTTCAGAGGAGCAGGAAAGTCAACATTTTGGGCTGAAATGGTTTCACTATTCAATAAGATCATGGCTAATTGATTCTGGCCTCAATGCTACTTTTCTGTCTGATCTCTATTACCATTGGTTCCGTTATAGATGAAAACTTTGTCTCACGCAGCGGTGAATATATTCAGTGATTCAATCTCAAATGGTCCCTGGGGTAGAGCATTCCAAAGGTTAACGATCTCGCAGAAGAAATTTCTCCTGATCTCTGGCACAAATGGGCAACGCATTATTCTGAAATGGCACACCATAGTCTTAAATGCCTGCCACGTAGGGAGACATCTACTCAGCAACTATCTTCTCAAGTCCCCTTCAAGAACATCATTTTCTTTCTAAGGAATGGAGTCAAAGAAGGTTTTAGCAACTTCAGCAATCTTAGAAGTGAATAAATCTGCAGGCCTGGCAGAAATGTATCCCTGGCTGCTGAGCGAGGTAAGGGAGGAGATAGCTAGGGCCTTGGCAGTACTTTCCAATTCCCCTGGTACATAGGTGAGGTGTCAAAGGACTGGAAGACTGCTAACATTGTTACATTATTAAAAGAGGAAAGGAAAGACCAAGAAATTACAGGCCTGACACTCTTAACTCAGTAGTGGGCAAATTAGTAGAAAGAATTCAGACGGACTAAATATATCTGCACGCGGAGAGACACGAATTAATCAATGTTAGTACGGATTTGTTCAGGAGTAGTAGAACATAGAACATTACAGCACAGTACAGACCCTTCGGCCCTCGATGTTGTGCCGACCTGTCATACCGATCTGACGCCCATCTAACCTACACTATTCCATGTACGTCCATATGCTTATCCAATGATGACTTAAATGTACCTAAAGTTGGCCAATCTACTACTGTTGCAGGCAAAGTGTTCCATTCCCTTACTACTCTCTGAGTAAAGAAACCACCTCTGACATCTGTCCTATATGGTTCACCCCTCAATTTAAAGCTATGCCCCCTCGTGCTCGCCGTCACCATCCTAGGTGAAAAAGGCTCTCCCTATCCACCCTATCTAACCCTCTGATTATTTTATATGTTTCAATTAAGTCACCTTCTACTCTCTAACGAAAACAGCCTCAAGTCCCTCAGCCTTTCCTCGTAAGACCTTCCCTCCATACCAGGCAACATCCTAGTAAATCTCCTCTGCACCCTTTCCAAAGCTTCCACATCCTTCTTATAATGCGGTGACCAGAACTGTACGCAATACTCCAAGTGCGGCCGCACCAGAGTTTTGTACAGCTGCAGCATAACCTCTTGGTTCCGGAACTCGATCCCTCTATTAATAAAAGCTAAAACACTGTATGCCTTCTTAACAGCCCTGTCAACCTGGGTGGCAACTTTCAAGGATCTGTGTACATGGACACCGAGATTTCTCTGCTCATCTACACTACCAAGAATCTTACCATTAGCCCAGTACTTTGCCTTCCGGTTATTCCTACCAAAATGCATCACCTCACACTTGTCTGCATTAAACTCCATTTGCCACCTCTCAGCCCAGCTCTGCAGCTTATCTAAGTCTCTCTGCAACCTACAGCATCCTTCGTCATTATCCACAACTCCACCAACCTTAGTGTCGTCTGCAAATTTACTAACCCATCCTTCTACACCCTCATCCAGGTCATTTATAAAAATGACAAACAGCAGTGGACCCAACACCGACCCTTGAGGTACACCACTAGTAACTAGTCTCCAGGGTGAACATTTCCCATCAACTACCACCCTCTGTCTTCTTTCAGCAAGCCAATTTCCGATCCAAACTGCTATATCTCCCACAATCCCATTCCTCTGCACTTTGTACAATAGCCTACTGTGGGGAACCTTATCGAACGCCTTGCTGAAATCCATATACACCACATCACCCAGTTTACTCTCATCCACCTGTTTGGTCACCTTCTCAAAGAATTCAATAAGGTTTGTGAAGCACGACCTTCCCTTCACAAAACCGTGCTGACTATCCCTAATCAATTTATTCTTTTCTAGATGATTATAAATCCTATCCCTTATAACCTTTTCCAACACTTTACCAACAACTATGTTTGACGTAGTAATGTTTGACAAATTTGATTGACTTTTTTAGGAATGTTCTTGATACTAATGCATTTATGTTGTCTACATGGATTTTTGCAAAGCTTTTGGCTCTTTATAGAAAGCTGATCAAAAATGTAAGAGCCCACAGGATCTAAAATCAGCTGCCAGGTAGAAAGCAGAGGGTAATGATAGATGGCTATTTCTGTGACTGTAGGTCTGCTTGCAGTGGGATGTGGTGTCGGGGGACCTCTCTGTTTGCGGTGTACATCAATGTAGAGGGCATGATCAAGAAATTTGTGGATGGCACAAAAAAAAGTAGGGTAGTAAGAATGAGGATAGTTTTAAACTGCATGAGCTTATCAATGATAGAGATAATGGGAACTGCAGATGCTGGAGAATCCAAGATAACAAAGTGTGGACCTGGATGAACACAGCAGGCCAAGCAGCATCTTAGGAGCACAAAAGCTGAAGTTTCAGGTCTAGGCCCGAAACGTCAGCTTTTGTGCTCCTAAGATGCTGCTTGGCCTGCTGTGTTCATCCAGCTCCACACTTTGTTGTCTCTGAGCTTATCAATGCCCTGGTCAGGAGGGCAGATCAGTGGCAAATGGTATTCAACCATGAAGACTGTGAGGTAATGCTCTTAAAGAAGAGCTAAAAAAGCAAAGATTTTTTTAAAACTATTCATTCGTGAGATGTGGGCATTGCTGGCTGCCCAGCATTTATTACCTATGCCTAGTTGTCCTTGAGATGGTTCTGTTAATTTGTCTTCTTGAGTCTTTAGAGTGTAGGCACACCACTGCATTGTTAGGAAGGGGATAATAGGATTTTGACCTATTGACAGTGAAGTAACAACAATATAGTTCATATTCATATGCATCAGCAACCTCATCCTTCTAAATGTCCAAACGGTTGTGTGTTTGAGGTATAGTGGATGGAGTTTGAGTGAGTTGCTGCACTCCACTTTAATTAGTGTGCACTGCTGCTACAGTAAATTCTCAGGCTACAGTGACTAACAATAACTACAGTGTGTGGGTGAGAAAGGGAGTGTTGTTGAAGATCGTGGATGGAATTGCAATTAAATGGATTGTCTTTTTCCTATATCATGTTAAGCTTCTTGAGTGTTGTTGAAGCTGCACTCTTTCAAATGAGTATCCCACTATACTCCTGACTTGCATCTTACATAGGAAGAGAGGAAGTGTGTCCCAGACCTTAAGTCAATGTTACGACAGTGTTGGCAACTTATTGCCAAGACAGATGTTTGGATCAGCTATGCAAGTGCAGCTTACAGAGTATGTTGGTCACTGCAGAATTGCTAGCTTCTGATCTGATAAACCTTTTCTGGTCTGTGTAATTAGATGGCTGGTCCAATGCAACTTCTAAAATGTTGAGAAGTTTGTAGGGGAACTTGCAGGAAGTGGTTTTGTTATGTATCTGCTGTCTCTGTCTTTCTAGATGGAAATGGCCATGGGTTTGGAAGGTGCTTTCTAAAGGATCTTTGGTGAATTTCTGCAGTGAAGTTTGTAGATAGTACACACTACTGCTGCTGAATGTTGGTGATGGAGGGAGTGGATGCTTGTGGATATGGTGCCAATCAAGTGAGCTGTTTTCCCCTAGATGGTGTCATGCTTCTTCTTGAGAAGTTTGTTTTTGTAATTGCCATAAAACAAGGAATTCAACAGAACAATCCATAGTTACTATATACAAGAAAGTTAATGGAATATTTGGCAATAGTCTACCATGAAAATGAAACATGATATATATATCAGAATTTCTGCCAATTATGCACACACATTTGTCAAATCTACTTTCCACTTTAACAGATTTCAAAGCAGATCATTACTAACTGGGCAGAAAGGCTAACACGAACTCAGTAGATTGAGTTTGACCTCCACAAGTAGCTCACATTTATTGATACTTGATGAGATCCTTTTCAATCACCACAGGGTCATCCATAGGCCAATACCTGTTGACAGTCTGATCATCCACGTCAATCAGAAACTTGGTGAAGTTCCATTTAATGACATCGCCCAAGACTCCTTTCCCTTTTGGCTGTTCCTTCATCTATTTCTAGAAAGGGTCAGCAATGACATTAATTTTGCTGAACTTGCCAAACTTTATGTTGTAAATAACTGCAAATTCTTGAATTTGTTTCTTATCTCCAGGCTCTTGCTTACGAAACTGGTTGCAGGCGAAAGCCAAAATCTGTAAACCTTTTAAAACATACTTGGTATCCAGTTCAGAAAGCTGAATATGGTTTATACATGTCTTTCCTCATTTTCAAGCCATATTTATAATAATGCAAAGTCCCTTACATGCTTCTAGAGATACTTTTTTGACACCTATGTCCTTGATACTGTAGTGATTGGAACCAGGGTGGACCCATTGACTGTGAGGTCCTTGATTGGGGTTGTTATACTGGGTCAATCGGGATGCATTGGCTGATCAATATTAGCATAAGATTTAGAATCTCCTTAGTTCAGAGGAATGACTCTGAGCTGGCTAGCCACAGCCAGTGTACTGTGCACAAGTAAATAAAGGGTGATTTGGGGATGGGATACCAGCCTCTGAGCAGTTATTTCAGATACTAACTCATAAATGGATAGGGTGTTACCCCTGTCTTCTGGGTGGACAAACATCACTGCTGTACTTCCAGCTTCTTGAAAATTGCACAAGAGCCCAATGAGTAGCACTTGGTCTCAGTTAATTCTGAAATCATCCTGGTTTATCATTAAAGCGACCTACATTTCTAACATTGTCCTCGAAGATTGAGCAATCATCAGCAACAAACCCACTTCTACAAGGAAGGTCACTGAAGCAGCTAAAAATGGGTGATATTGAAACATTCCCCTGTAGAACTCAAGGGCTCTTGCAGAACAGAGGTAGTGTCCCTACCTATGAGCCAGGAGACCTGTGTAAAAGTCCTATCATCTTCAGAGTTATACAATATCATCTCTAAGCAGGTCGATTAATAAACTGATAAACAAAAAAAATACTGGAATTGAAATGTTTGGATTCCAAAAACACAAGCTACCTTTTGGTTAAGTGCAGCTCCAATCTATGATCAGTCGAACTTCCTCCTCAAGATCTATTTATTTCAATTTTACTAGGAATCTTTAATGAAGTACTTGGTCAAATACTGCATTGATATCACTCTTACCTCACCTCTGGATTTCAGCTCTTTTGTCTGCGTTTAGGCCAAGGCTGTAATGAACTCAAGAGTTGAGTGGCCATGGTGGACCTCAAAATGAGCAAATGAGCAGATTATTGCTGAGCAAATGCCTCTTGAAAGCACTATGACCCTTTCAACACTTTGCTAATGGTCAAGAATAATCAGATCGGTCTGAATGCATTTTTCCTGCCTTTTGTGGACATGACAGTTGGGGAGATTTGCCACATTATTGGGTAGACATCTGTGTTGTAGACGTACTGGAACAGTCTAGATAATGGCACAGATAATTCTGGAGCACAAGTCATCAGTATTATATCAGAGATAAAAGGAACTGCAGATGCTGGAGAAGGTGTAGAACTGAATGAACACACCAGGCCAAGCAGCATCAGAGGAGCAGGAAGGCTGACGTTTCGGGCTAGGCCCTTCCCTATATTTTGCATTCACTGTGCTTATCCCTGGTCTGTAACAAATACCATTCCCACAGTCAGCAGTCAATCTAGCTCACAACTATATCTTGTCTTCTACACCTGCTATATCTCTTAGTCAAGGCTGATGGCCATTTATCTGCTGGTGGAACAGGATATACCCAGCGAGTTTTGAGAAGATTTGTAGCTCAGGTTGAGGTTCTGGATGTGAGTTTGCTCGCTGAGTTGGAAGGTTCATTTTCAGACATTTCGTCACCATTCTAGGTAACATCATCAGTGAGCCTCCGACGAAGCGCTGGTGTTATGAATGACATCACCAACCCAAGGAAACCTAACCAAATAAATAGAAAGCGGGACATAACACCAGCGCTTCGTCGGAGGTTCACTGATGATGTTACCTAGAATGGTGACAAAACGTCTGAAAATGAACCTTGCAGCTCAGCGAGCAATCTCACATCCAGGATATACCCAAGATTGATTATGGTGGTGTCTCAGACTTCTTTATACGGTATAATTCCATGAGTAAGAATATGTCAGGCCATTAATTTGTTGGGCACCTCTTCCAGATATTAATGAGGGTGATTTTGCAATGTGACATAGCTGGTCTTCCTGGTGCCTTGGTCAATGGTAGGTGTCCATTGTGTTCATTCTTTTATTACATTTTGTAGCGATTATCTACTACTGGATGACTTACTGAGTCATTTCAGAGGGCAACTAAAAGTCAATTACATTGGTTTGGATCTTCAGTCACAGGAAGGCCAGGAAAGCATGGCAGATTTCTTTCTTTATAAATACATTATCGCCGAGGCCAGGTGCCAAATCTCTGACACTTCCTCCTATCGTCCCCTTGATCATGACCCCACCCCTGATCATCAAACCTTCATTTCCCAAACCATTCACAATCTCATCACCTCAGGTGACCTCCCACCCACAGCCTCCAACCTCATCGTTCCTCAACCCCACACTGCCCGCTTCTATCTCCTTCCCAAAATCAACAAACCTGACTGCCCTGGTCGACCCATTGTCTCCACCTGCTCCTGCCCCACCGAACTTATCTCCACCGATCTCAACTCCATTTTCTCCCCCTTGGTCCGGAACTCCCTACCTACGTCCATGACACCACTCACACCCTCCACCTCCTCCAAAACTTCCAATTCCCCTGTCCCCAACACCTCATCTTTACTCTGGACGTCCAGTCCCCATACACCTGCATTCCTCACGCAGATGGCCTAAAGGTCCTCCGCTTCTTCCTGTCCCGCAGGCCCCACCAGTCCCCTTCCACTGATACCCTCATCCGCTTGGCCGAACTCGTCCTCACCCTCAACAACTTCTTTTTCAATTCCTCCCACATCCTACAGACAAGGGGAGGGGGGGCATAGGTATCCACATGGACCCAAGCTATGCCAGCTTCTTTGTAGGTTACGTGGAACAATCCCTCTTCCTTGGTTACACTGGCCCTAAGCCCCACCTCTTCCTCCGTTACATTGATGGCAGTATTGGCGCCGCCTCATGCTACCACGAGGAGCTCGAACAGTTCATCCTCTGCATCAACACCTTCCACCTCAACCATAATTTCATCTGGATCATCTCTGATACCTCTCTCTCCTTCCTGGGCCTCACTGTTTCCATCTCTGGCAACCACCTGGAAACCGATATTCATTTCAAGCCCACCGACTCCCACATCTACCCAGAATACACCTCCTCCCACCCACCTTCCTACAAATATGCCATCCCCTATTCCCAATTCCTTTGCTTCTGCCAAATCTGCTCCCAGGATGAGGCATTCCACTCCTGAACATCTCAGAAGTCCTTGTTTTCCAAGAACCACAACTTCCCCCACTCAATGGTTGAGAATGCTCTCGACCGCGTCTCCCACATTTCCTTCAACTCATCCCTCACACCCCGTCCCCGCAATAACAACAAAAACATAATCCCCCTTGTCCTCAGGTACCATCCCACCCTCAGGATCCTCTGACGCATCATCCTCTGACTCTGCCATCTGCAGTCCGACTCCACTCCCAAGACATTTTTCCTCCCCACCCTTATCTGCTTTCTGGAGGGACCTCTGTCTCTGACTCCCTTGTCCGCTTCCCACTCCCCTCCAACCCACCACGCCCCACTTTTCCCTGCAACCACAGGAAGTGCTACACCTTCCCCCATACCTACCCCCTCACCCTTTTCCCAGGTCTCAAGAAGACTTCCCACATTAAGTAAATGTTCACCTGCACATCTGCTAATGTGGTATCCTGTATCCACTGCTCCCATTGTGGCATCCTCTACATCAGGGAAACCAAGCAGAGTGCTTGGGGGACTGCTCTGTGGAACACCTACGCTCAGTTCGGACTAAACAACTGCACCCCCCAGCTTGCGAACCATTTCAACTCCCCCTCCTATTCCTCAGACGACATGTCCATCCTGGGCCTCCTACAGTGCCACAACAATGCCACCCAAATGTTGCATGAACTGCACCTCATATTTTGCTTGGGAACCCTGCAGCCCAATGGTATCAATGTGGGCTTCACAAGCTTCAAAATCTCCCCTCCCCCATCGCATCCCAAAACCAGTTCAGCTTGTCCCTGCCTCCCTAACCTGTCCTTCATCCCAACTCAAGCCCCACCTCCATCTCCTACCTACTAGCCTCATCCCGCCTTCTTGACCTGTCCATCCTCCCTGGACTGACATATCCCCCCCCACCCCCCCCAACTCCCCACCTACACTCACCTTTACTAGCTCCATCCCCACCTCTTTGGCTGGTCTGTCTCCTCTCCACCTATCTTCTCCTCTGTCCATCTTCTATCCGCCTCCCCCTCTCTCCCTATTTCTTGCAGTACCCCCTTCCCCTCCCTCATTTCTGAAGAAGGGTCTAGGCCCGAAACATCAGTTTTCCTGCTCCTCAGATGCTGCTTGGCCTGCTGTGTTCATCCAGCTCTACACCTTGTTATCTTTATCATAACAACCTACTTGGTTCACTAATCAATAATAATTACATTGTCACCATTAGACGGGCATCTCTAATTCCCGAGTTTTACTGAATTCTAGTTGCACCATTAGAATGGCTAGTGAATAACATTACCACTACACTACAGCCTTCCTTAAACTACCTTAAAGATAGTCTCGGCAGTCCTAAATTAGGTCATAGAAAATTGACCAATATTCCTTCTGCTAATCGTGCGCTAGTTTACATCAATGCAAACATGTGACTAATTGCAGGGTAAGGATAGCTCAGTTGTAACGCTCACTGTGGATGTCAATAGAGCACAATATAAAGGTGCTTGTGGTGCAGTGATAATGTCCCTACTGTGGAACCCAGAGCCCCAGGTTCAAGTCTCAGCTCCTCCAGAGGTGTGTAATAACATCTGTGAACAGGTTGATTTTTTAAAAAAAGTGTACAGCACAGTGTATCACAAAACATTCATGTAGGAGATTAAAGGCTAACTGAAATATTGAAAGGGGCAGAGGAAAAATTAATAACAAAATCAGGATAGTTAATTAAATTTTTACTCCATACTAAATGTCTGAACATTCTGACAAAAGTATTGTTCCATTGCAATTTAAGTGTCATTTTTTCATTATGAGTGTGTGAAATTCTCATTAACAGCAATTGCTTTTATTCAAATGGATAGAGTCAGGCTGTCTTAATATGCTAATACACATACAAATCAAATCATTTAATTGTGCATTTGAGCACTATAATATCAATTAGATGCAGTGACAAATTTTACATAGATAATACATTTTCTTGAGTGTATTCATTTTTATGGGAGTATAATTTATAACTTATTGTTTCCTTAGACAACTATCAATGTTGACTTTAAATCAGTAAAGTCAGAAAATCTTTTCAATATTCATCTTCCATGTAGATTTAAAGAATTGTGTGGTTTGCAAGCAGTGCCCTCTAGAGGCAAATGTGTATGCACAATTTCTCAAGTTCTTAATTACCAGAGCTCCATTTAGTGGAATAAATTGTAACGAGGTTAGCCAGGTGCAACTTATAGAACATGGTTTCCCCAGTGGGGCTGTTAACTTAGTCCAAATCAGGGAGTCCTGGCTGACAGATATAAACAGGAGTGTCACAGGTCTGTTCACTCTGACAGCTGGCTACGAGCAAAATGGGCCTGTGTCAATTACTGTGCACATGTGGATAAAGGGTGACTTGGTGACTCGCTACCTGCCTCTGTGGAGTCACTTCAAGAATAAAAGTTGCAAGGAGGCTTTAAGAGAACTTAGACAGGCTGTGTGAGTGGATAAGAGACATTGATGAAATACAATGTGTATAAATATGAAGTTATCCATTTTTGTCATCGGCATAGAGGTGCAGAGTCTTAAATAACAAGAGATTAGCAAGTGTTGATCTTCAAAGAGACATAGGTGGGCTTGTTCACAAGTTATTGAAAGATAGCATGTATTTTCATAATGCAACTTGGAAAGCAAATGATACATTAATGTTTGTGCACCATAATTCAGACTAAAGTAAATGAACAGAAAACAACACAAGAGATGTGTTTGATTCTTTTGGAGGTTACACTATGGTTTAGAAAAAAATATTTTTAAGTCCCCTGTCAATTCAACTTCAGAGCACTGGAGATATTAAAATCAGAGAAAAAGCACAGGTGCATGCCACATTTCATTGCAACGAAAGATTGACCAGTGACCTGTGTGCTATTCATAATCATTACACACAGTTTCTTTATTAGGCTAAAAGGGTCAAATATATTTTTACTTCAAAAATAACTACTCAGCATGTTACTATGACACAGACCCTTTGCACATCAGATCACATGGAACTAAAGCCTGAGTACCTATGGCTGCAGTGGTTATGTCCTCTTGCTGAGCCTTTTAAATCGTTATATAAATATATAAACACAATTATTTGGAGCACAGGTAGGCCATTGAGCTCTCTGAACCTAATCCACTATTTAATGAGATTATGGCTGATCCTGTACATCAACATCATTTTACTTGAATCATAGAATCCCTACAGTGTCGAAACAGGCCATTTTATTGCACTATCCCTGTATCTTTTGATATTTTAAAGATGTGGAAATCTATCAACATTGAACACACTCAACAATTAAGCCTCTAGACCCCACTGGGGCAGAGAATTACCCAGACTGTGCACCCTCTTCATGAAGAAACTTATCCTTCTCTTAGTCCAAAATGAACAGTGTCAGTGACTCAGTGAAATTACTTCTAAGCGTACACTTCAGAGAACAGAAACCCAGTCTATTAAATCTTTCATCAGAAGCAAACAATCAATCCCACAAATTAATTTTGTGCACATTTGATGCACTTTCTCTATGGCAAGTGTTCTTTAAGATATGTGAAGTATCTGCACAGAGACCGGTATCCTGTCACCAAGTCACCCTTTATTTATAAGTGTGACCAGCCAGCACAAAGCCAGTCCCTAGATGGAGGAGACCTTCTGAATCTCCTGTATATATCTGTCTGCCAAGGCTCCCTGATTGGCCTGGGTTAAACAACGCCAAACGAGAATCTAATAGTCAATTATATCCATCTGGCCATGGTTCTGATCACTATAAAATTGCCTACAATAATCCAACATTACTCTTACTAAGGCTCTGTATAATTGCAATTATACAATTATGGACAAGAACGGCTGGCAAGCCAGCAATGCCCACATCCCACAAATGAATACAAAGAAAAAGACAATTCTAAATAGAGACAAACTACCACTTGTCTTCTTAACCTCTTGTATCCGCATGCTAACTTCAGGTGATTCCTGAACAAAGACACTTAAGTTCATTTGAAGCTGCAAACTTCAGGCCCTATCACCTTTGAAATGCTCTGTATTTCTGTTTATCCAACTGAAGTGGATAACCTCACATTTCTCCACATTGTATTCCAACAACTAAATTTCAGCCTACTGATTTACCAAAATAAAGCTTGTTCCTGTTCACTGAGGGGTGTCTACGCTACAGATTTCTACACAACCAACAAATCAGATCCAAGCTTTCTAATTTTACTGCATTCAACCATGAATATTGGTAAACAGTAAACAATTTATCAGGAGGCAGCAGCTCCAAAAATAGTTCTTTCCTCAATGATGGAGGAGTCCAGCACATTAGTGCAAAAGCTGCAGTATTTACTCTTTTAAGAGATGAGTATGCTAATGAGCCACGAACTAGGATGACATTATGTAAGCAGCAGCACGCTAGAATAAGGACGTGCATCGAAATTGTTTTGTAACAAGTTATCAGTTTGTCTGTCTGTTAAAAAAGTTGTTAGGCATTTTCAAGTAAATTGAGTTTAAGCTATTTGCTAGTATGCAAAAGAGGTAATTCTATGTTAAGGAAAACAACAGAAGAATGTGACATGGTATTGTTTTTCTTTAAAACAAAGCAAAGGCAGGGATGCAAACTTAAAGTTTATAGGAAGAGGATTCAAACAAAATTTGAAGCATTGTAGAAGTTACAGTGGGACCCCAGAAAAAAGAATTATCACACAAAAACTGTTGGCTGAACAGCAAATACTTCACTTTTGAGCTGGAAATTATTGGAGCTCCATATACGGAGCAAGTGAGTTACATATTGAGATGTAAAAAGTCACAGGACTGGCGAGACAACATTGGATGTGAGAAATAAAATCTATCTTTTTCCTGTTGACTAGAACCATAAACAAAACATGAGGTAGACAGAGGGTAAACTTGAACAGGGAATTCTTTATTGTGCATCCTCTCAACTCCACAGTTGGGTCTAGACCGCCTTCCTGAGCTCCTGCCTCCAGGTTACTTGACCCATTCTCTTAAAGGGGCAGCATACACTCAGCTACAGACATAAACACTTCTTCTTTATTTCAATACTCCCTTTAATAGTATATATACATCCAATACTTATAATTATTGTACAGTTATTGTAGTTAACGTACGTGCATTGTCAGGAATATTTAAAAAAAACCAAAACAACCCTTCCATAGTCTACACTAAGGATCAGTTTCTGAGGGGGATGGCAATTCTTACAAGAAAGGTTCCTCACTTCAGGCACCTTTTCTAGTGTAGTCTCACAAACTTCCAGAAACTCTGCAGTTATGTCCCTCTCTGATTCGCTGCTGTTGCCCTGTGATGCTGCTGTTATCTCCACCCTCATTATAGCCAACCCTGCTTGGAGACACATGATTCGGTTGATCCCACTGGTTCCATCTGGGCTGACTCAGTATTCTGAGGGACATTGATTATTTGGTGAGGTGTGGCGACCAGCTACTATGTGTTTCGTCCAGACCAGTTCATTCCTAGTCTGTACCGTTTATGTGTTCTGCTTGAGCCACAATTGCTGTGATCCCATCACCCCCAGACATATCATTCTATGCCAACACAGTGTCTCCTCTTTGGAATATATTTGCCCTTGAGGTTCCCAACCATCTGACCATTTGTCCTTCTTGATTTCACTCCACCTCTCTGGTCTCTTCCAGCCACAGTAATCATAGAATCCCTACAGTACAGAAAAAAGACATTTGGCCAATCAAGTGCACATTGAAAAGCATCCAACCCACACCCTGTAACCTTGCATTTACCATAATTAAGATGCTTAATCTACATATCCCTGGACACAGTGGGGCAATTCAGCATGGCCAATCCATCTAATCCTTTCAACTGTGGTAGGAAGCCAGAATACACAGTAGAATCTCATGCAGAGGCAGGAAGAATGTGCAAACTTCACACAGTCAGTCATCCAAGGCTGGAATCGATGAAGGGTCTGATGAAGGGTCTAGGCCCGAAACGTCAGCTTTTGTGCTCCTGAGATGCTGCTTGGCCTGCTGTGTTCATCCAGCCTCACATTTTATTATCTTGGAATCGAACCCAGCTCTTGGCATTGTGAGGCAGCAGTGTTGACCACTGACCCGCCCATATTTGGTTCTAGTCAACTGCAAACATGGTTCTCAGCTGGTGGTTATACATTAAGGATGCTGGTGAGCACTGGGTCATCATGTATGATATCCTCTTGTATTTACTGGAGTTGTCATCCTAGCAAATTCTCCCTTTGAGAGGCCTTTAAGGCCCGCTTCAAGGTTAGTACAAATCTTTCCACTTGGCCCTATGTCACAGCAGGATACACAGCTGATCTCAAACGTCTGACTCTATTGTTTTCCAAGTACTCCTCAAACTATTGCACCATAAACTGTGGACCATTGTCACTCAATACTTGTCTAGGGATCCTGAACATGGCAACTATTTCATCTAGTTGGTCTATTTTGCTTCCGCCAATACAGACTCTACAACCACTTATCTTGGGCCACTTGGAGTGGACATCTACAATGACAGCAACATCTGTCCCTTTACTGATCCTATGAAATCAACTTGAGTCTGCTGCCACTGTGATTGACACCATTCCCTTGGGTGATGGAGCAACTATAGTGGTTCCTTCCTTACCAATATGCAAGATTTGTATGATCCCTCAATCTGGAGTCCACCTTCAGCCATTAACAGTAGCTCCTGGCTACTTCTTTCATTTACACACATTGTGTGCCCTTGTTACACTTACTCCAGCACTTTTCCTCTTAATGGGGATGGGATAATAAGTTTAATTCCCAACATTAAACACCCATCTGATACAGACAATTCCCACCTTCTGGATAGGTAAAGGCATTATTCTGGGTGGTTTCCATGACATGTTCTTCATCTCACGACTGAGTCCACCATTAGGCTCAAAACTGGATATCTTGTGTTCCAGGAGAAGTACATAATAATTTTCAGGTTCCAGTCAGAAACATCTTTATTTCCCCAGTAGTAGTAAACTTGACATAGCATCCACATAGCCATGCTTCTCAGACTGTCAGTATTTGATGTCATTTGAGAAGGCTGAAAGATTCTTGAGTAGATTTGTAGCTCAGGTTGTGGATGCTGTGGTTGGTTACTAGTTGAGCTGGTTCGTTAGTTCACAGAAGCTTCATTACCCTGCTGGGTAACATCGTCAGTGCATCCTGTGATGACACACTGTTTTCCTGCCTGGTATTTAAACTTTAGGGTCCATTGGATTTGATTACCTCATTTCCAGTATTCTTTCACAGTGGTATATACATAGGATCTAGTTCTATGTGTTTGTTGATAGCCTTCTTGGTGGAGAACCAGGCCTTTAGTTTGGCTACAACAGTACATGAACACCAACTAGCAACAAAAATGCATGACCAATACTCACTCATCTCCATTCACATGGATGAAGAGGGCCACCACTTCAATTGGGACAAGACCAGAATCCTAGGAAAGGCCAAAACGGACAAGCACAGAAATTCAAAGAAGCCTGGTTCTCCATCAAGAAGGCCATTAATAAACACATAGAACTAGATCCTTTTGCATACACCTCTGCAAAGGAAAGCCAGAAATGAAATAGTCAAATCCAAAGGACCCCAGAGTTTAAATACCAGGCAGGAAAACACAACAACACTTCTTCGGAGGCTGCACTGATGATGTTACCCAGCAGGGTAATAAAACAGCTGCAAACTAACGAACCAGCTTGGTGAGCAAACCAACCACAAGGCTGAAAGAGCTAGTGCCCATCTCTGCAGGCGTGCTGCCATTGTACGAGTTCCAAACATGAGGTTAGCTAGTCTGTCAGCAGCACAAATTGCCTCCCATAAAAAAAAGGTGAAACTCTTAACGCTGAACACGATGCCCCATCTTTCCCTTTCCACCTTCTCCTCCTTTTATGTACACCAAATTGGTGGTATACCCAACAGTCAAGAAGATTATCTAAGAATGTAAAGGGATCTTGATCAATTGGACCAATGGACTGAGGAGTGGCAGATGGAGTTTAATTTGGATAAGTGGGAGGTATTAAATCAAATAATGGCAGGACTTACACAATTCATGGGAGAGCCCTGGGTAGTGTTGTCAAATTGAGGGATCCATAAGAAGTTCTGGTACATAGTCTTTTTTGAAGATTGCATCACAGGTACTCAGAGTGGTTACGAAGGCATTTAGCACACTTGCCTTTATTGCTCAGACCATTGAGTATAGGAATTGAGACATCAGGTTGAGGTTGTACAGGACAGTTGGTGAAGCCACTTTTGGAATACTGTGTACAGTTCTGGTCGCAATACAAGAGGATATTATTAAATTGGAGGTGGTTCAGAAAAGATTTACGAGGATGTTGCTAGGACTGGAACATTTGAGTTATACGGGGATGCTGGATAGGCTGGGCCTTTTATCACTGCAGCATAGGAGATTGAAGAGTGAGCTTACAGAGGCTTATAAAATCATAAAGGGGCATAGATGAGGTGAAGAGCAAAGGTCTTTTTCTTAAGGTGCACGAGTTCAAAGCTGGGGCCATACTTTTAAGAAGAGAAAAATTTAAAAGGAATATGAGGGGCAACTTTTTCAGGCAGACGGTAGTTCGTATATGGAATGAACTGCCTGGGGAAGTGTTAGATGCAGTCACAGTTACAACAGTTAAAAGACATTTGGATAGGTGCATGATTAGGAAAGGTTTAGTGGGATATGGGCTAAATGGAGGCCAGTGGGACTAGTTTAGTTTGGGAAACTTGGTTTGCATGGACAAGTTGGACTGAAGGGTCTGTTTCCGTGCTGTATGACTCTATGACTATATGTCCTCATTAGTGATCACAATACAAATGGGCCTTTCTTCTCGATTCAGCAAGACCTATACAGGACCAACCCCATAAGGTGAAGTGTCACACGCTAACTGCACTGGCAACTTCTAGTAAAAATTAAATCAACACTGCCAACATTTCAAAGCCTTTTCTCCCCCCTGTTAAGACTAACATTTCTGAGTCCATTTCCATGGCTGCCCTACTCCCAGCAACCTGTGCAGGGTTGAGGCATAGTTGCCATATCAGACACAAACTTGCCATAATAATTTATTAAGTCCCAAGAACAATCTCAGTTGAGACACATTCTCTGGTCCAGGGACCTTCACGGTATCTCCATCTTGTTGGGCATCTTGTGTAATCCATGGATTACTTGGCCCAAGTACTCGATGGAGTCTTAAAAAAAAACCTTGCTCCCTAATTATAGTCTGTGCTCCTGCAATCTTTTTAGGGTTCCAAAGAATAGAATTGTAGAATCACTACAGTAAGGAAGCGGACCATTCAGCCCATGGAGTTCCCAGTGACCCTCTGAAAAACATTCCACAGGTCCAACCCTACAATGCTTTCCTTGTATTTCCACCCTAGACATTATGAACAATTTAACATAGCCAATCCACTTAACCTGCACATCTTTTGACTGTGGGAGGAAACCAGAGCACCTGGAGAAAACCCACCTGGACATGGGGAGAACATGCAGACTCCACACAGTCGGTCGCCTGAGGCTAGAACTGAACCTGGGTCTCTTGCGCTATGATGCAGAAGTGCCAGCTACTGAGCCACCCGACCACCCCGCTTCTAGGATTTTCAAATGCTCCTCTTTAGAGGATCCAGTCACCAGAATATCATCCAGATGAGGACTGGATGCCTAGCAACACACTCAAAATTTGGTCTGTGGCCTTCTGGAATACAGTGGGTACTGACTTGATGCCAAAGGAAGTCACTTGTAGCAGAACAATTGTCACTATTGTTAATGGCAGCTGGCACTCCTTCATGATCCTCTTCTGCAGTTGGGCCTGCGATGAAGTATGAAACGGCATTATCAGCAAGAGGTCAATGTACAGACTACTGCAGTTCTATCACGTACATGCTAAAGGAAGGTGACACAATTTAGGTGTGTGTGGATCCAACATGTTGAATTTTTTCTATAAAGAGGAATACTGAATCTTAAATTCAGAGGAACTATGCCAAGCATAGATATTGATTGGTTCACATGGCAAAAAAATCTCAAGGAACAACTCTGGAACAATTTGAAAAGATACTTCTTCCAGAGACTTGGTTTTCGTCTATTTGACAACTCTCGAAAGCATTTCACCATGTGTGTGCATCAATATTTCTGTGATAGACAAAACCAAAGATCAGCACAACCAAAATCTACTACTAATGGTGCCAGCACATCACGGAGGACTTGTCTTTAAGCTCCATATGAATGTAAGATAGATCAACATTTTTTGGCTCGTATTCGGGTCAAAGGATTGTCCCAGTCCAGGCAAGTTGAAGATATGCAACACATGCTTACCTCCCAAGAACGAAAACAACCTGCTGATCTTCCCTCAGATTTTGAGCTAACAACATACTAACAAAAAGTTCAATGAAGCACTATCATTAAAAGAGCTCTTAAAGGAAAAGCATTCCATATTTATGGCAGGAGGTCTATTAGCATATGCTCCAGTAACTCAAACAAGCATTTTCAGCAGAGGCTTGAACCCTACAACATTGCAACCAAAGAAAGAAGACAATCCTGGAATTTAATGCATCTCAAAGGATCAGAAGCAAGCCAATCACATCCAATGTGAAACACCTACATGTGCAATGGCATCAAGATTCCACATATCTGTTCAATAAGCAGTTCACTGTAGAAACGAATCAGAAACCACTGGAAAGGACAAACCAAATAAGGGGACCAAAATGACTACAACGAATACCAGTAAAAATACAAGGGTGCAAATTCGACATCTGCTACAAACCTGTTGAAATTATTACCTTGGGTACAAAGAGCAGATTACTAAATCCAGTTACAAATACAAGGAATTCCGCTTGGCTTACAAATTGACAACATGATCGATCTGATGAATAATCATCAGCACAAATTCAAGCCACTTCAGGAGAAAAAAAGCAAATTATCCAGACTGAAGGCACTAGGGAAAGATTAACACTGGATCCACAACAGTTTACAATTTACAGAAATTCTTATTTTTTATTCATTGGATGTGGGCATCACTAAGTGGACCAGCATTTATTGCCTATCCTAATTGCCCAGAGCCAATTGCTGGAGTAACATGCAGGCCAGGCCAACTATGGATGGCAGTTTCCTCAGTGAACCAGATGGGCTTTTCTGACAATTGACAATGGATTCATGGTAGATATTAGACTCTTAATACCAGACTTTTACTGAATTTCTTAAAAAAAAACTGAATTCAAGTGCCACAACTGTAGTGGCAAGATTCAAACCCAGGTGCCGAGAACATTACCCGGGTCTCCGGATTATCCGTCCAGCAATAATACCAATAGGCAATTGCTTCCACTTAGATGAAGGGATGGATGGTATAAATAGGTAGGAAAGTAAAATGAAGAGCTATAGCTGCTAGAAATCTGAAACACACAAAAACTGAAATTGCTGGTGAAATTCAGCATGTCTGGTAGCATCTGTGAAAAGAAAACAGAGTTAATCTTTTAAATTGAAATGACATTTCCTCAGAACTGAAGTTCTAGTTAATTTTAAAGGCTTCTAGAGACCCAAGTTCTGCTAGTTGTGCAAACTGATCTCCGTGTATGCACCCCATTCATTTTTCTCCGCATCTTCCACCCATGTCCACACTGTGGATTACCACTTACTATTCTCTGGATCCATCTACACAGGGCATCACATCTGCTTCCTGTATCAACACAGTCATCGTCCTGCCATACATCACATATATGTTCCTTGCTTACTGACTTGATTTGTCTATTTTTAGGGAGTAGTACACTTTCTTAGTGTGCCCTTCCAGCATCAGATACTGGTTTCAATTTGTTGCAGATACAGGCTTGGCAATAATACTTGTAGCCTGATCAGCTTTTTCACTTGCCTGCCTTTTCCAGCACTCCTTAGATTGTTGCGGTGGGTCACCAGGCTTCAGGTCCCTATGCTTTTCTATGTGAGAGAGAGCGCAAGCGAGAGAGCGAGCAGCTGCTACAATGACCTTCCCTTATGTCAGATGACTTGAACCATGAGTACTGGGTGGCATGGTGGCTCAGTGATTAGCAATGCTTCCTCACAGCACAAGGCATCTTGGTTCAATTCCAGTGTCTGTGTGGAGTTTGCACACTCGCCCCTTGTCCATGTGGGTTTCCTCAGGGTGCGCCGGTTTCCTCCCATAGTCCAAAGCTGGGCAGGTTAGATGGATTTGCCATGCTAAATTGCCTATTGTGCCCAGGGATGTGCAGGCTAGGTGGATTAGCCATGGGAAATGCAGGGTTACAGGGATAGGTGGTGGAGGGGGGTTGGACTGGGTGGGAAGCCATTCGGAAGCCTGGTGTGGACTTGCTGGGCCAAAAAGCCTGTTTCCATGCTGTGTGGATTCTGCAATCCTATAAAACAGAAGTGGAGATGTTCACTGACAGTTGCACAATGTTCAATACCATTCGCAACTCTCCGTACTTCTGGTAAGATGACAGTGGAGTCGGACTTCTGAGCCTGGGGATTGTCTGTGTTTCTTTTAGTTTTTTCTCTTTTATTTTACTTACCTCGTACTGAAGAGCTCAGATGTGGTAACAGCATTGGTGGCAGTGAGTGAGCCTAGTGTGGACTCATGTCAGCAGCATCAGGTGAGTTTGGGGTCCTGGTAGCTTTTGCATAAAGAAGTCCTAGCACTGACTCATGCCTGCTGTGGTGGAGGCGAGTTTGGGTTCTCGGCAGCAATTCTATGCAGTGCAGATTCATGGAGGCAGTGGCAGAGATGATTTTTGACCTAGTACGAAACCCGGTGACATTGGCAGCCGCTGCATTGTCAAGTTGAGGCTTTTGTGGACTCACGACAACAGTAAAGTGGAGTTCGGGCTGGTACAGTACCTGGTTGTATTAGTGGTGTCTGCATTGGCAAGGTGCGGCATGGACTCAAATGGCGAGGACGTTGATGAAGGCAAGATGGCACCAAAAAGAGTGGTGACTTTCATTCCAGCAGTAGCAGCACAGTGAAGGGAACTCATGCCTGGCCACCAGGCCTGTTAGCAGAGCACTTAACAAGAAGGTCTGTATAGTTGAGTACTTTTCTTTTTATCTTTATTTTTCTGCCTTTATATTCTTTGTTTGGGTTTATATTTATTTTAAGATGGCATTGAAGAATAATGACAGGATACAACATTTTTCGTCACATTTCATCACAAAATACACATGACAATAAGTAAATCAATTTTATTAACTCCTCAGAAACCAAAAGCAGTGCAATGTTCAAATGCAGCAAAATCCGGACATTATATTGGTTTAGGTTGAAAAGAGGCAAGTAACATTTTTACCACACAAGAGTCAGACAATGACCATCTTCAACAAGAGAGAAGCTAACCATCACTCCTTGACATTCAATGGTATTACCAACATTGACTCCCCTACTAATTAACAGTTTAGGGGGTTACCATTGACCAGAATCTCAACTGGACTTACCATATAAATACAGTGGCTACAACAACAGGTCAGAGGCTAGGAATAGTGCAGCAAATAACTTACCCCCTGCCTCCCCAAAGCTTGTCCACCATCTATAAGGCACAAGTAAGAAGTGTGATGGAGCACTCTTCATTTATTCAGAAGAGTGCAGTTCCAACAATGCTGAAGAAGTGTGACACCATCCAGATCAAAGCAGCTTGCTGGATTGGCACCATATCTGCAACCTCCACCACTGATGCTCAGTAGTAACCACCTACAAGATGCACTCCAGAAATTCACCAAAAATCCTTAGGCAGCATCTTCCAAGCCGATAACCACTTAGAAGGATAAGTGCAACAGATACGTGGGAACACCACCACCTGCAAATTCCTCACCAAGCCTCTCACCATCCCGAATAGGAAATATATCACCGTTTCTTCACTGTCGCTGTGTGAAAATCCTGGGATTCCTTCCTCAAAGATATTGAGAGTCTACATACATGACACGGACTACAACAGTTCAAGAAGGCAGCTCACTACCACTTTCTCAAGGGCAACTAGGGACAGGCAATAAATGCTAGCCTGCCAGCTACATCACATCCCATGAGATACAAAAAGATCCTCAATTTCTGCTTTACCACCTGCCATTGACATATTGCAAGAAATTTCATACCCAAACCATATTCTAGGGGGCCTCACGAACAAGGATGCCTATGTCCTGAACTTAACTCATTCACTTGCCCAACGCCAACTTGTACTTTGAGAAGTCTTTTCCTCCTCTGGAGTTTATTTAAACTTTTCCCCTGAATTCAAATAAAACTGCATGTGCGTCCTCCTGATGCACCCTGGATTTCTCGAATTGTTTTAAATATACTGCTCAGGCAGCTTTTACCTCATGCTGTTGAACCCTGCACCTGTCCGATTTGGTCTTTACCTCATTCCGTTGCACCTGGGGCCTACCTGATCTGCCTTTTACCATCCTTCCAAAATCAACCAGGGTCTTGGGTCTATGATTCGAGTCTACCCTAGTGGGCCTCTGCAAGAGCGACCTCCTCGGAGGCAGCAACAACTCAGAGGTGGAGGAGTTCATTTCAGCAAATCAAGTCTTTTCTTACAGGCAGTTACCTGTAAATGCAGGGAGAGGAATTCTAGGTAAACACGCAGGAATATCGAACTCACTCTGATTCATGAGCACAAGTTACAGCGTTTTATACACTGAAATAAACTTCGATGATTGCTAGACAAGTTGTTTATCTCCACCCCCCTTTCTAGTGTGCGCATTCCCTAACGCACATCATGTGCTCTCATTTTATTTTGATAATTTAGTCTGAGTTTGATCATTGATACTGCTTCCGGCTTTGTCAGCTATTCCGTCCTGTCATCCTGTCTATTCTCATCAGCCAGCTATTAATTACACCATGTCAAACCAGTGCCTTTGCTGAGTTTTAATGTCACTCATCGACAAGTCCTATTTAATCTACTATCTAGTTATCCCCTCTAGATTTTATGCAGGGAACGTCTCTCCCTATCATATGGCAGAACACCAGGCCAGGAATCTTAAGCGGGGTGACACATCAGAGGTTAGTAAAATTAGCCTATTTACATCATCTGATGCGTCTAAAAGAAAAGTGAAATTATAACACGCTATACCCACCATCCCGTTACATGTGTCTAAAATCCCATACTTTATTAAAACCAATATTGCTTCATTAAAACAGCTATAAGATTAAATTCTTAAAATTCAGTACTGATACTAAAACTTTAAAACCAAACAGTAAAATAAGTAAAACCTCAAAACACAACACACATTTAAAATATTGCTTTTCTGATGAAAGGCCAGCTTTTGTGCTCCTAAGATGCTGATTGGCCTACTGCGTTCAACCAGCTCCACACTTTGTTATCATACATTTAAAATATGCAAGCTTACTAATCAGAGAAATAGAGTTCAATTGATCCTTCACAGCACACTAAAAACCTGTAAAAGTTCCAGAGTCAATGAGACAGTCAGTCAATCTGGATACATCTTGGGCAAATGACCAAAATTTCTTAATGCCGAGGCATTCCACAAGATTACTATTGCATATGGTCCATTTGCCACATGCGCCCATTATAAATCTATAAAATACTGGCATCTAGCCCTTCGTCATATCCTTAATATTTTCCGCAAGATGCCCATACTTAGTGGTCTTCTCTTCCCAGGCTTTTTCCAAGGCCTCCCCATTATTTTCGTATTGTACTGTCACATCCACAACCACTACCTTCCTGTTCTTCCGAAAGATTAGATCCGGTATCCATATTTTCCCTTCTACATCCTTAATCTGGGGTTCTACAAAAAAGTTTCCCTCCATCCCTGCCCATAAACTGATATAATCTCTGATATCTTATTATGTCTTTTTATTCTCATATTCTTAACTGCTGGACACCATCCCGATATATGTGGGAGTGTTTCTACAGAAACATCACGTCTCTGGCAGATTTTATTACAGAGAGGTTGTCCATGTGTTAATGTTGTACGCGTTGGATAGATATTAGATCGTAACAGCAAAGTATTAATTACCTTTGATGTTTTCATATTCAGGGCCATTCTGATCCACGAATTAGAAATATCGTTTTGAAAGTAATGTAATCCCAATCCTTGACAGTGAAATGACTCCCACCTGCGCCATTCAACCTTCCTCCAGTCCCGATAGTTTGAGCTTAAACTCTTCTCCATCCATTCATTCTTATTCTCCAACTCTAGCTCTATCCACCTGACTAGCCAGATTTCTTGCATCACCTTTAATTTCATCAGTTCTCTGATGCCTTCTGTATTCCTCCCTTGACAAAACTGAAATGATACATGGATAACTTTATCTTCTGCCATCTCCAATGCCAATCACTTCTTTAAAGTTGCAATCAGAACCTGTATCTCTAATTGTTGAATTCCCAAGCCCCCGTTTCTGTTATGAGCATAAAATACCCCGTTCGCGATGTATGATGGAAGATGTAAAATGTAAAATTTCTTTTATAAAATCAGAAATAAAAGAGTCTAACTTGCTCAAGACATTCTGCGATGCCTCCACCAGGACCAAACGATAGTACAGAGGTATAAAATATAGACGAAAGATCTCCAGTTTCTGTAACGGTCGGAGGGCTGCTTTCTGTAAATTTTCTGTTCACTTCTCCAAGATGTCTTCCCAATTTTTCAATCGCACTCCCATCCACTGATCAATTATAATTCCAAGATATTTTTCAAACTCTCCGGGGTTGAAAGAGTACACAACACCGGTTCCTAGTGTCTACTCTTCATACAATTATACAAGAATGTTAGAATGTTTTATTCTTATATTGAAAGTGGAAGCCTTTTGTCTTCTGGATATTAATCTTAAGGCCACTGTTATCACAGAACCACTGTACAATTCTCAAATTAGCCATATCCGCATGAGAGTTACTGACCACAGTGATGTCGTCCACGAATGCTAGTACAGTACATGGACAGTCTCACCCTACCACTCCATTGATATTCCTGCTCCTAACTCCTCTAGCATACAAATCAGAGGGTCCATAGCAATATTAGACAACACAGGAGATAAAGGATCTCCTTGTTTCACACCACATTTTGTCGCTACAGAAGACGTTCTAAAATTGTTTCCCTCCACCACTGCCATATTGTTTGCATAAAGATTAATCATTAATTGGATAAAATCTCTCAGCAGAGATAGCCTAATGCTTTCGCAAGTAATTTGTGCCCTATTGAATCAAAGGCCTTGACCAAAATCAACAAAAACAACTGCCAGGTCCCTACCTAGCTTCTTGGCTCCTTTAAAAATATTCCTTAAAAATCACTATTTTTATTACATCCTGATGATCCCACCAAGAAGGCTTTCTGTCTAATATTTAATTGTACTGTCTTACTAAATCTCTTCGCCATAATCCTTGTAAAAATACACAGTAAGATAGGGTCTATAGTTATGGGACGCCAGTTAACTACTTCTTTAAGACTATCAAGGTTATTTGTCTTTGGTATTAACAGTATTCTGCTTTAAGGACATTCGGAATCATTCCGGCCCTCAACCATGCAGTGAAGAGACATGGGAGCCAAGTGACGTTTGTCAGATGAATATCCTTAATGTCTTTCAGCCCCCATCCATCGACCCCTGCCATGGTTTTTGTGTCAGATTCATTAATGGCTGTTTCAACCTCCTCATTATCTATATCCAGTAT
The DNA here is from genome assembly GCF_030684315.1 of Stegostoma tigrinum. Lineage (NCBI taxonomy): Eukaryota > Metazoa > Chordata > Chondrichthyes > Orectolobiformes > Stegostomatidae > Stegostoma > Stegostoma tigrinum. The sequence continues at coordinate 45,036,161 of NC_081361.1, read as the reverse complement.
TAAACTGCAATACACTTGCTTTCCATTATAAGGTCTAAATCTGGCAATGTTTGCTTTATTATTGAAACTAGCAAGCTTGGGTCAACTGTTCCTCACTACTTTGGCTAGTATAACCAGGAGGGGCTTCCATCATCTCTCTTGCAAGTTGCTTTCTATTTGTCCTATATAACAATGGACTTGCATGCAATTTAGCTTTCTTACTAGCATATTTCCTTTGAGCCCCATTTCCCTTTCTCCTAGATCTTTGAATCTTCCCTTCGTTACTAGTCTGACTTTTACTTCACTCAACCACAATCTTCTCCTTTCGCTTCATGATGTTCTCCTATTCTAATATAATTTTTTAAATTTATCTAACATTTCATCCAACATACCGAATGTGGGCTTAGAGGATTCGCCATTCTTCAACATCACCAACTTGTGACCCCAATCTTTTTTCATTGCCACCTCCTCCCAAATCTCCTGATTCTTCCAACTCCACAACCTCACTATTCCTAGACATAGTTATTTCCTCTGCCATTTTATTAGTTGTATTTTTAAGAAGAGCTCTCCTCTTCTCCGAAATCTGTTTTGCCGTTTTTGATAATAAAACTTCAGCTATCTTTTTGTTAATTTGCTTTTCCCCACTAAGTCTAGCTTCCAACTGCAATAACAACTGGGCTTCCTCCTCTGTCCATATTCTTCTTCTCTTTCCCCCAGCCAATTTTCTACTATTTTGCTTTTTACTTTCTATTCTCTTTTGGTTCCTTGCCTCCGCATGCCTATGTCTTTCGTGTTGTCCTAACCCAATCTTCGTACTAAAACCAAGATCACAAAATGAACATTTAAAGGCTGGTTCACTACCCTCCCTACTCTGTCCTTTACATTTAGGGTAGTGGCAAGCAATGGAATGATATTCTCCTGATTTACCACACTTAATCACACATAATCCTAATGGCCTTAATTCCATGCCTCTTCTTATTATGGGCTCGATATTCTGCCATTGTGGCACGTATAATTTGGCAGCCATTACATACAAACATATCAATAGGATACCTAAGTATAACCTCTTCTCTATTATTCATTTGGGGTGGCTCAACGACCTTACTATACCCAGATCTGTCTCCATGCTCATCATCTCCTTGCTCTGATATTTCAATGCCATTATGAATAAACTTTTTGTTGTAGAAAACCCAGGTTTTTATCTCCTCAATGGACTGATCTATCATACTGGTCATTTCTACGACAAGTTTTGTCTCTTCCTCCTTCCTATCCCCTAACCCTTTTAGCTTGCATGCAGGGAGTGAGATAGGACAGGGAAATATGGGTCTTAAATTTTCCGTCTGAGTAGAGACGCACACCTTGCTCTTACCTGTGTGGTTCGTTCATTTTGCACAAGATGTCACCACAAACAACCTTGCCGGGCAGTTATTTATCCGGTTCCTGGCCCAACCGGACATAGGGAGGCTTACATCTTCCATCCTTTGTTAATAGTACTACACACAGCACAGCGCAAATGAGCCACATGGGTCGACAGCCGTCTCGTAGCTTTTCTCAAGGTCGTATTCGCCGGCAAAGGATTGAGCAAAACCTGTACTTCTGGCTGCCGGACCAGCCCCACCAGATCCCTGGTCGGAGGCTAAAACCTCAGCCAGATAAGGCAAAGGTACTCTTGTCCAATGCTGTTCCCGGGGGGCGCACGTGGAGGTTCGACCAACACTACAAGCGACAAAACTACGTAGAAACGTTGCAGTGACAACTACACAAGCAGGCTCGTAGGGATACCCCACCTTACACAAGCCGTAGTTGCATCCCCCCAGTCAAGGTGGATAGACCCATGGTCTAAATGAAATGTCAACTATTGCATGTCTGTTCTACTGTACTTATGTATGCGTGTATGGGAGAGTCTTCCTTTTCAGGTCCCTCTGTTGGCCGATGGCCGGCCCATGGGACAACATACGTTCAGATAAATATTTCTTGTTCGTCCCTTATAGTCGTAGGTTTGATGGGAGACTGGAATTCTTATCCTTGAAAATGGCTTTGTTAACTAGGAGAATGAGCTCTTCCTTGGTAGCAGTCTACTTCAGTACCATTTTCAATACAACTGTACAGCTTATTAAAATAATTGGCACAAGCAATTGCAAAATAATGACTACAAGGGATACGATACAAACCCAGGGATGTATGTTAGCATTTAGTCACCAGTTCCAAATCCTGAGCCACTAGGGTTTGGATTATAGTACACTCCTAACAGTCTCTTTAGCCTAATGGATTTTGACAGATGCATTGACCCATTCGTATTCCAAACTGCTTTGCTTCTTCTGCCAACTGCTCCCACCATGTACATAGATGCGGCATTTGGGGAATCTTTGCTTGGGTATGTACCACTGGCAATGCCGTGGTCCTTGACCCATGTAATATCACAGTTCTCACAATGATGCAGGCCACAGACAGGGGTGATGTGAACAGCATCTTCAAAGTACAGAAGCATGTCTCGAAGATTGCTGCAGAGCTGAATGTCAATGGTCTATGTCTGATTGTGCTGACGAATGGCAAACTGAGGTCCATTTCGGAGAGATGCTTGGAGGGTTCGATTTCGAATGCCCGTATCATAGATATTCAGGAGGCTGTAAGTTTCTTGCATGTTGTATGGAACGTGCAAAAGTAAGATGATGATCTTTTAGCTTAAACGGCTGTCCTGTAGTCAGTGAGCAAGAGATGTCTCTGAGACCCTGAGAACTCTTAGTATTTGTCCAATTAGTCAAATTGGTTATTCAGGTGGGGACCAAATTATTGCAAAGCGCCAGAAGTTGCAGCTGGACGTCAGTTAAGGCCAGTGACGCAATAAAGGAGCATAGCTCAACCCTCCAGATTGCTCTGGTGTTGTCACTAACTTGGTCATAAAGCTGGTTGATAGACTGCTGCATAGGCTTGATCAGGGCGATGGTGTGGTTGCTGATTCCTGCTCCCCGAGTACTGAGGTTTGTGGCGAGTTGCTGAAGATGGAGGTTGTCTTGTAACAGGTAATGGACTTTTTCCTCATAATTGGTTAAATTGCTCATTGAGGGCTGCTAGATCAAGGAGTTAGCAAATGCCACTCCTGCTGCATACCCGGCTCTTGCCATTTCAGCAAGTCTTCATTTGGTTCATCTATTTTCTTGGTCCAACTAAACTATGAGCCTTTGTTGAAGAATCTGTTGGCAGAGAGTCAGAACAGTTTTTTGTTTTATTTTGGGCAAGGAGTGGGCAGTATCAGGTTCACCTGGATCAAGAAGTGATTCTTCTTTAGCTGGGGGTTAAAAATACTTGGGATTCTATTTCATCTAAGACAATGCCATTACCCAGTGTATAGGTTATATTTTCATCACAAGAGGGGCTAGCGGGGGTTGGTTCAGATATGGGTGGTTTCAGTCATTGTCCTACTTGGATCTGGGTATTGCTTTCTATCAGTACAGGAGTGCTTGATTTCTCATTTGGTGCATTTCCCATAATGAATGGTTATATTAAGTGCTTTAATTTTCATTACTGCTGCCTCTACAGAGTTGAGGCTTCTATAAAGGGTCTAATTTATTACAGGATGACCCTTTTTTATAGTGCATTCTATGTATTTGTTATGTTATTACATGAATGCATTGAAATTCAAAATTCTGTTTACAGCCCCAAAGTCACTGACAATTCTTATGTATTTAAATTCCTGAATGCTTTCATAGTTGTTCTTCAGTGTTGTTAACAAATGGCTTAATAGGTTGAGACTGCCTTAGCCATCACTGCATCTACAGGCAAATTCAGAAATCTGTATTCTTATCTTAAAGACTAAAAGTATCCATCCATTCCTCTTCAAGTGGTTTAAGGGGTCGGGTGAAAACTCCTGGACAGAATTATATCGACTGTCACCCTTCCTCCTGTACAGAAAAAAAAGTGTTGTATTTAATGAAGGAAAAGCCTATCTTCTTTGTATTTTTTTAAACTCTTGGATATCAATTTTCTCAGATTTTAGAGCATATCGGAATTTCCAAAATTCCAAGTTTGCTATTACTTAGATTCGCTCAAAGTACACTTACCATGAGCAAATCTTATTATCTGGAATTAAAGATTAACTTGGTGTTAAAACAATATTTGAAAAGTTCTCTCTGGTTAGAAAATGAAATTCCAAATGTGATAATTTTCCATTCCAAGAGATCAATTTTTACCAAGCTTTACAATCCAATTTTTAAAATCAACATTTTGTCACAGATTTTTGTTTTAAACTGTCACTGATAGTTCCTTAAAAAGATATTACATTAACCATACATGCTCCATACTGACACAGACACACATCCCAATCACCATGGGTTCCCAAAATACAAAGGAAACTCAAAACATTCCCAGATCTCAAGCTCCAGGGAATGAAAACACAAACATGAAAAGACAACCCTCAACCACCAACTAACATGGATGCATTCAAACCAGACCACAGAGTTAACACTTAGTTCAATGAACACAGCACCAAAAAGCTGATCTCTCTCCCTGATTTATTTTTTTTTCTCAAAATTTGTCAATTGTTTTATGTGATCACAATTAAATGCCATTAAGTGGCAACAGCTTTTCAGTTCTTTGTCCATTTTACCCACTCAACAGGTTTAATCAAATCAGGCCCATATATGCCAATTGAGTTCCTTTTAATGATAAGATCATTGAATCCCTGCAGTGTGGAAACAGGCCCTTTGACCCAACAAGTCCACACTGACTCTCAGAACATCCCAACCAGACCAACCCCTTAATCTACACTTCCCTGAACACTATGGGCAATTAAGCATGGCCAAGCCACTTAACCTGCACATCTTTGTACTGTGGAGGGAAACCCACGCAGACACGGGGAGAATGTGCAAACTCCATACAAACAGTCGCCCAAGGGGGGAACTGAATCGGGGTTCCTGGCGCTGTGAGGTGGTACCATACTAACCACTGAACTGCCCTAAAGAAGTTTCACTTGAGATGTTATTCCCCAATTTGAACAATTGGTTTAAACCAAGATTTGCCCATTTTTGTTCCAGAACTATAAACCCTACCAGTCCCTGCGTCCTGCACTGCTTTATGCAGGGGATTCCATCCTTCTTTACAAAGGCTAACCGGCTGTTACTTCCTTCTCAGAAGTAAGTTCATCTTCACTTTTCCAGAGGGACCGTTCTCCTCTCGCAGAAGTAAAGCCTCTCAACTAAGGACGCTATTTCTTATGGCCTCTAACCCAAAGGTGACTTAAGCCCCTTCTTCCCTGGAGGGGATTCTAACCCCTTTCCTAGGAGTTTTTATTTTTATTACTGCTGCCTGCTTAGGGAATTTAGGGGTCTCTATCAGGGGTCTGAATGCAGCGTTGGTGCCTGCTGAGGTCACAAATCCCCATCACGCCCATACTGTCATATGATCATGCACTACCCCTAATGCGTATCTACCACCCATATAAGTGTTCATTCTTTATCCCGAACAATTCTCAGGCAGCACTCACTGTTACTCCCTACAGTCAGAATTCCTTATTTCATCTATCTTTGGAGTCCATCGCACAAAATATATTACTCACTTTCTTTTTTATCTTTAAATAGTGCCCGACCTGCCTGTCCATCAGAGGTTTTCATTAGGGCTTACTCTGCTGCCAGCGCCCCATCCAATTTGCTTGACATACCGCCTTTGTGCTCTAGTTCATTTGGTTGTTTTAACAATGGGTGTCACATCTTACAGAGAAAATTGATGTGGACTCACTCTGCTTACAAGTTGCAAAATATAACGTACTCCCCCTCATAGCAATTCTATGACAGTGGTCTCAAGCGGAACGCTCTGGCAATCTGTAAGAGCGACCTTCTCGGAAGCAGTAACAACTCACAGATGGAGGATAATAAAGTGTGAAGCTGGATGAACACAGCAGGCCAAGCAGCATCTCAGGAGGACAAAAGCTGAAGTTTCGGGCCTAGACCCTTCATCAGGTCTAGGCCAGAAACGTCAGCTTTTGTGCTCCTGAGATGCTGCTTGGCCTGCTGTGTTCAGCCAGCTTCACACTTTATTATCTTGGATTCTCCAGCATCTGCAGTTCCCATTATCACACTTGGAGGAGTTCGTTTAAGCGAATCAGGCCATTTATTGCAAGCAGTTACTGGTAAATGCATGCAAAGGGGAAAAAAAATTAACCCTTTGATCCCTTAAAGTCCGAACAAAACTGAGGTGTTTATCTAAGCAGTTATTCATGAATGCATGGGAGATGTACGCATCAAAAATGACAACTAACTCTCTGATTTGCCTCAAAATAATGGTTTTATACCAATTTTACAGATAAGTTTCCTTGTAAAAAGTTACATACTCATCTCTGTTGAATATTCTGCTCTACATTGCAATGAGTACACATTAATAAGTTATCAAATCAAGTTGAAATCTGTATGCATGATGATATCCAATCAAATGTATTTATGAACATATTACTGTTACATATTCACAAGTATATTATCCAATGAAATTATTATATGTTCACATCTTCTGAGTGTATAAGTATGTACTTTGGGATTATCAAAACTACTTACTGTCCTCTTACACCCTTTAAGTGGTAAGCTCAGAGAGGTCATAATATTGAGATTGCAGAACAGTCGTCCAGCCAGTGGGTTTGGTTGCAATGTTTCGTATCCTGCTAGGTAACATCGTCAGTGTGCCTTCAGTGAAATGTCAGTATTCTGTCCTGCTTGTTATTTATGTGCCTCAGTTTGCTGGGGTGGTTGGTATTTCTTCTGGTTTTGTTTCTCAGTGGTTTACACTTAGGATCTAATTCAATGTGTTTGCTGAAGGAGCTCTGGAAGGAATACCAGGCCTCCAGGAATTCCCTGGCATATCTCTGTTTAGACACGCCAGGGAATTCCTGGAGGCCTGGTATTCTAACAAGAACTCCATCAACAAACAAATTGAATTAGACCATGTGTACAAACCACTGAGAAACAAAATCAGAAGTAATATCAACTACCACAGCAAACTGAGGCATATAAATAACAAGCCGGACAGAACACTGACACCTTATCAGAGGCACACTGACGATGTTACCTAGTAGGGTGACGAAACATTTACAATCAAACCCACTGGCTCAGCGCGCATGTGTACAACCTCATCCACAATCCGAGCTACAAATCTTGTCAAAAACTTTAATGTATCATAATACTGAAGAATACTTTTGCTGGTTTAAATCATTTTTGAGAGATTAAAAAATATATTGGTGATTTTCCTGTCTTATGTATGGTGCATTTCGAAGCAAATTTTGAAGAGGAGATACATTCAAAATGTAAAAATCATTATGTTCAGAGTTGAAACCAAAACACCTTTCTTAATTCGCATTTTGGTTTATGGTGCAGGCATCTTTTGTACATCTGTTATGGTAAGATCAAGTTTAATACTATGGAAGAATATATTAATCCAGAGATGTTGATTTGGCTCAAGCTGATTTGATATTTTTTGCTGTTGAAAATGAAAATGTTTTCTTGCCATTAATGAAGGTTTGGTTCATGGCCATGTTTAATTTTCCTGAGAATGCCTTGTCATCTGCAATACAGAAAGAACATGAAAGATTTTCCACAGAAAGGACATACTGGCCCTGGAGCGTGTCTGGCGGAGATTCACACAGATAATCCCTGGAATGGTAGGTTTAACGTATGGATCCTGGGATTGTATTCATTAGAGTTTAGAAGGTTGCGGGGAGATCTAATAGAAACTTACAAGATAATGTATGGCTTCAAAAGGATGGACGCTGGGAAGTTGTTTCCGTTAGGCAGGGAGACTAGGACCTGTGGGCACAGCCTTAGAATTAGAAAGGGGTAAATTTAAAACAGAAATGAGACAACATTTCTTCAACCAGAGAGTGGTGGGCTTGTGAAATTCATTGCCACAGAGTACAGTGGAGGCTGGGACGTTAGATGCCTTCAAGGCAGAGATCGACAAACTCTTGATCTCAGAAGGAATCAAGGGCTACGGGGAGAGTGCTGGAAAGTGGAGTTGAAATGCCCATAAGCCATAATTTAAATGGCGGAGTGGACTTGATGGGCTGAATGACCTTACTTTCATTCCTATGTCTTATAATATTATCCACATATTGTTGGAATATATCTTAACTCACAGACAATTCAAATGGCAATCTTAGAAAACAGTGTCAACTATGAGACGTTCTAAAAGTTGCCAGACTTTCGTGAAAGATTTATGGACCAAAATCCATTCTAGTCATTAAGGTTAGAAAAACGCTGTGCTTAAAAATTTAGGATTTCATTCTTCCAGAGTATGAGTCTTATGAAGTCATCATATTAATGCAGTTTGGTCACCTTGGATCTAAACATATGGAAAATGCCGCCTTTCAAAATACAAGCTGTGGAACTGCACCAGTGCTTAACTTCATTAACCATGTTGTTTGGTAGCATGAAATTCAATGCAAGATGGTGTATAGGATGGGCCAAAGGGTTAAAAGCTAATAATGATATTTGACAGCTGTGAGCCCTGTGAACATTCCTTTACAGGCCGAAGACAGCACCAGTAGCTTGTTTTTTCTGTAGCTGTGTTTTCTGTAACAGACAGTAGTTTTTTCTGCTGTATCTGTTTACTTTGTTCTGGCTTTTAGTGACACTGTATAAGAGAGACAGAGTTTTGTTCCAAGTCCCTGGACTTCGCTGCAGCTTGGAATCATCAACAGTGCCAGGAATGAACCCAGGCCTCCAGACCAACCACAGATCGAAGGGTCCCCAACCGGCAAAGTGGTGTGGGACTTGTTGCTCTTTCTCTGTTCTTTTCCATATGTTATTGCCACTATATTCATTAATATTACCAGCATAATCATTATGACTTAATAAGCATTCATATTTAAGCAAACTGCTGTTGCCGAGCCTTCTCTTAACTCTACTTAACTGGAACTGAAAAGAACCACTTGGATGCACTCTGTGATCCAAGACAGATGGGTTTACCTGAATGTGAATACTATGCTTATAAATATTGCCAGTTGCGGGTTAGGCATCATTCTTCAGAAATTACAGGTAGAATGAAACTGGTCTGGATAGACATTGGAACTTAGATATTGAGGTCTAGAATCTTTGGTGTTGCAAATAATGCATTGGCTCTGTTGAGGATCTTGATATGTAAATCTATGCAGACCAGAGATAGAAGGTTCCACTGAATTGCCAATACGAAATGTTTCAGATATCCAACAAAGGGACAAATTGACATTTAAGATAGATAATGAAAAAACATGGGATTTCAGGCCTGTTGTAAATATACATTTCATATGAGTACATCACTACATATTCGGAAAGTTGAAACATTTTGTGTAAGATGTATAAAGGGCTAATATTTGCACATACACCAACACTAATTTTGGCATATGGTGCACACTGTTCATTCTTTTTGAAGCATGTTATTTGGATGGAAATAAAGGCTTCAGCTTTTGTGATGGTGTCCATGTCATGTGTCAAATTGGCCACATCATACTATCTGACTGAAGTCTGCAACTGTAACCTCTGTGGTCATCTTTTGGACGTTTTAACATGCTGGTGTGCTTGGTTGGGAGTTTGGAAATGAGTTTGACATTGCTCCTTGATGGTTCTTTTTTCCTTCACATGCAGCTGTGGAGAATTTTGTGCTGCACTTTGGGCTCATCAGAACACCAGACATTTTGCATTATTGTAACTTAATTTTTTCTCATAGAATATAACTTTTGCATGGCATAAAATGTTAGACAATGTTTTGATGAATGAGAAATTTACATTTCGTGCAAGATTTGAATGTTTGCTGACCTTGCTATAGCCTGAAATAGTTGTTGTAGTGTCAAACACTTGAAAATGCTGTGAGCTTGCTACAACTGTTTTGAAATTTTGTCCCTCATTTGTTAGTAATTCGATGGTATAGTCTTTCTGCTTGTCTGAAGTGTTTCTTAGAAAGATTTGCTTGGTGCAGAGGCAATAACCATGGTTATCTATCTTATTAATTAGTCTTGTATGCAGTACCTTATTAAATGCATTTTGAAAATGCCAATACATATCTACTGGTTTCCCCATTTGTATCCTGCTGGTTACCTCCTTAAAAAGCTGTAATAAGTTTGTCATAAATGATCTTCCCTTCACGAAGTATTCCTAAATACTCTAGCGCTATACCATTTAGAGTAGACTGTAACATTTTCCCAATTACAGATGTTGACCTAACTGACTTTTGGTTGTTTATTTTATCTCTCCCACTTTATGAATAAGGGCATTATACTGACAGCTTTCCAATTCTTTGGGACTTTTCCACAATCTATGGCTTCTTGGAATACTACAGACAACGCATCCACTATCTCTGTAGCGACTCCCTTTAAATTCCTAAGACGCAATGCATGAGGTACAGAGGGCATATTGGTCTCATTAGCTTTTCTCATACATTTTCTCGAGTGATAGTTATTGTGTTTATTGTATTGTATTTGTGCCTGTAGCATCTTGATTATTTAGTATTATTGGATTAGTGTTCACGTAATGTATCATTAACCCTGGTGCAAAGTATTTAATAAAGTTCTCTGCCATTCCATTGTTCCCCATTATTATTTCCTGTCTTGTTCTCTAAGGGGACTATGTACACTTTAGCTTCTCAATTACTTTTTTATATATTTAAAGAAGCTCTTACTGTCTGTTTTTCATATTACTGGCTAGTTTTCCCACATTTATTTTCCTCCACTTCATTTTCGTAATTTTTTGGAAAGTTTTAGAAGAACTTTCCTTATCTTCTGGTTTACCACTAATCTTTGGCACACTGCATGATTTTTTTTCTTTCATTTTGATACATCCTTAAACTTTCTTAGTTAACCATGGTCACTTTATCCCCTTCCTGGAACCCATCTTCCTCACTCAGATGCATTTTTGCTCCTATCCCTGTGTAATTATCGTTATTTAAATTTAGCACTATTCTCTCCCAAACTGAATGCTAAATTCTACCATGTTATAGTCACTGTTTCCTAGCAAATCTATTATTGTGTGATAACATGATAACCCTCCCTGATTATACATGAGCAGATCCAAAATGGTCTTGATTCCTTGACTTATTGCCAAGGAAAATGTCCCAGCTACACTGATTTATTCCTTGTGGCTACCTTTGCCAATTTAATTTTCCTCATCTATATTAAGGTTAAAGTCATTCATGATTAATATCTTGCATTTTCTATGTGCCCCTATGGTCTCCAGATTTACTGTCTGTTCTACAAAACAGCTACTGTAGAGGCTGAGAGACAACTCCCAACAGTGTGCTCTTCCTCTTGTATTTTGTACCTCCACCATATGTATTCGACATCATCCAATCTAAGATCATTTCTTGCGATTGTGCTTAGTTCATCTCCACTAACCAAGGTACCGTACTGTGAATTTTGAAATAACAAGGTGTAGAGCTGGATGAACACAGCAAATCAAGCAGCATCTTAGAAGCAGGAAAGCTGACGTTTCGGGTCTCGACCCTTCTCTAGGGAACTCTTATAGCGAGATTACCTGTAGCAAATGAGGGGTTAAAAATATCAAAGAGCCCCGAGAATGATCACTTCGCGTCTTACAGGGTTGTTATAAGTACCTGTATTCTGTTATTTACTCATTAATGTTACATACATATATTTAATACTTGCTCAATTGAGTATCATCGCCCATTTTTCTAATGCTCGTCATGAAGTCCAATGTTTCCTGCTATGTCTACTCCTTTATCATGGGTTTAAGTTCCAGCAGAATTATTTTGGCTCAGACCAGAGAGTCTGCTGACAGTTTGAAGCAAATTTCTAAAACAGAAAGTGCCACTGCAGTCACTATTCGGCAGTCATATCAATAAAATACCGACCATGATTCAGCGTTGTTCTGAAATTGAACGGTTGTAAACCGATTAACTATCACTTCAACAGAACGCCAAGTATTCGGATAACCAAAATTCCTCTCAAGACGTAAGTTTATACTATGTTACCGTGTGAGGGCAGCTAAACGAACACTATGCTCGCCAAAGATATTCTACAATTGAACGTTTGTGCGAAAAAGAGAAAAAGGGATTAAAGAACTGAAACGCAAAAGAAAACTAAAACGCAGCAAACAGCGGAAATTCACCTCTCCAAACAAAACCCTTTGCCCAATGCCATTTCTGGCGGCGCACGTGCCAACCGAAAACTACAGCCTGTCACAAGCGCGCCTTCAAGGATTGCGCCTGCGTTCTGGCACAAGCCAATGTCGCGCGGCTCTTTTGTCGTTGGGCGTCGACTGCGTCGTTGTTATTTGGCCTGTAATAGAAGGTGCTCTCGCGTCGTTGTGTCCTTCTGCCTCGCGCCTGTCACCGCCTTTCTCCGTTGCACCCATTCCGTTCATGGTCCTTGCTTGAGACTGAATCTGCCGCGTGCTGCTGACGGCGGTTGGGGCAACGGGCGAGCGCGGTTATGGCGTCGTGCTCTTCTGAGAAGGATATCGCCTGCGAGGCCCAAATAAGTCCCTCAGCGGAGATTGAGCTGGGTGATAAGAGCTCTGGAGAAAACAGCTGTGTTGGACCCCTGACTTCGTCCCCTCGGCCAGTGAGAGCTGCTCAGCGGGAGATGAAGCGCAAGCCGGCAGAGTCCGAGGAGTTGGAAGAAGCGAATGTTCTGCCGCCGGTTTACGTGTCAACTGTCAAATTCACCCCAGAGAGCAGGATGAACCTGTACTGCGATCAGATTTTAGCTTCTTGCAAGGTACAAAGTGGCAGTGGAGGGAAAGGGGATTTAGGCATCTAGGAGTCTGCAGATTAGCGTTAAGGCATAAGGAAGAAATGGGCTGCCCAGGTGGCCAAATGTGAGGAGCAAAAGGTGCAGCTAGAGTGTAATGCTGATGGGATGGAGGAATAATTATAACTTTTTTTTCATCTTGGCTCCCACGTGTTGTGCACTTGCATGCCAACCTGAAAACTTGCAAAAGTTGGTAGATTATTCTGAAGACACTTGACAGTTTTGAACTGTTTAATAATATTGCAATTTAATCCAGTTTACTGGAGCATAGTTGTAATTCTTAAGACATTTGGAGTTGTTATGAGTTGTCATGTTAGGAAACACACAGAGCATAGAATGTTGCTCTCTGTTTCTCATTTCACCCATGCCTGCACCTGCTGTTCAGAAAGTAAGATGGTATGAACTGGAATTTGTGGTTTCAGGATAATTTTGTGTAGAATACAGACTCAAGTTTTCCAATATGGGAAGACGCCTACGACTCAAGTTATATTGCCGACGCACATTTGAATCCTCACCTATGGAGACAATTCTGGCATGTTTTGTTGAGGAAATAGCAAGAGCTGCAGATGCTAGAGTAAGAATCAATAAAGTATGGACTGGAAAACACTGGGTCAGGCAGCATCAGAGGAATAGGAGGGTCGACGTTTCGGGTTTATACCGTTCGTCAGGACTGGGGAGGGGGAAGATAGCACACAAATAAATGGGAGTGGGATGGTGATAGGTGCATGCAGGTACAGGGCAGTGGAGATTGGTCAACGAGAAGAGTGGGATGGATAGGTGGGAAAGAAGTCAGGCAAGTTGTGTCAGATCAAGGAGGTGGGGATGAGGTCGGGGTGGAGAGATTTTGTGAATACCTTCAGGGTGGAGGAGATCATCAGTGGGTTGCAGTGGAAGAGAGATTCACTGAGATCTTTTTGGAGGCAGGAGGACAACTCCTTCAAGCTGGGCATTCTTGCAAGAGGCTTCACAGAGGTTTTCAGTCACTTGGAGATAGCAAAAACTGCAGATGCTGGAGTCAGAGTCAATACAGTATGGAGCTGGAGGAGCACGGCAGGTCAGGTAGCATCAGAGGATCAAGAAGGTTGACATTTTGGGTTTGTATCCTTCACTGTATTGGCTTCAGATTTTTAAAATTCCTAAACAAGTACTGCTAATGTGCACACCCATCTTCAGGATTCAAATGCCCCTCAGCAGTAAAACTTGAGTTGTAGGCCTCTTCCCAAATTGGAAAGTTTGAGTTTGTACTTTACACAAAATTATCCTGAAACCCAAAATTCCAGTTTATACCGTCTTACATTCAGAACAGCAGGTGCAGGCATGGGTGAGATGAGAAACAGAGCAACATTCTTTACCCTGTGTGTTTTATTACATGGCAACTCGTAACAACTCAAATTGTCTGAACAAAGTTTGTAAACAAGGACATGCTAAGACAGGAGTCAAATGTTTCTACTCCAGGAAATTTCTTTCTGTAGGTATCAAGATAACATGATCAAATTCATGTCGAGTTAGTTATCAATTTTATATTTAGGAAATGAATTGTTTCTTAAATGCTTTCATGTCTTCACTGTTCACTGGTGACCACTAATTTATGATGGGGACTATTTCAGGAGCACAAGACAATCTTAAGTAGAATATGCAAGAATTAGTGGCAGGGTTAGGCCATTCAGCCCTTTGAGTCTGCTTCACCATTCATGAGATCAAGGTTGACCTGATGGTGGCCTCAACTCCAATTTCCTTACCTCAACAGGTGGCCGTTCTTCACGAGCTAAGAAATGAATGCATTCAGCCTGTTTGACCACAGCATAATGCCATTTACTAAATCTTACCTCAACTTGGCTTGGTCTTTTACCTAGCTCACAGACACACAAGTACATTTTTTGAGAGGCATCAATGCAACAAAGTGAGAATTGGGTTGGTACTGCGGTTCTGTGGGTAGCAGTGCTGTCTCACAGCACTAGGGACCTAGGTTCAATTCCAGCCTTGGGTGACTGTTTGCAGTTTGCACATTCTCCCCGTGTCTGCTTGGGTTTCCTCCCACAGTTCAAAGATATGCAGGTTAGGCTATGCTAAATTGGCCCCATGTGTCCAGGGATGTGCTGGCTGGGTGATTAGCCATGGGAGAATACAGGGACAGGGTTGGGTGATGGTTCTGGGTGGGATGCTGTTAAGAGGGTCTCTGTAGACTTGAGGAGTCTGATGGCCTGCTTCCACACTGTAGGGATTCTATGATTCTGTACTGAACAGGAAACTAAGTGAGGAATGTAAACTTCATGTCAGATGCAGGCATCAGGCACCATGGGATCAGTATTCATACTACGACCTTTCTGCTAAGATTCAAAGTGAGAGTGAATTTCTACAGATATTCTCCTGCTTCTCAGCTATAGCTTGAGTGAATGAGTCATGACACCATGGACCTATTGCGTAAATATTATTTGTGTTGTTTTCTTGGTTTAATTTGCTGAATTACGGAGGGTGATGGGAGAACCCCACAGAAATTCAGTTTGCTAAATTGTCTTTAATTCAAAGCCAACTTCCAACTAAAACTAGTCCAAGTATTATCATCTTATAAATAAGTGGATTATTAATTGAAAAAGGAATGCATTATGTAACAGTCATTATTCCTTAGAAAATTTGTATCACCAATTACGTGAAACACGATGGCTGTCTGCCCAATAAAACAAAACAAAATTTTTAAAAAAACCTACAAATGCTGGAAATGTGAAAAGAAGTCTGTGCATGTCAGAAATAAACAGATCAGTCAGGAGCTGTAAAGAGAAGAAAATTGAAGAAATTCACCAGACTCTGTAAAGGTGCCTTCAGATTGGGAATTTGTTGATGTAATACTATTTCAGGTAACATTTAAGACAGGGTTAAGGAGAACCTTTTTCTCAGAGTTGAGCCTTTGGAACTTTCTTCCTCAGCGAGTGGTTAAAAACACAGTTCTTGATTATTATTAAGGCAGAGGTAGATAACCTTTCATTGCCTTGTCAAGAAACTATCGGGACTGGGTGATAATGTGGATTAATCAGATTGGCTATGATCTTCTTGAATGCTCCAGAGGCTGAAGGGCTGACAGGCCCAATCCTGCTCCTAATTCATATGTTTGTAACTCCTTAATTCAAGAAAGGAGGGAGACATAAGGAAGGAAATTACAGGTCAATAAGTCTAAAATCTATCATAGGGAAATGCTGAAATCAGTTTTTAAATTTTAAGTTATTATAAGGCCTTTAGGACATCTTAGGGAAAAGTGGGATTGATTTCCAGTGCTAATGGGAACTGCAGATGCTGGAGAATCCGAGATAACAAAGTGTGAAGCTGGATGAACACAGCAGGCCAAGCAGTGCTCCTAAGATGCTGCTTGGTCTGCTATGTTCATCCAGCCCCACACTTTGTCATCTCTTGATTTCCAGTGCACTATCCTAATGAGTCATGGCACGAACAACTTACATTGATAAAAAGATTAAGAAGTTGTAATGCTACACTTGGGTTAAAAGCAGACAAGTAGAAGAGAAAACAAAATTAGGAAGGCGAAGTTTTTATATTTATACTAAATATGTGGTACTCATGAATATAGCAGGTCCTGCTGTTGTAGTTACACTCAGTAAGTGGTAATTTGTCTTCATGTGTTTATATACGTATGCTGTCAAGATTGTCAATTCTAGAGTTGTCTTGAGCATTAAATGGTGTAATTTGTTGTAGTCTATTTTAGTGTGATTTGCTGTGGTTTAGTGTACTGTGGTCTAACTTCATCCACGCTGTTATTTATGTCCAGTGATTCACAGCTCTGTGATATCATCACAATGTTGTTTCAGCATACTGGCAACCTTGTTCAACCTGCCCCCTCATGCATTTCCCTGGAAGAACATTGATTAATAATTATATACTTAAATAAATTACCTAGTTTACATTTTACAACACTTATTCAGTATTTTCTTCCTAGGTTCTCCTTGTTGAGCAAAAAAGTCTATCACCAGGTATAGAAATACTTGAGGTAAAATTGAGTACCTGCATTTATTCTGCTAGCTTACATTAGATTGATCTAGCACTCCAATAACAGACCTTGAAAGGTTAGTTTGATCCAATGGGATCTGTCTGAGAGACTGTCACATTGTGGTACACCATTGGTGGGTCTCATTTTGTTTCATTTGAGCAGGTGGGTCCTGTATTAAGAATAGAAACTGGGTAAGCAGGGACAGTGAGATGAGCTGTTAACATTGCATTGGATAGCTTCTTCATTTGTTTCTGAAACATCACATTGACAAGCCCTGGCAGTTGAATTCTAATGGTACCCTTCTTTTGAAGGTGCCTTGTCCGGACTGATTGTCCTTGTCCCAGTGTTTTTAACATTTCAATGTGGTAAAATTTATTATGTGCTATGGGGAGGATAAGGCAACCATGGCTTCCAATAGAAGTCAGAAACAGCATAAAAGTGAAAGAGAAAGCGTACACTGTGGTGAAAATTAGAAGAAGCCAGAGGATTGGAAGCCTTTAAAATCCAGCAGAGGATAACTTAAAAAGGCAATGAGGGGGATAAAGATGAAATATGAGAGAAAGCTAGATGGAAGTATAAAAGAAGATTGCAAGAGCATTTTTAGATATCTGAAAAGTAAGAAAGAGGCAAGATTGAACATTAGACTGCTGGAAAATAAGCCTGGAGAAGTTATAACAGGAAACAAAAGAAATGGCTGAGGAACTGAATAGATACTCTGCATCAGTTTACACTGTGGAAGACACCAGCAGCATATCAGAACTTCGTCAAAGCCAGGGGATAGAGGTAAGTGTAGTGGCCATCACAAGGAGAAAGTTGTGGGAAAGCTGTAAGGTCTGATGGTGGATAAATCAACTGGACGTGATGGACTGCACTCCAGAGTTCTGAAGGAGAAAGCTGAATGATTATTCAGGTCTTGGTGATCTGTAAGGAATTCCTGGACTCGGGGAGGATACAAGAGGACTGGAAAATGGATTCTACTAAGATTAACATGCAGGTTCAGTTGGCAGTTAAGAAGGCAAATGCATTGTTGGGATTCATTTCAAGAGACCTAGAATACAAGAGCAGAAATACTGCTGAGGCTGTATATGGAACTGCATTAAGAATATTGTGAGCACTTTTGGGCTGTGTACCCAAGGAAAGATGTGCTTGCATTGAAGGGGGTCCAGAGAAGGTTTGTAAGCATGATCCCAGGGATGAAAGGCTTGTTTTTTGAGAAGCGGTTGAAGAATCTGGGTCTGTACTTGCTGTAGTTTAGAAGAGGGGAAATCTGATTGAAACTTACAGAATACTGAGAGGCCTGGATACAGTGGATGTGAAGAACATGTTTCTACTGGTAGGAGAGACTAGGACCTTAGAGCACAGCCTGAGATTGATAGGACAGCCTTTTAGAACTGAAATGAATAAGAATTTCTCCAGCCAGAGAGTGGTTAATCTGTAGAAATCATTGCTGCTGAGGGCTGTGGAGGCCGAGTAATTGGGTGTATTTAAGACAGAGACAGATGGGTTCTTGTCTGGAAAGAGGACCGAGGGTCAAGGTGAGAAGGCAGGAGAATGGGGTTGAGAAATATGTCAGAAACATGTCAACATATAGAATGGGAAGTAGACTCAATGGGCCAAATGGCCTTATTTTACTTCTATGTCTTATTGGCTTATTCTGCGCTGGCTTACTCTGGAACTGGAATTCCTTGTGGGAAGCAATCTAAATTGCCTACTACTGCCTGCATAGTACTGTCTCTGAGAACCAATTAACTTGGAATGTAGGGAATCGAGTTTTTAATCTGCGTCCCATCATCAGTTCTGATGGGCACAGCCCTGAAGAGAGTGGGCTGGAGTGGTAAATTTATAAAGCAGTAAAAAATCTGGACTTGTCTCCGATTTTTCGCTGTCTGAACCTCTCATTTTGCCTCTCCTTTGGACTCAGGGTATCCAAGGCAAACTTATTGCATATTGAAAGCCCAGGGTCTTGGCAAATATTTTACACAGCTCACGGTCAAACTGAGAGCCATTGTTTAAAACAACAACACCTGGAATACCATTAATGACTAGCATCTCCTATAGGGCTGTTTCAACAATGTAAGTGATCATTGATGTCAGTTTTCTAATCTCAAACCACCTTGAGTAGCAATTGATCACATTGAAGTTGAACTGACCTTTATACATGAACAGGTCTGTGCTGAAACAGACCCAGGGTTGGTGAGGACACTGAGTATCAAAGGTTCCCATTATTCATTACAGTATGTGACACATATTACAGTTGATGAAGAGATCTTCTGTTTTGTAATTCCTGGCTACCAAACAGCCTCAAGCTCTTGTTCTGCACATAATTATGCCTAATAAATCCTCTGAAGAAAGTAATTCCACAATGAACTGGATACTGGTCATTAATCTTCCAAAACCAGTAAATCCTCAACCACATTTAGCATGCTTGCCTTCCTTGCTCAAACCTTTGAGTATATAGTTGGAATGTTATGTTAAGGTTGTACGATATGTTGGTGAGGCATCTTCTGGAGTGCATTGTCCAGTTCTGGTCGCCCTGTTGTAGGGAGGATATTATTAAGCTGGAGAGTGTTTAGAAGAGATTCTACCAGATATTGGTGGGATTGAAGGTTTGACTTAGGAGGAGAGGCTGGATAGGATGGGACCTTTTTCTACTATAGCGTAGGAGTTTGAGGGGTGGCCTTACATAAGTTTATACAACCATAAGTGGTAGAGATAGGATGAATGGCTGTTGTCTTTTCCCTAGGGTGAAGCATTTCAAGAGTAATGGGCATATTTTAAGGTGAGAGGAGGAAGATTTTAAAAAAAGACATTAGGGCCGGGTTTTTGTACACAGAGTGGTTCGTGTATGGAATGAATTTCCAGAGGAAGTGTTGGATGTGGGTACAAATGCAGCATTTAAAAGATAATTTGTTAAGTAATGATTAAGAAATGTTTGGGATATGCACCAAAAGCAGGCATGTGAGACTGTTTTAATTTGGGATTATGGTCAGCATGGGCTAGTTGGACTGAAGGGTCTATTTCCATGCTGTATGATTCTCTAACAGAAGTGCTGCCTGTGTTCAAAGTAGTCTTTGGGCCATTCTTGAATGCAACTGCTGTGCATGTTAGTGCACTCATGTTCCTTCTTTTGTACTTTCCTAATGAGGTCAAGTTTGTTTCAAGAGGCTGCCAAGGTAATATAGTTGTTTGAGCGTAGGAGTGTACTTCAGCTTCAAAACGTCAAGATGCTGCTTGGCTTGCTGTGTTCATCCAGTTCCACACTTTGTTATCTTGGAATCTCTCTCCCTCTGCAACTCTCTTGTAATCTTTAACTTGTCTGTCTCCTCTCTACCTATCTTCTCCTCTATCCATCTTCGATCCACCTCCCCCTCTCTCACTATTTGTTTCAGAACCCTCTAACCCATCCCCCATTTCTGATGAAGGGTCTAGGCCCAAAATGTCAGCTTTTGTGCTCCTAAGATGCTGCTTGGCCTGCTGTGTTCATCCAGCTCCATACTTTGTTATCTGCATGAGTGATTATTTTAACCATTGTTCTGGAAAGAATATCTTACAATTGATACTTATTTGTGCGTATTAAGTTTCATGTGAGAGTTTTAAAAGTCTAAGCTCAAAGACATTTAGGGGCGGCACGGTGGCTCAGTGGTGAGCACTGCAGTCTCACAGCGCCAGGGATCTGGGTTCGATTTCAGACTCAGGTAACTGTCTGTGTGGAGTTTGCACATTCTCCCCATGTCTGCGTGGGTTTCCTCTGGGCCCTCCGGTTTCCTCCCACAGTCCAATGATGTGCAGACCAGGTGGATCGGCTGTGCTAAATGGCCCGTAGTGTTAAGGTGTGTGTTGCTTATAGGGGGATGGGCCTGGGTGGGATGCTTCAAGAGGCAGTGTGGACTTGTTGGGCCGAAGGGCCTGTTTCCACCCTGTAGGGAATCTAATCTAAATCTAAATCTAAATGAGATCTTTTGCTAACTTCTTTTTTGTCCAGTAAGCAACTAAAGGTTTATAATTGGTCTCAATCATGACTTTGATACTCAGAATATAATCAGAAAATTTTTGAAGGCCTATGTAACCACTAAAAGCCTCTTTCTCAACAATGCTGTACCAGGTTTCTCTATCTCTAAAAGCAAAATGTATGGGCTTTTGCTATTTTGCCTGCTGTTCCTGAAAAAGAATTACCTCAATACCTGTGGCTGAAGCATCGATCGCAGTACTCATGGTATAGATCAGGTTACAATGGATTAAGATACCAATGGATTAGATTAGATTCCTGAAAGTGTGGAAACAGGCCCTATGGCCCAACAAGTCCACACCGCCCCTTGAAGCATCCCACCCAGACCCATCCCCTATAACCCGCACACCCCTGAACACTACAGGCAATTTAGCATGGCCAATCCACCTAGCCTGCACATCTTTGGACTGTGGGAGGAAACTGGAGCACCCGGAGGAAACCCATGCAGACACAGGGAGAATGTGCAAACTCCACACAGACAGTCGCCTCAGGCTGGAATTGAACCCAGGTCCCTGATGCTGTGAGGCTGCAGTGCTAACCACTGAGCCACCGTGCCACCCTTGAGATCAGCATGTTCTTAGTTTTAGAACGTAAGAAATAGGAACAGAGTAGGCCATCTATAAGCAAGCAGGTGATAAATTTTATTTTTGAATACACAAAAGCTGTCTGCTATGATTCGCATTGATTTCTCAGCATTTGAGGTATTTCATGCCAAATTTGATGCCACATGATCAGATTTGTTTCCTTTTTCTTTATGCAAATTTTGTTTATTTTTTGTGAGGAAAATTAATAAAAACTTCTTAGTTGTCCAAGTAAAACTTTGAATTCATCATTCAAACTGAACTGTACATCTAAAACAGCACTTAGAACAGCAGAATCTTTAACAGCTTTCAGTATTAATAGTATAACACCATCTTTACAATACAAAAAACATTTTGGACCCTCCCCTGAACGGATTGAACCTGCTCGAATGTTTAGTAATCATTTTTCTTTTCATGGATACTCATTTCAGATTCCTTCCCTTAGCTGCTAGTGGGCCTTTCTTGCTGTCATTGTTTCCTTCAAATCTTGTTTTCCCTATTAATAATTATGAAGGGCTTTTTGAGACTTAGTGTTTTGGGGCTTACTCTGGAGGAGCTTTCTGCTCAGAGATGTTTCTTTTACAGCAGCTGTTAAGCTCTATGGATTTTCTGGATGCTGGCTTCTCTTAAAGTTGAACCAATGATTGTATTTATAAAAATATCTTTAAAACTTTTGTCTTCTCCAGATTACCTTAGGTCTGTTTCTTGATCTTCTGTTGCCAAGATTTTTTCTAAGTAGTGAATCCCACTGATGACACCATCTTTTATTGTCTAGTTTAATGCCACACTCTGAGTTTGGGTTTAAGATTGCCTTCTCCCTGAACAGTCTAAGTCCAGAACTTTTGTCAGGCTTACATTTCAAAGTAACACTTTATCATATATTAATACTAAATACATGTGTGATGGTCATGAATATAGCAGACTGCAATCTTGTTGTTATGCTAATTAAGTAAGGACTAATCCACCCTTTATAGAATAGAGTCCCTACAGTGTGGAAGCAGGCCATTCAGCCCATCTGGTCTGTGCCAGCCCTCTGAAGAGCCTTCCACACAGACCTACCCTCCTACTCTATCCCTGTAACCCTGCATTTGCTATGGCTACACCTAGCCTGGATATTGTCCATATCTTTTCCTGCAGTTCAATAGAAACAGTCAAACTAAACAAACTTTAAAGATTTCCCTTTAAAGTGTTTCATAGTATCCCTGGATACTATGGGCAATTTAGTATGGCCACGCCACCTAATCTTTGGACTGGGGTAGGAAACCCATGCAGACATGGGGAGAATGTGCAAACTCTACACAGTTGCCCAAGGGTGGAATCAAACACAGGTCTCTGGTGCTGTGTGGTAGCAGTGCTAACCCCGAGCCACTGTGCCACCCCATATGTGCCATGTCCACATTTTCTCAAGACTCTCTGTCGTTCTAGATTGTCTTTAGTGTAACGTAATCTAACACTGCCTGCTATTTGCATTCAGTGTCCAGCTCCAAGACATTATCACAAAGTTGCTCCATGGTCCTGAAATCCTTACACAGTGTGGCATGGAAGAACCAGATTGCTAGTACTTTAGATAATAGAGGGCCACTATATTTAAAAAAAACAAAGTG
This sequence comes from Stegostoma tigrinum, assembly GCF_030684315.1. Taxonomy (NCBI): domain Eukaryota; kingdom Metazoa; phylum Chordata; class Chondrichthyes; order Orectolobiformes; family Stegostomatidae; genus Stegostoma; species Stegostoma tigrinum. The sequence goes on along the minus strand of NC_081361.1, from coordinate 45,013,285 downwards.
ATAACATTTTGCTCGAAAGATTGTTTAGTTTGATTGTTTCTATTGAATTGCAGGACAAGATCAGGATAATATCCAGGCTTGGCTGATAAGTGGCAAGTGACATTTGTGCCACACAAATACCAAGCTATGACCATTACCAAGAAGATACGATCTAACTATCACCCCCTGATATTCAATGGTGTTACCATCACTGAATCCCCCATTATTAACATCCTGAGTGTTATCATTGACCAGAACTCAACTGGACTCACGACATGAACATATTGGCTACAAGAGCAGGCCAGAAGCTAGAAATACTGCAGCGAGTAACTCACCTGACTCCTCAAAGCCTGTCCACTCTCTACAAGGCACTAATCAGGAGTGTGATGGAATACTCCCTCCTTGGCTGGATGAGTCCAGCCCCAACAACACTCAAGAAGCTTGATACCATCCAAGACAAAGCAGCCTGCTTGATTGATACCACATCCACAAGTACCCACTCCCCCCCGCCACTGACACTCAGTAGCAGCAGCGAGTACTGTCTATATGATGCACTGCAGAAATTCACCAAAGATCCTCAGACAACACCTTCCAAACCCATGAACACTCCCATCTAGAAAGACAAGGGCAGCAGACATATGGGACCACCACCACCACCTCCAAGTTCCTCTCCAAGTCACTCACCATCCTGACTTGGAAATATTTCACTATTCCTTCACTGTCGCTGGGTCAGAATTCTGGAATTCCCTCCCTAAGCAGCAATTTAAGATTGCAGCTCACCACCACCTTCTCAAGGGCAACTAGGGATGGGTAAGAAATGCTGGCCAGCCAGCAACACCCACATCCCACAGATGAATAGAAAAAAAAATTACTAGTTAAATAGATTGAATTTGTTAGGTAACTGCATGGTCATTTGTGTGGAATGAAACCTAAAACATTTAATTGTCTTACTTTTTCAAAGGCAGAAGAAGCAGATGAAGCAATGAGCAAGTACCTCACTGAAAAGCTTCGTGCAAGAAGTACATGGTTAGGAGTATGGAAAACAAATCCAGAGCTCTTTTTTGTAAAGTATGATGAAGGATCTATACCCTATGTTGGTGTCTTGGTTGAGGTAGGTTGCATAATGTAAACTGACAATTTTTGTTTGCTCTGAATTGTAGTGAATTCTAAAGCTAATTTTGTACACATTTTGCAGTATTTTAATGGGTTTGCCTAGGAATAAATAAGAACATATTATGATTGCATGCTTACCTTGTGATAAATTTGTCACTGACATTTAGCATTGGGAAAACTTGTTAATACTTAGCTGGGAAAACCGTCTAAGGACAATCATATTTTTCCATCTTCAACTTTCTTATCTGAAATTGTGTTTTAATTCCCCTACCAGCAACATTTGTGATAGTTACCATTTACAAGAAACTTAACTGACAGTGAGAGTGGCAACAAGAGCAGGTCAGAGACAGAGAATTCTTCAGCATTAAATTTAACTCCTGACACTCAATGGGTGCTCCCCATTTATGAGGCACAACAGTCAAGAATAAAAAAATCAAAAACAGAATAATCTTCACCTGCCCTGGATGAATACAGCTCCAAAAGTACTCAAGAAGCAACTGGCCCTCATCACCACCTTAAACACTCCCTCCATCCCTTCCGGAGCCACTTTCTGGAAGCACAGTCCATCTAGTATGCCTGTAATGTTGATAGGAATGGAATTCCAGGTTTTTGATGGCAATATAATTCCTAGACAGGATGACATATGACTTGGAGGGGATCTTGCATGTGGTGATGCACCATGTACCTTCTATGCTTGTCCTTGTCCTTCTGGATTTGGAAGGTGTTGTCAAACTAGGGTTGTTGTAGTGCATGTTCTTTATTATAGACATAGCTACCATTGTGCACCAGTGATGGAGGGAGTGTTTAAGGTAATGATGAGTGCCAGTTGCCTCTTGAATACTTTTGGAGCTGTATTCATCCAGGACAAGTGAAGATTATTTTGTTCTTTACTTATTGTTCTTGATGGTTGTGCCTCGTAAATGGGGAGCATGCATTGAGTATCATGAGTTAAACTACATGCTGAAGAATTCTCCATCTCTGACCTGCTCTTGTTGCAACTATCAGTGTCATTTAAGTTTTTGGTAAATGATAACTGTCACAATGTGGATGGTAGGGGAATTCCACAATGGTAATGTTGCCGGATGTCAACGGAAATGGTTGATTCCTTCTTGTTGGAGATGTCATCGCTTGGCATGCTACTTTTTACTTATTGATCCAGGACAAAGTCCCAAGTCCACATTGAGGACTCCCTCCATTGTTTTGTGTGGCACCACCACATACCAAAAGTTAGGCATCAGTCTAGTGAAGTGACAATATATATGAATGCTAAACAGTGAAACTGAAAAGTGGTCAATCTTAACTTTTTGCTCCTCCACTGACTCTGCAAGATCTGCTGTGTAATCTCAGCATGATTTGTTTATATTGCAAAATCTGCACAACTGTATGCACAGAATTAAGCAATCCCACAATGAACAAATCAGATATAACTTTGCAGTCATGCCACATTAAACCGCGAATGTTTGAGCAACAGTTCACCAAGTAATATTAAGAGGGGCTTTGTTATCTTCTCCATTCTTATGATGGCAGAATCCAGCACCTCAATTGAAAAGAAGAGGTGGAAACATCAGCTATCTTCACCAAGAAATGCTAAATGAATGATTCGTTGTGGCCATCTAAGATCCTCAGCATTATGAATGGTGGTTGTTAGCCAATTTATTTATTTGTTGAGACATCAAGAAGTGGCTTGAGTACACTGAGCAACAAAAGCTATGGTCCTGACAACATTGCAGCTGTAGAACTCAAATCATGTATTCCAAAACAAGCTGTGCCAATAAAACTATTCCAGTATCTGCAATATTGGCATCATTAAGCAAAGTATAAAAGTGCTGACGTGTCCAATTTACAAAAAACAGGAAAAATCTAATACGGTCAATTGCCGCAACACTAATCTTCGTTCAATCACCAGAATTGTGCTGGAAGGATTTTTCAACGGTGCTGTCAGGAAATATTTACTTACCCATGATATGACCCTGCAGGCTTCGTTTGAATTCTGGCAGGACCGCTGAGCTCCAAATATCACCGCAGCCTGAGCCTAAATATTGACATAAACACATGCTTAGAGTTTAGCTCTTATTTTGAATGTACTTGACATCAAGGCAATATTTGACCTTTTCGTTTGTACATGGGTGTATGCACTCTGGCAAGGCCATTTTAATCGCCATCCCTAATTGCCCTTGAACAGCTTGTACTGGGCCAATTTCCTAAACCTCTGTAGTCCTTGTGATGCAGATACATCTGTGGGTTAAGGTAGTTCCAGGCCTCCAGTTCAGCAGGAACGAGGGAATAGCAATGTTGTGTTAAGTCACAATGGTATGTGACTTGGAAGGAAATTTGGAGATAGTTATGCTGTCATGCATCTGTTGCCTTTGTTTTTCTAGGTAATGTAATTCATAGTTTTGGATTGTGTTGTCAATGTAGTCTTGGCAATTTCTTGCAGTGCATCTTATTACCACTATGGTTCCCCATGTTTCCACCTTAAACATTAATTTCCTTTACCACCAATGCAATCATGTGGACTGCATTATCCTGGATGATGTTGAGTTTCATGTGTGAAGTTGAAGCTGCACTTGTGTATGATGAGTGTAGAATATGCCACCACATTTCTGACTTATGCCTTGTAGCTAGCAGACATTCTTTGGGGATTCATAAATTTGTCTCTGGATTCCCAGCCTTGAAGATTGGAGTCTTTTGCTCAGGCTGAGTGTGAGCTTGAACCAATTCTGGGGCAAGTCTCTGCTCTGAGAGAACAATGAAAGGGATACTCAAAACTTTATTATATACTTAAAATAATATGTGACTCATTAATGCTGCAGGCCAAATTAAAGATCTGCAGCCTTGGCAGGATACCAGCTGCACTGTCAAAGTCAGTCAGTTCCACTATCGGATGGAGAATGTGAGGGTGATACGATCTTGAGGCCTTCTCTGAGGAGTTTTGTGCTTTAATGAAGTAAAGACTGACTTCAGTTATGAGGCCACATCTGTGGGGGAATGTTTTGAGTATTGCAAATGAAGTATAGACTTATGATTTTTTGAGTGAAGTTTAATGAGGCAACATTACACCTGAAAGGGCAGCGTCAGACATGCAGTTTTGATTGCCAATTGGGCTGAAGAGTGTGAATTCACTTAAATGCCGGTCACGATACAGAATAGGAAAGAAGCTTGGGAACTTTGATTTTTAAGAAAGGATAAATTATCCTGATAAAAGGTAACAAATACTACTGTCTGTTGAAAACACAGTGATGAAGATTGCAAGACATTGTGTCGGAAGGCTCCTGGAGCATGGAATTTCTTTTGTCTGTTTTAGTTATTCGAATTCTCACATAGCTTCCGAGTTCATACTAAACATCACCAAATACTTACAACATGAAGAATATTCCTTTCTCTCGGTGGTAGTTTAATCCACTATGTAGCTGTTGCCTGACCTCCTTTTCCTACATGTCATTATAACAAGGAACAGCAGTTGGAACTTTCTCTAGTTCGCACTAGCCTTGCCTAGGCCTATCGGATGACATTGGTTTCTGTATTACAGCTGTGGATTTATTAACTTGAATCGTATGGTAAAATCATGGTGAAAGTGTCAGCAACCTCTGGAGACTGCAGTTAAACCCAGAAGTTCAGAAAGCTCCTTTCAGTATTCTGCACATTTCTAAATATCAGTGAACTGATGAGCAACTCGACTTTTACACTCATCATGTTGCTGTAGAAACCTGTAAAATGTTTACACCATTTTGTTTGTAGTGTAACTGAGATTTTGACTACACACCAAGTTCATAATAATTGGTAACTAGCTTCCACTGACCCTGAGAAAATCATGTTATATTGTTGAATGTCTATTTCCTCCATCATATTTCCAAATATTTTTAAAAAGAAGTTTGTTCATCTGGAATATTTTAGTTTCTGCCTTAATTCATATGTAACTTACAAATCATATATTTGACTCACTGGAGTGTTTAAACTAAAAAGTGAAGAGATTCAATGGTTTTTGTTCCTGCTTTGCTGTCTAAGGAAAAAAAATCTTTATTGCGATTGATTTCTTGATGGCGCCATTGTTGTTGACTGACTGGAGATTGCCTTGACTTGGCAGAAGGTTCATATTTATATCAGGAAAATGGAAATTCACATCACACGGATGGCTGGATGTTTGTTGATAGCTTGCTTCAAGAGTAGCAACAAGTCCCTTTGCTTTACCAGTGACTGCGAGATCCAGCAGTTTGTTGATGCAGCCTACCACAGAATCTTGTACAATGGCCAGAATAATGGCTTCAGTTTTCCCATTGTTTAATTGGAGAAAATTTCTGCTTGCCCAATACTGCATGTCAGATAAGTAGATTGATAATTTTATAATGGTGGAAGAGTTAGGAGAGGTACGAATGGTTTTGGATGATCCCACCAAAAGGCAACATGTGGATGAGAAATAAAAATGTGTTTGGAAGACATCAGAAGTAACAGTATAAGAGTAGGCGTAAAAAAACCATTGCAAGTGGTACTCTGGCCATGATCAGCCAAGTAACCATGGGACTAGCTGAAAGAACTTTCACCCAGCTGGATGATAGTAGAAAGGCATTGGAAGGGAGATTGGTGTAGTGAACCACGTCAAACTCTGCAGGCTAATCAAAAAAGCAGTGAGACAACATTTATCCACTTAGTGGATTGGACCTCAGGTAAAATAATTGCTGAGCAGCACATAACAGTTAAGATGTGAACTGTATCTCCTAGTTTTATTTTCTGGCAATTTGAGACACAACTGGTTAGGATATAGCCCACTCGTGCATGCAGTGTTTATTTCCTGAACTAACTGGAAGCTTGGTGCTTTAAACCCCAATTCTTTTAAAATGGCATCTTACAGTAAAAACCTCATCAAATTGCTTTTATATAATTCCACTACCAAAGCACTTCATAGCATAATAAGGCATACATTCACAACAGAACAAACAAAGGTATTAATACAAGTTTTTTTTCTGGTCAGCTCTCAGACTGAGAAATGCAATTGCCGCAAGAACAAACTGTTGCAAGAACTTGCGTGGAAGCTGTTATGCTGCAACTACCACAGTTCTGGCTGATCAGCAGAGACTTTCACTGTTTCACTGTTTGCCATAGGTACATTGGAATGATTTAAACATTGATAATGAACACGTGCGGCCATATCATGAGCATGCCTTCAGTCGCCATCAAGTGGGGCTTTACTCTGGAGCTTCTGCTGAGGATAGGGATGCTATCCACTGAACCTCAAGAGAAGATGTGAAGCTTGATTAAAGAGTTATGATTGAAGGGGTTCTTAACTAAGGAGAAAGAGGTCAGAAGAAAGAAGTCAAGATACAAAGGCAGTTCCACGGCTTAGAGCTTGTGCAGCTAACGGCACAGTAAGCTTCAGTGGAGTGTCTAGATTTGCAGGAGGGCAGAACTTGATTGGGGGGCAGTGCAGAGCTAATGGAGGTGACAAAAATTGAGGTAAAACAATTCAGGATTTGGAGGGAAAGGATGAGAATTTTTAGATCAAGGTTTACGTGGTCTAGGATCCAGTGCAGCTTTGCAGGCGGTATGATGATGGTTCATTAGGCCTTGGTATAGGTTAGAAAATTGGCAGCAGAAATTGGAGCAGCTCAAGTTTTCAAGGTGCAAGATGAAAGATAATCCAGGAAAGCATTTGAACAATGTTGGTCACAGGCAACATGAACACTGATGAGAGTTCTACTTATGAGGAAAGTTTCATATTACAGGGGCAGAAAAAAGGTAGTCTTTGTGATGGAGATGAAATGGAGTCACTTCAGTAAATGTGAGCTTCAGCTGATTTGTAAATATAGGTGCATAGAGTTCCAGTTGTTTTAATGCTACTTATATTTTCAGCCTTGTGGAGATTGCCTGCCTTAGATGCACTTTTCCTAATTGTTTGCAAGCTGTTCAGCCTTCATGTAGAAAGTTTCTTTGCAGTCAGTTTGTTATTCACTTTCTGATCTAGCATGGCTGGGAGCTACATAAAATTAATGTTATGTTTTCAAATTCTTTCAATTTACCACAGTTGTAATTTGTTTTATTCTCAGGATATGGACCTCTCTGGCAGGCTGGCATTTATTGCCCTTCCAAAATTACCCTTGAGAAGGTTGTGGTGGGATGCCTTGTGAATTGTTGTTGCCTGTTTGCTTCATAAAGTGAAGAGTATGGTCAGCAGGTACTGAAAAAGTGCAGAAGAGAGTCGGGTAGCATTCCAAAGCAGTGCAAGAAAGAGGAGGAACAGCACTTTCTGAAACAGCATGCAAGACGCAGGGACAACAGCCTCTGAAACAGTGCAAGGGAGACTAGGGCCAATAGCTTCTGAAGCAGTGTAAGAGAGTGGGTGCAGAGGCTTCTGAAACATGGGGAGAGACTGCTGATAGCAGTTTCTGAAACAACATGTTTGAATTTCTGCAGTGCACCTTGTAAATGGTGCTCACTACTCCAACTGTATCTCAGTGGTGGATGAGTTGAATGCTTTTGGATATTGTGCCAGTCAGTCAGACTGATTTATACTTGGTGTTGTCAAACAAGTGGGCAGAATTCCATTGTACAAATCACTTGTTTCTTGTAGTTGGTGGACAGGCTCCTGGGAGTCAGGAAGTGAATTACTTGCTGCAGTATTTCTAGCCTCTGGCACGCTGTTATACCCAAGGTGTTTATATAGCTAGCCTATTTAATATTATGGTCAACGGTAGCCCTGAAGATATTGATTGTAGAGCATTCTGTGCTGGTAATAACATAGAATGTTGATGGTTGGATTCGACCCCGTTGGAGATGATCAGTGCCTGGTAAATCCTATTTTCCACCAAGCTTTAATATTATCCAGATCTTGCTGTGTCTATGTTAATGGAAATGCTTTACATGCAGGAGTGGATATTATCTGATCATGCAGAACTAAAAATATTGAAACAATAATGTTTGCAAGTAATTTACCTTGTGGGCTGACGGTTATATAATTTTTTTAATATATGGAGCTCATATGTTTTAAGTTAATGAAGGTCCTAGTAATTGTGAACTGTAATTTTTTGTCTTGGCTTTAATGTTTTGTAGGTCACGTGCAGGCCTCGACAAAGCCAATCTTCTCATTTGCGAGCTACAGTATCAATCATAGAACCGTATTCTTCTAATATCGCTAATCTGCCAAGAGAACTTGTTGAGGAAGTTTTGGAGGAGCTAGATCACTGTGTTCCGTTGTTGGAAGTTTATCCAATAGATGATCAGGATTCTGCTGTATGTGGTATTGCTCAAGCCTTGGAAAATGTTAGGTAAATACAAAAACAAACTTTTCTAAATTTAATAATCATGTCAGTTTCCATGGATCTTCTAATTATGCTCTTATTATGAACTTTTCAGGTTCTTTTATGACTTTCTGTGGAGAGACTGGGATGATGAGGAAGGCTGCGATAATTACACTGCACTTATAGAAGAACGTATACGTTTGTAAGCCAGTTCTATTAAATTTTCTAAAAACATAGCAACTAATGATGGTGAGAAAAGCAAAAAAATGATAAAAGTTCAATGTTTTATTATTAATGCATATATAAGAATGAAGAAATTGAACTGTGTTTGGAATAATCCCAGACATGGGGTCTCACATTTGTAGAGGGCAGAAGTCTTTGTGTAGGTTGCTACTTAAAATGGTTCCAGATGCAGTGAAGACCTTAGTCTCCACTTTAGAAGCTGTACTGAAGAGGCTTGGAGCTGTCCTGGAAGCACCTTCATAACAGCTCGCCACAATTTTTATTGATGGCCAAGAACCTGTTACCACACACTACTTTGACTTTGCAAGGAGTGTAACAACAATGCTAACGTGGCAGAAAGAAGGACAGGTGACAGTTTCACTTCTTGGTATGAGAACCAATGCATATCCCAACTGTTATTCAGTAAGAATTCCTAGTTATGCATCAGCTAGTGCTACTTTTCCTTTCTCATCTTTTTTTCACAGTCAAGGTACAGGGTCAGTTTCCTTCCTTGGATTGCTCGATTCTATTGATGAAGATGGAGTAGAATCCTAACCTTAAACAGTCCAGATATTTGATGAGATATCAAGGTGTAGAGCTCGATGACCACAGCAGGCCAAGCAGTATCAGAGGTGCAGGAAAATTGCTGTTTCGGCCCAGACCCAAGAGTCTAGGCCTGAAACGTCAGCTTTCCTGTTCCTCTGCTGCTTAGCCTGCCGTGTTCATCCAGCTCTACACCTTGTTATCTCAGATTCTCCAGCATCTGCAGTTCCTACTATCTCATCATTATTTTCAGCCTTGTTACAGTGTTTTTGATTGCTTTCAGTACAAGGAAATGCATGCCTAGTCCATTAGCCATCCACCCCTTCCTGAGTTTATAATTTTTGGCACCATCCACTATTTCAAGATCAAATGAACAGCATGGATCTTGCAGCTTCCTGAGATTGCAGGCTTAGTTATCAATTTATGATACTTTTATTACAGTTACTATATTTCATTAACAGAAGATTTTTATATTTTGTTTCTTTAACATTGAAGAAAAGCAAAAACAATGGTGATTTTTTTTTCTCAAACGGATTTTTTTCTACAAGCTTTTCAGAGGCCTACAGTGATCAGCTGAAGACTTTTTTCTAAATTTGGAAACTTAAGAAAAGGCTGTACATGTTTTAAGTGGAGTTTTTTTACATTGCAAGTGTTTTTCTTTTGAATAGCCGAGGAACTTTTTTTAAATGGAGTTGTGTTTTCATTTTGGGTTTCGGCTCTGAATATGACTATTTTCATCTGAGGAATTTATTGAAAAGGCGTTGTTTTAACTCAGTAAATCAGCTAAGTGCTTTATTATTTAAGAACTAAGTTTGATTATTTTTAAAAATCATTATATTTTAACACTACTTCCTCAAGGTTATGAAAGGTAGTTATAAAAGTTGCTTTTTTTAGGCGTAATGACATTGAGGGCGTATGAGAGGTACAGTGAGCTGGCTAGTACATTTAGCAAAGTTATTCCAAGAGGATCAGATAGATGGGTGACTGTCAGGAAAAGTAAGAAGTTAGTTCAAATGTCTCCGGTGGTTCTGTGGCAGTGAGCATAAATTTAGGTTGACATATTGCTTTCCTGGTGCTGCAATTAAGGATGTCTCTAAATGTTTCAAGCATATTTTTAAAGGAGATGTTGAGGAGCTAAAACAAAAATTAACACATTGGTAAGAATCACATTTTTAGGGAAAGGATTAAAGCTTTACAGTGTGAATAAAAGAGGTTAGGTATTTAGATTTTAAAAATACTAATACCTGGTTTACTCCCAATGCCAAACTCAAATGAGGGAAGGAACAAAAGGATAAAGAAGATGAATCAGTGGCTGAAGAGCTGGTGTTTTGTTGAGGGATTCAGATTTTTGGACAATTGGAATCTCTTCTGGGACAGAAAAGAACTGTTCAAAAAGGATGACTTTAACCTGAACTGGAAAGTGACCAATATCTTAGAGGGCAGCTTTGATTGTGATTTTATTGTCATGTGTATTTTGCAGTAAGAATACAATAAAATACAGTGAAAAGCTTTCATTTGTCATTATGATACGGTGCCATTTTGAATAATTTGAGAAGGTAGGAATTAAAGAAAAATTCAGCTGAAAGAGATTCCATCAGTCCTGATCTAGCTCCTCACCACCGATGAAGCCTGTGCCAACATCCCTTCTCCACTGCATCATTGCCATCTATTCTGGACCCAACCAACATTGAATTCGCCAATGTTCAGGTGCCATCTTAGCTGTTGGGCCGATAATCCTGTACCACTGCCTCGCCGCTGCCTGCAGTGGACCAACCAATATCAGAGTTGCGTCTCCGAGCACAGAGCCCACCTCATCAATGTTGTTGTGATGCCTTTCTGCCATCGCTTCGCTGCAGCCAGTACCAGACCCAAGCAACAACAAAGTCACTGATCCTTCGGCACCATCCTTTGCAACTGGGTCTACCTTGCCGATGTTACCTCTACTGCTGATTCTAGGTTTTGTGCTTGTCCCAGAAAAATAGGTAGGGGCCTGCTTGAGATCCATGCCCTTGGCCCGCTCAGGATCCCTGGTAGGCCCAGCCAAGGTCCATGCTCTGGTTCTCTCTCCCCAGGTCTGCACCCTGTACCTCATTTGAGACGGTTAGAGGTCCATGTTAGGCCCAGTTGAGTTTGTGTCCTGGGTCCACTCAAGGTCTGGGCCCTGGGTCTGCTTGAGATTTGCACGCTGGCTCTCACCACTGCCATTGCTGTCCAAGCTCTGGATAAAGTAAGTTTTTTTTTGAAAAAGTAAAGGTTTGAAGGGATAAGGGCCAAGAGCAGGCAGGTAGGACTACTTTAGTTTGAGTTTATGTTCGGCATGGACTGGTTGGACTGAAGAATCAGTTCCTGCGCGCTCTGACACTCTGACTGTGATGCTATGAATCAGTCATGGGGCTGAATCTTACCTTATTTTGGCTAGTTTCATCTGGTTTTATTTTGGAGGTATTTTTGACAAAGCCTAGTGCAATCTCTTACTGTGTCTTACTAAACCCACCACATAATATCTAATATCATACCATGCCCTCGTGGCACCTAATTTGCCCAATACTAGCCCCATCTTATCCTGTACCGTTCCTGTAAAAACTCTCCACTATCCAGATACCTGCTGAAAGACCAACATTGCTGGTGACTGCGCCATCTTTACAAGGCCAGTATGCATCTGTCCAAGCACTTGTACTCCAAAGTTGCCTGCTCCATAAGGCCATAAGACGTAGGAGTGGAAGTAAGGCCATTCGGCCCATTGAGTCCACTCTGCCGTTTATTCATGGCTGATGAGTATTTCAACTCCACTTCCCTGCACTCTCCCCGTAGCCCTTGATTCCTTGTGAGATCAAGAATTTATCAATCTCTGCCTTGAAGACATTTAACTTCAATGTTCCACTGCGCTCTGTGGCAATGAATTCCATAGGCCCACCAATCTCTGGCTGAAGAAATGTCTCCTCATTTTCCGTTTTAAATTTACCCCCTCTAAGGCTGTGCCCACGGGTCCTAGTCTCCCCGCCTAACGGAAACAACTTGCCAGCGTCCACCCTTTCTAAGCCATACATTATCTTGTATGTTTCGATTAGAACTCCGCTCAACCTTCCAAACTCTAATGAGTACAATCCCAGGATCCTTAGCCGTTCATCATGCGTTAAACCTACCATTCCAGGGATCATCCGTGTGAATCTCTGCCGACACACTCTAGTGCCAGTAGTCCTTCCTGAGGTGTGGGCCCCAAAATTGGACACACTGTTCTAAATGACGCCTAACTAGAGCTTTATAAAGTCTCAGAAGCACATCACTGCTTTTATATTCCAACCCTCTTGAGATAAACGACAACATTACATTCGCTTTCTTAATCACGGACTCTAGCTGCAAGTTAACCTTTACAGGAATCCTGGACCAACACTCCCAGATCCCTTTGTAGTTCTGCTTTTCGAATTTTCTCACTGTTTACAAAATATTCCATGCGTGTATTCTTTTTCCCAAAGTGCAAAACCTCGCATTTGCTCATGTTGAATTTCAGCAGCCATTTCCCGGACCACTGTCCTAAACTGTTAAATCTTTCTGCAGCCTCCCCACATCCTCAGTACTACCTGCCTGTCCACCTATCTTCATATCATCGGCAAACTTTGCCAGAATGCCCCCAGTCCCTTCATCCAGATCATTAATATACAAAGTGAACAGCTGCGGCCCCAACGCTGAACCCTGCGGGACACCACTTGTCACTCTTGCTCGTGACGGATATATAGAACATAGAGAAATGGCTAGCACGAGGGGTCATAGTTTTAAGCTGGTTGGTGGAAAGTATAGAGGGGATGTCAGAGGCAGGTTCTTTACGCAGAGAGTTGTGAGAGCATGGAATGCGTTGCCAGCAGCAGTTGTGGAAGCAAGGTCATTGGGGTCATTTAAGAGACTGCTGGACATGCATATGGTCACAGAAATTTGAGGGTGCATACATGAGGATCAATGGTCGGCACAACATTGTGGGCTGAAGGGGCTCAGTCAACCTCTCTTCATAAGATAAGCCCTCCAGTCCAGGCAGCATCCTGGTAAACCTCCTCTGAACCCTCTCCAAAGCATCCACATCTTTCCTATAATACGGCGACCAGAACTGGACACAGTATTCCAAGTGCGGTCTAACCAAAGTGTTATAGAGCTGCAACAAGATCTCACGACTCTTAAACTCAATCCCCCTGTTAATGAAAGCCAAAACACCATATGCTTTCTTAACAACCCTGTCCACTTGGGTGGCCATTTTAAGGGATCTATGTATCTGCACACCGAGATCCCTCTGTTCCTCCACACTGCCAAGAATCCTATCTTTAATCCTGTACTCAGCTTTCAAATTCGACCTTCCAAAATGCATCACCTCGCATTTATCCAGGTTGAACTCCATCTGCCACCTCTCAGCCCATCTCTGCATCCTGTCAATGTCCCGCTGCAGCCTACAACAGCCCTCTACACTGTCAACGACACCTCCGACCTTTGTGTCGTCTGCAAACTTGCTGACCCATCCTTCAATCCCCTCATCCAAGTCATTAATAAAAATTACAAACAGTAGAGGCCCAAGGACAGAGCCCTGTGGAACCCCACTCACCACTGACTTCCAGGCAGAATATTTTCCTTCTGCTACCACTCGCTGTCTTCTGTTGGCCAGCCAATTCTGTATCCAAGCAGCTAGGTTCCCCTGTATCCCATTCCTCCTGACCTTCTGAATGAGCCTACCATGGGGAACCTTATCAAATGCCTTACTGAAGTCCAAATACACCACATCCACAGCTCGACCCTCATCAACTTTTCTAGTCACATCCTCAAAAAACTCTAAGGTTTGTGAGGCATGACTTACCCCTCACAAAGCCGTGTTGACTGTATTTGATCAAGCCATGCTCTTCCAGATGGTCATAAATCCTATCCCTCAGAATCCTTTCTAACACCTTGCAGACGACAGACGTGAGACTTACTGGTCTGTAATTGCCGGGGATTTCCCTATTTCCTTTCTTGAAGAGAGGAATTACATTTGCCTCTCTCCAGTCCTCAAGTACGACTCCAGTGGAGAGCGAGGGTGTAAAGATCTTCGCAAGTGGCGAAGCAATTGCATTTCTCGCTTCCCAAAGCAGCCGAGGACAAATCTGGTCCGGGCCTGGTGACTTGTCACTCTTAATGTTTGACAAAATATTCAGCACATCAGCTTCCTCTATCTCTATCCATTCCAGCGTGCACACCTGCTCTTCAAAGGTTTCATTCACTACAAAGTTCGTTTCTTTCGTAAAGACAGAAGCAAAAAACTCATTTAGGGCTTCCCCTACCTCCTCAGACTCCCCACACAAGTTCCCTATGCTATCCCTGATCGGCCCTACTCTTTCTTTGACCATTCTCTTATTCCTCACATAAGTGTAAAATGCCTTTGTGTTTTCCCTGATTCCTTCTGCCAAGCCTTTCTCATGTCCCCTCCTGGCTCTCCTCAGACCATTTTTGAGCTCCTTCCTTGCCTGCGCATAATCCTCTCTAGCTGAACTTGACCCTAGTTTCCTCCACCTGATGTAAACTACCTTCTTCCTTTTCACAAGAAGCTCCACCGCTCTCGTCATCCAAGGTTCCTTTATCTTACCCCTTCTTGCCTGTCTCAGAGGGACATATTTACTCATCACTCGCAACAACTGTTCCTTAAACAGTCTCCACATGTCTATCGTTCCCTTACCATGGAACAATTGCTCCCAGTCCATGCTTCCTAACTCGTGTCTAATTGCGTCATAGTTTCCTCTTCCCCAATTAAATATCCTCCCATTTTGCCTAATCCTCTCCTTCTCCATAGCTATGTAGAATGTGAGGCAGTTATGGTCACTATCACCATATATTCAGAAGATGCCAGAAGAGTAAAATGGTGCCATGATTCTCTGCCAAGGACTGTACGTCCTGGTGGCAGGGTGGTGCAGAGGACCAATGGAGGAGGCCGTGTATTCTGGTGGGTTGGAACACATGAATTTTGGGCAATCTAAGTCATCATTAAATCTCCATGGGCTGGCATGTGTTTGGTTTTAAGTAGCTCATTAATGAGATGAATTATTTCCTTCCAAATGCGGGACAGTCCTCCATTCACCAGGATTCAGAGGAGCAACATCCTCTGCAACTCACCAGGTCTGCACACCAGGCCTATCCACTCTACTTAGCCTGCACTAATTTCTGCTCATGTGTAAATGGACGGAAAGAAGCTGCAAGAGTATATCAATAGCATAAGTGAGTTGAAGAAAGTTATCAGATTTAGCATAATGTAAAATTATCCACTAGACCAGGAAAAATAAAAATCAGAACTTTTAAAAAGGGGTCACTAAATGTTGAAATGCAGAAAATTTTGGGTGTCCTTGTACACGCGTCATGGAAAGTTAACATAAGAGCACAGAAAACAATTAGAAATAATCTGTGAGCCTGCATTGTAAGGATTCAGATTATAAAAGGAAAAAAATTATTTTTACAATTATGTGACTGATGTGGTCACATCTGGTGTATGGTGAGCGGTCTGTGCAAATGATACACTGTCTTTTACGGGGTGCTATAAAAGTCCATTACATTGATTCCTCAGTATAGAGGGTTGCTCAATGAGGACAAGCTAAATGGAATAGCTTGGTGTTCTCTAGAGTTCACAAAAATGAGCGGCAAGGGTTTGATAATGTAGATACTGGAAAGCTGATTCCCTTTTCTGCAGAGCCTAGAATTACAACATAGCACAGGAACTGGTCCTTCGGGCCAGGCTGCTGTGCTGAACATGACAACAAATTAAACTACTCTCTTGTGCCTGGCCTTGGTCCATATCCCTCTATTTCTTGCGTATTCATGTGCTCATCTAAAAGTTCCTTAAACTCCCCTATCATGTCTGCCTTCACCAACAAAGTGTTTCAGACACCGACCACTTCTGAGTAAAATAAAATGCACCTCACATCCCCTTTGAACTTTTCCTTGCTCACCTTAAATTCATGCCCGCTAGCATTAGACATTTCAGCTGTGGGGGGGAAAAGATTCTGACCATCAATTCTTACCTCTGCATCTCAATTTTATAGACTTATCAAGTTTCCTGTCAGTCTCTGCTGCTCCAGAGAAAACAGCCCTTGTTTTTCTAGTCTGTCCATATAGCTGAATTCTTTACTTTTATGGTGGAAGTGTCAATGGTACAGAAATAGCATGGATAAGAACCCAGTTTCTCCCATCTGGAACTCTGGCAGTGCAGTTTGGCAGGTATTTATTGTGTATAGTAATTCAAATTCCAATATGCAGGTACCAAGCTGCTTGCACAAAAACTAAAGAGCATTCAGATTTGAACTTAAAAGTTCCTGCGATGTTGACAGCAAACATGCTGAGCTTAAGGTACCAAAGAACAAAAAGTTACTGCATATTTGAGCTTCCCATGCTACTGCTAATTGTACTGTCATAGAATGTAATAGAGACCCAGAGGTACCTCCATTGCAGAAAAATAGCATGATGTTCCATGAACTGTTAGCAACACAGGTGGCAATAGCTTCCTTTCTCTATTATTTTTCCCCAGTTGGAAGTTGCCATTTTCTGTCTGGAAACAAGTAGAAAAACATAAGCAGCCAGGAACTGAACAAAAGATTTACTGGGAATGCATCAAACCAGCTGGTTTCCAAAGCAAACTTTTTTTAAATAAAAAGTGTCTCCATATATTGCTTAGGTCACACTTTCATGAATGGTCCCCTTGAGAGAACTCAATTTGACAGAGGCTTGCAACAGAGAACATAATTTCTTTTAATATTGCACAATTAAAGGAAATACCCAAACGTTAAAGTTAAAACATTGTAGATTAGTTAAAACATATCAACAGAACCCTCCGTCTCCTCAACACCACTGTCACACTCCAGGCAATGTTCTGGCTACACAGAAGAGATTTTAAAATCGCCAGTATTGTAAATGGGAAACACAGCTTTTGAGCTAAGAACTGTCAGTAAATACAAAACAAGCAACTCATTAAATCACTCAAGAATTCAGTTTTGAAATCCTCTTCTGAATTTTTTCAAGTTTCTGGCAATAGGAGTTTTATTTTCATTAAGCTTTCACTCAGATCATTCCTATATCCGGGGACCCAAATTTCAGGATCAAGTTTCAACATTCAAAATTCATGAGACAAGTCTTCCCACCAGTGGTTGTGAATACTCTGAATTCTTAATCCCAGTCCTCAAGGACATTAAAGACAGATCATATTGCCATTGTGTCAACTATTTCAGAAGATCAGGGAGGCCACAGTTGAACTGAGGTAGAGGTTTATTTAATATTTAGCAGTTGGGAGGAGCCTATCCATTAAGAAGCAAACTTTACCAACTATTGTTAAATTGCGATAATTTTTATTATATTCACTTCTATACATTTTTAATAATTCTCAGATTTTATGATATTCAAGATGGAACAATACCAGGCCCTGTAGGTCAACGTTTCAAAAGGACATTGGAAAAATATAGAAACAAACGTGTGGAGCTTATAGAATATCAAAGCAATATACGAGAGGATCCATCAGCAGCTGAAGCAGTGGAATGTTGGAAAAAATATTACGAAATTCTAATGATTTGTGGACTGTTAAAAATCTGGGAAGATTTGCGTCTTAGGTAATGTCATCAAAATGGATTGTCATTATGTTAACTTTAATGCTAAATTATGTCATGAAAGGATATATTTCATTTAATTTTTTTCTCTTTTCTTGAGGCTTTGCAGTACTTTTAGCACATCTAGTTATCTGAATTGATTGATCGTCTGACTTCAGTCCTGTTACAGCTGTACACTGGAATTTGTTACTTGTAAATGCTTTGAGACCTGTTTGGGATATCCTATAGATTATATTGCATTCTTGTTTGGAATTCATTTCTTCTTGACAGCATGAACGAGAAAACTAATAATGTGGGACATCTGAAGCATCAACTTTATTCTTCAAAATGGTTTCCTGCGGACACTTCACTCAGTTTGAAATATGATTCTGCAGGCATTAACTCAAACTGAAATTTTAAAATGGTAGATACAAGCAAAACCCTCTTCAATTTTTTCCATACCTATACTTTTAATTTTTCTTTACACCAGTAGTGTCGTTATTTTTAATCTGTTCTGAACATTCTGAGTTTGACTGAAAGCCCTGAAAACTTAGAATACTGAAATAGCCAAGCCCCAGAGAAAGTGTATCATTTTATTAACATGGAATGTATTCGTTACTAATTAGGCAGCATTTCCTACCTGTGGCTAATGGGCAGTTAAGAGTCAGCCACATGGTTGTGTGTCTGGATTCAGCCAAACAAGGTAAGAGTGAACCAGATTGCAGATTGCTGTAACAGTCAGTGGTTGCAAGGGCAACATTAAGATAGACTACGATACCAAATTTTCATTAAATTCACATGATGGAATTTGAACAGACATCCCCAGAACATTAGCATGGGATTCTGGATTTGTCGTCTAGTGACATTGCCACTACACCACTGCGTAATACCTGACTCTCTGATCTCTTCTATCAATTGCACAATGTTTGTTTACACAAAATAAAGATTTCAAGTGTGAAGAGTTTCTGCTGTGTTGCTTTTAAAGGGCAGAGATGATTGATGTTTTTTATTGACCTGTTGTTACAAGAGATTTTGTTTTAAGGAAATATAATGTTATGATTGAATTACATTGTCATAAAGATTTTTAAAAACAAACTGTTGAGGGCCAGCATAGCTGGACATGGTGGGTATAAGCCCATAGCAAATAGGAACAGGAGTAGGTAGTTTGGCCCCTCGAGCCTGTTCTGCCATTTAGTGGGATCATGGCTGATCCGGCACCCCTCACATCCACTTGCCTGCCTTAACACATGACTCTTGATTCCTCTATTGATCATGATTCTATCTCAGCCTTAAATATACACAAGTTCTTTATCCCCAGAGATCTTTGTAGCAAGGAGTTCCAAAGACACTCAGCTCTATAAGAGAAGAAATTTCTCCTTATCTCCGTTTTAAATTGGAACTCATAAATTCTGCAACTATGCTGACTGGCGTTAGCCGATCCCAGCGGAAACATCCTCTCAGGATTTATCCTGTCTAGCCTCTTAAGAACTCTATTTTCCTTCAAAGAAATCATATTATGGGTGACACCTTTTGAACTAATATTTTCAAAGATTTCCTCATCCAAACTATGGTTCAAGATACCTGAATCCTTTAAAGGTTGAACTGACTCCATGAAAATTGTAGAATACCAAGACATACCGATCTCCATTATGGAACTGGCCAGATTAGGAATGCAGATTGCGGTTTGCACCCCAAACCAGCTTACACTCTTAAATTTGAAAATCAGAAAGCCCACAAATGGGGCCAGGAATCCAGAATCAGATCCTCGTCACCATTTTCACGTGTCTGTGAAAATCCAACCCAACGTCTCTCAATTTTCAGTAGGTTTTTTTTTGTTTATTGTGAGGGTAAAAATTTCCTTGAATAGCCTTATAATTTCTCCCCTTTTACATTGGACCGTTATTTACTTTCATGAATTTCCTTTTTATACTTGTAAAAGTTAATTTCTCTGTTTTAAATTTCTTGCTAATTTATTCTTTAATTAATTTTCTATCCCTATTAACTTCTTACCATCCTTTGATTTTAAAATATTCTCAATTCTTGGGTTTACTAACCTTTTGTGGGAATATTGTTAGCTTCTTTTAATCTGACAGTCTGCTTAATTGACCATTGCTGCACTGCTTTTCCAGTAGAGATTTTATTAGAATGTATATTTGTTGAGAATTATAAAATAATTATTTAAATGTTTGCTCTTGCTCACTGACTGTTATATCTTGAATTTAGTTCTTTTTGTTCATTATGCTGGTCAATTATAGAGCACATGGCCCATTTTTTCCACGAATATTGAGGCGTAGGAAAGGACAACGTCCTTCTGGAAAAATTGTAACTCACATTGTGGCAAAAATGATGACAGCTGACATGGTGAGTTATTCTAGTGAGTTTAGTTACGTTAGCTGTTCACATACTTCTATCCATCACTTTGTAGTAATATCTGGCCTGATTAATGTGTATTAGTAATAGTGCACTCATGTCGTCATTAAAAGCAAAAGGTAAAATTACTTGTTGGGGATATCTCAAAGGCTTATTTGTTCTTTATACCATTCTTTATCAAGCTGAGTCATACAGAGTAAACAGGCCATAGGTTTAATCCTATTCCCTAACAGGGCCAGTTAAGCCTTGCAAAGTAAGAAGCTAAATCATGTAGATGAAAACATCAGAGAATTCAAATACATAAATCACTGAAAGTAAACTTCAGATGCTGATAAGGCGATTAGGAATGCCATCAAAGTGCTAATAATTTTGGTGCATTAGAACACAAAAGTGTGGAACTAATGCTAAATTTAGGTACAGTTTTGGTAAAACCTCACTTAGAGTACTGGGCACTTTTAGTCTCCACAGTAGAAAAATGATATTGAGGAAGTAGAGAAGATGTGAAAAAAGAGCAACAAGAACATTACCAGCTTTGAAAGGAAGCCACTATCAAGAATTCTTTTCTTTGAAGGTATGCCCACCTTTAAACCCCTCACTCCATATTGCTGAGATAACAGGAACTGCAGATGCTGGAGAATCTGAGATAACAAGGTGTAGAGCTGGATGAACACAGCAAACCAAGCCGCATCAGAGGAGCAGGAAGGCTGACTTTTCGGGCCTTGACTCCCATTTCTGACGAAGCATCTAGGTCTGAAATGTCAGCTTTCCTGCTCCTCTGATGCCACTTGGCCTGCTGTGTTCACCCAGCACTGCCATTTGTTATCTCGTTTACTCCATGTTACTGACTGCATCGTCCCCCGATATCTTTTGGAAGCACCACATATCCACAACTTTTCTGCACCTCCTTATCCTTAATTTGCAGGGGTGAAGTTGACCAACTTATAGCTTTTTTCCTCTTTTCCTTCAGAATCACCATACAGAAAGTACAACACAGTAGAAAGAAAAGACCATAATGATGATGGTGATGAACAGAATGAACCTGGTTGCTTAATATTGTGGTCTCTCAAGATAGTACACATGCCAAGCATCCAAACATACCTTTTACAGCACTATACCAGGAACACATGAGCTTATACTAAACTGCCAAGGAACAAGTTAACATGAAGCAAGATCCATCTTAATATGTGACCTTTTTGTGCAATAAGAGGAGCCAATCATAGCCCGATTTAGTGCAAAACGGTGCACAACTTGTGGAAAGTGCTCCCAGTCAATTTTCTTCTACAGAAAATTTCTATACGCTTTCAACACCACATATACCATAGCTATGAAATGGGGAGGACCATCATGTCAGAATTTCAAAACAATTTTTAACAGTTTAAGTTTGTGCAGTTTTGAGATTAAGTGCACATCCAACATCATTGAGCTGTTTAACCACAGTTTTAGTAGGCTACCTCTTGGAGGGGTGAAAAACTGCAGTGTTGTATTGATTTTAATAAACATTATTGTCTGGTTTTGATTCAGTACGACCAATGCTTCACTACCACTCTCAGGTAAAAGTTTTGAAAACTCACAATGTTTAATACCATTTTAATTTGCATAAATAAAACATGAAAAAGGTGTGGAACAAGGTTATGATATAAATGAAAGTGTAACAAATAAGCTATCAGCAAAGTAAAAGGATTTTAGAGGAAGCCCATATGTTTTCATTCATGGATGATACATTGTCCTGTTTATATTTGAGGTTGATTGTCAAAGTATTCCTGCCTCGCATAAATAGGCTGTTTTTCACTTGAATTGCAGAATGCTTGCAGTATATTTTCATTTAATAGCTTACTTTTCCTAAATATGGGAGTGAAAAGGTCAAGATATTTATCACAGAGGAGCACCATTTTCAGTTTGAATGCAGTTGTTTATGTGGGCTATGGTTATGCTTGCTTTCTGCAGGTTAAGGATTTCTCTGCAAATACACTAATTCAGCAACATGACAACTTAGATGCATCCTTAGACAATTGCTTCAGTGGAGACACAGTGGTAATTTTTCCTGGAGAATATCATGCCTCAGGATTTGGAATGTTAACAGATGACATAATTATTAGAGGTAAGTTGTAAAACAATATATTTACATGCCACCATTATGATTTTTTCTTAATTGCAACTGAAGGTTTTTAACTGTGGAAGAATATTAGGAGAGTATGTTTTAAGAAATTTCAGCATCTGCACAGAATACTTTTACAGTAATTAGTATGGTCCTCAGTTATATTCCTGCCCTAATGTTGGTTTATTTGATTTTTTTATTGTATTTATTGAGATGTCTACTTCCCCTTTGCAAACCCTCTGTTAAGTAAAACCAGACTGTAGTGAGTTGCCAGTTCAGTTGCGGAAAGTTCTTAATTGCTACTAAAATCCAGATAATTTTGTCACTGAGATGGCAACCACTGTTAAGTATAGATTTTGAATGCTTAAGTAATTAAGCAATGGCAGAATTATTGTTGGGTTATCAGGGATGAATACTCATTGTGTTCAGATTCATTTGTATTTTAATAAGTTTTATTAGCACAAATGTTAGATCATTTATATTAATTATGCTAATGTACTTGCTGAAATAATGAAGGATTTTCAGGCCATTTAAGAAGTGGAGGAATGAAAACTACACTTCCTTCATTGCCCTACATTTATTGCACTAAATTATTTCCCAACAATTTGATCATTAAATTCCATTCATCTTGTTCTCAGAGGTGAATCTGTTTCTTCCAGTTCATTTAACAAAATAAAACACACACTTAAACGCAATAGAAAGAGTTTACTCTTGACATTATTTTCTTATTTGCTATTTTTTCAAATTTTCAATAATTCAGTTTAAGTAATATATAAGTAATACATTGAGAGTGAAAGGGATGACTATCCTCTGCTGTGTGCTCATATGTTGCATCGTTTTCCCCTTTTTTAAAAAGTATGAAGAGCTGTTACACCTAGGCTTTGGATTTTACCAATTCACTTGGGCTGACAGACTGACAGTAGACCAACATGTCTCATTAGGCAAGCATGACGGGCAGTGGCAGATGTCACAAGTAAATAGCCAAGGTGTCATTGCTAGAAAATAGATCAGGTGCAGGAAGAGATTTAATTATGGTCAGGAAAGGTGAGTGAAATTTCAGAGTTGAAAATTGAAAAACCTGCTTTAATTAAAGGCAGACATCAGATGTGAGGCCAGGTGGTAGATCTAAGTATGGTGCAACATCAGGTACCAGTGTCCACATTCAGGTTTCCACTTCTCATGCATTCAATTTCCATGCTTAGTTATGGGTGAATGTTGCATTGACATGATGAATGTCAATTTGCCTCGCCATGTGACTACACAGTACTGCGCATTTACATTGCCTATACAGCATAGTTGCACCACGAGGCAGAAATGACATTGCCCATGTCTATACTTGCAAAAAAAAACGTGTTCAGAATGTCAAGGAATGCCAGTACACCAGAGGTGGAATGCCTTTTATTGTCATTACACCAGTGGAACAGGAGGCAATGAAGATTGCAGAGGTCAAGCAGAGCATCCTGTTGTGCTGAGGCGTAAAACATAGAACGTAGAACAGTATAGCACAGTACAAGCCCTTTGGCCCATGATGTTGTGCTGACCCATTATCCTACGAAGATCAATTTACACTGCATACCCTACATTTTACTATCCTCCATGTGCCTATCTAAGAGTCGCTTAAAAGTCTGTAAAGTATCTGACTCCAGCACCACTCCTGGCAGCATATTCCACACACTCACCACTCTCTGTGTAAAGAACCTACCTCTGACATTTCCCCTGTACCCATCTCCAATCACCTTAAAATTATGCCGCCTCATAATAGTCATTTCCGTCCTGGCAAAATGTCTCTGACTATCCACTCTATTAACGCCTCTCATCATCTTGTACACCTCTATCAAGTCACCTCTCATACTTCTTCGCTCCAGTGAAAAAATCCCTAGATCCCTCAACCTTTCCTCAAGACCTGCCCTCCAGTCCAGGCAGCATCCTGGTAAATCTCCTGTGCACCCTCTCTAAAGATTCTACATCTTTCCTATAATGAGGTGACCAGAATTGAACACAATATTCCAAGTCTGGTCTAACCAGAGGATTATAGAGCTGGAAAGAGTGAGTAAAACTTTCTGTTGTGTCCAACTTTCCCAAGATGACAGCAAATTACAAAAAATGCTGGAAACTTAAATAAAAAATAGAAAACCCTGGGAACATACATCAGATGTGGCAGCGGCCCTGGAGAGAGAAATATACTTAATTTTCAAGCCAAGGATTGTCCTGTCAGTGAATATTCCCAAATCAAGAACTCAGAACTGGTCAGTAACATTTTTGATCTTTCATAAATGTTTAATGGTCGACTCGTGTATCTTGAGCACTATCCATACCTTGGTTGCCATCTTTCTAAAGAGGTCACCATTAACTGTGTCACCGGACTCCTGCACTGCTGTGAGCTGTGGACAGTGTATCAGTGTATCACATAACAGTGCGAGAGAAATTTTACCAGCAATGACTCCATCATGTTCTCCATGTTGAAACAAATACTAGTCCCCTTGAAGCCAGCTGTACAATCATTTAGGCAAAACTCCTGAAAGAGCCAACTATATTGGATTGGAATCGTATCTGAATTGCTAAAAAATGTCTCCCCCACCAGTTTGCTTTCTCAACTTTCAAGTGCCCAGTATTCCAGGAAGAACAAAGCAAACACAAAAGTATTCTTGATAACGAAGTGTGAAGCTGGATGAACACAGCAGGCCAAGCAGCATCCCAGGAGCACAAAAGCTGACGTTTCGGGCCTAGACCTCTCTGATGAAGGGTCTAGGCCCGAAACGTCAGCCTTTGTGCTCCTGAAATGCTGCTTGGCCTGCTGTGTTCATCCAGCTTCACACTTTCTTATCTTGGATTCTTCAGCATCTGCAGTTCCCATTATCTCTGATCACAAAAGTATTCTTATTCTTTCTTTAAAGAGCAACAGCATCAACATTACAGTAGGAACACAGGATTTAGTAATATATTAATGCCATTTGGCTCTTTGAGCCTTTGAGTAAGATAGCAGCTGATCTGATTATGGGCTCAACTCTTATTTCCTGGCTAACCCCCACAACCTTTGTATCAAACATTTATCCAGCTCAAACTTAAATGCATACAAAGACCCCCACCTCTTACCGAGGATGATAATTCCACATTTAAATTGACCCTTAATCAAAATGGGGTTGAATTTTCCTATTCTTTGGCAAAGTTTTCTTACGTGAAGTTCATGGCGCCTGCTTTCCCATGCCCCCGGTGACTTCTTACACAATCTCATTAATTATATAATGTAAGAATTTCCTTATTCATTGTGGTCCTGCACATTTATTCTGAGGAAGTGGCCCAGAAAGACAAGTTGGCTCCGCACGTTGCTGACAGGGAGGTGCTGCTGAATTGGAGAATGGAAAACGGCAGTACATGTTCATGCTGATTGGCAAAGACCACCACATCACCAGACCTAATCAACCTGTAAGCCTGTACAAAAATAACTGCTGAGTACAGTGTCCTTGGTGAAACAGATGCACTGCAATGTGGAAAGGTTAATGATCTTATGTGTTCAACAAGGGTAAGTGGCACAATTTTTCTTCTGCTTCCTCACACTCGTAGGGCCACTACCCTCTCTAAGTCTGTCACTTCATGCACTTCTTGCTGAGATTTATGGACGACAGCTCTAACTATTGAATGCATTATGCCCACTCAACAGTTCTTCACACACATCATTCTCGCATACTAACAACTCTTGATTATCTTTAGCACTTCCTGCTAATTCACTGGGGACACCTCACCTATTCTGTCCCTGCATTACCACTAAGAGCTCTGCTATCTACTTCCATCACACTTAATCCTTTCTTATGTCTCAAGACGAAAAGAAATGTCTCATAATGAGGTGGAGAAGATGATGACCGGTAGGTGAATCCTCAGCCCCAAAAAAAATGTTGGATTTGACCTGAGAAGAATGCAATGCTTATGCAGGCAGAGATTTCCATGGACAACAGGCTTACCAAAGGAATTTGGTTAAATAGGAAACCCAGGATTAGCACTCTGTGTTCCTATATGTGCACATAGGTCAACACGCCACTGTTCTAGCTCATAGAATTAAATGGCAACGTGAAAGGGAGACAAAGGACCTTGACCTTAATCTAGTTGCTGTATCCTGTCAGCGAGATAAGTTGGTGCCAGCAGGCATCCAAAGGGAAGAGGAGCCAAACACAGGAGCCCATAAGCTTCCTCTTAGGGTACACAGGTGCCTAGCCCTCTATCTGTCCCATGCCTGTGATGCCAAAGCCTACAGAATTCACTTTTGGGGACCGTGAACCTACGTTTGAATCAATGATCACAGCAGGCCTGGACCCTCTGGGCCGAAACAACTCCAGAGTCAACTGCCCAAATCTTCTATCCCAACAGGTACAGAGAAGGGTCCCTCCACCCCAGCTGTGGATCTTGCTATTGCTGTTTGATGTAGTATGAGGAATGGGAAGAAAATATCTTACTCAGAGTATGTAGGTAGCACAAGTGACACTGCATTGTATGGTTTCTTGCACTTTACTACATGTATATGCACTTGCAGTCTTAGAGTGTCTATTCTCATGTCATTTTCACTATTGAATCTGGTGAAATTGCACCCATTTGATTGCTGAGTATCCTCTTTAGACGTCTCAAGGACGAAAGAATTTGTGACGTCCAGGCTGTTGATGTCACAGACCTTTGACCAACAAAGGCAATGACTGCAGCCAAAGTGTTTCACTTTGAAGTAAATAAACTGTGAATTAAATCAGTGTGCAGGGATTTCTTCTTATACATTTTTGGGGTGTGGACTTGGCTGTCTGAGCCAACATTTATTGCCATTCTCGAGTTACAGTTGAGAAGGTGGTGGTGAGCTGCCTTTTTAAATTAGTTTATGTTTTGGTGCAGATAGGCTCACAATGCTTTTAGGGAGGCAGTTCCAAGATTTTGATCCAGTGACAATGAAGGAATGGCAATATATTTCCTAGTCAGGATGGTGAGTGGCTTGGAAGGGAACCTGCTAGATGTATCTACAGTCCTTGTACTTTTGTGAGTTTGGGAAGGTCTGTCTGAGAAACCTTGGTGAATTTCTTCAGTGTGCCTTGTACATTCTGAATGCTGCAGCTACTGAACATTGGTGGTGGAGGGAGTGTATGTTTGTGGACATGGTACCATCAAGTAGTCAGCTTTGTCCTGAATGTTGTCAAACTTCTTGAATATTGTTGAAGTTGCATTCTTCCAGGCAAGTGAAGAATTCCCAGCCACTGATCAATTTTTGTAGCCAATTTCGTTTCTGGTCAGTGGTAACTCCCAGAGCACAGATGGTAGGGTATCCATTGATGGTAGCGCCATTGAATTTCAAGAGGCAATGGTTAGATTCTCTATTATTAGAGATGATATTTGTCTGGCACTTGAGTAGATTAAAGGTTACTTGCAACTTATGACCAAACTCTGATTATTGCAGAGCAAGTGCTGGTGGATAGCACTATTGATGGCCCTTTCTATCACCCATCATTTTATTGTTAATTGAGGACAGACCGACTTGGCAGTAGTTGGCTGTGTTGGATTTTCAGTAAAGGATATACCTGGGTATTTTTCTTCATTGTGGAGTAAATGCTGGTGTTTCAGCTGTATGGAACAGCTTGGCTTGGGAGACATTTGGAGCAGTTGTGTTCAGTATTATTACCAGAATGTTGTTAGTATTCAGTGCCCCCAGAATTTTCTTAATATCACATGGAGTGGATTGAATTAGCAGAAAACTGGCATCTGCAATTCTGGGAGCATACAGAGGAGTCCGATCTGGATCATACACTCGGCACGTGTGGCTGAAGATTATTGCAAGTGCTTCAGCCTTATCTTTTGTGCTGATTTGCAGGGCTCTTCCATAATTGAAGATGTGGATGTTAATGGACCCTTCTCTTGTGATTCCTTTAGCTGTGTACTACCATTTACAACAGCACGTGGCAGGCCTTTAGTATTGACCTGTTTGCCTTATCACTTGCTCCTATGCCATTTGGCACACAAATAATCTTATTTTGTAACTTGACTATGTATGTCTGATGCTGATCCCAGCATGTTCCTCTGCACTCTTCTTCAAACCTAGGTTAATCCCCTGGCATGATGATAATGGTAGTGTGTGGACTGTGCTGGGCTTGGAGGTTTCAGGTTGTGTTGCAGTACAGCTCTGATGTCCCCTTTGGCCACAGGGCCTCAGACTTCAAACAGATCTCGTGACATTTCATTTAGCACAGTGGTAGTGCCAGACAGCACAATGACAGGTATTCTGAATGTGAAGATAGGACGTCCAGACTTCTTTCCTCATTGAATCAAATTCAGTTGCCATGGTAGGATCCAAACCCGTGTCCACAGAACGTTACTTGGGTCTCTGGATTGCTAGCCCAGTGAAGATGTGGGAGTAGATGGATGCAGGTATCAATAGTGTAAGATGGTGAGACATTTCTGAGAACAGTATATACAATGTCCAGCAGGTCAACTATGACAAAAGTACAATTTAAAGATATTCCCAAAGTCAGACTGTTATATAGTGGCATTTCAACCTCTGATTGTAATGAGGTGGCAGTCAGTGTACTGATGCAGAATTACAATGTCTTGAGTGACTACTGCAGAGAGCAAGTGAACAAGCTTATTAGCCCAATAAATAAATATTGCCTGACACTGTTGCAAGGACAATATCATGATGCATTAACAGCTCTGAATTATGTTCCAATTGAACTGGCACCTTTGTGCTAATTCTTTCAAAGAAACTGTTTGGCAACAATTGAAGTTGTGCCATTTGCAAAGGCTAAAATGAATAAACTGAAAATTTTGTCTCCGAGAACATACTGATTGGAGTGAAGAAGTTAAGGTTCTGGCTACTCCAGACAGTGATGTTGACACTGCTGCAATCCTACTGCGTGACCAGTTGTACAGCAGATTTCCAAAAGAGGAATCAATGGAATGGTAGATAACAAAGTGTGGAGCTGAATGAACACAGCAGGCCAAGCAGCATCTCAGGAGCACAAAAGCTGACGTTTCAGGCCTAGACCCTTCATCAGAGAGGGGGATGGGGAGAGGGTTCTGGAATAAATAGGGAGAGAGGGGGAGGCGTACCGAAGATGGAGAGAAAAGAAGTTTGGTGGAGAGGAAAGTACAGGTGGGGAGGTAGGGAGGGGATAGGTCAGTCCAGGGAAGACGGACAGGTCATGGAGGCAGGATGAGTTTAGTAGGCAGGAAATGGAGGTACGGCTTGAGGTGGGAGGAAGGGATAGGTGAGAGGAAGAACAGGTTAAGGAGGCGGGGACAGGCTGGGCTGGTTTGGGATGCGGTGGGTGGAGGGGACAAGCTGGGCTGGTTTTGGGATCCAGTGGGGGATGGGGAGATTTTGAAGCTGGTGAAGTCCACATTGATTCCATTGGGCTGCAGGGTTCCCAAGCGGAATATGAATTGCTGTTCCTGCAATCTTCGGGTGGCATCATTATGGCACTGCAGGAGGCCCATGATGGACATGTCGTCTGAAGAATGGGAGGGGGAGATAAAATGGTTCGTGACTGGGAGGTACAGTTGTTTATTGTGAACCGAGTGGAAGTGTTCTGCAAAGCGGTCCCCAAGCCTCCGCTTGGTTTCCCCAATGTAGAGGAAGCCACACTGGGTACAGTGGATACAGTATTCAGTGGAATGGTATGCATTTTATCAAGCTGTAGTTACCAAGGTAACCTGATGAGTTTGAAAAATACAGGGTTGCGCAACTGATATCACGCTCTTTTACGAAACTCTGAAGAAAGTGTGGCCGCAAAGAAATGTGAATGATACTCTGGTTTAAATTTTTTGATTGTGTAAAAAGTCAAGATGAATTCTACTCGGACATTCAGCAAGTTGGTGAACTGAGCTGTAAAAGCCGATCAGTTTCGGGAATAACCATTCTTCTAGACATTTGTGCAACATTTCGGACATTATCTTCTGACTAGTAATGTTGATTTAGTCTAATTAACTCAATTAAATCTAAATTCTGAAATTCATTAGAAGTAGATCACTTGGACGACTTAAGTCACACATTTCATCTGGACAAAATATCAACATGGATGCTTATAAAATCATTGGACACCAAATAAAAATAGTTGTGAAAACAAAGGAGTAAAGTACTTATCAGCCATATCTCTTGGTAGTTTATTATACTTAGCACCACTTAGTACATAGCACCACTGCTAAACAGGTCCCCAGATTTTAGAGCTGATCAAACAATTGATCAGGTATTTTATCAAGTAGAATTACATGTAACAGTAAAATAATATAAGTATACCAGAGTTTAAATAACAAGTGAGAAAACATAACAGCACTTCATCGGAAGCTGCATTGATGATGTTGCCCAGCAGGGTAATGAAACATCTGCGGAACAACGAATCAGCTTGGTGAGCCAACAAACCACAATGTAAATATACACCTATAATTGTTAACAATCATGTTGCAGAAAAAGTTACCATATGACTTCTGTTCAGTGAATGTTGTCATTTAGATATGTCACTCAGATCTGCTTCACAGAGGCACCGTAAAATTAGAGAGAACATTGGATGAAAGAGTCAAAAGAAGATGCTTTGGAATTCCTCTCAACCTGCTGCATATCGTGAGAGACTCCCCTACATAACAGTTGGATATCAAAAACTGACCCAAGATTAAAAACTACCTAACTGTAACCCCACGTGATATTAGTGTATTGTCTCACGGACTGTTAGATTTTACTAACAGTCAGTAGGAGCTGTAAAATGTAGCCACTTGAAAGTGGCATCGCCTGAAGATACCAAGCATAAAATTATATGGATAAGGAAACATTAATTCAGCAACAGAAAAGTTAAAGGATTGCAAGAATAACCAGACACAAATAAACGTGCATTAACCATGATCTGCTTACCATATAACCAACAACAAGTTACACAGTTAAAGGAAGTTGACACCCAGCACATTCATCCTGGAGAGAGATAATGGGAACTGCAGATGCTGGAGAATTCCAAGATAATAAAATGTGAGGCTGGATGAACACAGCAGGCCAAGCAGCATCTCAGGAGCACCTGCTCCTGAGATGCTGCTTGGCCTGCTGTGTTCATCCAGCCTCACATTCATCCTGGAAGTGGGTTTCACTTCGATTCTCAGATTTTTCACATTGCTCTACCTTTGTGCCCAAAATCCCCTTTCTGGCCAGTGTCCTGGTCTCGTCCTTAGAAGATTTCTGTTGATCATCCATTTCTACTGAATCTGTGACAACCTCGCCATTGTTATTTTCAGTTGTGTAGGACACAGCACACTACAATGGAGGAAATCTTTCTGGGTTATGCAGCAGTGCTCTGTTGGAGCAGTAAAAGCAGCAAAACCTCACCTTTAAGATTACAATGGTCTGAACCAAAATGGCCCTGGTGGAAATGTCGGCAGCATGTATTCTTGGTCTGCCTTGCTTTGAGGATTTGATAAAGATGTCATAGATCATTGTTTGGCAGGAGTAGTCCTTGCCTTTTAGCAGCCATCCTGTATAGCCCAGTACCTTGGAAGGAGGTCTCCAATATGCATGTATCATGGCACCTCCCAGCATATCTGGCATCAGTGGCCAGAGACAAGTTGAAATTGATAGAATGAAAGTCTTTTCTGGTGATAAACCCAGTAGGTTGGTGAATTAATCGTACATCTACTGATTTCAGTTATGCTACACATCTGGAATCAAATTGCAAGTCAATCATTTTTCAAGAATTAAAATTGCAGATCATATTTTTAAGTAATCCTGACAACTTCATTGTTTGCACCAATAACCTCTTTGTCATGTCAAGTAAGCACGCTCAAGTAATACGTGTGCAGTCAATAGTGCTCCACACCTCGAGAAAGCCAGCAGTGGTGAAGAATACCTGTGCCTGGATGCCTGTCTCTCCCTGTCACCAGGGCAAAATATGAACTAATGTGATCTAAGGAAAATTCATTTGTGGATCAAGGATTAGGATGCTGGTGATGTAAAATTAAAGGCAAGTGTAACTTTGAGACTTTGAGTGAAATCCTGTTCCAACAGCTAACAGTTCAGTGAGGATGGTCATAGTTCATAGAATCCTTACAGTGTGGAAACAGGCCCTTCAGCCCCACAAGTCCACACCAACTTTCAAGTATCCACCCAGACCCATCCCCCTATAACCCACCCAAGCTATACATCCCTGAACACTACAGGCAGTTTAGCATAGCCAATCCACCCAATGGTGGACTATGGAAAGAAACCAGAGTACCCGGAGGAAACCCATGCAGACTCAGGGAGAATGTGCAAACTCCACACAGATAGTCACCCGCGTGTGGGATTGAACCTGGGTCACTGGCACTGTGAGGCAGCAGTGCTAATCACTGAGCCACTGTGCTGCCCTAGTCTTGGATGTCTGCAGGTGTAGAGACTGATCATTTTCTTATCAGTGATAATGGGAACTGCAGATGCTGGAGAATCCAAGATAATAAAATGTGAGGCTGGATGAACACAGCAGGCCCAGCAGCATCTCAGGAGCACAAAAGCTGACGTTTCAGGCCTAGGCACTTCATCAGAGAGGGGGATGGGGTGAGGGTTCTGGAATAAATAGGGAGAGAGGGGGAGGCGGACTGAAGATGGAGAGAAAAGAAGATGGGTGGAGAGGAGAGTATAGGTGGGGAGGTAGGGAGGGGATAGGTCAGTCCAGAGAAGATGGACAGGTCAAGGAGGTGGGATGAGGTTAGTAGGTAGGAGATGGAGGTGCGGCTTGGGGTCCAACCCCACCACACCCGGCACCTTACCCTGCAACCGCAGGAAATGCTACACTTGCCCCCACACCTCCTCCCTCACCCCTATCCCAGGCCCCAAGATGACTTTCCACATTAAGCAGAGGTTCCCCTGCACATCTGCCAATGTGGTATACTGCATCCACTGTACCCGGTGTGGCTTCCTCTACATTGGGGAAACCAAGCGGAGGCTTGGGGACTGCTTTGCAGAATACCTCCACTCGGTTCGTAATAAACAACTGCACCTCCCAGTCGCAAACCATTTCCACTCCCCCTCCCATTCTTTAGATGACATGTCCATCATGGGCCTCCTGCAGTGCCACAATGATGCCACCCGAAGGTTGCAGGAACAGCAACTCCTATTCAGCTTGGGAACCCTGCAGCCCAATGGTATCAATGTGGACTTCACCAGCTTCAAAATCTCCCCTTCCCCCACCGCATCCCAAAACCAGCCCAGTTTGTCCCCTCCCCCCACTGCACCACACAACCAGCCCAGCTCTTCCCCTGCACCCACTGCCTCCCTAACCTGTTCTTCCTCTCACCCATCCCTTCCTCCCACCCCAAGCCGCACCACCATCTCCTACCTACTAACCTCATCCCACCTCCTTGACCTGTCCATCTTCCCTGGACTGACCTATCCCCTCCCTACCTCCCCACCTATACTCTCCTCTCTACCTATCTTCTTTTCTCTCCATATTC
The DNA here is from genome assembly GCF_030684315.1 of Stegostoma tigrinum. Classification (NCBI taxonomy): domain Eukaryota; kingdom Metazoa; phylum Chordata; class Chondrichthyes; order Orectolobiformes; family Stegostomatidae; genus Stegostoma; species Stegostoma tigrinum. Next base: position 44,979,749 of record NC_081361.1, on the reverse strand, counting down.
GGTCCGCCTCCCCCTCTCTCCCTATTTATTCCAGAACCCTCATCCCATCCCCCTCTTTGATGAAGGGTCTAGGCCCGAAATGTCAGCTTTTGTGCTCCTGAGATCATTTTCTTATGTTTCCTTGGTGGATGTTTTCCTGCTGCTTCTCTCGCTGGAGACTGTACAGCAGCTGTTGGAGGTGCTGTTCTTGCTGGGCTTGCCAAAGAAGTAATAATTGCAGACTTCTGCAGTGTCTTCACCTGTAAACCAAGACCCAAAGGACTCCAACAATGGCAAAGACCATGTCAGCTGTGTAATTCAGTGACTTGTGAGAAATGTCACAAAGAGAATGTAGAGTGTGCCATGGATTCTAGGGACCTAAGTCAGTGCCATGCCTTAATAAGGCACTTTGAGGTATGTAACTTTATCCAGATGTAGTTTAAGACCCAAAATGGCCATGCTTCATTGGAGGGAAGCCTAGTAGTAAGGCACTACGATAGCCAATTCTTCTAAAAAACACGCTGGAGCATTTCAGATATTGTCTTTGCATACTTACAGTTTAATGAGTGAATATGGCAGTTTCAAAGTGGTGATTTTCAGTATTAGCTCTGATTTGTGATTCAGAAATGCAGACATCATTGATACTTTTATGTTAGCATCTGTTTAAATTTAATCAGCCGACATAACATGGAGGCATTTAGTGCAAACAAAGCTGCCATATCATTTTTGTTTTGTAAGCCTATAGATCATAGCGGACAGGACTCTGGTACTGAGCCTGGTCCTGTGGCACAGAAGGGAAGAGGGGAGAGCCACTGTAGTGGGGGATTCGATAGTAAGAGGCACAGACATGCGGTTCTGTGGACACCAACAGGATGAACGGATGGTATGTTGCCTCCTGTGTGCCAGGGTCCGTGATATAAGAAGCGTACAGGCACAAAACGTCAGCCTTCCTGCTCCTCTGATGCTGTTTGGCCTGCTGTGTTCATCCAGCTCTACACCTTGTTATCTCTATTGAAATGTGGAGATTGTTTCAGGAGTGCATACTGCATGTGCTCAATATTTTTGTTCCTAGCAGGCAGGGAAGATGCGGTCGAGTGAGGGAGCCTTGGTTCTCAAAAGAGGTTGAACGACTGGTTAAGATGAAGAGGATGCTTATGTAAGGTTTAGGAAACAAGGAATGGAAATGTCTCTAGAGGGATACAAGTTATCCAGGAAGGAGCTGAAGAAAGACCTCAGGAGAACTATGAGGGGGCATGAGAAAACCTTGGCAGATAGGATCAAGGAAAACGCCAAGACTTTTTAGACATATGTGAGGAGTTAAGAGTATAACCAGAGAAAGGGTAGGGCCAGTCAAGAATTGTAAAGGGAATTTGTGCACGGAGCCTGAAGAGATAGGAGAAATCCTTAGTGAATACTTTCCTTCGGTATTCACAACTGACAGGGACTTAGTTGTAGAGGAGGACAGTGTGAAACAGGCTGGTAGGTTAGAGGAGGTGGATGTTAGTAAGAAAGATGTGCTAGGAATTTTAAGGAAGTTGAAGATAGGTAAGTCCTCCGGGTCTGATGGGATTTGTCCAAGGATTCTATGGGAAGAGGGGGAAGAGATCGCAGGGGCTTTGGCGATGATCTTTTCGTCCTCACTGTCCACGGGTATTGTGCTGGAAGATTGGAGAAAGGCAAATGTCATTCCCTTGTTCAAAAATGGGAATAGGGATAACCCCGGAAATTACAGGCCAGTTTGTCTTTAATCAGTGGTGGGCAAATTATTGGAAAGGGCTCTGAGAGGTAGGATTTATGATCCCTTGGAAAGGCATAGTTTGATTCGTGATAGTCAGCATGGATTTGTGAGGGGTAGATCATGCCTCAAACCTTATTGAATCCTTTGCAGAGGTGACCAAACAAGTGGTTGAAGGTAGAGCAGTGGATGTGGTACACATGGATTTAAGTAAGGCATTTGATAAGGTTCCCCATGGTAGGCTTATGCAGAAAGTAAGGAGGCATGGGACAGGGGGAAATGTGGCAGATTGGATTCAGAATTGGCTGACCCTTAAAAGACAAAGGGTGGTAGTGAATGGAAAATATTCAGTGTGGTGCTCAGTTACGAGTGGTGTACCACAAAGATCTGTCCTGTGTCCTTTTCTATTTGTGATTTTTTAAAATGATTTGGATGAAGGAGTGGAGGGTTGGATTAGCAAGTTCGCAGATGACACAAAATTGGGTCATGTTGTGGACAGTGCAGAGGGTTGTTCTAGGTTACAAAGGGATATTGATAGGATGCAGAGCTGGGATGAGAAGTGGCAGATGGAATTTAACCCTGAAAAGTGTGAGGTGATTCATTTTTGAAGGTCAAACTTGAAAGCAGAATACAGGGTTAACGGAAGGATTCTTGGCAGTGTGGAGGAGCAGAGGGATCTTGCGGTTCACGTTCACAGTTCCCTGAAAGCCGCCACCCAGATGGATAACGTTGTTAAGAAGGTGTGTTAACTTTCATTAATAGAGGGATTGAGTTCCAGAGTCATGAAGTTATGCTCCAGCTACACAAAAGCCTGGTTTGGCCAGATCTCGAGTATTGTGCCCAGTTCTGGTCACCTCATTTCAGGATAGATGTGGAGGTGTTAGAAAAGGTGCAGAGGAGATTTACCAGGATGTTGCTTGGAATGGAGGGAAGGTCTTATGGGGAAAGGTTGAGAGAGCTGGGGCTTTTCTCTTTAGAACAACGAAGGATAAAAGGTGACTTGATAGAGGTGTACAAAATGATCAGAGGTATAGATAAAGTCGACAGCTAGAGACCTTTTCCTGGTGTAGCTATTGTGAGGGGGCATAGTTTTAAAGTGAGTGGGGGTAGATACAGGCGAGATGTCAGAGGTAGGTTCTTTACTCAGTGTGGTAGGGGCGTGGAATGCATTGCCGGAGAGGGTAGTGGAGTCAGCCTCATTAGGGACATTTAAGCGGCTATTAGGCATATGGATGATAGTGTAAGGTAGGGGTGGAGGTTAGATAGACTTTAGGATTAGGGTAAAGGTTCAGCACAGCATTGTGGGCCGAAGAGCCTGTACTGTGCTGTACTGTTCTATGTTCTTTCCCCTCTCCTGAACCTTATTCCCAAAAAAAAGTTCACTTAAAAGTCTACTTATTCATCAGGACATTGGCTCAAACGGTAACTTGATTGTTAAGCTATTGTCCTGTAATCAAAGGTGCCTGGTTATTAGTAGAGGTAATTACTCCCTTGTTCTTTGGGAAATCCAGCAATTGCCTTGGACTTTTTTTTTGTGCCTGATTGGCTACTTGGTTGTGATTGGCCTGTCTAATGTACTTTACATCTGAGATCTCTATTGTGCAGCAATAGTTTGCTGACTGAAAGATTCATATATAATTCCAGATCATCTCTGGAACAATCCACAGATGAAAAGCTGGAGTGCCATGTTACCTTGAAGTTTATTGTGTTTTAGTGCCAATCACTGACTATTAGCATCAACCCCTTGCCCCAGCATACTGCACAGCTCCACCACCACCTCTCTAGAAGGACAAAGTCCCCGTAAAAGTTGTGTTCATGCATTTTGGTGAAGATGACTCTTATACAGGACATCCCTTGGATACCCTTGGGTAGTGCCTTCTGGAAACATCAGGCTTACTTCCATGTGCCCTCCCCATTCATGCCCATTGCTACTTCAGGACACTGGAATGCCTGTGGCTGCCTCACAGCCCTACATGTGGTTGCAACTCAATTTCCAGCTAATGTCCTCCTCATTGGAGCAATCAAATGTCTGAAAGCATTGACTGCCATGGCCAGATGAAACTTACACTGTGAGCTCCTCATGAACCTAGTCATGCCTGCAGTGGACTGAGAGATACCTGGCCTCACCCCTTCTGTTGCCTTAAAACTTGATGATACCATCATTGTTTGAAGGCACAACTTCAGAAAATGGCTACTGTTTCCCTCCACAGCTCAACTGCTCCTAAATGTGTGCTCATTTGCGTAGGTGAGACTCTGAACCACTGTGAACTGTGGAGCTTTAGTAAAATCAGATAAAAAGTAGAAAAAAGCCTGACAATTGGCAGTTTGTTGACATTAATTACCTGTCTACCACCAATCTATCAATCTTTCTTACTGCCCATCTGATAACATTACTTGATGACAGGGAAACTTTAGGGAGTCAATCTAAAACAGCCACGTGCCCTTATTCTTTTAACCCATGCCATTATTATTATATTGCCATTTTTCCGTTGTTCCTCCTTAGGGTCAATAAAATTCTTCCATTTTATATTACCCTTCAATTTTCATTGTCTCCCTGAAAGGCGAATAATGTGCTTATGCTGTGATCAGTGTAAGCTTCAAAAGATCATGCAATTCAGGCTGGCTTGATATCAGTGATTGGTTGATTGCCTATATGCATAAAGCAGAATGCAGCGCTCTTCTGACACTGGTAGCCTTTGATCCCAGAGGCCTAAGCTCAAGTTCCAACTGCTTTAGAATTGCGTAATAACTTTCTATACAGGCTGATTGTAAATGTTGTGTTCTGCTTTTTAATGACATAACCCCAACACATTCAGATCAAAGTTGTGGAGAGGGCCAGGCAGAAAGCTGTGGTGGCTGAAAAAGATGACGACAACAATTTTCCAGACTCAGAAGTGAGAAAGACTTGCATGTACACTGGGTTCCTGATTCATTCACATCCAACTCATGAATACTGATACTTACAAATGCAATCCTGTATATGGTTTTAATTTTAAAGGACCTAATGTGCATATAGTTCCTTTATTTGCGAATGGCTGCTTTCCATTGTCCAGCACTGTGCTGCAATTGCAAATAAGTCAATAAGCAAACAGACTCAAGAATGGAACCCTTTTGCAAGCCAGGGGTTGCCTATGAATTTTCATTTCACCACCACAGGTTGTCCCAAAACATTTAACAATCAATTAAGAATGTTTGAATTGTGGTCACTGATATAATATGTGACATCCATTTGGGTACAAAACCAGAAAGAAATCACGAATGGCAATATGATTATTGCAATTAATTAGTGTTTATTGGGTAACAGTTATTGGCTAGGACATATACTTCTATGAAAGAGTGCTTCAGCAATTTTAATGTCAATTTGAAAGAGCATATGGATCACTTGAATGTCTCATGTGAAAGGTAACACCTCCAACAGCACAGCGCTGCTTCATTGCTGAACTAGAGTGCCAGCTAAAATTTTGCACTTAACTCACTGAAGTAGGATTTGAACTCATAAATTTTATCTCAGAAATCTGTATTACCGACCCAGATCCAATAGGTCTAAGGTTTTGAATGATTGCTGGAAGGTCCTGGAGCCGTAAATTACTGTCCATGCCACAGGTCAATTGATGATTAAAGAAAGAAGTCAGATCATCCAGAGAACTCTGCACTGTGGATTGAGAAGACAGAAACTAGCCCAAATGTTGCTGCTCTCAAATATTTCTTTTATACATTCTTACTAATAGTTCAATCGTGCAGACATAAATATGCTATTAAAATCCCAAATTTAGCAAGGTAAAGTGGGTCAGTGGTTGGAGGTTATAGGACTACCTGAGTGTTTCCATTTTTCAATTAGTTATCTTTCCTGTCTTCAAAATGCCGATTGTGGTTGTATGATTTGGGGAATTTCAAACAAGTTTCTTGTGGAAAACTGTTAGTTGGAAAACTCAGTTCATAATGATGTCATATTTTAGAGACCTTCGTAAAAAACAATGCAATTGATTGTTCTGGTCAAAAGTGATATAAATAATTGCAATTATTAAAACGTATAAATTCAGGATAAAGATATGTTTGCTTTATTGACAGGGGCTGGAAGTCGTGAAGAAATCGTAATCTTTTCAGATCCCACGCAAGACAATTTTGTGGCTTCAAAATCCCAAAATATTAGCTTAGTTCACCTGACTTTAGTACAGCGTGGAACTACTGACGGCATTGTGGTAGTAGAATCTGGTCATATGACTCTTGAAGATTGTCTTTTAAAATGTGAAGGCACTGGCATTTGTGTTCTCACAGGAGCAGCCTTAACCATGAAAAACTGTGAACTGACAGGAGCTCAAGTTAGTACAACATAAATGCAAATTAGAAATCAGTCTTTGCATAAATACTGCATCTCTATTCAGAAACTATTAACTTGACTTATGCTTTCACCTTAACATGGTTTGGAAAATGTCCCTGCATAGTACTGTCAACTCCGATTAGGTACAACAACTATTAGATATTCTTTCACTAGTTTTTTGGATGAACATGACCTTTTTTTTGCTAAGCCGGAAGCCAAAACTCATGTCATATAACTCAAGTCATGTAATAATTGTCCAGAATGGGATTGCATTGAGCAATCACCAACGGGTGTTAGCTAAAAACTTTAAGACTAATGTCAGTATATTAAGGGAGAATTCAGCTGTCCTTCCTAGATTAGATAATAATCATTGGAATTTTGCGTTTTCATGAGCAGAGTTCATTTGCTGAAGAGGCTGAAGTTGAAGTCAGGGCTATTGCATATTATTTTAATTGCAAGTCAAAGGAAACAGGGATGCTGCCATGACAGTACATATGTGGACTGGGAATATGGTTCCATCATAAAACAGACATGAAAAAGATTATTTAAGGAACATTGCTGTCCTGTGAAAGACAACAAGATTTCTCGGGATTCTGCAGGAAACTGTAGGTATTCATAACATATGAAGAGGAACAACAGCAAAAGAGAATAATTACAAATATGACGGTTCTTTTAAGGAAATACTATTGTAAGACAGAGAACACCAGAAAGAAACGATAGGGCAAAACATAAAATAAAATGAAGAGTTTTACGAGAGTTTGTTTCTTAAGGTTTTCTGGTGTAATGTCACGAATTAAAGTATTCGCAAATTCTCTTTCTAGTCAATGATTAATGACCCCTTGCCAGCACAGCTCTTTATTGGAAAGAACTTGTTCCACTCATCTGATCAAATAGATGATTGGGAATATCTGCTGGTAACCCTCACACAGTACAAAACATCTTTTCTGTAATGGTTTTGGCCATGACAACATTTTTGTTGTAGTCTGTATTGATAGTTCCTTTGTGGAACTATTTCACTTTGTCCAATGATGGCTAGTTCCTAACTAGCCACTGTATCAAAAAAAATACCATAATACACTTGACATTCATCTTCTGGACATTAGATGGCAGTGCACAAACAGGGTGGTGACTGCAGATTCTACCTCTGTTAACCATTAATCTTTGACTGTAATAAAGAGCCTGCAAGGAGGGATTGAGGTTAGGGAGTATGGCATTTCCACAATTATTCCTAACAAAGTACCCTTATGAGTCATATTGTTGCTCGTCAATTATTTTGACTCACTTGGTTCTCAAACTACTAAAAGCTGGGATCCAGACAATCCCTGCAGAGATGTCATTTCCAAAGAAAAATGTTTCCCCAGAATATTTGTGGAGGTATGGTACAGGTGTCCCATAATGAATCTTATAAGCTCAGCATTGGCCTAGAGTACAGGAAATTCTTAATAGCGTTAAGTTCAACCACCTAGTTGGAGGTCAGGCTGTTTTGCAGAAATGGTGGTATAAAGGAATAGGCTTTGTTTTATAGAACAAAAGATAATTAACATTCTAGATGAAATATGGAAAGTCTGGAAGTTTTCTTTTTGTTTCTGATTCTGCATTGAATGCACACACATTCTTTTGTCATGGTGACCAAAGGTGAAAGCAGCACAGCCTAATATTAATTTTGTTTTGGATGTGAGTTTGCTTACTGAGCTGGACGGTTCGTTTTCAGATGTTTCGTCACGATTCTAGGTAACATCATCAGTGAGCCTCTAGTGCAGCGCTGGTGTTATGTCCCGCTTTCTGTTTATCTCTTCAGGTTTCCTTGGGTTGGTGATGTCATTTCCTGCGTTGATGTCATTTCCTGTTCTTTTTCTCAGAGGATGGTAGATAGGCTCCAAATCAATTTGTTGATGGAGTTCCAGTTGGAATGCCACGCTTCTAGGAATTCTCGTGCGTGTCTCTGTTTGGCTTGTCCTAGGATGGATGTGTTGTCCCAATCAAAGTGGTGTCCTTGCTCATCTGTATGTAAGGATACTAGTGATAGTGGATCATGTCTTTTGGTGGCTAGTTGATGTTTGTGTATCCTGGTGGCTAGCTTTCTGCCTCTTTGTGCAATGTAGTGTTTGTCACAGTTCTTGCAAGGTATTTTATAGATGACGTTCGTTTTGCTTGTTGTCTGTATAGGGTCTTTTAAGTTCATTAGCTGCTGTTTTAGTGTGTTGGTGGCTTTGTGGGCTATCCTGATGCCAAGAGGTCCGAGTAGTCTGGCAGTCATTTCCGAAATGCAAGAACTGTGACAAACACTACATTGGACAAACAGACAGAAAGCTAGCCACCAGGATACATGAACATCCACTATCACTAGTATCCTGACAAACAGATGAGGAAGGACACCACTTTGATTGGGACAACACATCCATCCTAGGACAAGCCAAACAGAGACACGCACGAGAATTCCTAGAAGCATGGCATTCCAACCGGAATTCCAACAACAAACACATTGATCCAATGTGTTTGTTGTTGGAATTCCGGTTGGAATGCCATGCTTCTAGGAATTCTCGTGCGTGTCTCTGTTTGGCTTGTCCTAGGATGGATGTGTTGTCCCAATCAAAGTGGTGTCCTTCCTCATCTGTTTGTCAGGATACTAGTGATAGTGGATGTTCATGTATCCTGGTGGCTAGCTTTCTGTCTGTTTGTCCAATGTAGTGTTTGTCACAGTTCTTGCATTTCGGAAATGACTGCCAGACTACTCGGACCTCTTGGCATCAGGATAGCCCACAAAGCCACCAACACACTAAAACAGCAGCTAATGAACTTAAAAGACCCTATACAGACAACAAGCAAAACGAACGTCATCTATAAAATACCTTGCAAGAACTGTGACAAACACTACATTGGACAAACAGACAGAAAGCTAGCCACCAGGATACACAAACATCAACTAGCCACAAAAAGACATAATCCACTATCACTCATATCCTGACAAACAGATGAGCAAGGACACCACTTTGATTGGGACAACACATCCATCCTAGGACAAGCCAAACAGAGACATGCACGAGAATTCCTAGAAGCATGGCATTCCAACAACAAACACATTGATTTGGAGCCAATCTACCACCCGCTGAGAAAAAGAACAGGAAATGACATCACCAACCCAAGGAAACCTAAACAGATAAATAGAAAGCGAGACATAACACCAGTGCTTCACCTGAGGCTCACTGATGATGTTACCTAGACTGGTGACGAAATGTCTGAAAACGAACCTTCCAGCTCAGCGACAAACTCACATCCAGAACCTCAACCTGAGCTACAAATCTTCTCAAAACTCGCTATTAATTTTGTTTATTCAATAATAATTGAACTATTAAACGATTAAATTGCACAACTGAAACGTTATTTTATATATTAAATTGATTTAATTATCTTGAATTATAACAAGTGTACTGCATCATAAGTGTAGATAAGCCAATGCAAAATTTCACTAAGCTAGTATTCAGTTTTCTGACTATTAATCCTAGCATTTAAATTCCATTAAAATTTTTCACCACATTCCACAGAGGTTGCTTATAATTGATGAGGTAGATTTTTATATTACCACCTGGGTGTGAAAAGTAGTGTTGCAAATAGTACAGTTTATTATTCAGCCTCCTGATACATCGAGCTAATATTTAGTCTTGAAAGAGATTGCAAAATCTATCCAATAATGAGGTTGTTAATCCTGGGTAGCATTCTGAACCTCATGTTAATTCACTTTATCACTTTTCATTTAATATTCCTGTGCTGTAGTGATTTTGAAACTTTGTTGCCATAATAGGTTAACCTAATGAAATTTCACCTGAAGTGCTAATTTCATCATCCATTATCTTTGCTTTTCATAAAAATATGCTGTACAATAATTTCTTATAACATTATTATAAGGTCAAACTTGGAGTCTCAATTTTAATAGGGACCAGGAGTTGAGCTGTACCCAGGAAGTGTTGCTTGTTTGGAAGGAAATGATATTCACAAATGCAGCAATGTTAAAAGTTCTGATGTCCTCAAGAGTATGTTGGGAGGTATCAAACTGAAGGTAAGTGTATTGATCATTTCACTTAGATAAAAATATTTTGGAAGAGAAAGTTGAGAGCTGATTTAGTTGGAATGGATTTTGTAAAAAGCATATGGGATATTTGCCTTTATTAGCTGAGGCATAGTGTGTGCAATTCTGGAATTCACATTATAAGAGAAACATGATTGCACGAGAGATGATACAGAAGACATTTACTACGATGATACCGAGCTGGAGATTTAGTTGGGAAGAGAAATTGGATTGAATGGGGTTCTTTCCCTTTGAGCAGAGGAGACTGAGGAGTACATATTTGAGATGCATAAAATCATGATGGACCTAGATTGGGTAGACAGAAAGGACCATTTACCCTTGCTGTAGGGACCAGTGACTGGGGGTATAAAGTAATGGGCGGGCGTTTTAATACAGGATAAGATAAAAAGCTTTTTCACCCAGATGGTGGTGGGAATCTGAAACTCACTGCCTGAAACAGTGGTAGAGGCAGAAACCTTGATTACATTTAAGTAGTATTTAGATGTGCACTTGTGATACCAAAGCATACAAACCTACGGGCCAAGTAGTGGAAAATGGGGTAGAATAGTTAGGTGCTTCTTTTTGACTAGCGCAGATTTGATGGGCCAAAGGGCCTTTTTCAGTGTTGTCGATCTCTATGATCCTCCAAGCTGTTTAGTAATGGAAACTTTGAAATACACACTGTTGTAATGCATTGAAATGAGCTGTCGAAAAGCTGTTAAAGCTATTCCTTTAGCAGTTAACATTAAAATCCTGTTCATGGAAATAACTGTGTGGAGAAAAGCTGTTCTTTCTATTAAATAATTCACTAAAAGGTGACCTATATAAATGTGGTTTTGAATTATTCCTTCTCTTAGTAATATAATATTGTTTAAATTGATTGCAGGTTTTGCTTGGTTGATATACAAACATGGTGCAGTCACAAATTTTTCATTATAATCATTCCATCCTTGATCTGCCACGTTTTCCTGAAGATGCTCTCTAGTGCAGAGTGGTCTATCTACAGACACCAGTGGCCAGTGGAGGACAGCATAAACACGCTCAAATCTGTTCTTAGCTGATATACTTTCAAACTATTCTACTATTGGTCATAAGGTAGTAATCAGGAGTTGGAGAGCTGCTTGATTTTTGTTTCCTCCCTAGGTCATAGGCACCGAGGTCAAGCATAGTGTTCTAATTACTGTCCTAAGATTAATTAACTCGGCATAAACAAAGGCAAACTTAGGACTTTGGGTTATAGGCAGTTTAGGACATTGGTCATCAGTAGAATAGTAACTTGCAAATAAACTATTCATTTTCTGAGTTTGAGCTTTTCATTAGAATGTATAAATTTTGCTGCATATTTAGAAGGAAAATTTGAATCTGACACCCTAACTTCCAACTTTCAGCAAAACATTTCATTCTTCATTCCCACAAGTTAACTCCGTTTAATGTAAATCAGTGAAAAAGGTCACATATGCCACCTGATCTATGCTGGTGTCTACATTAGCCCCTTTCCTTCCCTCTTTATCTGACCTCATGAAATTTTTTGTTTGCCAACTCATTAATTTACTAACTCATCTCTGCGGTTTGCATCAGCTACTCCTTATTCCACATCCTAGTGCTGACTGGACCAACCTGCAATACAAGGACCAGGATCTAGGCTGCCACGAGACTCCATCCAGCTTTTAAATAAACAGCAAAAGACAATCTGCAAGGAGCTGCTCCTGCAATTATAGAATCAATTTCAGGAGAGAAACAGCCTATTAGACTCACTGGTGTGCCTGTCAGCACCAGTCTGTGATTGGAGGAGCAGGAAACAATGACAAGGGGAGTAACCTGTTCACCCTCAAGCCTGAATTCCAGACACAAAGCAATCAAAGGTTTTTGCCTTCTCACACAGGTACAAGCCCTCTAAAGAATTGCAATCAGAATGGGGAGGCAGGGATGCAGGGCAGTTGGGCTGAGGTAGTGTCACTGAACAAGTGAGATGAAATCTCTGTGTAAGAGTGTATCTGTGAATGAGAGAGGAAATGGTGGAGAGACCATATGTGGTGAGAAACAGATTGAGGGAGAAGTGAGAGCGAGAGGTTTGTGTTTAAGGGAATGAGAAAGATGGGAAATGTGTGTGAGGGAGAGAGATTGCAAGCAAACTAGACACAAACCCTTCATTCTTCCCCAAAAACTGGTCCACCCACTGGACTAGATGAGGAAAGCTTAGATTAAAAGTCATTTTGCTTCTGACCCCCACTCTTGCGGGAATTCTGCCATGGCCAGCTTGGTGTGTGTTTCAGAGGGGAACACAGGGTGAGTCAGAGGGTCACTGGACTCAAAAGTATAAAATCTTGTTTTTCTGTGAACAGATGCTGTGTTTCTCCAGTCCTCTCTGGTTTTATTGCAGGCGTTAATTAAACCCATTTGTTAAACTTGGCCTTTCCTCTTTCTTGGTGACCAATACTTAGGAACTGGACTGTATGTCTGTCTCTCTCTCTTTAGCTTCACTTCTGAAAAAAAAATAACAAAAGTTTCATCAATTGGCTCTGCTTGATGTTTTTAATGTTTATCCTCATTGATGCCTGTTTTGAAAAATGAAGTTTGTTTTGATTTTTTTTGCTCAGTAAATTGTTTTCTTCCTCAGTAAATTGTTTTCTTCGTACCTGAACGTTTTTCGCATATTTAACATAAATTTCAAACCTTGTTCTTTTTTGAAATATGCTTATCAGCCCTGTGAAGGAGGAAAAACTGGTTGCATTGCCTTAGCTCATTTACATCCACATTATCTCTAGGTATTATTTCAGTGCTCTCCCATCTTTCATCTTAATAATAATAAAAACTGAGTGAAATGTGTAAAACTCCTAAGGGGTTAGAAAGGGTAGGCATTGATAGAATGATTCCCTTGAGAATCAAGAACTATGAATCATAGTCCCAGAATAATGATCTGGCCATTAAGACTAAGTGGAGTAAAAATGTCTTTGGTCTAAGAGTGAGAGGTTTTTACAAATCTCCAAATCCAGAGACTTGTGGTTACTTAAACTACGTATACAAGCCAGTGATCAATATATTTTGGACACCGCCTGGAGTAGGAAGATATGATTAAGAGAATATTAAGTGTGCTTTTTTTTTCCTTGTTCTACTTATGCAAAGTCAAGCTCACCCACAATCCTACTGTCTTAACGCTAAGGTCCTTTAACACTTCATGTCTCCAGTGACAAATGGTTCCTTGTTTGGTAACATCTTTATTTGAAAAGTTCTCCTCCTTGTTTTCACATATCTCATGATTGACTATCGCTGTTACATTATTACGTCTCTAAGATCCCTCTTGTATAGCTCAACTTTTAATCACTGAAACATTGAAGGCAATCCCTTCAGTGGCAAATTCTAAGATTTAGAATTCCTGAACATCTACCTCTTTGAAGGAACACAGCAGGCCAGGCAGCCTCAGAGGACCAGGAAAGATGATGATTCAGGGCATGATCCCAACCCAAAATGTCAACATTCAAGCTCCTCTGATGCTGCCTGGCTTGCTGTATTCCTCCAGCTCCATACTGTGTTATCTCTGACTCCAACGTCTGCAGTTCATACTATCTACCTCTTTGGCCAAGGTTTTTGGCATCTATCTGAATATCTGCTTATAAAACATGGAGGGTATATAAATGAAAACTGTTATTGGGGTGTGTTCTTAATAGGGAAGGTTCTGATTAGGACACCACTTGTACAGTGTGATCCTATGTTAAATTCTTAGATCAAGGCAAGACTGTAATTGAAGGGAATGTCAAGTAATGGCTGATACTTCATTAAATGAATACTGCCTTTTTTAGGTTCTCCCTCCACCAAAACTGAAACTTCACAACAATTATGTTCATTCCAATAATGGCTACGGTGTTACCATAATCCAGCCTGATGACAGACATTGCCGTGAAGTAGATGAGGTGGTACTGGAATGTGCTGCAGGAGGTGACAAGAGAGATGATCTTGTCAAGGCAATGCAGAACATGAGCCTTGAAATGAACAATAACAAGTTTGAAAACAATTCAATGGGAGAAATAGGTGTCATTGTTTGTTAATTACTCTGATACACAAAAACACTGCAGAGTTAGAAATTCTGTTTAACATTTGTGTTCAAATCAAAACAGGTATATAGTTACCTGTTTAGTGATGTTGGTTTCAGAATTTTTAAATCTGTTTAAGATAGTACAGTGAGATGAAAATGTAGACAGTAAATCAAAAATAGTTTAGAAGTTAGCTGTATAGTACACTATTTAAACTACCTTCTGTCAATTTGTTCAGAAGTAATGGTGGTTTTCATTAATGTGCACTATAGCTGGGCTTCAAACTTACATGAGAATACAGAAATTTACTACCGGCACCAACAGGAAGCTATATTTAAACATGGATTAAAGACTTGGAACGGTTAAATTCATAAATTTTCCACAAACTTGTTGATTTTCTGTATTTAATCAAACTACAGAAAATCTGAGCATTTTGTAAGCTTATGATAAATTACATGGCATGGAATGTTCACAAAATTCTCAGTAATATGGATTGCAGCTGATCTGAAGGGAAGTAATAATTAAGTGCCTTCAGCAATTTACCCCAAAGAGTGTAACCCAAATTCTGAGAACACAAAACTTAAAAATATTTTAAGTCTAGCATCTTGACAGTACTTAAACAAATGAAATAATATTTTCACTTCAGTGTACAGCTATGCATTTAAGGGTGTAATCAGTATGTATGTGCTTAATTAAATGATGTATGATTTCACAATCAGATGTATATGTCTGCAGACACTGCATTACGAACAGTCACTTACAAGTATGTGGGTGTAAAACCTGTGTAAAATTGCAAAGTTTGTGCAGATTGATTTGAATTCTGTAAGCCCTTAACTTTGAAATAAATCAGAATCAGATTTACTGATTTAGAATCTGATTACATCTGTTTTCAGATGTAAGTAACAACCAAGAAAATATTGACCACTAGCAAAATGATCTTTTGAATTTACAGAATAATCATTTATGTTCCATCATTACTGATACACCAAGTAAAACTGTGACTTGAGCTACAAGAACATGGATACTAAATTAAAGGTGGTGGCCTATTTGTGATAGCGCTTCTACAACCTCAACCCAATTTATAGGCCACATTTCTCCTATTCTCCTCCTTCTGGTAAAGACAGGCTTATTACTTGGCCAATCTGGTAGAAGCAACGTAAAAATAGTTACACCTAATACCAGATGAATTATCCATCAGATCAGGAGCTGTTGCTACAATGGTACACATACTGCATTCTCAAAAATACAAGAAAAACTACATCCACTTAGCTTAGGTCAAGTTCAGTAATCAAGACGAGGTAGTCACTAAACCATTGTCCCTGCAGTAATGTCTCAGTTTCACAAGTCATGGTTGTCTCAAATTTCATGTAACACAATAAAAAAACTTGCTGCGGAGCTTCAGTACTTCAGTCTGTGATCTTGGTGGTCTCTATCCTCAACTAACTGAAATTATGCAAAACTATATTCATCTTGTTCCACACTTAATCTCACCTATTCATCACCCCCCTCCTTTCAGATCCACATTGACTTGTTTGCCCCCAGTACAGTAAATTTTAAGTTCTAGTCCATTGCATCCCTTTTCAGCCAGTTTTCCCAGAGCATCTTTTTATTCAAATGCTTGCCTTTTTTAAACCACTACTTCCACACATACTAATCCATGTTATTCCCTTCATTGGCAAATTCATTCTCAGATGTTTGGGTTTTATTCTGTGGGATTCCCTTCCTTAACCTCACTGCTTTTTTGGTGTTTGGCCACCTGCCTAACTTTCAACTTTCTGCTCTAGTAGTCATTTTCTGTGAATACATTCAAAGCATTTTGGATCTTTCTTTACATTAAAGGCACTGTAGATATTGCATGTTGTTTATTGTAAATTTTTTTGGACTATGTATTCAACCTCCAAGCCCGTAAATTCACATACAGTGTAATCCTATGTTATCATCCTATGGCATCATCCTACAAGGAAAATCATCTGCCGATACTGTCTTTTATAAAGTTGTGCTTTTCATACCTTAGGAAATATTCCTTTGCTTCACTGCAAAGGTGCGTTCACATGCTGATTGTGGGAAAACGTTACTCAGGGGGCTCATGACTTAAATACAGAGTTTTTTTAAAATGTACGATCTTTAGAGATCTATATTCTTCGTGAAGACTTATTATACATGTCATTTTTACAACTTGGAAGACATGATCTAGATTAGAACAACATGGTTATGACATACACTCGAGCATTAATAGCATGATTTGCAACATCTTGATGGCTATGTCTAATTGCACGAAACCAGTTCCACATGCTTTGCAAGTAGGTCCGACAGCGCAGCATCCAATGACATTAAGAGACTTAAATGCTTAGGTCTCCAATTTAATGAAAATATTTCTCTTCATAGTAATGAGTAGTTTACAGCAGGTGCCTTGTTGAAATTATTTTAGACCAAAAGTGTCTCCTGAATCACATCCATAATGCTGTGTCCGGAAAAGCCAGCATAGTCAAGGAGAAATCATTACTGTTACTCATTTTGTACTGTACTTTTTATGTTGGTGTGTCTAAACAAAGACAGAAACAATACAATGTAAAAGTTATATAACAGAAAAGCAGCAGAAAAAGCTGGTTTGGTATTGCACATAGCTGAAAGCAGTGTTAATGTGAGGTTACCTTGAGCACTGGAATTATAGTCCAAGCAATTTTGTGACCAACTGTTAAATCAAATGTAAGTTGAATTTTTAATACTTTTATCTCCAAGAGCATATACTACCTGTAGTTTGTTCATTTATCTCATGTAAATAAAATTTGTTGATGAAAATACTGTATTTTAATTTCGTAAAAATGCATGAGAAAAGATCATTATTGTGATGGAATACTTAAGATCCTTGAGTTCATGTGTTCTATTTTGTAATTTTTCTAAGGCAGTATTTTCCCATTGACTTGCAAACTGTCAGCAAGACTTATTTCAAATGAACTAACTTGATGAGAGACGAAGCAACAAGTCCCCCAAAATATTTTGAACTATCATTCTATCAATTTCACTGGAAACCAAATACAGTGTGCTGAAAAATTAGGCTTCCTACTTACTACAGTCATTTTACAATGCTGGCATACACCAACCTCACCCTTTCATTTATTTTAAGTCTACTCTAATTCAAATGCTCCAAAAGGTCTTTGGAATTTTTGCAGTCAAGTTTAAAATAATTTTTGAACTAAGTGCCCTGATATAGCTATCCAAATTGTGTAATAGTCTGCAATACAAACTGCTACTCCATTTGCCTCTCTTCCCTTTACCTGCTGAACTTGTAAGCTAGCTTTTTGTAATTGATGCACGAGGATTCCCAAATGCCTCACTTTCTGCATTTATCCATTTAAATACTTAGCTCTTCTATTCGTCCTGCCAAAGTACATAACATCACACTTTCTCACATTGTATTCCATTTGCCAAGTTTTTACCCATTCACTTCATCTCACTACTAGTCATATCTAATGACAGAGTGGGACTGTGGTGACTTTACTTTTGTATAGTAACTGACCCTTACAGCAAACAGTAAAAGATGATGGATCTATTGAGTAAGTTTCGAACTGAGATTGAGCTTGTCTAGTATTACCATCAGCTGGAATCATAATACTGGACAGGATGTAAGGTTGCACAGAAATGCCCTGTTTTCACATGATCACAGCTTAAATAACCTGGAAAGCACCAGATGCCCTCAAAACTTCATTGCAATCAAAGGCATCAAGTAAGCAGGGCAAAATTGCTGTGAGCTGTGTAGAATCCATAATTGGAGGATAACACAAAGGTTGAAGGTACTCCCCTCGTCTCAGGCAGATCACTATAAATAATTAGGTTTGTAAAATTGGAAATATCCAGAGGCTTGCAGTTGTGATCTGCATATTAACAGTTTGCATTTCAGCACCAACTAGTCAGCATAGGTTGGACTGCAAAGTCCACAGATATTTTGCTCTTGGCCTGTTGGTTAGATTTAGATGCAGGAAGTACCCTGACAAAGCTATCCAAATACCAGGAAAGTCTACATTACAAACTGCTGCTTAATCATGAATACAATGCAAAGTTTTCATTTTGTATTTCTCCATAATACATAAACCTTTATAATTTGTCTGAGAGTATCATCAATGGTACAATACAGCTTTGGCAAATTGCTTCATGTTAGAATATCTTTCATATCTGTGGATATTCCGAAGTGTTTAAAGCTAATTAACTATTTTTAAACTATAAACATCAATCTAAAGACATACATCAGCAACTACATGCACAGTACGGTCCCAAACATTGCAATGAGATGTATGAATAAATAAATTATTTCAATGGTTGCTGAGGAATGGTTAACGTGCAATGTGATAAGACTTTGGTTGAAACAAATGCACGTAACATTTTCTCAATAGTATTTGTACAGGACCCTTTGTAAGCAAAGTGATTAACCTTAGTGGTACTGTGGAAAATATCAAACTTCATCCCCCTTGTAGCAATGTACTATAAAAAGCATTATGAAGATGACTTCTTCAGACAGATCTCAAGCTAACTGATGCTGAAGGGGTTTTCTTTCAAAGTTGTCCATTCAGTTTTGTCAGCCTATCACTTAAAGTCAGAATAAATTTTTCTTTTAGGCTACCCCACCTCAGTCTAAATTTTAAATGGGAGATAAAAGGCAAATGCAAAACCTTGTTTACCAACAGCCCTTTTATTGCTGCTCTCAAACAGGATGAAAATCACATGGCCATTCAAAACTTGTAATTTGTTAAGTAAACTTTAATATTCACGGGGATTCTAAACTGCCATTTAAAATGTGTCACAAGTACATTTCCTTATTCTGAATTTGCACTTAAGTATACATCAAGTAAAGAAAATAATTGCATAAAAACTGACAAATTGATAACATTTGCAATGTGCATTCACTGTTTCTATTCTCAAAATAATTAAATACAAAACTAGTAATGTCAATACATATAAACAGCGCACAAATACAACTTTTGGTCTTTTGCACCTCTCTAGTAGCCACCTCTGCCATTACCATATCCTCCTCCATATCCTCCACCACCACCACTGCCACCTTGGTAGCCACCATATCCTCCACTTCCTCCACCACTTTGGTAGCCCCCATACCCACCACTACTGCTTTGGTAACCCCCATATCCTGCACCACCACGACCCCCACTTTGGTAGTTGCGGTATCCACCACCTTGGTAGCTTCCTCCACTACCACCTTTTCCTCCATCATAGTATCCAGAATTGAAACTACCACGGGAGCCACCATAGCTATTGCCTCTTCCATAACCACGACCTCCCCTGTAACTGGATCCACGACTACTCCCTCTGCCACCAAAACCTTGGTTGTCATAACGTGCCATCTTTGGAGGCCGAGGACCATCACCAAATCTGTAATAAATCAAACCAATAAATTAATACATGTTATGTTTGACAAGTTAGAAGTAACAAAAAACACAGCTTATATTTGAAAATGAAACGATCAGATTGTATTCCATCCAGTGGATTTAAATTATTTTCTAGTGTTCAAAATATAAAAGATTCAATCCAAATAATGATCAATACACGGTAATAGTCACATTAAACATGTATCAAGAGGCTAACAAGAGTAAATTGCAACTACAATGTTTTTGCTGTAGCCGAAATACAAAACCCATTAGGTCAGTTCTTCTTTACTCTTTTTCAAGGGAACCTTTGTACAAATTAATTTGCACCAAACAAGCAAAATGAACATACTGACTGTGACTTCATACAAACAGGCACAGCCAAGGGACAGTTGTGGGGTGGTGTGGTTATGTGTAAAAACAAAAATGGAGGACAGAAGTCATACAGCTTCAGAGTATAACTTCTTTTCCTTTGGACACCTCAACAACCTGTTCTTCTTACTCCTCCACCTCTGTCAATAGCATAAAAAAAGTCTTCCAGCTCCTTTCAGTTCTGAAGAAATCATAGTGGACTCAAACCATTAACTCTGTTTCTCTGAGATTAGAACTGTTAGAATAATTAGAATAGAATACAAAAGAACAATCAGGTGTTGATTTTGACCAGAGCAGACTCAAATGAGTTGAAGGGCCTTTACCTGCACTGTAGACCTTTATGACTTTTTGACTGTCTCCACAGATGCTGCCAGAATTGCTGAGCTTCTCTAGTACGATTTTTGTTATTATGTCAAATTTCCAACATTTGACAGTATTTTGCTTTTATTTGAATTATCAATGACTGTGGCTCCTTGTAACCATGATCAAACAGTTTGCCTAACACAAAGAGTGGAACAAATAACAGGCAATCTTCAATTTTACCTTTGCAGCTGGGGCATACTATTATTTTAGTGCCTATATATACTCCATCATTATTTCTAAAATATTTTGACCTGCAGCATCAATACGCTTAGTTTAACTATTAACAGCTTTTATGTACAATGCATCATCCCTTTGCTAAGCAAGCAGTCTTTCCTGTACAACAGTCCTATCCCTCCACTCTTCAGAAAATGTTTCTTCACCCATACCGATCTCAATCTTTCCACTAGAACTGCCAGGCACCAGCAATCTCAAATTTACCGATTTGTATCCACTCTAACCTACTTCCCTCAATATATGCATTATCTGCTAGACAATTTTCCAGTAAATTCAAAAACTTCACATGAAAAGCCACTGCTCTCATTAAGGATTCAGCCAGCAAATGCTGCTTTAATTTACAAACACCGTAAAAGGGGTTTTTTACCTATCTGTGTCACTTTTAAGTGTTTTCTTCAAGTGGGATGTGTACATGTCTCTTTTGCTCATGTTTCTCAGGAGCACAGGTCTGGCCATGCAGATAAAAGCAAAAGGTCATGAAAAAATGAGGATGCTTAGATTGTGAGAGCCTCGCACAAGGTATGATAACGATGCAATCAGCCCTAGGAATCGTACTGATAAGAGTGCAAATTCTTTGCTGCTAAATTATGACATGAACTGATCTCCAAGTACAGTCTAGAAGCAAAATTCACCTTGAATTTGCAATAAGATTAATGCCTGCTGCACCAGGTTTTGAAATCTGCCGGATTACATTCAACAATCGCTCATGTGCAGGATCCATTTGTCGTATGAATTCTGGATCCTTGGCAACTTCGACAACCAGTGCCTCCATTCCTGCACGCAAAGCAACAATTGCAGCAGCTGTATAATGAGGCATCTTCAACTTTATCCTAAAAAGCACAAATAATATTTAGCGCTCAACATGAGCCATTTCAATCAGATCTAAAGAGGTACTTGTTGCAATGCAAGTTATCTCAGAACTAATGAGAACTAAGCTACGCAGTTACTAATAATGTCTTCTCAGACCAATGAAAATGTGTACTGTTACAGAACACTTCAATCTGCACAAAAAATAACACGTAATGGTATTTCAAAGATGGCTAAATTATAAGTAGCATTTTTGGGAGAATAAAGTTAATGAGCCACATTATGCAAGGTCATAATTGGCAAAATTAATATTTTATCTTTAGATGTTTCTCCAATTAGGTGGAAACTCTGTTGCACTCTTAGTAAATATAACCATCAAATTCTGTGCAAAACTGAATTGTTTACAGCATTTTTGCATATACAGTACACACCATGCATTTTTTTTAAAAAAAAGCTGAAGTTTAAGATTGTGGAAGCAGGTTATGAGGTCTTTACCGGCTGCAGTTATAGTTTTAAGTCATACAAAGTGAAATTTGTTACCACAAATAATAAATTCAATATCACTTTTCTGGAATAGATATGTTCCAAAGAGATAAGAAAAGCACACTGGCTTCATCACAAATCCCCGAATGGACTATATCACAGATTCAAAAATCAAATCACTGATCATGTAGTACCATACTGCTTTATTACATTAAATATCACTGTCATTCATCATTATTGGACTTGGATCAATCACAGTTATTCTACGTACAACTGACAGATTAAAATTATCTTGAAACACTAATTATAACTGGATATCAGTATTCAACAGAAACTGAAAGTAAAAGCATATTGAAACTTCAAACTTTCTTACCACTCATCCATCAAAATAATTTCTCCATTTGAAGTCACCTTCTTTGAACCATAGAAAAGCAACTGGAGTGGGCTAACTAACGTCATTGCCTTTGCAGACACAGCTCGAGTTCGTATCTAAGGAGAAATGCTGTTGATCAGTATCTCGTTAAAGGGCAAGTAAATGATCTTTTGCAATACTTTTTTAAAAAGCAAAAATCGCAATTTCAAAAGCAAATCAGGTTGCAATGTCAATGATACAAAACTTGGAAGCATTATACACTGTGAAGAGGAAACAGACAAATTGGATGGAGTGAGTAGATAGGTCACAGAGGAAGATCAAGACAGAATTGAGAGTTGAAGCATGTTAGTAAGAAGAATATGAACAGACACAATTCTAAATAAGGCGCATATGTACACAGATCTTTAAAGGCAGAGATAGCAGTTAACGAAGCATACAGTATCTTGGCTTTACTAATACGGGCATAGATTTACGAGAGCAAGAAGTCATGCTGAACTCGTATACAACACCTAGATCTCATTTGGAGCACTGCATACAATTCATGCTGCCACAGTACAGGACGGATATGAACACAGTAGAGAAACTGAAGAAGAGATTAATAAAAATGATTCCAACGAAGTGAAGCTGCAGTTATGAATATCAACTGGAGAAACTGGGACTGTGTTCTCCTTGGAGAGAAGGTGGCTAAGAGGAGAACTGTTAGAACTTTTCAAAATCATGAGGGGACAGGACAAAAAGATGGAGAGAAACTGTTTCTACTCAGAAAATGAAGAATGAGAGAAAACAAAGTTAAAGCAATTTGCAAAAGCAGTAAACTTGATGTGGGAGAAATCTTTTTGGCACAAGTGACTCAGGTCTCAGTCAATAAAATGTGGAGGTGGAGGAGCACAGCAGGTCAGACAGCATCTGAGGAGCAGGCAAGTCAATGCTTTGGATCCGAACCCTTCATAAGGACTGGGAGGGGGAAGGGAGCTCAGAAATTAAATAGGGGGAGGGTGGTTGGGGCTAAGAGAAGGTAGGTGGGATGGCTGTAGGCAGTTGCAAGTAGGGGGCTGTAGAGATTGGTCAGTGGGAAAGGTGGAACAGATAGGTAAGGAGGAAGATGAAAAGGTTGTGTCAGGTCAAGGAGTGGGGGGACAAGAGGGAGGGCTTGACATGAGATAAGGCTGGGGGTGAGGAGATTTTGAAACTGGTGAACTCTGAGGTCTTTGGGCTGTAGGCTCCCAAGGCAAAATATAATGGTGTTGTTCCCCCCAGTTTAAGCCTGGTGTCATTGTAACAGTGGAGACAGCCCAAGTTGGACACGTCATCAAGGGAGTGGGAGGGCAAGTTGAAATGACTGGTAAGCGAAAAGTGGTATTAGTTGAAGTGTACAGAGTGCAGATGCTTCACGAATTTGTCACCAAGTCTGCGCTTGGTCTCTCCAATACAGAGGCAAATCACATCTGAAGCAACAGATGCAATAGATCAGATGAGTAGATGTACAGCTAAATCCCTGCTGATTTGGAGTGACTGTCTAGGGCCTTAGACAGAGGTGAGAGGTGCAGTATAGGGGCGGGTGCAGCACTTCATTCGGTTGCACAGAAAGGTTCCAGGTGTGGTGGAGGCAGTTTTAATTGTGACAAGAGTGCATTAAATGATTATTTAAATAGAAACAATACTCAAGAGGATAAGGAAAAGGCACTATGTTATGAGGTTCATTTGGGAAGTAAGTGTAGTCACACTAGGCCAGATGGCATTCTTGTCTGCTTATAAAACTTCTGAGATTTTAAATTGTTACTTCCTTCAAAGAATGGCTGAGGGATGAAAGACCAAGTACTTAAAAAAAAGAGAGTAGTGAAACAGTAACATCTAGTCTGAAATGTTCTCCATTCATTGCTGTGATCTTAGCTTGGCTGGTTGTTACAACTGTACGATTGAATTAGTGCTCCAGACAGGGACCCATCTATTCCATATGGCTCAGCTACAAATCTCTTAACCCAATATTGTGTTCCACAAAACACAAGAAAATAGCTGACTGATTTTAACTCCATTTAAAAACCCTCAGAGAATGACAGTTTAACTGTAACTGCACAACATGATATTTGCACACGAATCAAAGGACAAGCCAGCCAACTGAGATGATCAAAATGCACAACTAACTTCACCATATAACTCTGCTGGTCTTTCCAAGGTATTAAATTACTCTGAAAGAAGAGACTGCACAATTAAATAATTACGATCAATCTTAGGTTAAACACATCAATTTATAGTCCTGAATAACAATTCTATACTGAATTATATCAGACTATATTTTAGAAGTAAAATACAGTGTGGGGCAATTGGATAGAACCACCACTGAAACTGTTCACATATTCTACTATGTTTTTGAGTGGTCTCAAAGATTCTGCAGAAGTAACTATGGGAACAGTAGCAGAAAAAGTAAATGGAAATCTATGATCTGAGTCAAGATATCTGAAGGGGAATAGTTATTTCTTAGCATCCAAGACAACTCAAATGTGAGGTAGTGCGTAACTCACCTTCTCCCCAAACACAAAGAATGGGGAAGGATACTTTGTATCTTGGTTGCTGAATGGGCAATTGACTGAAGACTTGTGGATAAGTGCATTGCGTCCCTCTGTAGTCAAGATCTTTCTTTTTTCCTTGTGATAGCAGACATTGGGATAAAGTCCAAAGCAAAGCAGTGAGATAACCACATCAAGATTATTATCTGGTCCAGTGTTGTTAAATACCTGTGTCATCAAGCACTCTGTTTAGTAGGAAAAGGAAGAAATATTACTCAGTACACGAAACAAATTAGAAGCAGCATATATTTTCTATGATATAACATCTACTCAAGAAGTCTGCTTAAGACAAGCATTCTTAGTAAACAATAGGAAAAAAAATTCTGGCTTTAAACTTTCACAACTGCTTTGGTGCAGTACAAGCCTCAATTTTACAAGATGTTCAATAAATGCAACATAAGATCATGTATTTTACAATTTACCATCATAGAATCCTTACACAGTGTGGAAGCAGGCTAAACGGTCCACCAAGTCCACACACACTCTCTGAAAAGCATCCCTCCCAGACCAACGCCAGCCCTGTAACTCAGCATTTCCCATTGCTAATCCATCCAGCCTGCACACCCCTGGACACAGTGGGCAAATTAGCAGAGGCAATCCACCTAACCTATACATCCTTGCATTGCGCGAGAAAACCCACGCAGATATGGGGAGAACATACAAACTTCACATAGATCGTCACCCAAGGGTTGAACTGAACCCAGGTTCCTGAGGCAGCAGTGCGAACCATCGAGCCACCATGCCGCCCTACATTATCCTGTATAAATCTATGTAGCTTTTGTAAAGCAATGGTTAAAATTCATCTATAGAATAGCAATTTTGGGCACCACACTTAGGAAGGATGTCAAAGTGGCAGAGAGGATACAGAAGGAAATTTAGTACAACGTTGTGACATGCGTGATTTCATTTTGGGTAGAGACTGAAGAAGCTGGATTGTTCTTCTTAAATAGAAAACAGGTAATGGGAAGGTAATGAGGGGTTGAATTATTTCTGTGGGCAGGAGTATAGAAAATGAAAGGGTGCATATTTAAGGTAACTGACACAAGAACCAGAGAAAGGAAAAAGGGGAGATTCCTTTAAAAGCAGTAAATCATGATAATTCAAAATGCACTCCCAGAAAGGGCACTGGAATAAGATTTAGTAATAACATTCAAAAGGGGAAATAAGTTACACTACGATAAGAAAATATATTGGGGTGGGGACAGTCCTTCTAAAGAGAAGACACATGATGGACCAAACATCTTTGTGCAGTAAATTTGAAGACATCATGCATCCATTGGTATTATGGAAACCTTCACCCAGCTCCTACCAATAGTGCTCTACAGCTTGTGGGACCAAGATCAAAACTGAAGCATGAAATTAATTCTTACCACATTTGACAAATTAAATCACCATGTTACATCTGTCAAGTTTTTAAAAGAGGGTGTGTCATATATAATAGCATTAAGGTAAAATGAAAAATAAATACTAAGTATGTACATCAACTGAATTGAAAAAGTACATCAACTAACTGCATCTTTCTACTTTATCTAAGTCCTGTAACATTGACAAAAACTTCCAAAACCAGCATAAACATACATTACGTTTTAGATTTAACAGCAGCAAAACACAATTTAGTTCATATAGTTTTACCTTCAGGGAAGCCAGAGTTGATAAGGATGTCCTTCAGCTGAACCTTGGCTTCCCATGTCATGCGCAAAGTTGCCATATTTAACCTTTTATGATCACAAAACCGCAATTCTGCATCTTCACCTCCCATTCTACAAAACGAAAACAAAATACTAATGTTTACATTATAGAGTTTACAGAATGTGCTGCAAAGGAAAATAACTATAACTTGATAAAGATTTGTATTCTGACTCAGCACTGCAATAATACCTTGCATCATCCCAGGCCTGGAAAACTGAAAGCAGAGCAACGTGATCTGAAAATCTCGTTCCTGAGAAGTTCCTGTGCACATAGCCCAGGCGCTTGCCTTCGTTAACAAAAGGCTCTGGGAAACAGGTAGCGGCAGATATAGTGCACACTGCGTCCCCAACACTGCAACAGATAAAAGTAAAATCAGTAACATTTTCTATCAATAGCTTTCCAAATCCAATTATAACTAAGCCATCTCTAAAGTTAAATTCATATCTGTCACGCTAGGAACAGTTACAACCATTCAAACTAAATAAGTTTAGCAACAATAACTCGCTTTTGGCATACAGCATTGAAAAGAGAACAAATCCCATGTCACTTCACATGAGCATTATTAAATGACACTTGATAGATAGCTACGTAATGAGCTCTTAGTTAGAAGAGTAAAGTTTTGAAGGAATATCTTGAGAAGGGAAAGTTGAAGGGGGTATTCCGAATCAAGGCACCTACACAGCTGCAACAGTAGAGTCATCAAAATCAAAATCACAAAGCTAGACTTGAAGGAGCAGTTACCACAACTTAATTGTCCTGGGAGAAAATAAAGAGATTATGTAGTAATGAAGTGGTAAACAAAGGATTGGACTTTTTTTAAAAAGTCAAGAAGTTGGTCAAGTGAAACCCAAGATAGGTTAGTGAACAAAGGGATGATACTGAAAGTGATTTGGTGAGATTTCGGGATGGGCAGTAGTGTATTGGATGCACTTAAGTTAATGTGTTGAGGGGTGGAAGATAGATCTTCACCTAGCAAAGACTCCATATACTATTACTACCCCCCAATGCATAGCATGTACTGTACTGTATTTGCTCTTTTTAAAAATATATTTTACACCATGTAGCATCAAGGTCAATACACCAGCTGATGCTCTCATCTTCCAAATCAAACTAGTTTTACTGAATTACCAACTGTTCCCTCCATCAAAAACAATTATTTACCACTAATTGGGAATCTGTTTCATTAATCAAAGTTGCCTCAGGACTTTAGCTGTGTCTGTGGGTTTTCTTGATTTTTCCACATAATCCTTCTTAGTCAATTGTATCAATTGAAAATAAGTCTATGTAGAAAATCTGAGCCCCTGCAGAATGGAAACAGGCCCTTCAGCCCAACAACTCCACACCAACTCTCAAGAGCATCCCCCCCTGCCCCCGACACATGCTGCATAACCCACCTAATCTACACATCCTGTGGAGGACATGGATTGGATACTCGTTTGATCACATACAAACAGACACTTACTGAGGAAAGACATGGGCTACATACAGACTATGTACCTACAACGAGTATGCACGTGGCTGCAATTTTTCCACTTTTGAATAAATCTAGTCCAAGTCTTATAGTCTCATTCTTCCTTTTACCAGCTGGCAACCAACTAAAACATGGCTTTCAAAATAAGTGTTTCCATATCAATCAACCTTCAGAAAAAATATTTAATTTTCTTGCCACTCTGCATTAATTTATGTGTTGGTTCAAGTTCATAGCTTTGTACCCTGAATTCACCCAGGCGCCTCCATGACAAAACTTCTTCCAAAAAGAAGTCTCTTTGCTGCTCATCTTTTAAACTTGGTGTTGAGCAGTATTCTGTCATGACATCAGCATTTGGCTTTCCCTGGGTGGCCTCCATCAGCTAAGTCAGCAAATTAGGACTGGAGGAAATGTACATTAACATCTAAGACATATTCTCCAGTGCTCGACATTTTGGATTTCATGCTACTTTTGTGACTTTTTTGAATCTGTACAAGATTACAACTGGAATTTTAGAACGTCAACATGTTATACCGTGTATCAGAAATCAATTTAATTCAAGATTTATAGAATAGTAGTAATATGAGGAGTAATACTGCATTATTTCAGATGTGGCCCAATATGATGCTTCCTTCAAATTGGACTTAAAATACAGCATGAATTAAAAACTAGAGATCATACAGTAACATACAAACACAAGTATGCTTCAGAATTAAGAAGTCTGAGCCTCATAACAATGTAATAGTTAAATTACATCACTCCAAGGTGCAACTCTTGTGGTTTATACTTGGCAGCAGAAAGGATATGCACAGAAACGTGTTAGAACTGAATGAGGATGATTTGAGAGGAAGTGCAGGATCTACGAAATTCAAGTTCAGTTTCCAGAAATAGTTCACTCATCATGCCCAATTAGTAGGGATGCTAGGAAGCCTTCGTTGAGGAAAAGGGCTGCACCATCTTCAAATCACTCACACACGGTAATCCAAGTGTCTTCAATGTGGAGAATAATTACAGGGCATTAAAAAAAGAAAAATATGCGAGATTTAACGCTCTTGAATAGTCACCGATTTCACATTTCGTCCTCGGACCTTAAATGTTACAGGTAAAGAGCATTTAACGAAGCCTATAAGTATTTCAATCAAATTTTGATGCCAACAATATACTAAACTTCTTACTTTATTGTACAGGAACCTTTCCCAGTAATTCACATTATCATTTTCTATGCTTTGACTCACTGGAATATACAGCCCATAATCATCATCTTGCCAAGGCGTGGTTCAATTGGAAGTCTGGCTAAGATACGGCCTAAGGGAGTCAGTTCATCATTAGCATCCAAAGCATCAAGTTCTGAGAAGGAACAGAACATACGTGAATGTCCACAGTGTATAAAACCAGAATAATGCACATTATGTTATAAATAGTGAAAAAAGCTCCCTCAGCACGAGCAAAGCTGTTACTCTTTGAAGAGACTTCTCGTATAACATTTTCAAAGTAACAACTGATAATTCCAGTTTTTGGTAAACAGAGATATTTTAGGACCACAGTTCTGTAATTTACCATCTTTCAAACAACAATAAAAGGCTGCTTCAGCTGAATGCAGGTATTTATCATAGTTTTTAAAAAGTCAGGATTATGATGTGATTAATCAGATGAACCATCCAATTAAGAGCTAAAGTTTAATGGTTTTTTATTCACTCACAGACTGTGGGTGGCTCTGGTTAGGAAAGCATTTATTGCCATTCCTAATTGCCCAGACAGCAGTTAACAGACAACCACATTGTTCTTGAGTCACATGTAAGCCAGACCAGGTAGGGATGGCAGATTTCCTTGCCCAAAGAATATCGGTGAACCAGACAGGTTTTTCCAATAATCAACGATGGATTCATAAATCAGTACTGAATGCAAATTCCACAATCTGCCATGGCAGGATGTGTGTCAGGGCTCCCAGAACATTAATTAAAAAAAAGCGAGGAGCTGGAGGAACACAGCAGGCTAGGTACCATCAGCGGAACAGGAAAGCTGACATTTCAGCTTGGGACCCTTCTTCAGGCCCTTTGCTGAAGAGGAGTCCCAACCGTCAGCTTTCCTGTTCCTCTGATGCTGCCTGGCCTGCTGTGTTCCTCCAGCTCATCACTTTGTTATCTCTGACTCCAGCATCCGCATTTTCTGCTTTCCGGATTAACAATTTACCAATAATACCAGTACGCTATTGCCTCCCCCTAATAAGAGGGAAACAGCAAGATGGATAACGTTTTTAAAAAGAACTCATGGAATTTCATGATTTAAACTGTGAGAAAACAGAATTAAATGAATTTTCACTGAGTTTTAATCATTTTTCATTCATGACTGTATGGTTGAAAAGACAATCTTTTTACATAAAATTAATCAATTTATTGCATGTTCAGTGCTTAGCATCCTTACACTTTTAACTACGTATAACTTTGTAACGAAGTAATTAGGAATCACCTTACCTCGCAAGGTGTGTTCTGCCTCAATAACTGCATCTAGAGGAGGGGGTTCAATAGCTTTGGCCAAAAATGGTCCAATGCCTCCCAGACGAAGAAGTTTGATACTCAGAGCAACTTCATGAAGGGGTGTGCGGAATATCTCAGGAGTCATATGTGTTTCAAGTCTAAAGGTGGCAAAAATTGGTTGATGATACAAGAATTTTTTTTTGTTTCCTGCCACACAATTTTAAAAGTAAATCTGCAAATTTGAAACCAATTTCAATAACCTTGATCTCAATTGCAAGGCTACTAAAAGATGGCAGGGCAGTGACTTGCACTCCAAGGAAAACTACTTTAAAACACATTTGTTTATTATAAATTTGAATTTAATTCATACCTCTCAAATCGCGCCCTGCTACAGAGATGGAAGCAGAAGCCAGGAAGGACACGTCCTGCTCTTCCCCGTCGTTGTTCCAAATTAGTCTTTGAAGCCCATACTGTGGCATAGTTCGTCATATTGTTATGAGATGTAAACAGTTTCATTTTTTGTCTGAAAAGTACATTCAAGTAAGGTATAGTTAATAGAGTCAGACAGCTGCCACCAAGAAACATTTTGAAGTGCAGGATAAGAATGATATAATGTTTACTACTCAAAAAATTTAGAAAGTCCGGTGATTTATAAGCATCTGACTTACGAACATCATCTCCTGCAGGATGGGATTTTAAAGATCCAATAAAGAAACCTATCTTGAAGTTACAAATGGCTCCTTTGCATTGTCCTGTACTGTGTTGCAACCTGTATACAAAGTGACATACAAGCAGACCCGTTCGCAACCCAGGGACTGCCTATACTATAAATTGCAGAAATGGTATTGAATCAAGCAGGTTAACTCTAGAGTTTCTCAAGTTCTTATACGTTATTCGTAAACTGCAAGAAAATTACTGAGATAGTGTGTATGTTCTAAATACCAACTCTTAAGTAACATCATTTTTCAAAACAATAAGTGGGTCAGAGATATTGGTGCAGAACATGCCTCATCTATGTAGTTGTTTGGTAACACAGAACTTGAATATTGGTCAGAGATACATTGAGAACAGATATAAGAATGCCAAATTTCAAACAATTTATACAGCAGTAGAAAAGGGTTGCTGGCCAATGCAACTGATTGGCAGACTGACTGGAGGAACCACCAAAAAGAAAGGAGGAGGTAACTACAGGCTCTAGTACGTTCGGAAAGACAAAAAGGGTGCAAGAATTGACATTTATTTTATTTACGAAGAACTGGCTTCTGTGCAGGAATAACCCACTGCGCCTCCCCACCCACACCCGATTTAAACATGCACAGAAGAGAGAGTGCATAAGATTGGTGGGAGAGCATGAGGTGCAACAGGGAGAGGGACTGCGTGCATGTGAGGGAGGAAAAGTGAGAATGTGTCAGGAGGAAGGAAGGACAGTGAATGCGAGGCTGAGTGAAGATGTGCGAGTGCATATGAGACACAGAGGGGGCAACAGAGACAGAGAAGCCTAATATTGGGATTTAGCCTGACGCACAGGCACCCACTCCCTGCTGCATTCCTCTGAGGCCAGTGTGAAGCAGATATGTTTGCAAATGCAGTTCCTTAAATTGGCCCTGGCAGTCTTACTCCAGTGACCAGGACACAGACCAAGTGTATCTCCCAACCTAGCGCTGCTTTTTGGCACCTTTTTTTAAGGATCACTTTTATTATTTTTTTTAAAAATTAGCTATTTATTGCTTTGATTTATTTTTAGCTGCCAAGTTGTTTGGTTCTCTTCATACTTCAATATTCACCTTCAATGCTGTGCCAAATCTTCTTTCCAAATTTTGCTCATTGGCACCCTGAACTATATAAATAATACCAGACAGAAAGAGGCCATTTAAGCCATGTCTCTACTGGCCAAATTAACTAGACACACATTCTAATCCCACTCATCAACATTTGATCAGTAACAGAGAGAAACAAAAATCAAAACATGGCTACTCAAAGAGGAGGCTGAACAACATAGTAGTTGGTGCATTACACTGCATAATGGAGACACTTTCAACCTATACCACCAATAGAGATTAACTGGTCATTACATCCATGTTGACTAGGGGACTTGGTGGTGTAAAGGGTGACTGCTTAATTTTCCTTTCAAGTAAATTACTACATTTCAAACAAGCCCCAATATCTGTGAGACATTTGCACCATCCTGGACGTAAGACACCAAACTCATTTAAGCTTGCACTTTTATGAAAAATTAACATGTATAAACTACAATTCCTCAAAAATGCAAAAATGACCACTCACTTGCACGAGTCAATGACGTAAACTACATCATTAATTGTAATACTTGTTTCTGCGATGTTTGTGGCCAAAATAACCTGGAGGTAGTAAAGTATACTATTAAAACAAAATGTACTGTGTACAACATTATTAAACTAATTAAACTGATTCCTGTTCACAGAACTGTTCCAAAGCTCTTGAACTAACACAAAAGCTTCATCTGTTTTATAGATGTCACAGGTCGATCACTTGGTTTTAAGAACAGGGAAAATTACAGCACAGGAACAGGCCCTACGGGCCTCCAAGCCTGCACTGATCCAGATCCTCTACCTAAACCCGTCGCCTATTTTCCAAGGATCTGTATCCCTCCGCTCCCTGCCCATTCATGTGTCCGTCTAGATACATCTTAAATGAATCTATCATGCCTGCCTCTACCACCTCCGCTGGCAACACATTCCAGGCACCCACCAACCTCTGCGTAAAGAATTTTTCATGCATATCTCCCTTAAACTTTTCCCCTCTCACCTTGAAATCCTGGCCTCTAGTAATTGAGTCCCCACTCTGGCGAAAAAGCTTCTTGCTATCCACCCAGTCTATACCCCTCATGATTTTGTAGACCTCAATCAGGTACCCCCTCAACCTTTGTCTTTCTCATGTAAATAATTCTAATCTACACAACCTCTCTTCATAGCTAGTGCCCTCCATACCCAGGCAACATCCTAGTGAACCTCCTCTGCACCCTCTCCAAAACATCCACATCTTTTTGGTAATGTGGCGACCAGAACTGTATGCAGTTTTCCAAATGTGGTCGAACAAAAGTCCTATACAACTCTAACATGACCTGCCAACTCTTGTACTCAATACCCTGTCCGATGAATGAAAGCATGCCGTTTGCCTTCTTGACCACTCTATCCACCTGTATTGCCACCTTCAGGGTACAATGAAACTGAACACACAGATCTTTCTGTGCATCAATTTTCCCCAGGGCTTTTCCATTTACCACATACATCACTTTTGAATTGGATCTTCTCGCATTTGCCTGGATTGAACTCCATCTGCCATTTCTCTGTCCAACTCTCCAATCTATCTATATTCTGCTACATTCTCCGACAGATCCTTTCACTATCTGCTATTCCACCAATCTTACTGTCATCTGCAAACTTGCTAATCAGGCCATCCAAACCTTCTTTCAGATCATTTATGTATATCACAAACAACAGTGGTCCCAACACGGATACCTGTGGAACACCACTGGTCACAGGTCTCCATTTTGATAAACTCCCTTCCCTTACAGCTCTGTCTCCTGTTGCCTAGCCGGTTCTCCATCCATCAAGCTAGTACACCCTGGACCCTTCACTTTCTCCAATCAGCCTATCATGAGGAACCTTATCAAATGCTTTACTGAAGTCCACGTATATGACATCTACAGCCCTCCCCTCATCTACCAACTGTGTCGCTCCCTCAAAGGATTCTATCAAGTTGGTAAGCCATGACCTTCTCTGCACAAAACCATACTGCCTATCACTAATAAACCCATTTTCTTCCAAATGTAAATAGATCCTATCCCTCAGTATCTTCTCCAGCAGCTTCCCCACCACTGACGTCAGGCTCACTAGTCTATAATTACCTGGATTAGTAATTCTCCAGTCCTCCGGGACCTCACCTTTGCTTAAGGATGCTGCAAAGATATCTGTTAAGGCCCCAGCTATTTCCTCTCTCACTCCCCTCAAAAACCCGAGATGGGTCCCATCTGGGCCTGGCGATTTGTCCACCCTAAATGCCTTTTAGAATACCCAACACCTCGCCCCTACTTCTGCTGACTTGACCTACAGTAAACAAACATCTATCCCTAACCTCACCATTCGTCATGTCCCTCTCCTCAGTGAATACTGACGCAAAGTACTCATTAAGAATCTCACTCATTTTCCCCGACTCTTTGAGTAACTTCCATTATTTGTCCTTCAGTGGGCCAACCCTTTCTCTAGTCACTCTCTTGCTCCTTATGTATGAATAAAAGGCTTTGAGATTTTCCTTGACCCTTTTGCTAAAGATACTTCATGACCGGTTTTAGCACTCTTAATTCCTCGTTTCAGATTGGTCCTACTTTCCTGTTTTGGCTATGCTTAAAATAAAATCTTAACTACAAATCAAGCTTTTCAACCCTCTTTTCCTGCTGCGTTGGGTGGTTAAATCTCCACATCTAAACATTTGCTTCCACCAAACTTACTTGTTTAATACCAATATTAGGAATACATTGTAACCCGCTATCAAATAGATCCTTAGTTTTTTTTTGAAAAAGCGTATTCCACTTATCATTCATGAAATGCTACCATCTCAAAATTCAACAAATATTACAAAAAGGACTAGCACAATCATACAGCCAGACAAAATTACAGCCAAATGAAGCTTCATGTTCCTCATCCATATCATTTATAGATTTATAGCATCAGGCTTCACATTTTCGCGCTGGGTTCAACAGATATTACACTTGCAACAAATTTACAACTTTGAAACATATTCCTTACATATTAAATACAGAGTTGGTTCTGAATTATCATAATTTACTATCTAACCTTTCTGACTCCTGATGGCACAGGATCAAACACTCTGCGCTGTTCTTCCCTCGGAATCTGCGAATGTAATGGTAGAATTCTGTACCTATGGCTTCCTGTTAAATAAAAGGCTGATTTTAATGTACACTGTAAACTAAAAATGTACAGTAATTCTAACAGAAATTTAACTATAGATTTGCATCTGTAATACTGAAAACAAATCTGTGGTCTTTCAAACTCAGCTATGGTTTTGATGGTCCAAAGATATGTTAGCTTGCAAGGTGCTTTCAATACTTGAAGACAAAGTCAAGCATGACAAACATACTTGGTTTCCAGTTTCAATTCATTAAACACGCATGCCCTTTAGTTATTTCATAGGTTCCTAGATGTACATTTTACTACCAGATGAGAGCTTATATTCAAATGATTTAATGTATCAAATTTCAGACTAATTTGCTGTATAGTTGACTCAGCGCATAATTCTATCCTATCAGCAATACAAGTGTTGTTAAAAAGGTTTCTTCATAACTTCGAGAAAAAGCGTACAAACTTTCACCCTTATTTTGCAGCCCTTAAAATTTCATGAATTCTCCAGACTGAACTATATATAGATAAATGATCAATGACATAATTTCATGTGTAAAATACATTAATGTGAATATTATATGTAAAATGTGAAAAATGGTTTAATTTTCATGATACTGGTCTCACAGCACACATAGGAAAAATGAATTGACTAATCTCCTTTCTGCTGCATGACTCTGTGAAGTGGAGTTAAAATCACACATGTTGGGAAATGCTTTCCACAAATCAAGTCATTCATGGACCAGCACCAACAAAAAACAACCAAGCTTTAATACTCTTTCACCGAAAATGACTGATAAAGAGGAGGGATTGGGTGGCAATCTAGAGCGCAGCAGCAAAATTTCAACTCCATGGCCAGGATGTGTACTTAAAAACATGAGTCCTTTGTTCAGACATTTAAAAGTGTTTTCTAGTCTCTAATGGCTCAGTGAGTTTGCAAAGTAAATAGCTGAACCTTGAAGATTTGCCTCAGGTTTTTG